>NC_070578.1:23219800-24637925 GCF_027409825.1 Scomber japonicus
CTATACGGAGAAAATAATTGGTCACAGTAATAAGATAGGATCCATCCAATGCCATTCAAAATCTCTGGTCGGTGAATCTCAGAGTATTGTGTTGTGTTTTTGAAGTTACTGAACACCAGTTATACCAACAAAGCCTTTATTTTTTAAGAAATGTTTCCTTATTACACAGGATACACAAATAAACCAATCCTACCCTCTAATTCCTCAATAATTAAAAAGTAAGCCTCTGCTCACCATTACATGACTCAATGTTCTTCAGTGGGCTCCAAGACCTCATCTACTCACATACATGTAGAGGCAGAAAATGTAACTGTTTGACTTAGCAGTGTAAATATTGTTATCATAAAGTGTTTGAAGGAATAATATAAAAAGTTAGAGGACACTTTATATGTTAGCTCATACAACTAACTGTAAATTATGTATACCACAGACCAGATTTTCTAAAGAATATCATAGGTTTTTACATTTTCTGTCTTGTAGTCATCAGTGAAAAAACAAGTTCTTATGTATATTATCATAATCATAAGTATTGCTAATTCATTTCTGGACAGACATTGTGATTTTTTACATCTGAGAGTTCGTGTGCCAAACAGCAATCTTTAAACACAAGAAACCACAGAAATGGCTTTTGTTTTCATTTACAATTACAGGAAGGGGGCAAACAATTTGGCAAATTATTTTAAAACTATCTCATCACTTGTGTAGACCCCTGCGACCTCATGATCATTAGAGAGCAAAAAGACCCCTGACTACTCAGAACTTAGCCTGTAGCAGCCTCTTAAAGCTTAAAGTGTGTGGGCAGAGACAATAAGGTACACCAGAAGGATTATAATGATGGCATTCTTAAGACACATCACACATCTTTAAAACTCTACTGAAAACCAATTGTTATATTGTCTGTAGAGATCATATATGGTTCACACAATTATATTCAACATAATCTGAAAGCTGAAATTATACTTTGTTACTTTAGCCATGCCATTTTGACAAAATCACTGTCAAAAAAGAGGTGGTAATCAAATGGACAATTAGTTTTTAAGTGAGGTCGTAGTGCTCATTCTTCGTTTCTACTGCCCACCTCTCATCAGCTCCCGGCACCCCCCATCCCCATACAAAGCCTCTTATGGACACATTAATGCAGCTAATTACCATGTCAATCACAAGTAATGCTTATTAATTGCCCCTCAGAAAAGGGCTATTTCAAACAGTGAGAGTGCCTTTAAAAGCCCACTGAAAGGCTGACTGTAGTGTAGGTTATGAGAGAGAGAGAGCCATGTTTCAGCCCTACTGCTGGCATTAGTCAATCTGCTGTCCAGATGTCTTCCACAGGTGACAGCTGCAATAGCCTAACAAGCAAATTAATCACAGAGCTTTTGTGGCGCTTCATTTTGGGGAAACTCATTTTGTTTCATAAAAGGCTTCATCTTGTGTGAAAAATGACAAATTGTGGCCATGGAGTGATGTGGAGTATGGAAGCCTATAGGAGACTATATTAAAATGATAATGTAAACTTGAAAATGAAAATGTAATTCCACAATAGTATTATAATTTTACACATGTATTATTTGAGTAAAAGTGAAAATGATAATAATCCAATTTGCATTTTCATTTTACATACTCATAGGGATTTTACTGTATATAATCATATTAAAATTAAAATAGAAAAAGCTTTAACATTGTACCCAGCTATACTTTGGAAAATATTCAAATTACATTTACACATCACCATGGTTTTTGGTGTCAAATGATAATGCCATCTGTCTGTCTGTCCTGTAATCAAGGTGTTCAGTTAGGAAGACACTTCCTCTTTCAGTGACTTACTTCATTAACATTTAAAAGTTCTACCACTATAGAACTGTTAACATGTCACATTATTAACTTTTAACATTTTAATGATTAACAAACATAAAACTGAGACATAAATATTACCTTATATATACCCCTCTTATATACCTTATATATGAATTTTGTAATGGAACTTTTGAGGACATATAACCATGCATATACAGTATAAGGAAATATGTATATTGAATATATTTTCACTGTATTATTATATGTGCATTACAAATATAGCCGGTTATTATAAATGTTTTCTGTTTGTTATGTACATAAGGATCTATTGAATGACTAATGTAAAAAAGGTACAGTAGGTGCTATATGCAAATCCTGCAGCCTACACCTTTTCGGTCATTATTTTTACTTCATTTATATGTATGTATTTGGATCTAATGACCTAAATAAACTAAATTTAACATGGTCATAGAACACCCATATGAGTATGTGAAAATGAAAGTGCAAATTGGATTATTGCATTTTCATATTTACTTAAATAATACATACATACTGTATGTGTAAAATCATTCTATTTATGAATTACATTTTTATTTTAAAGTTTACATGAACATTTTAATAAAGTCCTCTATGGGCTTCCATTATGGAGGACCAAGCAGCTGGCTCTCATTTCTGTACCATGCCTGCAAGGTATTTAAGAACAGAGAGGCAGAGAGATAGAGCAAGGGGAGAACTGGGCCAGAACCAGCAACTCAGTAATGAAGCCCTGCACTACGCCTGTGGGCTCATGTTCTGACAAGCCTCACAGGTGGCACAGTCAGATTAAAACCCAGCTTGGTTATAAAGATGAGGCTTTGAACGAAGGGATACACTCTGTGGTCTGTAAGTCATTGTCCCGAAATTGCAACATGGTGGACATTTTGAACAGCTAGCCCAACAAGGGTTTGGTGGAAGAGAGTTTCCTTTGCTTTAAATCCAGATGGCTCGTTGTACTTTAATGTCTTTTATCAGTTGGTGTTTTATCCCACAGTTTAGTGGTGTTTTTCCTTGAAATTTGCAGCTATTTAATGGCAAATCAACCACTACATATGAACTTAATTATCAAGAGTGGGCACTTACCAAGTAAACACTTTTTTCCCTCAGATTTTTGATTCATCGCACTAAATTACGCTTTCCTTTTTGTAAAATGTCCTAAAAATACATGCGCAAAGAAGGTATAGTGAAAAATCCCTCTAGTGGCCATAGGAATTATGACTTCTGCCCTGTGGACCAAAGAAAGAAATCGTGTTGGGATGTTATTGTTGAGGGAGGAAATTGGGGTGGTTGGATGAGTCAGCAAAATGACAGACTTTGACATGGGAGACTATTTGCTTCTCATTTCCTACTACAACAATCATTGATTTGATTTTAACCATGACCACAATCATTTTCTGTGATTTGTTTCTAAACCTAACCTATTCAAATCGTAACCACAGCATGGTCAGAAAATGGCTCTTGGAAGGCACTGAAAGATATTGTCCTGCTGCTCCTTTCAGAAAATACCTACAGCACATTCTGGAGGACATACAAACTATGTATTTTTCGGAGGACTTGTTGAGTGTGAGAGAGTTTTGAATTGGACCCATTTAGATTCAGAATGACCCCAGGGCAAACCTAAAGTGCACTCCAAGTTCTTGATCATAAATGGAACATTGTGTCTATATATTTAGAGGAGCAGCAGCACTATAGAAATAATTTTATGACAGGACATAAAGAAGAATGTCACATCACAACTTAAAGGTATTTCAAACAGAAGTATGGAAAATTGAAAACTCACAATGGGCACACAGAACCAACGAATTAAACTTTTTGGATTTAAAAGCTTCAGAAACCCATTAATACAAAAAGGAGATAAATCCTTGAAAGCCGTCCAACAAAAACTGTAATTATCATTGTCAGTAGAAAAGAAAAGAGCACAGGGAGGCAAGAGGATTACACTCCTTCACAACAGAGGAATGTTCTGTGTTTATTTCTCTTCATTTGTTGAAAGAAATTCTGGGGTGACAGATGTCAGCAACACTTTATAATTTAGCATAATTATCATGTTCACTCTATTCTACCAGTGCATATTGTATTCCACCTTCTATTCTTCAAATTCTTACCTCAACTCGCTCTGATTGCGTAGAAATTTATAGTCCCCCTCTTGAATGTTTGACCATGGCATACAGAGAGAGTCTTTTGTTAATGGATTAACAAAAGCAGATTCTTTGACAATACAAAGAATGTTTTGCAATATAACTAAAAAGTTTTTAATTCGTTTATCTTTGTTAGAGTCTTCAACAAACTTTCTCCGTACCTTATACCTTGCTATTCGGGGACTTTCAACAACATGTCTTAAGGATTCTTCAGTGTAGATGCTTATGTCTGTAAAGATGACATTTACCGTTAATAAAAGCTCAGTTTTCTACTAAATGGACCATATTACTGTTATCCACTTGGTCTGTAAGCCATTTTTCCTGTTAAGAGTTAGATTCTAGTTCTATTCCAAGAAGTATTGATACTGTGTGGGTTGAAATTTTGTTAAAATGTTTCTGAAATATGGTAAAGATCTGAGAATCCACAAAAATTACCACATTTATGAAATATGCTTAGCCAAACTCATTGATGTTTATGTTCAGAAAAGTTTATTTTGAACATGAACATTTGATAAGCAGTGAGACTCTTCAAGGATGCAACTTGTACAAAGAGCTTATTTTCAGCCAATAATGCTACATTTTATGTGCACATATCTTAATAAAACCACAGTATACAGGACACAGTTAAGGTGTGTGACTGGCGTCTTGCAAGAACTACATTAAACCCACAAAACTGTATTGTGTAATTATCGCCACTCAAGGAGTTCAAGAGGCAACAATCATCCAATTAGTGATGGCTTGATCTTGCCTCACAGAGTAGCGTATGTGTCGCCCTGGAGATCCTGGACCCTGACGCCCAGATGCAATGCCTAGCCAGAGACAGAGATACAGCCAACCTCTGACTCTTCAATGTGGTCCCACTGGCAGATATGCTCTTATCAGGGCAGGCTGTAGCATACATCTTCCAACACCAAAAAACAGATATAGAAAAGAGGCCCTAAAGAGTGTGATAGGTGAAATTGTTAGCACAGGTGACTGTTGTAGATGATCCGTTGAAGTAAAGTCAAGATCAGACTATAGTAGACAAACAGTTAAAGGTAGATACATGGTGGATTTATCAATTCAGATTGACCAGTACGATTTAATGTTTGAAGTGTTATGGGATCTAATAATCCACTGAAATCCCAATTTACTGTCTGTGTTAATTCATGCTTTGTATGAAGTAGCATTAGAAGAATGGTTTGACATCTAAGGAAATATACTTATTCTCTTATTGGCTGAGGGTTAGATGAGAAGCTTGTTACCTCTTTAATTTATTAAAAAATCGACTAACTTACACATTATATCCATACAAGAACTAAAGTGGAAAAAATGACAGATTGCAGCTTCCTTTGAGTTGGAACAAGAAGCTTGATTTTCTCAAGAATGTCCGTCTCATAACATTCATCATTGTAAGAGGAAGATGACTTTGCTCTATCCTACAAAGTAACTTTCACTTAAAGAAGATATTATCTACTTCATTGCATTTAGTTTAATTTTAGGTTGTTAAGTATGTCCATGGTTGTTGTTCTAGGGTTTCTAAACATAGTGATGTTTTTGAGTGCGTATGTGTGAGTGAGTCTCGTGTGTATGTGTGAGTGAGTCTCACACATACTCACAGAGTCTCTCTCTCTCTCTCTCTCTCTCTCTCTCTCTCTCTCTCTCTCTCACACACACTCACACACACTCACACACACACACTCGGACACTCAACACCCCCCTCCCCCAAGGGCTTAGAAGCTAATTAGCTCCTAAAGCATTTATTTATCACAGATAAACTGTCAAACAATCTCACTGGCACATCCCCAATGGAAATAAGAACTACTCATTAGTTTGTTCAATTAAGCTTTCTTTTCCCACTTCAGCCTACCCTCCCCTCATCACCACGACGAGAATACACTTTTTGGTATCATGCAAAAGTTGCTCTGCTTAAGCAGACTTTCCATGTACACTGCAGTAAAGGTGGAAGCTTTCAACATGCACATCAGTTTATATCCGAACCAAATTAGATTTTGAGTCTAAACTGAGCTCATATACACATATGTGAAAAGTCCTTGAAAAGAGAACCACCATTAGAAATCCTAAAACAAGACGACAAGGAGATTAGTTGTACTTTTATACTCGACTGTAACAGCATTCAAAGAAGCAGCTGTCTGCTTGTGCTGTTGAATAAACTCATGAGGTGAATTCACTTCACATTGCTAACTTTTCCACACGAAGGCCTATTTGGGATTATTTTGAGCTGAATGAACTGAATTCATATTGTTGACTCTGCTGCATTTTATTTATGCAGTATGACAACAAGCTGGGACGGAGTGGATCCAACAGGGTGTCGTGACAACTTGGTGCCAATAGCCAATTATTCAGTGTGTTGAAATAGTACTTTTGAGCTTCCATCTGTACAGTATTTGCAAAAACATGTTCTTTTTTCAGGTTGGATGGATTGTCTTTGATCTGGTGGCTAAGATATGCAGCTTATACTTACTGATGCAATGTAATCTTACACAATATGCACAGTGGCTCAGTGGTTAGCACTGACAGGACCTCACAGCAAACCGGTCCTGGGTTTGAACCCAGGTTATTTCTATGAGAGGTTAACATGTTCTGCCTGTGGTTGTATAGGTTTCTGCTGGTTGCTTTCCACCCTCAAAGACATGTAAGGTTGGGGAAAATACTCCTGTCAGTGTCCTAACATACATGTCTTTGATGGTGGGGAAGAATGAACTGGAGTTGAACCACCGCTTGTAGTATGTATGTCTAGAATGGTCCAAATGCAGAGGATCAGTTTCCCCAAAGGGATCAATAAAACACTTTTAAAGATACAACCAAGCAAGATGCCAGGCAGCTCAGATGGATTTAATGTTTAATGTAATATTTAATGTACTGTATAGTAGTTCAAATAACATGCCAGTTCTGTCTTATTAATTTATGTAAACTTACATTTTTGTCTTCCATTATATACATTTCCCCCCTCTATTCTGCATGTTATAGGAATTGGTGTGATACACAGAAAAGATGTCAAAAGATTTTTATGATATATTGCGCCTTCTTTTGTTCTTCCTGTTCTGACTCATTTCATTAAATCATTAAGAGCAAATTACATTTTAAGCACCACTGGTATTTGAATGTCAGAGGCATAATAGATTTGTTGAAGTAACACTGAAGTTGTTAGAATCCTCTTTTTAAGGTCAAACCCTCATCACAGGTAAAGGTTACGGAAATTCCCACCGATTCAAATCTTTCCTTATACACCAACATACTCAGCAGCACAACAGTCATCAACATTGCATGGAGGCAAACTTCTCTAGTCTGCTGATGAATGCGCTGAACTTGGAGAGGAGTTTTACTTTCCTCAGGCCTGAGTATCTATCCCCTCAAGACAGTATTGCCGAGACACCAGGAAGGCAATATTTGGCCCATTCCATCACTCTAATTCACTCCCTGCACATCCATATTTCATTCGGCCTCGGCTTTAATGAAAGTCATGGCAACTTCACCACCAGTGGAGTCTCTAAGCACACACATTGAACAGAAAAAAAAATCGTAAATAAGGACATTGGCCTTCATACAAAACAATATGAGAGGGAATGAGGCCCTAAAGTTGGGTGACGGGAGGTGGGGGAGTGGGTTCAGCTGTGTTGTAGCTGGGGAGGCCATCTGCCTGGAAGAGCCTGGCTATCTCCCATCCCCAGTCCCCACTTTTACCCCTCCCTCCACTGCAAAGACAAGTGCCTGTTTATCCCAATGCCCTTCAGAAGACATTAGCACAGGTCTCCTGTGCAATCCTGTTATCTTCCACTGGCCTGAATATGCTCTGATTTTAAGTAGGGTTTGCTGTGTTGAGTTGGGCGTTTATATCCCCAGGAAGCAAACATGACATCCCCACTAAAAGGCTGTTGGGGCACTGGGCTGGGTGTTACCTGCATATGCATTGCAGCCTTCTCCTCCTGGATACAGTGCTGCATTAGTAGGAAGTGCACTGTGCTAGCTCTTTAGCTCAAACGATGAAAATCCTGAGTACCCCAATTTTGTAATTTGTCTTGCTTAGGTTTTGAAGCTCATAGACATTGTCTGAGCCCTCTAATATTAATAATTTAATCACAAAATAAAGTGAAAAAAGGAACTGTGCCCCTTTTAACTCAAAGAGCAATTTGAAACCACAGTTGCATCAGACTATAATACCGTTGACATAAGGACAGGCGTATTCACTGGTTTTTAGAAAGGGATCAGAAAAGTATCATTATTATGATTATCAATTTATGAGTAGCCTACTATTCCTTAAAATCAAGACTCTTGCAAAATATTTTAATTTAATTACATGTGTTTTGCATTTCTATTGTTTGGTGTCTCTGAGAACATATTATGGGCCACTTTAACAGGTTTTGGCAAGCATTTGTCACCATACTTAGAAGTCTCGAAGCAAATATACACTGCACATGTGGTATCTTTGTATATTAGAGACAACATTGCCCATCTTTTAACTGGACGCATTATAGTAACTGACAACAGTAACAACTTGAATTAAAATGTAGTGATGAAAGTTTTTTTACAAGCATGAGCATGGAGCTAGTGATTGCTGCTATCTTACCTCCACTCTCCTGCATGATACCGAAGGTAAGAAAGCCCGCTCATTGGATATGCACCATCCCGACTGTGGAGCTTAACTGATTAACACAGCCAGTCACCAGATTAATGAAAGCTGTAAATTATGCCATCATTACTCAATTCATTATTTCAAAATAATTACATCAAACACACAAGATGAGACAAACACAGCTGCTGTATTTTAGTCTCTGTCTCCTTGTTTTTAATTAACATAGATAGATAGATAGATAGATAGATAGATAGATAGATAGATAGATAGATAGATAGATAGATATGTTTTTCTATTGCTGCTTCTTTTTTGAGGAGTTAACTGCATTTCTCAAACATTTCAGGGTAAATAAAGGGCATGCAGGAAACATCCTTTACCTGCATTTGCCGAAATAAATTTATCAACAAGGTTTCAAGTCAATGGTCTAAAAACAAATACAGATGAGTCTATTATCCCATTATAGCCACTCAGAACGGCATGATGCAGAGAGAGATAAAGAACAGGCTGAGCCCATCAGAGAACATTAAATGGGACCAGCTCTTGCTCCCTCCTCTCGTCTGCTTTCACAGGGAACCAGCAGAGCAGAGAAGGCAGGGCTGATACAGCAGGCTGGGATCACACAAGGCCTGTACAATTACACAAATAAATGAGCAACAATGCTATTTAAGGTGGAATTTGTGACAAATTCACAGTGCAATGTAGTGTGAAGTCTCAATAAACCATGTTTTGTTTCTATTTCTTATGTTTGACTATATCCATTAACAGTCAAACAGCAGTGGAGACTGCAGGGGAAGACTGGCCTGTCATGACAAAATGTTTTCATTTGAATTTGCGGATGTAAAGAGGATAGTCACAAATGAAAAAGGGAGGGAAAAATTACATTACAAATATCCCCTCAAGCTGCCTCTTTCAAGAAGCAGGCTCAGCATAAGGTATTCACTTTGCAGATAAAGGCTTTTTCCACTCATAATCAACATATACAGTAATGCATCATTTTATACTAGATAGCAAGAGAAGAATTAGCTCAAATTATTTTAAGTTTTTGTTAATTACTTTTGGAGCCTGAAGCTGTTCGCTGCAGCAGCTCGTGCCTCAGAACTGCTGGAAAGTTTACAGTCACGCGGTCACATTAGCTAACTTATAATTCAAGCACTTATCACCCGACTCTAAAGCAGTGCTTTATGAAGCATCCCAGTCTTTATCTGTATGTACACCTCCAATGTGATCACATGGCTAAATGATATTTCTGCTAACACTCATCCCTTAAATTAAAAAAGCAGTGGGCGTGCATTTCTGTGGGCATAATCTAATACTCCTGATCTCAATGGGGCATTTATGGAGGGTTTTATAACTCTAATTATCTTAGCCCATTACAGTATATCAACTTTTAGTGGTCCATTGTATTCCCAATATGCATCAACTGGACAGATGCCTTTATGACACAGACTAGTTATCTCAAATTAGAAGGCGTTGAGGCTAAACTTTTGTTGGATGCAATGTTGTATACCTAGATGATCATGAACATGGTGTACAGATTTAAAAAGAAGTAAAATAGCATATATATTTTTGCTTTGGAGTAGACTTGTTCTTTTTACTCAATCACAGTGAGGCAGAAGAGTGTGTGTGGCCTTGTTGTCAAAAAGTGACATGCAGGTTTTACCCTCCATCTGCGACTCTGGGCTTATATTTGCATACAGACACAAAGTAAAACAGCTCAATGCCACAAATATTTTTAGCATGGTGAAGCTAAAATACAGGCATATGAAGATGGGGTTTGGTCAGCCCCTCCTATTTACTACTTACAAGCAGTATATGAACACTTAATAAATGGATTATAACACACTATACCTTTATTGTAGGGAATAATGGGATATAATGATGGGATGTTAAATGTGTATTAATGTATTTGTCAGCCATGATGAATGATTGATGACATAATATTAGAGTTGTAATCATGTCTCTGGTTTTGAACACATTTATACAGTATGTGCTTGTTTTGTAAATTTGCTTTCGCAAATTATAAAATGCTTGATATCACATTGTAATATATTTTTTTAAATGTGTGTAATACTTCATTAAGTATGATTACAGCTATGTTATGCTGTGTTAACAATCATTCATTAACTGTATGTAGGTAGTAATAGTTTATATATATATACATTCTATCACATGAGGAGTTATAATTAATGATAAATACATTAAAGTCCTCATGTCTACTTAAAATTACAGTGTACAGGGTGAGGATGTTTAAATAAAGTTTTAACCTGTATATTTGAGGTCTGTTTAGGAAGGGAACTGACCTGAAATGTTGTGAATGTTTAGTGACAATTTTTAGTATCCCCTGAAACATGGGCACCCACACCACAGCAGCCAGTAGCTCAGCCCCTGACAAAGCTGTTAATGTTCTGCAAAGAATGTGCAAATTGCAGAAACAAGTCCAAGTGTGGGCAGAAAACACTTCTGGTACTTAGAACCAGTGATGGAACAAATTTGGTCAAATTGGTAAAGTGCCCAAAGGGAGGAGGGAGATGTTCCACGGAAAACCAATTCCAAGCTTGGGTGAGCTCAGGATTGTTTGGAAACTCTCCAATCTGGGGGCCTGCATTGAATTGCGTGTCAGGCAGAGACTGTTAAATAAGATTAGAATAAGGACCAAGAGAGCAGCACAGGTACCTCACAGGATGGCTGTGTAATGTCAAACCACAGTTACTCTTTAACAGCCATACATCAGCTGGAGCAGTATTGAAAAAAATGTTACACGAGGTGACATGTAAACTCACTGGACAGTTGCAGGAAACATGAGAGATTTTTAGTGCATTATGAGCTCGTCTTGGAACCAGTCTTGTTTCCTGCTTTGATTTATTCCTCGTAGCACCAATTAGGCCTGGCCCACTCCTGGAGGAGCTGAAAAGCTGACGATAGATATGTCATGGGATGGTATGATCAAAGCACGGAGGAGAAAGAGAAACAGAGAGAGAGAAATAAGAAAAAAATCTCATTCAGTTTCATATTTATTAGGCCTCCGAGAGACTTGTATTACAGCTTGTAAATGTAGCCACTTCCAAAAAATGCAGCTTAAATCATAAAAAAAGCAAAATGAAGACCTTAGAATAAAATGAACAGACACACTAACATCTTTTGATGAACACTCCAGCGAGCTAATGTGGCAGCGAGATCTTGAAGCCTCCAAACACTGAGTGATCCCTGGCTCCCCTCCTTTGGTTCAGTTCATTAAGGGCAGTGAATTTATGTGAAAAACATTTACAAGGGGCTACACTTACTGGTAGCTTCAGTGATCTACACTGAATGGCTTTGGACATAGTAATCATTGGCATAATAGCAGAGTGGGAAGGATTTGCTCTTTTCACATCCTGTGATCTTAAATGGCTCAAACGCAATGTATTCACCATAATGTTTTGAGTTTGGGACACAAAAGAATACAAATACAAGAGCAGAAATATATGAAATAAATGGAAGTCAAGTATGTAAATCAAAAACACATTTTAAGGCACTGCTTTTTGCTGAATGAAAGTTTAGACTATAATAGGAGTGAACACAGTATACGTGAATAGGCCCTATCCCATTTTCAATCATGCATAAAGACAATTACTGTCCAAACACATGGGCCCAACAAGGTCTCCACAGCCTGCATGTGTTTGCACTTATTGTGTATATATAATGATGCATAGATATTAAATACAATTTGTTCTGTTGTATTTGGTTCTTCGCCATTGCTGGACTTAAAGCATTTGAATGCAACACTATCAATATTGTTATCCTTGCTCTTTATTATAATTATTTATTATTATTTTGCTATTTATTGCATCTAACTACTTCTGTATGATTTGTCAAATGAACTTTGTTTAATGTCAAAACATAACTTTCGTTAAGGAGATGTACGCCATAACTTTTCTTTGTTCTTCTATGTTTCAGTGACTTGATATGGTTTTTTTAAATATTAAAATTTGTAATGGGAAGTCCATGGGAGGATTTTTTTTAAGTTGATAACTCAAAAACTAAAAGTCCTAAAGTATTCATACTTTATGGACAGGTGTCCCATGTGGAAATGCTTAATGTATTAATACGTGGTACCAATGGAGCCACCATATGGTCAGTTATTGCATGTTTTATGTTTTGGCTATGCTTGTAGTGGGAGTAGTGGCGGCCGGGAGCAGAAGTAGCGGCAGCTAAAGGCTTTCAGCTCTCACACACATTTTCTTCATAAAATGCAAAAAGTATTCTGGTAGTTCTTCATTTTTGGCTTTTGGTTGCATGAGAATACAACACTTTAATCTACATCATGACATTTTCTAAAATTACCCCTGTCAACACATGCTTATTTATGTAGGTTTTTAAAGATTTGCTAATCACTCACATTGCACAGAATTTTGGGACTCTGGTCTGGGCTCCACCAAATCCCAATGGATATGTCTGTCTTGTTAAGCACTAACTACTCCATTATGTTCACCAGCTAATTGCAAACTTTATCTGTATGCCATTTGAAGCTGGACAGGTAGTGCACAGTGGGTTTTTTGAACAGCTTCCTGATGTGGTTGAGAACAAAGGTGTGAGCAATCAGAGTGAACCACAACTGTAATATACAGTGATATAACCGTAGCATGTAACCAGGTGCCTGTCTGCCTGCCAAAAAGTGGTAACTGTACGAATTTGTGGCAGATTTTCTTTCCTTGTGGCAAAAACATAGGCTACAGGAATAGTTAGGTTACTCGTTACATCAAAAAAGTGATCTGAGTACTCTTCCGTAGTTACACGTTACCCCCAACACTGGTGTTAATATAGAAATATTGATTATTATTGCCATTTTGAATTGACACAAAAACCTACTGATCTGCTGATATTGAACATCTAATAGCTAAATACATTACACAGGTTGCAAACCACTTGACAATCAAAGCTATCATACAGGCTTCTGGAAATATTTGAAGAGGTCAAAGATTCCTGATGCCCTCAATACTGAATCTACTGCATATTCTACTGTGTCATATGTAATGTTGGTAACTGGAATAAGTTATGTTCAATAAGGAAATGTAGTTTTAGTTCATGTGAAGGGAGTCCATTGTTAAATAAGGATCTGGAATTAACAGACCACCTTTCTTCCTTTCATCCACAGCTAGTGTTTGGCTGAGACAGATGGGGAAGGTAAATCAAGGCAGCTGAGTGGAGAGCACTGCTGACAGCACATTAGAGCCTCTCTCAATGAACTGTCACAAGTGCACAGTGAAAGTAAAGTTTGATCATACGTGGCTGCTGTCCTGTCAGACATCCTTAAAAGCAAATGGGGCCTAAGTGCTGTGGAGCTCTGAATGAGCCTGAGATGACAGTTGTAGCTGGTGCAAAGAGAGGGCATTGGCACTCCAGCCTCCATCCTACAAAAGGACAATGAGGTGAGGAGGACTCTGGCAGCATTTCTCGCCCCGCAACCTCACCCTTGTGGTAAAAGCATCTGACAAAGTGTCAGTCTTCCACATCATCATTCGCGTCATTAAGGCACCAAACTTTTATGCTGCTTGTGCAAAAAGGTCATGAATCTGCACAAAACTCCACGTCGCCACTCACCAACATGCTCTTACCAACATTGAACATTACAACAGTAAAGTTAATGGTTTTATTAAAAAACGTTCTTTCTCTCTCATTATTGTGGATATGTCAACCTTGACTGTTACCCACATTTAAAGAAGCACAGTTCTTGACTTTAGCAGGTGGAGCTCAAACTCCCATGTCTGACCTCCCAGCTACACTCATAGCTAGCAAGCATCCTAACATGCTATTTGTTTTCCAAAAAATGAACATAGACATTTCTCCCTTTAGTAGATAGTTCACTGTAGACAAAGACAGTAACGTGAAAAGAGGGGGTGATGACATATGATAAGGTTAATGTACACTCTATGTACTGTGTATGGTAGCCTATCTTTACCATTGTAATTGAAATGACTAATGTTGTTACTTTATTTTCAGGTTAGATGACAAACCCTTCTGTTACAGGTATAATTATTTGTGTCTAAATTGTAGGTTACCACAATTTCAGTGGTTGTACATGATGCTAAAAATAGATCATGGTAATGTGTTTAAATGTTAACAGCATACAATTTATGAGGGTTCTGAGCCGCTGATGTGAGCTTAGATGTAATATATTTTAACTGCACTCTAGCTCTTGACCCTGATGTCATCTGTCACTTTACACATCTTCTAAGATGCCCCATCAGCTGACCTTCCACCACACATCCAGGCTTTTTTATCTTTTCTTTATCATTTTGATATCCAGTATGGCAGCATTATATCATACGTACAGTACTATACTCGATACAGTACTTATGTATTGTAATTGCACTGTTGTATTAAAATGATGCCAATTTGCAGCTTTGTATTGTCTATTTGTATTAGTAAAGTCATTACTTATAATTTAGGTGAGTAATAAATAATTATCAGTGGATGGGCAATGTTGCTTTTTGAGTGCCCACCATAACACTGCATCTTAGATGAGTTTTTCTTGACACAAAAGGGTCTGACCCGATTTAAAATAACATCCACTACGAGAGCCAAAGACTTGCCTCACTTAAATAGACGTTGTCCCCTAAAGTAAATTGGATTTCTTTCCTCCATTGCAAAGGCTGATACTGTCCCATTTTATCTGAAACATGCTGTGCTACTTAAGCTGGTTCTGGAGGAGTGAGACAACTTCTACTTTCAAAATTCAAACATCACACTGATGTTTAAGTTGTTTCCAATGCAGAAATCACTATTTGGCAAGTTTCATTGGTAGTTTACTTGCAATATTAGTATATTCAAGATTCAAGACAACTTTATTAATCCCTTGAAGGGCAATTCATTTGACAGCTCGCACCAGAACATACTTGTAGACATAAATAAGAAGTATATGCCAAGGCTACAGAGCCTTTAATGCCAAAATGTGCTGTAATATGCTATACAATAACTATACAACAAATTGAAAGATTGTTTAAATGTTTCAAACCATGAAACAAACATATAATCATATATTTGAAACAGAAGTAGGATGTTGAATTAACTGAACGAAAACGCCTCACATTAGTCAACAAGCAAAACACAACTCGCACCAAAACACTTTTTTACCACATTTTTGTAACTCTTATTTTTCTTTCTTCCTTTTTTAAACTTATCATTCCAAGAAGTATTTGCAAAGTATAGATACATTTAGGATTAAGCTGATTAGATTAGAACATTTAATTACAGCTTTAAAAATAAATAAATAAATGAATAAATAAATAAAACTTTAATCTGTAATAACCAAAGTTTAATGTGTCTGATTGGGGGCCAGACCATCTTAAACAGCAGAAAACACAATGGAGCAGTTTCTGTGGGAATAGGTAGAGAAGCCTTCTCTGATGTTTCTTAAATGAATAACTTACAGGCCCTTGGACCAGTGGTGGGTAGAGCTTTGTTTACCTCAGTCCAAACCTGCACTCCAACACTGTATGCTACTTCACTCTTCCATTAGGGTGTGTGTTGAAGCCCGTGCCCACTGTTTAGCCTGGCGCAGAGGTACTTCTAGCTGTAGGAATTTGGTCTCCCACAAATTCCAAAACCCACTTTCACTTGCTTCCCAGTGGGCTAGCATACCTTATCTCTGATGCAAAAGAACACTTTCATAAGTGCCCTGCTGGAGAGGGAAGAACACAAACAAAGAAATATCCAGACATAGATTGAACTTTGTTGTTCTCAACCAATTTGTTTGGTAGGTGGTAGTGGGCAAATGGGCTGTTTTTCCAAATGGAATGCTTTACACACTTAAAACATTTACAAGATGGGTGAGTAAAACATGTACATTCAATGTGGGATCATCATTATGGCATTAAAAATGTAAACATTTCTGGGGGCCTTTTAGAGTCCCTGTGTGAGTGCATTTCTTCTACACTGATGCTTTCGATGTTGACCATATAACACTGAAGTCATAACTGTCCTCGGGGGAGTTTTTCTTCAACAAAGAGGATAAGCTAGTTCAAAAACATTGAACAAAGGACAATGGCTGAGTAGAAATGGTACGTTAGTCCATCTCATTCTACCTCAATGCTTTTAACGTCATTGTTCCTTAGACAGACCTCACCCTGCGTCTCAGAGTGGGTCTGAATCAGGAGAAACAGCCATTAAGAGCAATTCAGCTGCATGAAAGTAGTGTCTGACAGGTCCACTCTCAGTGACAGATGCCATTATAACCTGTAAAATGTGATACTGGCACTATAAGGTTATATCATTTTACCCTTCAAATCTGGCAGCCCATCTGCTTGATAATAAGGGCACTCTCCTTTGTTTTAGGTCATATAGTGAATGTGTTCAACATCCATTACATTTTGACTGTTTATTAAAACAACACTTTAAAATCTCCTCTGAAGTGAGATGCTGAAGAATATTTTTAGGTTGTGAATCTGTTGGTTAGTGTGCTGGTCAGCTCAAAATGACTTTCTCTGTGTAACATTATTTTTTCATATACAGTATAAGGCTATTATCCTCTCACAACAAAGCAAAATCTATTTATCCCTGTTCCTAAGAGTCGTACAGTTTCCAAAGCCTTAAATCAAGACTCCATTTCTTGAGCTCCAACTCCTCCAAAAAGAAACCATGAAAAAAAAAAACAACTTAAATTTCCATCGTTGCCACAGTTCAGATGACAATTATGACAGCCCAGGTTTAATCATAGAATCGGGTAGTTCATTTTCTCAATGTCAACATGAAACCTTGTCAAAAAATGAATTCTGTCTTTCTCTCGGGAGATAAGCAGGCTCCAGTGCACCGGGCTCATTCAGAGGAAAAAAACTTGCAGGTCACAAGGCAGCGACTTGCATGTTTTCTTATTTTTTTTCACCCTCTTGCTCTATCCTCCCCCTCTCCTTTTTTCTGAAAACCACCCAAGAAGAGATTAATCATGAAGGGAAAACTCAACTTCACCCTCTAGCTGCAGGTCACAGTTCTTATTTCGTGTGGAATTGGCTTTCGGAAAGCAGAAGGCCTGCCTGGGGGGCAGGGACCTGATATGAGAGGAATTTGAGAATGAAGCAGAGGGGATTGATTAGCCCACTTCATATCCCACACTCTGTAAGCACAGTCCAGCTGCAATCTAACACACCGCTGAGCTGAATAGACAAGAGAAATTGGATTCCTTCCTAATATTTAACCTTCAAGTCAGCTCTAACAGCTGTTGATGGGTTGCTCTCCCAGGTAGTTACAAGAGGACTTTTTACATGTTACATAGAGAGGGAATAGAAAAGTGGGAATGTGATGACTTTTCTGTAGGTTATTCAATTACAATGGTGCAAAGAGCAGCTAGGCCATTGAAGCACATCATCTGCATGCAACTGCACTGAGGGATTTAATTTTACACCTCTACTTGTCTGAACAGGCTGTCTGAGTGTGTGTGGGCACACACGTATACACTGCTCACACACACGTCAAAACAAGGGCGCATACGTGCACGCACAAAGTGCAATTAATGCCACAAAAGTTGAGTGTGCAGCTAATGGATGGATCATATACAGCCATAATGACTTACTTTGATGTTGGTTGTCAAAGTAGACCTATTTTAGACTCAGAGCAAAAGGCGCTTGAAATTATCCTGTAATGCTTCCATTTTATGAATCTCTTTTCACTGGCAGATGTTAGAACAAAGAGTGATGGCATCACTTCCTTCCCCTTAGATCTCAAGAGTGACTACCAATCAGATTTCTGGTTCTCATTCTCTACTCGAATCCAGATCAATGTGTAAAAATATTGAGTGCTGACTGATAAATGGTGAATCTCAGCAGCACTGTGACCATATTAGACACCAATGAATATTTAGTAGCTTCATTTATAGGCCAGTTTGATCATATCCACCCACCATCTCTTGTGCTGGTCTTGGGGAAGTGTTGATAAGAGAGTAGGATGTCATCAGGCTCTTTTCTCAAGTCATTAAGCCATACAGTTTATTCCAAGCAAAGTGTTGCCCATTTGAATGAGCACATTAGCAAATGTCTTATGATAATTAAGTGCTTGAGTTGCAGAATTGCAGAATCGGATTCATTAGTAGAGTCACACATTTTTTATTAGCACCTTATTCTGTTCCAGGGCTGCAGCGATGCCTAGAGATATGCAGCTTTCCCCTTCTCCACGATGACTAGAAATTTAAGTACCGAACTTCAACGATTAGAGAGGGCATATTGTAAAACTTCACATCATAGATTTGAGGGAAGGAAATTTAAAGCAAATTTAGCTGTTTTTTATGTTCCCCATAATAATTTAGGTCAATTTCTAAAGCATATTTCAGGCACGGGAAAGCAATCCAATAAAGTAGTCTGGTACAAATCTATAGATAAATGATGCTTCACATTCAATTACAGTGAGGATTTTATCTTTACTTTTCAATGATTTTGTCAATTAGTCAACACAGTGTTTCTTAATTCATCAAGGACTCTGGCCTAGTATTAGTCATTGTGTAAGGATTTATTAGATTAGGAAAGGCAGGAGAGAGAGAGCGAGAAAGAGAGAGAGAGAGAGAGAGAGAGAGAGAGAGAGAGAGAGAGAGAGAGAGAGAGAGAGAGAGAGAGAGAGAGAGAGCATACACTATACATTATATTATCTGTTAAAATAACTCTTAGTAAATGAACAATATGCATTCTGTTGAAGATTACTTTCTATTATTTGAGAATGATTTCTACCACTTGAACTAGTTTCAAAAGAGCAAACAAATTGAAGCCAGTAAACAGTCCCTTATTCCTTAAGTTTTGACACATTGACTTTCGAGCAAATACACAGCACACCAAACCAATCCACTGGGGAACCCATGCAGGGACCATGAAACTATACTCACAACACAAATTAATTGGGGGAAAAAAACAACTAATTCTGACATTCCCTGAAGAGGGTCTTTCATCTTATAAATAGTGGCTGCAAACTTGAGTATTTTTGCTTAAGTAACACAACGCTGAAGATGATAGGATTCGTTTGGCTCAGCCCCAGGGGCGCAGCATGACAAAGAACACTTGTTTAGCAACTGCATAACCGGGTCCCAACATGGGCTTGTGACTGTGCCCAACCTCACCTAGAAACCTGCTCCATTTGCATTCTGCCTCTCCAGACACCAGGCAACAGAATCTGAGGGGATTCAGCGTCCCAGAGATGGCATGGGAAGCTCACACATAAATTAGTCCTTTTCCCCCCATCGTTTTCTACCTCTTCTTTCCCACTGCTGCTTCTCCCCTCTCTCCCTTATTTGTCCCATGGCTTTATCCCATCACAGTTCATGTAAGGGAGAGACTGAAATTCAACTTTAAAGTTTCTTCATCTTATTACAATCTATTTACTTTCCTGGGGCTGCTGTGTGAGCCAGTATCTGCTTTTTAAGTCTTGAAACCAGTATTTAATTCAGCATTGAACATGTCCTTTGGAATAATAACACAACAGTGTAAAATAAAGTTCATCTCAAATTCAAATCCACAATACAGCATCACATAATTCAGTTCATATTCATTGTATATTGAAGAAAATGTATCACATTTAAAGCTTATACAAATAACTAGAAACTCCCATTTCTGAGATTATTCAATTTGTATTCTTCAGGGTTGTTACACACACTTCCACGCAACAGACAAAATTACCCATGTGAATTTTAAATTCAGCTTTTTTAGCTTTTATGAGCAGTTTCAAGCCAATAATACATGCATGCATGTATGCAAATATGAAGACACAAAAATTCAACAAAAGAGCTTCACCACAACAAAAACATATCACACATAAAAATAAATGGTTACAGTAAAAATGAAGATTAAAGGAAACTATATTACATTAAAAGCTGTCTGATTAACTACATGTACATAATGGTTTGGCAACACTGCCTCATAAGAACAAAGTCATAAATTTCCATATTCTTCGCATGCACCCAAACACATACAAGGTAGTTAATTTAGCAACTCTAAACTGCCCATACTGTAGGTGTGAATGGTTGTCTGTCGAGATGCATTCGTGCAGGGTGAGCTGGAATAGCCTCCAGCATGCCTGTAATCCTGCACATGATAAGCTGGTAGTAACTGATACATAATATTGATTAGTAAGGCTGTTATAGCTTATAACCAAATGTCCCATAAATATACATTTTTGATAAAATACTGTATATATCAAACTAATGAGCCAAGGTCATCATGCTGGCTATCAACAAGACATCTACTGTATAGGGGGGGTTCAATTGGGATTTGTTAAGAGGGAGGATTCTGTGGTTTCAGGGTTGCCATGGGTGCACATGTGTCTGACTACAAAATCTGATTGATATGATTAGACAAACTGTAAATAAAATATAACAAGGTGAGAAAACCCTCTGCTCTGAACACTAAAATGCTAATCAAAGTCAATCTAAAGTAGGTACTGTTGTCAGTGCACAAAACTACAATTGATGACAATCAAATCTTTCTGTAAGTGTACTCTCCTGTGTATCAGTATTAAATATAGGAATGGTGTTGTTACTACAAAAGGAGACAATAATAATACAAAGTAATATGAATAGAACATCTTTTAAGAAATTATATTAAACTGCCACAAGCTATTTCATTTTCAATTATTAATGTTATAGCAAGCAATGGTCAAACTAGCCTGTATTAGCCATGGTGTCATTAGAGTTTGTCTGATATTCTTCTCAAACCACAAATGCCCTGACAACGCTGAAAGATTTCAATACATGTTAACTGTTAGCTTGCTTGATTTGGGACTGTCCCAAATTTTGCAGGGCATCTAGTCACACTAGTGTAGGTCTATGTGTCAGGGCTGAGCCCCAGACAGAAAAACATAATTCATGCAGATGCTATCATACATGGAATAAGGGGTCAATGAATGCATTGATAAAAGTAATGTGAATCACATGCTATAGCCTTTAGAAGCACCAGATCTCAACTGAACTGAACGTCTATGACAGATTTTGGCTGAGCCCTCCAACATGATATCAAAACACTACATAAGAGAATATCTTTTGGTGTTCATCCCTCCAGTAGAGTCCAAGAGATCTGTAGAGCACACAGAAGCTGTTCTGGCAACAGAATGTGGTCCAACACCTTATTTAGATACTTTATGTAAGATTTTCTTGATTTTTTCTGCCGTATGATGTGCTCAACATACTAAGCTAGCATCTTTTACAGAAGTTTTATTATTGTATTAGCAGCTGCTAAGCTGTTAACAGTAGAGAGTCCACAGAGCAAAGAAACACTCCCTCCAATCTGTTCATCTAATGAGAAAAAGGGAAGACAGAAGACCACTGTGGTGTTGACTCTTTGAAACGCTACCCCCACCCAATCCTTGTCCTTCCAGACAGTCACACTCATAGTTGGCACATCATTTGCTATTGCCGCAAATGTGATCATTATTTTACCCTTCCCAGTGAAACTTCATATAACCATGACACATTTTTTTCTTTGTCTAATTAAATATAATTTTGAAGCTCTTTAAATCCAACTTCATCCAAATACACAATCTAATTTTTCATTTGCTTTTGTACATGTTATAAGACATCAAGTCAATAATTTATTAAATTACTTTTCCCATTCATTTTCTTCTATCTATAATTGATCTCTCCAGTTGAAATTCTGTTGTTCCTCTTACTCAGCCAGTCTGCGGAGAGGCTGCGTGACATCACTGTGAACAGGGCTTGTACCTCCCCATACCCTCACTGGAAAACACACACACACTTACAGTGAGTATATAATGCAGCACTTTGTAAACTCTTCTCACCCATGACAATATTATTTCCTTCACTTTTACAAAGTACATTGGTTTTGCATATTTAATTTAACAATTTCATTTATATGATGTTATATTTTCATTTGTAAAAATATTGATCCATATACAGTAATATATATATATATATATATATAATAAAAAGTGTTTAGTTTTTATACTGCAATCACTGGGAACTGAGTACAATATTTAGTTTTCTTTCATGTATTTACATGGCTGGGTTGGCAATAAAAATCCTTAAATCCTTGAAGTTATCTATGTTGAGTAACTTAAGCTGACTTATTGGGTTGCAGCTATGGTTGATAATACCAACAACATTACAGAGCAAAGCAGAGCCACTACACTGGAAGCACACACTGTTGTAGTTTTACACATTAAAATCAAGTATAAGTCCAACAGTCCCATTTTAGTCCACAATCTTCTATGTAGACCTCTGTAGAGGTTGTCAGGAGAGGCAGGAATGCTACACACTAACGTGATAGATGCAACATTACGGCTACTCACTCCAGTTCTGCTGTTTCCCACACCCTTTCAATGTTGAAGGAGTTTCTAAAAAAGAAGTGAATTCCCCTCCCACTCAAATTGAGGAACTGTTGCTTGAGAAGGTTATTTTAATATTTCTAAAGGGGGACCACGAGAGAGGTGTTTAATCTGGCTATTTTCTAGTTCCTAAGAAACTCAGCAATGGACCAATTTTGGATTTGAGTGCCTTTCTGCTCACTCACATTAAAAGGCTGTAAGAGCCAGGTGGTTCACCACTATAAACTCGAAAGAAGTTTTTTTTATTTTGAGTATTCCCTAAGATGAAAAGTTCTTGTGTTTTGCTTTCTCAGGAAGTGGCTTCAAAATACAGCACGCTGCTTGTCAGATACATTCTAGGTGCCAAGGTCTCTGCAAAGGGACTAGAGTTTTTTTCTACATAAATGGCCTTAAGATTATTTTGGCCTGGTCCCTAGAGTTGGCCATGCATCATCAACACAGCACATTTGATGCTGCACTTCACCAGGTTATGGTTTATCCAGGAGGCTACCCATCAAGTGAGTCAAAGTCATGTTAAATTCATTCACAGAGCATATTTAAAAACAACAGACAGGTGTTGACCAAAGCTTTACAGAGACATTTAAAATAGTTACTGTCAGAACTGAACAAGGTATTGAACCCAATCGCACGACTCGGCGACAAAGTACAACAAAAAATAATTTAAAAACAAAGTAGCAAAGAAAAGTCACTCTTACAGAGGAATATATAATCAAAGTACACAAATCAAAATCACTCGCAGAGAGGAAAAACTGTGAAACCAAAAATCACTCTTTCGAGGAAAACTAACTAGGATAGAGCACAAAGACAAAGTATCAAAATGAAGCAAGACAATAGCAAAAAACGTAACACAGAATACATAAAACCTGACTTGGATCAATGTGGCTGGCGTGGTTCTCTGGTGACAAGACAAACTGGCACAATTCGATTTAAGTACTCTGTTGATATCAGTATTACTTTAAGGGTACTGGTATTGGTACTGGTATTGTAATTTTTAAGGGAGACCCAAATTGTTTTTTAAGGGATGCTCAGTTGTTTGACTGAGAACGTGGACCAGTGAGGAGTGACTGATCAGAGGTTCTGAGGGGTTCTGGATGTAGAATATGGCCTGAAGAGATTGGAGATGTAGGCTGGTTAAGAACAAATAAAAGAATCTAAAAATCGGTTCTATATTTCACTGGTGACCTTTGAAGGGTTACCAGTACCAGTACCAGTAGAGATGTTGTTTCTCTTTTTGGAACCAGTGAGGATTTTAGTTGCAGCCTTTTAAACCAGCTAAAAGCGAGTCAAGGAAGACGGCCTCACACATTAAGATCCAGTAGATGTGAGGTAATAAAAGCAGATAAGACTATCTCCACATTTACAAAGGAGAGATAACATTTTATTTTTGCTATTGATTTAATGTGAAAAAGCGACTACGACTATTTGCTGATATATTTGTTGCCATCCAGAATTTCACATCTCAAGACAAGTTAAAAAAACTATAAAACATATATATAAATATTTCACTTGGTTTCAATGGGAAGTACTGTAACACCGCATGTTATTAGCATAGTAGTGAACAAGGATGTTGTCTTTTCCACAAGCAGAAGCATATATAGAAAGGAAAATAGGGCTTAGGATGGAGCCTTGGGGCACACCACAGGGGACAGAAGTAAAAGAGGATAGGTAATCATTGATTACAACTGATGTATGTTGTAAATAGAATTTATACTCTTCATAAACTTTTCCTGGGTTGATTAGTACATGCTTGTGATGGTCGCAAGGTATGCAATGGTCTACTGTATCGAAAGTAGCAGAAAGGTTAAATGGCATAATTTCCAGAGTCTAAAGACAACAGTAATTCATTTGCTACATTAAGCTGAGCTGACCCAGTGCTGTAGTGCACCCTGAAACCTGACTAAAGTTGTCCAAAATTTTGTCTTGATCTAAAAAAAAGAAAAAAAAAGAAAAAGAGATATGTTGTGAGAAGTAGTGAGAGGCCCTGGTAGATATATTCATTTCTAAATCAGGTGATAAAGCGGGAACTTCATCAGGGAGTGAGTCCTCCAATGAAAAAGCATTGGACGGTTAATTCCAACATCTTTGACATCCCTGAAACCAAAGGGTATAACTCATGGAAGTTGCTGAGTTCAACACAATTTTCAGTTTTGATTGAGTATGAAACACCTTTGCTTACATACTGTGATGCATTAGTGGATTAGTGAATGTTGTAATAATCAAAACTTTGCTGTGGCAGGAATATACACAGTACCTCACAAATATTTGAAGCATTCGCGTCATTATCAACAAATCTGAGATCTGAGTCATGGCTGAGGAGCTACTGGGATGCCCTCCGTTTTTCTCATTCAGCTGGTGAATACAGGGTTCAGTGTGGTGGGCTCTCCTGGATTATACATATTTCCACATTCTATATTATTTCTAAAACCATGCATAAGTAATGTTCCTTCAACCTCCTAGTCATTACACTCTGGGACACAGCATTGGCTTGCAATGTTAGTTTTGTTGCTATAATTCCCTTCCCTCCTTTGCAGTGCATAAAGTGGATTTTCTGTTCTGTCAAAACAGGAATGGAAAGCTACCTATGTCACTTGTTTGTATTCATCTTGTGTCATGCTGATGTCACAACATGGGGTTTAATGTGTACATCCTCATGCTCTCTTCTGTGTGTGAGTTGCCACGGCTCTATAAAACTCTTCTGAGTGGACAAATCTACAACGAGCACACAGGAAGACACTTGAAATGAACAAAAGCAGCAAGAGCTATGTTTATTTCTCTTTGTTAAAACTTTCACAATAGCTGCATGTCACCATCGCCACCATTGCATGTCTGCTTTTTGTCTTACTCTACTTGCTCTTATATGTTTGTTCTTATATTTCTCCTTTAAAATACAGTGGCTATCTAGTTGCCTGTGTAAATTTAACAGAGCTGGAAGAGTCAGCGATTGGCTTCAGGATTTATCACAGAACCAATGAGCACTGCCATCAGAATTTTAAGTGGCACACACAGAGTGCAGATGCCAGCTACAATGATATGATTGTATGTTTGTAGATTCACATACCTGAGTGAGAAGACCAGCCTTGAATCCACCTTGGATCATAGCACCATGCTTACAACCTTCATTGGTGATGCATCATTAGTAGTCAATATATTGGTATGTTTCCATGTTACAACATTACTTTAAAAACATACATTTTTTGTGATCTCAGTCAAGTGTGCATCAATTCAAAGGCAGAGTGAGATAGATAGGCTATAGATAATAACCTTGTTGAGTTTTTGGTTAATTACTGTGTGTTTTATACCTGAATTCTTCAATTGTTCCAGTGATGAAGGGAGAATAGGGGTCAGCAACAGAGACAGACAAGGAACAATCTTGGAAAATTGGCCTATAATTAAATGTTTACATAATTTGATGGCTCATTTTAGAATTCAAGTGCTCCACTGAAACTATTTCCTCTTTTTAATTACAATTTCCTTCTTGGCTGACATTTACAATTCAATCTTCAGATCTTTGGAAACGTGTTTTTGATTTATTATTTCTGCCTTCATCGCAGCAGTTAGTGACAAGAAATGAGTTTATAAAATAAGAGCTCAAATTATCAGGCCCTTTGACCTGCACAGCTCACTCAATAATTTATGTCAAAGGAAAGCTGAATGTTTTTGACAACCATGTACAGTAAAGGGAGATCAGAGGGAGAAATAGGTTGTTTCAATTTCCTCAAAATGCCGTTCTGCTATTGAAATGAAGTGTGGGGACTTCAAACATTCTGAGCTGTGGAGCTTTCAGAGGGAAGACAGACAAAATTATTTGATGCCATCTGAGGCTCACCAGTACTGAGGATCATAATGCAGCTAGTTGACACACTGGTGATTATTCATGGAACTCATGCTTATTATCCTAGAGAGATTGAACAATGGTTTTCTGTTGTGGGAAATGTACAGTTAGAAGTTCTAACCTCTGCCAAAACATTTGTCCTATGTATTTCTCTCAGCAGTGAAACCACAGAGGGCTGGAGGGATGCAGACATCTCTGTCTCCCTTGGGCGTAATCCGACTTAGATAAATATTTGCCATGCAGTCTGAGCATCACACTTAACCATTGTGATGCTCATGTGAAGATTGCTTTACTCCTCTGGACAGATGGATTTTAGCCTTCAAGTGACTTTCACTTAAAATGGCCCTTCGTTTCTAAAAATAATCTACAAATATAACATGCTGAAAGTGGAATGAAAATCGATTTAAAAGTCAATGAAAAATAAAAGCAACCATCTTGAATAATTTTTCAAACATATGGACAGATATAGATAATTATTCTTGACATGAAAAAAGCTTTAAGACCAAAGCAATGTGAAGAGGTCTTCTACTCTGTACTTTAGAGCTTTATTTCCTTTTAGAAAAACATGGCAACAAAAAGGTGGGCTGAGTATTGACTGTGACACAAATGATATTGCTTTGTCTTTGAAGAGCTCCAGTAAAGCTGTTCACTGAATTTCTGCGTACCCTGCAGCATGCTGGCCCATGTAGCTCGTGTTTTACCATCACAGACATCCATCACTGAGTCAAGAATCATATCAATACTTGCCCATTTCCCCATTTGGGGAGAGCTGAGTAGATCAATTCATTTAAAAGGAACCACGGCCAGACATCCGTTTTAGAGATTAGAACATATATTGGCTAGTCATCTGATGGAGGGTTGAAGGTTCATTAAGTCAATGGAATCCTTAATCAATAGGCAAACTTTCTAATGCATATCTAGTTACACTGGTGAGGCACAAAGCACTAAACAGCCCTGGTATTAGTTTCAAGATATACTGCGGTGCCTAATTTGTGTGTATTTTGTCTTTGGTAAATGGTTAGTCTGACAAATTGCCCAAGCTAATTTTACAGGATTCTTACAAATCAAATGTCTTTACAAATGTTGGAAATGCACTATTAAAACCTCTGTTTCATAAACCTTGGTGCAGTGATGATGAGCCTGATGATGAGAGATAATGAGGATGAGGAAATATTAATGAGAAATAATGTCTTGCTTTATTCTCACAGTCAAACAACTGGCAATCTTTGATATAGTCAAAAACAAAGGCTAAAGAAACACAACATGCTTCAAACACCTGCTGTCATATCTTTACAGTACTGTCCGAATGACAATGGGTCAAAATGCACCAGAGTCCTCAATCACTGAGTTTATGTAAATCCCGCAACTCAAGTTTCTGTCTACAGTCCAGCGTATCCCTCTCCAGCTGAATCATGGGGCACACTCTGGCAGTGATTCTTAAGTGTCACTTGTGTCCACCTGAATTATTGTTTGTGTGTAATGCAGGGGAAGAACCAGCATGCAATGAGAAGTGGTGGTGCCCTTTGATTGATTGTTAAGTGTTGTCCAGGAGCCCATTGCCAGACTCCACTTAACGGCCTGCACAGCAGAAAGCAATCAGTGGCTGTTACTAAGGGTCTCATGGGGACAGGCCCGGTCATGATTGATCTTCAGTGGATCTCTGAAGATGTCTCAGAGAACTAGATTTCACCAGAATCGTGTTCAGGTGAGAGAGAGTTGCCTTGGACTTGAATATGTGGCATCACACCAACTGAAACTTTGGGTTGCTCAACACAAATGAGCCAACACTTTTTATATCACTCTACTTGTTTAGAGAATATAAGATGTGTTGGTGTTACTGTTCAATGGTATTTTCCTATGAGGAATGTTAATTGGCATGACAAACTATTTGTATTTGCATACATCATTAATATGGTATGAAAAGGCCAGCCTACTGTATGAAGCAGTGTATTATAGCCACATAATGAATCTGTGTGGATATACTGTACGTATCCTGGTACTACTATATACAGGTACCCGAGGACACACATATGCACAGACACACACTGTAGTAGAGCTGTCGGATCTCCAGTGGTGTGACAATGTGTTCAGTGACCACAACGCCTGGTGTTAGTCTCATTACAGAGGGATCAAAGGGACATGAGCTTCATAGCAGCAGGGAGTGTCTTCAGCCCCCTGAGAAGCAACTCCTTCTCTAATCTGAAAGGTCACATTTAGTCATTCAAATATAAAACAGCATCACATCACTCTCACCCATATGACCTGCTGGCATCTTCCTCAGCACTGAGGTTCAAAGGAAACAGAGAAAAAACAGTTCCTGTGCAAGAATGTAACGAATACGACTAAATGCAATTTATCCTTTTGCAATAATTAGCCTGCAATGTCCCCAAGATTATGGTGATGACCCTGTTGATATTTAATCTCGACCAGTGAGTAATGTTTTTAAAATTAATTAATATGGTGAGGCCCCATACCACACACAAACAATGAGCCTCATTAAGATGTTGGATGAGGTTTTGTCCTTGCACAGTGTCATAATGACGGAAAATAATGGGCAAACACATGGTAGCAATTTTGTATTCTGCAGTCATTGTTTAAAGAATACTCTATAATATAAGGGGTTAAATGTGATTAAAACTAGGGTAGGCCATTTATTTTAGAAGCATTTTTGTTATATTTGTTGAAATTCTCATTACATTCTGACAGCAATCAATAAATCAAAAGCTCTGCCAAAAGGAGAATAAAATCAGCATCTGTAGTTGTCACAGGCCAATAATAAGCTCGTCCAATCATTTCTTTCGGCCCACATAAAATGATTGGATGGCCTACCAGTCTGTCTACCTGAAAAGGTAGACAGGCTTGTAGGCCTGTAGATGCTAGTCTGCATGACCAGAGAGCAGAATGAAAAGTAACGTGTAATCATCAAACTATTGGTTGTAGTGCGAGGTAAACTGCACAAGACTGAAAGACATTCAATGGAAGTGAACTCGGCTCCCAGAAGTAAAAAGTGATGTGATAGATCTGTTCACCCTAGGACTCCAATCAAAGGTGCAGGTTTGGCTATCTGACAGACTTGTGACTGAGGAAGTTTTGGTGGAAAACAGAGAAAGAGACGGGATATTCCTCCAATTCGAGCAGGGAAACTACTTTTGTATACCATTTACTGTTTACTAAAGGATTTTGTGCCTAGAGAGGAAGTTATATGTGTGTGTGTAAGAGCAGTAGAAAACTGTTAAACTGTTGTGTTGTGTGCGTGTATGAATCGCGTGCACCTGCCTGTGCCCATCTAGTGGGAAGGGTTTAGGACAGAGTTCGGATGGGGAAGAGCTGCAGGAGTAGGGCTGTATTTTCAAATTCTGGTGTTTTTTTAATTTGTTTGGTTATTTATTTGTTTTCTCCTTTTCCAAAAAAATGCCTACCCCAGCTTTAAGGCCACAAACTGCACATTCATGTGTAGCATTCTACTTTATCATTAGGACATGTGCAAATCAAACCTTTAAATATGCACTGTGCAGAGTACAACTGCAATCAGAGGTACAAACAGGGCTTTATACAATGCAATGTTCACAATTAAAATCCCACCAGTGATTTTTGTCATGGAATTTAGTTTTCATTCTTCAAATGACACAATGAGTGGACAATGATGGTGGCAGCTAATAACATTGCGGTGCCAACAGCAGTTCCTCGGGATCTGAGCAGCTGTTCTGCAGTCTATATTGGCCTGTTCTTCAAGTGGAGAAAAAAAGAGCAACCTAGATGAGAATTTTGTGCTTCAGTGGCTATTGAAAGATGAGGCAATAAACTGCTAAACTTGAGTAATCACACACTCCCTGAGGAATTTCTCAAATGGGGATGGTCAAAAACCTTGAAATTTGAGCCTCCTTGCACGCGGCCCAGGCTTTAACATTTGATGAGATTCATTATTGTAGGGAGCTGAATACAAGTGTCTTCTGATTACAGGGCCCACCATTAAAACTTCCCACCAGTGTGCATTTCCATGGTAGAACGTCAATGGGATTAAAATCTCAATTCACTCCAGTCAATTCTCCAGTAACAAGATTTCATTAAAAGCAGGCAGGGAGGAAAATGGACTCAAAAGCACTGAAACAGCTGGACTATAAATTATAAAAATGCGCTTTCTGCTAACTGAACACACCTTCAGCTTGCAGATGCATTATTATTTAATGTTCAGAGGAGCTGGTTTTATGTAAATTGGAGTCTTCTATTCTCTTCAGTCCCCTTCTCAATGCCAGGTACTTCCAAACCAAGCAAAGGGAGAGATTATGCAAACCAATTAACATATGAAAATAACGTATTAATATACTGTCTCTGAACTGTATCCAATCAGTTCCTTTTCACTGGCGTGTGTACAAAACAATTAAAATTAAATTTATACTGCTCTTCCTTAACATATTCTGCAGCAAATGGAATCAGTGAGCAAATGCTGACAAAAGTTTTACAGGCCTGTGTTCTTCCTTAAAGGCACACTGACTTTAAGAATACTTATAAGAAGCCACGCTAATAAATTCCAGTCTTTGTTTCTCCCTAATGATGTGTGCATCTGAGACAAAGCAGTGAAATCCATAGTGGTAGCCAGGTGCTAATGAATGGCTTACATTATGCTGTCCACTAATTACTACTGCACCATAAATAAAACACAAGACAATCAATTAGTGGTCGACGTGTGTTTGTTAGTCATGGGCAGCAAGTTCCTGGCCAAGGCTTTGCAACACACCTGCCTCTTCAGGGTATAATTTTTAAATGGATTGGATGAGGTAAGTTCAGATAAATCATGTTTTTAATGTTTCTGAATGCACTTCATATGACTAATTTCTTCTTTTACAGATTACACCTAAATAAATGTCTATGTATTTTGAACTAAGAGGTGCGTAAAATGGTCAAATACACATAGAGCAGGACATTTTTGCCACTAAATGAGACAAAAGAAATCTAAAAGGTGGCTATTATCTATCGTCTCAATGCTTTTTAATGGATCTTTGCAAAAAGGGTTTCTCCCCCACTTCATACAAAGCTCCTCCAGTTTCCCAGACACCATTTGGCTGACGTATAACACTTGATTTGAACCAGAGCAGGGGAAATCATAGTGCATTAACACTGCATGTAGAAGGCACTAACTGAATGATCCTAGCATTATGCGGCCTCTGGTCTGGCCTATCTGCGTAGTTTGATGCATAATTTGAGCATTAATGTAATTTACATTTTAACACAGTCCCAAAAGTAAACTGATTAGTTGATAGTTATCTACTAATTTGCCAAGAGTACCCGCGTGTCATATGCATGCAGGCAGAAGGACAGGATTACACATGACAAGTTTGGCCTTGCAGGAACACAGACATAGAGACAATGCCTGCCAGAAGGATCAAACACACGCAGAGTCGAACACAGCATCCTGTGAGCTAAATGGTTGTCGTTCAGGTTTGCTAGTGTAGCATTTCTGTCTAACAGGATCCATCTTTCTTCCTTATTTTCAAGGACCTTTAAACAGATCATACCAATAAGGAGAGAGAACCATGACAATAAATCTTGAGAGTATAACAATAGGTTCTCAGTTGTGTTTGCAGTTCTTGGAGCGTTTGGTATTACCATCAAATATGTGTTTGTGGAAAGTTTTCGAGAGCACATTATGGAAAGTTTCAAGAGCAGTTTGCTTGCCAGGCATCACATTAATCAATCTAAAATTCAAATTAAAAAACTTATTAAAAGTATTTCTGGGCCATCAAATGTCTTTTATCTCTGTCCCGGCAGAGTTCCCTCTTTTTCATGGGACAAATTAGTGTCCTCGTAGATGACAGAAGCACTTAAAAAAAAAAAAACATAGTCCAACAGAGTGCAACTCTTTTTTTTCCCATGATGCAACGCTCCCAGTGGTTACATCTGCTCCATTCTTTCATCTTTCTCCATTGTTAGGTGGGAGCTGTCACATTAGGAGGAGAATCGTGGCTCCTTCCCGCCCCCAAGTATCCCTTTTTTCCCCATTCCAGCAGTTGGCAGGGTGGCAGGCCCATACAAAGGAGCATGCACCAGGAGCGCAGAGGGGAGCACTGTTAGAGGAAAAACAGTTTGGGAATTAAGGTCATTAATTTTCCACTTTCAAGGGCTGCCACACAGACGGAGATAAAGTCAGCATAAATATTCTGCCGAAGTTTCTCCTGTTTTTCTCCGCTCCCTATTTTCATCGGCAGCCCATTTATCTCCATGCTGTCAATTAGAGGCAAAAGCAAAGAACTAATTAGGAACTGTGCAATTTTAATTAGCTGTTTTGATAATTAAACTAATTGGTTCCCTTGTGTTTCTGCAATGTGTGCTGAGAACTTTTTTGATATCTGGGCAGCAGATTTCCCATCCGCTGGTTAATTAGTCACTTTTGCATTAAAAAGGAGCCTTCCTTAATAGCCTTAATTTGCAGTTGAAAAGAGAATCTACCATCAATAATTTGTGTAATTGGTAACCGTTTGATTGTAATTTAGAGGCACGGCCGGACAGCTCGGCATGTCTAATTCCTAATGACTAGGATTAAAGTTGGATTAACTGTTTGGGAAAGGGATTCACTCTCCCCTCTTCCCTACCCACCAAATGACACCTTGTCTACATTTGATTGGTCATGAAATTCAAATTGACTAGTTGAACAGCAGGGCTTACACCATTTGTATTACTTTCTATATAGTGAGCCTGTCAGGTTATATCAGAAAGATTCCAAAAATTCTTATTTTCCACCCATCTCAGGAGGAAGAGAATAAAAAGTGGTTTAAATGTAGTATGTGATGTGTTAAACCCCTGCTATCAAACCCATTTGTGTACAAGTCTGAGGGGAAAACATAGCAAAGATCAGCCACTAGGAGGAGCCGAACCTAAAATCTCAGCATAAAAAGTAAAGTAGGCCTCACTGTTAAATGAAAGTTCATTTAAGTCATAGGACATGCATCTCTCTCTGAGCAGATTATATGTAAAGCATAGTGCATATTTACATATAGTAAATTAATTTCTGTCTAAATTACAGGTCTAAACTTAATGCAAAGATAGTGATGTTACTATAGATGATATTGTACAAATACTGCAGCCAAAGCACCAGAGGGAAACACACTGATGCTTACAGGTGTCAACATAATGCTATAGAAAGCATTTGAATATTGCTAGAAGGACTAAAAGCATATCTTTCAGCATCTTAACTATCAGGCACCATCTCTATACTTTTACAACACAGAGCCCCGTCAGTAGTCTGATTAAAAAGCACCATTCATCCCACTTAGCCAGAATACAATTAAGGGACATGGCTTTAAAAGCCCAGCCCTGAAGCCTCCCCCATCCCACATAAAAGGAGCACTCTCCACTGAGCCTTGCCTGTAAATATCATGTTTGATATGAGGTTTTAATCTGCTTAGCCATTCTGAACTATAGAATGGGCTCATCCTCTCTCTGAAACCCCTGTCCAATGGCTGTGTGCCTGAGGATGAATAGGAACACAACACTAGTGCGCTATCTGATTAGGTGGGGTTAATTACAGAGCACTGTTTTGTAGTGGCTGAATTTGTGAGCCGCCCATAAATAGATGGGCATGGCTAATGCATGCTCAGAAATGAATTTTAATTAACCGTGTATCAGAGAGGCCCACTCAGGGGCCTGTTTCTAGTATGTAGTGACCCCACTGTTGGATGTGGAGTGGGACAAGGTCTGCATCCAAGACATTGTGAGAGGGGCTGTAGAGTACAGCATGGCCTACATGAGACATGTGTCATAGACACAGGGAATGCTGTGTGATGACAACCCCCTTGATTGACCCGTCCATGTCTCCACATTATGATTATTGCAAAAGAGAGTTAGGCGTTGCCCAGACTTTAATATACATGAAACATAGGTTCTAATAACATGTTGACCTCTAAATATGGTGTATTAGTGAAGTAATTGTGGTAAATTCACAGCTGCAGTCTCTGTTTTTACCTACAGTTTCACACACATAATTTCTTTTCACTTTCTGAATGGTCTTTATATAGTGTTTTTGCCACATTCAAATGTCAAATGGCCATTTGAAGTTAGACCCTGATGATACCGAGCCATTCTTTTCCCATTCCTTTCCAGTTTTCTATGTGATTGGATTAATTATGTGTCACTCACTTTGCTAGAGGTCAGCAAACATACATTCCTGGTCATAAGTCATCAATCTATGTGACCATGGAGATGAAAAGTCAAGCATGTCAGCCAGGAAGCTGGACAGAGAGGGATCAGCCCATTGATTTCAGGGCCAACCCAATCTCACCACAGCCTGCTACTTGAAGAACTGAAATTATCCCTATGGGCTATGCACAGTGAGCTTTATACCTTAGATTTGTGGTATAAAACTCACTGTACAAAAAGTTATTTCAAATGCAGGGAGGGACAATTAGCCAGCAGGAAAGTACAGTCCATATAATGAATCTATAAAACTGATGAGTGATGAGGCTCAACAAGAAATTAATAAATACACTTTATGTGTTTATGTGATTATGCTAACGCAATTTAACTTACAGATTCTACTCCAAGTCTTTATCTTCATCCAGCTTGTAATCAAGAAACTTGGCAAACCTGACAAGGTTCTACTGGACAAAATCAAAATGTGATTCATAATTTAATGTGGGTCTTTAAGGAAGCCCATGTTTTAGAAAGAGGTCAGAAATTCCTGTAAATCACATAAAGGATAACTTCTTATGGGTGCATTAGTATTTATATTTGATTGTAGTCACTAATTATAATGTGCTTAAGGTTTTAATATCAGATGAAAAATGTAACAGAAGGCAAGGACAGACTGAGCAAACTCACACCACAGACAGCCTGCTGGCTGCTGACGAACCAGCATCATTTTAGCTATACTCCACTACAGTCTCCTAAATGGCTAATCTTTGTTGGATCTCACCCTTAATTGGTTAACAGTCTCTGCAGGGCAAGTGAAAGTGGTGCTATTTAAGGCTCCACCATGAAACAGCAACACTTTCATCTTGGCAATAACAGGCAACAATTATATTACCAGATTCGAAACTGAACCTTCTATCTACCCACTAATCAAAAACGCAGCCCATCTGTTGTGCTGTCTCTTTTGAAATGACTGTTTATCTGCAGCATGTATGATAACTGTGTCTGGACACTAATTAACTGCTAAATAGACCACAATTAGATGCTATGTTTCTATAGCTAAAAAATCATCAGAAAAATAAAAGATTAAAAAAAAGACCGCAAAAAAGGACAAAAACAACAACAATGCATTTTATGTTTACCCAAACTGTACCAGGCAGTGATGGAGTAGCATCACTCTCTCACTCTCTCTCAATGTCTCTCTCTCTTTCTCTCTCTCTCTCTCTCCTCCTGACACACACATGCACGCGCGTGCATGTGCACGTGCATCAATACAACCTTACGTACATATGCGCGCTCTCCCCTTCTCTCTCTATCACGCACAGTCAGACTGGCAGGCGGACCAGTCTCACACACACACACACACACACACACACACACACACACACACTTTCGCTTTTGTGTTTTGTCAGAATTAATGAGAAAAGTTCCCTTGCCCTAGGGGTAATTAGTGTCCTTGGAGTTAAATAAGCTAATACTTAGACACCTCTGGCACAAGCAATTATGTTTGTGTATTGAATAATTGATTCAAAGAGGGGGGAAGGGCTGCTAATCAGATCTGAGCATAATGAATTGATTTAATTAACAGGGGAATCCGAGGGTTTGTGGAAACTGCGCGCATTTATTCAGTAGCAGCAGAGGCGAGCGTGGCACATAAACTGGGAGAGAGGCGGTGTGAGTTTGCTTTCAGCAGTTGTCAGATTTGCAATTGGATTTGTTTGAATATAGTTGCCTTTTCGGAGCAAATGAGAGCGAGAAAGAGAGAATATTAACAGCGAGGAGAGCTCAGCCGTTCAGTCTGAGCGTCTGATCCGTCTCCGTGTGTGTGCACCGTTACAGATAGGCGACACTAGATTTATATCGCTTTTCATTGTTTTGCCTTTTTTATTCGCATGGAATTCATCAAGAGCAACCAACGCTGTTTGATCGCTATTTATTTGCATTACAGTTCAGTCCGGATAGGGGGATCTCGCCGCGTATATCACGGTATTCCGCTTACGAATTATTATTGATAGGAGGAGGGAAAAAAACGTGCAGACGGCAATTCATCTTTCCAGGGTTTTTGGTGTATTGAGGCGTAGTCTAGTCAACCGCGCGTTTCAAAGCCATTTCCAAGAGAAGCTCTGAGCAGACCGAGCGGTGCAGCCTGCTGGAGCCGAGGACGGATCGCCCGGGGAAGGACTCCTCGTTCCTCAGGACGATGGTGTTGGACAAGGAAGAGGGTGAGTAACATCTCTGACCGTAGGATGCAATAACATGGGAAGTAACACGGCAAACTACTGACATTTTACGCGTTAAGTGTTTCCCATCGCTCCGGACCCTGCGCACCCGCAGCCTCTGCTTTATACGGGCTTTCCAACCCCATTTACTCCAGGCAGGGTCCGTATTTTCGCGGAGGGGACCTGAATGATGTGATTGCCTGTACCCTGAAGTTGAGGTGCACACTCACACGCATCCATCCACTGCCAAACTGCAGTTTAGTTCAGGGGAGTTGTATGTTTATTTACAGCGGATTTGTCTGTGGCTTTTTGATGTGTAACCCGGAGTTTTGAGGATACTCCTCAGACGCTGTGGCTCCTCTTTTCTTTCCTCCTCTTAAGTGCTTTTTGCGTCTGTGAAGTTAGCGAGGCAGCCTTTGACATCGCCACGGGATGGGAGATGACAGCAGAGTGCTTTTAACTTGATTGCAAATTATGGATAGCGCCGTGCAACGTTCACTCGCTTTCCATCCAAATAGGCCTACTTGCATTACTTATCTATTTCAATGTATTTAGGTTAATGGGTGAGGCAATCTAATTAATTTTAATTTAAATCAAACTCTCCTCTAATGACGTCCCATTTTGGATTAAACTGATGTTGAGACGTGCAGTGCATTCATCACATAAAGTACTGGTTTAAATGGTGCTCAGTGTGATGTATATGCATTAACGTCTATTAACATAGCATGGTAGTGATATTCAAATGGACGTCATATACAGTACTAAAAGCCATTATGAGATCTGAAATGAAGTTATTCTCTGCTGTTTTTCTCTCTTCTGACACTTTTTAAAGCTTCTATTAAAGGTTGTGCTGTCAAAATAGACCTCCTGCTGACATCCACTATGACAACCTCCGCAAATCATAAAAGACTTCTTTTTTTTTGGTGTGTGCGTTATTTTCTCAAAGTACTGTAAACGGCTTTTTCACATTTGGAAGAGGGCTACTCCTCCAGAAGTAATGGATGCATTTGTAGCCCATTATTTATGTTTGAAAATGGATATTTCATCTCTTAGCAGAGCATCCTTTCACTTACACATCTAAAAAACCAATAAAAGGTTTGCGGCAGAGACATAAATTGGTCTGTCTGGCTGAATCCATGTTGTGCTGCTAATGTACCCAAATTAACTCAACTGTAAATTGTCTCCTTTGGATGTCTGTCCAGCTAAAAGTTCCCTATATGATTCATGATTCAGATTGCTTTTAACAGTTATTGGCTAAGCAATATGGTAAATGTACAAGGTGATGCAAATGGCATTAGTGGGAAAGGATGCACAGGAGCATGTAATGCAGTCAATACTACATTAACTACTGATGCCCAATTACAGAACCAGGGAGAGTGGCTTTTAGGAGCATTAGGACTTGCAGAAAAGCTGAGATCACCTGCTGCTCATTGCCTAAAAGCTTCACCCTTTATTTGCTGGACGCGACCAGCAGCTCCAGTATTTTGGCCAGGTTGTCAACAGAGCTGCTTGGATCTGGTCTCATTCGCTGTGGTGCCTCTTAGCGTTTATTGGCTCTAAAGTTATAGGCTTGTCAATTCAACCTTCTTGTCTAATGTATCCACTTAGTGCCTGCACAAAAAAACGTGTGTGTATGTGCAGAGGAAGGTGTGTGGGACGTTGTTTTGGGTGGCCACATGGGTGCATGTGTATGATTACTCTCTGTTTCTCTTCATTGATTCACTATTATGCCTGCGTGTGTTTGTGTTTGTGCGTGCTGCTTAAGTGTTCATATTTCAGTCCTCACTGTATTTGACCTGTAAAGCAGACCATCAGTGCGTCTGGTCCCGTGTTCAAAGCCCGCAATCCTAGTTGGCAACAAAGTGAGGCTGCTTGTTTGGCAGACAGTGTTTTTGAACTCTGACTTCTCTTAGAAAAGTCTGCACCAATTTGCACTACAAAAGCAATCACCAGAAATGAATCTGTTTGCTCCTTTATATGAGTTCCATTGAGAAAATCTTTCAACTGGATCAATCTATAAAAAGTCAGACAGACTGCTCTTATATATTCCTTATGAACATCGTAGGATCAAACCGAAAATATTTCTCATGTTGTGTACCCGCTTTTATAGCCTGTCCTGTCCATTACGATTTACATGCACATTGTAAACTAATCACTGTTTCATAGATATGCTACAGTCATTAACTTATGATATACACTATCTGGTAAAGCACATAAGACTGTTAAAGGAATACAGGTACTGCTTTGTGACCTAATATGCAGGTCATAGTTAGTAATGACTATTTTGTTAACATTTTATTTCTCCTTGCTGAATGCGTCCAATTTGAGAAGAAAAGGCAATTCAGACATTTCTCTCCATCTTCCACACTGCATGAGGCATGTTTTTGCTGAACGTTTAACACAACTGTATACTCTAAACACTGTAAAGCAGAGGAAAAATCCTCCAGCTACTGATACATTTCTGGTTACCTTTGCTTGTTAATTTACGGGCCTGTTATCATCCTGTCCAGTGAAATTTGTACATTCATAAAGCATGTGATTGAAAAGCAATGCTTCAAATGAATACAGACTGGTGATGTGTCGGCTGCTGTAATAAGACTTGGGCTTCAGGCTCTGATTTTTATTTTTTGAAATAATAAGAATTGCTTCATTCTTTACCAGTGTTACCATGGTAATACTGTCTTGTAGCGATGTTATATTGATTTAGAAAGTGGACAGTAATATTTCTTTTCTGTTATTTGGTTTCTGAGGGTTGATTTCTAATTTCCAGTTGGAGATTACTTTTATATATTCCTTAAGTCTTTTCACTTTTCCAAAGGAATGCAATTTGCTCTCTTGTATTTGCTATTTTCTCAGCTTATTGGTTTGCTCTTACTTCAAAATTAAACTTGCCCATTTCAAATATTGAAATTACGTCTGGTTTTTGTGCTCTGGGCCCTGAACAATATTACAAACACATTGCTTCGTTTGATATTTCTTTAAGTCACTACCATTTTTCATGAAGCTTTATTGCAGGCACCTGCTTTGCCTTTGCTGTACTTTTCCAATTTTGCCTTAAACGCATTGTAGATTGTCAGAAGACAGTTGTATATAATGTGTATATATATATATATAGTTACAAGGAGTGTAAACAAATGAATGCTGCTTTATTTGCATACAAATAACAAAATAGCACCAAAACATACAGAATGCCTTGATGTTTTGACCGTCCATGATATACTAAAGCTGTTCTCATTATTCCTTTTTACTGCTTAGGAAATCACACTTGTACCATTTTGAGCAGGGAGTCTTTAATTCCATCTTACAAATGCAGAATTCTCACTGGAGATAATTTCATCTGTCACCACTAAACCTCGAGATCCCTATCAGTCTTGATCACTTCACATCTATGAGTGTGCGAGATGTGTATCATTTTCCATAATCTTAGTGGAATTCAAAGGGACTGAATTGAGACTTAAGAGACACGTGTTAGCGAGCTTGCCCACCTGCCTTCGATGTAAATGGCTGCACTCATCAGTGTGGCGCACAAACTCAATTATGCACTCTCGAGCTGTGAGAGCATCCCGTTTATTATTGCCAGAGGCCGCATGTTAGCCATGTTATCATAAAAAATTCTCACAACAAAGATCTGGCTACCACATGTCACAAGGAACAGCTGATCTTTGTGATACATGTTCAATGTTTGACCCTGTGTTTTTATTCACTGCAGATGATTTTTCTTTTTCAGTGTCAAGAAGAATTTCTGCTATGTTGTCGAGTTGTGTGTGAGAATAGTGAAGGTTGTGGCATGAGGAGGCAGAGGTGTCACACTGAAAATTGTATGAACAAGTAAGAAGCTTAAAGCCGCAAGGGTCATTCCAAACGTTGCAATGAAACCTTTTACACAATCCACAATTATGCTGACACAGTGAGATGAATCGTTACTTCAAACCACCTTTTAAACCACCTTGGAGAAACCTAATGTCTCACTGGTAGCTCTGAGACAAATGCAGACATGCTCAGAAGTAAGGTTGATGATGCACATGAACAAAACTGTTCTCGGGAGCAAAAAATAAACTCCACTAGCGCCTGATGTTTGTGCCGGTGTAAAAACATTGGGTTATTTGTCCACACCAGATAGTCCAGTGTTACTGATGATGACTTGCCAAATATATAATAAATAGTTAGTTAGTTGTTAGTTTTCCGTGTGTCTCAACATCTCAAGCTGCTGTTAACTACACTAATATTGATATGGGAAAAATTATTCCTGCATTGAACACAATTATTTATTCACCTGTTTACCTGTCGCACATGGTTTTCTGACTTGTTTGGAATTTTTCAAACACTCTGCAAAGCATATTCTTTTCTCTCTTGAAAATCAATTCTCCTTCATTCTGCCATCTTAGCCTTAGCAAAGAAGATATGAAGAGAGATGGAGAAAGGGGGAGACACATGCAGCAAAGTTCTTGAGATCAGCAGAGGTCAAAAGTAATGTCACCAACTATGTTTCTTTGACAACTGAGTGCTACTGTTGAGATGCACAGAAAATTTTAACCCGAAGAAAAACTCTAGTATTGTACTGGTAGTAATAAAATAATGTGTCACCTGTTACGCTCTTAGTCAACTGAAGCACTTTATATACAATTTCGGCGAAAATCAAACCTCGGCAGGGTTACTGAGCTGTCATGCTTTTAATATATAAATTACATATGTATGTTTATTTAGGTGCACGCCATGAAATTAAGACACTCTCTCTTAAATCAGTCATATATTACGCTATGATATCCTCCATGCTTCTTTATTGTATGGTACAAAAAAAGGAAAAAGGCATATTTTAAAGGCTTTTAGAGGACCATAGAAACATTATTGTTTATAATGATTCAATCTCAAACTGTAATTACACTTAATGCTTTCTTGTTTTTTGAAGCAAATGTACAGAAATACTATTTGCTCAGTTTTAAAGAGGTCTTGTTTAATCCGTCTTGATGCATATTTGTTGAAGGCAGGGGTGTAGTATATCTCTTTATGCATCTGCATATGTATTGTTTGCATGTGTATGCTGGGAAAATATTGATGTGGTGCAGCTTCCCAGGTAAAGTGTGTGTGTGTGTGTGTGTGTGTTTTGGGGGTAACGGCAAATAAGTGTGTAATACTAATATAAAATTAAGGACTTAGAATTTTGAGTCTATGTATAAACATGTGAATCAACATTACTTTTGGTTCACAGCAACAGTTGACAGTTTTCACAAACATCCATGTGCCTGCAAGTCCTGTAAAAAAGGTGTTGATTGGTTCGACTAGCACTGACCCAAGTTAAACATGGATGCCTGCAGAAATAATGCTGCATTACTGTACTAAAATAGTTTTAGGAGAAGTCAGTCAGTTATACAAATCGACCTGCTGTATTCTCCTGCACACAACATGGCGTCAGTAGAAATTCTTGCCAGCGTCATATTTTCCATTTGCCAGAGCCCTGATCCTTACCTATTTCTCATTATCCAATCACTGGAGCTCTTACCATTCTTTAAATGCTGTTGCTGAGAATTTCTCCTGTTTTCTGTCTTGCCAGTGGAAGTGTGTGGCTCTGAGGATGGCAGTGTTGGACGGTCAGTAAAAGACACTTTGTTCTTGGGGGATGTAAGGAGCAGCACAGCCTCTAGGGGATGCTAGCAGGGCTTTTAGACTTTCAGACTTGTTTCACTGTAAATGTCTTTTAGACACCACACCACTCTATTGTATTCCTGCTATATTCACTTTTATGAAGGTTGAGTGTCACAAAGTAGATTTGCTCTTAAGTGAGATGCTTTTTGCATCTCAAACAAAGATGCATTATAAATTTTTGTTCTCACCAGAGGCCCATTTTCTCTCTTCTTATTTGCATTCTCAGTCAGAGAATGAAGATGCTATTCGGTGTCATAAAACATGTGCACTTTACAGCAGTTGCATATGTTGCAGCTGTTCTGTCTTCATGCATATTTACATAAAGTATACTTTGTACTTCTAATCCAACTTGAAATGACCTTTACTCAGCTATTTTGGTAAAAACAAAATATCATATGCATGTATTTAGGTCAAACATAACAAATTTAAAAGCCTCCTTAGTGCAGCTTTTTAGTGCAACTATCCAAAGTAATAGGGGACGGAGGCTTCACACTTTCTTTATATATTACAGCTATCTTGTTGGTAAATAGAAAAGCCTGGGGTGCCTTCTCTTAAATAAAAGACAACTTGCTGAGAACTAATCTCTTATTGGATGACCTTCAGTAAATCAAATCTTAAATAGCTAATTAAAGTCTGTGATTAAGGGGGGTAGCTTTTTCACTCTTAAAGCTCGTAGATTAGGGTTTGGATATTGAAGTTGCTGATTTAATCAGTGCTTAACTATGATGTTTGCAACTACAAACTCAGAGGCAAATGACAGCTGCCGCACACACACATTCCCACTGAGCTCAGCATTAACTTCAACTTGTTTCTGAGATGCTGGACCCCCACACCCTTCCTCCCATTCACACCTCTTTCACATAATTTTATTTTATTTCATGTGACCAGACATCTTAAACTTAATTGCCATTTGATTTTAGCCAGTAAGAATTACTCCTTGTGGAAAAAAATCGGTTAATATAAAAGTATTACATGGAATTCATTAAAAGCAAACTATCTTCATATTCAACCATCAGCCAATGTCATATAAAATATTACTCTTCGAGATTAAGTTGCATCCCGCATGACATCACACCCAGTCTTCATGAAGGCCCTTCCTAACTGTGAACCCAACCAACCTCTCTCATTATTTACCCCATCAGGTGTGGGAGTAGGTGTTTGAATGACATTAGAGGCCTGTGCTGCCAAATAACTGCCCCCTGTGGGGAATTTGCATTATTCAAGATTAAAGAGCCTCACACAGTGCACCACAGTATGGTGTTCCTTCTTCCCCTCCATTTTCGACACACTGAGGACCCTGAATGGCACACCTGTCTTCTGGCATATCCTTTGAAATAATAAGTGTGCAGTAATTGCTGGGGAGTGGGGAGGATTTTGTACATCACTTCCTGACCTCATGAGTGACACAAACTTTAGAAGGCTACATTTATTCCTCCCCAAATGCATTTTTAATGTGGACTAAAAAGTGTTTGTGCATTATTCTGTTTCCGAATGGCGGAAAGTGGCCATGACAGGTCTAATGGCTTGATTTTTTTTTCTCCAGAAATCATGAAGTGGCAGATAAGATTGCCTCTAAAAGTAGTTTTAGAATAGATGGATTTCCCCTTTATTCTATTGCAAATGAAGTTGTGTTGATCTCACAACTTCTGTATGAGACTGAAGATGAAGATGCATTTGCCCTCTCAATTAGTGACAGCTTGCACTTGAATGAAAAATCGTCAAATGTAAGGTTTTAAGATCAGATCAACAGAAGACAAAGCCCAACCTTACACTCACATTTGACATGGCTAGATCCAATACTAAATCTTCTCCTTGCTCTGACAACACTGACAGTTTATTAGTCCTCCTTCATTAAGGGTTTTCACATGGTTTATTTGGGGTAACCCAGCATGACAGAACCACAACTGTGTTGTGTCTTTTCTCCCTTTCTTCATTCATCTTACTCCCTCACTCCCATTTTCTCTCCCCATCTCTCCCTCTCTCGCTCCATTTCTGCTGTTGACAGCTTACCTTGCAGAGCTCTAATCTCACCCTACTACTGAGCAACCAAGTGTTGGAACAAGTTGCCTTCTGTAATAATTTGGAAACTCTGCCAGTTTCATGTCTTAAAAAAAAGCAGCAATGAATTTAATTAGAAAGCTGTTGCATATCTCTGTGATACATTTCTTTTAATTAACCCCATGTGAATAAATTAAAAATAATAGGGGGCTGAAAAGTGTGGAAAAAACACCCTAATGAAGTTTTCCGTTAATTGGGATAGAGTATGCAGCCAAACCATAGTGAGTAGTGAGCACCAGGAGCTAACAATGCCTTCTGTAAGCCTCAGAAAAAGGCCCAGGGCCTTCGTGCTGACTTCAAGTGTAAGAAATGCACCTCTGACGTGATGGAAATGACTGTGGGCTGGGAGAAAAGGCAGTCCTGTTCCAGGCTGCTCTGCTGAGACTCCCCATGCCGCGCTTGAAGCTGGGCCAGTGTTATTGCAGCCCTAATGCGGCTGACTCATTTGGAGCGGATCAGGAGTAATTATGGTAGGGAAAGTGGCTGCCGACCGTGGGGGTCAGGACACTTGTAACATGTGAAAAGAGCAATTATTCCAGGAGACAAAACCCTCCCTTATCCCAGGCAGTGCCAGGGTCAATGCAAGGGACGGCTGGGCTCCGTTTCACCAGGGCTTATTAGCCACAGCAAGCTGCAAAGTTTGAGAGAGTGCATCTTGTTAATGAACAGTCCCCTCCTCATCCACACCAGCCCTGTCTGCTCTCTCTCCCACTTACTGCGGGTGTTAATTATGTCATAATCATAGCATGCATACAGTCCCAGAAATCACCCCACAGACCCCAGCATTCATACACAACCATCTGGAAATATAGCATGCCTTACAGTAACATAGAAGGCTCACACAGAGAACTATATAAGAAAACACCTTTAGTATGTAATATTGACTTGGACCCTGTAAGAAACTACCTAATTTGAGAATGTGTGTGTCAGTGTGTTTCCCTCAGCGAGTGAGTGAGTATGTGTATGTGCTCATACATATCTTTTCCTTTACTCCGTACATATGCTCCGAATAAGGACGGGAACATGAATCACACATTAAATCAGTGGTCTTTATTTTGCTTATCATTCAGAATACACTCATCAGTCTGCTTTCAACTGGCATGTGTATCCCAGCTGATATTATTACCAGATGTCTTGTATTTTGTCTTGGCAATAGAGAAACGTGTCTATGGGCTCAATTACAGCAATGACGGAAACTGAATGAAAGGGGCTGATTCATGCACACAATGGCAAGACATCTGCATGAGATCCCCATTAACCTCAGTGGCAGACACCTTGGCCCAGGGACAAATTTTACTTGGGATTGCCATGGCCACAGGACTCACACTGGTGGCAGAAGTGTTCAGTGTAAAGCAGTCCCCATTACTGCTAAACTGAACATACACAGGAAACAAACATGGACATTTCTTATTTTACACTGCTCTATATTGTTCTCCCTGTTTATATCTCTTACCATTCATAATATAATATAATTTTTAAAAATGTATTTAAGATGATTCATTCATTAATGCAGGGTTGATTTGTGATGGTTTGGTAACTTCATGCAGCAGTTTATGGAATCATTGTACACCATTAATGTCTGGTTGATGTTTTGTGAAGGGGTGCTTTGAATTTAGAGATGGTGGTGGTAAGGATGATGATGACAAATGCACTTGCTTCAGCTAAATGCAATCATTTGGTAATGTAGTATCTAATTTCTCTGAGCATCCCAGTCTGTGTGTTTACCATGCTGGTGCCTAACACTCTTGTTTGCTGCAGCTGGGACGAGGAATTATAGGGGCCCCTGAGAGGAGGCCCACCCAGGGCCAGCTTCCACTTCCTTGAAAGCCTGCCTCCCTCCCCATGTGTCAGGAAGGCTGAGTGATTCTCATCAAGATCCTTTACCTTCCCGTGAACTGGAAACGTCTGCACCACACCATGGTGTCAGGTCTTTTAATTGATCAAAAGGCATTTAGCAAAACACAGAATCAGATGCAACTGTCCCTTCTGTTATTAAGGGTGAGTGCCTGTAAGAGCAGATGTTCCACTGGGATCATGTGTGTTCTGTAAGCATACCGTGAATTTGTGTGTAAATGACATTTCAGTTTTGTTGAATGCACACCGATGCTCATAAAAATACCGCTAAGAGGATTAGTCTATTGGCAGTAAGGTGGTCAGCTACTACTTTGATCATTTCAGTTTATCAAAAATGCTGGTTCCAGCTTCTCACATATGAGGATTTGCATATTTTTTTTGTCATTTATGAATTCAGTGTCTTTAGGTTGTGGACTGTGGTCAGACAAAACAACTCAATTGAAAATGTCACCTAGAAATTGTGATGGGCAATTTGTATTTTTATTTATTTTTTGCTCTAAAAACTATGTAATAAGAATGCAAACAGACAGTAACACTGACAATGTAGAATTTAGCATGTAAGTTATGATTATGATGATGATGATGACTATTATTATTATTATTTCCTGGTTTTGAACCCACAGACATTGATGCCAAAGCAATAACCAATCATCCTTTATTCTGCATGACATGACACAGCATGGCTGATTGCTCCAGGATTCATAGGAAGCCCATGCAGCATATACTTTGCACCTGCTCACTCATTTCAAAAAAAGAAGAATAAAAAAACAACTAAACATTTTGCTGATAACGATAGAGAAAAGTGGTTTGGAGGAAATCATCATTCTTTTCAGACGTATCCTTGTCCAGTCTGAGGAAATGTGGGTCCTGCCATGCCTATGTGATAATTATATTTCTCTACTTGCAAATGTTTCCTTGAGTGCTCCAAAAAGCGCATTTTCTTTTAAAACCTTAAATATATCAAAAAGGTTAGCAGAGTGATGGGATTTTTTGATAGCTGTAAAGACGGAAGTCTAAATAGGGTAACATAGAAATCGGATGCTATCTCTATAATGGAAAATACATGCTCTGACAGACTGCTTGGCCTGAGAAACTGTACATATTCTTGAAAGATACAATCTTAAAGAAAGTAGATGGATGGAAGAAGAGAGAGATGACAGGCCTTTACACACACTACTAATGGCAAATTAAATTCCTTCTCAGGAAGGATATTTGGCAGGGCAAGTGCTGTCTCTCCACTTTGAGGGGTAAAATGCATCCCTTGTTGGGGAATGAATTGTGATGTGGAGAGGCATGCTTTTGGTGACATCAAATGACACTGGAAGGTCAGTGGCACTTGTATCTGTTAAATGGATTGGATTAAGTGGAGGCTGCCTCCTAGTCTGCTACTTCCTTTCATAATGCAGCTTTTCTTCCTGGGAGGTGGCAAGCATGGGAGGTTCTGTTCTACTCCACAGTTTCACATAGCGCCGAGAGTAGTGACAGGTGCAAGAAAATGTCTCATGGCATTAAGGGAATTGAAAAGACATTTCCTTTACACAATTTTTTTTCTTCTGTCACTGCTCTTTGTTTAGTAGGTTTGAGCTACTACTTGGTACACTACTATTAAAGCTGTTTTCCAGGTGCTGCTTTTGTTGAAGGCATCAAACCCATGTTTGTTTTTTGCAATGGCTTCAAGTAAGAGGCATCAGTTCAGTGTGTGTACTGGTTTCCTGGCAGACTTTAGATGCTCCTCTTTTTAGATAGCTCCCTCTAGTCAGGCCTAAAGGACCAGGATGTATGCATGGAGGAATGAATGGGAGACTAACTGAAAAGAGAACCTCTGTTGCATTAAAACACAGAGTGTGTTGTCACTTTGATGATGCTGAGCAGGGCTTAAAACAAAGTACACATCCAACAGGGGGCTGAGCAGCATACAGTAACTCGAGGATAGGTTAAGCTTTGGCCTTTTCAAATGTGATGTAAAACACACGTGATATGTTTAAGGAGTATGTGGCGGTGGTGGTCTCAACCAATTAGGAATAGTTCTCTCTTTTTGTATAATTAGTTCTCTTATTTAAAGCAAAGATTTTGAGTAGAATAACTAATTAGGTGTCATAAAAGGCAAATTAAAGATTTTTGTGACCCCCGAGGGAATTGCAGGAACTCCTTTCGTTTTCTTTGCACAAGCTCAGAGGCACACACGCATACACATGTACATAGAAACACACAGGCATTTTCTCTCTCCTCATTAAGACTGTTTTTAGTTCTGTAGAAGCCTGTCAGGCGAGCACTGTTGGCATACCTGCAGAGAGCTCCCCTAACAAGCCATGAAATGCAGGTAGAATAGTCCGCCCTTAGCCAGTGTGGCTTGAATTTGAAGCTTTTTAGCTTCATTTACACTGAACATTGGTATTTATAGCAGGTTTTGTGATCCTAATGTGCCAGCTTCAAGGGGCCTGTTTTGGTGAGGGAGGTAGGTGAGGGAGCTGGAGGGCAGGCAGAACACTAATTGATGGCTCCCATCACCAGAACTGGACCAATTAGCCTCTCCTTTCCACTTCTGATAAAGAAATAAGACGGCTCAACACCACCAGAGCACTTACTGACATATAAACCAAAGCTATAAATTTGACTAACAAGCTCTCCTATTTCTTTCACCTCTTTTTTAAAAGTGGAAATGCTAATTACATTACATTCATAGAATTATTGATGTACAGATGGCCAAAAATTGCTGAGCAAATCTGGATCCAATAAGGTACTTTGTGAGTCAATTTGTGTATGCAGATGTGTGTATGTGTGTGTGTGTGTGTGTGTGCATGTGAGAGAGACAGAGAGAAAGAGGAAATATGTCTTTGTGAAACAGAACAAACTTGACAAGTATAGCAGAGAAAAACTGCACATATTGAAGCAGTTCCTTGTCACCAGTTGAAGTTGCGTTTATTGCTGAGCAAACTGCAGAAGTAAGTGTTAAAATAGCAGATGGATATAACTACAGAACGACCTGTTCACAATTAAGAGCCACAGAATACACTATTATAACCTACATCTAAGCTGGACATGTCTCTAAAGTACACCTGGAAAACTGTGACATTTCATATAAAACTCTGAATAACGTGTTTAAAATAGGCCATTATACGTAGATACCCACACATACAAAATGCTGGCCTAACCCCCTGTAATGCAGAGTGTCCAGTTTTTTTTTTTTTTTTTTAGAGAGAGAGAGAGAAATGTGTTCTGAAAGAGAGTGGCAAGTGGCATCCACTGTGTGTTCTTTTAGACGGATCAATAGCTCAGTGTGTGAGAGAGTGTCTTAAGAGCTGTTGTCTTGTGCTTTCAGCTGTGGCAGACCTGTTAGTGCTACAGAGGGGAGCTGCGCGCCCCTGCCTCTGTACCAGCAGTGGCCTGAGGGGGGCTTTTAGTCCAAACACAAATGTCAACCACACATAGACTATTAGTGTTTAGTGCAGTTATTAAATGGACTTTATTTGTCCTTTAGGAGGGTAAAAGGCGCACTTAAAGGGGACCTGCGTGACAGCAGGGCAATTTGCGAGTTTGGTAACTTAGGCTCGCTCGTTGCAGACACATGAGTACAGATAAGTGTAAAAGGAGGAAAGCCTGTAATGCTCTGAGTAGGGAACACTGTGTGTCTGTGAGTGTATGTGTGTGTGTGTGTGTGTGTGTGTGTGTGTGTGTGTGTGTTTGTGGTTTGTGTGCACATGTGTGTGCGTGAGTTTGTGCCTGTGTGTTTCTCTATGTGTGTACGTATGAAACACAGAGAGTGAGTGTATGCTAAAAGGCACTTAGGCCATAACATATCTCACTGGGGTCTGGTAGCAACGTTTTTGTGGTCAGAGGCTTTTTAAAAGGTTAATGTTAATCTATACCAAACAAAGCCCATGAGGAGCTTTTACAGCTGTGGACAGTTGAGTGAAATAAGCTTTGATGAAATGGTAGGTAACTAACGTACTACACAGCGCACTGTAAATACCACAGTAAAGGATAGTATCTTCCATCCTCAGAAATACATAAGACATGCCCCTTACTCGGAAGCCTGCTGCAAGTGATCATGTAACTTTTGCATTACAGCATGTTCTAAGTGGAACAAGTACGTCAGGGCTTTGTAGTCCAATGTGACCTGTGTGCCTATCTACATGGAAGAATGTTTTCTTTAATGCATATGAAGCAGGTAGGCAGTGTGCTGTGGCCGCGTGCGAGGCCAAGCTTAGACGCCTCGAGAAGCAGCCGGCTTATCAAAAAGAGAACATGAAAAGTCACTCGTGTTCCTGGGCCGTAAATCACACATGGCTGTTTGTCTCCTTATCACTACAGGTGTGCCGATGCTCTCCGTCCAGCCCAAAGGGAAACAGAAGGGGTGTGCTGGCTGCAATCGCAAGATTAAAGACCGCTACCTGCTCAAGGCCCTGGACAAATACTGGCATGAGGACTGTCTCAAATGTGCCTGCTGTGACTGCCGCCTGGGGGAGGTGGGCTCCACCCTCTACACGAAAGCCAACCTCATCCTCTGTCGCAGGGACTACCTGAGGCAAGAAAAGACACACAATCACCTCTCTCCACTCACAACAAACACAAAAGCCATGTCGTTTCAAGGGCTGCGTGGCATGAAGGAATCACAGAGCTGTTTTTTTAAACCTTCTGATACCACTTCGCTTTGGTTTTTCAGTGTTTAGATCATGGCAAAACCTAATATGTAGACAGTTTGCAATAACTTTATTTTGCAGTATGCATACAGCGGAAAGTGATGCTGTTTCAGGATAGTTCACTGTGTGTAACTTATAAAGATTCCTGTGCAACTATCAAAACGTCAATCATGCTGTCATGACATTTCCGTATCCCTTTATACAGAATGCAAAAGTGTCATCATAATCTGTTTCGACTTTTGACTGGTCGTACTGATTGATACAAAAATTAAAAATGTTCCATATAACTATTAGTTTAATAGTAATTAGAGAAATTCTATGACTTCTCAATTAAAATACTTAATGTGATAAACATACAACACATGCCCTCAAAATAAGGAAATAAATAAAAACACAAGCACTAAATGCAGCAAACTCAAATAATACAAGTTTACATACCCAATTTCACTTTACTGACAACAAAATCATGATCAATAACACTGAAATAACAGCATTGGGTTCACAATTTAAAATAGAGGCAATATAAGGATATTAGATTAATTAAGAGACTATCCTAACTCTCAGGGTCTATCACAGTGGTATATTTAACCAATACTGTTATCCTATAATCACATTTGCTTTAAGGGTTTTCATGTAACTCTAGTTACTCTTTTACATAACTCAGAAGAGTTCACCATATCTTACAGAATTTGCCAGATGAACATCACAGTGTGTGTTTTAGTTCTTCATATAAATAAAATTTTCCTGATCCACTGCAAGATGCAGGAATTGCGTCTTTCCATTTCAGTAGGATTAGGTAACAAGCGAGCAGCGTACAGAATGCCAAGACATCAGAGGGTACTCCAAAATTAGCTATAGAGGCAGTGTCTTAAACACAGATATCCAATAAAATGCTAACTTGGAGCTAAGTGTATATAGATATGGGATATGGAAATCTCTCTGACAACATCAACAGTGACAATGAATTTATCTCAAACTTGTCAATGACTTTTGGTACATCAGGTTGTTTAAGTTCAGGGGTCAGTCCTAGAAGTTTATCTCATCTACAGCATCTGGCATTAAATTAAATTATATTTTACTTAAAAAGACAATAAAGCTGTCTTTCTGTACCTCTGCCCCAATTTTTCTACAATGTTAGATGCTATTTGTTGTCCATAGCGTGGTAGATCATACAGGTTTGTTTTACTTTAGAGATATTTGCACTGACAAGACATCAAGCTAACAGCTAATATTTCTGTGTAAAATTTAAATGGTTTTACGTAATTGTTGTACGCTTTTGATTCTGCAGTGTTTTTTTGTGTTTTTCATAACTGCATCTTCTTTCCTTGTTTACATGAACATAGAAGACTTCTGTCATGGAGTAGACTAGGTTTCAGTTGTACTAGAGCTGTAGGCTGTACCTCCAGGCAGGCTTCACCAGTGTCTTTGGCTCTGTTCAACCACCCCCCTTTCTTCAGATGTCCCCTACCATCTGCTTGTTAAATTAAACATGACCATTTCCCGGGCGTTAAGTCACATTCCCAATGAGATCCTACCATTTATCTGAGAGGGAATCCCCCTGGGGCCGACTTAGGGATGCCGGTGCCCTAGGCCCCCCTCCCAAAACTCCCTGTCCTGTACTTTCCTCCCCCTTTCTCCATTCCCTTTCTGCCTATTCGTCTCTCCACTCCCTCATTGATATCTCCGGGTCATTCCCTGCGTTTGGATCCGTTCAGTATTCTGATATAGAGGAAAACATTTAAAACAACAGATATCATTTCAATTACTATGGATATTGTAAGTAAGGAGAACCTTAATCAACGTGGTTATCATCCTACCTCAGTCATGGATCTCACATTTCACTAATATCTCAGCTTTTCCTCTGACCCAGAAGGAGCCTGCAGCCCACTTGAGAGGTGCTTAGAGTTGTTGCGTTGTGATAGACCATTACCATCCATCAGTTCCCACCCACAGTTAATGCTTTTAAGATGCAGTGAGAGGTCCACTAAGACCCAGTGTTGCCCCCAGAAGGGGCAGATGGTGCATATGAGGTAATAATAAATGGGCAAATGACCAAGAGAAGGCAAAAATGATGAAGCTCAGGACTTTTACTTGGTAAAATACATCTGCTGAAAGGACAGCAACCCCAACCCCCAAACCATAAGTGCCTAACTGGCACAGTGACGGAAAAGGAAAAGCTTTCTCGCGCATTAGACCACTAAGATGTAGAGGTCAGAGATGGGATGAAAATCGGAGAGAGACATTTAAAATAAAGAGTTAGGAATACTAAAATAAGAATAAAAAAAGAAAGATGAGGAGAGAGCTTTCTGTGCACCTCTGTTGCCCCAGATTGCCTAATGAAATCCATCCCACTCGCCTGCTCTTCAGCCTGCGACAAATGCATAACACTTAATGGCTGGAGATGCTTGAGATGAATTCTATTATGGAACAAATTAAAAACCTTGCCTTGCGTGTAGAGAAGAGGCAGTTTGAGAGACCAGAGCATTTTAAAAGTAGGTGACGCAGTCTCCGTCCTGCACCAGTTTTCTTTTTGTTCCTTCTTCTGTGTTTAGTAAGACGAAGGCTCCCCTCACCTGCAGTAATGAAGTTAAATCTGTGCACTGAATTAGCCTCCTGCACTTCATTAAAGACACACGGGTGGATCAAACACATGTTGGTTATTTCACAGGGTTTGGAACCCTGCCATGCTCACATTAATTATTATAGGAGCTCCATCTGTGATTGTCCTTCAGTGGCATTAGCAACTTATTGAATGCACTCACGCTTTCCTGAATCTTCAACACACAAACACTAAAAATGCACACACACTTTAGCCAGCATCCTCCCCTGCACTAACAAAAAGCCCAGATTTACTAATCACCCTGACGTTAATTTCTCTGTATTGAGAGTGTTTTTTAGCAAAATGGCCACACTCTTTCATTACAAATGAGAATAATAGATTAATTAGGCATTTCTTTTGTGTCTAGGCCCAGCATCGTATGACTTCACCAGAGGGTTGACAATCAAGTCATGGTATGATCATCAAGACTGAGATCATTTAATCTTCTATTTCATATATTAGAGAGGACATAATAGTCATCCACTTATCAAAATGGGATAAAATTAACTGTTAGAGAAGACGTTTTCAAAATAATGAACATTATAAGTTATTCACAAACTGGTGAAATAGCATGGGGGAAGATGATAACTCCATCTGGATGTGACTGTTTTTCAAATCTGTTCTCTCCTTACTTCCTTGGCAAGTAAAATAGATGCTCTTCATCTTTGGGCAAGATAGATCTAAACATAAAGGTTTACACTTTTAAAAAAGACAACTGTTGGGGAAGGTCAGAACATGTGATGCATGCATTAACAGCTTTCCCTTTAATGAAATCTGACAAACCCTGCACAGACTGGGAAGTCTCAAAGAGCTCAGTGAACAGGTAGGGTAGGAAACTTCAGCCACAGCCCAATCTGAGGGAGGCAATGCATTGAGGCGCAGTAGGAGCTTTAAGTGTTTGAAGTTGGCAAAGCAGCAAGTTGAAAGTACTACAGAAGGCCTTCTTCTCTCTAAAGACACATTGTAATAACTCAATAACAGAGGAAGGAGAGCTGAGTTTTTTTACACTCTTTACTGTAGTCAAACTCTGCCCCAACAACAGCATTCAAAGTTAAATTTGCAGTTACTGAATAAGAACTCCTTTTAGAGTATAGAATAGAATAGAATTACATCTAGGCTACAGTTATGACTATTGATCCTGATAAATTCATTAAATGTAACACTGCACAGACAATGGAGTGTTTAGGTCAGTTTATTCATGAATTTAATAAATAATATATTATAGAAACATTTGCATTTATAACAAAAAGCACAAAGTAAATACTTTTATATCAGGTAATATCGGAACAAAGATTAAATTCATCCAATAAATAGTCAGCCTGCTTTCACTTTACACTGCCTGATCCTGTCCAGAGAGCTGCGCCAGAATGTCTCCCAGGTTGTGGGGAGCAATCCAAACCAGCATTTCTAACAATCTAATCTGTTTAAATTAACCACAGAATCGTCTATTTTAAAATAGGACTATTTAGACTTCAACCCCCACTATAATGCAGATGATTGATCAACAAAGCCTGATAGGTCCAGCATATTATAAAAAGCTATCAACAGTATTCTCTTATTTTCCAGAAAGTCATCATTCACATTCTATTTAAATAGAAGCACTAAAAACTGTGTTGATGTTGAATTTTTTCCCGACTTTCCTTTTGAGAATATTGATTTATTTAATCCAAATGACCAGGGAAATTGAAGTGCATGAGCCACTGCACTCTTACAATACATGACATGTGTCAGAACAATACGTGGGAATACTGCAGAAAATAGTCTATTCAAACAAAAAAATCTATTATAAATTAAATAAATGAATGTTTTTCAAAAGGTAATCTGTAACTTATGTTCTTTGAAGGCAGTGTTTCAGTGCTGTGAAGCATATCAAATTTAAAGTAAAAAAAATTACTGGAGACACTGTATTAACAGTTTTCATGTGTGCTTATATTCAAGTTATTGTAAAAACTCTGTATGGTTTCTTGTAGGATACATGATTACATGATTACAGAAAGGAAAACAAGAACTTCTGAAGCTAATTGGCCTTCTTGCTTGTGTAGATGACAATAAATCTATACATTTTTAATCAGAGTATTGTCTATAATGTTGCACAAATTAAAGGTGATAACTAATCTGGTCAGTCCATTCATGTGTTCGCTTCTATGTTGCCTATTTTTTGTTTGACTCTAATTTTCTGTAATCTCTCGTCAGACATCAAAACCTGTGATCTTTACATTTGGCACTTGATAATGTTTTGATGTGAAACATTCATTGGTTACTATATGTAGTTTCCCTTCAGCTGTTACTCATGAGACCACTACAGTGGTGGCTCAACTCTGGTAGCTTTTTAGCTTCATAGGAACAGGAAGAGAAGAGTGTAATGTGATTGAACATTTCTCGCAGGCTCTAATCTCCTTTTAGCACGAGAGGCCCAATTAAGCCGTATGCTGATGCCACGTTATAACTCAGACACATCAATTGTTGGAGGAAGAACTGTGTGAATGGCACACAGTCACATCCACTGCAATTTCTTACTTTCCACCTCTTCATGTTATGGTGGTAATGGAACAACAAATGTCTGTGTACATGCTTCAGTGCTGTAACTTCACATATCTTATTGTACTTCAAACTAGAAAAAGTGCAAAGCCTTTCTGAGCCAGCAGTAGAATCATTTTCTCTCCTGTTTGGGTATCTACTGTATTCAAAACTACCAGGTGTCTGTGGACCCATAGTGGTCTGTGTAATTGCAAGAGGTCAATGAAATAGAATATATATTTAAGAATGATCCTATGGCCTTTACAGACACACCATATTTACTTAAATATTGACCACAGCCTTTATTTACCATAATCGCAGAAACTATCAGGCCTTTATTTGTAATTGCCTCTGTTTGATAACTATCATTGGTCATATTTTAGTACAAAGTCTCGTTTCTACTCCCATTTGCCCTTTTAAAATCACTGCGTTGAAATAAAATGAAATTTCTGTTCCTGTCTAACTGTTTTGGTACTAAGAAAGGATGAGAATTACTATTCTACACACATACAGTAGCCCTACATACAGTGTATTTCTATGTGATATGTAGTACTACTCACTACTACATCACCTGATGATGTCACCATGATATTATCAAGCTAGAGGCATGCATTTGGAAAGACGTGGGTGTTCACCAGGCAGGGTCTGCAGGCTCCCTGTTTTTGTTGTTTCAAGCTCCATCTGGATGTATGAAATCGATAGTGTCCCTTTAATATATATGTTTATAAATATATTTAATGAAGGAAAAGCATCTAATTTCATCTTCTTTCAAAACAAATATTGTTTTTGTTGCATTGCTTTTATCCTTATGGGATGATTAAAATAAATTCATCAAAATACCCTGTATTTCCTGCAAGGCTCTTTAAATGCAGCATACAGTACCTACAGCAGGTAGGGAAGTGTCTGTCACCAGTTGCAGAGGTGAGATGCTCAAAAACATTTTCATAAGAAAGGGAAAAAGAGGTAATACCCACAGTATTTGGTATATTTTTCTGAGAGACTTCATAACTAAAAGGTAAAAGGTGTCACACACTGTATTGACTCAGGGTGGAACTCACTTTTCACAACCTGTATGTATCAAGTGAGCACCATGTCCACAGCCCAGCGGGGTGTAATGGAGATGGGTTAGAATAATCCTACGAGCTGTTATGGGTGTGTGCATGTCAGACTGTGTAAGTGGCCAAAGCTCTCTAGGCTCTCTTATAGCCTTGGTTCCCTGAGGGGAGAGAGAAAGACATCACGACTGTATGTGACCCCTCATTACAGTTAGAGCTCAGGTGTGGTACAATCTGGAGCAGTCCCTGCCATTGTCATGATGACAGAGATTTCTCAGGCTGAGAAGGTGGGAGGCAGTAAGTTATACCCCAAGGAGATTTTTTAGGGGGTGTAAGGTGAATATAAGACAATCAATTCATCAAAATTACAAAAATAAACAAGGGTATGGAGCTGTTGTAGGTCGTTTCTGAAGCACTGATATTTGGACTGAATGTGTGTGATTTTGAATATTCAGAAAAGGAATAATACTTTACTTTAAATAGCCCTATTTAGTATTTATAAGCAGCATATAAACATTTAATAAATGTTCATAATTCACTATAATGTAGTTTTAAGCAGACATAAGGCCATTTTAAATGTTCATTAATGTACAGTATTCTTCAATAACTATAACTTAGTTTTACAATTGTCATTTATTATCTTGGGCGCCCACAGGATGAGTTCTAGTTTTTGATTATTACATTAATAACATTTGTATCTGCAAGTGTTTACAGTAAATGTGTCTATACAATATAAGTCATTCTTAATGTTAGTGTTGGATTGTCCTGTCTGCTGTATGAGAACATTCAGTATTTTACTGAAACAGTAAGCAGTTGTAACAATGTCTCTGTTTAACACCCTGTGAATCCCTCTCATGGAACATAACAGCCCATCTCCCTGCGTTTCTGTCTCTCCTGCTTCTCTGAGGCAGTGGCCCCTAATTAGAAGCAGGGCTTCTGGACAGACGTTTTCTTTAACAAGGTGAAAGCAACTGAATGGGACTAGCCTAAACGAGGCAGAATATCAACACTCTGACTCTTCTGTCTGAGCCCTACAAGTTTGGGAGAAAAGCGTTTAACATACTGTTGGAATGGCAATCTGCTGTTGCCTTATCTCTTTTTGTAAAGCTGTGAAACGCTCCTTCTCCTCCTGCAGAATATATAAATCTTTCTGTACTTGAAAATCTCCAAATTAAACATAGAAGGTAGGCACTTGGAAAATGAAAATGTAAATCTGACTGGAGGAAGTATTTGAGGTCCCTTTGAAGACAAAAGACATCTACACTAGTGCCTCCTTGCTCTGTTTGTGACCTTTATCATTTGGCTCCAGTATAATAAACAGTTGCCTAAATGAGCAGCAGCAAGGTTTGAGTTGTGAGTCTGAGAAACATTTAGTTAACACTTCAAGGTTACATCTCCAATCATTGTCTTCTCTGAATGGAAAAGGAAGATAGAGCAAGAGAGAGGGAAGGGATTGAGTGTGAATCCTTGTAACAGAAATCTTTTGAACTTATGACTTCATTATAGAACGCAGCCTCTTGTGTAAAATCCAGCTGGATTTGGTTGGGGATAGCCACATTTTTGTATTTTAGATTTGAAAGAAAGGAAACTTTCAACAGCTCAAATGGTTTACCTCAGACTTGTTTTTGTAGCTTTTGCAACATGCATGGGGGGGAATTCTTTGAAGAAGGAGATTAAAACCATGTGATCATTTTAATTAGATCATTAGCCAAGAATTAAAATCTATTTTTGTAACTCTCATTAACAAAAATACCAAGTGGGTGCCAAAAAAGATTTGTGCATTACATTCAACGTATTTCGTTTCTGCCATGTTTTCTCTTCCATTGCATCATTTTCTTTTTCTGCTATTGTCCTTGCTGTACGTTTTTGTTTACTCTTTTATTGCATCAAGGTAAAGGGAAGGTGGGTTAATCTCCGTCTGTGCTCTCTGTCTTTCAGGCTCTTTGGTACAACGGGGAACTGTGCAGCCTGCAGTAAACTGATCCCAGCCTTTGAAATGGTGATGAGAGCCAGAGATAATGTTTACCATTTGGACTGTTTTGCCTGTCAGCTTTGTAACCAGAGGTAAGAATAGAGATCATAACTGCACAACAACACTGCCTTTTTGTATTAAAATGGCCAATAGCTTAAATATTACTATCTGCTGAAATTGCTTTCTCTTAAGGTGCAATGCAGTTCATCTGTCTGATTACATTAGTACAGACTGCAATTTGGAGGTCTGAAAAAAACCCTAAAATGTGGATTGTCTTATAAGCATAAAGGTTGCTGTGTTGCATTTGTAATGCTCTGCTAATTATTTTCTATTGTGACACACTGCCAGCAGTTTGTCCTTATTTGGCTAGATCTGTAAATCTTTTAAGCCAGAGGGATGTAAAAATGAGCTCTTATGTTTTCAATGAGGTAGCTGGGAGCTACAAAAATAAAGTCTTCCAGAGGTGTGTTGCTGCATAAGAGCGACTGGACACTGGTGTGAAATGTTGTTTCCCTAGTGATAGGAATTATTATGAAATTGGAGCGAGCACAAAGCCTATGGTATGATATACATAGAATATGGCATGCCCAAATATTGCTTTTTCCCATTAATATACTGTTGGTAATGGCACCACTCTGGGAGCAGAACGTCCTTTGCATGCTTGTCAGGGGTGCTGTGACCCTGTTCTTCCACACAGCACAAGTCCATTAACCTTCTGCAGGCCAGATTCAGTTACCATAGTGAACACCTGCTGTAAGGGAATTATGACTGCAGTCTCTCTTCTCAGCTGGCAGATATAAAGCCAGGTCTCATCTGGCACGGTATTGCCATGGCCGTGACTGTTGTACCAGCCTGGCACATTACTAAAGCAGAGCGCAGCTCGGCTATATTCTTATCTTCACTCCCCTTCAGTCACATTATGGAGCTTTTTCCACTGTGCCACACAAACAAACAGCAGCATAGAGAATAACATCAGTGGGGCAGGCTGTTATGTGTTATTTTTCCTCTTCAATTGACTCTGAGACTTTAGAGGAAAAACATTCTTGAGCACTGGAACCAAATTGGTGTGTGAACAGCTAACCCTGTAGCAGAGTTTCCTTGGAAACTCTTGTGGTGCCCGCGCCTTTTTTGCCAGGCCGAGGAGAGCTGACCTGCCTTTCGTTGGGTGCCAGTGCTTGTGTCTGTTTGCTTTGAAATGATAGTGTTTTAATCTACTTTTATTCCAAGCCACACATTTATGATGACTCTCAAAAGCAGGCTGACAGGGCATAGTGTCAGTGCGCGTCAGGTAAAATGTCTTGAGCCAAATGTGTGCAATCACACAAAATCATCATTACCTGCTGATGTTAAATGCATTCTCACTGCCAGAGCAGAGCAGAGGCAGCCAGTCAACACACACAAACACAACGTTGTCACAATGCCAACACTAATCGTCTTTGTGTTTTTAACAACAGTTTTGCTTTTGTTTTTTTCTGCCAACAGGTTTTGCGTGGGAGACAAGTTTTTCCTAAAAAACAACATGATTTTGTGTCAAATGGACTATGAGGAGGGCCAGCTGAATGGGAGCTTTGAGACACAGGTTCAATAGTCGGAACCTCGTGGCAGCAACATTCGGCTCCACACTTTACACACGACATGGATGTTCTGCTGCACTTGGAAAAAGACAAGCAACTGTCTGCTTGCCTGCAATACTTTTTAAGACCCCTTTATCAGTCCCTAAGGACTCTTGTAAATGTTCAACTTTTTGCCCTTCCCACACCCCAACACTGAGCAGTTACAAATTTTGATGTACAGTTGTGCCTGCTTAGCTGAGCACTGTATTGCTTGTATGTTTTGTGAAATTTGTTTCAGGTTTGTTTTCTTTTCCTTTTAGAAATGGTTCATTGGAGGGTATGTACAGTCTGTTTTCTCTGTATATATAAACTGGAACATTTATTTTATGAAATGTAATGCAATTTTATTACTAGTGTGAATTAAAGATTCTTAAATGTTCATAGTGAGTTTTTTCTCTTGTACCAAAACCAAAGTTGTTGGAGGAGGTCGGCCCATGTGTTGATATGTAATCATGTCTCCGAAACTGCAATGCTATAAAAAGTCTTGCAAGAGAAAATAATATAGTCCTTCTTTAAAACATGATGCAACAAAACAAGTTTTATTACATTTTACAGAGTTCTGATGGAATTAGAGATGCTGTTTAAAATGAACTAAATAAGATTTTATTTGGAATAAAAGAGTGCTTCTCCAAACTGTGTTGTTGTGGACTTGCAGGTGTCATGAAAGAGAGTGTGTTAAGCTGAGCTGCTCTCTGTGATTCATGCTTCACTAATTGCCATCTGATTATGAGGGTGAATTGACCTGGAAATGAAATGCAACAGCAACTAACTTAGAGAGAAAATAAATGCTCATTGAGTTTGAGCTCATTCAGACTCATCAGCAGCAGAGGTGCGAAGCTGTATTAAAAACTACTTTTCCCAGGAGACTTTATTAATGGAGCTGTGTGACACTGTCTGTTTATCTGATGAGGTTATATCTGATGCACACATACCAAAAGCCAACAATGCACCAACTCTGGCAGAGCTGCCAAATATTCAGCAGATCCCATCAGTGATAATTTATGGAAGTGACTTTGCATATAACATGGCATTGCATGACTTTATAAAGTTATCATTTTATGTTGACATTGGCAGATTTGTCTCAAATTTATAATATATATATATATATATATGATTTAACTTTAATTTTATGCAATTCATTAATTATGTTTCATCATTATCATTTTTAGAGCTACTTTGGGTGTATTTAAATTATTTCTGCAATTCTGCCATAGAGAAATGCAGTTCTCAGACCATTTAAGGTCACATTTGGAAACAGGCTGATTGAAGTCTCTAGCTTTTAATTTCACTCTGATATGATGACATCACAAGCTGCCAGGCCTCACGTGTGACATATTAGACCACGAAGATGAAAAATACATGCTGTTGGTCATCTTACGTCACCTGCTTTTGATTTACTGTAAGTTTTAAAGTACCCGAAACATTATGATACCCTTCTCTCGCCAATGCACAGTGGGAGTAACGCAGACTTCTTGGAGCAGGTCACTGCTTGTGCTTTAGATCAAACCTGGACAAAAAACTAAACAAAAAAAATGTTGTGCGTCATGTCCACCTTAAATGCTAAATAAAACTGGCATTCTTTGTGGTTAGTTTATGCTTGATGCCCCAAACATAGCATCATAATAACAGAAGCAAGGTAAGGAAGTGTGTCAGAGTTTACACAGGTGCACACATAACCACACATATAGTGCATGTTGAATGTGGCTCAGCTGATGTATGAATCAGTGTGAAGTCTGGGGCCCACAATAAAGCATGACCATGAACATTCAATTTGTCTAACCTACACTGCTGTATTTTTCATATCATTATTTAATCTTATTTAACTCATTGCCTCTCCTCTTCTTTTGGTGAAAGCAGGCAAACTTCAGATTTCAACCCAGGTGTGACATTCCGTGGGCACTTTTTCACCAGCAGGATACAAACAGCAATATAATTTGCTCACACATAAATCAAGTGTGCAAAGAGCATTAATTAGAAATTCATTAAAAATGCAGACTCACCGGCAGGTGTGCAAATAAAGGATTAGGTAGACATCAATTATACCACATAAGAGAACATTTTAATTGCAATTCCTGGATTGATTTACAGAGGGAAACAATCAAGTTCCATGCAATATGGCTGATTGCTCATTTTCCGGGAAAATAATGAGGAAAACACCTCACCAGGTAATGCTGTCCCCAGCTGTAAATTCATACACACACAAACACACAAGCACATATTCAGAGAGATATGCAGAGTACACCATAACTGTAAATGAACACAAACACATTTCAATAGTAATCATATAGTAAAACACACGGAATAAGGTAATAGAGAAGCAGCAGATATGCACACATAGATACTATTGAGACACATACGTACTCGTCCAGAATTACAAAACATGACACACACACATACATGCTCACACACATAAATACACATGCACTGCAGCTTGGCATCCCCATCTGCTTGTGTTGGTGGAGAAGTTCTTAAGCACCAAATGTTGCGCTGTTATGACTCAAGTTTGTGAATTCTCCAACCTCCTCTGTGTTTCTGATTACTGCATTATGGCATCTGCTTAATTAGCTTGGCTCGTGTCATATGTTGCACACAAGGGGGTGCTAAAAAGTGCCCTTCCCTCTTGCTCATTATCTACCTCGATTCATGTGATGTATAATCTCTCTTGACAGACATTCGTATTGACATAGGGACAGCTGTCAGCAGAGTATGGTCATAAAGGATGCCCGTACGATAAAAACCACAAGGAAGGCCGATAAATGGAAAGGATGCCAAAATGAGTGAAACTCATGATTCTGTGTTTCATTTTGGGTTCATCAACACTGCAGCAACTCTAATTACATTGACTTTAATTTTATGGATGAGAGTTTTTGGGGAAAGAAGAAACTGATGGTAGGCTATGCATTTTGATTACTGCAGGTAATGCTCAAAGTATGCTCTGGCCAGTGTATTTTGTAAATTGGTGTGGTGTCCAACTCTTGGCCAAGAATCAATCTCATTATTGCAATGTGTGAAATTTTAATCATTATCTGCATAACAGCTCTGGACAATAATTTTCCTCCCAAAACATGTTACCTTCTTGATAGGAAACAGAGTCTGCAGTTATTCAATTCTGTCTAGGTTTAAAGCATGATATAATAGCACGATAATATGAGAATAACCTAAGCATTATAATGTGGTCCTATCAATAAAAATGTTATCCCAGTGGATCTTTTATTTAAAAGTGGTTTTTATTTCCATGACTCAACCATGTAAGTAAACAGAATAATGATAATCTGCAAATCTGTTCAATACCAAGAGCACATTTTTTCTACAATATTTGCACATGGCAATTAAGATAAGCTTAAAGCTAGGAAAGTCATGGCTAAGTAATATGGAGTAGAGCGTTACTTCAGGCAGATCACTAAAGTCGTGTTAGCTAATTGGAATCAGCTGTTTCATTCCTGCTTCAAAATAACTGACCGATACACTTGTGCCAATGCTGTTTACTGCCACAGCTCCCTCCACTGACCTGACCCCTTCCTTATAGTATGCACTACAGTATATTTTGTAATTGTTCATTAAACTCAGATTTGACTGTGTCAGACTGTACAGTATCAATTTGAGGAACGTCAAATTGTGCAATGTTTAATTTCATCGCCATCATTTTGGCTTGTCCAAGCTATAGATTTGTTCAACTTTATTCAGAAGCGGAACTTGTATCTTGTATATGTGGGTCATAGGAACAGTCACACTATGAGAATTTGATCCTAAATTTCTGTCAGAATTTTGTCACTGTTCACCAAAGCTCAATGAGCGATTTAGGACCACTTGGACTAATGAGCAAAGATTTTGCTACATTTCTATCACAACTTTCATCTCAGACAGCACCAAATTTGTAGTGTAACACGACCCTAACAAGATGATTAACCCAGGCCAGTTTCTTTTATTTGAACTAGTTCACAATAAGAAAAAAATGAACTATTCATCACATGGCAATGGAAATTTATCTCTGATGTGGTAAACAAAGCAAAAACATACTCATCATGTAAAAACTGGGGGAAAAAAATAATAGGGGTGCATTTTTATTGTTAGAAATTATTCAGACCAATATTGAGTATCATGAAATGGTATATGTGAGATTTGGCCTTATTATTTGAAAGGTATTTGCATTTGTATAGTCTACTCATGAAGTATGTTGGTGTCCTTCAGACAGACAGCGGTAACCTTACAGTACAACCTCAGAGACAAAGTTATAGCATTTCTTTTAAAATGTGGTGAACACAGTTACCTTAAACAAATGAAAATATGAACACATTTAGTAACTGTCGTCAAGTGACTATTATTCCCTTTGAAAATAAACTGACTTTCACACCAACTCAAAAACTCCAGCATATGTTCCATTGATGCCTAATGGGCCTGCTTGTGCTCTGTGCAAGGGACTGGAGAGGGCAATTAGTTGCATGTGGCTTTGATTAGTACTGATTCCACAACAGTGCTGGAAGGAATATAGAAAACAAAATGCTAAATGACTGTTGAAGCTCTTTTAGATAGAATGCAATAAAATGGAAGAAACTATTTAACTTCATGGTAATAACAGGTAAATGTGAAAATGTTAACTATAGTATGGTGCCCATGGCTAAGATTATGCATATTCTACCTACAACAGCCAGTGCCAGGCAATGCATATAAAACTGAAATAAATGGCTACAGATGCATGAACTTGCCCTGAAAGAGGTTTGCTTACTCTGTGATCTCATTCTTAAATGAAACCAATTTGCCTAGAAATTGGTTCTAAGGCCTAATGCTGAACTCTGTACATCAGCTTCACCACACACACATACACACACACGCACGCACACACACACACACACACACACACACACACACACACACACTGTTAGCTTTTACAAACTCACTTTCACAGTCACACTGTTTCCACCCCTTCCCTTGCTGCAAATCATGTTTGACTTTGAAGTGCTAATTTTGGAAGTTTAGCCAATTTTTATTTGCTGCTTTGAAATGTATCCCCTAAGCTGCTGCACCAGCAATGAAATATACAGACCTTTACAATGAGGGATAAGTGACCAAAATGAGAAGCGCCTGGTTTTCTTCCTAACATTATATAACTGTGAATAATCCCCACATAGCATTTTCTCCTGTGCCATCACTGCCTCAATTTATATTCAAAAATATTATGCAGACTTTTTACTTTGCTCATTCCTCAATCCGCACCTAAAGTTTGAGCTAATTTAAGATATGAACAATACATGCTGCAGACAAAAAAACCTAAAACACTTTTCACAATATTCCTGTTTTATCAGTACTTGTGTAAAAGGACAACAAAAGGGGGAGTAGAATTGAAATCTGAGCAAATTTTCCTTTTTTTGCTTGAAATATACCTGGTGATACTGTACGTCTAATGACATAGACATGATATCAGTACCAATTTAGCTCCAGATGAAGACAGTGTTCAGGTCCGCATTTATATACTGACACTTACAGAAATAATTTTAAAAGTTAAACAAAGAATCACATGGGCCTATAGACAGGTGTGTTTGATCATGTGAAGACACTGGAGCTCCAATATAATTCAAATCCATCAGGTCTATTTAGACATAAATATTACATTTCTGTGACTGCATATTCAGCCTCTGTTGTCTGAAAAACCAACGCAAACACTGACAGCAAAAGGCTGTGGTAATGTACGTAGCAGCGTTTGCCACCCTGATGGGTGCAAGGATGACCTCAATCACAATCCTTTTTTAACTGCTTTCAGCGAGAGCTGGAGCATTATATAGTAAAATAAGTTGATCAGATTGGCTCCTCACCAAGCAGCCCAGCTAATAACATGGCAAGCAAAGAGCTTGAGGGAGAGAAGATTTGGAATGTGGGCCCCTCCACTTTCAGCACTGCTCTGCTTTAACACAGTCCTGGACTTGGCAATAAATTGCTTTGGTAATCAGCTTTTTGAAAAGCTTATTTACTGCTTGTTTTGTGTTTATTGTAGTTCTCAGAATGACATATAAAATTGGATTTTATTACATGTGCAATTTTCCTTTTGTAAAGAATAGAGAGAGAGAGAGAGAGAGCGACAGCGAGAGCGAGAGCGAGAGAGAGAGAGAGAGAGAGCACATCACCTTGTTGAGTATGGATGATCCAGAGAGGATGTATATTGTATATTATTTTTGATTATCTCTGTTTTGATGCTGTCTCCTGGCACTCTTCATGATACACACTATAGGCCTGGGTGGAAACATTTCATGTATAAAATATGCAAAAAAAAGCTGGGAGATATATTTCTCTCTCTCTCTCTCACTCTCCCTCTCTCTCTCTCTCACTCTCTCTCTCTCTCTCTCTCTCACACACACACACACACGCACAGCTAACATTAAAACAATGTTTGCTGGTTTTAACCTGCTGCTGTTAAGAGTTAGTGATTAGCAGTAACTTGTACTTAGAACTTAGCTGGTTGGTTACTTGGTAGCTAATGGTCACTTCATCACTAACTTTTTGTAGTTTTAGTTGACCAATATGTAAAAATAAATAAATCACTCATCTACTCTATAATGATGTGTGGAAATGTATGCAGCCTCCCTGGTCTCTTTCATCCTTTTAATAATATATTTTATTTATAAAGCACTTTACATTTGCAAGGCAATTAGTTGCTGCACAGCCAAAAATCCTATTTGTTGTGGCAATTGTAAACAATACCCATGTAAGATGTCCGAGGAGTTATGACATACCAACACATCTAGTGTTTTATGGTCCGATCTACCCATACCGCACTCATTCTATATATATGTTGTCAGACTCTTCACAGACTCTTCTTCATGTTCACTTCATCATATTTATGCTAGGTGAATGCATTCATTATGAGCTACAATAGAAAACAGAGCACTAAAGAATATTTTAAAATACTTTCTCAGACACCACACTTATAATCTAAATCAGAATCACTGTTATGAGTTCCGAACAAACACATCAGTATTCTCAACAAAACAACTTGTTGGTCGCATTGTTTGCAATCCAGTCTGTCATGGCCTCAAGATTTGTCACCACAAACTTCTCAAATTCTCTCAGCAGCTTCAAACAAAACCAAAAGTGTTTGCTTACTGCAACTTAGATACACTGCCTGGCCAAAAAAAAAGTCGCCACCAAAAAAAAAGGTCACACACTCCAAGATGACAATGCCAGGATTCATTGGCTTAAATTGTGAAAGAGGTTTTTTTTTGGCCAGGCAGTGTTTGTTTTACTTTTGGTGGAGTTGAACATAACTACTGGTCCATATCTTAACTTTAATTACCTCAACCCAACTCATTATTATACTGGCTGCTTTATCCATCTAGAGAGGAGGTCTGTATACACTAAATAATTTTGCTATACTCAAAATAACATTTATAGTGCAATATCTGCTACTGTACAACAGGGTTATTGTTTTTTGTTGATTTTGTGAACTAGTATTAAGCTACAGTATGTATGATATTCCTATAATATTAATATTGCCCCTTGGATAATATATAAAGTAGCCTAACTATACTGTGACCTTAAAGCATTGAAGTTTTTTAGTGTTCGTAAGATCTCTCATAAACACATTCTGAATCAAATTCGTCGTGACTTTATGAACAGTTACAGTCTGACAGATTCCATTAAAATGTAGAATTTTGTAGGAATACACACCAGGCCATTTATTTTCCAGTCAAATTAACATTTTTATTGTGAACTTTTTATTTGGCTTTGACATTTCATACAGATGATCGTCATATCCTGTTGTACAAGCTGTATGTTTCACAACTACATTTGGGCCCATTATTAGGCAATACCTGTTTCTTTATGAGTCAGTATCTGTAGTGATATACATTTTCTATTTCTATGTTTCATGACTGTAGGTAGGTAGCAAGCTGGCTATGAAGTAATCCTGCCTACTAAGCTCTGATTGGATCAAATGTTTCTCTAATCAAGGGAAATAAACATCTACAGGCTCAACACCAGTCTTTATATACATATGTCAATCACTGAAGAAATAAGAAATGTTGGCAGGACTTCAGAGGTCTGGAACCAGGTAAAGATCATCCCTATAGATGTCAAAAAAGTCAATGGTACCTCTGACTTTCTCTGTCATGACTTGGGAAGCTATTGAAATTATAATAAGAAAAAGTGGTTTGAATGAGGGTCACAAAATGAGTCACAGAACCATCACAGGAAACAGAAAGTTAGATCGACATCTCTGGCAATAATGATAACCGACCTTTACTCTGCTAAGATGAAGCAGGAGTAAAACATACACAGGGACAACAGCAGTCCAAAATGTAGTACAGTACATTATGTCAAACATAGCCTCCGCAGCCAGTCTTATTCATATTCGGCAATTATTCTGGTGGCACATAGTTACAATGAAATCCAAATGAGATCTCTGTAGCACTGACATACTTTCTGCTAGCAGGTACAGGATGCCTCATATATGATTAATTAATTGCGGCAGCCTGCCATCTGTGTTTTAACTGATTAAATAGCTCACAAAGTGGGATGCACCTTTTGATGTGAACCTTTGGGGAACTGGCTCTGTCTTTGTATTTCTACCTTGATTAAGCACAATAATCCGGCACTTCCTCCAGCCCTCTATTTCAAAGTCTCTTTTAATTTGTGAGGAAAGGACACAAAGGCATTTGGGGTACTTTAAAATGTTGCCCATTTCCAGTAGTCAAGGGGATGTCTCTCTCTTTCCTTCTTTTTGTTTTTTTTTACAAAGTGAAGGTTTCACACAGGGCTGGGCCAGTGAGCAAGAAAGCAGCTTTCAGATAAAAATTGATTCCAGTAAATTCTCACCTGAGATCCATCACGGTGGGAGGCTTTAAAAGGTCACACATGTAATAAGTTCCTATGGTCTCAGTCCGTCCAATAATAGGCCTTTAGTCTGCCATGGAAGGCTGGTATATAGAAATAATTGAGTAATCTGTGGACCATTCAATTCAATCGTTGGACTCAGTGACAGTGCAAGGCCTGCTGGGCTGCGAAGAGGTTGTTCTGGAGAGTCTTTCTGCTGACAGGGAAATGGGTTGTCCCTTAAAGCCATGCACCTCCAACTTTGCAACGGCACAGTGGATCACTGACATTTTAGTGGTTCTTCCAGGCCTAAATTGTATAGCATGGTGTCAGCTTTTCAAATCAGAAAGAGGAAAGAATATGACACAACAGAAATGTATGCCTGAAAGCACTGATTAAATTAAAAGCCCTCTTGGTATCCTAAATGAACATGTATCGCTAATGTATAATGAAATGCATCTGATCTAAAGAACATTTCTTGTTTGTGGAAACATTTGAGCGAACAAAGTAAAATACCAGTATAACAAAAGCTCTGTGGCGTTTGTTGTTTGTTTTTGCTAATACACAACATTAAGCACAAGACATACCGATTTATGCAAACGTGCTACAAAACAAAGCCAACAGTGTCTAGTGAAGAAGCTGAAAGGCCTCAGATTCAATCCCTGTATAAGAAACTAATTAACTTCGAAGCAATGTCACTTCACAGTGATACTGTCATACTGATGGTATACTGTCATACAGTCTAGCATTTGAATTATCTTTTCATTCTGCAATTCAATGAAGCCTCTTATACTACATCCTTTGAGGAAACCACATCACTCCATCTCTTTATCTGTCTCACCACACTGCAGTTTCTCTCTCTCGCTCTGTCTCTCTCTCTCTCTCGCTCTGTCTCTCTCTGTCTCTCTCTCTTTCTCCCTCTTTATGTACCCCTCAGAATTTGAAAGAAAGAACAGGGCGAACCTGAGCCAGAATGCATGTCACTGACATGAACCGTTTTATTTAATCACTTCAACCATGATATATCCAGCAAGATGTAATAATATCTGTCAGCTATTTAGATCAGATGTCAGATGTTATATTGCAAAGACCATAAATGTGTTAAGTGTCCTGCAAATAACTTTCTTCAGAGGGATAATTTGTTGAATACCTGCAGTTGTCAATGCCTTCATATTTCCCTCGCAACAGATGCCAGGCAATGTTAGATGGACCTCTGTCTGCAAACGCTGACAGCATTTCCATGTAAGTCACAGATGTCACAATAGTCTTTACATATCATTTTATTTTGAGAAAAAAACTGTTCCCACCCATCAAAGACACATTCTCCACACATACACACTCACAACATGACAGATTTAGAAATTTGACGTAAACCAGAACAGATGGCCCTTAAAAGTAAAACACAGTAATTCAATCTGGCTAATGGGAGGAAAGCCACAAACTGCTCCATTCTCATTTCTTTGACTGAGAAACTCGACTGAATTGCTTCTCCAGCTTTGATGCTCAGCCCTTCTATCATAGTGTGTTTCTGTGTTCCCCATGCATATTATAAGACATTTAAAAGGAAAACAGTGTATATTTACTAGACATGCCTCACCATGTGCACAGACAGGAGCTATTAGTGCCTAGACAGGGGGGGAAATGTATTGTAATTGATTGTTACAAAAGATGACTCTCTTCAAGAAGCATCAAGCTATTTCAGAACTGCATTTGATGCCTTGAAGCACTGAGAAGCGCAAAGAAGGCTCTCTTGGCGCCACACATTCACACTGACATGTGGTTTACGATGCATTGTTGTTTGATCTTTGTCGCCACTTTGGTTCTTTATAAGTGTGAGTGGTAAATGGTAAATGGACTGCATTTATATAGTGGCATTCTAGTCTTCCGACTACTTAAAGCGCTTTAAACTACATGCTACATTCACAAACACATTTATATGCTGATGGCAGAGGCTGCCATGCAAGGTGGCAACACTCATGCCAATGGCAGAGCCATTGGGAATATTTTGGGGTTCAGTATATTGACCATGGACACTTCAACATGTGGACTGGAGGAGCTGAGTATCACACCACTGATCCACATCCTCCTGAGCCACAGTGCAACTCATTTGCCAGCCATGTAGGTCCTGTGGTTTCCATCAAGGGACATCAGGAAAATGTAATTTATATTTCCAACATGTCCAAAATCTGTAATAATACCAAAATTGTGTCGTCAAAAAATCATGTTGTTAAAATGACAATGAATTGCTATTTGAAGGTTGTGCCAGGATATGTTCTTACAGTTATCTAAATTATACATTACACTATTGGTAAATGGCACTGCAGTTCAAATATTCAATCCTATATGTGTTATAAGTCTTCCCAAACGTGCATTATGTATCATGTGGGAAATGATTCAATGGAGCAAACGTCACTGACAATGTAGCATCCAATTGCTTTTGTTAGAGAGTCTGTGAGGTTGAAACCATAGTCTTAGTGTTATAAAGTCAAAACATTGCCATGTCTGGAATTGATTTAATTTCACTCACTTTCTTATGTTTATGAAAAAATCTCAAGTTACAAAGGGACTGTATTCCCTAATATGGCTTACCTAATTTCCCACTGAATCTGGAAGGATAGATTTCAACTTTACAAATAGATCAACTCTCCAGTCTGTACAGAAATTATGATAGACTAAAATAGCCGATTTGATGGGAAACGCATCTGTGTCGATTAAGGAAAAGTAATGTGTGTGAAGGGGGGATGGGTATTGAATCTGGAATTCCCAACTAGCAGAAAATTGGTTTCTGTATAGCAGCAATATAGCTTGGACACTTCTAGTCAGTCTTTGGAGGGAATATATTAACCTGCTGAGCTATGCGCACAAACTTTCCAACCTTAGTGTTGACAGGTTTTATGAGCCTAATGCATTTTGTGATGTATAGCATAATAACCCATTCTATGACTGTAGGGCCTTACTCTTAATATTGGCTGCCGAGTGGATCAGGCAAAATTATTGTAATGAGACAAAATTTCCATACAACAGCAAAATGAGTTCATTACTCTAAGTTATATTGGTGAAGTAACCAAAAGAAATTGATGGTTTTATTAAGCTGGAATTGAATTTCAGGCATAAACAGAATTAGGCAAACACGCAGACAGCAAAATGTAATAATAATTGCATTAGTGTTATCGAAAAGGTTATCAGAATGGCCCCTACTGCTTCTTATTTATCCCTTTCAAACAGAGGTGGTTGTTTTCAGCTCCAATATAGCTCTAATTTCCTGGCCTCAATGGGTTGATTGAAATTTTGCCCATCCGCAGGTGTAGAAATGTAGGTGAAAATCTAACATTTAAAATTGGTCACTGCCGGTCATCTACTGTATAATATAAAGCTTAACAAGAGAGACATGATCCATCCATCTCCTACAGTAGCTGCTAACAGTATATGGCAACCAGAGCATCTCATGTCCTTTTCCCCAAGATGTCCTGCAGTTCCTAGGGGGGAATCCTCAGGCACTCCCAGGACAGATGGGAGGTGTAGTCCTTCCTGGGTTTGCCCTGGGGATTCTCCCAACTTGATCATTCCCAGCACAGATAAAAAAGATAACACTTAGACTTGATTTGATATTCCAAGCATTTAAAGAAATACTTAAATATTTTGAGAAATATGCTAATTTGTATATCTAAAGCTCAAAGAATATGTTTATTGTTGTTGGAACTAATGAAGATGTTTGTTTAATTTGCACAAATACTCAAGTATAAGAACTTGTGGTTTTACAGGGACTACTGTATATGTAGGTCTACTTCTTGGCCAGGTCATAGATTGTATAGATGAATGTGACAAAGTGTGACATCACCCATTGGTTTGCATTGGAGCTGGCTTTAAGTTGCTGCTCACGGTCCTGTATGCAGTGCCATCTTTTCTGTTTTGAGCCACTACCTCAGACCAAAGCTAATGCTAGCTTAGCTGAAGCACTGACTGGTGCACACTTGGGATAACATTAGCTACTTAAGCTAATTTTTATCTAACAAGTATAATAATCAAGTAACTGTAAACTTACCGACATATTGCAACAATATTCTGACTCAGTGCAAATGCCAGACCTGAGGAGAGCTGCAAGCAATGAAACTGTCAATCACAGCTGTCAATCAATGCAGACATCAAAGCTATTATAAGTCTACAAATCTTATTAACAGAGCAATTTCCAAAATGACCACTAGCACACTTATTAGAGGACTGTAATGACAAACTGCTATTTGAATGGGAGGCAACTGGAACCAGGGGTTTTTAGACATCCCAACTCTCCCAGAAGTTCTGGGAGTCTCCCGCATATTGATAGTGACTCCCTGACTCCCGCATATCAGATACAATATCCTGGAATCCAGAGCCCATGTTCTAGACAGTGACTGCATGTTTGTGACTGATCATGTACGCACGAGAGGGAGCGAGAGCATGTGGGTGCGCGTGTGTGACTGTCCATGCAGTGCATGTGTGAGAGAGAAAGAGAAAACATTCTTATTGCTCTGTCTAGCTCAGTAGACCAATCAGTTTGCTGTGTGGGCGGGCTTCTTTCCTGGATCAAGAAACAATCAGTTCAGTGTATCTAGCATCATGGCAGAGTGCCCCAAAAAAAGCAAATACAAAACCCATTTTACCTCAGACTACACAAAAGTGTACCCCTGCCTAATTTGGGGTAAAAAAATGATAGTGTTGCACATTATACTGTTTGCAACAGTGATTTTAGCATTGCCCATCACGGTTTAAACAGCTGTAAAAGACATGTTGAGGTGAGTTTAACATAGTCATTCGTGCATAGGCTGTTATTTACACTAGCTGGCTGGCTGCCAAGCCAAGGCTACATGATAAGGCCAAACTCGTTGAAGTTTTGCTTAAAGTTGCAATGGAATATAAAAAGTTAAATGATAGTAATAAGCAGTTTACGTAAGTAATTTTCCATTGTGACAACCTGTCCTGCTCATCCTTTAATACAGGGTGTGGGGACCTCTCTGAAATGACTTTTTTACAGGTTGAGATGTCTGGGTCTTTTGGAGCCAGCACCTTATGGCTGTTTGTGGCATTGCCCTATAAAATACTTCCACATTGGCTTCAGCCTCAGGCGGTAGCAGTTGCCACTTGGACCATGCACAGTTACCTCTGGTTTTATCTGGCAACCTTATGGTGACAACGGGACTTTCAGAAGAGTCTGGCTCTGACATAGCATAGCAAATAAGCCTTTCTTAGCCTAGCTAAACCACAAATTGTCTTTTTGTGAATATTTGTTCTGGGAATATTTGTAGCAGTGCAGAAATAGTGGGAATTATACAAAATAAAACTGACCTTGGAAAAAATGATTGAAGTACTTTTATACAATTTTAATTCCAATCACACATTAGAACACAATCTATTTCAGATAGATTCTGAAGCTGCAGTACATATCTTATATATCCATTAAACAAAGTATCAGTAGTCATTCCTCCCAAGGTTACCATCTCTCAGTAGCTTGGCTGTACTCTCCAGCTGTCCACTGAGGACTGCTTCAGTGCATCCTCTACATCAGCTGATTATGCTATCTATCAACCCCAGCTGTCACTGCCCATTTAAACCTTTGTCAAGTCCTCCATGCAATGAAGCCTGCAGTAACCAAAGTAATTGCACTTTTGTAATCTAACACCTGAACATCGCTTTCCCTATACATTTCTTAAACAGATAAGCAAGATGCATTTTAAGAGTAATATTTTGGGACTTGCATTGCATTGATGGAAGCATGGGGTATAGTCTTGATGACAAATACACTGGTATCTAAAAGAACATTGTTTTGTTTTTGTTGTAGTTACAGCAAGCTAAAAGAAGGAAAAACAGATGCCAACTGCTTTTTTCTTGTTGCCAAGGCACAAACAGGATGCTGGCAGCTACAAAGATTCAATTATAAAAAGTACAGAAAATAATTAGAAAAAATAATAGCACTTGAAAAAAATTGCCCCTCCAGGAATTGCACATAACAATAAATCCGTTAATTAGCTCATTAATATTCAATTGGGGTCAGTGGACTTAATGGAACCTTTTTCATGGGCCAAGGAAATGTTTAACACTCATGCCTGTTCTCATTATCAACTATGCACAGGCAGGCCTTATCAGTCCTCCAGATGGTGAGGAACAATGCAGCACCATTATCGTCTTACAGCAGCGTGTGTGCCTTGTAACCGGTGTGTGCCTGGGACAGTGAAGTATAGATACTGAGGCATTTAGTGTAATTGATATGTGGTATATATCGTATTGTTTAGACCTGTTTGTTTGCTCTGCTGGTATTCAAGGCGAGAGGAGAGGCGAAGATTGATTTTCACCGCAGCCATTCCCGCTCTCACCACAGGTCACAGATAACTTGTCAACGCAGGTTTTTGGGCTGGTGTAAAATGCATCAAGGCTAAACTCTCTCGGGCATAGTGGACCAGAGGGAGTTTCATCTCTGCAAACAAACCTTGCATCGCCATTACCTTGTGCTTTGAGACAGATGTTTTATTCAACAAGTACATGGGATGGAGAAATGTCCACGCAAAGTCTTTTCACACCTCTGGTCTGTTAGTTTCCCATTTTCAGGCAAATAGCAACCAATTTTATTTTTTTCTATATAGATACATAAGAGTATGAACTATAAAGTGTGTGTTTGGGGGGGGGGGGGGGGGGGGGGGGTATGTTTATGCCTGTGGTTAAATTATGCACTCTCTGGCTTGCTGACCTATAAAGCTGTAGGGCACTCTTTTGGCTATAATCACAAAAAAAGTCCTGGCCTTTGCTACATCTTCATGTGAAGAGGAGACTAGAAAAAGATTGATAAGTTGGCTGAGCTTATATATTAGCTGTCATTAGGACTGTATATGCATACGTGGTTGATAAGAAAGCAAGTTAAGTACAGAAAAAAAGATGTGTAGACATTATACTGTAAAGTTTATTTTTCAACTGTAAAATAAAAAAAATAAACACTGATTTGATATCTTTATACTCAATAATGACAGTTTAACAATTTAACCTGAAAAATCCAGGAAATAGTGAAGACTACTGTTTTAAAGGTACTGTGGGTAGAATTTAATAACACCTGGTGGTAGGGTTACAGATCCAAATGCAGAACAGAACCATTTGCAGAACCAAATGATTATCCCTCCTGCTCCCCTTCTATACATAGGAGGATTTTTGGTGTTCACGAAACTCGTGAAAAACATGAAAGGCCCACTTTAGAGTCAGTGTTTGGTTTGTGTGCTCTGGACTACTGTTGAAACACAGTGGTGCAAAATGGTGGCCACCATGGAAGAGGAACCTGCTCCCTAAGTATAAAGGGTTCATTCTAAGGTAACAAAGACAATAATTAATTTATTTTAAGGTGATCATAAATTAATTAAAATATACTTAAGAGCATCTGCTAGATGCCACTAAATTCTACACTCTGGACCTTCAAATTCATGTACTACATGACAGCATTTAAGCAAAATCATAGTACACTTTCCTCATAATCACTCTTATTTTTTAATAATAAGCGTATAAACATATATTCCCGTCTTAGAAAAAGCCTGCATCAGTCTTATCATTGATGTCTGTTATTGCTATTCTATCTTATGCTCCTTACATCCAGCTAATTTTATCTTCAGAAAATCAACCAAAAACTGGAGCCAGGTTACTTTTCTATGTTTAGACCTTGTCTGGTGTCACAGAGGATGTCTTAAGTTGATGGGACACTCTGCTCTCCATTTATATGAGCTTCTCAAAGATTCAGATTACTTCAAGCTATTTCCACCAACATACAGCATCAGCCGTCAGAACACAGAACACAGTAAGAATCACTCGCGCATACACAATTACAGTGTCTATGGTAAAACCAGGTTTAATTAATGAAGCTACGATGAAAGCTAAATTGTCACTATGGGGCATTTTAAACATATGACATTTACATAGCCTTTGTAGAGATCTCTCACAGAAATAAAAAAATATGCTAGCAAGGATTTTACAGTTCTGTGATTTTCTGAGCATAGTAAATAATGCAATCTGCTGAGAAATCTTCATTCAGTGACAGTCAGATGGGAAATTGATGCCACTTGTTACAAATATTCACTACATTTATTTTTTATCAGCATTTTCCATAATGCTGAGGATTAATGTGCCTCAGTTCGGAAGATGAACCGTGACATCGTCATTTCCCATTAACATGCTCCATCTCTTGTATCCATCATTATATCTACAATAGTTAAATGTCAACCTTTTGAAAGCCAACATTTTCAGTCTCATCCAGGGTTACCCCCCTTTAAAAAAATAAGGCAAAAACATGAAAGCAGTTTGTTTTTTTCTCTGTTTGAAGCAAAGGGTGTGGATTTTTACAGAGATAAAGGCTGTTTCATTTGTTCACAACATGTCAGTTTATTGACACCATTCTCACAGCAAGCAGAGATTATTAGAAATATTATCACTTGAAAAAAATAAGATTTTGTTTCAGATCATTGGTGCAGAAAAACTACCAGGATAGAGTGAATGACTTAAAGGAGATTTTCATACATCTTCTTGACAACTAAGTGAAACTTAAAAATATACAAAATAAAATTGATTTCACTTGGCTGAAACAATGTAGGCAAAAGGATTTAACAATAAGTGTCTTTTCTAAACAGATAACTAACAATAGCTTTCAACTGTGAGATGTAAGAACACAATAGCCAGGATTCAATGTGCTGAATGTGCTATGGCTATCCCACAAATAGAGGTGATCCTAAATCATGTGCTTAAAGGTTGGAGCTTGAGAGCCCAGGTGTCATGGATAATTCCTACTCAGATATCTATAGCTCTCACTATCTCACCCTATTCTCTCTCTCCTGGCTTAACTTCACCTCTGTCAAACAGGCAAGCTGCCATGCTATTGATCCTCCCCAACCTCCAAACGCCCAACCCCCTCCCCAGGCCGAGCCATAAGGGCAGTCACTAAACCTGTGGGCAAAGGGAAAGAGGACACTCCCCACTGAGTGCAATTGGGATTTGACAAAGTTAAACACTTCTCAAGCACAAAATTCCAGCCTGGGCAGCAGAGAGGGGATTCTGTCCTCAGGCCTCCTCACGCTCACCTATCATAAGGTCAGTCCCATCATCATCGTCCTTCTTGCCCATCTTGCACTCTTGCTGCCTTTCAGTGGCTCTGGAAGGGTTCAGCTTTCTCATTTACTTCAAACACTGCTGTCAACAGTTTTTGCTGCTCTCCTCGACTCTAAAATGATACAGGGTTGATATTTTGAAGAGGACATGGTGTGGGGGTGAAGGGCAAAAGCGCAAAAAATATAAAGGGAGATATTGGACCAGGTCTTTCAGTTAAACAAGAAACAAGTAAGACGAGAACATATTTTGATGTACAACACAAACCTTGGCAAGACATATTTGGTCATTGAACTAGCATCTAAACTAAAACACTCAAATATAGAAATGAAAATCAATAAAATTAATCACTAGAGGTATTGATATTGAACATTCTATTTTCACTGATGTCAACCACAACAGTGACACCTATCATTGTAAAACAATATACAGATATGAATAAACAATTGAATCTAGAGATGTCCCGAGCCAATCCTAAGAGCCAATCCAGGCATATTTTATTGGCTCGGTAAAGGCCAATCCTTTCTTTACTCTGCAGTCTTTTGTCCATCTCTGCCTCCTAGTGTTGCAGCGTTGCTCCCCTTTACAACAGCTTTCATTCATGTGCAAACAGAATGCTCAAATGCTGATAGTAATTGGCATTCATTTCCTGAGTAACCTGATGGCAGACCATATAGTCAGTGTCTGTACTTGGACAGAGATCACTGTACAGTGTGAGTGTTTTTGAAGTTCCCACAACCCCAACAGTGATGTGTCTTCTTTAGAAATGTTTTTAGGATTCATATTCTCCCAATTAAACTTTCATTCCTGTCATATCTATCATTTAAGCTTATAGATGTAACCATTTTGAACCAGGATCTTCAGTGTTTGGATCAAGAAACTCAAACAAATTCAGTAGGCTCTACCTGTTATTGCAGAGTGTCAATTATTATAATCTGTACAGTATTTGCTAAATTTAAGTATCTGCCTCAGACTTCCATTACAACCCAGACAGAAATGTTCTCAAGTGATCTGATCACATCTCACTTACCCGCACAAAGTAATTCTTTAATGCATACTGTTGTATGACCAGACCAAAATCTCAAGACTGATGCTTCGAAGACTAATCAATCCAAATATAATAAGCAATGAGACCTGATTTTTTTCATTGACCAAAATACAAATGAACATGCTTGTTTATCATTACAAATAGCATTAATGTACAGAGGCTAGGTAGGATAGGCTTATTGAAACAGATGTGTAGTAGACTAAATAAAGCTGTCATATCAGTGTGTACATGCTAGTTGTTACATGTCATGCCTGATCAGATATTAACTAATTCAAGAAAGGAATACCGTAGTGCGTACACCTATGTGTTATGTAAAATAATGTGTTAATTCACATGTAAAATCTTTTTTGGCAGGTAAACATGAAAAACTCTGCCACTATTTACCTGTATGGGTTTATACAATAATTCCACTGAAAATGTAAATGTAACCTTTAATAGGACAAAGATGACACAGGACATCACAAAGTCAATACAGGAGTAGACACAGAGAGTCTTCAGGAGGCGCAGGAATGGACACAAAGGATACACACTTAGACCATGTTTACAGTTGATTTTAACATGCGTCTCTAGTTGATTGGATCACAAGTGGACAGCACTAAACGGCCACCAAAACATACTGTAATCCGATCACTCACACCACTTGCCAAGGTGGTCTGGGACATATTCGACCACATATCTTCTTCAGTGTAAATGCTAATGCATTTTGATGCATCCTCAACAAGGAAGCAAGAGGAAAATACATCATAAATGCAGTATGTGGTGTTTGTTTTGGTGACAGTGCGTCAATGCCAAATGACTTTGTCCTGCCAATCTCAACAGTTAGAATAGCACATATTAGTTATTGAAACAAGTTTTTTCTTAGCTAGCCCATGCAAAACAAATCTGGTCTGACCTTCCAGTGGAAATGATGTAGGCAGTAACAAAATATGAACACATGTGGTTAACTGATGACAATGGTTTGAATAGCAATGTGTTCTGGCTGTCTGAGATAACTTGAGCAAGTGGATTAGATGGTTAATCTTCCATCAAATCATATCAATCATATATAACATATAGTACATATGTTTTTTTCATAATATATATAAAATCATGAGATGGATTTGAATGAATTAAATTTATTTTTTTTATTCCATTAATACATTTTAATACGAGAAATGTTATAAGGTTATTGACAGGATAAACATGCAGCTCTGACTGGCTATTGGTAAATTCTTTGATAATTTGACAACAATGAATCAACTAAAATAAACGCTGTTGATAGCAATGTTTACAACATTCGACAATTGTCCATATTGTTTTCTAAATGTGTAGATAATTTTCCTCTTAACAGAACCTGTATGGATGGATGCATAATGAAGATGTGGCTCCACCATCAGCTTACACAAAACCGAACAAGACACAACAAAAAGCATAGAGGGCTGAACTGGACACAAAGGCAATTCAGGACACAAACTGGACCAAATATCAACTGGCCAGGTCAGGGGGAAAAAAAGTCCATCCAAATGTACCTTCCTCTCCTCCGTGGTTGTTTTTAACACAACTGGCAAACAGACGAGACTAGACAGGTCAACAGTATGCTCCATGGAGGTACACTAATTGACTACAAGTGGTTTGTTGGTCCCCACAAACTTCTTTACTTGAAGGTTGCCTTTGGACATTCTCTTTTTTTTGTTGCTGACATCCATGTTACCCCAGTCCCTTTTTATCTATTCAGACCTGTGGGTCTCCTGTAACACAACCTGCAAGAGTGAACGAGGGGTATTTAAGGCCGTATCACAGCAACAAAAAGAGCTGCATGTTTACAAGAACAAGACAAGCACATTACATTCAAACAATGAAGCCCTGCCTCCAATCCTGTGCTCTCTTTCACTCACTACATCCCACCCCCTCGGGGTTAGCAGACCTTCCTTCATGTTCAAAGATTATCTGTTAATCCAAAATGTGCAGGAGCATGAGACGACAGGAAAGGGACCAATACTCTGGGGGTAGGGAGGGATGCATGGCTTTATTTGTTTGTTGGCTTTCATATTAATCCATTGGAACACAGTGCATTTTTCCCCCTCTTTTCTGGGCATGTGTAAATGTTTTAGAGCCATTAAATGGAAGATGAAATTTTCAATGGATAGCATGTAAAAGTATTAATTGTAAAGACCATTATTTGGTGTCCATGAGGCTGAATCAGCTTAGCCACTCCATTCCCCCATTTGCATACAAAATGCTTTATTTTGGCAATCAATGAAAGTGCTCCACTATGTGTGGCTTATCACATGCTTGCAGGAAATGGATTCCTTAGCCATCTCGTTAAATTCTGTTGATGCAGAACAATTTGAAACATGGCACAGGCAGCAATGACATTTAAAGATGCCTCGGCTTAATTATATTTTGCAAACATTTGGGCTGTTTGTCCTCGGGGATAAAGTGCCTCCACTACAAAGTTAACTTGTTAATAATTCAAAATGAATCTCTCTTTTTGTTGAGCACCAATCATTATCTCCTATTAGTGCTGGTTAAGGGCATTCAAGGTGCCTCAACCACACATGAGAGACAAACTGCTATTTAATCCACAAAATGGAGCACACACATGCAGCAAAATCAACAATGAAAAAAACAACTACTAAAGTTCTCGGACTTTGCAGAGATCCTGAAGTGCACAAAAAATATATTTTAATAAATATACATGCACATACATACATACGTACATACGTACATACATACATACATATATCTTTATTTATACATACACCTGAACACAAAAACGTCACCAGGAAACAGGACAAACAGATTAAAAGAAAGAGTGAAATTGCATAGCACTGCCACAAGGTGGAACCATGAGTTGGGATAACGTGATAACGGTGCCTGCTACCCACACTAGATTTGTCTCTTTCAATTAACAGCTGATAGCTACAAACAAGAAAACCACTTAAAACAAAGTAAGAAACAATTAACAAATCCACCTCTGCAACAAGCGAGAAGGATTCAGTGCTCTCATATGAACCAGATGAACCATTGGAATCTACTAGTCTAAGTACTGGTTAAATGCACACTCAACAACACAAAAGGCTTTCAAATAAGAAATTATGGAAAAGTGCATGTTGAATAAAGGTAATGTAAGCACAGGCTCTGCACAGCTAATATCAAAGTAGCAAATGACAAAAAGAAATAATTATCTTGGCAAAGGTCAATTACATGTAATTTATATGACTATGACTAATATACGACTTGAATAACTTCATATTACTGAATAATTTGATGGACTCAACAGTCAAAAACATAGGCAATAACACCCATATTGGAACTTAATTGGCTTCAATACTGGAATTCAGAAAAAAACTCTCCTGAGCATTGTCTTCATGATACACACTACACTGAACATACCACTAAAAGAATGACAAAGAATAAACCAAGAGGTGCTTTTTTAACAGAAACATATTAGCAGATCATGTGTCAACTGGTGTCAACTTAAGGAGCTAAAGCCTATGGTTGAGACTTGCAAAGCAGACATGTTCAGAGATGTTGTAGATCCCACCAGTTTCTTTTAAGAAATGTGTATACTGTTTTAAACTGAAATGCACAGTCATAAAAACACAAGATTTATAGAGGAACAATTATGCACATTAATTTCAACATAACATTTATAAAACAAGAAACTCTATACCAGGGATGCACCACTCCAACTTTTTTCCATTCTGAAGAAGTAATAAGCTGGGATTGTTCTTTTATGTGTAAGGCAATATCAGGCCTGATTTAAACATTGCTTTCATAACTTTGTAAAACAACATGTAACATAAATAAAAGCATAGATATTACTGAATTGTTACATATTAACATAGTGGTATCTGTTTACCAATACACTCTCCAGCTATTTGAGTCAGTATCAGACTGATATCCAATACCACTATTAGAGCATCTCTACTTAATTTAAAGTGTTACCTCTGACTTATATATTATAATTATATAGAAAAACATGTTTTTGCATACATACTTTATTTGTGCTTTCATGAGCAAGAGCCTACATTGAAGTTCTCTATATACACGACTTCTGTGTGCATGTTTTCATTCGTAATAGTCTGCAACACAAATTCAAATTACATCCCTTAGTGATAGTGTCTTGCCTTCTGAATTAAAGTGTGCAGACTGGCAACCATACAACTAAAAACAGTCAAGGTCTAGCCTATATTGCAAAGCATGTTTCTGCTGCATTAATCCACCTCATTCTCTTTTCACAATGGAGTTTCTTCTATTAAATATACAGTCTTCAAATGTGTGACAGTGTGTCGTTTATGACACTCAATATCAACAAAAAGAGGAAAAAAATTAAACCTTCACAAAATATATACTATAGGAGTGCATTGATTTAATATAGTGCCATAAGCCCTTGCTCCAACACTCGACATGCAATTTGGAAATAAATTGAGTGATTTAGATGGAGGCACGGGGAGGAGTGGAAAAAACCTGATGTAAACCTGGTGTGCTACTATTGAGTAAGGTGACATTGCGCAACAAATCACTTGCATGAATAGAGAAAGATAACGATTTCTATTTCTAAAAAGTAATTTTGTTTGGGGAAGGTGCGTTGATTGCCATGTATGTGAATCTATTCCTCACTCGACTCGAGGAGCATGAACATTTTATAAAAGTCAATGTTATATTTTGCTGTTAGCATAATAATCAGAAAGGCCAGACTTTCATCCAAAGAATAACAGAATCTCATTTATTCCAAATACATAATAGAAGGCCAACTGCAACAGCATATCTCTCCCGTGCTTTGTATAATGCTCTGCAGTGGCAGAAATAGTTGACTTTTGCAGCAGCACAGTCTATTGTGCTTTAATTGAGCCCAATGAAGAATAATTAAGTAATTAAAGGCTTGATAAGAGAGAGCCACAGTAAACAGATAAAAGACAAGTGCTGGTATTAACAATTTGGCACACCACAAAGTGAATTGGACATACCTCCAGTATGGCATCAGTGAAAAAAGACAAAGCATCAAAGACTCTAACCAAAATGGGCCAACAGTCTGTATGTCATTGCTTAAAAGAGCTTGTGGCTGTGAATATGCACGTGGTCAGATTCAAAATTTAATACTTCCCAGCTGGATTTTGGGAATGGGAGTGCACTGTGATATTTTCACCACTCTGACATTAGCAGGTTTTATTTTTTGAGTAATTGCACAGCTTGATGTGTACTCAGGGGTTTCCATGAGAACGATGAAAGTCTTATTTCAACAATACTGCAATTATGGGGGAAATATGGAAATACATTTTGAGCCAGTTCACAGTTGAGTTGACTGGAATAATAGGAATAGAAAACAGAAACTGGGAGCATGGGTGAAAATGGCCATTCGAAATTCAACTGTCTTTAAAATACAAATCCTTTATGAAAAAGAATCCTTACTACCAAAATCCATAATACCCTCTATGTGTCAAATACTGTAGCATGTCCATATTACTTTGAAGTAGTTCATACCAAATTTTCTCAAACAGTGGTATCTGCTTTATTCGACGTACAGCAGCCATAATCTCTGTTGGCATCATATGCTGGTTGGCAGTGATAATCTATAATCCATTCATCCAGAGAGGGTACACAAATGCATATTTGTTTCCTAGGATTAAAAGCTTATAGGGGGTGTATGGCATGGCCAATAATGTTCATCCATGCCAGCCATGGCAGAATTTTCAGCTATTTCAGATACATAGGTTTTTAAGTCACAATGCATTGTGTCAAGTATTTGGACATAAAGTATAGACCTAAATGTTTCAGGGTTTTGAGTATGAAAATTAAAAGTGAATATTCAGCCATTACAATATCTCATTTAGTGATGATCATCAAGAGACTTGATACCACTTAACAGCCCTACCTACCAGCCTGCCATGTGGTAGCAGACAAGTTGTCACCAGTTCATGGTCCAACTTGAAAAATGTCTACAACCATAGTTTGATTGAAATGAATACCTGCATTGTGGCAAAAACAGATGCCAATAATAATACTGCACAACAAACACACCAACACTATTTTCAACACTGACAGTGAGATAAATTTAAGTGATTCGCACTCTTTGTACTAAACCTCCTTACCTTTCAATACCCATCAATTAACTACTTTTTGATTTAATTCACTTGCTTGTCAAAAACGAAAAGAATAAAGAACAGACAACAGGCATGCAGTTTTAAATGCTACAAAACTACACACACCGTTGTGTAAAATATACATTTTATTTTAAATAAATGAATTAGTGTTCCTTGACCTCCCTTATCTAGCATAAATCTCCTTGATGTCTCTCTATGAGCACTACTAGGACTAAGATTCTCTACTTCATAGAGGTAAAGTGGGACTTCACCCATGTCACGCACCGGAAGTTACTACTGAGCAGGTCTTGATTATCTACTCTTTTTTTTCCTGGTACTTCTATCAGTAGAATAGTCCTTATAGAAAGACACCTTTTCCTTTTCCTCTGAAGTACTTTTTGGCCTTTGTGAAGTTTCCCTTCATTCAAGAAAGCTACAGTTCACAATCTATCAGCATATCATGCATGAACATATTAAATGTCAACAATATTCTATCAAGCCAATGCACAATGTTGTATGAAAATTGTTTTCTTGATACCCTGTATTAGAAAAACAAAATATTTTTTGATAGATCGTTACTATGTAGACTGTGCATGATTGCTGCTTTGTGTAGTTAATTGCCTTAAGTGCAATAAGTGCTGTCCACTCCCTTAACAAGTGTCAAAATGTCGTTAGAGTTGAATGAGTATCAGTTTATTCTCTATGGATCTATTTCAGAACAATGAGACAACTTGATGCAAACACCACCCAATCAAATGGTCTGTCATATATAATGTTATATATATGACCTGTACTCAACTCACTGAACGTAGTGCAGTGAGAGAGAGACGTCAGTTGCTGTTACAGGGCTGTGTCTAAACTTATGGAAATGGGACTACATCAAGGTAACGGTTATCCTCCACCCTCTTAATGTCTTCAATATTGGTGAAAAATCATAAAAGGCTGTTAGGCAGAGGTGTAAATTACCAGGAAAAGGATTACCCAGATTCATGTCCTCCACTGTTACTGAATATTTTTTTCCTTCAAATGTTTTCTAGGCTGAGCGATAACATCATGGTTCAAATGCATACTGTATCAGTCAGTATGTAAAGCAGTAAGTGAACGCATCATCATTGATACTGCCACAGCATTTAGGGCAGATTCTGACTGTCTTTAGTTCAATAGTGTGTTGCTGCTACATTCAGTTTAATAAAGAGCCAAGCCTATACAAGAACTGTTCAAAAGGTCAATCATTTGTTTCTGTGGCTTTTGCTGGAGCTTTTAACTGGAAGTAAAGCACTGTGTTTCAGCATTAACCACTACAAAAACAAAAGGTCTGGAAAAGGTCATATTCAGACCAGCAGCTCTTACACTAACTATTTAATTAGCACACGCCTTCTGGCTGTGAGGCATTCATAGTCATGAAATTTTGACCAGATGATGGCACCTGAAAAGTCACAAGTTCAAAGTTATTATGACTAATCCTTTCGGGATCAGGAATGTGTGGACTGTAATTCCACAATAACCCACAAAATAGTTCTTGAGATATTTCAGTAAGGAACTTGAACAGTCAACCTCATTGTGACACTAGAGGAAAATTAAACCAAAGTCATTAAAATAGATTGTCTGGGAACCATGAATGTCTGTACCACATTTTGAGGCAATCCACAAAGCAGATGTCAAAATACATCACAGCATATGTCAAAACTTTTAATGTTAGAAGATCACTTAAGTGACCTTAAGTACCTGTTAAAATATATATATGTGTGTATATGTATATGTATATATTTATTTAGGTATTTCATTCAGAACAACAAATATCAACCTCAAGGTGGTGCTGGAGGAAAAGTCAGGGCTTCACCAAAGTCAGTGAGATTCCTCCTCTCTCGACCATCAATGTCTGTACAACATTTCATAGCAGTCCATCTAATTGCTGTTGTGATATACTGTAGTATTTCAGTCTAAACCCAAAGTGGTCAAGACTCTGACAAACCAACAGTGCCATTCCTAAAACCATGCTGCTAGAAAGACTAAAAATGTTAAAGTGACCTTGCTTTTTCAGTAGACTGATGTCGATCAACTTTGAACATAATGCATTTATGGTGAAAAAATATCACCATCTTGCACATTATGTGCTGTAAAGTGGAGTAAGGGTACAGGCCAGTTCAAATCAGCTTACTGAAATTTGTCAATCAACAACTATTTGTAATATTAGCAGTGTTTTCAATGCTATTTTTTCCCTGAATGATTGTTGCCACTCAAGGTGGAGTGCCCATGGCGATGTCTAAAGATGTGTAAAGTGACTTATTTATGTCCTCTAAGGCAACAACCATTATACCTAGATAATCTTTCATTTCACATACTATCAATTATTTATCCCACCCTTGCACTAACTGGGTATTTCTGAAGGTTTACCACATTGATCTGTGTTTCAAAAAGCCTTTAGATTCTTGATAAGTATTCTGTGAAAAGTATATGTGGGAGTTGTCATCTCTGCCATGGTCTCCATTAATAAGTCTTCCAGGTCCCACCTACTTGACCTTTGTGCATGTTGGTTTAAAGGTTAAGTGTTAAACTGGGCAGCTGCACCTTTAAATTGGCCAAACATAATGCCAAAAATAGTTGCCAAAAATATAACCTATCTAAGTTCAACACTAATTTTCCAACCTTTCTTACAAAAAAACTGATGGTAACTGTTGGTAGTAGAAGAATCCCATACAACTCTCACACTGGGCTATTATATAACCATCTGCAATTACAATACTGAATCCATAGTTTCCTTATGCATGTGTAACAAACAAAATTTTGCACCGCCCCATCAAAATGTCTAAATATCCACATTATGTGTTCTTTTTTAATGTCTGTCCTCAAGTATTCATCTATTTTCTGGTTTTAATTTAAAACACTACACATATTAACTAACCAGCTCATTTGTATTGAAAAATAAAATACAACATGGTCACTAATATTGAGGCCCACACACATGAGGACTAAATGGGAATATTCAAGTGACTTAATGTGTGTTGTAATATTGTAACAATACAGTACTGTATTATCTTTAATTAAAAATGTACAAGCTGTAAATGGCTTTGGGGTTGAAATGCAGTGTCCTAAAACTGAACAAAAAGTCTTATTTAGTCACTTGGAATCTAAAAATGTGAGACAATCTATTAAACAACGTGACTCAAACAATGTTACTAGACTCATGGGACTTAAGAGTTGGTGTTTTTCCTTTCTCACAGCTGCCATCCTACTGTACCTGAGCCTGCACTGCCATCTGCTGCTGTTTGGTATGAAGCGCACACCAAAGGGTCAACAGAGTGGATGGGTTGACAGGTCATGTGCTGCATTCAAGTACTCTTCGAAAAACCTTATCTGAAATGCAGTTGTATATTTAAGCCTTTTGCTAGGAAATACTCCATAAGAGACCCTGTATGAATTACTTTTGGTGGGTTTTGCCAAAATCAAAGAGAAATATATATATATCACTCATCTTTGCTTCTCCACTACCTGTCATGCCACATGATGGTTCTGGCAAATATGACACTATAACAATTCTAATGGAAAAATGTTAGCTAGTACAGTAATACTCAGAAAAGACACACCTGTGAACCCTTTTATATCTTTACATTGCTTTTTTTTTTCTTTGGTACAATCATAAAAGTAATGTACTTTCCATCTGGCCACCTCCATCAAATTTGAACACTGATCAGCCTGACAAACTATTGCACTTGAACTATCAAACCACTCATAACACACAGGAAAAACAGTGGAGTGTCTTACCTTAAACCCGGTATTTTTTCCTCACCAATTTCTGGGCAACAGCATCCATTACTACAGGGCGCTGGTTCATATTTGAGCTTGAGTGTTTTACTGAGATAATCCCAGACAAAACAATAAAAAACCAACGTGTGAACACGTGCACCCAATGTAGGTAATATAGCACAACACACACTTTACTCCTTACATTTGAATTGCAACAAAACAAAACAGTGTATCAAAATTACATCAGAAAAAAATGTTCTTACTTGGTCAGAACATGTTATCTATGAAATATGGTGCGTTTGAATAAAAAGTTGAAGTCTGATTTGTATTAGTGTGTGTTTAGGACAAAATAAATAATGATAGAGAGTCTAAGATAAAATGGCAGACATGGTTTCATCCAAGGAATCCATGGGAAAGGAGCTTTGTAAAGTGTTCGGCTCCAAATTGTTGGGCAAAATGTAAAGGTGGAATAGTTGGGCTGCTGTAGGAGTTTGTAGTTTAACCACTTAACGGACGCTGTTCCGCCTACGGGACGGGACAGATGTTAGGAGGTAGCCACAAGTTCTTCTGGATGTTTCTAAACACCAACCCTTAAACATATATATTCATGCCGTACATCGTTGGAAAGCTTAGATTGTCCTGATTCATTCAAGACCACTCACGACCTATATGGTTGCTCACAGCCGTAATAGTATTAGCGATTAGCTCGGCTAGCCCCTGAGCTAAGTAAGAAAAGCTATAATGCCTACATACCTTCAAAGTCTTCCCTTTATCCACAACGATCATCTTATGACTCAGCACTTTCTGTACAGCTCGCCAAATATCCATTCTTGTGAAATATGAAATCCGTTTCCATAAAACCGAAACACTTTCCTCAATATGTCCATGTATTTAGTCCAACACGTAACGTAATAACACAAATAACAAACCATACGGTCCGTTTACGTCATTTCCTGATCTGCACGTCCATCTCAGAGTACACGTGACTAGATGTTTACGACCGTGAGCCTCTTCTGCTTCTGACGACACCAAAAACACAAGCCAATCGGTGTTTAGGTTTAGGCAGCACATGTCTCCAAAGCATGTGCTGATTGTGGATATACAGCTTTGGTAACCAAGTGTCCATTTGGAGTCTCCAAAAAGGACCTAAGGAAAACGCATGGACATACCTGTTGAAAAATAATTCTGAAAAATTCATCTTTTGGTCTTTTGACTCCAAATTTGGACTGCATGAAGCCAAGACATGTGGCTGTGGCCTCATTGTGTCTATATCCTGCTGAGAGGTCCCTGAATGTCTGTACACATGTCATTGTAAAGGCAAACCTATGGGCGAGTAAACAACCCCATCATTGTAACCTCTGCCACTCTTTGTCTAGTCACCGAATCACACAGACACTTTTACAAGAATCCTGAGAGTGTTTCTTTTCCAATGATACCAGACACATCTCTGAGTCTCAAACTATGTGGGATCTGTGCTGCTCACAACTTGGACATGTCGTTTAGGCTAACAGCATAAAAAACAGGGGCGTGTGTTAAGTGGTTAATAGATCCAGATACTTTTAGAACAACAACAACAACAACATAAATAATGATATAAGCAATGCACATTTGAGCACACCGGTTGATTCCTCATCTGGGGATTTATAGCGAATATTTCAAACAGCCCCTGAAGGCAGCACATCTAATCTGGTGTAATCTGGACAGTAACGTCACCAGATGAGAGATGACATCTGTGCATACTAGCTGTACTCTTCAATTGAAATAAACGCATGGCTGTCAGTCTCTGAGACAAAATGTCCATCACAACTTGCCAGAAGGTTACTCTTATATCATGTTCTGTTCTTTGTGTTTCTCTCTTCTTGCCCAGAATGCTTTTACCCAGAGGGAAAAAGGAGATGGGGCAGCCTGAGGGTAAGGCGGCTTATCAGATCATCCTCCATCCACCCATCTCCATTCTGCTCCATCTCAAATGGTGTTTGTGTTATTGCTGCTGTTGTTGTTGCCAGCTGTGTGCTCTGACTTTACATAGTGCGCCAGGCCTAGAGGCCCCATCATAGTGCGCTCATGTTCATTATGATGTTATGCAATGAGCAAAATGTATATATACCATATTTAAAAAGCTGCTGACCATATGCTTTATCCATTGGGTGCATTTGCAGTCAATAGAAGTACTGTGGGAGCTTTTAATATATCAAAGGGACACCTAACATGTTATAAAATACTGTCTCTGCAAGCCCTCAATTTACAAAACACATTACTATAGGCCTAGGTTTATTTTGTATACATTTTGGGTTGACTTACCCAAATCACCAAGGTCTTTCCAAACTATTTTTGGCTTTGACCAAAAATTCATTATTCCCTAACACTGACCTGTGAATGACCTAAATAGAGCCTGACATCAGTTTGATGTTGTTTTCTGGTTTTTTTCTAACTTTTATTTATGTAACTATTGGTTTTATTATCTTTCATTATTTATGTTTTCATTTTATTATATTTTGTTTATTATCAGCTTTTTACAATCTATTTTATTTTATGTAAAGCAATTTAACTTGTTTTGAAATATGTTATATAAATATATGTTTTATTATTATTGTCAGCTCTTCTTGCAATTTGCATTATTTAAGAAATGAGAAAAATAGCTATCACCACTTGAGGGAGCAATTACTGTGGAATATTTACAGAGAAGATTTGCTCTAATGATTGATTGATTGATTGATTGATTTTTATCTTCTCTAGTTGGACCTGGTTTCTACCCTCCTGTGATGCACCAGTTGTCATTACCAGAGGACCCAGAACGTTGGGGTGTGGACCCATCTTACACCATGACACACAGTGCTGAGATCATGGCCAAAGTAAAAGGGATTGGACGAGGCAAAAAATACAATCTGATGGCTCAAGTCATACCTATATATGGCTTTGGAATCCTCCTTTACATCCTCTATATAATCTATAAGGTGATTACTATTACTGTCCTGCATGATAGGCAGACTGAATATAAAATACTATTAACACTTACACAAATACAATGTGTTAGCCTATTACAAATATGCTTAGAATTTAAGCTAATTAATATACAGTACACATTTCCTTATGATGACTATTGCTGTGTTCTGTTACTCTAATCAAAATCGTTGTTATGTTCACAGCTGACATGTAAGGGGAAGACTACTAAATCAGGAAACTACACAGCAATAACCAACGCAAACGTGGAGACTAGGCCTAGTAAGTTTATTTTTAATTTTAAGTATTTGTGACGTGTAATCACAAAGCTACAGTATTTTGTTTTCTTGAAACATTTTAAGGACTCAAAGGTTCTATAAACACATTTCTCATGGAAAAAACATTTGGCTTTTTTCCATCATTGATAAGTGGCTCAGCAAAAGAATAGTCAAACCAAAAGTACAGCAGCAAAATTCAGTGATACAGTGCCCATCTGATGTCTCTCTATGTTCTCATTTAACCAGAATTACAATGTTGACCCTTGTTATTGTAAAGGGAATTTGGTATGTACAGTACAAAATGTCAATATCTCAGTTTACGCACCTACACAATGTATAATCTTTGTATGCAATGCAGAAATACATTATATTTTCGATATATATATTAATATAATGTTTTCTCTTGTAAATGTTATAGTAACTGCTCATGAGCTTGCCAGTCTTCATGAGAGAGCAATACAAACGGAAAAGATAATTGAGAGGATTGTCTCTGAAAAGAAACGTGCTTCTGGGAGGTAAGAGATTGATCATTTATTCTCTTAACATACTACTCTTCACTGTCTGCCACATAACGGGAGGACCATAGCAACAGCTTCATACTGGCATATATATATAAAAGGCTAAAAATGTAATGGTTAATTAGTCAAAGGTGGAAAGGCCGCTGACATATTTTACTAAAGCAGAAGTGCTGTCCATCGGTCTTAATAACATTAATTGTTAAGAAGATGAATTCATGTATGAGGAAAGGGAAAACCAGTTGCTACTTTGTTGGAAAATGCTTGTGTCATTTTGGGAGATAATACAAAAAAAGAAAAATTGCATATAAACATTAAATGGTATAAGAATGGACCCGAGCACTGCAATGAGTCTACTTCCATACTTACTCCCTAGTGGAAGACGGAGAAGGAGTAAAACTACAACATCAAAGAAGGAGGAGAAATTACTCAGGCAACTTAGACAGATCACACAGCTGATTCAAGAGGGACGTTTGGAGGGAGCTTCCCCAGAGATGGAGGCAGAGGAGGTCCCCTATGGTGTAGACTGGGAAGGTATTTGCCTAAAACTCAAACCCCAAGCTGCCTGCAAAATTTTAGAAAATGATTTTGTCTCCTAAGTGATTAAATAATGTATCAGGATAAGAAGTTGCTTAATGCACCCAAAGTGCCATGCTTTAAATCAAGCAATGTCTGTTTTTGTACACCAATGCAGGCTACCCAGATGAGACCTACCCAGAGTTTGATGATCCTTGTGGCAAATATGGATTCAACACTTTTACCCTGGAGGAGCCAGTCTACCAGCCCTCTGCCGAGGCCCTGGCAGAGAGGATGCTGCAAGAGGAAGAAGAGATAATGGCAAGGAAGCTGTCCATAGTGCAAGAGGAGGATGAAGAGGACGATAAGGGAGATGGAGAAGAAGAGGAGGAAGATGAGGAGGAAGAGGATGATATAGAGGAGGAGGAGGAGAAGGAAGAGGAGGAGGAGGAGGAGGAAGAGGAGGAGGAGGAGGAGGAGGGGGAGGGGGAGGAGGAGGAGGAGGAGGAGGAGGAGGAGGAGGAAGCTGAAGCAGAGAAAAGACACTTGCTCTGTCCTTCTTCTTCCAAGCCCGCTGCAGAAACATGGCAGGAAAGAATTGGTTTGGAGGTGAGCAATGAGCTACAATGTCTTAATGGAGGGAAGAAACAAATAAGTTTCAGTGACCACAAAGATGTATTCCACTACCCTAAAGAGGATACGTATGAGGGGGAGGGGGAGGAGGAAGAGGAGAAGGAAGATGAAGTGGAGGAGGAGGAGGAGGAGGAGGAGGAGGATGATGGGACAGAGGTGGAAGAGGAGGACGAAGGGACAGAGGAAGGTGATGAAGATGATCCGCTGATGGAGGCAGAGAACCTGCTGTTCAGTTGTGAGGGTGGTTCCAACCCAGAGGAAGAAGCAGAGGAGGTAAAAGAGGAGTATATGTTCACGGAAGCACCTGTGGAGGGTGACGGTCACATCCATGCAGACGTGCCTCAAGAGGTGAGCGGGCTGAGGATGCGGAACAGGAGGGAGATGTAAAGGAGTTTTCTGTTTACCTAAACTGAGTTATTTAATATACAGTGAACTCACATAGTTCCTCACATAGTACTGTGTTTATTACAGATCCCTTATGTGTACAGAACCTAAAAAAAGAGATATCCAACACTGTTGTTAAGTAATTCTTTTGGACAAGTTATAGTCTCCTCTCACACCATTAGAACATACTGTACTGTAGTAAGGGCTTGGTACCTGTTATGTACATGTATTTCCATTTTCCATTCTCTTTATATTTCCAGTATGAATTTATATCAACAAACAAACACTAAAACATTTCCAGGAGCTCATACTCAATAATAGAATTTAGAAATTTAAAGAAGCAAGATGTTAAAATTGCTTTGTTGTTTATATTTTATTTGGTGGGCCATATTTTCTAAGACGGACGATGATGTAATGATATGCAGTACATCACACTCAAGCACCAAAGGTTTTAAAACAAATTTAAAAATGAATATTGTTGTATAGTTAGTGACTAATCATTTACTTTCTTGTTGTTGTTTGCAGTCTCTAATTGTGGACCCAAAGAATGTTAGAACGTTATTTATCATCATCTCAGGCTATTTCATATGACACTAGAGTCACCTTTGTCATCAAAAGTTGTGTCACATGCACCACACAGAAGCCAAGAGCGTTCACACAGCAGGGACAGAGAATTTAGACTTTGCCTAGTTTAGACATATCTGGCTCCATCTGGTGGCCTGCTGTGGTTCTGCACATAGAGATGTTGCCTGCTGTGATAATACAGCATAACAACTTATATCACACAGCAAGATGATAACATCCAAGGAACATTGCAAATAACCCCCTGGCAAGAATTGTCATGAAAATAACAACCCTCTCCGGAATTCACACAAACAGATCAGAACCAAAACAAGTGGTAGCTGTGGTGGAGACGGCTTTTGCAAATTTGTGCAGTAGTAGCAACAAACCACATCAGCATACAGAGTAAAAGTCAGCATGAAGTCCTATAAATACAAATCATTGCTCTTACAAGGGAGGGAAGTCAATAAGATAGCTCTCAGCTCCCAAAGCAAAACTTTGACTTGATGTGTTCTGTCAAAATGAAGTCATTAGATGCTTTGTGCATTCCTGCCTCTAGAGATTGATGTAATTAAGTTACACTTAATTAAACCTTTAAGAAAATGTGTCTTCTGCTCTTGATCCATTCCAGCTTTTCAGGAGCATGGGGTATGAATCATGGTGCATTTGTACATGCAGGAATCATGTACAAATGCCTGCTGTGAGCTACATGCTTTAGTGAAATGAGCTGTTTCAATATTACTGGAGTCAGACCAGGGCGGTACATGTTCATAGACAGAGCATTGTTCATTATTTTTAAAGCCTTGGAAGTTGAACTTAGATGATCAGCAAAGACCAAAAAAGTTGCTTTGTTTTGTATTTTTACAAAAACTGTTAACATTGTTTCTATAATGGGATATAATAAACATTTTTATTTCCAATACATTTTGTGGAAAAAATGTGGATTGTTAGCATTGTTAGCACACATTATTTGCAAGAGACTTGGTGTTCTTGCAGCAAATATCAAATGTGCCCTTTTTACCAATAGAATTTCTCACTTCAGACCTGTCATACTCAGGTGTGACAAATAACAATGATAACAACTGCAGTCTTCTGAGCAGTTCCAGTCCCGGAGTCCTGGTATTTCAAGTTGTTTCGTTGCCAGCTGGCACACCAAAATAGGTGACAATAATTAATATTATTGGTTATATTTGTGCTTTTTCTGCCATAACAGGTCAAAATGTCAGCTGTGAGAAAAGTTGACTTTAATAATTTTTTCTGACACATTTTTTCTTTTCCCTCATGTGTCTTGTTTCTAATATGTTGTCATTGTACTGTTTAGTAATTGTAGCTGTAGTATTTGTAATAAATGTGTGCATAACCTAGAGTGAACTTGTTGGTGTTTTCTTGTGCTTGCATTTTAGTCGCATTAAAATACTTCATACTGTATGCTCATAAAATCATAAAATGACTAGCAATCATAATTGCAATTGACCTCTCTTGTGTGTATGTGGGTAAATGAAAAATTGAATCAAGAGTTGTGCACAATAACAATTCATAATTCCCCTTAAAGTATTAAAACATGTGTGCAGATTCCTTACACATGCAACCTTATGGTTCAAATTAAAATAACCACACACATAATAAAAATGACAATCCCTTTTAACTTCAAATAAAGTCTTTGTGTTCATTTTATGTTAATCTACTTCCTTCATGCATCATTCACTGTAACTCTCCTTTGTATAAAAAAATCAATAATAATAACAGTAAGGACATGTTCAGTTTAAAAACACCTACCACATTTTAAAGGAGACCGATGTACTCCTGTGAAATATCAGAACATGAGACAATGAATAAGAGGGATCTGTATAATGTACAATAGTGCACCCCAGATTTCTTTTGACACAACTTTAGCATGTCAAAACATCTTGCAATGACACACTATACACAAAACAGTATATTTATACTAACAGACCCAAGGAGAAACCAAGATCGTAACTCACAACAAAGTTACTTTATAAATAAATTGACTGAATTTAATCAATGAAATCAGATGTGATGCTCACTGTTAACTTGATTTGGAATCGAAGAAAATGGAAAAAGACTTCAATTCAATTCACCAAATTCATAAACAAGTTACACGTATTTCAAGTTACTGAAGCTTTATTTGAATTTTTTCATGATCAAAGGACTGTGTCTATACCACCACAGTAAATTGTACACCATTTACTGTACATTACAACGAGAGGACTAAAAACAGAAATGAAAGAACCTTTGGTTCCTGGACAGATGTATGAAAAGCAGACAGCAAGAGTACCAACAATTTTAAAATATAAATTTGAAATAGTTAGAGCACAATTGAGTACAAGAATAGCACATTTGATAAAGATTTCCTTATAACCCACAGTAACAATATCAGAGATTGTTCTTTGCTTTCATTCAGCAATTTCTTATTGGTCATAAAATACAAAATACTGTCATATATTGTATTTGAGAAAGGATATTACCCCACAAGGAGAGAGAGGAATAATATTTTGAGAAAAAATGTGAACAGCAACCTCTAACCATGTGATATAGTAGAAACCTACTGCCAGTCAAATGAGGAATGTATCAAACTTCACATCAGTGAAGCATAAAATTAATCAAATGTAATATGATGCACTATGTAAGTGTTGTGGCAGATTCACACTGTTGCTGTGTGTGTGTGTGTGTGTGTGTGTGTGTGTGTGTGTGTGTGTGTGTGTGTGTGTGTGTGTGTGTGTGTGTACGCTGGCAGTAAGTCAATCTGTGTTTGTTTGTTTTTCCAGTTAGGAGACATCAGAAGATATGAGCACAACCATAAGCCTGAGTGCCTTTTGATATTATATCTGCCGCCTGAAACAGAATACTGTAAATCATTATTCAGCTCCTCACCGTAACATCTTGTACTGTAGGCAATAAATGAAGTTTAAATATATCTGGACAATCACTGAAATGCTGTGATGTGCACTTTGGATTATTATCTTATTTTAATTTATGTTTAATCCTTCCAAATGAACTCTGCGTTAGTTAAGTAAATTAGAAGAAGCTACAGAGAAATATCTCCAATGCATAAGGACAGCAAAAGACCAATTCAAGCTCAGTTCATTCTACATCCAAAGCATAACACTGGGATTAGTCTTCAAAGGCACAATCAAGTATGTACAGCTATACCTCATCCACTGCTGACTTAAAGTAAAGTGCACCATCATCCTATACATTCACATACATGACACTGTGACACAATATTGTCTATGGTACAAAGCACAGTGTAACATGCCTTTGCCCTGTCCATGTCCATGAAGCTAATTGTTTTGTGTGGATACATGAGATACTCTGTCTTGTGATGCTCTTTTATGTGCTTGTTGCTCCATGGAGCCAATATTGTTGGGCCCTTCAAACAAATTAAAACAGAAAACAAAATCAACATATAATAAATACATAAATAACAAAATAAATATATTGTGACATGCATGTTATGTTTTTTTTAATTCAGTAACTTTATAAGCAGTATTCATGCTTGAGGAAGTTTGTGACATTGTGTTATTAGTGTGACAGACTACATAAAATTCAGTCAACTTACAGATGTGTAATCATTAGTTATAATTTAAAGATAAAGAAATGTTAAATTTCTGTAACCCCTACTTAAATGAACAGTGTTTGTTTTTATAATGCAAATACAGTACAAAATGACGATAGTTATCAAAACAAATGAATTGGATTCTCAAAGTGGATCACGCTTTGTGCTTGTTTACTTCCACTGACCAAGAACCATCCCGATGCCACCCCCCCCCCCCCACCCACACACACACACACACATAAAACTTGAGGCCCATAAAGCATTTTGGGATATGCAGGAATTCCAGGGTACTGGGTGATTTGGAGATTTCAAACCAGCCCAGGGATACATTAACAGCCCTTGTTGAGAGGTCAGATGGACCAGTTCTCCACTGAACCTCAGGCTGGGATCTATTCACAGGCTAACTTGCTGTCAAAGCTGGAAAGGGCTATGGCAAAGGCTTGGAGGGCACACATTGGGTAGTTATAGTCCATGGTGAAGACATCTTCTGCCACACGGCCAAACTGCATCACAATGTAGTCAGCTACAGAAGAGAAGAACCGGAATTTTGAATGAACTGCTTTAAAATGAATCTGTACATTTGCTTTTGTATTCATATTTAGGAAGTCTTCAATTTTAAATAAACACATATTTTATTATGTCATGATATGAATACAGGCATAAATATGTACATATATGAAGAACTCAAGGAAATGTTGATGTTTAAAACTTGAAAAAACAAGACTACATCAAAGTTATGAGTGTGCGATTTTCCCAGTCTTTCTAAAATATGATGTCACAATCAATAAGATGATTGGCTCTGCCCTATTTGTCTTGACTGACAGATAAAGACTTTGTGATGATGAAAAGGATATTGGACTATTTTACAATTTTATTGTTATGAAATATTACATAGTTTGTCAGTGCTAATATGACTACGCATTTCATGATGTATTTTTGTATCTATTTAATATTGACCACTTTGGACTTTCACTTAATGTAATTACTATAACACCCATTTCAGCAAATACCATTCTGATGAGAAACGTATGTCTTATAGAAGGTACTTTATGTAATTGTTTAATAGCAAAAGATGCATGTGAGTTTCTCTGCTGTCACACATATGGCAGCCAGACAAAATGCTTTCTGATTGGCTGGCAGATGTCCATTAGGGCTGCGTGACAGCTGAGAACACAGTTCTGGTCAATAGTTTAACCACACTATATCGTATCACTGCATGTAACCATGGCAACTTGCTCATGCTCCTTTTAAATCTTAGTCATCAAACTGACCAATGGTGTTTCTATCCACCTTGTTCATTATTTTTGTATTAGGACTCTTCTCTGTGTATTATAACTTCTCCATGTCCTTCTCACTTTTTAGTTACTATTTCAACCTCTGATAAGAAAAGGACATTTTACAGACGGGGTATCTGTACTAAAACTTACCACTGACTGGGTCTTTTGTACAGCACAAGATAATTATACCATACTGTTGTATCTAACATGAATATATTCATTGTATTTAAAATTATAGGTTAGATGTATAGGACTCACGGTCATTGTCATGAATGATTTGGAAATTCTTGACAGAGGCCTGCGTGACTCTGCCGTGGAAGTTGAGCACATATGATTGTGTATCGTCATTCCACACAGGCGTTTTGTTGTGAAGCTCAATCACACTCTCTGTGTTCTTGTTCTGCCACCTGGCCAACAATGACTCATGGTCCTGTAAAGAAGAAAGGTAGAGTAGCTTCAAACATCAATTTTGATCAGATCAATTATGTAACTATAAGAGGAGGGTGAAATGGTCAGCACAGATGTGGCTATTGGGCGATTAGGTAACACATACATTGCGTGGGCGAATTGACACTCTCTCGTGGTCCATGTTCATTCCAGGAATGATGACACTCATTTTGCGAGGTCCTTTGAAACCTAAGACATTGGTTTCCTGGGTAGAAAAGATGAGAAACTTTCATATAAAATGATACATAGCTCTAACATTCATTCCTTTGGTGCTGTGTTTTTTAAAATGTTTAGAGGATTATCAGAAAAACACATTAATCCGAACCGTGTAATCAAAAATATTGTTGTAAATGGATTATTCTCAGTAATTTGAGCAATTCAGTGTATGTTATCACACTAAATTATCCTGTCTCCTATTGTGATCCTATACCTCAATATATGTCTATATTCAACCCCAAGAAACACTTTTTTTAAAATAAATATGGTTAAGGAAAGTTTTGCAAAACTCACATAGCAAATGGCTGCTAGCTCTTGACGTAGGTTGCTAGCTTCGAGGCTGGTGGTGCTCTTCATAGGGTTCAGACCACTGTCATATACAGTGAACTTGGTCCCCATGAGATTTGACCTGTAAAGAAAAGAAGATATAACAAACTGAAAACCTCTGATAGTTGGGGCATGTGTGTGTGTTTCCCAGTTTTTTCCCTCTCTAACTGCTGAAATCATGTACAACATGTTGCATCTGCTTGTACAACTTTTAATGCTAATATATAACATATAAAAAGGAACAACACTGTTTTAAATCCCCCACTGATTGTTGAATAGTTATGTTGTTCTGATGGAAAAACTCTGATGGAGTTTGTTCTTGTTGGATTGTGGCTATGTGGGGATGAATCACTGGACTTCCCGGTAGGATGCTGGTCAGTGGCCAGTGGCCACTGCTTTGCCTTTAAATTATTTATTAACTTAGACCAGTCTCAACATAGCTTTTTAATGAGAATATACTATGTAAACAGTTTTGAAATGGTTTTGAAACAATACAACCAAACAGTGTTTGGTTGTATTGTTTAGTTTTGTGAGGCAATAAGCTCCATCACTGTATGAACCCATCTCAGATGAAGTAGCTAGTACTGGAAGAATCAGAAGAATCTGGATATACACACAACATGAGTAGCCTATATGCGTTGACAATAGTGTTTTATATTCTAATGGCCCATGTGTCACAGCTGTTATTTTATTAGCCAGCTTTTGCAATGGTTTTTCAATCCCACAGCTATAAACAGCTGACTGTGTAGCTCTTATACACTATACCTCTTTCAGTCCAGACCCCCTCAAGGCCTCAAGCACAAGATGAAAGGTCACTGTTCATTTAAATTTAAATCTCCATCATTCAAGTGGAATTGTGATTGCAAAGGTTTGAGCAGCGCATCGACCAATGGTCTAACCAGCTCTGAAGATTAAAGGCTGCACAGAGCCATATTTGATTACACTCCCCAGGAGTTTCCATGGAGCCACTATCGCAACCTTGAAGCTGTCTCTGAGGATTATGTCCATACTTGCCTCCTAACAGTCTTACTGTGTTAATGTGGCCTTAAATATGAAACAAACCTACAGCTAATGTACAGTTATGAGGAAGGTATAAATATAGAAGACATTTTAACAATGAGTTCATACAATAACCAATGCATTTTTCTAAATTATAATTTTTTATTAGTCAGGCTAAAAGAGTGCAGGACAGTAAGTTTTTCTGGTGCTGCATTCAATTTGTAAATATTAATGTTAATGTGTTTTATTAACACTACACCCTGATTGTTAACGGTTCGGTGCAGTTTTGTTTTTTTCGCCAACTTAATGAATTTTGTAATTTTGTTGAACAGCTTCAATTTTGTTAAATAGTTTCATTTTTTCAATTTTAGATAGTAAAATTGTTTTTTAAAAAGTAACGTTGAAAACATGCACAACACTTAGCCTGAGTCCTTATAGTATATGATTCTCAGTGACAGTTGACAAATCGTTTCATGTAGCAAACACATTGAGGACTTACCTCAGTTTACCAATGAAGCTCTCTCCACCTCGGGACAGATCAGTGGGATCAATGGAGATGAGATAATTGGATGTTTTACTCTTTTTCCTCTTTCTCCCTGCTAACAGAAACACCTGCAGCAAACCAAGCCAGGAACCAAATTAGTAAAATATCAGCATCACACATGATTTATTATTAATCCTTATTACAAAGTGTTTGAAATACAGATGTTACTCTCGGAGCATAATTGAGACCATCTTCATATATATTTTAAATATATTGGCAGATATCCAATATGAGAGGTCTGTAACCAATTATTGCCAAAAGCCAATTAAAACTCCATACCGTACAGGTGTAAATTCTGTCATCTGTTTAAACTAAAAATATGTCTGCTCCCCAACCCTTCTCACCTTCTTGCCATCCTCTCTCTCCAGATGAAGGTAGTAGGTGGGATACATGCCTCGGTCCATGCCTTTCTTATCCCTAGTGATTCTGCACTTCACTCTGACCCCCTGGGGTGCAGGTCGCAGGGAAAACTCTTCAAGGTCATCAACATCAACGGCTGGTTCACTGACTGGTGGAGTTGGTGCTGAGGCTACCTCCTGTGGGAAAAAAACAGCCCATCAGGGGCAAGACCTCTCTGGAGATGGTGGACTGTTAAGTGATGCATTAGAGTTGCCTTTCATTAGAAAAAAGTAATGAGTCTGAAGATCAGATCAACCATTGGGACTGAGAATGGGCACACTGTTTCTAAAATAAGGACCTGGTGTACAGTGAACGCCTGAGTAGACTGGAGGGAAAGATTAGAGTGGAATGAGGTGCAAAGAGACATGATGGTTATCATGAGTATAACTCTGGCCTGTGTTTCATCCTGAACAGACTGCGAAGAGGCTGTGTTTTCGAAGAAAATTACATGCTTATCTGACCTACACTGTAAGTCACCCATTCTCACACCTGAAAATGGAAGAACAATGGAAAATGGAGAAAAACAAAACCTAAATTTCCCTTTCTCTATCCTCAAACATTAGACCTAGTGATCAAAAGTGTGCAAAATAACAGCTTACTTTCTTCTAAAACCAACTATGTACTTTCATAATTTTTACAATGGCCCACCGGGGTATTTATGCAATGGCCCACCAGGGTATTTATGCCAGGTTCTCTGTCTCAGGTGTTCAATATCCAAGCAAATAGCAAACATTTCCTCTCAAAGTCCTAGAGGCACAGTTCTCTTAGTCACTATCTGAGATTATTGTTCTACCACCTGCTTACAGTATCATCCACACAATACCACAGTCAGCCAAATTACACTGAGATGACATTTGGGTGGCAAATAAACAACAGAGAAAAAATAGCAGAAATATTGTTTGCAAAGGAAAAAGCCAAAGACCATTTTATTACTGTACATTCAGCATGAAACAGTTTTGAATTGAGTCCAGCTGTTCAGCTAAATTGAATCTACATTTGTAGCTGTTGGTTATCCACTTTTAAAAGATGCAGTGTTCTGAGCAGAATAAAGACACATCATGCGTGTGCTGTGAAATTCCTGTTACCTTGCACGACTTTTTGCTAGTTGCGGATCCTGGTCTCGTGTTGTTGTTGAGCTGGGAGGAACTAGAGCTAATTTCATCTTCATCATCTTCTTCTTCATCGAAATTCATGCTGCTGGATATACCTTCACAGACAGAAATAACTACATAAGGAAGTGTCACTGCAACAATATTTTTTTCCCTGCTGCTGTTAATTGGTACTATAAAATGCAGCAGAAGGTGAAGACTCCAACAGGAACACTCTCAAACATACAGTACATATCGTTGCTTTTACAGATTGCTTGTTACTTTCGAAAAAAATATGTTTTCACAGTTTGATGTTGAAATAGAAGTTTGTACAAGTGAGTCACGAGTTGCCTTTAACTGTGAGATTAGGGGTGTCAGTACTCAGTATAGTTTTTTATGAGCTTAAGTACAGTACTAAGCAAATTAGTCAGTACTGTACTTAAGAGGTACTTGAGCTTTAATTGAGTATTTCTATTTAATGCTGCTTGTTATTATAATATAACAACATGTTTGGCAATTTTTTATTTCCATCTCTCTCTTTTACATGTGACAGGATCTGAACTGAATCTAATCTGTGTGTTATTTTAATAGTTGTGTTTCCTAAAATGCCATTTCTCTCTGCAGTCATAGTTCTGACGTGTGTTTCACCCCTCTATCAATACACTCTGGCTATGGACCAGCATGTTGTGGGTGTAAATATGGACTCCCAGTGGTGCTGTTGCCGATGCACTGACAGTACCTTTCTTGAGCATGGTCACCCGCAGGTCCTGTTTACTCTGCGACTGAGTGCAGCTCATGATAGGCTCTCCCTCGCCCTCCTCTGTGCTGGGGTGACCCACTGTCAAGATCTGGATCTGACCATCGTCTTGCTGGGAAGCCAGGCCATCCATCCCTGTTGGGCCACCAACCCACAAGAACAAAGTAAATCAGGGGTAGTTGTGGCCATCAAAATATAACCATTTAGTGTGATAACATTTCCACATTTTTCTGTTATGATGAATGAGTGCTGTGTCCTTCTGTTCTTAATTGTTTTTCTAACTTTCTTTTTTATTAAATTAGCTTCTGCTGTATTGGAGGGAAGAGCATTGTCTATATCATGCAACAAATGTTAAAGCACAGATTGTGACAGTTTTAAGCAGCTGATAAGCTCTGTTTTAGATGTCCTCTTCTTCTACTTATAGAAGTAGGAAACAATAGGCAAAACAGGATGGAAAGGGTGAGATAAATGTGCCCTTCTAATTAAAGCCATTTACAAAGAGTGCTAAAATGTGTAAGAAGAGTTAACAGTACTGCAAATCCCTTCTTGTAGGAATACCTGATTTGGTCCAGTGTTACAGTTTTATGCTGAAAAGTTTGTTGAGTATAACATGACTAACATCTGTTGATGGATAACAATTTTGGGGTTTCTTGTATGGGCCCCATCCATTTGCCCTTTCCTTCAAAGTTGTGTAAATACACAGCTAGTGTCTTATGAAACACAATATGGCATTCCTATGTCTATATGTTCATATCTTAATGGTTGAAATCCAGTTTTATTTATTAATCATTTATTTAATATTTCACATACTGCAGATATTTTTTGTTATTTTACTTATTAAGCATCAGCTCTTTCTGAGTAAATCTAGTCATCTTCCTCCATTCTTCCTCCATTTTAGTGTGTGCAGTAACTAGTATCTGGCCAAAGTAGCCACAATGTACAGAATTTGTGTGATTATAAAGAGTGAGACAGAGATGGAGTGAAACAGGTTCATCAGTGGTGAGTTTGTTGCTACTGGCCTGATTAATCTTTTACCCCAGTGGAATCCCATTAGCTTTTTTTGATCATTTTTCTAGGACAAAGTCATTCCACAGATGATGAAATTATAAAGATCTTTAATGACAAATTTGAAAAAAAAAAATATTATACCAAATATGTATGATAAAAAAAATAGTCTGTGGCTGACTGCTTTTGTGTGTCTGTTTCTTTTTAAAAAAAAAAATCTGTAATCATTTTAAGTTAAAATGATACGTTTTCTTAATTGTAGGTAAGTTTTTCCTCTTCCATCTAAAGACTAATTTATGACTCTAGTGTCTCTAGGCAGCAGGCTGACAGCACTCAGACCATCATATATTATTTCAGACGGGTTGTGTTCTGACAAGCATGGCACCACAGTGGTGACTAAGAGGGCAGCTTCATTTGCTGTGTTTGTTAAAGGATTTGGCTTGAAAAATCAACAGGCAAGCCATTATCTGAGCATTGCAAATGGGGCTCAAATGGATAGTTGCAACTGCTACATAATAAGGATTAGGGCCTTCTCTCTTTCATACTGTGGACTGCTTCTGATGACTTGGATCTGCTTAGTTTGCGTTACAGTATGAATACTAAAGATCAAGAAACATATGGTACAAAGAGATATCCGAATTTTGCAAGCAATGCATACAAAAAATGCTTCTGTTGTGTTTATAGTGGTTATAACTGCTCAAACATCTCCACTGTTATCTGTTGCCAATTACCTTTTCTGACTGCCTGCTCTCTAATTAGGTCAGTCTGTCAGTCAAATCTTTCTTCCAGGTCGCCTGTCCATTCATTTCATTTCTGTCTGTTTCTCTCTCTGTTTGTCTTAATGCTGGCAGGCTGACCTTTGTGCTTCCCTTTCCTCTCTTTCTTGTCACTGCCTGTCTGTGGAGTGGAGCTGGCCGATGCTTTGCCCTTTTTGGCTGAGCGAGGCGGCTGTGGGTCCGCTATCACCTTCACCTCCTCCTGTTCAGCTTCTTGCACTAAACACATGGATGGACACACAAACAGGGTTTATCAGGGAGGTCGGATGAAGATGAGAGAGATGGAATAGAAGGTTATGCAAGTTGTTTAGTTGCAGTGAAAAAAAGATCAAGACTTCAGTTCTTCTGAATAGGACAAATTATTACATTTTAATCTCTGCCATTAAGATGCAGTGTTATACAGGAGAACAATGTAGGGCTACTGTACAATGACATATTAATTTCCATGCAGGTCAACAGTCCACTCAAAGTAAATAGCATCCACTTCCTACAATGTAGTGCTAAGGAGTGAATGAAAGTCAGGGGATGTATTTTACTCATTGGCAGTAGATGAAAAAGTTCTAATAAGGTTATATATCTCCTTTTTACTATCACAATATTAACTTTGTGCAGTGTAACATTTTGTAAATATATTTCTTCTTCTCTGTGCAGTAAGTATGACAGTTCATGGCCTTGAGCCCAGAAACAGCCCTCAGTGCTGGGGATTAGATGACTGCTCTGGCCTCTGTGTGTACATAAACAGGCTTCATCAATCCCAATCCAACACAGAAACTCAAATCTGAGGACTAGAAGATTTGTGGCACAGTATAAAAACCTGCTATAGATGACACCGTTTTTTGTACTGGTTCAACATGGCCTGTAATTTAAAGTGGTATTGTAATGTTAGCACAATTTCATAGATGTTATATATTAATTATTGACCCATGAATGTGTTTTTCTTCTTTTTCTTACAGTTGGATGTTTGAGCTTCACTGTGCTGAATGATGCATGTGCGGAGCTGTTTTCACATTTGTCTGCTGTAGACCGAAAATGTCTCTGTGCTCATTAATATCCCAATTTAAGCGGCAGGCCTATGAGTATGATTTGTGACACTACAGCTAGTTTAGAAGTCATTGCCGGTCCAATATTCAACTTACAAGGGTTGAATATCGAAAGTAGAAGCTTCCAGCGCACATACATACACAAATATAAATATATTTGCATATTCATAGACTCTGTAATCTTTAATGATGGAAAAGAAATGGATGTCGCTTTAAAGATTTTATTGTGAGAATTCTCTTTTTTTGTAGAAAAGCTATGTAAGCAGCCTCCCTCTATTTTAAGATGTCTTAAGTTTGAGAAAGTCGCTGATGAATTTCCTAGAATGTGGCACTGTTTATATTATTTTTCAACTGAAACTCTGAGTCAGTCACCATGGTAACTGACTGTGAACATAATCTTCTGGATGGCAGGTTTTCTTTAAGAAACCCTGAGTTTAAACTTTCTACCTGTCTCCTTCTACCTGAAGCAAGCTACCAGACATGGGTTGTCCATTTCTTCGCAATCCGATAGATATCGCGGCTGAATTCATTCTCAATGCCTTATGTGCTTTCATTCCGAGATGAATCAAAATCTTGGTCTCTAATGAAAGCTGACACCATATTATTATTATTATTATTATTATTATTATTATTATTATTATTATAATTACATATAACCATATTTTTTTTGTTTGGCCATATCTATCCATCTATCTATCTGTTTATTTTGCTATAAGTCATATGTCAAGTCGAAGAAGAACCAACCGTGTACCAAAATGCCGAGTGCGTAATGATATATGGTTCAACTCTTTTACGCACCGGGCGCACGCCGGTTACGCTTGGAGTTTGTTTATGGACAGCCAAATTAATAGCTTAGTGTCATACACCGTTGGAAACCTCTGACTATTGGCTAAAAGGTTATCAACTTCATTTCACCGAATATTTCCATAGGCTAGAACAGCAGTCAATCAAAGCCATGTCGTCATTGTTGACGGTCACATGTCCTCATTGGCTATGGAGACATGTACTGCCTAATCCTAAACACCGATTGGCTTGTGTGTGGTGTCGTCAGAAGCAGAAGAGGCTCACGGTCGTAAACATCTAGTCACGTGTATTCTGAGATGGACGCGCAGGTCAGGAAATGACGTAAACGGACTGTATATGGTTTGTTATTTGTGTTATTACGTTACGTGTTGGACCAAATACATGGACATATTGAGGAAAGTATTTCGGTTTTATGGAAACGGATTTCATATTTCACAAGAATGGATATTTGACGAGCTGTACAGAAAGTCCTGAGTCATAAGATGATCGTTGTGGATAAAGGGAAGACTTTGAAGGTATGTAGGCATTATAGCTTTTCTTACTTAGCTCAGGGGCTAGCCGAGCTAATCGCTAATACTATTACGGCTGTGAGCAACCATATAAGTCGTGAGTGGTCTTGAATGAATCAGGACAATCTAAGCTTTCTAACAATGTACGGCATGAATACATATGTTTAAGGGTTGGTGTTTAAAACATTCAGAAGAACGCGTGGCTACCTCCTAACATCCGTACCGTCCCGTAGACGGAACAGCGTATGTTAAGTGGTTAAAAGTGTTTTATTAATTTCTTATTGAGTCGATTTTAACTTTTGCAGTAATTTGCTGTTACGGGAACTTACGGCTGTGAAGTATCAGTAAACTTTGCCAAAAAATCAAAATCAAATTTATTTATTGTAATTGTAAAAAAAAAAAAATGGACAAAAACATATATTTGAAAAATAAGCCTTGAGGCACATGAGGGATAATAGTCTGTATGTTATACAGATGGTTTGACATCATTCACTCAAATGGTTGAAGCACATAATAGGTTTATACTTTGGATGTCAAATGAATGTTGAATATTAAACTAACTTAATGTCGCTTGAAAATCTGTACCTGTCGTATAAGATGTCATCGGGGACATCTAAAGGATTGCATCTCCCTAAAAACTCTTTCTCTCCTAAGCGCTCCTCTCACGTTCCACGTACCAATGTCGACAAGATCTAAGAATCTAAGAATGGGCAGGCCATTTCCCAAGAGAACTGATTGGTCAGGAGGTGGTGCTTTTATACTCAATCTCTTTTCCAGAACATAACCTGCTCCGGAGTAGGTTAGCTGTTCAGCATAAGTTACTATGGTGATTTACCCCGGTAAGAAGTGAACCAGTGTCATAGAATGGAAAACCCAGGTTTAACCCTGAAGTTACCTCGATAAGAGAAAATCCAGCGTCATAATACAGGCCTCAGGTCCACCATAAATAAGACATAACGTTCAAATACACAGTCTAAAAGTTGTATTTGTTCAGTCCATAATGTTTCACAGTTTGAGCTCTCTGAATCAACAGAGCGTCACTCCTGCTTACCATGGTAGATGGTGCTGCTGTTGCTGCTGAGGTAGGATTCCACCAGCGGAGCCTGTTCCTCGCTCTGTTTGGTCCGGCGAGTGCGAGATCTCCCATCCACAGTAGACTGGACCATTAGAGGCTCCTGCCTCTTCTTCTTCTGTTTCTGTTCAAGGAGCGCTCGCTGTTGTGGAAGTTTAATGTACATGCACATAAATGTTCCAAGACAGACAGAAAGATAATGACACCCTCTTGTCATTATAGGGAACAAATTCAATTAAAACAAAAACACAGAGGCATAGATGTCACTAAAGTAGCATTGATAATCACATTAAAGAACTCCACTTTCTTTAAAGCTATCTTCATACTATGAACAGATGGCCAGGTTTAAAAGCAACTGGCAATAACACAGTATCAAATAAATCTATTAAACCGCAAGAGAACAATCTGAAGATATACTACCCAGACTACTTTGACATCAGGCCGTATATAGCCATTCATCTGAACTAAGTGTCACCTATATGCAATTCTTCATACCAGAGCTCATCAAATATTGAGGGTTTCTATTAAAGGGAATTCGGGGTAGAGCATTAGTGCTTATATCTCTTGCTCAGCTCACATCTTTGCCAGGACAACGATAACAGTGGCTACATTTACATGTAGTACACAGCTTTGATTTTTAAGTCCTTGACCTTTGGTTAAGGATGTTAAACATAAACATTTGTATGGTGGATGTACAACCACAAGCAAGCCAAGTTATTTGAAAAAGATAACAAATAGATTATGTTGTTTTCACATCACATTATACGTTAAACATGTATTTTTTCCAAAAGGACCAAAAAAACAACCTATTGACAGTAAATTGAGAGAAGTCCATGCTTCAGTTAACCATTAATCCAGACATTAACTGGCTTTCTTGTAATCAGTGAGGCTATGGTGGTTCTGACTACTGTATGTTACACCACTCACAATTCAGGAAAAATAACAAGACATGAGAAACATCACTTTACATACACTATTCATATGACCAAAATACAAGTGATGAGATGTCTGTCAATTTGTACTGTTTTCTTTTTTTTAGTTGCCATTGCAGGTCAAGGAGACATCTGGCCTCCATCATGTAAAAGTTTGGCTTAATTTTGTGACTCTAATCCAGAGTAACTGTGTGTAATTGGGACTTATTTAATATTGAATTAAGAGCAAAGTGTTGAATTAGTGCTTATCTGTAGTCGATTTAGTTATTGTGTTTTGACCACCCCTCGTGTTTGTAAAATGGTTTGGTAAGGCAGTATATATGTTCCCTTCATGCGTCATTAAAGAGGCTAGTTTTGTCTCTTTTGGGTTAGTTGAGCTATGCAGTTCACTTTACTGTAGTTTTACTTCAGTTCTGTTATGTTCCTGTCTTTAAGGGCCTAATCAATTACTTTGTTCCTTTTGCATTTGTTCGGTACATAAAAAACAGTTCAGTTTTGGGTTTTGTACATGTAATTTACAGGACATCAGTCTTGTAGAGCTTTATATACCTTATCACTGGAACAATGCAGAGAGAGAAAAGTCCCAAGTGGCTGTTTGTCACCCCACTATAGAGCAGCGGAAGTTTGTGTCATGTTAAACTGCCCTCTTATAATTGACTTTGCCTGTGTGTTACTCTGTTATCTGAAAATGCAGGAAGAACTGAAGAGACTTACCTGTCTGTCCAGTTTCTGCTGTCTGAGGTTGGTGCCCTCATCATCTAAAGTGCTGCAAAGAAAAGAGCAGGGAAGGGAGGAGAGGGATATTGAAATACTAAAGTGCTGCTGAGCTGTTTATTACATTAATACTTCAGATACAGTGACATTTTGTAGACTACTGTAGTTCATTTATTTTCTACTTTGAAAATGCTATTAAACATAAACAGTATCTTCACCTTCATTACCATGTACATTAATGGTAATAGTACCATTAATGTACACAGTAATGAAGCTTATTGTGGGCAACAAAAAGTGAATTCGTGATGCAACATTTTGTTTTCACATTTACACATAAACTACTACTATCATTGCAATACAGTCTGTTTTACTACTGGGCACTCAAATAGATCGGGTCATTATTAAAACTTAATCTAATTTAATAACCGATATATTAATTCATAAGAGGAATATGGTTTAGAAAATGATTTAAAAAAAACCAAAAAAACAATCATAATGGACAAAACGCACTGGACAACATTAAGGCCTGTATCAATCTTTGGCTTAGCTCAGTTTTTCCAGTATCACAAAGCTGGCTCACTTTTAACCACAACAGATCACTATGGTAACCCATGCTGCACAGCTAACCTGCTACTCCTGGAGGTTCAGTTCAGAGGACTGCATCAAAATCTGTCATCAGTCACACCAGGGGCCAATCACATCATTGTGATAAATTTAGCAATCATTCCTTAGTGACCAGCTTCATGCTTCGAGATTTTTTTCAAATGTATTACAATTTTGACTGTGACTTGAGCACATGCGAAGATCTGCTCAACTGTGCCAACAGAGGTTGAGTCCTACTACAGCAGCATAAAATGTAGTTACAGCTTCACTTTGAATGCACAGCAGGGCTTCAGCTTGCATACTTGAGAACACCTAAGTAACCAGATCAAAGTTTCAGTAAGCATATGGACTGCAGCGCTGTCACAAGAAAAGCAGAGACAGAGTATGTCATGTACTGTGCAGATTGAAAGGCCCTTTGAGGCACATTTGTGAATTTGGCCTATATAAATAAAGCTGACTTAACTTGACATGCTCTCATGCTGAGTATTGCCTACTGTAGCCCTGAAATGTGGCTGGTAAAATTTATAGTTATTTCAAGAAGGCAACTTTGATCAGCTTGAATTATGTTGTTTACAATGGATTCCAAAAGTATGATGGAAAAAAGTGCCAAAACATCTACAGAAACTTCCCAGTCCCCTCGGTTGCATGATCCACTTTTCTACTATCCACTTGTTTCACTACAAGCTAAATAAAAGGGTGTCACTGTTGATTACAGCATTTATGCTGTCATTCAAGCTGGAGTATGCCTCTCACTATATTATTTTGTCAATGGGGCAGAATCAAGTTTGTGCTCCAATCAGTGTGTGCACTAGTTTTTGCAGTGCTGCCCTCTTTATAACCCATAAAAAAATAATGAATATAAAGGGGGACACATTATAGAAACTTATTTTACAGAAGTACAATCAAAACCAGAGCAACAGCATAATAACCACTGACATGTAATCACAGTACACTTTATACAATGCAAATAAAATGAGCCACATGGTACACCATATAAGCATAGGGTGGCAACTATTTTTCCTTTTTGTTTAACCTAATGATTTTGTTTTACTTGTTAACCAATTATATTTTTACTCTAAGCCCAAAATAATGCTTAGTCCAACCAACGAAGCAAAATGTTCATTTTTCATTTACAAATGTTTTATTCACAATTCACTTCACATTTTAGAAGCTGTAACCAGCAAATGTTTGGTGCTTTAAAGTGGCTTCACTAATTCATAATATTTCAGTGGACTAAATGATTGATTTAATGTATTTGTAATGTCTGCCATCTCGCTAATCAGCATTTTAAGATCACATGACATTTAGGGAGTAGAATCGATCATTGCATCCAAAGACAGATGAAAGCACTGAAAGCAGATGTGAACTGATGGGAGCATCACAGTTGAACTTTTAATTTAGAAATTACATTTAAAATGTTAGATTTAACTTTTATTCATTAAAAATGTGCACGCTTTTAGTGCAGTATGTTTTGATATATCTGAAATGCATACATTCTCTGTTTCTACACAACATAGTGTGTGTGTGTGTGTGTGTGTGTGTGTGTGTGTGTGTGTGTGTGTGTGTGTGTGTGTGTGTGTGTGTGTGTGTGTGTGTGTGTGTGTGTGTGTGTAATTCATAACTACAGATCAGGCACAATAAAATGACAAAACATAAATCTAATTATAAATTTGTCTACCAGAAACAAAGCTGTAATTTGATAGATGTTAGTCTTTCTCATCTCCATGCCAGCAACATCACTTCATTTCCACATTGGTTCATTTATGATATTTGTGTTATTGATCTGCCTTTCAGTCTTTTTCTCTGTGACAGATCAAAGCCATGGTTTTAAATTAGGAACCAGAATTGGATTGTTCTCAACATTACCAAATTTCACAAATTGTGAATCACAGGGATCATTGACATGTGTGATGGTGAAAGATTGAAGAAAATCATTGAGGGACATCATTAGCCCCTGCTGGCCTGTCTGATCAAACCCTACCAGAAGGTGACCAATGTCCTCCGGCCGTGCTGCCTTTTGCTCTGCTTTCCAATAGTCTGAATAAACTGCATTTACTAAAGGTGAATAGACGCTCTCATCTTAATCGCTCTCATTACCAAAACAGCAGGATATTTATTTAGCTGCAGTGATTGGATGGTTGCTCTCTGTTTCCAATTTGCATCCAGTCCTCTCCTTTTACCGCCAGAGCTTTTTATCACTGGCGACAGACTCCCTGATTGTTCCTTCAGCTTGTGTGGCTGGGCTTCTCAGAGGCCTCTGAGAAACCTAAATTCTTCCTAATTAGAGGGCAATGAGAGGTTTCCTCAAAAAGCGATGAAGAGAATGAGGCAAGGCAGAAGAGAAAAGGGTGAAAGATGAAGGAAGAGAGGTCTGTCTGTTAATGCGTGATTAATGAGAACATATTGTTGCTAGCCTTATAACTACAACTGAAATTTGCTTTATAAGTATTAATTTTTACATGAAGATTCAGATTGTGACAATATCTTCCCTCAATGAGTAGTTTTTATGTAATACAGTCTACCTTTTGATGGCTATTGATTTACTATGTACAACATTTGATCATTTTCCTGCATATTCATAATGAATGCAGTAGTAGGTCTCTAATTTTATATTGTTACATTAACTAAGTAATATGGGTACATAAAAGCTTTCATGCACGCTGCCTGACATATTATCAATAATATGACATTCAAATGATAAATGCACATATTGGTTTATGTATGTATTTACATAACCAGTTTGGCTGATTACTCTACTGAAATATCAGTCAGGGCCTAATAGTTACAATTTAGCCTAATTAAAAATTCATTCCCAATTTCATATATATATATTTATCATTTATTTATTTTTTTAGTGTGTTATCTACTTGCTTGATGGCAACTGCAGAAAAGTAATTTTCATTTCCTATCATGCCATACTGGTCCATGCTAAATAAAGCTAATTAAGGTGGTCTGTCAGCATGGTTGATGAACATTTTTATAGTATTCACACCTTTGTCAACAGCTTTAAAGTGACAGTGGATAGTCAGTGCTGCAGCTTGAATATACGGTCTACCTGCATCTTTGCACTACTGACTAGATTGATGACAAAGGCCCACACAGATACAATAAAAATGTATTTACCTCCCACTCTCTGTCAAACATATAGACAAACAAAGCACTCCATGTCTGCAATCAGAGTAATCAAGTGTGTGAATAGGCATCAGACAGGAAGATAATGACACAAACAGAGCTGTTGCAATGGAGGGCAAACAGCTCATTATTGTGGAGAGTCTCTAGTCACTCTTGTCCTGCAACACGCTGATGGTGAGGTTTACAGGAGGATTTATAATCTCTTAAAAGGAACATATTTATCCTCTTGACAATTTACTGTAATTGTACTGTAATAGAAAATGTAAGGTGGAAATAGTCTGTGTAGATAAGGATAACACTTGCAAGTTGAAATCCACCAACTGTTACAAAATATTAAAATCACCAGATGAAACATGTTCAAGAGAACCTGAGTTAAAATTGTATATAAGCTAAGAATATTTTTAGAAGATCACAACACTCTAGTTTAGGAATGAGTGTTTAGTTACCACAGTATTTGGTTGTTTGAATGTACACTTTCAAACTCATTCTACTCATTTACTGTCTGTATGCCAGCAATGTTTTTATGTTACAACGTACTGGTGAAAAACATTTTTATGTACACTACTGGTCAAAAGTTTTAGAACACCCCAATTTTTCAGTTTTTAATTGAAATTCAAGCAGTTTAAGTCCAATGAATAGCTTGAAATGGTACAAAGGTAAGTGGTGAACTGCCAGAGGTTAAAAAAAGGTAAGGTTACCCAAAACTGAAAATTATACAAAAAACACTTTAAAATGTAGGTCTTTCCTACAGAGAGATTGCAAAGAAAGTCAAGGTGTCAGTGAGTACAGTTTCCTTCACCATTAAAAAGCACTCAGAAACTGGGGGAAACTCTGAAAGGAAGAGGTCTGGCAGACCCAAAGCCACAACAGAGTCAGAAGACAAGTTTCTGAGAGTCAACAGCTTGCGTGATAGGCGGCAGGACAACAGCTTCAAGCACAGCTTAATTAAGCTTAACTTAAGCAAGTCCCAGTTTCAACTGTGAAGAGAAGACTTCAAGTTGCAGGTTTGACAGGTCGAGCTGCAGCAAGAAAGCCATTGCTAAGATATCAGAATAAGAAGACGAGGCTTGCCTGGGCCATGAAACACCATCAATGGACTACTGAAGACTGGAAGAAGGTGTTATGGACTGATGAGTCAAAATTTAAAATATTCTGTTCATCACGAAAAGATAGTTCCTCAGTGTGTGACATTAACTGTCAAATATGGAGGAGGAAGCATGATGGTCTGGGGCTGTTTTTCTGGATCCAGGGTTGGCTACCACAGCATTCTGCAGCACCATGCAGTACCCTCTGGTATGCACATAGTTGGTCAGGGGTTCATCCTACAGCAAGATAATGACCCAAAACATAAGTCCAAGGTATGCCAGAACTACCTTAGGAAAAAAGACCAAGATGGTAAGCTTGAAAACATGTTTTCAATAAAAAACTGGAAAAACTGGGTTGTTCTAAAACTTTTGACTAGTAGTGTATATGTTTTGTGCATCTTAATAAATAACAGTAGAGAGAGATGACAGGAAATTCAGAGAGAGTGACAGGGTATGACATGCAACAAAGGCCCATTGCCAGAGTCAAACAACAGATGTTGCGCCCATATGTCAACATCTTAACCATGGCTCTTAACCAGGCTACCACTATAAAGTTCAATTTTTAACATAATGAGGGCACACAAACCATTTGTTGAGCTGGCATCTTAGACACACTTACAGTATAATGCACTTTGATTTATCTCAGCACTGACGCTGTGAAATTCAGAACAGATTTTGAACTATTTATAAGAATAACATTCTATTGCTTGTTGTTATTAATGTTAAAAATGAAAAGAGCATTAATGTTCAAAGTGAAAAAACCAAAAAGAAAATGTTTTTTTTAATAAATAAATAAATCTGCCCATTTGATTAAAAAGTGAGTTTTTTGATTTTACTTCGATTTTACACACTGAAACTTATATTTGTGCAAAACATTAGTAGACTATCATTTTTGTCAACCTGCCAAGCACTTAACAATTCCTGCACTCCTATTTGAGTGCCCTTGTCAAAGAAAAAAGAAAAGACAGAGATCTGCACAAGTCTAGCACATATGAAGTGCTAATCTGGTAAATTTGTTCCCCATAGAGAAGCACTGCTTTTGAACTGCTGTTTTTTTTGTGAATGTGTGTATTTGGGTGCATTGTGTTCATTTTTGTGAATGCATTCACTGTATATCTCTAATGAGATGAGAGCTACACAGTGCAGCTGTCTCCCCCAACTCTGCACAGAGGGCCATGCATTTTTCATGGCAGCTTCACAGGATGAGGAAAAACTGCTCATTGAGAGACCACCAATCTCTCTGCCTTCTCACTGACATTCATAAAGCACTTCAAGTGGTAATTCTGGATACTGACAGTGGCTGACATCTTGTGAGCATCATTCATTTTTGTCTATCATTAACTTCCATCTTTACACATCTTTTTGAGAGCAAAAAGTGACAGGGTCAGTGTAATGACCCAAAATCTGTAATGACCCAATAAATTCCATTTGATCTTCCCACAACTACATCAGTCATTGAAATACTTATTTTTGTTTAAAAGTCAGTCCAATGGCAATGGTATTAATGTTCATATTTTATGTAATACCTGAAGTGGATCACTTCCTCTATAGTCTGTTCCACAAGTTTAAAATAAATTCCACACTGATACACTTTGTGCTATCGCCCTGATACAATCTCATTCTGAAATTTGTGGATAGCTACTGTAACTTATAGCAACCATGAGCCAATGGCATCAAAGTAAGCAAGGAAACCATGGCAATGGGTGCTCAATCAGAGGAAAGAGCCAGAAGCCATAGTGCTGCAATTGAAATGATGAGAGCAGATATAGGTTTTAAAGCAAGAGTCTGAAAGCTCATCAATGCTGAAATTATTTACAGAAAATACTGTCCTCATCTCCACAAAGGTCAGGATTAGATTCCCAGTACGATGTAGTAAGGACCATATATTCACACACGCATACAGGCATGAACATGGAAGTTCCTCAGTGATTTAAGAGACAAGTAAAAAAAAGTACATGTATGTACATGAATGTGATTATACATACCTAGTGCATCACAGTAAAAATACTAGTTTTGAAAAAGATTATTTAAAGGGGTGATCAATTTAATAGTTCAAGGAAGGAAAATATTTTCTACATATGAACTAGTTTAAGACTTCAGTAGTTCATTCAATTGAAATTCTACTTTGTTTTTGTCTCAGTGGTGCTTTTAGACCCTCAGTCTAAAATATACAGTACTTTCAAACATTTGGACACACCTCCTCATTCACTTGAATAAGAAAGTGTGTCCAAACATTTGACTAGTACTGTAAATATGAACATTTTCCCATGATACATGTTCCCAGTATTATGCCACAAGATACAATTCTAGTTCTTATCATGCATTAGACAATGTTTGCTTTAACTGTGCTAATTCAGTGTTCTCATTATCAGTCTCATCTCCTTGTCAGACACACACACAATTGAACATATGCACATCGACACAAACTGCTTCAAAAGATGAACGCTGTGCCCTTTCCTGCATTCTCAGGAATGTGGTACATTACCTGTAGGGGATCCAGTCGGAGGAGTGCTTGGAGCTCATTCTGTATCAATCACTCTGACTGCTGCTGCCTAACTGTGAGGCTAACGGCCTGCAACAGCACCAGTGCAAGTGGCTATGGGGTCTGAGGACAGCAATCACAGCCAGAGAGCCCACATAGCCTGTTCATCCTCTGCACACAGCCCTATATCCCGAGCCTGCCTGTGTTTCTTCGTATGTCCTCTAGCTGTAGGGCAGCAGATGACTAACAATCCAGACCGACAGCCGCACTCCTCAGTCATGTACACTGAGGACATGAAATAGCCGTTTTCTTCTATCCCATGTGTACGCTTCCAGTCAATGCCTCTCCTCTTCTCTGCTCCCATCCAACGCCTCTGTTCCTGCTCTGCGCTTCCTTTGCGCTCACTCTTTAGGCTATATCTAAATCTCCCTCCGTTTCTTGCCCTTTAAATCCCCCCTCCCTTCCTCCTCTCAGTCCAAATCTCACTCTCTGCCTCTTTGCCCAATCTATCTCTCGTTATCTCCCGTGCAGCATCACCTACAGCAGCATCGAGTGCAAAGTAAAAAAGAAAAAAAAACAGGTTATGGAGAATCCCCTTTGTCTTGCCTCTTTCATCTTCCTTCTACGCTATATCTGTACAGTGCCAACCCCCTCCTCTTTCCAATGCAGGAATAGCCTACACATAGGCCTACTCTCTCTCTCTCTTTCTCTCTCTCTCTTCTCTCTCTCTCTCTCTCTCTCTCTCTCTCTCTCTCTGTGTATCTTTCTAGCGCAATGTCTGTGTTGCATGAGGCATGCAAAGCAGGGACTCAGATGTGTTTTCTGGACCATAATTTATTTATTCTCTCGGAGTAAGAGGCATTAGCATATGACTGTGCAGACTAGTGTTAACAGCCTTTAATTCAACACTCTCTACAGCCAGACAAAGGCACCCTGTGATAGTGCCACAGCTCTGAACCTCTCTCACACACATCTGCTTCCGCCCTCCGTCTGCCGCCTCTCACTGTCACCACACAAACACACATCACTCACTGTGTTCCCAGGGTTATTCAAGAGTCTATCTATACACAGTTAAACCAAGCAGCTTCTTTGTAACCAAACTGCTTTACAAGGAATCGATTCAAGTCAGCTTCATCAACAAGATTCAATATCTCAGTATTAAGTGTGTGATCCGTGTGTGCTGATTTTGAGAGTGTGAAATCATCTGCAACAATTTAAAAATGAATTGGGGATGAAAATCAATTGCTAGTGGGTGAAGATGACAGCATTTTGTGTCTTCTCACACCCTGCAAAACAGCCTCAGGCAAAATATTTCATTTTCTACATTTCATCATCTGTGTGTTGTATTTGGGACATTTTATGTAACAAACCATTCTGAAATACACAAAAATGTAAAAAGTTTAAGTGTGAAGTTAACCTCTCCCAAAGTCAAAATGTGCACCATGTGCTGAAAAGATTAGACACAGTGGTAAAGCTGTAACTGTTAGGGAATTTTCCATATTAAGGGTCAAGCATTGGCCTTGAGGTCACAGTAAGTCTTTACTTGAGAAGGCAACTGTCTGTGATGTTTTGGGAAATGCAGGAGTCACTTTGATAATGGTGGCACAGCATTCCTGTGCGTATAATAACGAACCAGTGGGCTAATTCCATTACTGTAGATACACTGAGTATGACCATTTATGGGCATAAAGTATTCATGGTAATATCTGTGAAGGCTTAAAGACTATCCACAGAGAACAGTTTCCCCAGAATCGTGATGGTATCATGCATCAGAAGGTGTACTGATAATACTTTGATTATCCTTGGCCAAGCTTCAATAAACATTTTTAGTGTAAGACATCCTGGGCTCCTGGGCACTTTCTCCACTGCTGAGGTTAACCACTGACAAACAAATTCTCCATAACAGTACACAATGTTATTTACGCAAAGACAAGTCAAACAGTGGAGTCTCTATTAAGGGCATTCATGCGTTGTCCCTAAATTATTCATTGCATGCCTAAAAAACAGCATCACTGATAGAGTTTAGTGGTAGACTGCCAATGTAAACCAATAAAAAAATGCAGTGAATGCCAACAGGGAAATAGTTTCAGAAAAACACAAATCTCTGTGTTTTAAATCAAAGATTGGTGTATAAAAATAAACAGCTCAAAGCCTGTAGAATTAGCAAGCATGTAATTCAATACAATTAATGATAACCAACATTTAATATCTATGGAAGCAGAGAACAGCTGTGTTTGCAGTTATTTCTTTTGAATTCTGTCACGAGTTAATTATCATGTTATCTTGAGAAAGTTAGCTTTGTTAAGATAATTAACCGGTTATCACAATAAAACAAAAGGTTGTTTCCTCTTATAATGTTTATCAGAGATCAGTAGTGCCATCCCAGCATGCACAGATGGCATCTTGACAACTGATTTAAGCTGAAAAGGCCAGATCAAGGAGTACTCATCATTACTAACAGAACTGTTATAAATGAGATCTGTGTCATGGCCAAATGGCAGGTTGATTTACTCCTGGTTATAATACGATGTGATGTTTCATGTAAGAGGAACAAACAATACCTTTTACAAATTTTCATTTTATTAGACTTAATAAGAGAAGAAAAAGTGTAGTGGAAAGAGGGAATAAGAACCAACTATCAGCTATCCATGTGAAGGAGATACAGAGACAAGAGGACAGGAATAAACAAATGAGAAATAGCTCTATCTGTGAAACATTTCAAGAGAAATGATCTCATTATCTCGAAAAATTGGCATTTTGTTTTTTCAAGATAACAAAATAAAAAAAAACTTGTGATCTCAAGACAGCGGTATTTAAAAAAGAAAATTGCAAGCACATCCATTCTCAGCTTCCGTAAATTTCTTTAAAAGCAAAGCTAGGCTCCTTACTGACACATATGAAGATTACAAACTCACTTTAATAACTATATTTGTCTGTATTACAACTAAAAGGTTGACTGCATCTTTTGTTGTGTCTGTAATGTTTGCACTGTACAATGCAAAATGTACAAATATGGTGACACAAATCTGGAATAATTGATTCTAATCAATGAGCTCTCAATATATCACTCCCAAAATACATTTCACAAATACAACATATGCTGTGCCGATAATTGGCACTGACAATAAGCTTTACATTTTTTTAAAAAAAGGCTAAGTAACAGAAAACCCAGGTTAACAGGTTATATGAGGACCTACAGCATCAAAACCTACTGCAGCTGCTTTACTGAAAACACAATAAAACATTGATTGCATGCTCTAATGGTATGTCCCTTCAAAAATGTCAAGTCACAGAGTTTTTGAATTAAACAAAAAGAATGGACAACACTAAAACAAATCAGCCTGCATAATAATCCAAATAGATCAATCTATCACACTGTGTTTGTCCCACCATGTCACAGACCACCAGTGATGTCTGAAATAAAATGGAAGAATGGGAAATCAAGCAGACTATGCTTTTTTAAAGAATGTTAAGAATGTTGTATGAAGGCCGATTCATGTTGTACATTTAGATTTTATCATGGGAACTTATTATCTAATAGAGAAGTTTGTTACTCTGCTCTGTAATAATACAAATAACTAATTAGATTGTATTTTACCTAAGTGGGAAACACAGTTAGATGTCCCACCTGACACAGCTCAAATGCTGTTTCTTCTGCAAGTTATGGAATCATAGTTTTACAGCACAGTAAAAAATCAATTTAAAAAAAAAATGTTGGTTTACCCCCAACTAACCAAGTTTTTGTGCCACGTCCCAGGAGATCCAAGTTCTGTGGTTTATATTGGAATGAAAGGATGAACAACCAAAGCGTGAGAATAATAAAACAACACACTTTTAATTAAAATGTTTTTGGGAAGCAAGAAAACATCTTGCCTGAGGCACTGATTCCCTACCTACCCTGATGTCTATGTGGAGTTGGGTGCAGTGAAAGCAGAATACTTTCATTAAGCGTGATTGTTACAAACAGAAATTACTAAACTACTAAACTGGTAGTGAGATCAAAGTAGACAACAGTAAATTAAGTGTAACTGACCGTTAGAGAGTTTCTGCAGTTAATGGTGTGTGACATGCATATCAGCTGGTGTGATGAAAGTGGAGGTAAATGGAAAAAGCCACTCCACTGAGAAACAGGTGTATACACAGCAGCTTCTTTAATATTTGATGCTGGAGGACGGACTTTGAAGTTTGGCTTGGGTCACAACAAGAGTTAGACACAAGAAGGGGGTTCATTTTTGTGAAAACAAAAGTATATTCTCCGTCCTGCTGGATTTAGGAAACAGAACGCTTTCTTATCCATTTCTTCCCTCTGGCTTTACAGGCATTACAGGATTAAACAGCAAATGATAAGATCCTCTTGACAAATTTAATTTTTCCAGGCCAGAATTTGTACAGTTTTCCCAGAGGCATTTTATTGTTGGTAACAGGAGGCCAGCAGTATCAGTAATTATAATAATGGCCCTGGCACAGAAGACACACACTGATGTGAAAATGGATCTCTGGCTTGTGTCTGCCTGTCTTAATCAGTCTGGCTGAATCGCAGCTGCAGAGCACACAACCTTAGTAATATAGGAACCTGATCAGACATGCGAGACATGCGCCAACTGGTGAGTGACATTAACAGTACCAGCCAAAAGTTTGGACACATTTTCTCATTAAAGTGAATAGGAAGGTGTGTCCAAACTTTTGACTGGTACTGTACTGTGAGTGTGTTTATGAATATTTGTATGTTTTGATTACTCAGATCAACCAAACCCACATTTTACTACACAGAAGCCTCAGTTTCTCAAGCCTAAACAAACATTATGCATATTTTTCTGGTGTTTCAAACTTGCTGCTTAATTTCTTCCTTACACTTTTTTGCACAGCCTGGAGGACAACAAGCTGTTCCTCCTCCTAAAACTGTGATTCATTACCGCCATTTTCATCCAAAGCTTAACAGATATTAAAACTAGCGGTGCTTGTGCAGATGTTCTCAAATTATTTAGTTGAACAAGTGACTCATCCTGTCAAAACATTTTTGTGAACAATTTACCATTGTAATAGAAAATATGGGCATTGTTCACTGTTTTATCACATGTGTGACAGATGTGTGTATGTAGTGACTGACAACATGTCCATGATATGAAGAACAAAGTGGAGCTTGTGCCTGGTTTCCGATATTTACAACTGTAAACCCTAACCCTAACCTAGCCACAAAAACCCGATGAATACATTGTGATCAGGAGAAATTTCCTAGGAACCAAAAATATGCACCATTAACATCAATCATTCAAGAAAAAAATGGTATTTCTCTGCCACAGCCTTGTCAAACTCTTATGACGTATTCAGCCTTGAAAATGTACACTTTGAAGGAGGCAATTAGGACACAGCTCAAGGAGTGAGTCACTGACTGCATCCGCATTACGTCACATCATACACAGGAGCATGCCGCACTTCAGAGACACTGGCGAGCCAAGGGATCCTGTCAGCAATAAATTGTTGTAAGCTAAATAATCCCTGTCTCCACTAGGCTTCCCAGGGTAGATAGTATTTATAAATGCTCACCTCTTTAATTACACATTAAAACAAACAGTTCATTATCAGAGGAATGGATGGCCGGCAACTGATATCAGACGGTGCAACATCTTTTGAGTGAATCCAACTTAATGTTAGATATAATAGGTTTTGGAAGCTCGCCAAGCTTCACTCTACACATTTCTGAGATACTTAAAAACCTCATGCAAGAGCTTTGAAAGTGTGAAGACACCATCATCCCATGAAAACAACACTATGCAAATGCATTTCCAGCAGTGGATATCCTGGAAACTTTACTCATTGTAAAGAAAAATGTAAAAACATGCAACTTAATGGGCAAGCAAGCTATTTCTCCCTCATCTCACTCAGGAAAGAGATGAATGAAACAGAAGGACAAATGCTTTCAAGCCTTTTAAAACTGTAATTGCATTGCATATTAAAACAACTTCTGAGAGTCTACTTAAGAATCCACTTCTAAATCTCAGTCACAATCACATAACATTTGATTGTTCAATTCATACTAATTTGAAATTGGGTTATGTTAGGGAAAAATTGATTACACATATGGACTGACTGATTACACTCCACTTCCAGCCAGGAACAGCCTACAGAAGCCTTCTATAGTGTGAATCAGCAGGAGTCTGACATCCCAGCTATAATTCAGCAGATGATATCATGGATGGAGACCTTGAAATTTTTCTTTATGCAAAATACCTATCTAAAAGCAGTGGTGGGTGGCTAAAATAAAGAAAAAAATACCAGTCTTTGAAGGTTGCTTTGAAGCATTTTGTATAAACAGTGACATCTTTATTTTAAGGGGGTTTTACATCTTAGAGAGAGAAAGAAAGGCAGAAACAGAGAGGTGTGTGTGAGTGTGAGTAAAAAATCTCACAGCTTCAGAGATGCAGAGTGAGAGACTATGTGCAAGCTTTTGCATGGAAAGAATGAAAAGTGCATGAGCATATTGGCTTTTGTCCAATATTGATTGAATCTGATGTGCACACGCTCTAGATTCCCATTAATATGAGTAACAAAGTCTTTGCTGGTTACAATGAATTGTGGAGAATTTGAATTTATAATTGTGTCACATTTTTAGGGACCACTATTTGTAACTACTGTAATAGTGTCACATGAAGCTAATAAAAAAATATGTGCATCTAAGACTGAATGTGTGTGTTGGTTTCTGGTTTCAAACTACTGTATAGCACAGTGTGAAAGAATCAGCAAGTGTGAAAATACACACACACTGATATGCACACACACAGAGTGAGGAGAGACCTTGTATCAACATAAATCCCTGTATCTCATCTCTCAGTGCCCAACAGAGGGCATGCATAAAACATGATTTGGATTAGAAAATGTCACGCTGGATGAAACAGTGCCCCAGTGTCCCACAGAGGCAACTAGATGGACTGCTTCAATACACCAAAGTTCCTCTGCATCCTCTTTTCCAAAGTGCTGTTTTATGTGGGTATAGTATGCTACTGCAATGAGAACAGCTTGCAATGCACATTTTCTGGATACATTTCTGCTTTTGATATCACTACATGACACTGAAATGTCGTGACATGCCATACACTAGTTGCAAATTCTGCAGTTAATATTCATGATAATGATAACAGCTAGCTAAGAACACTCACAAATTCACTATATCAATAAAATCCCATATGTGATTTTTTGATTACTTGTGATTTTTTTTCATGTAACCAGTTCTACTAATCTCAATATTTTCGTCTTCTTCTTCAATTTTCATTTAAAAAAGTTAAAAGAAATCGAAGAATCACGGTATCTTCCCTTAAATAGTTTCAAAGATTTTTTAAATCTGTAAATACAGATTATATTAATTATTTAAAGCCTGGATTATAGCATATTAATAAATCCTGACTGAAAGACATTACAGTCTAATGTCATGAAACAAGCAGAGATGTTTTACAGATCTGTGACAGACACAGCACTAACAAAAAAAGCATGGCTGCAAGCTGAAGCTCGCCAACAGAGAAAGGTATTTGCTCAATATTATGTAAACATCGCCTAACAAATATGTAGCCATCTAAATCAATCTCTGCGTGCGACCTAAACTGATGACTATATGTCTTGAGCTTTGCTAAATTGGTATTTATGGCAGGCTTTCCATTTGGAAGCCACTTGTATCCGGGGCAACAGACAAAGATGCACAGCTTAGCATAATAAGAAGCGCAAACCTCAGTATGGACCTATGACTCATCTCCCACAATTTCCCTCTGTATATACAGATGTGTTTACATCTCTAAAAAGCCAAATTATGTCTTAAAATCAGGTATTTACAAGCAGTGAAATATGTAGTCCTTTGGTTGTTCATGGTTCATGTTATGGCTGTTAAAAGTACACACCTTGGTTTTGTTTGAGTTCCTCTTCTCTAACTTTTGATGTGTTGCTGCAAACTATGATTTTGCTCATAACAAAATCAGGAAGTCAATCTTTATGGGGCAGTTCATCTTTGGAAACACCAAATTATTATTTTTTACATTATTTGGTGTTGCATCACAGTGTGCACTACAAATATGATCAGAAATAATGTAAACTTGGTGTTTGCGAAAGATTCAATTCTTCAGCTTGAAGAATTTCAGGCACTGGTATACTGTACCACGACCCATATCTCAGAACAGTGAAGACTGAAAGTATTCCGAAGGCAAGTTAAGGACATTTGATTTATTCACATACAGTTAATATAGTATATCCATCATTTTATATTCCTCCAGTAAGCTGTTGGGTGTTCATTCTGCTATATAATTTGGGCACTGTTTATAGTATTCTCAAGAGAAAAGGGAGTACTCCTTCTATAAAACCACATTTAAAACTACATTTCACACGTACATTTTCATTATGTCGTGTGGGCGTTACCATACCGTAAAAAGTAAAACAATCAGAAGCATCATTTGTTCTTTCAAAGGTTAATGACTTGTCTTTGGTTCAAACAGGAGATAAGAACAGCATCCCACACATACTGACGCACACAGATTGTACTTCACACCCTGCTGACAGAAAGACAGCAGAGAAGCAGAGATGTTAAATGAGAGTGTCGTCTTGTCAGGTGCTGTACGCTGTATCAGTTCTGTGTCTATCTTTAGAGGATCATACAGTAGAATAGAATAGAGTAGACAGTAGAATCTTTATTATCATTGTCACAAGTACAACGAAATTTTAAAGTGCTCACCAGTCAGTGCATCATTCATTCATAATAAAAAATAAATATAAAAATAAAAATAGAACGACAGAACAATAGAAATAAATAAAAATGAAAGAAAAAGATAATCAATAATAAATACTATACATAAAAACAGCCCAAGTACATCCTGTCATTGCACAACCCTATTCTAGTCCGTTGTAAACAGTGTTAATTAGCAGCGTCGAGTGTAGTGATAGCTGTAGGATAAAAGCTGTGTTTGAATCTGTTTGTCCTTGTTTTAACTGATCTGAAACGTCTGCCTGATGGCAACAGTTCAAACAGATAGTGTCCAGGGTGAGAAGAGTCCTTTATAATGTTCTGCGCTTTTTTGATGCAACGGGAACTGTGTAGTTGTTCCAGTAGACATGTGACTCATTTTTACTAATCTGTTTCTGGTCATATTTAGTTCCCCAGTATCTATCTTCTATCTGAGTTTTAACTTAAGCTTTTAAATGCCACACACTCATGGCCATCATCTATATTTTCGGAAATGTCCCTTTAATTTAGATACAATGAATCATATGAACAAACTGCTGTAGATAAAAGCAGGAAATGATGATGATGCCAAAAATAAAATAAAATAGGACTGTAACCTTAAATGACACTGTGTTTTTGGCCCTCCTCCTTCTCATCATACACACTCAATCAGACAATTGACTATGAAGTCATGTTCAACTGAAGTGCCTTCTATGAAACTGTTATTCTGAATCTAGGATAATTTCATGGATGAGAGAGCAGTGCTAATGAATGTTTTTAAGTCCATGGACATAAGCAGAGATGGAGGTAGCATTGCATCCTAACCCAGCATCTCTGAGCGAAGGAGGCAGCAGCAGCGGCTGATGTCTGTGTCATGCTGCCTCCTCTGGCACACACTCGCTCTTGTGGCCATAGCAACAGCGGAGACTAATTACCATTTAAAAGCTCACTGGTAGGCTATTTAACTGTAATATGTGCCTTAAGAAAAGACACACATGCAAGGTGTTGACACACAACACATCACCACCTTTCCAGTTTCCATAGTTGTGATTAATTAACATCTGGCTTTGCCTGCGGCTGACAGCAACATCACCGTGGTGCTGTTTTTAGTGGCAGTGTTTATTCTACTTGACCAACAGGGGGACTCATGGACCATTGATAGAAATGTGTAGGGACATCTCATGGACACATGGAGGTGCTGTAGAACAGCTCAAGCATCACATTTCAAGCTTCACAATTGCAGCTTTACAGTTTCTGGGAAGGCAGGGGAATCCACAGTTACTGGAAACACACACTTAACTGCACCTAAATTGTATGGAAAAGAAACTTGCTAGACACTCCTTATGTGTCTTATTTCTGTATTTGTGAAGTTGGTATGGTAAATTATGAGTATTTTAAAGTAATAATGTACTTAGATTTACAAAGATGTCTTTAAGTTTAGAGTGGTGGACCGGCAGAAAATGTGTGAAAGATAAATGGCATACACGTTTTTTTTAACACCAAGAAATATGGAGCATGGCCAGATCCACATGTTTTATCTGCCTAGTCATGCAGTGGCTATGACAAATATTGTATTCGCTGAATCATTTCAGAACAGTCTACTCTGTATTTTGGGACTTTGCTTACCAAACTATATAGTGAGATGTTCATTAAATGTCTAAGAATAAGAGACAAAAGAAGATAAATTGTCTTAAAAATACAAATATCAAAAAACTCCTTACTATGCAACATCGGTGTGTGTGCCATGTATATCATGTGTCTGTGCATGTTTAAATGTTTAAATGTGCTTGATCTTGCTATTCATTAAGATACCTTATACTGGCACTATTTACTTCAGAAGGAATAGAGGGGAGAATCAAATGGGATTCACACGTATTTGTAGCTTCTAAGACAGAGAGGCAGCGGTTCGGATCTTTACAAGGCCTAGGCAGGCAAACAACAAAATACTTCCTCATATAAGGTAATTGATCCAATGGGGATGGTGGATACTTACAAAAAATCTAAATTAATATATAATTAATGATTGTATGACAGCATTCATTCATTCATATGGCTAGTTTCCAAACTTTTCCAAACCATGTCTGTGTGCTCAGCCTCTGTTTAAGTCTTTAAAGAGAACCAGCTGCTCTCTTCATGTTTAACAGATCAGTGGAATCCTTAAACAATCTATTAATCATAAGGTATTATAGTTTATGCTCCCCAAAGATCATCAGTAATACGCAAGATTAAATCTTTTTTTTTCTTTGAAGGTCTGTTCAAATAAAAAGGTTTAAAACTGATATTTGCACAGCTAGTCTAGAGGAAGACTGATGATCAAAATTATAATTGATAAACATGTTTGTGTCAAATACATAACATCAACATGCATGTCATTTGTAGTATGTATATTAACAAATAGCTTTTGAAGCCAATGTCCAGTGATACAGTTTGTAAGTTAAAACAAATATATTGAATATGTTAGTTTAGTATTAAATAAATAGTACAAATTAAATTATCAATAAACACAGTGCAGTGTCTTTTATGTGATTGGCTGTTGCTTTTGTGTGAGTAACTGGTTCTGCCTAATCTGTCTTGATTGACAAACAAAAACTATGATCAGCAGTGGCATAACATAAAACTCTTGAAACATTGTGTTGTGACAGACTTTGGAAAAAAGACATGTTGACATTTAAAAAAAAACTGCTGGAAGAAAAACTACCTGCAATAAAAGGAAACAGGATGAAATAACATTTTCTAAGAAATAAGCTAATTTTAAAATTGTGGGAGGGGGTTATTTCACAATTTAATATATATATATTGTTGCATTGGATTATATCTAATATCTTTTTTTTATTATTCTGAATATCATTTAACCTCAAAAGCCCCCACAACTCAAATGCATGATCTCAGACTAAATACTGTACACAGTGTACTTAGGCTAACTAATAAGAACAGTTTATCAATAAGTAGTTTTTTCTCCTTGTCGCTGCACATTATCAATATTCTTAAATCAAAATAATGGATCGATATATTCAACATGGAGCAGCAGCAAAGACTAAACTCCCACAGAATGATCTTTCAGACACAGCCGGACAACTGTCTCTCTCTTCCATGTGATGAGGGGACAGAGCTAGATTGCATGTGTTCACACTTAAAGCCTGCTCATGAAGATACATAATTACACACTCCACACACAGTCTTATATCTCAAAAACTTAATTCCACTTCTCAATTTTACACCATGATGTTTCACCATAGCAACCATCTCCAGAGGCATATCCCACACACATGCACCACTGGTACAGAGATATGGAGGAGAGCCGAATAAAATAATTTACATATTTTACATTTATACGTTTTTTAATTTATACATTATATTTAAAAAATCTCTTAACAATCCTATTAAAGCAAATATTTAAAAAAAAAGGGTAAACCTGACAGTAAAAAGATTAAAGACATTCTATGAGCCTCTAAAAACTCATTTTAAGGAAGGATTTGAAAGAGGGTACATTTATGATTCATCAGAGATTTTAGAAAATATTAGCTGACAAACTAAGGCTGTGTATTTGCTCATCTGTCATGTATATTACATAAGAGAACAAACAATGATAGTCCACTAATAATGCACAGAGAAGGATTTTCCTAGGCACAGGGTTAGAGATTAAATGGATTAGTTAAGAACATTGATGGAGAGCAAAAAGGGAAGAAAACAGTCCAAGAGAGAAGGAGATGAGTTAATTCATTAGCAGCACATGAAATAGATGAGGGAAGGAAAATGGTCTTGCTATAATTATTTCCATCACCTTACTTGGTGCCAGCAGTCCATAGAGACTCCAGAGTGTCAAACCTCTCTCCTGGTGATCTGCTTCAGTGTGATTTCTTTTCATGTTTGGATCACGTTTCAATATCTCCTCATCTACCAAACACAATCTGAAATAATGGAATGTAGGCCTTGAACATTGATTTCTCATTTTGAATGCATTTTGTGAGCTGACGCTAACAACAAACTGTGCTGAAATGCTGTGTTCAAAAGCATTATGTTCAAAATAATCAATGAATTGTAGATAATAAAATAATATAGATAGTAAAATGATGCATTCATTTAAGAAGGAATTATTTTAAAAGAAAATGTCCTGAAAGAATGGGTATTAAAAAACACTATTTTCTTTTATCTTTCCTTTTTTTATGTCCAAAAATATCTTTAAGATAATGAATCTAAACAATCTTGCAAAGTTATTGATGCATTTTAAAACATAGCCCTACACGAACCCACTACACTAAACTGCTCTAATGTTTGACATGATTAGCAAACCAACATTATCATTAATTTGGAGTCCTGTTGGCCACCTGGGTGCAGCACATGTTTGAGTAAGAATGAAACTGAATACAACTGTTGATGGAGTGCCACACACAGAGATAATTAATATTATACAACGATTGCCTTTCACACATTGAATTTTTAATATGGAATTCAATCTCAGTCCTTAGTAAATGTCACAGAGAGGTGCAGCCTTTCATTTAACCAATGTATTACTCCTATATAGCAGTACCATTCTGCAATATGTGCCATCACTTGTGGGGTTTTTTTGCTAGTGCAGCCATCTACAGGCCAAGGGCACAGCTGGGTTGTCATGCCGATCCAGACTCCTGTTCCAAAGGCACACCTGCTGCTGAAAGGGTAACTCGACATAAATCCATTTTGATGTGAAGGAGAACTAACAACCTCTTTTGTTTTAATAAGACAGCAAAGGCATAAAAAGTGAGGAGGCTACTGTACATTGTCATGGCACTTGTATAGTGATTATGAAAAATGAACAGATTGAACAAATTGAGGATTAGTTTTGGTCAGAAATGCCAGGATGACAAAGATTACTTTCAGTGATGGCATTTTATGATACTCCACAAAAAAACCTTGATTTCTCATCAGTCAGTGCAGATTCCATGATGAAGTTAAACACTGAGACCTGGAGGGTGCATTAGTTCCAACTGTCAGGCTGTATTTGAATTTGTATGGCATTTAACCTTCAGACATGTTTTATTACATACAGTAAAAAAAAACTGTGTCTATTAGTTAAAAAGTAGATTCCTTTCTTCTCTATGAATAATAAGGTGGTAAGTAGCCCAATGCCTCCCTGCACAAGCTGGGAACCAATGTAATATTTAGAGATTAACAATAAGGTATGATTAAATATTTCTTTTCACATTAGATACAGACCACTGTAGAAATTCATGAATGTTTGTGAAACTGCACCACACAAACACCTCCACACACATCTGCAGCACACTCTTGCTCTTCAAAGATTGTCTTTTCAAACACGTCAGGGTAAAGATAATCATCAAGTGTCACTGGAAGACACTTAAGAAGCTCCTGGACTGTGTAGCTGCGTTTTCATCTGCATCTAAAATGTATGACATTTATCCACAATATTAAGAGAAAGAAAAGTGAAAAACATAACTATAACTTAGTCTAACTAATGTTAGATATTCCCTGAAACCAAAGATTGACTATTTTACAACTGTTTACTAAGTAATATGTCTGTGTTTAACAAACTATAAACATCACAAGTTCTGCAAAATGATGTAATCAATCCCCATCAGGGGTTAAATCTGACTAACAGTTTATATACAGTGATGATAAGACTAATGTCGCCACAATAGAGTGGTTATTTTAATTTTTTTTGATGATTTAGGGATAGGTTTAATGATGGTCTTATACCAATGAGAAGGGAATAATGTTTCCATTAAAACAAACTCAGACAGGACTTTAAATATCTGGTGACTTTGGATTTAGCTTTCCTAAATTTACTCTCCTCAATCATTTTTTAATCTCCTTACAAAGAGTGTGATCAGTCTGCATGTATACAACGTATACTCAGCAACACTGTCGGTTTCTGGAATTAGGACCCATCCAGGAAACTATCCACAAGAACTCTCAATTTGCCAGTTCATCTAACGTCAGGCAAATTTACTTTCCAAGTCTGCCAGCATTGCCACAGCGCAGCAGACAGTAACCACTTCCTCACATCAACAGAAAGCCAAAACACAAAGGAAGACGTTAGAGAGTTAGATTTTTCACCTTTTGCACCTGATGTCAGTCCCCACTTGTCAGCAGCATTATAAGACAGGCAGCTTCAACTACAGAGTCAGCTCACTTCGCTTTCTCCCCAGACGATGCGATTGTTTTCCTGTTTTTCTGCAGAAACAGGGCTGGACTGACAGGCTGTCTGCCTCTCTGCCATAGCACCCTCTAAAACACCTTCTGATCTCCACCTGAAAGATCTTTGCACTAAATCTCAGTGGATCCTAAAGCACTCAAACTATTTCCCTTCTTTCAGTTCACTACACTCTCCTCTAACTCTCCACCATTTTCAGGAGAGTATGACAAGAATTTGTGAAGTAAATTGATAAAAAATAATTATTTGTATAATTGAACCTGCTCTGTCAGGCTGTATTTCTGTGCTGCTCTGGCCTTATGTTTGTTAGCTTAAATCACTTGGTTGTTGTAATAATTCTGAATCAACACTCAGTTGCAGTGCAGGACTTCATCTAAAAAATGAGGTGCTTACAATTTTCTGGTTGTAAAGAATTATGTTTTTTTGCAACAGATAATCATATGTTTAGGTAGACTATGCTATGTGCTGTATGGTAGACTTGTTTGTTGACATATCTGCTTGTTATTTGCTGTTTTGACATGTTATTGTTATTATGATAACAACCACAGCCCGAATGAATGTGAACTTGCTCGTAATGTTTTCCCTGCATAAACAATTGACTGTAGGAGTCACTGATGATGACCAAACAACATTTCTTGTCTTTGCATTTGTTTATTTTTTTGTTCTGTTTTTTACAATTACCTACAACCCTTATTATTACAACCCTTGTTAAGAAATAAAGTTTACAAGCTTTCTGTTGGTAAGTGTGTTAGTGATAAAACCTGTCAAATTAACATAATGAAATGGGGTCACTTAGGTTTCTGACAACTCGCTACAAATTGTAACAGGCATTTTGTAATTGCTACCAGGAAAAGCACGAATTGTAGCAGCACAGACAAAAGCCTGAGCACTTTGGTTTGGTGCAATGCTTTTTCTCTCTGTGGTTACTACAGAAACCGGTGGACAGTGACTAAGCTAAGAACAGTATAATAACAGCAGTGTAGCAGAAGGGTTGTTGAGCTGGAGAGGTCTGATGAATACAATCTGACAGGCGACACCACCAGAAACGATCAGTGTTTGGTAATGGGGTTTTTTGCTACGAGTAGAGTAAACAGTGTGAAATGCCGGATTATTTTACTATTTTTTGTTACATTTTCCATATCAGCTGAATCCCCCAAAAATCAACATTGGTGAGCTTTGTGAAGGGGCTCTCACACAGCAGGTGGAGTGGACGTTCTGACACTATTTGGATACAGCTGTCACTTCAGCTGCACTCCTGTGTCAACCCCACTTTACCTGGATCATCTCTCTCTCTCATAATGCTATGAAATAGTTACCATTGCACTCCAAAACCTACTTATTTCCATTTTCACAGTGCAAATAAAAACTAATGTTAACACCACACTATGCATTTTGATGAAGTCGGAGGAGTTAGAGCCAGTGTTTTAAAGAAGTGCATAGCCAGATAGTCAATGACAGAGACTCTTTCTAAAAAAAAAAAAAAAGAAAGGAAAAAAGGAAAAAAACTGAATTGTTAATCTTGGTCAATAACACTTGTATTATCTGAATATTGACTAGTAAAACATGCAGTAGACACAACTCTTCAACTCTTGCTCTTGGTGGCATATGGGCCACATTTGTTTGTTGGGTCATTAATTCGTCAGTATATCTTTCCAAAACACAAGTTCTCAGCAAAATATCAGCAAATACTCACCAGAGTGTCACTACAACATTCAACTTTGCTGCTGCTGGCTCACACTTATCTTTTGATTTTTGTTTGTTTTCTTTTGTTTGAATTTAGTCTCTTTTATAATGAAAGTAACAGTACTCTTGGATTGAGAATGATGAATCAAGATCATACCTTTTGTCTGTCTGCAGTTTTGTGCTAACTCACATGGTTCTAGTGTGACTCATTTTTTAAAGCCACCCACAAAGGCACCAAACACATCATGGATTCCCACTCCAAGAGCTCGCAGCATTTGATTAGAATGACTGGATATATAACTGATAACCAATGTCTCTAACAAATTCGGTGATATAAATTCAGAACAGAGATAGCAAAATGCATTATAATTGATGCATGCATTATAATTATTTAGAAGTGTAAAAAAATATGACTCACAATTATTTTAATTTTGATTCAACTGCAGATTATCTTTCTTGAACAATGAAATTAAGCATTTGGCCTGTAACATGTCAGCAAATTGTAAATTTTATCACAGTTTTCAGAAGTCTAAGAAATTATTTGTGAATCAATTAATTAAGTAAGTGTAGTAGCTCACAAACTTCTCAGGTCTTTTTAATGAAGATCTCCATCACCACCTAAATACTAAAACAATAGATTTAACTGGTTAAATCTTGTTGGACTCTGCTGAGTCTCTGTTCAGTAACCCTTTTCACTCTATGATCACAGCTGAACTTTTATTAGTTCTTGTTCACATCCATTTCTCTTTCTTATTCCAGACAACTGAACAAGCACAAAAAAGTGATTTGATTTGCAGTAGTAGCTACACTGCTGCACTGAGAGGTGAATAAAATACCCATTTTGTCATTTGATAAAGTTGTCTGACAAAATCTGCATTATTACAATTTAATGACAACATCTGTGCTGCCATTAAAATGAGTCAGCACTAAGAAAGTTGACAGAGTGGTCTATTTGACAGCTTTGACAAAGTCTTTCCTCTTTAAAGTTAAACAGCCCCTCACTATGTTGCATATCAATAACTCAGCTTTCCCCATTGACTCAAAAATGACAAATGCTGGAATTGAAACCATCTCAAAAAGCTCAGAGGGCCAAATAGAGAGAAAAAAAACTGTCTGAGAAAAGATGCCCCAGATAAATTAGGCCACTATCTCTGCTCTCAGCTGTCAGTTGGGTCCATCTTGAGCTACTGTGTAACACCAAAACTAGTGAGGAGAATTAGACACTGTGTCAGAAAATCAGATTTTGTTTAATACAGAAAAAAGAATCTCAGTGTGGTGAATTTCCACAGCAATTCCTTCACTTTGGTGGAGACATGATAGGAATGAAAATCAAGACTCGAGAGTGATACACCTTTGGATTTGAGTGGATTTCATTTCCATCTCTTGTATCAACTACAGTTGAGTAGAGATGTTATTCTTAATTCATGAATGGTTGGTTAATTATCAGTCTTTGCAATCAACGCAGTTGTTGCTTTCTGGGAAGACAAGTCTCTTTTCTGGGTATTACGATTCTGTTTGAATTGAACAGCTCATCATCGGGTCCCATGGCGACAGATGAGAAAGGAAGGAGAAACACAATATGTTCCTAAATTCATGTGTTCCTCTTTTTTCAATGCTGTTTTTCCTGTGCAGCTCAACAGGTGTAACACGGTCTACACAAGAAAATGTATTTGTCTTTGATTAAAATCATCAAAATGCTGCACTGTGCTCTCCAGCCCCTGAATTGTATCTTGTCAGCCCACCTTGGTCCTCCATCTCTAGGATACAGTGTTTACTGAGTGGGTGCCAGGACACAGTGTGATTGTACTTACTGTAGGTCCAAGTACACAGTAAAACACAGCAGTACAATGTGGCCATACCCGAAACCAGACATATTTTATCACTTTTACCACTCATCTACACTGATTAATTATTCTATATTGTCAATCAAATAGCAACAATATATAATGTGAAATGGGTCGTTTGTAGTGGTAAACACACACAGCATTATCACTCTGCAGTTCCCTTTATGGAGCGTCTTCCCCTTCTCCAGCTAATTGCTTCAAATTCAGCTTTCATCAGTTTTGTTTCCAGTAACACATGGGAAATGTTTTCAGCAAATATGTGTTTTTCTTCCTACAGTGAAACAAGGTAAGGTCAGGATTGTCATTTTTAGCCTTCCACCATTAGCTTGAAATGTCAGACCGTATAGCCTTTTGAGTTGGTCAATCTACAAAATTACTAAACTTGACGATTGCCTGGCAACTATTTTAGGATTGTCTCATTCACTTTCTTAAACTACTCATAGCTGCTAGCTAGGTAGTAGTAGTCAAAATGTACTGCTTCAACCTTTAGGTAGGAACCTAACAACATTTTAAGCTAAATAACTTCATATCATTATTTATTGCAACAATTCAGATATAGTAACAGGTTTACCATTGCTCTCATAAGCGTCCACACACCTTTGAATATCAGGACAGTTATATTTGAGTGTAATTACTTTCTACTTAATTACTTTCCTTTTTTTCTCTTTTTTACAAAAAACGTGTAATTACTATAGTGCATCTCTGTTGCAGTACCTCATTTAAAGACCATGCACACAGGTTTTTTCACATATTGTCGTTAATTTGACTTCAGTTCAGGTTGAAATTAGATGGAGCTATGCTGGAATTACAAGTGAGGGACAGGCAGATGTCAGTCTGTACATTCACATGAAGTCCTTAGACAAAGTTTAATCAGGCAAAATATGAAACACCTGTGTGGGTGGTCCTGTGATGTGTAGATCCTGCAACTAGTGGGAGTAATAATCCTCATTGATAACGCTTTTATGCCCTGCGTAGTGGGCATACAAACATGTGTGTGTCTGCATTTGAGCATGTGGACTCAACACCCTACTCAAGTGGTCCCTGTGCTAACACGTGCAGAAGAGACACCACTTTTTCATCTTTACCACTGCACTTTGAGGCTGTGCATACCACTGAAGGACCAAACTGCTCTTTGATGAGATATAAGACTTTTATGTATGACAAATTGGCTGCTAAGATCTGTCTTTGGTCTAATTTAGTCTGGGGGCTAGCTTTGAAAAATGTATCAACCAGCAACATCTGACCAAATTTCACAGAGGTGCTCCACTGATTTATTTAGTTAATAGTCTGACTAGCAATGACTTTTTTTTGTATTTCCTATAGCTTTAGAGAGAAGAGCCAGTAGTTCATTTAAATGTTCACTTGTACCTTTCATTTTTCAAGTTTGTCTTAAAAACAATGGTCAGGTGTCCATGTGAACACTGAAATAGGCTTTTCTCTCTGTAATCATTCCTCCTGTTCATGGCTACTAAAGATCCCCTTCAAATGCACTTTCAATATAGGTAACTGTGTACACACAGTTTCTTTGTGCAAAAATGTAATTGAAACTTATATGAGGCTTCAGCAGTCTGAGTTAGTCATATTAAGTGAATATCTGCCAGATTTACAGTCCGTTTAGCATTAAATTTCCTCTCCTGTCCTTGGACAGTGTTTCCCTGCTTAGTTGTGGTGGAAGTGTAGTAACAAAAAGAGACATTGGCAGTAAGAGGACTGTAATGTTGAAAGATATTGACTTGTTTTGACTCATTTGAGTGACTGAAGCTTCATATTAGCTTTAGATAAATGTTTAAATACATTTTTGCAGAGAAGGAAGCTTGTGGATGTTGGACTCCGTCACGTACATTGTACTGTAAGTATATTATGAAAGGATCTTCTAATGGCCAGTATGACCAGGAGGAATGATTATGACAAGAAAAACAGTGTTAATTTGGCTACCTGATAGGTATAGCCTATATATATGTACTCTGTAATTACATGACATTGCTGACAATACTCAATTTAATGCACAGATCCTGGCACAAACTATAAATGGCTGCACACAGTAAACATGAATCTTAGGAGGGTAAGAGATCACTGGCTGTGGTAACAGTCGCTTACGATGTCCAAGCACTGATTCAGAATACCAATTACACAGTCTGAGCCAGCATATACAGTGTTGTCAGGGTAGAACCTCTTCTACTGTGCCTCTGTTGTACAGTGATACCGAAATAGTATCACCAACCAGACACTGTATTATAAATTGTTGGCTGTATGACTTATAGCAGGAACTGATTGGCTACCAGAGAGCTGTTTGTTTTGATATGTGTTAGCTATGAATCACTTGTGTAAATATGTATAATAATTATATAATTGGAAATAAACTGAGATACTGAGCAGCTTCATACTAGTATAGTATACTAGCTAGTATACTTCTAAGTGTGTTCTTCACAGGTCATTCAAGCTAACTGACTCATTCACACATATGTCTGACATGATGATGACATCACTAACACACAAAAAGACATTGGGTTAGTCATAAAATTCAAAATTGTCATAGATTACACCCCAATAAACAATATGCCTCTTCTTTTTTTATTTAATTCCTTCCCAAAATTTAAATTTAAAAAAGGCATCTATTGTAAAGCTGTCAACCACTGTTCTATGGTGAAATGTATCACTTGTGCTCTCTGTTTTCATACTCCACATGATAAGAATGAAAGGTCTTGATCACAGTAACCCATACTGAAACATCATCTGACTACTTCCTTGCTAATGAGTCCAACACTTATGCCTGTGTATGCAGACATTCTTACCACTGTGTTGATACTTTTTATACGCACATAAATACAACAAATTGTCACTACCAGTGCATATAACTTTTAGTGTAAGATGATAGATAGATAGATAGATAGATAGATAGATAGATAGATAGATAGATAGATAGATAGATAGATAGGTAGATAGATAGATAGAATAACAGACTAAAAATAGCATGAAGTGCAACATAAACACTCAATTCGTTCCTATGGAAATGTTAAGGTGGTGGTGGGCTGTCTAGGACGGATGGGAGGTTTGTGAATACACTGTGGACATATAGACTCAGAGTATCTGCCAGTATCTGCCTGACACCGATATGATGCTGACACTACTTAATATACTCACATCGCCTATCCCTCATTTCCAAATCCGTTGCACCTGTCAACTAATTGCGCAGGAGGGGTTTCCTTCCCCAACAAGCTGTAGTCTCAATCTTAACGTTATCGGCCTTGCACGACGACACAAACACATAGTGTTATGGAAACTATAGCATCTTATACCGGTCATTAAGGCAAGCAGCGCTTACCTGTCATAACTCCATCGGCTGTAAGACATGCTCCTGTTGCTGCTGACTCCCTCCATGTCTCCGGCTGGACTGGATGGACTGTGGCGAGAAGGCAAAAAATCAAACGCTCCTCTCTCTCCTTTCTCACTAATGCAAACACGAACTAAAGCAATAGGCGTTTAGTGAATGAGCGGAGAGGATGTGCAGACCCAGACGCTGTCCTATTGGCTATAATGCTTGTGAGAAGGGAGCGCGAGCTGTCAGCCTGCCGTGCACGCGCGGATGCTGATTTATTTCATTCACGCGACAGGCTCACAGCGCAGATTAATTTTACTTTTGACAATAGCCTATTCTACGTGTCAATACAGACTTCAACCTAATTAAAGAGACAGTGTCCTTGGGTGAAACTGTTATTGGTTTCTTTTCATTATTGACATGTCATCACAGCTTGATAGCCAACAGCACTGAACCTTTTCATCTATTTGCTGATCAATGCAAAACCATATACAGTAGCATATGCTCTAGCCCTCTGTTACTGCTGAAATGGTGAATAACATTATAGACATGTGTGCACTGTCAAGAACTAATCTGCAATACTTAATACAAATAAATGCAAATTGGGAAAGGCCTATCAGACTCACACAGTTTACTACTTAATGCATGCAGGTTAAAACAGTTGCTGCTCTAAGATCATTATTTGTTTTCTGCAAAAACTGTAATTTTGTGAGAACATGGAGGCACTTTAAAACAGCCTATCATTAGGTGAACCGATCCAGAGATGAAAGGTGAGAATGAGAGCAGAGGGCATGCAGGAAAATCCCTTTAGCTGTCATTTCAGCACGCTGTGTACCACAGTGTCTCCCTTCATGTGAGCCAGCAAATAAACATAAAAGACCCTGGAGATGTCCTTCAGCCTTCCTATACTTACCTTGCCAGTCGAGGTTAAAAGATATGTAAATTACAGTAATGATAGATTTTCTCTTTTCAAATATCACTTATTTCAAGAATATATTACAGATGTCACCAATGGACATAACAGAGTACTTTGAGAATGTTGAGAATAAGTCCAGCTAAGATGTCACCATAATAACTCAATTTAAACTCACAATGAACACAATGGCAGAATACAGGTTGTACAATAAATTATTTTAAATGTTCATGATTTAAATAATGATGATCATGAAGTAGCTATGCCTCAGGATTGTTTGTACTTACTCACTCCAGTGAATAGCATTGATTAGTATTTGTCAATAAAAAAAGGCCAGATAAAGGCGAAGACTAAGTCTCAACATCCATACGACCAACAGCACTAACCAAAAAACAAATCTGTTCAGATTTTATTGAACCACTGCTTGATTAATCACTATTTTTTATTCTATTTTGCAAATGCAAGAGCTGGGCTTAGATGCTGGGTCTCTCAGTTGATGTTCAGGAGAAGGATGGATCCAGTTATGGAAACAGTTACAGCAACTCACTGTGTTCTGACGAAGTCCAGGTGTTTTAGTGTAATGCTTCAAAATGTTGTAACTGTCTGAACCTTGTGCAGTGCAGTATAACCACATGTAATGTTTGAATGGACATTTGCAACTCAACACAAATGTTTTAAAGCATAGCATAACTGACTCACAAATGGTCATATTGATGAAATAACATGATTCAGTTTAAACTAGAGTTCGCTTCTGGGAATAATTTTTGAAGATCTGAAAGTAAATGACGTTTCTGTACCCTATCATTTTTCATCACCAGCGTAGATCAATATACTGTATATTTTGTCTGGTCGACAGGATTGTAAGCAGTAGTTCAAAAATCTGAACAAAATCAGATGCAGTTTTTGGCCATGCTCATGTTGATGATATGACAGTAGTTGGAGTCATACTGTGAATAGCAATGAGATACTGCATGGTTCATCTGAATCCTGCTCATCACAGATTGATTGCAGCCATAAATACAGTATATTCGACACAAGGCTCAGTATGTAAGGCTCAGGTCTCAACAGCTATTTGAATTTAAAAAAAAAAAGATTCTCTACCCCATCTGGCTCAATGACAGATTTTATTTTAGCACCAAAAGCTAGACACAGGGCAAAATACATTGATATGGAAGAAAAAGAAAAGTCCATATGATTTGGATGTACACTAACATTTGCAGTAAGATGGGGGGATGGGTATTTCAGATGATTATAATAATTAATTTGTGTGGTTTAAAGCTCCTAATGTAAAGACCAGAATCATTTCCAAATCCCTTTCCCACCTGACCTGGCATTTTACACACTGAGATGATGGTGAACACCTCAAGATAAATATACTCTCCATTACTAATAAGGAAAAACATTCTGGGTCACATCTGGGTGAAGAATCCAATTTTGCTAATTTGGGCCAACAGTCATCTTCAGTTTCAAATAATCAAGAGAATTAAATATTCCTCTTTACATATATACACAGCTGTGCTGTGAATGTGTATTCACTTATAAACATATAAAAATACTTGTCAACTAGTTTGATAAGAAAATAATGTATAAAAGTAGAGTAGAAACATTTAATCAAGTCCATTACTTCCATCATCTGATTTTCTTGTTGTTTATATTACAAGATGATGATATGAAAAACAAACTGCAGTACTTCATTTGTATGCCCGAACAGAAGTACAGGAGTGGAGAGGGAAGGCAGAACAGTATTTTATGTCTGTGGTGATGATTACTCCACAGGTGGCAGGTCCGCTGAGGTTGTGTCCCATTGGAGAATGCTTGTTTTACAATGTGCATTTCAATGCTTCCACTTTGCCTGGCTTTCTTGACAGACCATTGGGGGAAAAAAGGTTATGTTACAGAATAATTCAAGGACACAAGACAAATACATTGCCACTGTGTTATTGGAATGATAAAACAATTATTTGATCTATTTTTTTGACTAAATGTTTGACAGAAATGAAGCATTACACTGGAATGATCTGAACTGAACTGAGCTCTAAAAGCTTCTTGATTTGCAACAAATGAATCTGTTCATACTACTTCTGAAAAGTTGAATAAAGAGCATACAGTGTTCAGTGATTTGATCTGAAATCAAGTTTTCAAAGCTACACAATGTGCTGCCAATGATTTTGTCTCTACGGCTTCATAGAAATTGGAAACCATACATGGTGTCCAATTTTGACTGAACCGCCACCTTCGAAAAAGATATTCTGACAAATTTGCTACTTTCAGTACATTGAGGATATGGCATAGGATATAAATCCTACAATCTATAAGACTCATAAAAAATCTAATACAGTAGACAATCCATATTTGGCAATTGAGATGAAAGCAGAAACCACAGACAAAGTAAAGAATCCACTGCAGAATGCCAGAAAGTTCTATCATTGTAGCTTTAAGGGCTGTCTAGGCATTATATTTATATACATACTTATATAATCACTTTCATATATGTAAAACCAAACTCAACCTCACGCACTGTACTGTGGTGATTTAATAGGTCATTAGAAATACACTTTGAAAATCACAACAAATATCACATATGTACAGTAGCAGATTAGCACATGGGAGTAAAGATGGGATATGGCACAACATACACAAAGCTTCATAAGATAATCTCTCTGCTCTGGTCAGACACTGAAAACTAAAGAAACTCATTAACATTCTGGATATATAGTTTTCATTCAATCTCGGTAGCAAGTACAAATGTCACTACAAGGCAAGAGAAGTCCTTCAGAGTACAAAACATTAATTTGTCAGGCTGATTTAGAAGGCAATGTTTAGTGTTGGGACTCTCTCGTGTGAATTAGATTATGGCTGAAGGTAGAGTGGTGTTAAAATTTGGCATTGTCAGTTGTCCTTAGTGATGTCCTGGGGACAGCAGTTCCTGGTCAAAGTATCTCAGAAAAAGCTGTCTGAAGTCATGCACGTGGAGAAGGCAGCGGTCAGTCATCCACTTAGGATGTGATGTCAGGCAGAGTGGGTGGGGTGGTAGAGAGTAGCTGCATGAGTTACAGTGATAAGGCTGACTCAGACGATCACACAATGGCAGCCGGTCTTGTCTTTCTCTTTTCTTGTAGGTTCTGGCGATGGTGGACATTCCTGTTCTTGGAATTTCCTGGGAGTTGGGAGAGAGTACAACTATCAGGGTACACTGGTCTGTGTACGTTTACTTTCTCATGTTCTGCTGTTTCTTTATTTGTGCTTGGTTACTAATAAAGCAAGCAGAAATCTATTTTCCTATTATTAACTATAATTTCAAATGCATGTATACTTTCCCACACTAAAAATAGCAAGTTTACATTTGTTAATCACATAGTTTAGAGTGACGTCAAAAGTCTAAATGCCCCAGCTCCCACACATAACACATGTGCCTGAATGTTCATCTTTTGAAAAAATGCATCAGAAGCCTTTTGGAAGTACTTACCTGATTACTCTAACCAGCTCATGGAAAGCCTGGTCTACGTTCATACGGATTTTGGCTGAAGCCTCCATATATGTGACCTTCAATTGTCTGGCCAGCTGCTGACCCTCTTCTTGGGTTACCTGAGGCAAAAAGAAGAAGAAAAAAGAATTATGATGGGTGGGAACATAAAAACACTTTAAAATCTAATTACATGCTAGATTTTCACAAATCATTTGAAACAATGTATTTATGAAACACTGGTATTATTATATTTTATCTTTTATTTTATATTTTATCTTTTATTTTATTAATTGTATTACATGTTTGAATGTTTTTTAACATAGTTTTTTTTACTACCCCTTTTTCTCTAATGCACTGCAAGGAGCTGGTGAGAAACGACTTTTCGTTTCAGCCTGTGTATGCAAATACATGTGTGTGAAATGACAAAGAAATCTTGAATCTTGAATCATCTTCTGGCAAACCAGAGAAATATATAACAGTTTTGGAAAACTGACAGGTAGATTATTTCAGTTTCTAATGTCATTTTAATGTCATTTGTAATTTGATGAGATGACGCTGCTTTTTGTGCACACAGTCACCCTTAATGTGGGACTTGAGTTTCTGTGTCCTATAAATAAGGCTTCCTCTTGTAATAAATGATGTTACAAGTAATATTTATAATGAAGTAATCTACAAGTGAATATACCATACACACAGATAAGTTCTGTAGTTAAAACTAATGTCAAAACTAAAGCGTCCACTGAGGATTTTCAAAATTTTAAGTTTCCACAATTGAAAACACCAGTAGTGCAAACAACTCAATATGTCGTATCCAGTATGCACTGCATACATGTTCATTCTTGTGACCCTTAATAACTTTGTTACTTTAATCTAGCTCATTTTCTAGGGTGGTATATGAATAATCATGACCTTATTAAAAATGTACATTTTCCAATGTTCTTGCTGCTCCAATTTCACTTCCAAATTGTTTAGAAAATGCCATTTGACTGCAGAGCCTTTAAAATAACATTCACCAATGTTCACTTTTTTATATGCATGTCCTGATTTTTTTTACTGTATTTCATATTATCATTTTTTCAAGTGAAAACATCTGACACACTTAAATTAGTACTGTATATGTAATATGCATCTAGGACACATCAGAAATCTGCCTCTAAACTCTTTTTGAAACAGCTCTGCATGTAATTCAGTGTAATAATGCAAAAAATAATTAGGTCCCACGCTTTCCCTAAGGGGCACATTCCAGATAATAACAATTAGCAAAATGTGAAATACTGACCTGTGAAGATGCTGATCTACAGATTTGTCAAACACATTCAGGGTAAACATACCTTTGCTTACAATTAGAGTGTTATTACATTTAAGTATCTATCACAGAGTTACCATCTGGTCAGTTCAGTCATGTGTAGTTAGCAGCCATTATCTTTAATGTTAAATGTAATGTCTCTAGCATCTACAATCTCATCTGAAATCCAATAAATGGGTAAGAAGGAGAAGAATAGGCAACAAACCAACACATGCTTGTGTCACATGAGACTTGAAATACTAAATGCTGATTTCAGTGAATAAACCCATTGATAGTAGCTGTCTTTGCCTGCAAGGCTACTTTTCACCATGAGGGGGTGATGTGGATTCATTGGAGGAAGTGCTGAGTGACTGCATACCAACAACCAGAAAATTAATCTTTTCAACACACTCCCTTTTCTCTCTATCCATCCTCCCCTCATGACACCACAGTTTTTACAGGCTCTCTTTGATTCTTTCACTTACATCCTGCATGTTAGCAGCTAGCTGCAGCTGCAGCTCTTGTTTCCACTTTCAAGCATGTAAATATGAATTGTTCAGATTACTGATATTGTCTCTTCAGATGATCAAACAAGATAGTCAGTCATCGGGTTTGGACCACTGCAATCTGTGGAACTTACTTGTCTCTGTAGTTCCAGATCTGCTTTGTTTCCTACAAGGATCATGGGGAATTCATCTCTGTCTTTGACTCGGAGAATTTGTCTTTGGAATTTGTAGATTTCTTCAAAGCTGTGAATTATATTACATGGTGTTATATGGTGTTTTCTGTGAAGGTTACGTAATGTTGTTACAATAAGATGCACTAATTTATCTAGATATGCACATATGCACATGTGCACATGCAAACCTCCACGCAAAACCACCTACACATAAAGCACACACACCCGTCAACCACGAGTGGGGGTCACCACCACTGAGAATCAGATGGAGTAGCTCAGAAATGTCAGCAAAGAAGGAAAAGTCAGCTGCGCTATTACAAATACATAAAATGTTTTCGTCTGGGGCTCAGCTCTGTGCACTCACCTGACAGTTGTCCTGCTACAATATAAATACCATATTCACTTTTTCAACCAAACAGCAAATAAAAATGTCAATCTGAAAAAAAGGCAGAATGCAACTACAAACCCAGGACAGCATTCCTGCCACGAGCCCACAGACAGCTTAGAGAGCACATAGTAAATCTGGAAAGACTTGACTAATATAAATGGAGGACGGAAAGACTGTTTACAACATAAACACTGGGAGGGGGGTGTGGGTTGGGGCAGGGGAATGCAGCTAACTGCACTGCTGGGCAGGGACACAAAGGCGAGGAGGATGGGGTGTGACTGGCTGACTATAACAAGAATAGTATATAGTGTAATATGAAAAGCATATTCAAGCTGCCTTTAGCCCTAATTGCTGAAAAACAGGCTTTTTTCCCCTTTTACTCCCTGTTAAATAGGTTTAAGGATGGAAAAACCATCTTATTCCACGTTCACTGCATTAACTTGATTGAAGCTATATATGTATTCAAATCCATCTTTTTATGACTGCACCTTTCTGTTAAATGGAAATATACTATATGTGCATGATTTTACACAAATTTTCCCATAATTCAGCTTTGTTTATACAATATTTTACTGCACAAAGTTTGACTCAGTAGGTCAGTGAGGTTTAAGACGTTAATGCATTGTTTGCCTATACATGATAAAATAAAGGTTTGTGTCATTACAGGTTAAAAATGTGTAAAATTCCTGTACAGCCCCTTCAATTTTCCAAAGAACTGAATACATTTATATATCAGCCAATACAATTGTTTCAGTAGTAAGTGGGCTTAAAATAGAAAGCTAAGGTGAGTGAATAAGTGAACAGGATAAGGGAGGAAGTGTTGAGAACAAAAGAATATGACAACAAGAACAAAAGCAAGAGGCTCCGGAAGCACAAGCAGCAACAAGTGAGAGTATCAGTGCAAGATTTATGGTTTTAGTAGAGTGAGAGGTGGGGGGAGCAAGTAAGAAGAGCATGCAATTGTGAAAAGTAAACGGAGATGTGCAAACAAAAAAAACAGAGAGAACGGAGTGCATAGCTGTGTTGCGCATGACGAGAACTGTCACTCACCTTCCTCTGTCAGTGACTGAGAAGACGAGCAGGAAGCCCTCCCCTGTCCTCATGTATTGTTCTCGCATGGCTCCAAACTCTTCCTGTCCAGCAGTGTCTAGGACTAGAGAGCGTGCACACACACGCAAACACACAAACACACAATGTCATGCAGCAAAATAAAAACTACTTTTGAAATCAATTCTTTGAGCGCAATGTGATTCAATAGGAATGTACAAATGCCCTTTGTGTATGTTTGTGTGATTTTTACTTGGGTCATGTTTGTACAGCAAAGCAAACTTACTGTCGAGCCTGGCTGCCCTTTCGTCAATCACACACTGCTTCGTGTAGGAGTCTTCAATTGTGGGGTCATAGTCAGTGACAAAGTATGACTGCAGGAGACAAAGAAAAGGACAAGACAGAGAGAAAAAACTGTGAATATGTCTGGGATCCACACAATATATTAGGACGAGACACAAGCTCTGTCAAAATTACATAGTAATCGTATTAGGTGCTCAGATCTGATCATTTTAGTATACCGGTATATAGTATAGTACATTAAGTATAGAAGACATGAATATAATTTATTCTTTTATACTAACAGGATATAATACATTTGTCATGCTAATGCAATCAAGCTTCAATACAGCCAATTAATCTTTAAAAATTAGATAAAAGATAACATTTTTCCAAAGAGAAAATTATTTTTGTTTTATGACGTGTTCCTAGCGCTGTTTCACCACAATCTGTAATTAGATTTCATTTTCTGCAGCTGTGAGTAACTCTTTTCTTACCGACTGTTTCTGAGTATATTTAGTCACTTTTCCATCATGAACACACTCATTTACATACAAAAAAAACTGCTTTGAATTAGTATAGATTTGGAACACAACTACAATGACTAAAATGAAGCTGGCTTCAAAATGGACAGATATGAGAACAAACAGCATACTCTGTGTTTTTGGTTAAAACGGCACAAACATCCTAACTGACCTCTACCTTTACTACCATGCCGCAGACAGGAGGTAAACACTGCTCTCAGACACTTTGACAGGAAATGTGAAGCAAATACGCTTTCACCTGAACAACCACTGCTTAGGTGTTTGACAGTTGTCATGCTAATGACACATTTACAAGATGTTTTCTCCTTTGCAATAGTCACACGACTCACTCCACAAGGCTTTGATTTTTTCATTTTGGGGCCAATCTTGTCTCCTAGTAACCTAAACTGCAAGGGTGGGGCCAGAGAGGCAGGGAGGAGGAGGAGGAGTCATGCATTTTTTACATTTTTCCCATGTTTTGTAGTTCTCACTTTCCTTGGGGACTAGTTAAGTGGTGACAGCTGAGGGGAGTGCTCAGGGAATGTCAAACCAACACCCTAAAACACAGAACGATCACGAGAACATAAAACCTAGACAAGATTCCTTGTCGTTCTAACAGGATAAATTAAAATTTTACAGTTTCAGTTATATTGCTTGTATGTGTGAAAAGGTGTGTAATTCCACATGATGACACAGACTGTCTATTGCTTATTTGTAGTTATTTGGCAGCAAAGGAACAAGAAAGAACTTGCTTTGTGCGTGCCGAATGTCACTTCCTTAGTGGGGCTTGAGTAATATGTAGATAGCTGATGAAGCAGGAAAATCTCTTCTTTAACTCTGATATGAGTGCAACCACTACAGTGGTGTGGCTGATATTATCAACCAATTATTAGCTTATCAAAGATAACAGTATCAGTGCATAGCCAATATTAGTATTAATTAATATTATAACCAGTGTCAGCCAATAAGCACTAAGTAACAGCAGTATAGAAATGCCTAAGATACATATGTCACCATTTTGGGCAGCAGCTTAACAATTGTCATGTCTCAGAGGTATCTTCATTATTGATTGATCTGCAGATTATTTCCATGATTAATCATTTTGTCAATACAATATCAGATAACAGTGAAAAATGCTTGTTATCAGTTTCTCATTGCCTGTTTATTCAAGTAACAGTCCAATACTTTCAGTTCACTATCACATATGGCAAAGAAAAGAAAGACAAGCATTAAATCCTTACATGAGAGCATTTTTGCTTGATAATCAAAACAGCTGCCGATTGATTTTCGGTTGATTGACTTAATCGATTTATCAACCAATTTTTTTTATATACATTACATGCTGTCTTCCAGAAGGTACTGACTGTACTATATACCAAGTAAAACCAAATAACCACACTAATTGGATCAAAATTGTTTGTCATCAGCTGATATCTTAGATTTGTTTAACCTCTCAAATATTTATATCAATAATGGCATCAAAACTCTGGTGTTGGTCAAGCTATAATGATTTGATTGATTTATGAATATTTATAATTCTAACTCTCTTGTATTCTCTGCATACAAATGCTTCCTTCTCACCTGCAACTCTCTGTTGTTGCAGGAGATGCAGGTAATCTCTCCCACTCACTCTCCTGTCACTCTGCAGCATGCAAGTATGCTGGCCTGTGTCACATCCACTCACCACTGTTCAATAATTCATCAGTACTACTGTGTGTATCCTAGAATTTGCTTCACTGCACTGCACTCCCCATGCGCCTTCAGACGACCAGACAGAGACAGAAACAGAAACAGAAAAGAGAGAGAGAGAAGAAAAGAGCTGCTAGTGTTTCTCGTCCCTCCCTCCCTTCCACCACCATCACTCTCCCAGCCATAGCTTCAGCACGTGATCTCGGCTTCCCGTCAACCTCTTATTCCTATTCTGTCAACCTCGGGCAGCCGCATTGGGCACCGTGCTCCTCTGGCTATTCCTTCCCTCCCTCTACATGCATGGGTAGTGTCGCTGCTGCACTCTGTTCTGGCCAAGCTGATTCTCTCAGAGCTGTTTCCCATGATAGATGAGGCTGTTTTGCAGTGCCAGCAGCACCAGAGCCAGCATTAACAGGGCTGTAGCTCAGCTTCAGCTAGGCAACAGCAAAAAAAAAAAAGAGATAGATGAGGGAGTGCAACATGACTCAGGAGGACCACCAGTAACTACTATGTAACATAAGCCAGTCTGAGTCATGTCCAGTAATATGACCTATAAATCCTTATATTAGTAGATGACTTCATCAGATGTAACAAACTCCTTAAACAGAGTCAAACCAAATGTATGAGTCATATAGGGCGGTCCTCAAGTTACCTGATGTTCACCCGATTTAAATAGGTAACCCTCAGTCACTTTTTTGAGTACTGACCAAAATGTGTTGAATATTCAGAACTGTCACATATAGAAATACTGTGTTGGGTATTTTTTATTGTTATACTGCTGATATTTCCTTATTTAGGCCATCAATTACAATCACAGGACATAGCACAGTATGTACAGATGACGCAGACAGATTCCTGAACACATTTCTTTGAAAACACTGACTACTGTCAGTAGGAGACACTCAACAGTGGCCCAGTTTTTATTACTGATACACCGACTGTAGTTCGAACTGTACATAAAGAACCAACCCAACACATACAGAGATTCCACAGTGACCCATATGCTGTAAACCTTTAAAACATTCATTCCATTCAAATGAATTCTCCAAATGCAGCACAAGCAACTGAGGCATTTGTGTTATCCAGCAACTTTGTAAAGCTGAGGTAAAATACTAAACTGAGCCAAGTTTCTGTAAAACAATGTGTACCTTGGGTGAAGTTTGGAATGAATAATAAAAAAAACACTTAGGAAATCATTAGATCAATGCAGACATCACCACCATTTTGTTTTTATAGCGCCAATGCATAAGTTATCTCAGGGCACTTTTCATATAGTGCTAGACTGTACTCTTTACAATATTATTTACAGAGACCCACAGTCCCCCATGAGCAAGCACAGGGACAGCGGCAGGGAAAACTCCCTTTTAATGGGAAGAAACTTTGGGCAGAACCAGGCTCTGGGTGGATGACCGGTTGGGTTTGAGAGAGAAAGAGAGAGGGGAAAGAGAGAGACAAGTCTGGACAAGCCTGGGCCAGCTGAAGGTTCTGCCTCCCATTCTACTTTTGGAGACTCAAGTAAGCCTGCATTCTGGGACCCTAGTGTTCTAATGGGGTAACAGGGTAGTATAAGCTCTATGATATGATGGAGCCTAACCGTTAAGGGACTTGTAGGTGAGGAAATTCTATTCTGGATTTTACAGGAAGCCAGTGAAGAGAAGCTAATATGGAAGAAACATGATCTCTTTCCCTATTTTTGTCAATACACATGCAGCAGCATTCTGGATCAGCTGGAGAGTTTTAAGAGAGTTGTTGGGGCAGCCTGATAACTAGGAATTACAATGATCCAGCCTGGAGATAAGAAAAGTGTGGACTAGTCTTTTTGATACAGTACGTGCCTGATTTTTTCAATGTTATCTAGGTGAAAAAAGGCAGTCCTTGAAATGTGTGAGTTAAAGGGCATATCCTGATCAAAGATAACCCCAGATCCTTGCAGTGGTGCTGGAGGCAAGGACAAGGAATTGCTATATCATTAGATAATGTGCTTCTTAAGTGTTTGGAGCCAAGCTCAGTTTTGTCTGAGTTTAGAAGCAGGAGCAGGTATTTATCCCCTAAAGGCATCCATGGAGTTTAGTTAACTGTTTCGTTTCATTTGGCTTTATTGATATATATAATTGAGTATCATCTGCATAACAATGAAAATTCATTTGTTTCATAAAAACGTTGCCTAAAGAAAACATATCTATACATATGTGATGTTCAATGGTGTCAAATGCAGCATTAAGATCCAGCAAGACAAGTACAGAGAGAAGTCCTTCTAACTGTCAAAGTGCTGACGTACTCGAAATCCTGACTTAAAATCCTCAAATAAATGATTGTTATCTAGAAAGTCACACAACTGATTGGTGACTCCTTTTTCTAGGATCTTGGAGAAAAAAGGGTTAGGTATAGGTCTATAGTTGGCTAAAACACCTGAAGTATTATTTTATCACTAAAGAAGCTCATGAAGTGGTTATCGCTGAGAGCTATAACTATACATCAATTAATAATGAGTAACAGGTGGATCTGGTATTACAGAGGGCCTTCCTATATGTTTTAAGACTATCTGGCCAGATTAAGTAAGATTCTTTCAGTTTGGTGGAATGCCAAATCTTTTCAAAGTTTCACGATGTTTGCTTTAATTTGCAAGTTTGGGAGTTATACAATGAGAGTTATATCTCTTTTGTTAATCATCTTCTTTTCAACAAGATGATCAGTTTGGGAGAAACTAAGGTTAGCATAAGAGTCCATTGTTGTATTGAAACACTTGCTGATGGAATACTTTCCTTAAATGTAACTACAGGGCTATCACATAGACATCTAGTTGCCAATTGTTTTTAGGTTTTTACGATAACGCCTCTTCTGTTTACTTTTGATAATTGCTTTAAGTGGTCAGGGGACAGACACAATCTTTATGAGATTTGGGTGGATAACTGTTGTTATGGAAGCACAAAGAAGCGTGTAGGACTGCAGCTCTGCCTCCTGGTCTCAACTCTGGGCAGCCATGGTTTTGGCCTACTAATAAACTCAGATTTTGAGATATGAGAGCAGCTTTATCCAAAGTGGGCTGTATGCCATCTCTCCAAATCAGTCCAGGTCTTCCTAAGAAAGCCTGCCAATTACCTACAAAGTCCACGTCATTTGCTGGACATCACCCATCGATATACATGTCATCACTGGTCAGCTTTGGCAGGGGCCCAGAGAAAACTACGGAGTCCAACCTTGTCTTTGAATTGGGACTCACTCCTCCTATGTGAATAATGATTTTACCGTATTTATTCATATCCTTAACCAGCAGTTTAAAATAGGATTCTACGTCGCCTGCTCCGGCTCCACATTTGACTAATGCCACCAGTGCTGCTAACTTCTCATTACTCATGTTTGAGTTGCCAGTAATAATAAAATAAAATAATTATTATCATCCTTGTTCTGTACTCAGAAGCTATCAAAGTCCAAATGTATTTGAAGTGGACTATTAAACCAAGACATCTCAACACACTTTAGTAGGTACAGAAATGTTGTAGATACATTGAGATAATGCACTGAATCATTAATAGATCATTATAAGAAAAAAACAGAAAATAAAACAGAGAGAGAGGGACCAAATGCCCTGCAGAACCAAGCTGCAGTATAGTTTAGATGTTGGTGGCAAGGTGGGTCAGGCCACACTCAGTCCCGGTCAGCTCTGCAGGAAGGAAACTCCACCTCTGCAGCAGGCAGCTGGCCCAACCAAGCCTTCTGGTGATGGTGATGTCACAGACGACATGTTCCCGTACCACGCCTACCAACCAAAGTCCAAACCTGTCACTCAGTTCCCCTCCAGCATTCCAGCTATACATCCCAGCCCTCCACCCACACACATCACATGCACGCTCACACCAGGAAAACATTAGAGGCCTGTTTTCACGATGAAAAAGAGGTCAGTGGATGATTCTCCGCTGCGGCGCGGCTTTTTATGCTGGGCTGTTCTGTATCTGGATGATTTTGAAAAACAGATGGACTGTCTCCTTAATTGAAATAACAACACAAAGAAGGAAGTTCTGAATGAGTCAAGAAATTAGTGGTGCAACTTATGATCATTTTAGAGCTGCAACAATAAGTTGTAGTTGTTGACAGAAAAAACTTGCCAACTATGTTGATAATCAATTAATCATTTTGAGAATTCTCTGGTTCCAACTTCTCAAACTTGAATTTTCTGGTTTCTTTAGTCTTCTGTGATAGTAAACTGAATATCTTTGAGTTGTGGACTGTTGTTCGGGACAAAACAAGACATTTTTTGTTAAATCTTATGCTACCATTAACATTTTTCACCATTTTATAGACCAAACGACTAATCAATGAATCAAGAAAATAATTAATGGTTAGTTGCAGCCCTCATCATTTTCATGATCAAATAGTGTCTCAATCATTTTTTCCAACTATCAGGTATAATACCTTAAGATATTCCATTTACAATTACATTTCAAAAAACCCACAATTAAGAACCTGGAACCATTAAATATTTAGCATTTTTGTTGGATAAAGTACGTAATTGATTGTTGTTGATAAATTGTCCAATGATCAACGTACTGACCAATCCTTTCAGAACTTAATGCTGTTTTTATTTGGACATTAAGACACTTCAGTGATGCATTTAAAGATGATGATAATTTAACAAGTCTTTGCTGTGTAAACCACAAAGATAACAAATTTAGTGTGTGGGTGTATTAGTTTGCTTACTAGCCTCATTGTTTAATACATCAAATGTAATAAATGTGGTCTAGTTTGTAGTGTTTATGTGCATTTACTTCAAGCAGGTTCAGGTTTGCTTTTAGCTTCCTAACTGCTTTAGTCGAGACTTATAGCAATAAATCCTGTCTGTTACAACTGCTGGTTTCCAGCCTCAAGGAAAGCAAGACTGGGTGATATGTGTAGGCGTGTAATCAACATCATGCTTGCACTATGCACCCACTTCCTCTCCACACAAACAGCTTTACGAACACTAAATATAGATCCTGTTCCATCTCTATCAGTTATCCTACTTGTTTGGTTAGAGCAGTCTCTTACAGCACTGTTAACTACAGCACACAAAACCACAGTTTCAACACCAGTGCAGATAAAACTGAGATTTTTATTATAAATTTAAAAAAACAACAACAACAAAAAAACCCTTGGGCAATTAACAAAAATGCACTGTACCTTCTCAGTTGAGGGTAAATGTGTGCCTGACTACTAGATTGTCATAATGAGAAGGAATGCTGAGCTAAAACAAATAGCCAAACACGGTTTGGAGTTAATTACCTCCTGCATATGGCCTTGTGCCCAATGAGAATTCACAGACTTTGAGTTGAAAATCACTAGCTGTAGTTATTCTTTAATTAAAGAAAAATGTACATGAACACTATTAAATGGTGTTATTCTAGGAAAAATTGTCACCATCTGCAGATTTATGATATTCCCCAACCTCCTCATGCCCACCCCAACACACCATGGCTTACCACAACACTTTATTCTGTTAAAGCTGCAAAAAACATCAAGAAATGGTGCTATTCAGAATTGTGGGAGACCCCACACGATACAAGCATTTTCTCTGATCTTGTTTCTTTCACATTTATCATTGCCACAAAACACATCACACCCATGAACCATCACCCAAACCTGTGTTCCTGTAAGTCTGTATACAGCTGTATATGGTGTGGACTAACAGGAAAACGAGTAGATGCAAGAACAGAGATGAATGGAGTAGTGGGTGTGAAAATGAGCTGAGTCTGGTTTCATTTTGCAAAAAAACAAAATTTAAGTTGAGCAACAACAGACTCACACAGGGCTCATGCTAAGTTCAATATGTGCAACGTTTGTACTTGAAAATTTAAAGAAACAGGCCTTGTCTTTATTGTGACAAGAAACTGGTTTGGTAACGCTTTCCAATATTTACTAGGAAAGAACAATGTAAATTGGTACAAAGTATAAGTATTAAAAGTAGTAGTACTTCATTTAATCCAAGTCAATATTCATTCATCATTAATTTCATATTGAAAAAATATTAATCAGATATCTTGAATTGTATTCTTGCTTGTAAACTAATTTCACATTTTTGCATGTTCATCTGAGCTTGAAAGGACTTTCATTGCAAGTTTAATCATTACAAAATTACATTATTTTTCTTTTTGTTGGTCTTTACTATCCAAAGATAATTTTAATTGATAAAATGTCTACATTTCACAGCTAGAAACTCTTGTGCAGCTATGTTTCGTGAAGATTGACGGGACAGCTGGTCCAAGCTTGGATGCCGGCTCTCTTGCCGTACTTCCATGGGCAGTACTCTAAGCATCCCCATGGGTGATCATTCTTGTGGGGAGACGCTGAGGTCTTGAGGCCTTGTGCTTGAAGCAAGCCATGGCAATGCAGTTTCTCCAATGCATCTCCATCAGGTTATGTTTGGGACTTTTTTTTAAATTTACAGTCAGGACAGTAATGACCTCAACCCTATGTTAGACATCACATGACCGCAGTATTGTTATAATGTCATTATCATCAAAGCCCTATAATAATATCTATACATATCTATAACTATATATGACCCAAATTGGTAGGTATCTGAGAAGACAAACTACATAATAATTGGCATGAGTCAAGACTGAATCCTCACACTTGAAAGAAAAAATAATGAGATTATCATTGACTATCATGAAATAGCTCTGCAAGGGTCAGGAATTGTCTTTTTGGGTGCTTTGCTTAACCTTGATCAAAATGGTTGTCACTCTGAGTTCTGCTGACAGACCTCTACATAGACAGAGATATCAGCACCAACAGTCTGGATAGGAGTGGCCACCACACAAAGAGGAGGTAGAGGGGTTGCCCTCGAGCTGACAGGTGAAGCATGCCATTTATAAGACTCACTCAGTGGGCCAGAGCCAAGTGCAGGAATTTCAATTAAAGACACAAACTCATGCCAGACAGTCTGGATCCTGCTAAGTCACACCTTCAGCAAGGAAACAAAATAATGTGACAGATTGTGGTGATCAAGTTTCTAATAACACATAAATCCACGACTAGACCAACTCAAATAATGTATATGCATATAAAAAAGCATAAGAGATGCATTATGGCAAAATCATGTTTTCTGTTAGGATTAAGCAGCCAATTTTTTAAAACTATTACACTGAATCCCTAAAGGCACAGCTCAGTTTAAACAGCGTCTTAATAACCACATTAAAGATTATAGAATGTGGGTTTGAGAGAGTGCTGAGAGGGGAGATCTGTGAGAGATGCCCTTCAAATTCAAAGATGTATGGTTTCTCACACTACCTTTTTTATAGTGAAAATAGGGGTGTTGCCACAGGATTTCCTCTATAGGTTAACTGCTTTTCATAGTTTCAATTGTAACTGTCTAGCATCAATGATAGATTGTGTCACTAGATACACAAAAATCATTGCATATGTAAAATATCTAATTTTTGTACGTTCACACTTTCTAGTATAAATGTGTTCCATAAAATCTGGTGTAATCTTGTAATCTAGGGTTATGTATTTCACTGGTGTAACATGGGGCATTGATCATAGAAAAGAGAAGTTTGTATGGGGGCATCTGTGTATCGCTTCCTGTTCCCAAACCACACAGGTTTAACCTTTGCCAAACCCCTGGGGCTGGACTCTTAACAGCTGCTGGTAATAAAATAGATACTATAAGAGCTTATGTTAAACAGATGTAAGTGGAGACTTCTTTGCATCTCTACATTGTCTGTCTTCCTCCATCAGTGCTTTTCTTCTCAGGCTTGACGGAGTTTCACACAACTAACACAGGATCTTGTGTGAGGAGTATTGTTTTGCCGAGTGCTTTAAGTGAGAAATCCTGGAAATAAATAACACAGAATGGAGGGCTCGAGCTGGAGGGAGACTCTAGGCTACATAGAGAGTGAGAGAAGAGAAAAAGAGGGGGAGGGAAAGGCATTAACTTCCTGTGGAAACACCCACTTTTCCCATGAGCTCATGCAAAGTAGAAAGGTCACTTATTCAATACCTAATACACACGGAGAGAAAGAGAGCACACAATGTGTCCACTGCCTCAAAGGGTCACCAGGGACCATTCTGTTAGAGCTGGGAAAACTTTAAGATAGTACACACTGCAGCAGAGAATTACCTGAAAACAACACAAAGTATTAATTGACACAAGCCATTATCAAAACAAGCTGACTGATCAGATAGCAACATCCACAGTAATAACACTTTCACCCAGTGTTTACAGTTACAGAATGCAGTCAGTCAGTTGCACTGAATCTTGGCTTGATACCAAATTAAATGAACCTACGCACATCACTCCTACAAGCTCTCTTCCTCCTAATGCACAACAGATCAATAGCCTGTCCCTTTAATCATTGCCTCGTCCTTAAATGCCGGCAGGCCAGTGAAATTCTGCCCCGCCACACAAACCCTTGGCATAAAACACAAATCCATCCAGGACCATGACCTCCCTGGAAAAGCAGATCATGCCGCTATGAAGGTAAAGGATTGTTTAATTTTATCATAACTGACTGAATTTCATTACCATCAAATTATTTTTTCAATTAATCATTTTGTCCATGAAATGTCAGGAATAGTGAAAAATAATTTCCCAGTACACAATTTGGCAGCTTCATTTTCCAATCACAAGCCCATACTATAACACAATGGTATCAAAAAAAGCCCAAGCTCTGCACAACACTTTATAACACTCACAGGATTTTACAACTCGGGGAAGTTCTCATCACAACAATTATTTAGTCTTTCGTCATAATAATCATGGGTAAAAAGTAGAATTACAATGTTCAAGTTAGAAAGTAATCTACCCAGGGAGTGCTTTGGTAGCCGAGTGGTTACTGTGCATGCCACATAATGGCAGCATCCCTAGTTTGACTTCGGCAAGGAACCTGTGCTGCAGGTCATTCCCTCTCTCTCTCTCCCTGTTTCCCATCAGCCTCTATGCCAGCTATTTTTCAAATAAAAAAGGTAAAAATTCCCCAAAAACACATTATTAAAAAAAAAGAAAATAATCTATCCAGAATGTGCACTTGCATGGATGGGATTGCCCAAGTTTTGCCAAAGTCCTCAGTGCTGACACTCTTGCTGCTTCAACAGACAGAATTTTTTCACACAGAGCTGATGTTTGTGTGAAGATGTCATCATTACCAATAGAAATGATGAAAACTACAAAAATGTAATTCAAATTTTTGAAATTGCCATTCATCATGAACATGCAGTACATTTGCATGCACCTTTATTGCCATTATATTGGACATATTGGTGATTAACAATAAAAATGTGTTCTATATAGTACATGCTGAGTGGCCCCACCAACATTCAAGGCTTTTGAATCAGGAATAACACTCCTGTAGAGAATAAAGCAGAGGATGACTGTCCCACAAAGTAGGCCGACTCCTGGCAAGTCAACCCCCTGCTCTCCTCTAACCTCTCTGGCATTAAGACTTCAATCGCCCTGTTAAATATCAATGTGTGCTGAACTCTGAACACTTCTGAACCAGCTCAAAGGCACAGAATCAAAGAGTTGCCATTTAAAGGCCCTTTTCCACCAGATCACTAAGCTCAAGGCAGCTTGTTTGCTCTATAATGGTCACACTGTAAACTATTTCTTTATCTCCATTTCATAAGTACACTGTGTTGAATTATAAGCAGAGACCTGTGTAAATACTTTAGAAGCCCACAAACTGATTAAACAGAACGACACAAAGACCGAGAAGTATGTGAACCGCCCTTATTGTTCTATCGGATCATGTGACATCACTAATGTTCCCCTTCCCTGCATTAAGCCTACCCTAAGCCCAGCCATTGATGGGTTTTTCTCTACAGCCCTTCCTTGTTTTGCCAGGAGGGACAGAAAATGAAGACTTATTTTGATAAGGAGTTATTCCCTACAAAGACACAACAGTCTCTCTGACTGCATTTTGTTCTTATAAATCTTCATCAATGCCTGCTTTTTGTGCAGGTGGGAAAAACCTTGGCCCATGTGACAGTGTACAGACAAATTAAGTTGAACAGATATAGAGGATGAATTAATCAAGGCACTGACAGAACCGTGAGTAAAGTAGCTGTGAAGTTCCTGCAGTTAGTGAGGATTACAGTATCATGTAAAGCAGATACAGTAAAAGACAAACAACATACAAATAGTGTCTGAAGTCGACACAGAAAGTCATCTGGCTAACTGTTGAAACATATGTTGTGATATACTGAAGCCTTGTGCTGTAGTGATCCATTGTCTCAGGCAATATAGTACTCGCATATGTTTTTGTTCCATTCTAGGCTTTATTCAATCCTTCTTCCTCTGCTTGTCTTTGTGCAGAAGTAGTACTGCACATGCTCACATCAACAAAGCATTACTGTGACAGCTCTGTGAGAGGACACCAGCTACTGCAGTGGCTGTGTGGACAGAGAAACTACTGTGTGACTTCCAAAAACCCGTACAAAATCACTCAACGGAGTGTGGCTCACAGTCTATAGTCTACGGTTTCGGGAAAACCATTCGACTGACTAAATAATGGGATGCTGATTAGTACTAAAAACAAAGAAAAGTCAGACAGTTGATTCACCAGTTAATATTAGAGGATGTTCTTCTATTAAAATCCTAAATAAAATCAAGAAATATTCTATAATAAAGATTTCACTCCACAGCACATATGCAAGGTTGTATTCATGTTCTCCACTGTCTCCCCCTCTCTCCACTAATACAACTGCTGAGTATGTATTTCTTCACCAGTGTACCCTGCTGCAGACTATAATTCTTAGTATGGGGTGATATGTCAAAGGAAATGGGGCTACTCACTGGCATCACGTCAGATACACAACAGCATTACCATTGCATGCTTTTAGTTTAACAGTCACACAACACCAGACAGCAGAAACGTTATTACTTTACTGCCCATAAATAAGACCTAATGGACACATCTTCTCTCTTCTCTCCCTGAGTGTTCCTCCCTGCCAGCCCAGTCATCACCAGTCCTTGGATATAACACATGATGATGATGATGATGATCAAAAGACCTGTATGTCACATTCACAATTTGATGTAAAAACACAAATATAAATGGGTGTCAAATGAAAAATCTAAATAAATGAGTGGATAAACATATGATGAGTATTTGATGATAATGGAAATGATAAATTATGTGCTACAGTCATCACAATCACCAGATCTCAACCCAGATGAACACCTATTGAGGCCGTGTCATACCATCATTTTAAACCCAATCAAATCAATCTAAATGGAATTGCCAGAAATGACAATGTAAATCTTTTGCATTGAGTTCAATTTTGGGGACATGCAAATTTGCGCTGATGATCAATAGCAAGCGGACTTGACTGTGCTGATCTTTTTAGGGGATGGAGAGCTAGAGAATCCAAAATGGAGGAAACTATCCAAGCTTATTAGCTGTGTCGCACCAATCAGCGTTTTATTTAACTCACTTTTCTGGGAACATAAACTCAAAAGAAATATGGCTAGCTGACAGTTATGAGACAAGAGTCAATAGTACAAATACGTCTTTTGAATAAACTGTGTGAAGATGTCCTGAGACAGCAAATTTGCTTGCTCATAGTGGTGGACAATCCTGAGAACAAAAACAAAATGCAGTGCAGAGAAAATAGAAAGAAGCTCAAAGACCATTTGAGACTGACTGGTGCTGGCATGTTCCCGGCTGACTAGTGTGTTAGCTGTTAGCCTGCCAACTACAGTAGTTAGTTTTAGCAATTAGCCCTGCAAGTCGTCACTACGTTACCAAGCCTCTAAAAACACATATCTCAGAGAGAGGTGGGTTGACACTTTCTTTAGACAACACACTCAAACACCATCAACAAAACATCAAGTGAAGAACTAGCTTTTGGAACAATAAGCCCCTCCAACAGAATTCGAGACTACAGCCTGACTGATACTGGAATTTTGGGGCCAATGCTGACACTGATATCAGGGAGTAAAATAAATTTCAATATAGATATAACAAATATACATAAAATACTTTCTAATAAAATGCTGCCTAATATCCACATGTGACAGACAGCATATCTGGGATAGGCCAATATCAGCTGATTATATTGGTCAACTAAATATCGGTCAGGCTCTATTTGAAACACTTCAAATCTATGCCAAGGTGCAGTGTAGCTGTTCTAAAGCAAGCTACTAGCAACCAGCAAGCTTGCCAACAAGGTGAATGTGTTTTGAGTGCAGTGGATCGAGCATCACATACTTTAGGCCTGGCTGTGAGAGGACAATGTTTTGGTTTTACATACCAAACACACTTTTTAAGCAGCTGTTTACTTGGTGTGTGCTGGCGTGTGTCAATTTAAAATTTCACATTGGGTTTGCCGACACCAACTGGTGCTGAGGACACTGAGTCACATACAGTTGCTGTGCCTTCTAGATCAAAATAACAGTAACACAACAGCTGTGTGACTGAGCCCACCAAACTCAAATATTTCCAAATGTATCTACACATGTACCTGATGCTTTCTCAACAGCCTGTCTGATTATAATCTGGTATCATATCAGTGGGAGAGAACTCAGAAGCTCATTTGTTGGGGACACAAGCCACACTGAGCCATTGTTGTCTGCACATTTGAACAGTTAGCCATGCTGTGCTGTCACCTGTTGAGGAGTTGTCTCATTCCATGCCTCACCTCCCCCCTGATGGACAGCAGGTGCCCCACAGGCCTCTGGACACTGTCTGCATGAGACGTGCCAAATGTCCACCAGCTGCCTGGCAGGCAGCTCAGGGCCCGGCATCAGGGACAAGCACATACATATAAAAAGAACCATTCATACTGTTCTTTCAACTAAACTGCATTAAAATGTCTCCTCTAACTGTGGCACACTGGATGAAGCACTAATAAATTACAGGCCTGTGTTTCCCAACCTAGGGGGTGCTAAGTCCTTTTTTCCCCTGTTATTTCTCTAATTATATGCTTTGTTCTTGTGAGATGTTGAATAAATAACCATCTTTGTGTGTCTAAAAATTTTGTATTGAAGAAATTTGAAATGGAAAAAATTGGGTTGAACTGCTCTCTGTTTCACTCATGAGCTGTCACAAGGCAAAAAGCTTGGGAACAAAATTGAAAGTGTTCAAAAAGGGACCTTCACTTATGATAAAATCAACACTATACACTATATACAATCCGGATTAGCATCAGTAGTATGCTGATTAAATATAGGCTCGTCACATAAAAAAGTGTGCATAAATTTGGAATGCTAAATGTTGAAGGTTGTGGGAGTGAGTTGCTAAAATAAGCAACATGTCAGTTTCCCATAGCCAGAGTTGTTGTTACAGTATACGACTCTGAGATGTGAGACCTGATACTGTGGCCAGTTATTCTGAAACAGACAGATGTGTGAAGACAGAACAATTGCCAAAAACAACACAGAGGAACCCACTGCCCTCTCTGTCTGTCTGACTATCTGAGGGGCAGTGACCGGAAAACAAGGGGGGTATCGCAGGTGGATACAGAATTTTTTCACCCTCAATGCTACCAATTCAAAATGCTCAAAAACATTTGCTGTGCACCTAATAATTCTGCCATTACTTTTGGTCTTATATGGTAAAATCAATGAAATAGCACCTCATAAAGCATTTATTTGTTTTATAAAATTGCGCAAATATAACATTGAAAAGCACCATCAAATCTGTTGAGATGAGGTGCTAACTGAAGATTTTATAAAACAGCAAATTGAATAATTAGTTCACTATAAACATAAGACAATAGGAACTGACTTTTAGTAGATTCAAAAATATGTTGTTTTTCAAAATACATTATAACTAGCCTGGCTAACACCAGGCCGCGTCTCAATCTCATGTGAGATTGAGGTAGGGTCTGGCAAGGAGCCGTTCATTTCCTCGTATTTGAGGCGGGATCAACGAATGTCGATCAAATACTTCTGTATGCTACTGGAAAGCAGCACGAACACATCTACTGCTGCTGCTTCGAACGGTTGCTGCACCTCCGTGGCCGCCATGCTGGATGTAAACGGAGTCCCTCTATGATCGTCATCACCTTGAGCCTGCCTCCCCGTTCGGTAATTGGTTCCCTATCTCAGGTGAAAATTTTGTCTTGGTGGCCATGCTAACTTTCTGTGTGAAGTAGAATCTCGCTGGAATCAGAGCATGAGTATACCCAAGCTACATTATCACACTATCTAAAAAAGCTTCATAATCTTCAGTAACAATTTTGTGTCCACTAATATCAAAACTATCACTTTGATGTTCCACAAAAACATTATCTCTGAAAAAACCCCACTGTTTTAAATATGACTAATTACTACCAACTTTCACTAGCAAGTTCCACCTGAATATTTAGTGGAAAAAGAAAAAAAAGAAAAATAGAAATAGATTCTTATAGCCATCATCTCACAGACCTCACATCTCAACTGCTCTGTATTACCAGCCATGTAAGACTTGCTAGGAGGCTGAAATAAATGCTTTGCTAATGGACATTTCAGCAGCAGTCGTTACGCTCTATGAATGACTAAGTAGGAAAAGCTCAACAATCATTTATAAAACCACATACAAAATCTCTGACTACTGTCCCTGGTGGCTTTCATGGTGACATGCTGGGTCCAGAGCGTGCATCTGCAGGGCTGCCTGCAGGATCTCTTCAGTCAGATCACCCAGTGTTTTCCATGTAAACAACATACATGTAGATGGAGGAAAAGTAGCTCTGAGGTGAAATTTGAGACTGACTGAAGAGACAAAGAAAAGGCTTCTGCTATAAAAACAGAACAATGACCTAGCTAAGCTCCAAACATAACATAAACCTGTCTCATCTTTATTTGATAGTATCATCAAAGATCACCAATGACTTCATTATTAGAGCTAATAAGTTCATTTAAAGTGGCTTTTACATGGTTGCCAATATTATCAGCTGATTGTCAATGTTGCTGATGTTAGCTGCAGTGCTCATAAGTTATAAAAGAACATGATGAACATTTGTAAATTTCCCCATACTGTTGATGCTTATTCATCACTGTCATATTCTGGTCTGATAACTAACTTCAGAAGAAGAAGCAGTCATAGCACACATCAACCTGTAACCTGAGGATATCATGTAACCTGACAATATGCCTTAGAATCACAATCAAAACTGTTTACTACTTACTTACCACAAGGCCTACCGTAAGCGTCAGTACCGCAACGATACTTTCAGTATGATACTTTGAGAGGTGTAAACAAGTTCTCCCACAAATTTTTTTTTTTTCATTTAACAACATAAGACATAACATATCAACAAGATACAGGCTACAATTTAAATAGGAAACTATCTAATCAAAGAACAAGTACACAAGATTACAAATATGGATAGTCTTTTGATGCCAGCTTTCATTACTTTACAGTTTTAGAAAGACTGTTATTATTCTCCAACATGAAAAGACAGATACTGCTGGTTATTAAATGTGTAGCATCTCACATGCAAATGAATATTTTTCACACTAGATATACTTAATTTAATCAACCCATAAGTGATCATTTGTATATACAAGCCTGCAAATAGTTCTGCTTTCTTGCAGGCATTCTGGTAACCACCTTCATTCAGCCTCCACTGTGGGATGAGTCACCTTTTTAATCAGACTGTGGTTTCTCTTTAGAATATTTGTGTAACATTGCTTTCTAAATAACTTCTCTGGTTGATGTCAGTTATTAATCAAAAAAACATATAGTTTCTCAAAATGAATGAAGATTACATGGTATTTGTGGCCAAATAAGAACTAAATAACATCATTTCACAAATATCTAAACTATTTTAAATATGTAGCATTAGTAAATTATGTACAAAACACAATCCATTCATAAAATATATTAATTTTACATTACAACTAAAATCTCTTCACATATATACTATACCTTTTAAACCATTTGATTACATACTTACCATTATATAAATATAGATGTAATAGTATAAATATATAATATATAGCAGTTTGAAACTGTAACTAATACACAACACTTAAAATGCCTAATAAGCCTTTTTCTGTTCTGTAAGCTTTAAGAGTCTACCGTGAAGAATAACAGGCAGAATAAAGGCTGTCGTGACTCGTGACAAAAGGACAATGAAAGTGAAATCCATCTGTGCACACCAAGACTTATCTTTCACTCTATGATTGTATAAAAAATCATTAGTATTTCTCTTCACTGACCTGTACATACATGCTACACTGTTTGATTATTTCATGTGGCTGTTGCAGAGACACAGGGAGAGAGACAGGAGGAGTGGCTGAAATTATCATCTGATCTCCAATCTGTGATGTCTGGTGGGCAACACTCTGAGTTACACCCTTGCCTCGAGCTAGCAACTCTACTTTGCACTGCAGACGCTTCAGGACGGATGAGTGAGAACCTCACATTATTTTCAGTGTACATATGGATGGAAAAGAAATATTCTTTTAACATGGGCTTCATAATCAATAATAATTCACTTGAGTCTCTCTGTGAGATCACTCACACAGCAAGCCTCTTATTATTGCATTCAAGGTTGAAAACGAGTCAGGATGTGAGAGGGGAAGCTGTACGGATACATTTTGTAAATCAATGGTCTTGACATGAGAACGGCGTCATATGTTCACCCTCACCAGATGATAACATGGTACGGCCTGGGGTCAGGGAATCTTGTGTCATTGAACAAGGAAATGATTGTTTAAACAGTAATGTAACACATTACACACACACACACACACACACACACACACACACACACACACACACACACACACACACACACACACTTTATTATAAGACTGACCATGTAACACTGGTTCAACACATGCTGTATGAATGTAATGGAATCAACCATAGCATCATGAATATAGAATAATCTAGTTGTACCTCACATGGTAATAGCGTCTTTATTGTAGCTTGAGCTTCAGCAGAGTGGTGGTCCTCCCTGGATAGTCATTAGGTTCTCATTAGCTTGGAGTGAAAGGGATGACCTGCTAGTCTCTTGAGCTTTACCAGATGGGTGGGAGTGCCTTTACAGAGCCCAAACTCCCTTTCAAATGAACATTCCTATAGTGTGCTGCATGGCATTTTGCCAGATTCAAGAAAATTACCTCAGCAATATATCCATGCATGTACCTAAGCAGCACCAAAATGCAAAGCCTTACACCCTTTGCAATGCTCATCACATCCCACAGAACGAAAGTATGGGATGGCACAAATAATAGAGTGATTTGACTATTCTTAGATGCTGAGTGAAAACTGCACAAATTTGTCCTGTGGGCGGTGCTATAGGAAAGTCAACGGGGTCATTAAAATCAGTTCATCTCCGTAGAAGTATGAATGTGCTCAGCAAATTTCAGCTGAGGCTGCCCATTACATCATAATGTATGCTGTACATAATTTCAGCAAACAGGTACTCTTAACATCCAGCAGGCAACAGTCTAATTATTAGTATTTAATTTTAGTATTCAATTGAACAATCCTGTAATCTACAACTTACTACTGTTCCTCTAATATACCAACTCAAATGCATATGAAAAGAAGTTAGTGTAATGCGTGCTCTGTACACAACAACCTCTTGTTGCTTTCGTATTGCTTTAGTACACAACTACAAAGCACAAGGCCTGCTAAATTCATCATTAGTCACTGGTCACAGAAAGCCATATTTAGAAACATAGCCTACTTATCATAAGTCATATCTGGTTATAGTTTGCTGTTCACTGAAGTCACACAAGACATGAAATTAAGCACGTACACTTGCATGTTTGCTCATCAAAAATAAAAAGACCAATTTAAGACCTGTTGAAGATTTATTTCCTGAAATGTTATTTTTATGTTTAATGTATTCTTATCAAAGTAGAATTAAAAACCTGTCAAAACAACAGGATGACTTGCATTTTTGATCAATATGATTGAGTCAGTGCATACCATCTGGCCTTGCTCATGACCTAGGCTGAACACACATTTGATAATGTTTTGATAATAATAAGATAAACTCAAGCTGAATAACAGAATAGGTGGCACAACAGAATAATTACACAATTACCCAACCTTCACATTGGCAAAGACTCCCTACCATCCGAAGCATAAACTCAATTTCTATACAGTGTAGATTGTTACTATAAACTTTTCAACCAGTGACTGTGAAGCTATTCGCCAAAATAGCAAGTCTATGGGGGTCATTTGACATTAACATTTTGTGCGGTATGTTAAATGTATTTGCACAGTTAGAACTCCTATCATGAGAACCACTGAAAGGTTTCCCTGCTCTCGTTGTGGTTCACTTTCAAGCCGCCAGCTCTGTGAGAAATCAACAGGTGACCCTCATACTCCAGTTAAACAAACACAGTTCTCTCCTCACCTGCACTTACGGGAACACACACACACACACACAAGCCTGCCAGAGCTGTATAATCCTACTCTAAAAAAGAGCTTACAGTCACACACTTCAGTCTTCCATAACAAAGAAAAGTTATTAACTCCCTTAAAGGAGATGAAGAAACACTGGTCAGAATATAAATGGAATTGTTTGCACTCAGTGGTATGGCATGTGACATATCACTGAGCCAGACAGAAAGTTACAAAACCGCCTGTATCCAAAAATGGACTGAGAATATGCGGTGTGCAACACTACATACAACAAAATTTCTAACGCCAAATCACAAACACACACATACTACACACATACACAAAAACGCGCTGCTGCAAACACTTCTAACCACCTGTATCTGTTTCTGAGAAAAGCACACGAAAAAGCGCCCACCACATTCAGCTCTAACACTACTATCATTACCGCACCTTGCCTCCACATGCCCAAAGAGCGCTGCCCTTATAATCCATGTTTATTCTATTGAATTACTTCTTATGGCAACATTCCTCCTAAATGACCTCATCTCCAAGTTATCAAAGCCATGCTAAAAAAATATGTGAGATATGTGGAAAGGGAGTAGGAGAGAGGTCACCTATGCACTTCAACTGTAAATCCAGCTGAGTTTTACAAAACAAAATCCTCAACTAATCTGTCTGAGCCTGATCAGTCAGGATGTTTTGCTCTCGTGCATGAATCTCCACCGCCAAGGGCCGCCGCCACACTAATATTAGCAAGCATGTGAGCAAGCAACGCCATGCTTTTTCAGCCAGCAATCAGATCACACAACATCTCATTATAGAGCCATGTCATTCCAGTAACTTCTTTGGTTACTCTGTGCAAATTGAATCTGTTTTAATGTGCCATTATTTCTGAGATTAAAACAAACCTACAGACGCACACGTTCGCACATTACCCCACATGCAGTCTTCACATGGCCAACGTGAGTCATGTTTTCCCTTACTTGGGACGCTTCCTCCCTCACAGACGTCACATTAAACAACACACTGTGTTCCACAACTTTTGTCAGATGACTCAATGTTATGTCATTCCAATGCTATTTCAGCTTGAGTCAACTGCTTGGCATTAGGGTGGCCAGCAGCTCCCCGGGACCTGCCACTCTGTTATTGTAAGCGACCTCATCTTTTATCCTCTAACTCCCAAAAATCCCTGCCTCAGCACTGTAGTCCATTTCTTTTTTGTTCATCTCAGACTCTGCTCAGCACCCACAAGATTGGGGCTTGGTAACAAACTTTTGTGATTTTTTTTTAGGAATGATTGAAATGTGCCTGTAGAATTAAGCATCTGGTAATTGTTAAAGTATCAAAAGTTGGTAAAAGGATTCTTAGTGTTGCTTACTTATTCTATCGTTACATTAGCCTGAACTTATTAAAAATGTATTTTCATGTCGGGAAAGTCTTTGTTTCGAAACTTGTGTTAAGGCAACATTTAGCGTTAAAGTATTAGAGTATCTTGCAAATAAAAAATGTGTTTTGTTTAAAAAAAAATTTACTGCCTCAAAATACTGTATTTAAAAATAATTTTGGTATCAGTACCAAATTTCAAGTATTTAAGTAGCACTGGTATCAAATGTTTTAATCATACAAGATTGAAACATGCTTGTTAAAATGGTAAATGTGTCATGGGCACACAAACAAACTCCAGCACACAAAAAGTAACAAAATATGACTACTATTCAATTTGTGAGAGCGCCTGTCCTATATTAAATCATGCTTGGATGGTAGAAGTAGACTGTTTGCAAAACCACCACAAGTTGCATGTTTTTACTGGCCTATTTTTAATAGTAACTACTTGCCAACCTGATGGCAGGATATTAAATGATGATACATTTTCTTATCAGCTGCTCAGTACACAACAACATGAAAGGAGGGTAATAGAGCTTAAACTGTCTACAGACAAGAGTGTTTGTGAGCAGTCGCTGCTAACCAGCCAACCAACTTAGAGTTTCAAAGAGGAGTTTTTGAGCTTCTGAAGAGACTTTTGACACTAGGTGCAGCATTGTTTTGTTCAGCTGAGTATTTACAGTATACAAGGCCTGGTCTAAACTGTAAAGTTTGTTACAATTTTATAACACGTCATAAAAGCAATATTGCCATAATTCATGGCAATATTTATGTCAAGTATTTAATATTTTTGGCAAAACACTTCAACAATCTGTCAAGATCACGACTTACACACACACACACACACACACACACACGTAGTTCCAGTGATTCAGGAAGCAGGTCATGTTTTTGATACAAAACTAGGAGGTCCTAGGAGCAGCAGTGGAGGGACTTCCTTTGCCAAAGGGCCAAATTCCACATGGTCCATGACCATTAACCCACCCAGGCTGACTCAGACCACCCGCCCCCCACACCCCCCACCAAACTCCCACCACTCAACAGTTCTGGGGAAAGCCTCGACTTCACAAGCAGCTGCTAGTCCTTTCCCCTGGCAGGCAACTTCTAGAAACTTCTGAAGAGGATGTAGGTTTTCCTCGTGCTGTCAACATCTCAATTGCTTGCACTTTTGCTGCACCAGATATGCCAGAAGGGCACCAGATACATGAGGGGAAATTAACTATAGGTCAAACTGAGCACCAAAAAAATACAAAGGGGATCTTCCAGAAACATCCCAAAATAAATTGATGGCTGATACCCTATGTATGGCAGAAGTGTGATGCAGACAGTTTGATAATGTCTTTGAAAAAGAAAAACATCAGCAGGAAGTGTTAAAATGATTTCACCCAGCTGAAATAACATGCTTTTGAATTAGATCAATGCATGGTTGTAGCTGGAGCTCTGGTATCCTTATTTCAGGTTTTATTTATAATTATTAATTATTATTATTAAATATTTATTTACTTAGAAATCCAACTCAATGCAATGATAAAACACTTAAGTATTAATTTAACAGTGGATGTAAAGTATGATCTTCTAACTACTAATATTTTTGACATTTTTCAGATAATTCAGGTAATGTCAGTGACACTAAGTGGCGGCACGGCTGTTAAAATGACAAAACTTTCAATCAAAATTATTTCTGAGTGTGTTTCATATTCAGCTTGAAATGATCCTTTACTTCAGGTCAGTAGGGTCAGTAGTAGGGCTGGGCAATATATCGATATTATATCAATATCGTGATATGAGACTAGATATCGTCTTAGAATTTGCATATCGTAATATTGTGATATAGCATAGGTATTTTTTCCTGGTGTTCTAGATGTTCTTTTATTTGCCTTTTACACACTTTGTCTTTATTCTGCCCTAATTTGGCATATTGTAATAACGTGATATGGCAGAAGTGTTGTCTTTTCCTGGTTTTAAAGGCGACATTACAGTAAAACTATGTAATTTTTTGAACTTACCAGATTGTTCTTGCCTTTTACTCACTTTGTCATGATATCCACCTTACCGATAATTATTTATCAAAAATCTCATTGTGTAAATATTTTGTGAAGGCACCAACAGTCAATATCGTGGCGATATCGATATTGAGGTATTTGGTCAAATATATTGTGATATTTGATTTTATCCATATCGCCCAGCCCTAGTCAGTAGGCTATGACAAAAATCTGTGCCACAGTTATCTGATCCCTTTTTACTTGGTATGCAGTTAATGAGCTTTTTGAACCCTCATTAGACTCAACTCCCCCCAACACACACAGACACACATATACATACACACACACACACACGCTTTTCACCCCCACTCTGAAATGTGTGCCAGCCCACTATTGTCTGACAGTGTGGAGACATGCAGCTGCCTGCAGTCTGGTCTCCTGGAAGCAAGAACCAGCATCAATAACACACAGACAGGGGGGAAACGCTCACAAGGCAAAGGGCAAAGTTTGTCATCCCTTTCATATAGTGTGTGTGTGTGTGTGTGTGTGTGTGTGTGTGTGTGTGTGTGTGTGTGTGTGTGTGTGTGTGTGTGTGTGCGTGTGCGTGTGCGTGTGTTCCAGCCAGGTATTCCTCATGTTATGGGGACATAACTCTGTATACACACTCATGTTGTGGGGATTTGTCTCCATGGACAAAAAGCAACGTAAATCAATAATTTTAAGGTGAAGACTTGGATGTAAGTTAAGGTTAGTTTAGGGTTGTGTTAAGGTTAGGGTAAGGCAAGTAGTGGTTAAGGTTAAGGTTAAGTCTCCAGAAAATGTAATTTTAGCCAATTGAATGTCCTCTGAAGTGATGGAAACATGGCTGAGAGTGTGTGTGTGTGTGTGTGGGCTCTTGGAAAAGGAGCCCTCAACTAAATGACTATTATGAAAGGCTGGAAGGTCAAAGAGAGGCAGGGTATGTCTGCAGTGTGCTGGAATGCAACCAGGGATTCAGGGAGGTAAACTGTTTACATGCCTCTTATATCTGACACAGATGAGTATTCAAGTAGGCTGATATCAAACTGATGATGACACTCTCTTTCCAGCTGTGGAAGGATTAGTTTTATTTCTAAGAACATTTACGTTAAAGTGGAAGTATCTTTTACCCTCAATGAAAGGAACTCAGCAGCTGCTTGCCTTAGTAAAAAATCATCTGAACACAAAGTTAATCATCTTTAAATGGACATATTGTGTTGCTGCTCCTTACAATCACTCAACCGGAACGGATTTTCTGCCCAGTTCACACATTTCCAATGAAATGTTACCAGTGTGCTGGCACCCAAAAATTCATTTAAAAGTAGTTTGTTGCCTCTCTGCAGCTATCAGGACTGCCACTCTTCTCATAATGTGATTTTTGTGCAGCTTTCCTCTGCATAGTTCTCTCTCCAGCACCGCTTTAAGTCTTCAGTTTTCTAGCTTGTGGGCCATTACAGACAAAAATGTGAGAGTTAGGCTACACAACTAAGCTGCAAGTCTAAATCCGCTACTTAACTTTGCATACCAAGTTAGTAAAATAGGACAACTCGGGAGCTCCGTAGACCCACTTTCCTTTATCTTTTGACTGGCGGCTATAAAAGCTGCAAAGTGGAAGTGGATCTTCTCGGAAATCGTTAAAGTGACAGCCGTCCCTCCTCGTTTAATTCACAAAATAACGCTTAACACCTCAGCCTAAGCTCTTCTAACAATCTCCCAGTAAATAGTTGTAGGCCTCGGTAAAGTAGTGAAGGCGAAAACAGTCCCCGGTATCTGCTTACGGGGTTCCCGTGTCTGGCCTCCCCCTACCTCTCTCTCTCTCTCTCTCTCTCCCTCTCTCTCTCTCTCTTGGCTGTGTTTTCGGATAAACAGGGAAATCAAAGCAATGGCTAATTTCAAGGGAAGGGTGAAGGCGACTGACCTGAATAAACTGTATAGTCAGGGCTGATTTCCCCACACCGCCGCCTCCGACCACAACCAGCCGATACTTCTCCTGCACCGAGCCGTCCTTCCAGCCAGCCATCGAGGACACTTCGCTGCCGAAACACCAGTGAGCAGCAAACACCCACTTTTTTTCTCTCTCTCTCTCCTGTGAACTGAGGAGGCCCTGCAGTGGAGAGAGCGCAGAGCAGAAAAATGTGCCAAACGGGTGCCAAAAAAATAACTCGTCGATGTAGTCCGTTTTTTGAAGCACGGGTGGATAGAGGGAGGGATCCCGGAGCTACGGCCGCCTGTCCATACGCCTGACCGTGTTTCAGTCTCGACAACACTGCGATGTTCAAGATGTGGATCCGATAGAAGGAGTAATCAGCCAGACCAGTACTAATGTCTGGCGCTAGGGGCCCTTCTACAGGCAATGTGTGACTCTTTGAAACACCCCCTCCCTTCTCTCTCCCCTCCCCTATAAACCCACACACACACACACACACACATACAAATACACAAATATAGCCTATAGAGAAATAACCCTGCAGCTCTGTCCTGAGACTAATATGCAGTCACATTCCTGTGACCAAACACAGCCTACACGCACAAAACCATGCAGATCTTACTGCAATTACAACCAATTATGCAGTGATAGTGAAAGTGTCCTGCAGCTGTCATTTTAATGCACTACCTCCAGCAGTGTTTTGTTAAAGTAGTTTTTTCCCCCGTTCCATATTATTCCAAGTCTTCACATCTTGAGTACCAGTTTTATTATGTTGTAAAAACCAGGAATTCACAAAGTATAGATCTTTCAGGGAAATATGCAGATTTGACTCCTACTGTCTCTCACACAAATACTTATGGTAAAATACTTATGGTATTAATTCTATAATGATAACAAGTAAAGCATTAAATCCAATATATTGCTGGTTTGCTCTAAAAATATATATATACAAAAATAAATCACTTCTTCATTGTAATAATGCCTAAATTTATTATACCATACTGCAGATACTTCATGACATTTTGAAAATATCCAGCCCCCATATGAGGACCATCAATTTTTCTTAATATCTGGAAGGCCACATTTTCTCCCCTCTGATATCACAAAGTTTTTCATAAATGTCTAGAAAGTTTAACTTTTTCCTTCAAATTGAATAATTGTCATGTTTAAACATTTGCATATCAAATTGATGCTCAGTATATCTTACAAACATGTGTTTGGCTTGATGTCGATATGGAGAACATAGTAAGTAACTGTAAGAAAATAAAAATAAAAATAGGCCACTAAAGAACATCTTTTAAAAGGCTAATACAAATGCCTTTTAAAAATATAAATAGCTATACACAACAAATCTTACAAGATATAGATATATATTCAACTCAATTCAATTACTTTTGTGACATCTGAGCTATGAATTCACTGGGATATTTTGACAACATCCTATTACATTGACTTTTAGCCACTTTTACAAAAGCAGAAGGTTTCTGCATGTTAGTCATTTGCATTACATATAGTTCCTCACTGTGATGTTTGTCTTGTATTTTGGAGCATGTGACATCATGATAACTCATCCCTGAGGTAAAAATAAAAAATGAAGAACTCTGATTTTCTGTCACTGTGGTTGGCAGAAAGCTGACATTCAGTCTGTAGTGTAGACTTAGTCAACCAGCCCGTGTATGTACAACTACAGACTCTACCTCAGCATGTGCAAGCATGACTGCTATTATGTCAACAAGTCAACTATATGCCATGTTAGGACGAATCTTATTACAACACTGAACTATGCAGAATACTGCCACTGTGTGCTGACAGCCGGGGCGCCATCTAGTGTCAAAAGAGAGACTCTAAACTGTGCACTGCTGTCTTCATCAAAGTTTTGATTAAAAGCCTTAAAGTGAATAAAAATTATTTCAGACATTAATAGTAATAGTTATTTCATAGATTCCCAGATTCATTGACACCTCAACTATAGAGGTATAACATGCTGAATACAAAATGATTATACTGTAAAAGTACTGCAGCAATACTCCAAGTCCCCATAGAAATACAATATTTAAAACATAGGCCTACCATAGGCAATGAAACGTCAAAGCCACTTTGAATAAATTCACCATAACTTCCCTTTTCCATAGACACAGCATACAGTTAAACATTAAAACATTATGAGGAATTAAATATTTACACTGTGACGCATTGTTGAGGAGATTATAATCGACCCAACACTGTTGGGCCAACAGTTTCCTAAAAGAGAAAACAACATAAAGGAAACACAAGGTGCAAAGCTCAGACCTTGGGGGTATTGGGTTTACCTGTGATTGTGATAATTATGGGTAATATGAACACTAAATCCAAAGAGATTATACACCACACACAGTAGATGAGTTGCCTGATAGCCGACTGTTTATTTTCACAGCTGAAGCTCCAACCTCAAAGTCACCTTTCAGCCTTTATGTAACCTGCCCGGAGAGACAGATTTCACAGATATTGTTAATGTATGACCAGGGTTGTGACCCTTTAATCTGGCATATTCCCAGAAATGTCCCTTTACTCATGAATCATAAACCAGAGGGCATGCGGAATATGCAGCTCTGTGCCAACACTAATCCATCTCTATCTCATTATCAGAGTCACACTAAACCTTTATATGGCTTTGCAAGTACCTTTGAAATCACTGCAATAGTCTCACCTATGTTGAAATAAGAATTTCCTGACAATGATATATATTTTGTGATGTCACTGTCAATTTGGAGGCCTTGACAGGAACCTTTTCAACCAGTTTCACACTGTGCAACATATCACCAGAAGCATCTGAGGAATTCCATTTAGTGCCTGGAGCCACATCCATGGCTATGAGCTGGAGACAGCAGGAGCCTCAGGCAGGAATTCCTCCACTTTGGGACATAACTACTAAGTCTCTTTGAAATCACCTACTTAACACCCACCATCATGCCAAATGTACATGCAACTTTCCAAGAGAAAGCACTCTAACAGTGCCTGTTCACAGAAGTATGCCTCCAAACCTCACGCTTCCAACAGTTTTCAGCCATGCTTGCGGCATGACTCCAGGAACAGCAATCTGTCAGTCCACCACTTTGGCCCAGACTGATATATCTTGATGAATTTCAGATGGATGGCTATAAAATTTTGTACAAACTTTCATGGTCCATATATGATGAATCTTACTGACTTTGGTGAACCCCTGACTTTTCTTATAGCGCCACCATGAGGTTGACATTCGTGGTTCGGGCTGAGGTATCTCAAACTCTAAGGATCGCCATGAAATTTACAACATATATTTAGAGGATGTGTTTTAATGACTTTGGTGTTTCTCTGCCTTTTCCTCAAGCTCCACAATAATATTGAGTTAGTAATATTTGTACTGAAATACCTCCACAAATACTGGATACTTTGCTGTAAAATGCTGCAAAACTTGAGGCATTCCCATCAGCCTCAGCTGTACTTTGTATTAAGAGCCAATTACCAAATGTTTGTAAGCTAACTCTAGAAAAAAAAAACTGGGTCCATGTAAATCAATAACACACTTGCATGTTAGCATGCTGATGCAAGCACTTGGCATCTTGTCTTGTTTAAAGATCAGTAGTGCATGAAATACTTAAGTTAATGATATTCCTACATGCAGAAAGCAGGCAGAAACAATCAGTAATCAACTATGAAATTATTTTTAAAAAGTATCTTTTTTGTTTGTGTTGATTATATGAAGCACAAGTGATTTCATTAAAATGTAGGTTCACAGTCCTAGAAATGAATGAAAAATATTACCAACAATGCCCTTATTCTCAACTAGAATTTCATATCAACTGCATGGAGCATGCAAAGGGTAGAATTAGTCAAGCTCATCTCCTCTGAGGAAATGACTCAGTAAATACAGCATTAAGCAACAGTTGCTCTTTCTTTTAATACATAGGTTTATTGAAAATTAAATGGGACAGAGAAAGAACATTACTGAGAAGCAGTTATCAGACAGAGGTGATGTAAAAAAAAAAAAAAAAAAAAAAAAAAACATAACAAAAAAACAGCACAGACGCTACTGACTGTATAGAGTTCATAATTTGCTGTAATGAAAGGTGTGGAAGATGTGTGATACAAGAGAACAGCATTTGACTTTTACAAAGTCAGAAGGATCAGCTGGATCAGAGTTGTTTCAGATATTTGTCTTTTTTTGGGAGAGGTTGATCTTGTCACCCAGGCTCAAGGCCATCCCCTGAAAAATGAAGAAGGGAGGATTTATTGCAACAGCCTAAATGCAGCAGATTAACATATTTGATACATTTGATCAACATATTTGACACATGTTGGCACTGTCAAATGCTGAGTTATTTCATATAGTCGCTTTACTTGTGCATTCACTCCAATTCAATCAGTGTCCTAATAGAATCAATGTTCTTTTTCATGATTCAAAAAATGACTTGAGGTTAAAAATCTTCAGATTTATCTGAGCCTTCACTTCACAGATGCCTAAAGGTTCATGGTGCAGCAGCTGTGACCCACCTGACTTTTGGCTCTGATGCGTATGTGTCCATTGACAGGTGCGTCAGGCCCCAGGTGGATGGGCTTCTCAATGCTGACATTAGCTAGGGCGTCTTCCCCAAAGATAGAACGAGCATAAAGGTTGGCAGCCATGAAACCGCAGAAGCCAGACAATGCCTGATTCATCAGACAAAAAAAAAAAAAAAAAGTTGAAAACATTGCACTGACACACAGTTTCAGCATTACACAGGTTTTTTACAAACATGCACCAGTAACACATTTTAGATTTTAAGTATCTTTACAAGTCCTGTCGGGTTTAAACCATTTCTACTTTACCAACCTTCTCAGGAGTCAGGCACTTCATGTTCGTGGACCTGAGGATATGCTGGAGATACTCGTTCAGATCCGTGATGTTGGTGTTTACTGTCACCTATAACGTAGACAGTTTGCTTTAGGGGCGTGTTTTTCATGTTTTCCTGAATATTGTCATTTAGTTGTTCATATGTAAATCAATTTGTTTCCTTCCTTCATGGACAATTAAGCTTTGCTGAATTTTCACAAATTTGTTGATCAAGTAAAAAAAAGAAAAGAGAAAAAAAACACAAACAAACCTGATAAATATATCATGGGGCCTAACAACCATTGTGATTTTTGTGAAGATGCCACAGAGTATAAAATGCAAAGCTCACCTTGTTTTCCCATTCAAACTCAGCCCACATCTGTCTGAATTCTGCATCTGTGCAGGAGGCTGGCTGGATGTAGTCCATGATGTCAATGTGGATGTCGCTGAGGACCACACAGTTCCTGTCGCTCGCGGCTCCTGACACATCATAGACTAGAAATAAAAAAGCAAACATTTATGTGCCACCAGAATTAAATAAGAAAACGTGCTCTCATGGCACAGAGGAACACAAGCACAGAATAAATTAAATTATGTTGATCAAATGACCAATTTTCTTACCAATGTTACCAAATATAATGCCATTTTCAGTAGAAGCCACTTTGACATTGGCCTTGATGTTTGCGAAATCATGAGGAGCCAGAGTTAGAGGTGAAGGCTTCTCAACCAGCTTGAGATCACCTGTAGGATGGATGAGTTCAGATTAGTGAAATGCTTACACTGTGCAATGTAACAACACAAATATGACTGCCTTGAATCTGTTACAGGAGAACAGAGCCTGTATATTAACCCAATAAGGTGATAATAAAGTAGACAAACCTAAAGTGGCGAGCTCCAGGGTGCAATTCTGGAGAGTGTCACTTGTTTGGTTGACCACCAGCACATCCAAAACAATGTCGTACTGGTTGACATGAACATAGGCTTCAGCATAAACTGGATCTGAGAATCCTGTCAGCTGGGTCACCTAGAAGGAACAAAAACGAATTGCGCTTTAATTATCATGTATATAACAACTAAAATATCTCCTCATGGTACGGGACTAAGAGAAACTAAGTCAACAAAACTAGATTTCTGTTAGAGAAACCTTTGCCATCCACTTTAATGGTAACCATAGTTTAATACTACTCTGGTCTCTCTGGTAGTTTTGGTCATCACTATTGACACTATACCCCCCCCCCCCCCTCCCCCAAGTTCATTGCTGAGATCTGGGAGCATGACATCACAGTTTACAGACATATCGCCTGCTTCAATGGTGTGCATTTGCTTTTTCTGCAACAAGGAATCATTTCCAACATTTTGAGTACACTGACTTCTAAATACTGGTTTGCATATAGGTTTACATAATCTGATTAAAACTATTGATTTGTGTATATTCTATCTGACTGTCTTTTATGTTTATTGCCCTTTTTTCCCCCATATCTCAGGAATAGGTCTTGTTATGGACAATGTTATGATTACAGATAGAAATGATGGCCAAAACCATAAAAATAAGATCAAGTTGTAATCATCCGGAATCATCTTCTAATAGGGATGATTAGACTTCAACGGCAATGCAGCATATCGCATCAAAGATGATAACTCATAGCTGTATATTCTTTACTCCAAAACAATTATATCCAAAGCCAAGTCAAACTGAAACTAAAAATAAAATAACATATTTGAAAAACACAAGACACAGAAAAAACTGTGCTCTCTCCCACTATGCAATCCAGACCAGCATCATCTACAGAGGCAAATGCTACACTAAGGTCAAAAAAATGTCTTGTCATTATCACTACAACTAAAAAATTGGCAAAACAAAACTGCAATCTAATCTTCAAACAATTACAATGCTTACAGCTCAAAATGAATCTACAACAGTACTATTCAACAATAAAATGCTTTCCAGTTCTCTTCTATGACATGATAACTGCAGTGCTTGGGTTGTACCTTGTTGAGTTTTGAAGCCAGGGGATCAGCAGCCTCTTTCCTCTGAGTGTTGCCCATAGCAGCCAGCAGACTGAGCTGGAACTGGTCCTCCTTAGAAGTCATCTCATTTTTGGCTGTCAGCTGCATGAAGGAGATGGGGTCGTCCGCCTGCACTGTTACATTACGCTTCTCAGACTCTTTCTGTGGTCGGAATAAGAGACACATACTGTCAATAGATCATTTTCAAAATAAACACATCAAGAACACTATGAAAAGTCAATAATTATATAATTAAAACAAATTGGATTCAGTAGTTAACATTTACAACATTTACTTGCCTTATAAACAATTATCACATCACCTGTATACATGTGATGATGATAAATGAAGGCTTTGTTGCGAAAATATGCAATTAAGACCACAAATGTGTTTTCTTCTGATACTTATAGGCTTTCTATGATGACATTTCAGTTCTACCCCAACTGTCAGGAGGTAAAGTAGTGAGGTCAAAACTGTCATTACCTTCTGTGACAGCTTCTCCTCCTCCAGTCTGACAGTCAGCATATGGGACAGGGATTTGCGACACTCCTTGTTGAAAATGTCATTCATAAGTGGTGAGCACTCTGACAGGACCTTGAGGCACAGCGAGATGCGGTCCACATCATCATCTGTAATTGGCTTCTTGGGCAGAGAGGACTTGCCCAGGTGCAGTACAGTGACCATGATCAGCATGGCCTCTGCAACAAAGGACTGCGAGGGATAGAAAGAGATCAGGATTAGATAAACAGGCAGTTGGTTTAATGCTTTTTAAAAGAGAAAAGAAGAGAGAGACAACTTACATTTTGTTTCTTTTTGTCTTGAACAATAGCAACATAGCGCAAGGCCACTTTGGTCAGTGTAGTGGCCAGGGAAGCTGCCACATAGAAGTCTCCGTCCATCAGGAAGCCTCTGAGAGGAGGCCTGCAACAACAAGAACAGTGTTTAATGACTGAGCTATATGGTATTGCTCCATAATGTGTTTTATTTATTTATTTATTTATTTTTTACCTATCCTCCTCTTTTTTCGAAGGCCTTGAGGAGCTGAGGGCACTCTGCGTCACATAGGTGCCCATCTCTGTCACCAGCTTCTGGGCTGGTGCTGCACTCACTTCATCCTCTGGCTTCACCTCTCCTGTCTCTTTCTTTATCTCATTCTCTACAAGCGGGATCTGCACATTTAAGGAAGAGACAGATGTCAGATATTTGTGACAATTTAAATTGTGCTAGGTATGGTGTTATTTTTGTGCCACATTAGTGAGCGTGCAGTGAGACTTATCTGAGCATGCAGTGGGACACTCGCAAGCACATATTTTATATTTTGAACAGAAAATATGAATCTGAGCGTGTGCGTGCTCAACTCTGACTACACGCTCGCTCAGTCTCTGTGCGATGACGGGCACCTGCGCGCTCGCTCACAGCATCTCTTCTCGCTCGACATCTCGTGTGCTCTCATCTCTGTCTACACGCTCGCTCAAGTTCATCATATTGTATGTAAATTAACCACAAAACCAGCACATTACAGACTGGGAGGAAGCAATTCTGATTGGCTGTTTTGCATTCAATCGGGCTACTTCCTCAAGAGGCAAGGAAGGGATTTTAAAAAGGACTGATCAAGAAAGAAGGATTTTTAAAGAACAGTCTCTACTATTTAGTTCAATGTATTATTGTGCTGTTTGTATTATTACTTTTGTCATTGTCTTCTCCTTGTTGGAGCTATAATTGTTGTTTTTTCGTTTTTGAATATAGCTGAATTTTTGATTAAGATATTAGTATCATTTTGGTTAATTTGAGAACTAGTTCATGCTTTTTTTAAAAGGTACTTTTTTCCCCCTGTTTAAGATTCATTCCTGAGGTATCTCCGTGGCCGTTTGATTTTGAAATTTGAAAAAGACAAATCGCCACTACACTCTTGCTACATTGTTTTCAAAATCCCTCCGCTGCCTCTTGAGGAAGCAGCGTGATTGGATGCAAAACAGCCAATCAGAGTTGCTTCCTCCCAGTCTGTGATGAGCTGGTTTTGTAGTTCATTTATATACACTGTGCCACACTGAGCGAGTGTGTAGTCACATTTTTGTTTGCTCAGATTAATATTTTCCGTTCCAAATATATAGTATGTGCTTGTGAGAGTCCCGCTGCACACTCAGATAAGTCTTAATGCACGTTCACGAATGTGACACAAAAATAAAGCCATACTAGGAGCTGTCGTTAATTCGTATGGACAAACATACCTCTCCTATTGACCTGCGGACCTCTGTCATCACACTCTGGATGTCTTCCTTGGTGCTGCAGTATTCTCCCAAGATCCAAAATGCTCCTCTGTAGATTCTAAAACATGAACAAAACAACAACTGTCACAAATATGATTGTGACCAGATGACACTTGTTGCTGCAGTTGAATATAATCATGTAGTAACACATTGCTTCTGTGGCTGGAAAGGTACATGTTGCAATATTTTCATGATTCCATACCACTTGCAATCGCCATCTTTTTCAGCACAGCTGCCTGTTCCACAAGAGGAGACTGACCTCTGGTGGCAGAAGCTGTGCACTGCAATGTATTTCCTCAACATAGCATTTCGGTACCCGTTTAACAGAAAGAGGAGTTTGTATTTTGGACAGTACTGAAAATCACACCTTCAGGATTTCTAAATACCCTGGTATACTGTAACACCTTGATACTGCCCGGGCCTAACTGACAGAAAAATAAGAATGACTCAGTTTACCAGCAGTTGCATGGAGGAGAGCAAATCATACCACATTTTGTTCCTCATATAAGGAGACTCAAGTTATCTTTTTTGTGTATTGTCCAATTTTACTTTTTCCTTATTTAATGACATAATTTCAGATTAAACATTTTCGTAATTTAGTGAATCGTAAACTGTTAAAAATTGTCATTCTAACAAAAGCAAATATGCAGCAGACAATGAAGTATGTTCAATTTGGCTGTTCAGCTCAAATTTACTACTCACTTGTTATGAAGGAAATATTCTTTTTTCAGAGCTTACCATTTATTGATGAACTTGCCTACTTATCTGAATTAAATAGGCTAAGCCAAATTTGACTTGCTTTTTATTAACATTATGAGAAAAAAGCATTGACCAAAATCCTGCATTCTATTTTTTTCTCAATGTGATTATAAAACCTTACTTGACAGTTTTGATGGCGTGAAAGACTTCCAGCATCTTCTCAATGATGAGGGGTCTCAAGTTGTCAAACCTCTGAATGGCTTCCCGCACAAACTCCAGCACATCAGCAGCAGCTGCCTCATTAGTGTCACTTAAGAATTCCATCAGCTGGAAATCACAATAGAAAATCTTAATATTTTTAAACCAACATTTTTTTGAAAGCATCCTCTTCACTGTACTGAAATAATGGGCAACTCACCACAGGAATGACATTGGCCGCCATATCAGGGAAGCGCACGCTGCAGGAGTGAAGAGTGCGCACCAGCAGCTGTCTGTATTTATCAGTGTCTTCATGTTCTGTTACGTTGTTTGTCTTGATCACCTCTTTCTTCAAAACGATCACCAACTGGAAAACAAATAGGTGTTGCGATGTTTTCAGTCCATTTCCTTTGTGTATGCTTTAGGATAACAGATAAACAGTAACAGCATAAATATACTGTGCCTGAAACAGACCTCTTCAACATTGCGAGATGAGACAAGGTCCAGCGCCAGCTGCAAGGTCTTCTTTCTCACTTCCAGGTCAGGGGTGCTGAGAACACGAAGGATGTCCATCACAAGGTCCTGGATAAGTAGGCATAGGTGAGAGACAAATTTTAAATCTTACCAGAGCTGATGTTGTGTATGTGCAGCATGTATGCATGTATTGGCATGGTCTAATACTAAACCTACAAGGTTACAAGGTTCAGATAGCGTTACCTTTTTGATATTTCTGCTGATTTTTACTGCATAAACTTCAGTATAGTTTTTGCAAACATTTTGCTGGCATCTTCAGTTTAACAATAAATGTTTTAGTTTCATATATATCACTAATCAAAAATAAACAATGAATTTGTGCGGCATCCCAATGCATACACATCATTGGTGAGAATGTATTATCATGAGGAAAGCTTGTACGTTGATTTTTTTTAAAAACTAATCACAGCCACAATTCAAAGTACCTGGAGAACACGTTCGTGAGTGGGATGTTCCTTCAGTTCAATCAGGCGATCGAGAACAATCAGCTTCACGTTGTTGTCGCTTTCCTTGATAATCAAATCAATGTAGCACTGGGCAGCAGCCTGGAGGAAACAAAACACAAAATGCATAAGAGACAGGAGCAGAATGGCAACATTGCTAATGAGTCCAACAGTCAATGCAGACATTTCTTTGAATATAACATCTATATATATATATATATATATATATATAACATTCACTTGATTGCTGCCAAAATCTTGCTGATGTACCTTGACAGCTGTGGGTGCACTGGAGAGGGTTACAAGAGTGCCAGCAGCTTCATACTTAACAGCTGGGCTGGAGGACTGCAATAGGTTGTAGATGCAACGGATAAAGCGAGCACGCTCAGAGGGGTTCGCATGGCACACCTAACGGAAAGAATAAAAGAAGCAATAGTTTATTGAAAAATTCAGTAGTTGTTGTGACAGTACGATGTTGTTCTACACAGCTGGAATTAAAGCAATAAAGGGCCTGACTCACTTTGTAAATCAGCTCCACAATGACCAGCTGGAGAATGTCGCCAAAAGTATGAACCTGGTCAATACATGTGCTGAGGTAATCCAGAGCTCGATCCTGGAAGACATGAATGATTTACGTTAGGTCAGAGATTGATACTGTGGGTCAAGTGGCATTCAACAGCAATAATGGTAAGAGAGACAATATGGCACAAACCTGATCTGCGTGAATCAGCATCATGAAAGCATTTCTCTTGCAGCTGGCATCCTTCTCGTTCACAAGAAAATCATGGATCAACTCTGGAGCATCTGGGATAAGATGTTCAAAGTTCCTAAACAAAAGAAATATTGTCGAGTCAAGTTTGTTTTGTGATGAACAGAGGATGCGATTTGTATATTTGGAAACGTGATAAAAAAGAAAATATTGACATATTTTACCTGTAGATGGTGTAAATGGCCAGCACAGCATTGCGGCGCACGTAACTGTGTCGGTGCTCCAGGCAGGCTCGGATTGCTGGCATGAGTGGCTCCAGCAACTCTGACTCCTTCAGCTTGCACAGGAAACGCAGAGTGGAGCCACGGATGAACTCGTTGGGATGCTGCAGGTCCTGAAATTGGAAGTAAAATTTCACATTAGGATGACTGCTGAATGATTTTAAAAATATATTAAATCATATTCTGTAGAGTTAAACATGAAAAAGCTGGTAGCTATCACACTTTAGATCAACTAAAAACTGACTTCAGCTGGGGTTTTACTGGAAATGATGTGAACACAGCAGCCGAAGAACTCTACCAAACAGGTGTTACACTATCCCTTCAGATAAATACAAAAAATACTGCACATTTTTTAATAATAATGTCTTTCCTACTTTGGTTTCACAGTGTTATGGTCATAAACACATTACATTACACATAATGTTTGATCGATATACCAGTTAGCATACCTTTCTGTAGGCATCACAGACCAGGATCATCTCCTGAAGCAGCTTGCCATCTGGGGTTGTTTTGGGGACAATCTCCCAGAAAACCAACAGCAGTTTTTTGATGGTGTGGTCTTGAAGTGGCAGCACGAAGCGGATTATGGTCATCAGCAGTCCTGGCAACTTCTCACCATTCAGTATCATGATGATGACCTTCTTCAGGGCTTCTGTCTTTGCCTTGATCTCCCCCTTTTCTGTAGAATCATAATCATGATGAAAACACTACTATAAACATCTACATGATCAGCATGGCCTCAAGTATGCATTATAATTTCACCTTTTTCTGTAAGAATTACACAATCAATTTGTCCACTGGCAAGAACAGAAAAGTAGTATAACAGTAAAATATTTAGATAATCAATTAATAATATTAGTCATTTGTCAAGTAAAACACAAACATCTTTAGGTTACAACTTTTCCAGACAATGTGAAGACTTTGCAGTAAAAAAAAAATCAGTGTAACTTCCTTTTCCAAAGAAATCTCTCTTAAAACATACAACAGTGAGTTCTGAATATAAAGAGTGAAGAGGATGTTTCACTCTTAAATTATGCTGCGAGCTCTACAAATGAACATATATCTCTGGAGCTGGATATCTCAAAACCTGAAAAACTATCTGCATGGATACTTAAGGTAAATGACCAAGGATTAATTACCTAGATCAGTTTTCAGGCTGACTTCAGAGGGGGGTTCTGAGTCAGATGGGACATTGATCAGAGTGTAACACACATTCTCTGCAGCTGTCATTTTCCTGCTGGGTTTGTCCTTGAATCCCAATGAAAGTGACTGACTGGATAATACCTGAGACAGAAAGAATAATGATAGATAGTTAATAGTTAATTATGGAGAACACAGATTTATGAATGCAGAAAACGTATGAAATTACTACACATGTGTGCGTCGACTGCTGCATGAATGACATTTATGTCATTTCACTCTTGTAAACTTATGCTGGGCAAAATTATAATAATATAATGTAAACAAAGGAACCACATTTGATGATAACATGAAACAATTTTTTAAAAAAATTAAAAGGTACTTAATTTTCTGGATTAGCAAAGTACAGACAGTATTCATAAATATACACTTTATATAATAGATTTTCCAAAATGTAGTATAGTTTAATATTGAGATACATAAATGCAACCAACTTGGTAGAAGCGTTTTACCCCATATTACTCAGTCCTACCCTATGGGGGCCTTTAAATAGATGCATTTTGAAAAATATCTGATATAATGTGAATATATAGAGATATATACTAAATACCTAGTGTGTATTGTATATGCATTTAACATAATAACATGAACAGTTTAACAAAACAGTAATATCACTCAAAATCACTTTTTGACCTCAAAAATCACTCGTGCTGATTTGACATGTGTGTGGATGCTCTAGGTCAGGAATCAGTAGTTAGGATCAACAATGGGCTAGTTTTTTTTATAATTAATTACAGAATAACAAAGATTTATAACTATGTAAAGGATTGTATGTAAAAAGGGAAAATGGCATCAGCGTAGCATTTGTCTTCCACTGCCAAAAGCTGTTGAATTTCAAACATTACAACATTACATTTAATTTCTGGAAACTTTATTAGACTTTTCAATGTCTCTGCTGGTGTGGGGGCAAGATTAGATGAACAAGATTATATGACAATAACTGGGATTTACAGAAGCCTTAGATTTTACAAGAAAGTTAAAGTTTTGATGTAAAGTATAAATGTCAGAATGTTCACGGGGCCACATATGTTTGCTGCAGGGCCGAATTTGGCTCACAGGCCGCTGTTTATCTACCTCTCTGCTCTAGGTAATGTAAGATTAACCTATGGTGAGCTAAAACTGATCAAGTAGAAATAAATGGCCGATTTCTTTCTTCAGTTAAAGCTAAAAGAGGATTGTGTGTCACGTCTTTAATCGTGACAAAGGGAGACGCTCAATGCTGAGCTGTCTGACAGAAAATAAAACTATGAAGAGGTTAGCATAACTTTCTGATGTTTAACGCCACCTGTGCTTTTACCTGCAGAAGACTGTTATCATCGAAAAACACAAGAGAAAGCAGCCATTACAACCACTGTCCGAGCAGCAGAAGTTACAATGTCACGGTAATGATAAAGTTAAGTCGTGAAATAAAGACACGCAGCGTAACACAACACTGCAGCTACACGTCAGCTGTGTTACATTACCTGCGTTAACTGCCACTGTCGTACTTAAAATATCTTCATAAAAACACAAATCAATGAATTAGTGGACAATTCAATTGATTATAGTTAAGATGATGAACAATCGCCAATCAGCAATTGTTAGCTAACGCCAACTTAGCTTCTGCTCCAACAGCAATGAAATGGAGGACACCACCGTCAGCTAGCTGCGTTACCACGGCTCAGGAAGTCGAACCGGGATAATATAAGTTATGTGTAATTACTAAGTTAAATGCATAACCTACCTAATTTCACGTCTATTATCCTCCGAGGTGGTCTTCGTTATCCAGTTTTGATATATGTACATCTGTGAAAATCCTCAGAGGATCCCACTGGCGAGCTGTCTCCTCGGCTCTACTTCCTAGTGACGTGGAAGATTACCTCCTGAGCCACATCACTGCTACCGTACGCCAAAAGGATCAAACTACAGAGGGACAAACCGCGAATGCGAAAATCACAAGAGTACCGTGATTATACAGTCTATCATTAGAAATCGTGGTCTCGTATAGCATTTTCATCGTTTCCAATAGAATCCAATATGATTCCCATACAATTCTTCCTATTGGACAAAGTGTTGTTTCTTTTAGGATTTGCACATTCTTTCTGAAAATCAGTTTTTTATCAATTGCTTCCAATAAAATCTCTTAAGATTCCTATAAAAAAATCCTTAAACCTAAAAAACGTAAAGCCCGTTTTATACATATGTGTGTATGTGTTTGTGTGTGTTATTATTATTATTGTTGTTGTTGTTGTTGTTATTATTATTATCATTATTATTATTAGCCTATTATTAACCTATAAGTGACTGAACAAATCTCAGTCTGTCTAAGTGTGAAAAGTATCAAAACAGAAAATGTCATATATTTGATATATTTTAGCAGCAAAAATCCATACAGGGCTTCACTTTGAAGAAAATGATAGTGCAGAAGCAAATAGGGCCAAAAAAAGACCACATTTGGGACATAACTGCTCCGATGAGTCACAGCACGTGTTTCCGTACAGCCACAGATGTATAAAAAATCAAACATCCACTGAGTATTGTGATAGCTGGGTAGTTTATATATCAGGAGAAATGTTGCCATGAGGCCAGGATTGGGATAACTGGGAGATAAATCAGCTCATGCAGTAACAACTCAACAAAATTCAATCAAGTTCAGAAGTAAGACTGTCCAGTTTCCCTGAGAAGTCTGAATCCTTTGAAATCTTGGCTGGGCTGGGAACCCCCGGGGGGCAACTGGGAAAGAAAGAACACTTGGGCAGCTGTGTTCATCCTTCTGCCACTGAGATTGTGAATATGGTAAACAGCAGACAGTAAACATTAGAACTGAATAAATGCTACACTGAGAACATGTACGACTTAAGTGACCTTTCATATCAAAGAATAATGAACATTTTATTTCATTTTATTATTTATTTACATTTTGACAAAAATATCCAAAATCACTTTCCAGCTAAAAAAAACATTATTGGGAGTGATATACAAATACTATTCTCATCTTGTTTTAAGTAGTTGATATCCTGGAGATTGTCCAACATTTTCCCATATGAGTAACAATTTCAACCTCAGAGTTTATTGGCTCATACCTCACCGCTGGAGACTCTTGTTCAAACTTGACCACAGGCATCACACACATAAACAGTTAATCTAAAATACAATGCAAAAAAACCATATGGTAATATACTGAATAAACATATTAATACTGAAATAGTTGTAGTTCAGCTTTTAACAAAAGAATACAACATAATTGTAAGGTTTTAGTGGTTTGCAGCACCCTCCAGTGGAAGCTTAGCCTCAGTGATCCACATGCACAAAACCTTGAATGAACCACAGTGTTAAGGTGAATGATTGAAAATCTTTCATTCATTCTTTCGCTTCCACACTGTTTACCAGTCTACAGCAATGCGATAACATATGGTCAAAATACCCTGTGTATCAGGAAGGTTTTTTAATTCCAGCTACTTCAGATTTAATAAATAAGACATTGAACAAAGATGGGTAATTGCAGGCTTGAAGGCCAACATGGGGACTGAAAAGTGTAACACAGAAGCTACATTTATCTTGTCAGTTATATTTACCCACGTTTGTTAATGTTAAAGGACAGCATTCTTAAATGCATTACTGAACATCAATTGAATTATGCATTGATTTGTTATGCTGTTTCAGTGAGTTTGCCCATAACTAACAGTAGATATGTCAGAGTATAGTATAGAGTGTGTCTTGAAATAAGATGTCATGAGGCCTCTATTTTTTAGGTCCAGTGACAGTTAGTGACATGGTAGTGGACTTTTCTTGGAGATGTAACAGAACATTCAAACCAGCTTTATATGATTGCAGGCCTTCTCTCTGTGAGTCAGGAGTTGTAATGTACCATATCCCAGTAAAATCCACACAAGAAGAGTACAAAGTGTCTTCCATGGCCTGAGCTCTATAACAAATGTGACAACATCAAGTAAACTAAAAAAAAAAAAAAAAAAAAAAATATGGCCACAACTAATGTTTTTTAAAAAAAAATGTTTTCTTAATGAATCATTTGGACCATAAAAAACCGTGAAGAATGTCTGTCACAGTGTCCAATAGGTGATGTCATCAAATTGCCTGTTTTGTTCAACCAACTATCCAAAATCCAAACATATAGCAGCAAATCCACAGAAATTCAACATGAAATATTTGACATTTTGCACAAAATTATTAAAACCATTACTGGACCATCAAAGTAGTTGCCAATTTAGTTTCTGTTGATAGACTGATTAGTTAGTAATTTTTGAAGCTCCACAAAAAACATTTGTATTTTCTCAGGAATATAATTAGTTGTGTAGTAGCTTATATGCGTTTGTTGTTTGTATGAGGTAAATTTGTCATTTTGGGTATTTTTTTTTTGTTGCTGTTTTTTTTTTCTTTAACTCTCATGAATATTATTTGTTTCTATTTGCTTTAAAAGTAAAACATATTGAGATCACCTATAATGGCATTTCCTACAGTCTATGAATAAAATGACCTCACTGTTAATTGTCTGTGTCTGTCTGTAATGACTGGACTTTGCTTAAGTTGGCAGTTCTTAGGGACTTCTATTGCAAAATACATTTCTAATGTTAGGCTGTCAGCGAGCTGTGTAACCTATGCCTAAAACATATCCAGTGGCGCTAGTCACCCTGCCATGAAATAGGTCTTTGAACGGCTTTGAATGTGTACATTATTTATCTCGCCATTTAAATATAACAAGCTGTCTTTTAAGAAATCTCAACATCACTCCGCGGCGATTAAATTAACCGCTTGGTTTCGTATTGATTACACATCAACGTTATTCTCATAAATGTATCGACAATCGGCTACTCTTCCAAGGTGTACACAGGAAAACTAGACGATCCCAGAGCAACATGATTCAGATAAGGAGAGAAAGGAGACAATACTGAAAAAGTTAAGTTAATTTTCAGTCGGTGGCACCCAGACTTGTAAAACACTCAAGTCACATTTATTTACGTCCTCTTAAAATTGAGTACATTTGAAAACAAGTTTAAAAAAAAAAACTACTATTAAAGATGAACACATAAGCCCAGTCAACACCCTATAATGGGCTATATTCCCATTCCCATTTAAAGCAAAAACACTTTATGATATTATTACATAACTGGGGGATAAAATTGTTATAGAAGCTCGGCCATCAATTTTAAGCACATTTTCAAATTAAATTATAACTTCTTTTTTTTGTAGTCCTCCCCCTGCTGTATTAGCTGCAGGGTCTGATGAATGCTGCAGCAGGTCGCTACAGCCCCTGAGGTGTTAGTTGTGGCCTGTAGGCGGCGTAAGAGAGCCCGTTTTCTGTAAAAACAACATCTCACCTTCTTTCTTTAGTCCAAGTGCTGGAGCACGTTTGAGTGACCATGGAGTGCGTTTGCTGTCATGTAGTTCAGCGTTAATACGGCGTGAATAGCAGAAGAGGGGGGACTCTTTTGTTTTTTGTTTTGTTTTTGGTGTGTGGATACGAGGAGTCACAGTCGAGCCATGGCTGCACGGGAGGAAGGAGAGGTTTTGCACAGTAAAATAAGGCACCACGACGGAGCTGGAAGTGTAAACAGCTCAGAGGGCTTCAGGAACGGCTATGTGAAGAGCTGCGTCACCCCCCTTAAACAGGACCATCAGAGGGGATTTTTGTTCAACGTGTGCAGGTTTTGCAACGAAGACATCCTCAATTCCAAATTGTTAAAGGTCTCTGCCCTCTACGTCGGCGCGTTTGTAATTTTCGCGGTTTCTTTTCTCATCTCCAGGAGCTTGCAAAGTGACTCGCTTTGGGATTTGCGGACTTTTTTGTCGGGCTTCTCCCAGTCCATCAGTCCTTTATTCAGCATAGGATGTGCATTCTTCTTTCTGACGTTTTACCTGAGGAGGAAAAAGAAGGAGAGCAGCAAATGTTGGCTGGTATCGCTGCCAGCATCGTGTTACCTCGGGGATTTTTTGGTTTTGCGGTTTTTGCAATGGGGAGAGGACCAGCACCAGATGCAAATGGTGGGCAGGTTGTTATTCGTGTTGGGGTGTGTGGGTCTGCTCACACTCATCCCCACTCTCAAACTCAAACACAGTGTTCTCATACTGGTTTTTGCCAGCGTTGTGTGGCTGGTCTCTTTCACAAGTTTGAGCGGTCTGCCCGCACTGCTCAGACCGCTCTTCGCCTGCTTTGCGGGGGTTTCTGGCTCCCTGTTGGGGCTCTGTTTTGACCGCTACTACCCGTCGAGGGAAGCTCCGAGCGGGATTGCCAGCACGGAGGAAAAGGTCCCCGTGATCAGACCCAGGAGAAGGTCCAGCTGTGTTTCTCTGGGGGAAACGTCAACCAGCTATTATGGCAGCTGTAAAATGCCTCGCAGACCTTCGTTGCCCTGTATATCCAGAGAGCAGGTAGGTCTCCCCCCCCCCCCCACTACAGGACCACGTCTGTTGTTGTAGTTGCCAAAGTATAGGCCCACTGTGATCACCCACATGTGCAACAGAGGAGGAAAACATCCAGTCTTATTGTAAAGGCCACACAAAGCAAATCAAACTACTGACCTACAGAAACAAAAACACATTTCCTCACAGATCACTTCAACTGTTTCCCCAAAATGATCAGTTGCACCATCAGCCCAGCAGCAGATATATACAATAAGCTATGTCTTGTAGTTCAGGAAAACATTGCGCTGTTAATGATTCATGTAGGTTATTGCAGACCATTTCTGGTAGAAAGCAACCTTTTGCATTGCTATTATACAGGCATAAGTGTCCAAATGCACTTCAACCAATTAACAAAAATGTGTTTTATGAATTATTAATACTAATGCTTCCGTAGATGCATAATTATCTATGGAAATATCTTGTAATGGAATATCAACATTCAACATGCTATTGTGTGAAATCTAATAATCACATCAGTCATGTTTATCTTCATTTTGTTAGGGACATTTCAATGTTTATATACCAGCCACTCAATGAAATGTGAAGATAACATGGTCTTACCAGCAGCATAGCAAATGTTATGGCCTACACAGTCTCATCTGACTGTCACTGTAGCAGTCAACAAAACAAAATGAGGGTGAACACTCGCAGGGATTATTCAGTGTCCACAGTCCACATTCACTGTGTTTCTTTTCCTTTTTATGTTTGCTTATACACACGAAGCCTTTAAGAGTTATGTAGCTCCTTTCTGCTTTGCATTAGTTTTGTAAACCAATACACTGATATCAAGTGATGTCCATACAAAATGCAGACAGGTTGGATACAGCATGTGGTCGACAACAAACAATTTGTGTATAGACAACACATAACTAATGCAGATATTGATGTCTGTTTTATTTTTAAACAGTGTATTTAAAAACAAAACATGCACACAAAGAGCAGTTCTGTAGTGGATGCCAAGCCATCAGCTCACACACATTGTTTTTGTGTCCTTCAAGCTTTGTCAGAAATGATAAGAGAACTAAAAATGTATATCCAGCTTGCCTCAGTCATGCTACTTCCAGCAGTTGTTTTTCACATCATTGTGTTTTAGGCTATTAGCAGATTAGCAGTCACACTGAGGTGGAAGGCCATAAACAGTGCATGAAAAGGGTAACAGAAAAAAAACAGGGCAGACCATTCAAGAAGACTTTTGAAACCATTTCACCATTTACCACATAAAAAACATTACACCCCAAAATTCACATTTCTGTTTTACTGAACAGCAAGAAGTGAATAAAATTAAGTAGAAGTCAGAATATTTTAACACATGTAAAGGTGGGGACTTTACTTTTACTTGAAATATGTTGCTCCAAAAGTATTTAGTCTTTCAGTTTCTTTTTAGGTAGGTGTAGTTTATACCACAGCACACTTAAACAGCGCATGCAAAGCACAAAACCAGCAAGACATTTTGATGTCGGAAAAGCTAGCAAAACTTTTAAGCATTAGGTATTGAATACAATTGAATGTATTTTTTTTTTTAAAACCCAAAAGTTATTGTTACTTGAATTTGGAGCATTGGATGTCTAGTTAAGTAATTTTATTATTTGCCTGTCACAAAACTCCATTCCAAAACATAGTCTGTTTATACTGTGTAAAACTGCTTAAAATAAAATAGAACAGAAATCTGGAAACATGAAAAAAATTATGAATAAGAGGTAACTGAAGTGTATATTCATTATTTTTCTGCACCCTAACCTGTAGGGAGTGAAATAACACCGTAAACATGTATTTGGCAGTTTTTCCACTAGTAAACATGTATGTCTTTTTTTTCTTAGTGTGTAAAATCCAAATATTATTTATGCATATATTAAAAAATACAGAGATGAAAAGAGATAGACACCATATACACAGTGGATTTCCTCTGGAAATTGTCAGATGAATTAAAGTCTGTGAGCTGCCCGTTAGGTATGCATTCATGGTTGAGTGTGTTTATCAGTCTGTAGGTGTCAGAACTATGATGCAGATTACTGGCAACCTGTCTGCGGTGTTGTGCCCATTGCATGCTGGGATAGTTTTATGGGGCTGTAATATAAGCAGTGCAGTTGATAATGTAGGGAAGATTGTCTTGGAGGCGTTCATATCTTAAAAAAGTTTTTTTTTTTTTTTTTGAGATCTTAGAAAATATTTGAATTTTAACTACTAATAACACACCAAGGATGTCTTTTTATTGGTTTGAAATGGAAAGGAAATACAGTCAGCAAAGAAATGTAAACTGAGAATGAGAAATGATCTATCTATCTAATCTATTCTCTATATTTACTACAAAAAATGACAGCTCTCCATCAGAAAGGCACAAAGGAAGAGTTGGAAAGGTTCACTGGTGATGTCACACATGTTCTTCATCATCACACACATTTTGCACACTCAATAGAAATTGAAATGAAGAACAATATTTAGCCTTTTGATTACCATTTTGGTAAAAACATATCTTTAAATGACCTGCAGTAGTTTTGTTCAAATTGTTTAACAAGATGTCAGTTTAACCCATATCCTTAATCTGCAGAATGTGTATATTAGAATGCAGGTAGCAACAGCAACAATACTTGTGTTTAAAATGTCTGATTTGTGTTTCACAACCCTTCAATTAATGCATGTGCTGACTTTTGCACCATCATGAATATTCAAATTAAAACTACTGTGTCAGACAGTATGTCAAGACTACATCCACACTAATACATTTTCATTTTAAAACATAAAGGATCAGTCCATCTCTCTGTCCATACTAGCAGGCCTATAAATAACACTGCTAGACACAGGAATTGCTAATTGCTCATGTAGGCAGTAGTAGCATTATAAAATGCAGAATTTAACTGCACAACAGTTGCTAGCATAGACAACAAGGTCAGCAACACCTGTAACTTGTTATCTTTGTTTAATTAACCACTGGTAGTCAAGGCTGATGCTGGAAAAGGGTCACATGATTGGGGCGTGACAAATCAGGGAAGGATACATCATGACTGATAAGACCCAATCAGGAAGCGAATGTGGGCATTTGCGTCATGGTTTTTAAAAGTCTCTGTTTCCACCCGTCCAGAATAAAACACAATACAGGAGTTTTCAAGCTAAAACAGGGTCAGCAGCATTTTAAAAAGTCTCAATTTTAGGAGTTTAAAAATCCCAGAGTAATATGGATGCCAGGTGTAAACATAGCACAAAGTTATGCATTTTAAACTGAAAATGTATTAGTGGATGAAGCCTTATAGCCTGACAAACAGCAGGGTGAGACTTATACTGACAGTCACCTGAGTTTGCATTATAGGTCCAGTGTGTGTGTATGTGATCAGTGAAATTCATCAGGCATTTAAGTTGAATGCATTTACCTTGTTTATGCTCGTTTTGGTTGTCACATACACAATGGAAATGCCTTAGTAATACAAACAAATTAAGAGAATAGTTTGTAGACTCTGTCCAATTTGTTGTCATTTGTTAATCCCTTCTGTGAGTTCAAATTGAGGACACAGTTATTAATATATTTTTTAAAACATTTAACGTTGCATAGTGTTGTTACATTAGTTTCTTCACCTGCTGAGCCCCTACATGTTTTATTTGGTATTACACCAGCAGAAGTTTATTAACGGTTGTTAAGTTTACATACAAAGTGCCGCCAAGATGTGTAGTCTAAGCCATTGTGAGAGTAAAACCAGTGGAAGCCTTTGGATGGTCATCTTTCTGATGTTTAGAGGCTATTGGTTTTATTTTTGTTAAGGTACACTGAGGAGTTTTGGGCCATTAGTGGACTTCTAGAGCAAGACTTTGATGAGCTTGTTTTCATAGGCTGCTTTTCATTTAACTCAGGGATGTCCAAACTATTCCACAAAGGGCCATGTGGCTGCAGGTTTTCATTCCAACCAAGAAGGAGCACACCAGACTTGACTCATTTAATCAACTGACCTCAGTCTTCAGACAGTTGATTGGTCGAATCGTGTGCTTTTGATTGGTTGGAGCAAAAACCTGCAGGCACACGGCCCTTCATGGAATAGTTTGGACATGCCTGATTTAACTGATTTATGCTTCCACGCATCCTCTCTCCTCTGTCCTCCGGCCGTGACCCGGAAACTGATCCTTCTCCGCCATCATCAAAGATCTTCCAATCCTTTAAATGCACCTCAGAAGAGACAAGCAGCGAGGAGCCTCCTGGAGGAGTTTAGAGTGAGGAACCACAGGTGTATTCTCTGCGGGAGCTTTTTTATTGGGCAGTAACACCCCTTTGATTGAATGTGTTTACTGATTGGTCTACTTGTGGCATGAAGGCACCAAAAGTAGCTTTTCATATTTATTCATACATTTAAAAATACAGAATCATGAATCAATCATTAAAAACACTCCTGTAATTTCATTATTTTCTTCATAAGCCAAAAGGCTTCTACTGTTTACGGTTCTGTTTCAGTACATCTCTGCTCCTTCAGGAAAATATGACGTCACACAGCTGCTAGTCTCCTATAAAATCATCCTGAGCCTGTAAAGGACGTCAGACTTTAAAAATTAAATAAGCAACATTTTATTTAAACATATTCTCCAGGCTACAGCTGTTTTTGCAGAACCTAAAGAACGTAGGTTCTGTAACTAGCGGGTTTAATTAGTCCATTACTGTGACAGTCAGATGCTGCTGTAGATCTATAATCAAATGATAAAACATTGGAGCAGTTATCACAACTATCACTATGTAGAAATTATTAAGTAAAAGTGTAGTCTTAATTGTACATGAATTTTAAGTTTAAACTTTAGAGTTAAAACTGTTATTTAATCATTTGTACATATTGATAGCCGACTGACGTTTAGGCACTGTGTGTTATGAGCAGTGACTGTCTTCTCAACATGACGTTGGAATTAGTGAGGATGTCCTGTTTGACCAAATAAGTTCCTCGGTCCTCACATCTCTCGCATCCTTGCTGGGAGTAGCTGAGATGTGTGGAACACCTCGAGGAGATGTGTTAGCATAATGAAAAGCACCATATTGTTTGACTGGTCTGACAGCACGCACATGAGGATGCACATGCATACCAAAAGTATACAATGGTTAGGCTATCAAGGCTAGTTTAATTTCTACTTTAACATTTTTAGGACATTGTTGTTGCTAGCTTGGACTTGATGTCAAATTGCCATATCATTTTACTTCCATATTTTTATGAAGTGTTTGTTGAAAGTAATGTCATAAAGTTAGCAATGTTGGTAATGAGTCCTAAAAGGCAGCTATGTGCTAATACATTAGGAGAATGGGACAGTGAGATAATATGTCAAAAAAATGAAGGAAAGAAGGAAATGCATCCCAATATTTTTTAAAACTTAAATAATAAATACAGTACATTTTAGTAAAAAACACCAAATGTAAACACTACCAAAGTTTGTTTGGATGAGAACATGTACAATGATTTACAACTATGCAAGGCAGATGCAAAGGCAGTGAGCGGGAGGTGTTGATTTCACTACATGCAGTGCTACCAGCAAGCACATAGAACATGTCATTTTTCCTTCATCCCTTCAAAGCTTCCACAGCCACTTTCATGATTTTAGCAAACTACTGCTTTTAAGTACAGGCAGATGACATAAGAATGAGATTATCTGAAGGCTATTTACACACATCAGTCAAGCAAGTAGTATGCACCACTTTTAAGCTTAAATTATTGTTTTTTTAAAATCATTTTTTTTTTTTATTAGGACATGATCCCTGCGGCTTCTGCTCTGTCAGGGAGCCATGTTATGATATTTTCTTTGACTCTCATTCACCATTATTTTTAATAATCTCTTGTTAATATCAGTTTTGATGAACATCTTTTTCATTTGCATATTCTAAACAGAATTGTAGTTTATCATAGGAACAAACCATTGTGATCTTTAAACAAAAGCTAAAATAAATATTAAGAATAAGTTTCAGGATTTACAGACTTCCTCATTCTTCCAAGAATCTATGTAACGTTATGGATGCATTATGAGTCCAAAGAATAATTATTTCATTAAAGGTCAGTTGTTCCATTTTGTTTTTGTTTTTGGTTGTGTGCAGTGTTGTGTTGTGTCAGAGCAGGGTAAGTGTCTATCGCTCAGCGCATCTTTTATTTATTTATTTTGACACAGCACCGAGGCTACTCATTTAGACAAAGGTTTCTGTTTCTGTGAAGGTGCAATCTTACAGACTTACACATAAAAACAGACAAACCAGCACACAGCACACCTGACATCAGTGTAGAACATTTAGTGCAGTGCTGGAGATGAAAAGAATTAATTTACCTTGTTCATGTTCAAGTCTGCAAATTCAGTTCCAGTTTTATATTAGTAACTCGAAACCTCTTGCACAACCAAAGCTTTATGGATTGACTGTGAGTGCCAGGGGTCAGGTACACTGAAACCTAGATTTATTGCATTAACTGTGTCGGTCTTTTGTGTTCAACTCTCCTTCAATGGGAGAGCTAGTGAGCTAAGTGAGTGTGTCTTGTAAATGTGACGCAGTGACAGAGCCCTGTAAAACTTTGTGTTTGCTAATTTTGTTGTGAGATTACTGTTGCACTTTCAGTCCGAGAGTCACAAGGGCCTGAAATGCAAGCCTGAAACAAAACTGTCAAAAACTAGGACACTGATGTTGGTTAACATTATTTGAAAGTGAGAAATAAATGAAATATATTTACAAAATGTATTTTGCATGATATTCTCTCAGTCATTATTCTAACATTGCTGCTCTCCAAAACAATTATGTTATTGTCCAGTCTAAGTAGCGACCTGTTCTTGCCAAAAAAATGTTTCCCCTGAGACCCAATTAGTTGTTGAGATGAGGAGGATATAGTGTGATCATATTTTTTTCAGCAGGATTAGTGTATTTGGGCTTTCATGGCGGGGATCTAAAAAGCTCTACTTCATGAGTAAGACCTTAGAGGCAGGGCTGGCTACGCAATGTTGTATTCAGGCAGAAGGCCCTCATTTTGTGTGGGGCAGACAGGGGTAAATAATACACTTAACTAACCCCCCATCCAGACAAGAACAGAGAGGCAGGCTGCAGAGAGAAAGGTTGGAAGGGAGAGCAGTGAAAACGCAGAGCAGCTCTCAGCTGTCACGTTCACTTGCTGTAAAGCCATGTGGAATGATATAACATTGACGTCACAACCCAGTGACGTACCACAGGGTGATCGCAAAGAAGAAAAAAAATGCCAAGTCTTATTAATCGCCCTGTAGAATATAGTGTCTGCCTCCAGCAGTGATCAGAGAGGGAGAAATTGTCCGTCTTCAGACGGTGCGCAATAGAAAGTGTGTTTAGGTGGAAAGAGGTGCCACAGAGAATTGTACTAAAGACCACTTTGCTTGTTTATCCAGAAACTCAGAAGAAGCTTTAGGATTTTTAGATTTTTCATAATTTTATATCACAAAATAATACATTTTTATAATGCCAAATTTTCCTATTTAGATAATACCATCAGCACAGTGGTTTAAGTGTATTCAGCTAATTATGAAATTCTACTTTGATGGAACAGAACAAATGATTATTGTATTAGTAGAGAGAAAATTATTGGTATAAAATGTGTGGTTTAAGAAGATTATGCTTGTATTTAGGGCTATGTGTAATGTGTACAAAATCAGATATATTTATGACAGACATATATACAAAATAGCAATATTAACTAAATAAATATAAATATACATCTTTATTTATCAATATTTATTGATGAATAATAATCAATCATTTGGATACAATGACTAAGTTGTTAAAGGCAAAAATAGAACAGCTAGAGCAGTCTGGTGAGTTCATCACTTTACTGTAATGCAGTATTTAAAACCAGGAAACGACCACACTTATGCCATATCACAGTATACAGATATCCAATATCTAGGATGATATCTAGTCATGATAACATTATATTATTGATATATTGCCCAGCCCTACTTGTAAGTGTAGGTATTGAATGGTCATTATAATTTTCAGCATAATATAATCATTTTATAGTTATTTCTTTTATCATGCCCAAATTGAATTGCAGCTCATGTTCTCTTCATACTGTTTACGTAGCGTCAGGGTCTCTGAGGATGAAAGCCGTCATGTGTTAAGTGGCACTGTCTACTCACTCTTTTTTACATTGGTTCCCTATTTCCCAATCTAAACAAGTGTCTCACCTAATTGTTAAATTTAAGATATTGTGTGTGTGTGTGTGTGTGTGTGTGTGTGTGTGTGTGTGTGTGTGTGTGCGTGTGCGTGTGCGTGTGCGTGCACAGTGTTTTGAAACAAACATTCAGTTATTTTTTCCAGTGTATAGTAAACATTAGTTATACAATATATCAATCTAGTATAAAAAATAATGCTTAGAATATCACACTCGTCATTTCACACTCGAAAGTATAAAACAGAAGAAGAAAAGATTTTTAGTTAATTTCATAACCTAGTTTATTTTTAAAGACATTTCTAAAATGTTATTTATCTTGTAGTTGGAATAGATTGTGGCCTCTTGAGAACTGTGCAAACACAGAAAGGGTTTGTTGCCTAAAAATAAAGGCCATTAAATGACAAGTGTTATCTGCAGTTAAAGGTTATGTGTGTGTGTGTGTGTGTGTGTGTGTGTGTGTGTGTGTGTGTGTGTGTGTGTTGTTTTGAAGGAAACTTAAATCTTGATATCAGCAATGTAATATACAAACTATGTGAAAACAGAACAGCTTGACAGTACTAAGTATTGTGTTTTATTTGCAATAATGATATAAATTTTATTGTACTTAAATAATTTCTGGATCCTGGTAATTAGAACTGGAAATATGTTTACTTAACAGAAGTCTTTGGTGGTTAATGTGACTTTTAAGTAGTTAATAATATAATTCTACTGGAAGAAATGTGACCTGAGCTGAGCTGTTGTTGTAACTGAATGAGAATGACGTGTGAGGTTAACCTCAGTGTTTAGGAGCTTGTGTAACATTTGCGATATCAAGACCAAGATGTCCTAATTCATCGCTTAGCAACTCCTCATCGATGTCACAGGTAGCTGTGATAGTAGGTAAACATTTTGTGCATGCCGAATAGAGAGCTGAATCAGCATTTATGCATTTTGCTTCTATCTTTAATGAAGTTTGTTCAGGTGTTTTCTGGTTCATATTTGAAATGTTCACAATATAATGCTTTTTGCAGTCTTGCTGATTAAAATGTATCCTCCTGTTATTTGATCCAGGTGGGCTGCTGTGACGGCTTCTGTGAATAATATTCTCATCCCTCTTTCTTTAAGGTCAGACCTAGTTTGCATAGCTGCTTTGAATTTTTCATCGGCAGCAGGGCCGGTAGAAAGGGTTAATTTGAGCGGGGTACTGTGTGTTTGGCTGACTGCAGAGTGAAACAGGATGCAGCGACTGCATTGTCAGCCTGCTGGTGTGAGTGCAAACAGATGAGGAAATGCTGGAGCGGGTACTCCAAAACTCCGGTTACCCTGGAAACGGTTTGCGTCATGATCACCAGCAATTAGCTTGCAGCTCTTTAGTTTTCGTGATAGGTCTACCAGAGCTTATCCTAATGACTCTGGTGTCTGAAGAGTCACCATCACCAAAGAGGATTCACTAAATTTTCATAGATGGTTTAATTGTGTTTCCTCCTTTGACATTTTGTCTAGGAAATAAGTCTATAAATTACAGTGATTTTAGGCTTTTTTATGCTCTGTTTTTAAGCTGCCTATAAAGTGCTCTGCAGCATGTCCTCTTGTTCTTTTTTTCCTCTAATGAGTCTTGATGTGATGTCCTGACCTCGTTTATCTGCTTGTATTATTATAATGTACAAAGCGTATTTGTTGCTGAGTTTGGGTATTGTTGAGGCACAGATTGTTGGAGTGGAGAAAGGGATGCCGAGCAACTATCACCAACCAACTTCGGGCTAATTAGACCTTTTTTTTCTGTGACTGCTCTATCAGCCTCCCATTCTTGGCCCGTTTTCATAGAAATGACAGATAAGATAAGTAATGACAAAATGTTCCCGAAACTTCTTGCAAACACAATCAAGCTTTTTTTTTTTTTTTTTTAGTTTGAGGAGACGTTAAAGATTTTCTGCGTAGCTCATCTCAAAGGAGTCTGATTACACCACAAGGTCCCCAACAATGCAAACATTTCTGGTGGCTTAGCTTTTAAGTTCAGGATGAGGTTGTTGAACCTTGCATGTGTCGACTGTTTGCCCAGCCCAGTGACGGGGTGAGAGTAAAAGGAGGGGAAAAAAAGCACAACTAGGTTTTGTGGAGGGCTGGTCGAATTAGACTGCTGTGACATAAATGGTGGGAGACCATGTTTAAATTGTTAGACTGTGGGTAGTACATTTTAGTTTAAGGGAGTCTTTTTTATTTTTTTTAATTTTAACTGAGTACCTACTGCAGGTATTTACTGACTGTTAATAGTCTCCAGATGATATTATTGATGTAACATGATCTCTTCCTTTAATAATCTAAAGGCTTTCAATGATAATTTCAAGGGATGGCCAGAAAAATCTTTAAGTCGCACGCTCACTGAAACATTACACAGCAATCTTGCCAAACACACACACTTTTCTCTCCCTCATTTTATTCTTTCTATCTCCGTTTCTCATTCTCTCTGAATTTCTTTCTGTCTTTCTCTGTGCACCTCTTTTGAAAACGGTGTCAGCACTGCTGCTTTTACACCAAAAGGCTGTTGCTAAGTGACGGTTGACGTCAGCCGCAGCTACAGAGGAGGGCTTGTGTGTGTTTAGCAGCTGAGGGCAGATCCCACTGAAAAGGGCAAAACTGTGAAGCACTATTAGTCACTGCAATGAAAACCCTAACTTCAACCAACAGGATCGCCATTTCCAATTACTGTGCAAAATTTATTCTGGGTGACTTATGGTAAAGTAAATCTTTCAAAATGGAATGGTGAGGTTTAGACAATTTTTTTTTTTTTTTTTTTTTGGAGAAACTGCTCCCGGCCAGTCCCCACCCCCTTTTCTTCACTTTTTCTTTAGTCTGTCGCTGTCTCCTTTTCTTTCTCACTTTAACCTCCGTCCGCCCCTCCCCCAACACACACACACACACACACACACACACACACACAGAAGCTCAAATGCCAGACACCCCCCCCCCTTCACCTCACATAATGTAAGTGAGATTTTGTAGATAGATTTTGTGTCTGACGAAGGCCTCTGACTCTGAGCTTCAGTGTGATATCTCCCCCATCTGGCCAAGGTTGCTCTTGATCTGCTCGCCATTGTTCAGTGTAATCAATTCCTGGGGACCTGTATCATCCTCTCTCTCCCCACCACAACACCCCCCTCCCTGCCTTTCTTTCTCCTGTGACAGCACATGAAATTTGACCACCAAACATAAAGCTTATTATCCACATTTCAGGTTAAGGTAATAGTGACCATTCTATTTTTTTCAATTTGCAAGGTCTTCCTACAAATTTAGTTTGAAAAAGCTACATTACTATACCAAAATAGTTGGCTTGTGCATGCTTTACAAAAGAGGATATCTTTGTTTGTATGTGAGAAAGTTAGAGCCTAAAAACTGTAGTAGACTGTCATGTCTGCATCTGTGTTCTGAAGTCTATGATGTAAGTTATATACAGGCTGTTGGTGGAGATAAACTGGCACCAGCAGGGACTGGTGATCTTTGTGTAGAGATAGGTGTTTGCAGCAGTCATATGGAACTCACTGATGACAAAACAAGTGAGCGCAGACTACATGTTTTAATCGAAGACTCCCTCTGCTGCTAAGGTATGGTGTTCTATTATAGATAGAGTCAGAGCTGTGGCCCGCCCCTAACTGTTATTGCTCCCTGTATTGCTCATAAGCATTTTTGAAGAGTGACATCCAGTGATTAAGACCTCATGTGCAGTAGTTTAGTAGTAAGGGAGACAGTCCTGCAAGCACAAGGCCAGTTTCCTGCTTATTTTGGTAACTGAATACTGTATTGAAGTGTCAGTGAAGAGGACACTGATTCTCCCTCAGCTTCATGTGGACAGTACACCTGACACTTCGGAGGGAGGAGAGCCAAAAAATGTGTGTCTTCATTCAGTAAATCACTGCATTTATACACAATTTATTTAAAGCTTTGAAATGGTGTCTCTCACTTTCTAAAACACTTGCTAAAAGCTCTTTTAAAACCAAACTGTAATGTAATACTGTTTTCATCTTGGCTGTAATGTCCTGGGCTGGCTGTCGCTATGTGACCCTCATTGTTCTTTTCTGTCCTGAACCTGTATCAAAGGATCAACTGGATCAACAGTGGACTTGATGCCACATATCGACATAAGGCTGCCTGACATGGCACCGTAGACATTAGGCATTTGGCACTGAGTGCTCAGCTGCAGACAGCAGAAGATGGCTGGGGGTTAGACACGGATTAAAGATGCAGCATTTGCGTCATCAGGTGAACTCTACCGGGTGTTGTGGTCATACCGAAAATGCTGTGTTACTGTTACTAAATGATGTAAAAACTTAGACACATCCAGTCAATTGAAGTACAGGCTTAAAGCAAATGGAGAATAGCAAGATGGAAAATACAATTGAGACTTTTGTAGGCTTGGTAGTGAGCTGTAAAAGTTGTCATTTTTATAGTTTAAGTCCTTCTTAGTGGTAACAGCTACAAACTGAATGCTTGCAGATGTTGCCATGAGAACAGCTCACAAAATGAGAATCTTACAAATTTAACTAAAGTATTGCTAAATCACCAACAGTGTGCTCACAATTGCATACAAATAAATAAAAATTAGCAAATACATTTATATTATACTTGCAAGTTTCCTCTATAGTGAAAATGCTCTTGCCTGGTGTCCAGTACACAACCAGTAATGCAATAATAATAATACTAATGATAATAATAATTTATACATAATAATATATAATAAGAAGAAAAGTCTAATATCATCAGTATGTCAACCAATCACATTTGATTTCTTGGTGAAACTAAAGTTGGTTTCTGTAATATTATTATAATGTAGATTATCATTGTATATTTTTATACAGCTAACTGCAGCCCCACCAAAGACAAATGCTGGTTGCATATGTTAGTATGAGGTTAAAGTCTTTCTTAAACATACCACAGAGGTAGTCTGTTAAGCTATGTACACAGTGGATATCATTAATCACGTTTTAGACACATTAGCAGGCTGAAAATGCAGAAAATGACAGAAGGTTAGTTATTAGCTTGTCATGGAGCAACGGTGCAATGAGGGAAACAAACTAAAGGTCACATTCAGGAGGACATTTAGGCAGTGCTGCTCTCCAAAACAAACCTCACCTCAAAGTAACTGCTGCAATGAAATGTCTTTTGGATTTCCCCTAATTCCAGTCTATACATCATGGTGCTGTACATAATATAATTTTCCATTCTGAATGCACTGTGTCATATGCTTCATGACAATAACCTACAGAGATGTGAAGGCTGTTCCAACCAAAAATTGTTTTTCCAAGCAGATTGAGAAAGTCTGAAAGAAAAGCAGTGTAGAATATAGTGTTGTGGAGTGTATGCAAATAAATGCCACCTAACTTGAAGATCATGATTTTATTCTGTAACACTAACCAAACTCACATTTTTCCCCTTTACTTTATTATTATTATGATATTCTCATATTCTGATATTATTCTTATAAAAGTCTTTGACTTAAAAAAACCCCCAAACGTCTTGATACCTAGAAATCCAAAGTTCTACCCCTCCAAAAAGGGATTGTATACTACACAAATCTTGGTAAACTAAGTACATGTAGGCTTCACCTTTGCTCTCCTTAACTGTGTTTAGTAAACCTACCTCAGGTTTGTTTGTGGAACTCTGACTTATCTGACAGTCGGCCAGTGTTCCAGTATTTATGCCATGTGGCATCTGTCTCAGGTGATGTAGGCAAAGCTTGCCGAGCTCTAAGTTCATACTTACGGATGTAAAATGATCTCCGGCAGTCCCAGCATTATGTTCAGACCCATTCTGTCAGCACTGCCTTCTGAAGATGATTCATTGAGTTGAACATAACACTGAAGACCTCAGTCGCCCTGAAAGCCATTTTTCCTGGCCGGTGGCATTGTGTTTAATCTGCAAACTGCATGATGATTTTGCAGATTTGAGTTTAAAAAAGATGACAGATATAGATATACAACTTACTAACTTACTTAAACAACAACATATTTTAATTAATTTAGGATGCATTATGTTTACATTGTTTTAACAGGTAATGTTGGCTCTGAGATTTATGTTTGGTGGATGCATTTAAAGCAGATCTACAAATATCTACAAATATAATAATAATATATCTTGTGTCTCAGTTGTTGAAATATCCCTGGAGTCATGTGACTGGTGCGTCCTGTGATGAAGGTCATGCCCACATAGCCTCCCTGGAATGCTTGTGTGGTAACTGGCAGAAATATGTACTCTTCTCTATTAAAATGTGAATATTTTTGATACAATCCTGTCCAAATGAAAAAAGGAAACATGAAAAATCAGTGAAATGTTCTTACCTGAAGAAGTTATTCAGTATTTTTTAAGAATGCTGGAAGTCAGAGGTTTATGTGTTATAACGTATTCTTGTGTTAATAATGCCTGATCATATTTTATATTGTAGAGGTAGTTGTACAGATATGCAGCATAATTTCATTTGATTTATTTCTTGCCTTTTTTATTCAGTTATTCTTTAGATATAACTGGTCCTCCTAACTTTTTCCCTTTGATTCATAAAAGTTGTGACCTCCCTCTCATTGTCTCTCTGACTGCCTCTTTTTCTTCCTGTTCATCACTGACAGCGTACTGACCTCATGGTAGGCTGACAGTCTTACTTCATTATGTGTGCGCTAAATACCAGGGACTCCACAATGTGAAATACCACAACACCCCGCCCATGTACCAAGCAAGAGTGGATTATTCTCATGAAACATCAACTTATTACAATTGGACTTTGTAACAAAAGACATTTTGTGGCCACTTGCACTGCTGTAGTGTCTCTCACATTATTAACTGTTGCCTGACTATAGAGGAATCAGAGATAAATTAAGATCAGTGAGGAGAGACAAACATTAAAATGGTAATAAAATACAGTCCTAATCTGACCACTACAGGGCAGAAAAACTCATTTGAACTCCCAACTCGTGAAATACCACAACTTTTTCGAGCCACTTTCATCAATTTTCAATGCGGTGGGCATAATTTTTCAACATGCAGGGTAGCCTGATAGACCTGTAAAGAACTCCCACAACGTCTTAAATAGATGTCATGAGACCGATGACATTTATATAAGATGACAATTGTCCTTATTCTGAGGTTGCAGGTTGGGTGGATGGCTAAATTAATACGCAAAAAGTGGACTTAGTTGGATACCACTGTTCACTTCATGCTTGCTATCATCTACCTAGACCTAACCAGACCTTAACTAAAGCATTGTCACACCATAAAACACAATTATTTTGTAACAGTGATTTGTAAGGGTTGCTGTAGCCACAAAAGATACTTCCAATTGACATGTATTATATAGATTATATTTCACAAACTGCTGTGATACTGCATGTTGAGAGATGTCCAGTAATGACACAGGTGGGTTTTCACTGGAGTAGGTTGAAAGCCGGGTGCGTCTAATACAGACACTAAAGGATGTCTTGTCTGTCAGCGTCCTACACTGAGGGGTGTGACAAAGCGTATTTGAAACCCTGGAAATGAGAACAGGTCGCACAGACACATATCTCTCACATATTAATACCATATATAACTCTTATGACTATATTGTGTTTGCAAAGGGTTGCCGATATATCAAGCAGACACTGAGCCATAATTTTAGCCAATGGAGTCGTGTTTCTGCTGTTATAAATATGAGTTTATTATTAGTCTCCTACATGACCAACTTTTGAGACGTACATCTGGGTCTTCAGTTTGCTAGATGTTTGACGTTCTAATGGCAAACTGACATTTACACCCCAAACTCTAACCTTTTTAAATGTTTTCAGAACTGAATACCCCTGCCATCCCTTCCATGTATGTAGGAGAACCTAAAGCCAGTGTTTAATTTGTCCGAAGAGGGCCCACTGTAGATATAAAGGGCTCATTCTAAGATAATGAAAACACAATATTCTTATTTTCAGGTGATTATATAATAATTATAACATACTTATGAATATTATAATATATTTCTGCAAAGTTGGTTCCCCTAGATACCACTAAATTCTACACTGCACCTTTAATTTATGATCTGCACTATTTAAATATTTAAATGCCTGTATTTTAGTACATAATGGCTGCACTTTTTAATTTAAAAAAAAAGGAATCATTAAAGTTGCTGTTTACTGTTTACTGTTCTATTTAAATGCCTTTTTTATTTTACAATATTGTGGCTGCACTTAATTTAAAAAAGTATATTATTCCTAGATTTATTTAGTCAAGTTACTGTTGCACTACTAATACTGTTCTATTCAAAAATAAATGGTTTCCTGAGCCAGGCCTTACCACAATGATAATCAGATAATCATATCACAGTCATGCAGGGGTAGTATGATTTTGAATTATTATTATTTTTAACACACTGGTATCGGTATCGGTACTCGGTATCGGACGATATCCACAGCACAAGTATCGGAATCGGTATCGGGAGGGAAAAAATGGTATCGGAACATTTCTACCTCTGTGATCCAACTCAGGCCAACACACCATGATCGGGGCAGTCAGAAAGAACAACAATGGAGCACACAAACAGATTCTTGCAGTGAATTTGTTCAGATGAGTGTATTGAATTTGCATGAATCAGTCTCATATAGCCATTAATTTATTAAAATGTAGTCGCAAATAGCCTAAATAAAAAGTAGCAAGACAGCAGACAAATGTTGAAATACTTGAGAGGGGCCAGTTGTGTATTGATTTTGACCTTTAATTTGACAAGTGTACAACTGTAAGCTTCTTAAGCTTTTTTTATTTAACCCCTGTCACCTTAGCCTTAATGGAAGCTCTGGGAATTTGATATGTAAAGGAGAAATAAGAGGCTGCTTACAGCCAGTGATGGTCGCTTGCTTGTAAATGATTTACTTAACGCACAATTTCTGTTGTGGTCTCTTCCCTCACTGTTCTTTGTGTCTGCCTCTCTCTTTTCCACTTCCCTGTTACCTCCTCCTCCCACTGCTCGACTCTGATGGATGGCGTTTGTGTTCACATGCTTGTTATTGGCCAGAGCTCCAGGGCTCAGGCGTTAGGTTGTGTTTATGAGAGGAGCCTGCACTGATTCCATGATAAAACCAGATGTTCCCTTACAAGGCTTCAAGCCTCCCTGATCTAGCTCTCATGTCCATATCAGGTATAACCTTCCTGTTGTACTCAGGCCTCCTGGCCTCCAAACTATAGATTGCTCTAGGGCTCCACAGTGGTCAAAAAAGGTTGCATATGAAGACATACATCACATGTTTGCACTTTGATACCAAAAAACAATCTTAAAAAGTTAGAAATTGCTGGGAGTTTGGACTGATGTGAGAAAGTTTGTTTTGTTTTTTTTAGTATAGAGAATTTATATTAAGATACTGTGCTTTACTAATTAATGCAAAATAATCTGAAACCCAAACAAAAACAGCACAGTTTACTGTGTTTCGCTCTAACATAATGATATTTCAAAAGAGAAGTGTCAGAAATGAGAACTTGGAAGCAGTGAGTTCTTTTTGATAAATGACTCAATCATTTCATTGATTATTAGCACTGCTCTCTATACATTTTCAGCTGAATGGCTATTTCAAGTAATCAGTTACTCATTTCAGTACTGAATCCTTTATGAAACATCTTCACATGTAGAATATCAGCACATCTTAATTAGTCCTAATATGTCCAAGCCTAACATGACAAATATACTTAATATACAGTACAAGGGAAAGAATGGTCACACTTTCTCTTTGAAGGGAATGGGGAGGAGTGTCCAAACTGTATGTATGTCTTGGGTATGGCTGGCATGATCAATAAGTATACTAAAGACTTCCTAGGAACATAAGATAATGAGTCATATAAAATCACTGTCCTTTTCAACTAACAGATAAGACTGTTTTCCAGTCGGCCTCATTGTGTTCAAGGTCTATCAGATGCAAAACACCTCACAGCAGTTTATAATACTATGATACAAGATTTCACAACTTCAGTCAATCTTCACTTTTCTCATTCAGGTAATTAAGGTAGAATGTATACAATACATAGTATTTAATAAGCAAACAGTGCATTGCTGGATGACGTTTGCATTGCGTTACATTGGACCGTGGCGATAGTTGAGCCATGTTGAACTTTTTTTAGACATGTTTTTTCTTTTCTTTTCTTTTAAACAAAACAAAACATTTTTATGCTGGAGCCAGCAGTGGTATCATTGAAATGAATAAGAAGGCATTGCTTTTCCACTTAGCTCCATACCGAACGTTCAGATGAATAACAGTAGTGCAAGGGACTGTCTTGATGGGAGCGTATTGTTTCAGCTATGGGTGAGACAATGAAATATGATCCAGGAAGTCTGCTTTGACTAATAGATCCATGAGTTTGGAGGCTTATCAGATGCCAAAACACTGCACAACAGTTTTACAGGATTTTACATCTCTGAAAAATTAGCACAGCTGCAATTATTTTATCTTTTGTCTCAACGATCATGAGGTGATTCTTGTAGAACAGAGTAGTAGAAATGCAGTGATCACATTCCAAAGTAATCTACTGTATTTGCAAGTATTTGAATGTCCAATGCAGTGCCTTGCCACATGGCACTTCATTGCATTGTAGCAATAGTTGAGCCAGGTCCATTGAGGACTATCAGTTTCTTTTGTTTGCAGTCCTCTTGGGCATTACAGTTTTTGTTTCATGCCTATATTTTGAATGGTTATATAAAAAAAAGATAGTTAACATTCAAACCTAAAACATATGTAGAAATGAAAAGCCATGCAAACAAAAGGCAACATTACATCTCCATGTGTGCAGGATGTGAGATCTTGCCTTGAACAGTAAAGCCCTTTGGTCCAGGGCTGCCTGGGCACCGTTTCAAAACATTCGCACTGAGATCACCTTTGTCCTCAGGCATATATTGAGTCTTTGATAATACTAGCTTTAAAATGGGTTGTTGTAAACCAAACTTTAAGAGATGGATAACAACAGAGAGGCAGATCTGGTTACTTATTGTACCTTAATAAACAGCTGCTTACATTTTTTTAAATGACAAATGAAGCTCTCTTCAGACTCTGATTGTACATTCAGTGCGTCACAAGGTCAATGGTCCTTTTAATAATTACTTGTTTTAACACTGGGTAAACCTGGGATATTTATATGAACCTGCAGATCAGCAAATCAATGTCAGCAGAAAGGACTTTGAGAAGTACAATTCAGAATATTTACACTTGGGCTCTTTGCCACCAGTCTCTAAAGGTCATACATGCCTATATTCTTGCCAATCTCTTGTGATAGCGATGAATTGCTGCAGTCCAGGTCAACAGAAAATTTAAGCTCAGATAAAATGTAACCTGCATATACAGCCTGCACTGCCTGCAACTATTTATAGGGGCATGATTTACTGAGTGGTTTCCTGTAAACGTGGGATCAAAGTCATGCTTGGATTAAATCCCTTTACGTGGAATACGTTTTGTTGCATAAAATCTTCTGTGTTATGTATTGATTTAGTCACTTTTAAAAAGCTAATCTTTGTTAATGAATGCATATTTTAAATATTTGTGCACAGACTGTGCTGTGTTTTGAACAGAGAGTTTGGCTATGTGAGCTTTTCCACGTTCATGCAAAATAAAATGGACGATGTGCAGAGCAGCTTTGAATTTAAGAGACACAGTTTCAAAAACCACGTCTAAATAAATTCTTTATAACTGTGACCTATCTTCTAGCAGTTTATAAGATTATATTTTTCGATCTTCCTGGCATTTTTTAATTTACCAGATAGTACACAATTGAATTAGAAAAGAGGGGAAACAGGTACCAAGAAAGAAGAATGGTGTCAGTCAGATTCAAATACAATTTGGTCTGATTTTCTTTGTATGTCTTTTGTTGGATAAAACAATAAGTGGTGTACATGCTGTGTTTTGCCAACATTGGTAGCTGTCTACTGAGTTTTGGTGTTGAGTACAAAAAGTTACGTGCCGTTTGAGCATGAAACATACCATTGTTGGAAAAAGTTCATCATTGACGTACTATGATTGACCTTACTCAGATTGTGGCATTTATGTTGTTCCTGTGTGTTGTGTTTGTCATTATGCAAGCTCCACTGTGTCTGGCAACCAGCCAACTGCAGAAACTGTGAGAGTCATTGCTGAAAGTTAAACTGTGATGTTTGTCTATGGTTAAGCTACACATTTCTTGTCAATACATTTCACCTTACCTTCACCTCTTCTTGTGGTATGCTACTTCAGTACACTTTAACAAAAAATATTACTGGGACCTGTACAACAAATTGACAATAAACATTTCATATCCAGTAATAACAGAATGGCCACAGTTCCACACATTAAGCATACATCTAAAACAAATAATATTAAGACTGAATGAAAGTTAATGGAAACAAACACAATTTACACATTTTTTACACTTAAATATTTTCTGCCTGAAAGAGAAAAATAAAGATCTGTTTTATTGTATCAGATTTTGTCATTTAAAAAATCTAAATTTCTTACATGTACATTTGAATTTGAATTATGCACGAAAAGTTGATGATTTAACAAATGTATAACAGTATTTCTAATAATAATTATTATTATGAAGGCATATAATAAATAATAAACTGCCTAAGAGTGAAGAAATATTTATTATATTATTATTTTATATCTATGCATCACTTTCTTTTATATTTGCACTTATTTGCACTTGACTTGTTTTTTTGGCCATTTTAGTGGATTTTCCTCAACATCAAGCATGGGAGACACTAAGTAGCTGCTGCCCTATTTCCTTTGAAAAGGCTTCATAATGACCTCTTTGGCTTTCTTCCCGCTGGTATATATGTATGAAACTCTGCCCCCCCCCCCCCCCCCCCCCACTCCATTCGGCTGTAATTTCTTTGGAGACTGCGGCTGATTCCATTTCTGTTTTTACTTTTAGTTTATTGTTGGGACATGCTGTGTAGCAATATAAGTCTTATGTCTGGGATAAACAAAGTTCAGTTTATTGTGGGGTCTGAGAACTTCCCATTTTGTGTTTGGGTTGTTTTTTTTGTTTGATTTGTTTGTTGTTTTTTCCCTTTTCTTTTACAAATTTTACAAGGGGCCTGGATGATTTTATTTTCAGGCTTTATATCTCAAGCCTGGTAAGACTTGAAGAAATGAGAAAATGATTTTCTTGTCAGTATCGCTACTGGTTGGTAACTTATACCACTTTATGCTAGAAAGTCTGGACTGTCATTTTAATGAAGCACATTTGCTGAACAGTGGCTGTTGTGGAAACTAGTGACGGGTAGATTGTGGTAGATTGCACAACATAGTGTAACAGTAAGACAAGTAGAGCAAATTGATTGAGAAACGTGTTACACACAGACTTTATATATAATGGAAGTAACAGCCGTGACGTCACCCATTGGTTTGTGGACTGCTGCTTTGAGGCCAATAGTATCGGATCTGAGCAGCGCCATCTTGAAAATTTGAGGTGCATGTCGGGAAAAAAACAACACGGATTCGACTTATATGGGTATCCGGAGAAGCAAGAGGATGGAGTGGGGGAGGTTGCGAGGGCTGGATCTCGAGTAAATTGCACACCTACCTACCACAGTCTACACCGGCAACCTGGTGATGCTAACCAAGTTAGCTGTTATGACTAACTATAACCACTAAACTCCAGAGAAAACTGTCGGTGTGAAACAAGTTCACGGCTATTTCCATACAGTCTATCTGTCCGCCCTCATGAACTTGTGAATCAATCAACCTGTCAATCACGACGGCTTTAAAGATTCAAGATTCAATATTCAAGATTCAAGATTTCAAGATTCAAGAACTCCCCACCTGGTTACACAGTAATATCTATTTCAGGTTGGCTAATGGTAGCTATGGACACTATAAACTGCAGGTCATACCAGCCAAGTAAAAACCTATTAGTGTATTTAAGTGAGAAAGGCTTCACTTAAATGAATGTCCTAAATAGATACTTGAGTACTTGTTTTATGAATTAAGTGGTGATGTTTTATAATCTTGATTGCTCTTTCTGTGTTTTACTTAATTTTATCGAAAACACTTTGTAACATTGTTTTGAATGTGAGTACTATATAAATGAAGTTATTTTTATTATTATTACAAACTCTCCCTGGAATTGAATTCCCTCCGTTGGAAATGCAGCTAGGAGAACTGAGTTCCTCAGAAAAGGTTCTAAGTCCCTGGGGGATGTTCCTGGGGTCAGAACGCTGCTTGGTTTAAAATATGCAGGTGTGTCCCAGTCATCTCTCTGCTGACATCAAACACATCCAACCCTCTTGAATTGCTTTTATGCAGACAAGGGGTTTTCAGATGTGATGGTGACACATTCCTTCTTTTGAATGTGCTTCTATTCAGGTCAGCCCAGAATGGCCTCAAGAATCCTTTCATTTGTCATCTGCACCGATAACCATCTTGTACCACATGACGTCTCAAACTTTTGTTATGGAACGTTGACTTCTTTTTCTTTTCTTTTTTCTTTTTTGTACCTACAACAATGCTTCCTTTTTAACAGCTATAACAGGATGTGCCCAGTCCTGTTACTTGTCCATGTGTCCATCTTTTAAAACATTTTCTGCAACACAGTACACCCAAACAAAGATAATATACTTAGAGCTGAGAACCTAAAGTAGCCACATTAGCTTGAGTACAATGAATAGATCAAGATAGATGGTTCATTCCTTGTGAGTCACATTGACTATTAAATATGTGGGGAAATCCTGATATTCTTAAGTTCTGTTACTCTCTCAGCCTTAAGCTCAACTGTGGTCTCACAGTCAATATGGAGAAACATTATCTGACATTGTAGGATCTAAAACAATGACCTTTTTTTGTCTTTTTTATGTTTCTTTAATGATTAAAAAATGCTTACAGCCTTTGAAATGTGTAAAAGCCCTGAAGAATTCAAATGTTCAAAAGCTAAAATAAGAAATAACCTTAAACCAATTTGGCTCTTAGTGATCTAGTTATCCATTTATATTCTTGTCCTTTATCCAGGTCAGGGCTGTGGTAGCGGCAGAGCAGGTAGAACAACCCAGACATACTTTAACAAAGTAACTTCCTGCATCTATTACTTTAGAGTGCCAATGTGACGTCATGTCACCAAGGAGAAACAGTAAATCTGATTATGTGAAATGTGTTAATGTCTGTTGGGACCCTTAAAACTTTTCTCCCACTTTCTCTTGAAATGAGGACACACCTGCAGCCTGCAGCCTCAGAACAGCCTGTGATGTCTGCTCTTGCGTTTGCTTCCTGAGCCTCCAAGTGTTTTTATTGTAGCCTCTCTAAACTCATTCTACACCCAAGCCTTTGCTTCTACAGCTATGCCAGCTGCAGCCTTTCTGGCCTGCTAGTATCTCTGCTAAATCCTGAATCCACCAGCAGGTTCTTGGATCTCCACCGTGATGGATGCCAACCAGCTTTTGGCCACAGATCCTAGCTGTTCCTTCACCCACAGAGGGATGTAACAAGGTCAATTTCCTTCTCCAAATCCCCAACCTCCTTTACGATACAGGAAAGGGTTTCAGTGGTGGGAGCTGAGACCAATCCGGCTTCAAAAGGCATTCTCAGCACACAGTCATTTCTCATTTGGGATTATCAAGTTTGTCTTGTCGTACTCTGCCAACTGATCAGACACAAAAAAATACAGAGATCGCTTGACAATTTGGACTTTTTCTTTCCCCAGGTGTCCAGAACATCTGGTCATACTGTGTGTCTGATAATATTGAGCAGGAGCACTATCCAACTTGGCTTAGCACACAGAAATTTCCTGCCACTTCCCAAAAGGCCCATAGAACACAGTTGTAACTCTTCCACTGAGTTTCTCTGTCAGCCTTGTTCTGGTCCATCTGCTTTTTTCTGGGGACACATCTGGCTGACAAATTCACAACAGCCAGGAAGCAGACAGCAACTGCTATCTTCCCCGCTTCAAAGGAATTAGTGGGTGTGTGTCCATAAGGCTTGTGCTGTGTGTCTTCTGACTCATGTAAACAAAACACCATAGTAAAACCACATGCTATGCCCCTGAGATAAAAAGATGAGAGGACTGTGTAGGCTACTCAGTCTGCAGTAACAAACTATTAAACCAGTTAGGCTTGGATGTTGAATTACTGTTTGAGTTGATAAGTTACTTTGTTTTGACCAAGTTGCCTGTTCAGGTGTTTGGGAGGAATTTTTTCATTCAGTCTTAGTCCAGAAAGTGAGAGTCCATGTGAAATTTAGCAAATTCTCAAACCAATAGTTTGTTTGCTCTGGTCTGAATCATACGTTTACACAGAAAATGCATCACTGAAAGCCACATCATCATATTCATTCTGCTCACTGGTCAGATGTGTCTGGGGCAGGACCTTGATTGCTAACTGCTAGCACCTGCGGATTTTGCTCATCTGCACCCCAGTATACAAAGTGCACCCTGTCACAAGAGCCATTCCAATCAAACTAGCAGACTACACTTAATGGTTTGGTCAGATTGAGGTTGGATCATGTTCCCACACCAAACAAACCACACTTCCTTCAGAGGGTCTCAGTGCTTTTGGTTTTGGGCCATACCTGAGAATGATGTCTGTGTTCAGATTTGCCCAAATGAATCATACTAAGGGGAAAACTTCCAATTCAACCAGAATTAACACCACGTTTGCAAAGGATCTTAGTCAACTTCATTAAAGGTAGAATATGTAGAATGAGCAGAACAACGCCATCTAATGTTCGAGATCGTAGTCGCAACAACCAAAAAGTAATTCCAGCAGTCGGGTTGCCAGGTCCGGTGCCGGATTTTATTTTAGCTCTAACTCTGTAAATATACCACTTTATCCACATGTCTAACCCTTTTAGGCGAGAAAGTAGCCCTTTAGATCCACAATGTGACGCTAATTTGTCCAAATAACATCTGCTTAAAGTTTTGCTCCTGCGAATTCGGAGCCACTCAAGTTAGCCGAAGCGAGTAACGCACTTCCGGTCATTTTCACAAAATAAAACACCCGTTGCCTTTTATTATTAAGAAAACCATAACGATAGAGTTGGTGCTTTTATTTTGAAAACAGGAAGCGAACATACCCTCGCTGTAACAGACATGAAACCACCGAGGTACATTACATTGTAACGCCAGTGGGAGTAGCAGCAATGTCTCTGCATGTACTGCCTAATCCTAAACACCGATTGGCTGGTGAGTGGTGTCGTCAGAAGCAGGAGAGGCTCACTGTCGTAAACATCTAGTTACGTGTACTCTGAGATGGCCGTGCAGGTCAGGAAATGACGTATATGGTTTGTTATTTGTGTTATTACATTACGTGTTGGACTAAATACATGTTGACATATTGAGGCAAGTATTCCGGTTTTATGGAAACGGATTTCATATTTCACAAGAATGGATACTTGGCGAGCTGTACAGAAAGTCCTGAGTCATAAGATGATCGTTGTGGATAAAGAGAAGACTTTGAAGGTATGTAGCATTATAGCTTTTCTCACTTAGCTGAGTGGCTAGCCGAGCTAACCGCTAATACTATTACGGCTGTGAGCAACCATATAAGTCGTGAGTGGTCTTGAATGAATCAGGACAATCTAAGCTTTCCAACAATGTACGGCATGAGTATATATGTTTAAGGGTTGGTGTTTAAAACATTCAGAAGAACGTGTGGCTACCTCCTAACATCCGTCCCGTCCCGTGAACGGAACAGCGTGCGTTAAGAGGTTAATGATCAAATATCAAAATCCGAATAGCGTCAGAAAGTCAACCCACTCTACACATTTCCATTGCTACCGCTCTGATACTTCATGGTACACAAACAAGTAGCATCTCATATGAAAGCTAAGACCCTGGCGAGTTCAACAGTACCACTATTATTGCGCTAAAAACTCAGTGAACCAGCAGCATACAAAGGTAAACAACCACTTATTTACAGCGACTAACAGATATTCTGTCTTACCTTCGAAGTTTTGTGATGAAAAGTTGTACTTGAGAGCAAAAAACATTGGTTTTAGTGAGTCCAACATGGTGGTGTTTGTTTACAACTCCATTTCACCCACTGCCAGCCTACAGTAGCTGCACCGGAACAACAGACAACCCTGGCAACCCGCAATTCCGGCCGCTAATTGTGAAAATATTAATTCAGACTAAATATTTTTTTTATGGAAAAGCAATACTTTCATTCTGTACCCCTCAAAACGCCCCGTGGCTGTATTATTTTAAAAAATATATAGCTTTTAATAAATATTCCACATATTATAACCTTTAACACTTTTCCTTTTGTTTCTGGGAACAAAACCTGATTCCAGATCTCATGTAATACACAAAATGTCATTATATATATTCAGGTTACATGTAAATTTATTCCATACAGTTTGTTTATTTTAATTCTTTTAATGTATTCTTTATAGTTAGTCTTTATGTTTGTTGTCCTTCCCCTCCCCTAGAAATAAAAAAGTCTTCATCGCTGTGGTCACATTATCCTGGGAATCAGGGTGACTAGTCGGATGTATTTAAATTATCTATTATCCAACTCCTGAGAAACAACTAAAATGTTCTAATCTGTTACCTACATTTACGGCACAGACAACATAACACACTGATTGTGGTTACATGCTGCATGCTTACAAATGCAGAAAATCAGCTACTAGAAAGATAACACCTAACCACAAAATAGTTTTTGGAACATACTGAACATCACAAACTGATGATCTTGATTAGATGGGTGTATCACTTGCATCAAAGCTAAATATGCCCCACACAAACCACACTTGAACATGGTGATGCATACAAATTTGTGAATACTCACTGTTGCTGAGTTTTATTTGCTTAATTACACACCAGGAAAGTGGGGGCGTGTGAAAAGACATCTGTAACTTAATACAGAAACTGGAATTAATGTAGCATTATCATCAAAGAACCACAATAAAGGCTGTCTGGAGAGAGCAAAAAACTGATGAGGGAGTATAGGAAAGAGTGGAATCGCTATTTCACTGTAAATTGCATTATGACAAACCCAACTAAAGCCAACTGTGTTACAAGATAGCTGTTACACATTTGTTTGTTGAATTAAAGTTTGGTCAAAATGACGCTTGGATACAAAGGGTTAACGGAAAACAAATTTTCACCAATTCCACAAAAATTGATCTCAAACTGTGTCATAGTTTTTCAGAGCAATCCTGCAATATGATTAAAAGGCACATGCAAATGATTTAGACCATCTTTATATCGCCTTCTTAGTTTGCATAGACTGGCCTGCAGAATGGACCTTAAAACCAAACTCTGACTAGTTTCATGTTGAATTTACATTAAAGCTACTCTTACCTTTCTTGCATTTCACACAGCACAACCCCTCCACCCTCCTCTGTTCCACCCCCGCACTCCCTCCCCTCCACCACCCCCCTCCACCTCTGCCAACACGCACTACAATATTGATGACCAAGACAATGCACATGCACACACACATAGTAACGTGAGTGGACGGGTTGTTACAGCGGAAAGTTAAATTCTGATAAACTGTACATTTTACCAAACATGGAAAAAGCGCCAAACATGAGAGATCTGGCATTATTTACACACAGGTTACCCAACACTAGGTATTTATCTAGAGCTAACTTAGGTCCGTTAGCAATATGCTAAACTTGATCCGGTAACTGTAAGGTTACAACAAATACAGTCGAGTCAAACGTGCCAGAAATGTGAACAAAGGTAAGGGTAGCTTTAATGACTCATTGATAAGTGGCTGGCCAATTTCTGTCACTATTTGAGGTATAGAGTTGTTGATGGGAACAGTTTACTGAAAATATAGCTAAACTGGCAATTTTGACTTTGTGACAGACTACATTACAGATTAGGTGATGTCATAAGGTGTCGGAAGGGGCAAAGTTGGCCTCTCATCTGTCAATATATGTACAGAAGGAGTAAATTATAAATTATGATTTTTATCAAATTTATGACAAAAGGCAAACATCATTATTCAATTACATTTTTCATAACTGTTTTCACCTTTAACACCCTTATTCAACAACAAAATAAACCCAAATATGTGTCACAAAAGTCACAAAAGTCCCTTTTTAAAATGTAGTTTAGATTTGCTCTTACAAGGACCAATCATTATATATCTTTCAAATAATGTTTACAGTTACCATTAGACTCAAACTCTCGTCTTTGCTACCATTCTCAACTATTCCTTCTTTTCCAGTTTTATGCAAAAATTCTGTGGTCTAGTGTGCCCAGAAATAGTCTCTATATCTTTTTCTCCACATGTAAACAAACACTAGGTCTTCATTAGCATGTTTGTCTCCCCATTGAGCTTTTATAAACACATACAAACTTTTCCACCATGAAGATGTTTGGCGCCATTTAAAATTGTAAATTTGTTGGGTGAAATGAACAAGTTTTGTGCTTTATGGTGTAACTTCTACAGTTTCATCCATTTAGATAAAATTAGTGGGGAAAAAATGACACCCCTAGTTCACTCTCATGTCAGACTATAGCAGACTGTGAGGGGCTTCTATGGGGACATTTTGGCAACACATAGATAAGAACTGTGATATTATTTGGCTGAGTTGAAAACCAAAGTAGAGCTAAATGGAGAGTGAATATTCAACAGTCATTCATCAGGTGAAAAGGTATACCACCAGTTGGAAATAATTGGTTGCCAAAGTGTTATTTTTATGGAACATGCATAGAAATAAGAATGACAAACCATGAATTGTCCTTTTTAACATATAATATCTAATATCAGCCAACAGTGGATTTTTTGTCTTAAGCTGCTCTGTTTTATTTATAACAGCTTGCTGCAATGTAATTTGGATATTTACAACTAGAACAATGGGACATCAGACATCATAATGTGTTCATACCTTGAGTGGTTGGAATTTTACAACTATTTTTAGCATGTTATTCACAGTATTTGTTTTTTTAATTCACTGGGTGGGTGCCAATGTGGATCAAATGCACACACCATGCACGTGTGCGAAGCAATAGATACGATCCCAGAAATGAATAAATAATACTGCAGATGACATTATAGACGCTGGACTCTGGAAGGCACATGCTGAACAACACCAAACCAGTGAAGTGGTAGATGAGTGTGAAAGAGAGGGATGACATTTTGCACGAGCTCCTTCCCTTAGTCAAAGAATTTTCCATGGTCCTGCCAGGTTGCCCTGACGACACTGGTGACAGCCATAGACGGACTAGCCATTTGGAGTACCATGAGTTTTTGCTGTTGGGCTGGTTGACCTCTGGGCTGGTGGTGAGCCAAGCAACACTGATGCAAAAAGATTTGGAGCTGTAGATTGTCTAGCTGGCTGCACTGGGAGGAGGTATGGTATCTCTTCCCACCATTCATGAGCAACCACTTAGTCGGTGCATACTTCCCCATGCACCACCTTCATTCAACTGACAGTGGGAGACTGTGCAATGATGACTTTGATGAACCAAACATGGACTAACAGCTGGTCAAAATATGTGGAAACGGGTGAAAAAAAGAAAAAAAAATCTAGTATATTCAGACAGCTGTTCATTTCCATATTTGCCATACACACAGTAGAGCAGCTGAATGATATATTGATGAGAAAATGTCAGAATATTGGTTTCTTCAAGCACATTGGTATCATTTGATCTTAATTTGGTCTTAATCAAACAAATATGATCTAAAATGTAAAGTCAGTACCAGGTGCATTTTATGCATTTTACATTTTATTCTATGATATGATGACAAATACTACAGTATTATCATGTTACATTTCACCATTTTTTTTAAAAAACAGGTTACATGTTTTCCTATTAATACATATATAGATGATAGATGTGCACAGGTAAAAGTGTAATAATAGCATTAATACTAAACACAAGATCTGAACAGCCTGACTCAGAAAAGAAAGACAGCACACTTCCAGCTTTGTGATTTGTTTCCTATGTCCATCATGTCTTTGGCTAAGAAAAAAGCAGTTAAGCTCCTTTGTTGCTTTTTGCTTTACTTTTTTATGTGGGATAGTAATTGCCACACACCCATGACTTCATTGATTGTTGTTTACATGGATCCCCTGCAATGCTACAGTTGGAAAAGCACTAATATGAGTATGTTGGAAACTGTTTTTTGGGGTTTTTTTTGGCTCAAGATCTCACACGTTCTTTCCAGTCACTGCTTCCTGTCTTGGTTGTACTTGATATATTTTACAGTCTTTTTCAAAGCCTTCTTGTCACTTAAAATACATCTAAACCACTTCCATATAATTGATGTTGTTTGCCCTGTTGTTTCATTAACTTCCTCATCTCTGGTTTGGGGTTAACGTAAGTTCACTGTTGAACGCATTCTCTTTGGTTCTGCTTGTATAATTCAATTTTCTGTACTTGCCACTTGATAAACACTTTTATATTTACCACTACATGTGACAATTTACCAGGGAAATGTGAGGATTGGCTGGATTATGAAGACAACAAGCTGAGAGCCATATCAAAAACAGTCTATATTTATCGTTACCAAGTAACATTTATAGTGAATTGATGTTAGAATTAATTTATTGCCAGCCATAATTTCTAGGACTGTAAGAATGTAACATAAAGTTTGTGCAGCCTTATATAATATTTTATTCTGGATTCTTCAAACACTATAATCAGTTTGATGACCTAAATGTGTGAGTATTACATTTATAGTCAGTCAGTCTGGGTTAAAAGTTCAGGCAGTTAAAAAAAAAAAGTCTGTTCCTTCCTGCAGTCGGCTCAGCTGCTGGCCTACCGTCTGCTAACCTGGCTGAGCTTTGGCACTGTGCTTACATGCCCTGCCTTATCCAAGCAGTTCAAGCTATGTCCAACCAACAGGACACACACACACACACACAGACACACACACACACACACACACACACACCCGCACACACTGCAGACCTCTCATCTGATTTGCTCTCTTTTCTGAACACAGGATCACGCTTGACCATATAATCTTTTCTTCTCATGCGTGTCTTGGCAGCCAGAGCCCTGTTCTCATTATCAGTGTACGTGCATTTGCTGAGGGCTGCTGACGCTGTGTGTGTCGCTGCTGACTGACGTCAGCAATGCCATACTCCTCTCCATACAAATGCCCTGCCTGTTTGCCTGCCATTGATACCTTTTCTCTGTCCCCCACACTCTTATTAGCGTGTTTTTATCAGTTCTAGCGATGTCCCCACCTCTCACACCATAGTGCCGGAGCCTAGCTAATATGACACGCAGGTGTAAGTAACTGGCCATCTGATAGCTTGCACAAGTTTATAGACTCCTGTTGGGAAATATTTATGGCTTGTCTCATGTTAAATAATTATGTGTATGCAAAATGTTATTTTTTGCCTGTGCATGTATGTTTCTGATATTGTCTGTTTTGTCTCTGCCTGCCTTTGTGTCTATATAAATACAGTGAGGGAAATAACCCTTTTGGAAATAGTTGTACTATAAATAACCTTCATGCACATGCACATGTAGATGTGCACACAGAGACAAGATCTGTTTGCGTGTTTAGAAGATGACATGGAATTAAAAATTGTGAAATGAATGAGGAGTAGAGATGAGAAATAGGTTGGTCCTAATGTTCTCAGATTGAAGTTATGATATTGATCAGGGCGACAACTAACAGTTCTTTTCATCTGACTAATCTGACGATGCTTTTCTAAATATGTTTTTAGTCAATAAAATGTCAGAAAATAGTTAATGACGATTGCGCAGGTGGTCGAGTGGTTAGAGCATGCCACGTACGCAGCCGTCCCCGGTTTGAATCCTGGCTGGAGGTCCTTTGCTGCATATCACACCCCCCTCTCTCTCCCATGTTTCCTGTCTGTCTACTGTTGAATAAAGGTGTCTATGCCGAAAAAAATCTTAAAAAAAAAAAAATGTTAATGACTATTTCCCAAAGCCCAAAGTGGAACTCAAATGTCTTGTTTTGTCTCAACCAACAATCTACAACCAATATATTTACTATCATAGGAATAAAGACACCAGAAAATATTCACATTTAAAAAACTGGAACCAGCTAATTTTAGCTTTTTTCTCAAAGCATGACTCAAAACAATTCATTTAGTATCATATATATATATAATAGTTGTTGATTGATTTTCATTTAATCAGTTACTTAATTAATCAGCTAATCTTTTCAGTTCTAATATTAATATATAAGTAGCAATTGCAATTGAGCAATATCCTCACAAAACTAGACTATTGACATTCCTCATCTTGAGTAGTAATCAGGGTTTATATAATAGTCAAATAAAAAAATTAACTTAAGGTAGAGAATTAGATTTGCTTAAGTAAATGTACTTATGCAGAATGGCTTTCATTCTAGTATTTTTTTATTAGATTATTATAACAAAGGTTTTGTACTGTACGTGTATTGTGTGTGGCGTGTGTGTTTGTGTATGCAAGTGGATGATGGCATGTGTACAGGAGTCTGTGTCAGCAGCTGAGTTGTGTGTCTGTCATGTGGCTGCCCTCATGTCATGTTTTCATAACATCGCTGAAGAAAATATCTCCTTTTCATTGAAAGATTTTAATCTCATCACTAGCATTAGGCCCTGAATGTTGTTACTTGGCACAGAGGGCCAGCTTTAATAGTGGTGCTGGTGGTGGCGGTAGCACCCATTCAGCCAGCTTTTCCTGTTTCTGTACTGTGTGAGAGTCGGTGAAGCAGTGCATGTTTTTGTGCTTTGTGCACAGATTATGCAGCAGTAAGGAGAGAAGCATAGAGCAATAGTTAGATGTTAAGAGATTGCACACATATTGTGATATATTTATGTGGCACACTAAAGACTTCTGAGTGTGCTACTGGCTGTGTAATTTGTGTGTGTGATTAAAAGGGTCAGTAGAAAATGGATTTGTCAACAAAACATGATCCTTTGGTTGAGTTAAATGAACTACAAGCACACATCGCATCTATTTGTGTCTCCATCTTTATCTCCTGTCCTTTACTCGCATCCCCTCCTTAATGGCATCCTCTCCTTCAGCTTTTATCCATCTCCCTCTCTGTTTCAACCCTTCTGTGTCTCTCCGTAAACAAGCAGAAGGCCAACAACTCTGTCCTCCGGCCGTCTCCCGCCATCCTGTTGCCATGGTGTATGGAGCATTGTTTGCTGGCCTCTATGTCGGGTTGCCATGGCAGGGCTTATTTGCCATATTAAATGTTTGGCAGCATTGTACAGATGCTGATGACAAACACCCAACATCCCACTTTGATCAATGAAACAGTTACTGATTAGAGAAGATGGGATGGAGCCACTGATCTGTTTAACAGTCTCAGTTCATGTATGTATCACATGCAGAAACATAAATGTATAAAACCTAAGATTGATATTACAGACAGGGGAAATGTAAAACTGGCCGTTTAATTGTGTTTCTGTAATGTGTTGTTTTTCTTATTAGATCAGAAAACTTCTCTGGTAGCTTTTCAAAAATGCACGTGTTGTCTTAAATCACACAATTTAGAGCAGTAGTGAACCAGTGCATTTCACATTTAAGTTTACAAATATAATTTAGAGCATTTTAAAGTGTCATATTGGAGTTTTTGCCATTTTTGGATGTGATATAACAATTAATCCAGTGTATAACATTTTTATGATGTAATATGCTTTGAAAATTCATGACAATGTGATGATCCGCTTAGATGTTAAGGAGAAGGATATATGAGAGTGGTCAGGTGTTACATTGGGTATGTGTTTGCATGTTTAGTTGAGCTTGTTTTGAGGTACTTGTCAAATGAGGCCTATACATGTAATCCTCTGTGTCTCTCCCTCTTGTGGCAAGGGGTGAGACTGCACGGTCGCTCTTTGAAGGGAATATTTACTGCAGGGATATTTACATGGCAAAGTGCTGTATTTCTCCTTGTTATAAAACTAAAGGCAGACCTAAACCTCCCCTGGGTGTCCTTTTGTCCTGAGTTGTCAGAATGGATTATATAAGCTGTATTGTTTCTGTTTTTATTTTATGCTGATGAAGATTTCAATTGTTTCATGCCCTACAGTCATGTTTTAAGTCATATGAACTTAAACATTTGAATGATAATTTGTGTCTGATATAGTTTATCCATAAAAAAGTTTAATTAACTCATCACAAATAAAATAAAATAGACACTACTTATTTTACCTTTATCAAAAATCCAAAATCGATGAATATGTAAATACTGTTGTCGAAAGTTTAACTGCTGAACACAACATGTTTCCTACTTCACTGAAGTGTCCGTTCTCAGTGTTTGTGCACTGGAGGCTCAGAGTTTCCACATCACACTTGTGTAAATTGAATATTCGACCACATTGAGTTCCACAAATCATGCTGATAGATACCCTTGTTAAACTCAGATTTTCTTAAACATGGAGAAACTTTAAATTTTCAGTAGCTGAATGTGAAAACAGCCTCCAAGTGTCAAACTCTGCACAGTGAAGTTCAAGCACTCAAGTGAAGAAAAAATGGAAGAGGACTTTAACTATTACTACAGTTCTCATGGCTAAAGAAAATTATATGCAAATGTTATGAAAAACAAATAAAAGTGCAATATGACTGTACAACAGAACTGAATTGGTATCTGCACCATAAGATTTTTTTTATCAAAATTAGGATTTATATCAAGTTAGAAGTTCAGGTTATTTCAGCTTTAGCAACTTTGTGTTACACAACTTGCGCCATCTATGACTGTAAACTGCTGTAATGTGTGAGAGCTCCTGTTTGGTTACCAACAGATAGCAGGGAAATGCAGCTGATTGACGTAGTTGGAGCCAGATAAGATCTCACAGTTCCATTGTCGACGCACCACGGTGGTTTTAGTGGTTTGCTTTTCTTCTTTTGCTTTCAGTGAAAGGCCTCTGTCTGCTGTCGCTAAAACAGCGTGCATTCTCATACCTGTAGTAGAAAGTGCATCATGTGGTGCAGGAAATTCTCAATGTAAACTGTTACTACACCATGTGTTGAGAGAACAGGCAGAATCGACTAGCAGAAAGTTCTGTCACTCTGTTACTGACCTGCTAGTGCCCCTCACTGAAAAGTCATGAGGTATTGTTCTGAAACTGGAGCATAGGTCAAACTTTCTGTGTAAATGCATTTTATATTCTCTGTTGTGAACACACACAAATATGATTACAATACATGATTGATAGCTTATGTGTCTCTCTTGTGTTTTTCAGATGATCTTATGGGACTGGGATCTGAAACACTGGTACAAGCCACAGTATCAGGTCAGTTCAATGTACATGTTCACAGTTGCATAGCCTGACACTGAGGTCTCCAGACTGACTGATCACCACCACTAAAAGCTGTCTTTAAGTCAACTTTGGGACATTCAGTTCTTTTCTGATATTTTCAGTTAGGCAAAATACACATTGTGTAAAACCTGGCAAACAATAACCTTGAAATTGTTGTCATGCCACATTTTATCTTACGCAGACATTCTTTGTCTTGTTTGAACTATTTGTGTAATCTGTCAAAGAATTCAGCTCCCACAGACCAAAAGTCATTATTTGTTCCTAGTAGACAAGGCCAGGTCAGCTAAAATATCTCATGAAACCTGCCTGAAAAGGCAAAGATTATGCTTCTGGGGGTTAGACTGCTGTTAGAATTCATAGGATTTCACTTACAATCAACATTGTGCTATGCCTCTCATATGAATTTAACCACCCAATATATAGTAGTTATATAGTAGTTGTTTCTGCACTGTAAGGGGCTAGAAGAAGAGCAGAGGGATGAAGACACAGCAGGAGAGGAGGTTAGAAACAGAGAATTACAGCAAAGTCATTATTTATATAGGGCAGCAGCTGTCTGAGTAAAGGGCATTATTAAACTTACATTGTTTAGTGAAGTTGAATTGGATTCTGGTTCTAGTTCAAATGTGAATCTATCCTTTCATTCATAAGCCAAAAGACATGACCAATCCTAAAAGAAATATTTTGAAAACAGGTCTTGTGTTTACCCTCGGATCCCCTGTTACTTATTCTTTGCAATTCATGTGTGCCTACGGCAGGGTGCAGTGAGCGGCAATGGTGTGGACCTTTCAGTCATCAACGAGGCCAGGAACCTGGTGTCAGACCTGCTGATGGACTCGTCTTTGTCACCCCAGACCATTTCAGCCTTGCGCAGCGTCTCCAGCCTCATGGGGACGTTTTCAGGCTCCTGCCGCCCAAGGGTCAACCCTTTCACCCCTTTCCCGGGCTTCTACTCCTGTGATGAGGTGGAGGACTCCGTAGAGAGAAGTGACAGAAAGCCCATTAAGGTGTTTTGAAGCTTTACTGCCTAAATACATAAAGACATATGTTAGTCACATTATTCCAAGACCAAAGACACAGTGGTAACTAAACTTAGGAATTAACTAGAAGTTCCTTCAGCATGTTTCCTTCTCAAGAATTGCCACAGTGTGCCGTTAGATTTTTCCAACAGGATTAGCGTTACATCAATGACATCATCAACATGTTGCATTAGGCAATATTGAAACAAGTAGTGTGTCATCCTTCCCCCACTGTTCTTCCAAATTTACATGCCAAGTCCCTGGTCACTGCTAACTCCCACTGGGTTGTTTTGGGGAGGGAGTGCCTCTTTTCACCTGACAGCTAGGTGCTTCACCAGGAAGGTGCAACGGGCACAGAGGTTCACACTATCTTGTCCAGGTCCTTCAGATGAACATGCACTGTGTTACACGGCCTAAGTTAACAAAAGCACATTGCTTTTTGGTTTTAAGTGCTCTTTTCAAACCAAAAAAGTGCAAAAAATTTTCTCTTGAATCACATGATCTCCTTCTTCTGTTTAGTATGTATCTATATTAAAGAGTTACTTCTTCCACATCAGGGTTTGAGCAGCAGAAACAGCCTCCCTACCCCTCAGCCCAGGCGGAGTTCCACCTCTTCATCCTCTGCACTCCCTCCTCTTGACTCCACTTCTTTACGGTGGGAACGCAACAATGGCAAGAGACCCCACCCAGACCTCAACTTGACCAGGTATCAACACAACACAACCAACACAATCCTCGCTATGTCCACAAATACACAAACCCACCTACAAGCACAAAAAGTCTGTACACTGTACTACTTTCCTTCCATTGGTTTACAATACCCTGATTGCCCCATTCCAGATCAGATGAATGATCTCAATAATGTGGCTGTACTCTAGCTGAACTAGCTTGCCTCAGGTTGCTCAGCTGTTTAACAGCACAATTGTGCACAATTAAGTTAAGGACTCCTTTTTAGTTTTTAGATTTTTGGTCAATCTGGAAAAAGTAACGAAATGGGGTGATATCTTCATTATGAAGAAATAATAGAAATAGTACATTTCACATTATAGATTACATTTTAATTTGAGGGGAAAAACTTGATTTGACAGTCAAAACTATAAATATTGTTTTATTTTTGATATTTTTTCAGAGGTTTGCCTGTATTATTTTACACCCCACACTACATCTACCTGTCATGCTACAGCTAGATCAAAATATCAGAGTCAAAACAAAGATTTTCGAGTCATCATGTCGCCCTATGTTCCCATGTTGTGGTGTTACTTTTATTGCCAGAGTGGAACATTGGTTGTACTACAAACATTTAATATATGTCTGATGTAATGTAATAAATTATCATGCAAAGCAAGTTATCCTACCCTAAGCAAACATGTCACTCTGTTATCTTTAGTGCTTGTCACCGTCCATACCGCAGTAACTCAATTTTCACAGTTGATCAGTGATGAGGTAGTTTTCACAATTTAGACCAACAATAACTGCTGCATGCAGATTAAGTCTGCAACATTAATTGTGGTTTGAACTCCACCAGAATACTGAAAATCTAGAATTGAATTAACTAGTTAACCTGCAAATCCTGTTTCACTGAACAGACATACTGACATATTTTCAGCCTCCATTAATTGCAAAACAAAGGAAATGTAAATAACTGTAAAATTTATAATGTCATCATATACTAATTGTTTGTTTTTAAGCAGTCTGAACATTGCAGTGTTCATCTTTCATTGTGTTACTCTGGGATCAATATGTGTATCTGTGAGCTCTGAGTGTTTCAGCTTGTACAGTACAGAGAAACCAAAAGCAGAAGGAAATATGAATACATCACTGTATTATCTATTCTTTGAGTAAAAACATGGACTCTTGCCCTGATTGACAGAGTGAAGGAAAGTATTTCATTGAAGTATAATAATGGCAAATTGATACATTTGAACACTGAGATGTAGTGTTAATATTACTCCACAGGATGGCGGTACAGGTCTTCTTGCCTGAGGACTCAAATCCAGTGCAAAACAAAGAGCTACAATTAAATGTAATGTATTCCTTAGCCAGTGGTGAATATGTGTATATATATCTTTTGTGCTCCAGCTCAGGTCTGTCCAATGGGCCGAATGCAAACCTGCTCACCATTCCCAAGCAGAGGTCCTCCTCTGTTACTCTCACCTACCATGCAGGGCCCAGGCGAGCAGGTGAGACTGAACCATAAAATGTTCAGACACCAAACTTTGAATAATTAGTCATGTTCTTCCAAAAATTTCACGTCTTTGTCTTTTCCTTCATCCACTCCATCCTCTTTAGGGACATCTCCGAGCCTGAGCCCAGTCACCTCACCAAGCCACAGCCCTCCGGCAGTAGGTACAGGTTCCTCGTCCTCCCTGGTCACTCGATCGCCTGTAGAGTTCCCAGACACGGCCGACTTCCTGACTAAGCCGAGCGTCAATCTGAACCTGCACAAGCCTTTGGGTTATACCCTCAGCTCACCTGATTTTCAGCAGCCCTTTCGTGGCTCTGCTTTCCCTCTTTGCACCAGGTGAAACCAGCTGTATTGAAGCAGCATGTTAAGCTACAATCATTTTTTTGTTAGTGTTAATGAGAATAAATGTTGTACTAAAATGTATTATGTCTGTTACTACTACCTCTTTTTGTTATAGCTGTGGTCGTCAGATGCTTAAGGGACCTTCCAGCAGTGATACAGGGGAAATTAATCAGTCATATATCAGTGAGGCTCAACGCAGGCGCTCAGGTACATGCAAGTCTCTACATCTAATACACATTATGTGAAGGACAACATTGTCAAGTACTGTAGTGCTAGATGTTGACAGAGAAACACCATCCGTAAGTAGTATAGGAGGTTAATGCTGCCCTCTGGTGGAGACCACTAATAATGCAAGTGCAAGCACATAAACGCAGGCATAGGTGCAGATGTGTGAAAGAATTAGGAACTTTGATCATTTCTTATCTTTATGTTCCAATGTGGAATAAATTAGTAATTTTGTTGAAAAGACAGACTCTTAATTGGAAAATAAACTTTGATTCCAGTCATCTTCAATCAGTTACCTGAATGAAGCAAGTCATTTCAATAAAGATGTCATCTTTACTGCACACCTATATCAAAAGCTCAGTTAAACAACAAAGTGAATGATTTCTTGAACAATTCTTTTTTGGGGCTGTAAATGCTGCTGATTTGATGAAGTTCAGAGACCTAATATATGCAAGTAACATGATCATTTGCAATAAAAACAAGTATTTTTTGTTTGTAGGGGTGTGTGTGTGTGTGTGTGTCTGTCTGTCTATCTCCATAACCATATGGCATCTTGTGTGGCCTTTCTTTCACTGTGCTCTGTTTGTATGCAGTTGCAGGTGAAGCACTGGAGTTCACAGGGGAGCCTCTAATCAGGGAGGAGAGCATGGAGGTAGATTTGTCTGCAGAGTCAGACATTGCAGGGAACCAGGGCCAGGCAGAGGAGGAGAACAAGAGCCCGAGGACAGACCAGCAGACTCAGGAATCAGAGGTGCATTTTATCAGACAGCTTCAACTAACAACAGGATTGTCTACTGCTGCACAACAGACAGATCAACCATTTCTTTTGTCATTGTTTTTTTTTTGTTTAGCTCACACATTTACAGAGGCTTGTGAGCCACCTGTGAGCCTCTGATGTAGGCTTTGTATCACATACATTTTTAAATGTGAAGAACATTAAAGGTGAGTAGAAATAAATGCATATCTCATCTTTACAATTTGTGCATTTTTTTGGTTTTCTCCAGGGTGAGCAGGAGTTCAGACTAGATCCTATGCTGGAGGACCATGAAGCTCTCATGGAGAGGATGAACACCTGGAACTTCCAGATCTTCGACCTGGTAGACAAAACAGGAGGAAAAACAGGAAGAATACTCAGCTATGTTAGTACAACAACCACAAACCAACCATGATCACCTATAACTGTTTTATGTTTTTGTTGTGCTCCTAGGCTTAGGTCAGTCAATGTGTCCACCCTTAATAGCTCTCTTAAAAAGCAAAATAGTCAGTATACTGTTTGTTGTTTGTTCCATTCAACACATCTGTTAAGTGGAGTATAATGATCATTGTTGCCCTTATTGACTGCTAACACTGTGTTCACCTTTTAGCTGTAATTTAATATTCTATATAAAAATACATTTTGAGATATCTTTTATTAAAAACAGTGTGCAGTCTGGTATAATCTGGAAAAGGTTTGGAAACAGGATAAATATATTGTTAGTAGGAGGAAAACAGTATACACAGGTGGACTTGGTGTGGGCTTTAATAGCAGCTAATCACATCAGCTCATCAGCAGAACAGAGAGGAGGCTGGCTTCTCCTAAAAGAAAACTGTTTTTGTTTCAGGTGTTCAACCACAGACTTCAACATTTCAAAAAATGTGAATATGCAACACTCTAATTAGAACCATTACAGTACAAAACTTACAATATGCTTACAAGTACCTATGATGTCTCTTTTTAGCTTGAAATGACATTGACAGTGAACTTCTTGTCTTTGCATAATGATTTTAATGTTTCTGTGTTTTAATGTTCCACTGATCATCAGTGATGGTGCTGGTTATCCTGTGTTCTGATCTGTGTTTCAGTAAAGATGGTTTGTATTTCCCCAGGTGACATACACCCTTTTCCAGGATACGTGTCTGTTTGAAATTTTCAAGATCCCTGTGAGGGAGTTCATGACATACTTCTGTGCTCTGGAAAATGGCTACAGGGACATTCCCTGTGAGTGTTACACTGTGTAGGCCTCAAACAAATTCAAAGACTCATGTTTGTTTTTTGTTTGTTCATGTGTCACTCCGAGATGTTCATTTGTATTGTTGGATGAATTAAGTAGCCATAGTGTAGCAAAGCTAAGAAAATGATCTAATATTTCAAATTATTGCCAGTGCACAAAGTAAAATTGACTCATTTGAAAATGTTTTGGTTAAAAACACACAGATCATAACCGGGTCCATGCTACTGATGTACTCCATGCTGTCTGGTACCTGACCACTCGACCAATCCCTGGGTTCCAGCAGATCCACAGTGAGCATGTGACAGGAAGTGACACAGGTAAACACAAGGGACACAGGTGTACTCATAACTTATTTGTTATGGATTATCATTTGTGGAACACAGTTTATGATGTAAACACAGGACTGCACCACAGTCAAGCATGTTGTTATGTAATCAGGACTGCTGTGCAGTACAGATGTCAGCCATTGTGAGGGGATCTTCATCATTCAGTCCGCTCACTGTTTTTTGCAGGAGAGCCTGCACACAGTCATACATAAACAGTATAATAAACCTATAAGTAATTGTAATTCCTGAAATAAAAAGTCTAATCTCCCACATTAAGAGCCATTAAAAGAATGGTATATACTGTAACTTAAGAACTTAAGAACTTAAGCACCTTCTTTGGAAAAGGTGCTTAAGATGTGACTCCAACCCCAGACATCTAATAAAGTATATTAAGTGTGCAGATTCTTCAGCCTTTCCTCTTTGACCACCCTCTAATGTGAGAAATAAAGTAATTTTGAGTGGTTCTATAGAGTGTGTAGAATGTGTCTGCTTCTCCACTGGCATCTGCCAAAGACAAAGAATAAACATATCTTTTAAAAAAAGGGCAAAAAAACACCACGATTCCGAGGCTTGATATTTTATATCCATTAGAAATTATCTAAGATGGCATTTCTTAAAGGGGTTGCTGAGAGAACGTCGAGAAGCGCTGGAACCAGTACTTTTTGAAAGGGGGCATTTAGGGTTGAATGAAAACTGCAGTGAAATTTGTGTGAGCATTTCTAAATGCGGATGACCTATGCTTAACACTGTCCTTGAATGCCTCCTTAGTTGACATACAAACTCACTGCTCTGCTAAAGGTGTTATAAAGGTGTTGTAAAGGTGCTCTCTGTGTAGACATGGGGAAACTATGCTATGAGTATGCCAAGTCGCGCTAGCATCTCTGTCCTCCCCTCTGCTCTATTTGTTGATGTTTTGTGTTGAGCTTAGTTTGATCTTGTAAACTTAGCAACTGGCCAAACTTTGCTAATGGCTCACAGCCCCTCCTGTCAACCAGCAGCAGAGGGAGAAACATAGAGGACAGGAGGTATGAGTAATAGTGACTGATTTCTGTTTTCTTCATCTTCTCTAAACTTCACTCAGTATTTTGATGTCAGGAATATTATTTATTTCCAGTTAGATATTATATCATTAGTATTGATAAAGAACTGGGCCGCTGTTCATGATCAATATCAAGATCTAATTAAAGTTTGAATGTCAAATTTCTAACCGTTGCGTTTGTTTAACACTCACACAAATATCATTTTTATTCACATGGCTTTTTTTGCTCCTGGGGAAACTAATGAAACAACTAATAATGAAAGCAATATTCAATATTCTTTTTTCATTCACTGAAATGCTTTTTCAATGGTATAACTGAGAATAATAATCAACATTAATATTCAGGGAAGACAATTAGCCCACAATTTTATTGATAGGGGGCGGTAAGAGACCTGGATAATAGATAGGGGGAACTGGCCCAAAAAAGCTGAGAACCACTGATGTAAGGCTTAATAAACATCTCCTACTGCAGCTGCCAGAAGAGCTGTCATTTGATAAAAGAAGGCGAGAAAGACAGGGATGAGTAAATGAGTAATTGATTTAGACAGTGAATAAATGAGAGTAGAACAGGTATGTGTGTATATGCTCATATTTAACATTACATTTTGTTTCCCTCTTACTCAACTGTTACCTGTTGTGACAAAGACTGTAGGTCTATACTAAAACTTTCTCTATGGTGACATTTATTTATCCATTGTGTGTTCCAGATTCAGACAGTGGGATCTCTCCAGGCAGGATATCCTATGCCTCCTCCAAGAGCTCCTCTATTTCAGATGACAGCTATGGCTGCTTGGCCTGGAACATTCCTGCCCTGGAGCTCATGGCCCTTTTTGTAGCAGCTGCAATGCACGACTACGACCATCCAGGTCGCACAAATGCCTTTTTAGTAGCCACTAATGCACCTCAGGTAACCTTCAGCATTTGTTGGTACTTGACAGTGTTGTAGACTGAATTGGCAAACTTATATTAGTTTGCTGGGAACACATACATAAAACACACCAGTGTTTACAGAAACAAAGGATTCAGTGTTCAAAATACGGGTTTATGTAATATGACATTTCACCACAAGTTAGGAAGAGGGTTTTGGAAGATATAGCACACACGTAAGTGGACAAACCTTGACGTCCGGATGTCTTTCTAACCGACCACCTTCATATTAACCTGGGCTACATCTCAAGCGTTTCTCTTATGTTTCCACATTACATGCATGTCTAGTTTACATCATTACTGTAGTTGCCTAAGCCTCCTTTAGAAATACACTTGCAGAGATTGTCATTGTTTGCTGCAGGTTTGCAACAAAAAAAGTGTTCTTCCAAGACCGACAGAGGAAAAGCAAATATCACCACTGACGTCTTGCCCCCAACACATGCTCTGTGTATAAACGCATCACATGACAATCTCTGAAGTGGCTGCAGAGTCTGTCTGAATAGCACCTGGCGGATGCTGGACGTCTGTTTTTTCTCTCGTTCCACTTTATCATGTAAAATCTGCTAGCCTTTGTTACATTTTCATCTTTGGTTTACACCTACCCCAGTGTTACTCACAATGACCATGAAGCTGAGTGTCTCATGTGTTATACATGCCCTACAGAAACCCTTTGTTTCCAGTTACAGTTAATGTTTAACCGAACAGTCAACATTTTCCTTACATGACCTAAATTTACATTCTTCATTATGCAAAGTCAATTCCAGGATGCAAGGTTTCTGCTTCAGTCGTACAGATATGCAGGAAAGGATCAATCTTAAGCTTGTTACTGTTCTTGCATTATTTCTACAAAGTGTTTTTTAAATCATCATGGTTAAGATTAACTTCACACTCCATGGTCAGTCAATCCCATAGTATCTCTCACTGTTTAGTCTTATTAATGAAGGAGAAAAAGGTTAACTGTGTGCCCCAGTTTAAATATTGTATTTTCACATCATGGCCAGTGATAGCCCTCCCACTGTCTGGTTTTTAAGAGTCCCAGGAAAGTGGCTTACATGAAAGAAGAGGGAACCCTGAACCTATTGATCGCTAATGATGTTGACAATCGCCATGTCTGTTAAAAGGATCTTTTAAGGCTTTCATAGTATCTGTTCCTCCATTACAGATTTTGACCAGTTTCTTCACATTTGGGCCTATTGCATTTCTACTTTCATAACCAAATTCCCTCATGCCTCTTTTATCTCATTATTTGAGTGTTAGCTATTTCTTAATCCAAATTATGCAACACACATTCAGACATATTATGTAAGAAAATTTAAGACTCACATTTTAGAGGAAATTCTAAAACCCTCACCTCTGGAATTTCCCTCTCTGTCCATTGTAGGCAGTGCTGTACAATGACCGCTCGGTGCTGGAGAACCACCACGCTGCGTCTGCCTGGAGCCTCTACTTGTCCCAGCCCGAGTTCAACTTCTTGGCCAACCTGGACCACGTCGAGTTCAAGCGTTTCCGCTTCCTTGTCATCGAAGCGATTCTGGCCACAGACCTCAAGAAGCACTTTGACTTCCTGGCTGAGTTCAATGCTAAGGTCTGAGATTTCACAATGATATGATCAGAATAAATAATTATCTATTTATTGATCCGTTAGTTTCTGGCAAAAAATATTATTTGAAACATTAGGATGGTACATTAAGATTTATTTGAGTATGTAGTATAATGGATGCAGAATAAAACAGTCTTTCAGCTCTTTCTTATAAGGCATTTATTTCTGTCTGTTTGTGAACAGGTGAATGATGTGAACAGTCCAGGAATTGATTGGACCAATGAAAATGACAGACTGCTGGTGTGCCAAGTGTGTATCAAGCTAGCAGATATCAACGGACCAGCCAAAGTCCGTGACCTGCACCTCAAGTGGACAGAGGGCATTGTCAATGAATTTTATGAGCAGGTAGAGACTTTATGTTAATGAGTTTATCCTGTTAACATGGCATTGTATATTTTTAGTTTGCAGTATATTTTTAATTAAAAAATAATTAGGTACATAAAAAATCCATCCTGGGCATGCAGGTCCTACACAGCGGACCCCGGTTCGAATCCCGGCCAGAGGACCTTTGCTGCATGTCACACCCTCCTCTCTCCCATTATTTCCTGTCTATCAACTGTCAAATGAAGGTGTCTATGCCTGAAAAAGAGCAACCAAAAAGACTGAAAAATTAAAAGACAGTTAAATCTAAGTGGAATGGGATGTTTCAGCTTTTTTACATCAGTATAAAACCTCACCACTAAAGATCTGTAATGTCTTTACAGGATATGTTCACAATTATACAAGTTTGTCTTAAAACAACAGTCAGGTCCCCATTTTTGGTGAACATTTGCTCTTTTGTAATCATATCTCCTGTTCACATTGACTATAAGAACATCCCCTCCAATTGTGCTTACAGTGTAATGTAATAACAGGTTTCAGTCATCTAATTCAGTCAAATAAAGTAGATATCTTCTTAAGAAACAGCCTGTGTCTTGAAAGACTGTGTTTTCCTGTTCAGCTGCAGTGGAAGGACAATAACAAAAAGAAGGAATTGGGCACTAAAAAGAGAGAAACTTTGAAAACTATTGACTTGATTCGACTTGATGTGACTAAATTGGATGGCTGAAGCCTGTTATTACTACATTGTAAGCACATTGGATCCCATTAGCTTCAAATAAACGTTTAAATCTATTTTTGCCCCGAAGGACGGCTGCAGATTTTGTCCCCCATCACAGTACATTATTTGGCCATTATGAACAGGAGGAATGATTACAGCAAGAAACTATTTTTCAATGTTCAAGTCTGTTCTCAGACAGACTTGAAAAATTGTGAAACCATCTTTTAACTGTAATCTTTGTTTTTGACTTGCAGGGAGATGAAGAAGGTCGGCTGGGATTACCCATCAGCCCTTTCATGGACCGCTCCTCTCCACAGCTGGCGAAGCTACAAGAGTCCTTCATTACGCATATTGTAGGACCACTTTGTAACTCGTACGATGCCGCTGGCCTACTTCCTGGCTACTGGATCAATGAAGAGGGATCAGATGAAGACGATGAGGGGCAGGTGGACACAGACACAGATGAGGATGAGGATGATGATGATGAGCTAGATGAGGAGCTGGCACCAAGTAAGACATTGATAGCTCATCAGTAATGATATGTTTCCATTACCCAATCGCAATTTCGTTAAACAAATGTTTACTTTTGTTCGTCACAGAAAGGAGGAAGAGGCGCCGCCGATTGTTCTGCAGCATCATGCAGCACCTGACAGAGAACCACAAGGTGTGGAAGAAGACCATTGATGAGGAGGAGAAGAGCAAAGAGCTCGCCAAACAGCAGCAACCTGACAGCCTTCTCCCTAGCCTGCCAGCCAGCCTGCCCACCTCCCCTTCAGATGACATTCAGGTCATCCAGGAGGAGGAGGAGGGAGAGGATCGTCAGTAGCACGATTGCAAAGGAATGAACACAGATGTGCGAAAAAAAGAAGAGGAGAGGCAGTATAAGGATACGAGTCCTTCAACCACCTGCCTTTCACCAACATAAACACATACAGACACGAGAAACAGACACACACGACAGTTGACAAATGCACATAAATCACACTTTTCTCCTTCTCTCTCACACACACACACATGCACACATACATATTGAAAGATTCACTGTGCAGACACTCAGATGCTTAAGCAGTTACATTGTTTTTTTGGAGAAACAAAAAGGCCTTACTACTGTGAGCGGATCCTTGCTGCAACAGTGGGAGCCCAACTCCTATGCACTTTCACCCCATGGAGAGTCGAGTGCACCCAGAAAAAAGCACCAGAACTGAGGAGGAAGGTGCAGAAGAAGAAGAGTGCGGGACGGGGTCCAGCATTAACTTGTCCTCCATGGTAACCTGGCTGCGATGCTGCCTTGAATGCAAAGCGCTTACACCTCCCTTAGGTACAAAACAAATCCTGTCTATTTAAAAATGAAAAAGGTAGAGGAATAATAATGAAGCAAGCGACATCATGAAATGATTGACACCCTTTACCAAAGTGAACAGTTCAAACCCGGAAAGACAAGAGACTGAGACTGTTTCAGCCTCAATGTCAGGTATATTTTTGAATTATATATATATACATATATATATCAAATGTGCCTGTCTGAACCTTTACTGAGTCCATATTGGCCCAGAGCCTAGGCTTGTGTAGTTCTCTCTCCTTGCTGGCGACACGAAACACTGTATCAGACTCAGTCACAGAGACATTATTGAAATGTTGACTGATTAATAGCATTATATCTGCATCATTTTTGATGCTTTTATTCATGTGTACCACCCGTCTATTTTTTTTTGTTGTTGTTGTTGGTTTCTTTAACTCTTCTTGCTTCATTTTGTTTTGAGTGTGTGAATCTTTTTTGAGGGAATGTGATAGAGAGAATGAGTAAGGAGAAAGAGAGCATATTTTTAATTATTTTAGTATGTAATTTGTGTGTATGTTTGTGTGTCCTTTCTGTAATGGTTGGTTTCTAATCAGTGAAATGTCCTCTGGTGTTTATTAACATGTCGCATTCAGATCAGGAGTGCTGTCTCAATGAATGGATTCTTCATTTTTTTTTTTTTTCATTCAAAGTATTTTTTAAAGGTTACTCAGGATTCATGCAAAGTTGAATAATTATTTTGCAAGAATTTATGTCATGAATATTAAATACACTTTAAAAAACAGAGAAAATCTAAAATCTGGGTGACTGAAGTAGTTTGTAATCTATTAATTAAAAACTTGACTTCAAACAAATTCAAGCAATTGAGATCCTCTGTGACAAAGGGGGCATACAGTATGTGCTGTCTCTTGGCCATTCATACACTGTTTGCATAACCTTTTTACAACCTCACGGGAGAAACGCTTATCTTGATTGTCAGCAGACTGCAAATGTCTCTCCTGCAGCCACAACACATTGTATAATTTTTGCAGTTCTGTCACCGTATGTTTGGTCACTTCAATGCTCTCTGCATTGTTTTAAAGCAAACAGTACAGTGTCTAAATGTCTGTGTTTCAGTCAGCCAACAGACACTGATGTTTAGACAAATGAAAAGCTAACCCTTCTCACTTTTGGTTACATTTTATTTGTTTTTTTGTTTTTGTTTTTTACCAAACCCATAACTCGGCCAGTGTGTAAAGATGGGATCCAGGGTTTCATTTCACTTTGGTTTTATTTATAAGTCATATTACATATATATACCCATACTCACTGGCCACTTTATTAGGAACACCTGTGCAATCTAATGCAATCCAACACAACAGCTTCACCATAAATTGTACATTTACAAAGCTTATGTATTTTCAGTTATAGTTGACATTTTCAGAAAAGTGATAATTGTTCTTTATGTTCATGATTGAGGTTATAGAGGATGGTGGTGGTGTATTAGTGTATTATTGTATTGAAAAATGTTCCTAATATTTTGCCCTCCTCATGTATGTTAATGAAGTGGAATAAATATTAGGAACATCATTCAATTTATTTCACTCCAGTACACCACCGGCACCCCAGTAATAGACCTTTTTCTGACAATATCAACAAAAATGTATAAGCTTTGTAAATATATAAGTTATGGCAGAGCTGCTGTATTGAATTGCATTAGATTGCACAGGTGTACCTAATAAAGTAGCCAGTGAATGTATTTATATACATATATATGTATGACGAAAACAACAAACTACTAGTTCTCTATTTTTGTCTCTAAACTCTTGGCATTCCACTAGAATAAGATGTTTTGTGAGAGGGAAGGCAGAATTGTTGCCTAGCTCCTTTATCACCTTATTAAATCATAGTCTCTGGAGAAAATGTTAAGTAAGCAAGTGTCGAATTGAGATAAGTAATATTTAAAGACAAAAAAATAGATACAGGTGTGCACATTTTAATACCAAACAAGTGTTTAGCCGCTGTACAAAAGAGTATGTGCATAAATATATATTTTTTGAATAATCAAAAGAATGCATCTGTTTTCTACACACAGCTGACATATTGTACATTGAGATCCTGTAATTACCATTGTGTTTCCAGAGTTTTTATCTACTTCTATTTACAGGTGTGGAACTGTGGGGTTTGGTGTTTTGATTTTGATTTTTTTTTTCACTTGGTTTCAGCCTCTCCTTGTTCTGTATCATAACCACTCTTGTAATCTTCATTATCTCTCTCTCTCTCTCTCTCTCTCTCTCTCTCTCTCTCTCTCTCTCTCTCTCTCTCTCTCTCTCTCTCTCTCTCTCTCTCACTCTCACTGTTGTCTTAGTCGACCCAACTAGTGCCAAACTTTACCTACACACAGTACAGTAGTTTGTGGGCTGTGATACACTGATTGGCAAATATCTCTGGGCTCCAGTACTATTCGTGCAAGAGAAACACCTCGAGTCAAATATTCCACCAAAGCTCGAGGTGGCAGGGACAGTGATAAGAGTCGAAGCTGGACTCAGGTCAGAGCCATATATACATTCTGACAACTCTGTTGTCAGTTTTTTCACATGGACCCATGCTGGATCATAAAGCCTTGGTAGCTCCTGACCCAACGTATTCTGGCTCATTAAGTTGTAAAAGTTGTTGGCTTCTTACTGTGCAGTCTTTCAAACCACAGTGTCCTCTGATGATTGTGCCATAAATACATCTATGAATGGTTGTTTCCCTTATGTAGCATCAATATATGTACGTTTGTCTAATGTAACCATTCACCCTTATCTACATTGTGGGGGCAACTGATTTTTGTTGTTATTTATAGCTGTCATAAAACACCATCCCTAAAGTATGAGCAGTTCTCATTGATTTTTATTGGTATGTGTGTGGGTGTGTGTGAACTGGGATATATGAAACGCCTTCATTCCTTTGTCCTTGCCACACCAAATAATCTGAGAGGAGATAAAAACAAGCCGATGTTTTCACTAAAATTGCTTTATTGCACATCTTTTCAGAACTGTGTCGCTGTGTACAAACTGTGTTTCATCTCACCCACTCCTAGTTATGTTGCACCTGTTACCTTTATCATTTATATTAGTATACGTGCAGAGGTCTAATCAGCCAGAGTGACTGAAACACTGATGTGTTGTTAGTGTGCAGGGCCTATAAAGGTGTTATCATCAATATTTTTACACTGACAATTCATCAGTGAAGAACCCAACAGAAAATGTCCACATGGCTCTGCAGTTCCCCTTAGAGTGTTATGGCATGCTTGAGCTCATTGTTATGTTTGCATTTTGGTTTAGTATCACTGCAGTAATCAGTTTCCACACACAGCAGACAGTTTTTCTGAGTCTGGTATGTCAGTGTTCAGATTGTTTCACTGCCACCAAGTGGCCAAAATAATGCATTTGCAATTTTGTTGGTTACAAGATATCACACATTCATTATACTATTATCACTGAATCTACAGCGCATAACTTGCTGGATTATCAATGCATTTCTCTGCTGTGCAACAGGATAGGTATAATACACAACTGCTGTCACCTTAAACATACAATTATTGTTAATGATTACGCTGGGTATCCTGAGATTTGTCAGAGCAGGATAAGATATGTAGATGGCAGGTTTCTCTGCTCATCGTGTTTATTTATGAGTTCTTCAAGTATTAAATGAAATGTTACAGACTTAAATATTATGTCAAATTTGTTAATGAAAAATGAAAAAATTTAAAAGGAAGAAAGGAAAAGAAGGCTTTCAATATTTTAACAAAGGCTTTATAAACAGAACAATGTACATACCACCACTATTGCAAAAAAAGGACAAACAAATATTAACTTCACACACAAATGCAGTACTTTGTTAGTACTGATAAGCACCATTTAACAGAAACCAGTGTTGCATAGTCAGTTTCTAGAAATCCACCAGGGTTGCATTTGCCTTCTAAGAGAAAGATTTTCCACAGAGCATTATCCCTGCAGAAGGGGTCAGAGTCAGTCCACATGACGTAATTATTGGCTGATGTCCAGCTCCAACAGAGTGGACATAACTGGAAAGTCTGTCAGTCTCATTTCGCCCTATACGTACAAATCAGTGGTGTCATTTGTCTGACCCGTACCTGTCCCGAGAAGGAAGGGCTATGAACCATCATAGGTGTACTTAGTATCAATCATTGACATGATCTAAGCCATTGCTACAGCACCAGGGTTCATAGACATTTCACGTTCTGCGGCTCAGAACAATTCTGAGCTACAGAGAAGTCAATCAATAACACACTTGTATTTCCAGGATGTCCTTTCAGCACCAACTTATGTCCCCTAACCTGCTGCTTTAGAGCATTGTGCAAACGTGCATATTGCTCAGTAAACAAATTCGATAGCAAGAGAGTCAATTGTCTCACATGTTCACATGTAGAGTCTTTGACGAAGTCTTTCGGAAAAGCTGGAACGCACCACTGGACACTATAGTCCAGACTAATACAGTTTTAAGCACCGATATCATGTGGTTGCATTGCTGTGCAAAACAGAAAAATTCTGACTTAAGTGGTGTAACAGGTCATGAATAACCACTGGCCTACTTGTGATAAGGAGTGTCTCCACAGTAGGGAGTTTTCTGCTGCCTGCGGATGGCACAGATGGAGTAAGGCTTGGGCTGTAAGGTCATGCCCAGTTTGGGAGCTACAGTGGGAACAGTTCCTGGAGAAAACTGGAGGTGAAACCTCTGGAGGAGAGTGGTGAAAAAGAGGAACATCTCCATCCTGGCCAGTTGCTCACCCAGGCAGCAACGCCTCCCTGACAAAAGAAAAATACTTAATTTAGACTCTCATATAAACACATATAAACACCAAGAACACTTTTGAGGAGAAAAAACACTACAGATGATTTAAAAAAGAAGGATTTAACTGAGCAGAGAAGGTGTTGGAGATGTAAAAACAATCACTAGGGAGTCTCTTTCATGCTCTATGAGAATCATCTGTGATTAAGATTTCTCAGGCACAGAAGCTTTATATGAGATAATGCACACTGTACAAGAACATAAGATCAAGAGAAAAAATGTAATACATTTATGCTACATCTGAAGCAAACACATTTATCTTATATTTGTTTTGAAAATGAAAATGAATAGTATAGACTTGACTGTATGACCAATATGAATTATATCTTTAATTAACAGTGATCAGGGGATTATTTGTAACATTAAAAGGGTGTTCCTAATGACCCCCTTTGTTTTTCTCAACAAGAAAAATAATTAATATACTATTCTTGAAAGCAGGGCCTTTTATAAAACTTTTATTTTCATTGTCTCTTCTCTCGATGAAAATATGGGTTTGGGGTTAACGTATGTGTGATATGTGTATATTAGTGGTTTTTGGAGGAAAGTGGATACCATTTAGCATAAATAAAGCAAATAACAGGATCTGTGTAGAAGTGGATGTGTGTAAGACCTTGTTGCTGTTGATGCTCATTCAACACTGTTGGTTGATTTTTCTGATTGTTCTGATGGTTTGGCAGCAGACTCTAATTACTTTCTAGTTTTACTTGAAGTTTCACTTATTCAACTGAGGTACCTGAAACCTCTAAACCACTAAATGTTATTTTTAAAAAACAATGTGTGGACAAATTAAATAGTCACTGACTGGTGACATTTTTGGTTTATAATGACTGTCATCATAAACATTTTTAAGGAATGTAGGTGTATATATAATATATATAAACATATTTATAAACATAGTGAAACTAACCCAGAGAGAATGGCAGGAACGCTTCCCGTCTCACAAAGTTGCCATTGCTGTCCAGAAACCGCTGTGGCGAGAAAACACCTGGGTCGTTCCAGTATTTCTCATCAAAGTGAACTGAGTATAGGTTTGTGATCACCATGGTGCCTTTGGGAATAGTGTACCCATTGACTTTTGCATCCTGGGAGGTGGCACGGAAAATACCAAGTGGAACAATGTTGCAGAAGCGCAGGACCTCATGCAAAACAGCCTCCACGTAGGGCATCCTCTGTTTGTCCTCCAGAGTTGGTGCCCTTCCATTGGTCAGCACACTGTCAATCTCCCTGTGCACCCTCTCTTTGAAGCACAAAACAGACAACCACTTTATTTAGATTTGCAGACAGATATGATTCAAATATCTCTCACATGACTGTAGTGTTGACGTAAAAGGTTTTCACATTAGGATGAAGCTACTTCTACAATTTACCTTGTATGTTGGGGTAGAGGGCCATGTACAGCATGGCCCAGCGCAAGGTGTTAGTTGTGGTCTCTGTGCCTGCAATGATGAGCTCGCCCACTGAATAGATGAGGTTCTCATAGGAATATGATGAACTGGGGTCTCCTGCATGCTGCTCCAGCTCATCCAAGTAGGCATCAACATAGTGCCGTGGTACCTGTGGCACCCTGCCCTTTGAAAAACCCTTTATAACCTCCAGTAGGAAGTCGTACACCTCAGCAGCATTGCGGAACAGCTTCTGGTGTTTTCCAAAGGGCACATACTCAATCCAAGGGAAGGCATTGTAGAGGAGGGCCCAGCCACTCACTGCTAGCTCCACGTTCTCACTGAAGATCTCGATCATGTGCTGGAAGTTACTGTCATCGTAAGTAAAGCGCTGTCCAAAAATGATAAGGTTGGTGATGTTGGACACAGCGTTGGTCACTAAGTGTTTGGGGTTGAAGGGTTTCCCCTTGTGCTCGTCGATGGCGTCAACAAAGAACATACACTCTTCTGAGATCTTTCTTTCAAACAGTCTCTGACCACTGCCAAAGTAACGGAAAGAGTTGCAAGCCAATTTACGGTGTTCAATCCAGCCTTTGCCATATTTGCAATTGAGAAGTCCTTTGGATGACAGAAGCAAAAAAGAAAACAGAAGAATTTAATCATTTAAAATATAGCAGAATGATAACGATGAAATGAATAAGAAATCCAATAAATTACAAACTTTAACAGCATCTTACCACCCATTTTGGTCATTTTCTTGAATAAAGGCAGGGATGGGCGATCGGCAAACACCTCACTCTGATGATAAAGGCACTCCCTAACACTGTCATACCCATTTAATACCACAGTCAAGATGCCCCCCAGGTCGAGGCTGAATATCTGAAAGACATAAATGCAACATGAGCACTGTACTCTTTTTGTTCTTTGTGTCTTTTTGTGTAAATGAAGGAGTGTAGTTCTGACATTTTGCTTTTGTACTCTTTGGCACTAGTCTCCAAAGAGGATTTTGAACCAGGATGAGTTAAAGGATAGGGTCACAATTTTTCAAGTCTGTCTTGAAACAATAGAAAGATGTCTATATGAACACTGAAAGACATTTCAGTTGCTGGAATTATTCCTCCTGTTCATACTGACCATTAGAAGATCAGCTTCAAGTTGGCTTACAATGTTAGTGATGGGGGACAAATTCCACAGACCTCTTTTTGTGTAAAAATGTATTTGAAGGTTCATCTGAAACTGCTTCAGCAGCCAATGTTAGTCATATCAAGTGGATATCTTTAGTAGTTAGTCTTTTTACCGTTATGTTCCCTTAGACAGTGTGTCCCTGTAGAGCTGTGGTGGAAGTATAGTAACAAAAAGAGGGACTTTCCCACTAAAAAGACTGTAACACTGAAAGATAATATATTGATTTGACTAATTTAGACAGCTGAAACTTCATATCTTCAGATAAACATATACATTTTGCACAGAAGGTGGGCTGTGGATTTTGTCCCCCATCCCTTCCATTGTAAGTATTGTTTTAAGACACTAAACTTCCCTGACATTTAGAGAATTCCATCTACAGAGGTGTCCAGCTCCACACCTAATTCCTAAATATGTTTACAGTAACAAAAACGACAACATGTCACCAGAAGGAAACCTTCCTATAGGAAACTATATTAATCTTGGGAGGAGGCTCTAATTTGAGGGATCCCCTGATTCACCAATCATTCTCTTCCAAGCAAATGCTTCAGACCGCCAAATGTTAGGGCGAGTCTCTTTTGTTCGTTTCATAACTATTTCCCGGCTTGTGTGTGTGTGTGTGTGTGTGTGTGTGTGTGTGTGTGTGTGTGTGTGTTTGAGTTTGTGCATGTGTGTGTGTGTGTGAGTCTGAAACCTCTTGCATATTCCATACAGCATAGGGTCATGCACTGCAAAAAAAAAAAAGCGCTGTAAACTGAGTGATTACCTGTCCATGAACTTCACTCTGCCTCTTGAGGAAGACGTGCGGCTCGGTGGCCAGAGACAGAATGTTCCCTATTACGGGGATGGGAGATGGACCAGGAGGAAACCCCGGGGGTCTTCTCTGCTTGACGAGCTGGCGAACCAGCAGGAAGGCGAAGAGGACGACAGTCAGACAGCCTACAGCGAGCAGTGCCTGTGCCCAGGACATCGGCACCAGAGTCGGCGACTTAATTGAAACCATCTTCCCAAAAATCGCTCTTCCCTGCTGGACTACTTCTGCTGACTTTGGCTTCTCCTCAGAGGAACTGAAGCACATATGTATCATCTTGCACATTTTCTATCCCCCGCCTCTTAGGCTAAGATTGGCCAGAAAGTCAGAGTCAGCTGTTGGTGAACTTTGTTCTGCTCCTGATCAATACTCCGGATCATTTTGGTGGTTATTTGGTTGATTTGGCTACTTTTAATGAATGCACAGAGGGGGAAACGCACAACAAACTCACAATGCAAAACAGAAATCCATAACTGATGTTGCCAAATGCTTATTAGAGTTGTAATATGTATTTAAAATCTGTTTCAGGAACAGACATAAGGCAAACTACAACACATACTGTTAGACATCAAACAGTGTGATTTATCCATCATGGGCGGGCTGGGTTCAGGGAAATCAGACTTGCACACACAGTTTGGAAGTATCTTTCCTATAACAGAGGTGCATGGAATATACTGATTTTGGAAAGTACTTCAGTTTACTTGTATCCTACAAAAGCCAGGCACATAAAAAAACAGCTATAAAAGAGAAATTCAGTAATATGATTCATACAATGAAAGTAATCTGAACCTCTTGGTAGTAAGTACTTTGATTAACTGAATGCTTGTTTGTTTTTAAATCCGATTAAAGACAATAAATAAAGATTCATAGAAATCAACAACAAAAATATTTCACTGTTTTATGTCTCAAAAAATAAGGGTGCACCATGGGTCCAAAAGTTCGATATTTACTTTAGTAGCTGACTGAAATGAAAAAATCTGGTTCCTGGATATCAAACATCACTCATTTATAGCCATAGAGGATATACAGACTATTCATCTTCATTTTCATATTATTATTCATATTATATTATTATGTATTGCATAAAGTAGGATAAAGTTTAGTTACACACATATTTCTGGGAAGCAAAGTGAAAAGAGTGATCAGAGTGGCTTCATAGTAGAAGGTCAGCTGGATAGCTAATTAATATTGTTAAAGATTGTGATGACTTAAACAAACTATCTAACTAGTCACATACAACAAGTCTAATATTGAAACTACAAATGTCCAACTAATATTGAATATTGCTTATATAACTGCATGTAGTAGTAATCAATGTTCTCTGTCGATGTAGAGGTCAACTTGTTTACTGTAGGTCATCATCTTGGACAACACTGACATTCTAAAATAAAGTGTTAGAGATCAAGGCAGGACAAAGATGGAGAATTTATTTAAACTAGCTGAAATAGAAAGTGATCTAAAAGCATAAAATACAAAGAGACCAATAGGTTAGAAGTCTGGACAGAGAGGGGCGGGGGTCAGGAGAGAGAGAGTGACAAAGAGAAACAGAGAGAGAGACAGAGAAAGAGAGAGAGAGAGACAGACAGACAGAGAGAGAGAGAGAGAGAGAGAGAGAGAGAGAGAGAGAGAGAGAGAGAGAGAGAGAGAGCGATAGAGAGAGATCAGCAGCAGTTGAGCTGGGTATCATTTGGGGTCACTGCCTAGGTGAACAGAGTCTCCCTGATGATGTGGCACCAAATATGTTTCTCCAGAGAAAGAGTAGGGAAGCGATCACATTGTATGTACATGTATGATGGAGATATTACTGTCATTGCATTATCACAATCAGGCCTACAGTGATCTCAAGTGACACAAACCATTCAAAAGAGTCTTTTAACCTTTTCATACTTTGGTAGAGTATATTTTTAAGTATATTTAATATTGTTACTGTGTGATGGATTTCTGTTAAATGCATTACTTCCAATGTAAGATAAAGTTTAAGTAGTTTTCTTCATTATCATTCTACCATTATAAATGAGCAGCTGTCATTCCTGCTCAGCTAAATTCCCTAAAACATATACCATTCTTAATATGTAACTGAAACTTGCATGAACCACAGATTATGAAAATGTATTGATGTAGTTGGTTAGTGTTAAGCAAAACTCTTCAGATGTAGGATTAAATGCAATATAATGGTTACAAAAAAAAACAAAAAAAACAGTGACCCCTTATTTTGTTTGTATTTGTCATCTATGAGGAGTCCAGATAAAGTATGTTTGTGTGTTACTCTGTTTTGTTTTTTTAGCAAATAAACTTTGCCCCAGTAAGCTGCTGCAGGTTCCTTCATCTCAACCTGGTAAAGGTCACGTGCTGCATTCAGAGGTCAGAGGTTAAGGTATGCACTACATTCCAAACTTGCATAGTTTTGGGAGATTTTTAAAGCTTGTAGGCTAAAACCTGAACTCTTCCAGACAGTGCAGGACTGTGCATGGATCTTCTGAAAGTGGGAGTGGATTTTTAATTTTTTTTTTAATATAATAATTATATTATTAGCCAAATGAATGTGAAAAAGATCACACTGGAGATAAAGAGATACCATTATACAGATTATGCAGAGGTGAAGGCAGACTGATTTTATTGTCTTAACATGGTTTTAAACAATTTGCACTTTTATGATACCACACTCTCCGCTTTGCTGTGTGATCAGTTCATCATGACTTGCTCCTCATTAGACATGAAGTTGTTTATCCAGCCGTTCCTTCCTGCTGAGGCAGCTGGTGGGATTTGTTTTTTTAGACGCCTGAAATGGCCTCTACAGACCTCTCCCAATCATTCAGATTTGTTAGGGCTACCTAATGAGAACATTCTTGCAAATTACTTCTTTGCTTCCTGCCAGCTCCCCAGACTCAAAAGTTAGTCTGGAAGCATTAAACACATCTGTCAAATTGAATCAAATAAACATGATCCGACTGTTGCATTAGCTTGTTAGCAATTGGATTAATCAAAACGCCAGTGACAAAGAGTGTCCAGGTGGTTAACGTGGACCGTGTTGTGTAACTTTGGAAAATAAAATGAACATGATCATCACTGCTGCTGCAAAGTAACTTAAAAGATAAGTTGAATACATTTTAATCATTTGATTTGGGATTGAACAGAGGATGCTTTAACAGGGCAGTAAAAGCTGAATGTGGGAGTAAAAAAAAAAAAAAAAGCAGCAGAAATGGCATTAATGATCATCTTGTTACTTCTTAATTTTCTTTGGACTGCATAATTATTATCAGCTTAGGACAGATGTAACTGGTACATTTACTTCTAGACCTCAATAATTTTATCTCCCCTTTTTCCTTCTTAATTGTTCAATGGATACATTTTTGGTGTTTTGTTTGCAGTATGCATGGAGGATGCAATGGGTCAATCCTTCTTTTTTGGAAATCCAGCTAATTAAATGTGTCAAATATCAGCGTCCTTCATGAATTTGATGCAAAATCATACAAAAATCTAATACTGTTATATGAATGCGACCAATGCAAAAGTTCTTCCTGTTGTGCTATACTGTGGGGCTTGTGTGGTACGTTTGAATGGGTGGGTCCCTTGAGTGCGACACTTTAATTATTTACCGTCCGGATGGCTGAAATTATAAGGGCATGTGGAAAATCTAATTACTGACCCTCTTTGTTAATACAAATGCTGTCCAGAACATCTTTTTTTCCCAGCAACATAACGACAGATGTGGGGGCATCAAGAGGTCTTATAATCCCTCTGCAACTACTGACCAGGTGTTTAAATGTTAGGTTGACTTTGGTCAGCTTTCTAATGGAGACCAGCAGACGGAGGTCTCTTTGCTAATGGATACTTCACTTTGTTTTTGCAATAGCAAGAGCCTCAAAGTAAATTTGATGTTCCTTTAGAAGAGGCTGATCTGTAAACTCTTTTAAGGTACTTGTCTTTATAGGTTTTCCACACAGTTGCACTACATTGTCATTTCACTGCTTTCTGCATTTTCCTTCAGTCTGGTGAAGGTTCATAAATTCATTCAGCAAAAAACACCACCCTCTGAGAATAGCTTTTATTTCCACACTTAAAACACTTACTTTACAAAATGTATTTTTTAAAGACTGGATGAAATTGTTGATTGTTGCTTACTCATGCCCAAAACTGCCACATTACAGTTCATGCCTGTGACTACATTCATCTCCTTGAAACACTGCACACACACCTTCCTGTCTTCTGCTGCACATTTGTACGTGTTGGCTGTTTTACTGTGTCGACTTTTAATATTTTTTGGAAGGGCACTTTTAATTTGGCCTGTGGTAAATGATTTTGTCTGGGTCACTTGGTGGAAGTAAATTAGAAACTGAGAGCGGTCAACCAGGTGTTTTTTGTGGATTATGGGTAAAATATAAGAAAATGAAAGGAAACAGCATATAGAAAAAAAACATCTCCATAAAGGAAAGTTTAAAGTTTAAAGTTTCTACATTTATAGATTTATTTCCATTTCCACGCACATTGGAAGTGGGTGAAATTTTGCCAGAAATTCCTACTCTGTTTGATACTGAACACTACATGGAAAAACTAAAGATTCAGATGACCTATGATCAAAAAACCCGGGAGTTTGTGGGTACTTGATGTGTATTAACTGAGGAACCAGACTGCCCTCTTCACTGTTTGTATGAAGGATAACTACTACCCTGACCTCTAACTACCTCTGTCAAGTCAGGACTAGAGGACTATGAAATTTGTGTCCTAATGTAGTAAAACAGATTAGATTCTTACTGTCAATCTGGCAAGTAATTTTATGCCAATAATGCATATGTATTCATACTGCCATTCAACGAATTGGCTTGTGCAGAAGTGACTTCAGTAGTGAGGCTGAGGTATTCATACGTGTCAAGTAGCACGGCGCTATTTTGGTGCTCTTTTTGTGTGAAACTGCACTTATGTTTCTGCTTTCTCAGGCCATTCTTTCCTTAAACACTTTTACAAACTCCCAGTTTCATCAATCATTTTCTGTTTCTCTTGGTTGGTCTATCAGGGATTCTTGGACAAGGAGCATAAAGATTCCAAAAATTAAAATTCGATTTTACACAAGCCTGGACACATGTAAAAGGGGCTAAAACAAACTTTACAGTGCACTGATATCTTGTACATATCATTCATATCACAAATAACTGATCCATTCATAAACTCACATTTCCACAATCTTCATGTGACAACTTTAATATTACTTCACTGCGAAATCATTCCAGCTGATTAACAACTCTTATTGCCTATGAATACTGAAAGGTGTCAATATGAGAAATCTCTGAAGGGAAACCTCTTTGGGGCTTTTTAGCAAAGCCCCAGCCAAGAATGATGCTGCTCCTCTGTGGAAGGAGACACATTAGCACTAGGTCAGCTGAGACTGTCAATGATGAGCATTGCACAGAGCATAACGCCAGCCTTTCTGTCATGAACGCTCTCCTGTGTTGTAATTAATTTTCCAGGCCAATTCATGCCTAAGATTAAAGAATGTTAACAGTGACAGCTAATTGCAGTCCTGACAATACACTTTTCCCCTTGGAATATCATTTCCCTGCCTCAGCTCAGGTCAGAGCAGCCAGCAGTGTAACAAGGCCTGGGGGCAAGTCATTATCAAAAGACTTTTAGCATCAGTATTTGCAATAATTTGGGGGGAATTTGTAAACAGTATTTCTGTGATATACACATGATAAGCTGAGGATAAGTAGTAACCGAAAACATTAAAATATGATTTTAAGATTTCTCGGCAATGTACTCAGCTGAGAACAAGACAATAAACAGTAATCATTGTGTGAGTGCTCTTGCAATCTTTTGCTTCAGAGTTTTTAGTCCTCCATGAACAGTTTCAAACAGCATATGAAGCTGCTGGTGATTAATTTACTGCCCCTGGTATAAGGCCTGCAGGTCTGCTCAATAGTACTAAAAGGCTCATCCACACTAATGAGTTTCCATGTGACGCAAAAAATAACTGGAAGGCAGGATGGTTTATGATACATCATCCAATATTGTTACATAAGGGGAATTAGAAGATGGCCAGAGACCAAAAGCCCAGTAATTATCTTGGAGAAACCCAATGAACACCACTACTGGATTCTGTGGGAGAGTTTGGTGTATCCATCGAGAGCTCACTGTGTTTGGCTATTCTCACATAGGAAAGAAATTACTTTGTTCAACCTGATATAAATCATATAAAAAGCTTAATCCTTTCCAGAGTTTGAGAAATCATCTTTTTTCCTGCTTGCAGATTGTCTGTTATTTTTAAAAGGAGGTCCTGCCATATCTACACCTACTAGCTTTGTGAAGATAACACTGAACACATTTTGTTGAGACTGTCACACAGTGTTCCCTCAGTCTTTTCTAAGGCTGGAATTTGTGGTATTTAGCAATTTTCTGTGAAGTGTTTCTTTTTTATGATGAACTTTATCTGCACTTGGCATTGGAGCGCATCCCCTTTACCACACTAGAAAAATGCATCTTGAGTTCAACAAACGCTGTCAGTTGTGTCATGTAGTTTAAAAAAGCTGTGGTTATCAGGGTGCTAACTGGTAATATGTAATATGTTTTTGTAAATTTGATTTTAACTACTTTCTTGTTGTATTTCCATTAGTGTGTTTCACCCCTAACGTTTCAATGTTAACTTAGCTGTTAATATAGAGAAGCAGTGGTAAATTATGTTCACATTCTCTGACCATCCTTTAATATAAGGAGTTTTACTGTAGGACTCTACACCTGCACATACAGTATATTAGTTGTGGAGACCCTCACACTGTGACTCACTCTTCCGGCCATTACTTTATTGTTTGATGGCTCACCCTGTACAGTATAACCTCACTACAAATCACCCTACCAACTGAGTCAAACACCTGGCAGCTTTTTGTGAATTAAACAAATTTATGACCATGCACTGATGTCATTTGCGTACAAGATGTTTTACTGGCTCGCTCTAAGTGACGTGCAACTTCTGATTGGCTAGCAGTTTGAGGTAAAACTGGCCAATCGTGAATGATCAAGTGCTGACTCTGTTCATACAGTAACTTGGGGAACATATATAAATCTCTGTTCTGTGGGAGTGTTCAGCAGATGCTCGAGTGAGTCCTCAATTCAACACATACCATTTAATTCTTCATTGCAAGATCTATCATCTTTTGGTGAGTAGACAAAATACTGCTTGTTTTTCATTTTTAAAAGTGTCAGATATAATGGAGCAGATTTTTGAGAAGGTGAGGATTGAGAAGACTGAATACTCCCTTACACTGGTGGAAACTGGTTGCTTATCTGGGGAGATGTTGCTAATGGCGTCATACTATCTATGGCAGACAGCAGCTAATTCTGCTAATGGACAGAGGTGCTGTTATGGTTGCTGGCAAAGCTTCCCTTTTCAGTATATAACCAATAACTCTTCTATGTGCCTCTGTAACTTCAGCGGCTCTAACAATGAGGGAGTACAAGAGTGAGATAGAGAGAGATGATTCAATCAGCTTTGAATGCATTAACAAGGCAGTGTACATTAAAAAATGTTTAATGACATTAGATTGTTGTAGACACAGATAATGCATTTAAAGATATTTCCTTGCTGCAGTCGTTATGACCTTGTGTGGGATTGTATCTCTTTTTCATAGGGAATCATGATCATGCTGAAACTCTGGACTCTTCTTCTTGCCTATGCGCTGATTATTTGTCAGATGTACATCTCACAGGCAGCTCCATCCAGGTGAGACCTTGAGCATTATTCTAAACTATATAATATTTCTATTTTGTAAAAAAACAAAAAACAAAAAAACCCAAAACAATTATGTTGTGTGTCTGAAAATGTTTTTGCATTTAACATTATTTCTAAAGAGTCCAGTAACTAATCAAATGTATTTGATTTTAAGTATTAACTTAATTTCTTCATAAGTCAAAGAGTTTTTTGTATTCTGAGACCTTTTACTGTAGTATGACAATAAATGCTGTTTTGAACCAATGTTGTGGTACAACCACAGAGATCTATCTTATTTTATTTAATTTAATGTGTATTTTTAGAAATAGCAAGGATGCCTTGACAGATGGAGTCACACTATCCAGCGACGATGCTCAAAGGTTACTCAGAGCTATGAAGGAGTTCATGCAGATAACCTCAGATGAGCAAGAGCAACAAACAGCTGATGGAAACATGTATGGATTTTACCATTTTTGGTTATCATCTTATTATCTATCTAATTTTACTTTCAGTTAAGCACAATATAACACACTGTTGTTTACAAGCCCAACAGCTCGAAGTTTGGTGTTTAGTATTCATCAAGGTATATATTGTGGTGAAAATTGTGTGACTCTATTATGTTTTAATCCCATAATGCATGGACTGCAGTCATGCATTTATTCATTCATCTGTTCATTTAGCATTAAATGAATGTGCAGTGTACAGAAAACAAAGAGCATGAAATCAAATGTGAGAAAACATGCATGATCAACTTTATTACAGAAAATGAAACTGAATTATAGCATGAAAACTCAACTACAATATTTTGGTAGTCAACGTAGTTTCATATGCCAGCTGGATCTGTTAGCATGCCTTTGAAATACTAAGTTTGTTTCATTCTGTATGTGCATGTCATTTTAGAAAAACGTCATGCATGTAAATAATTACATTTATCGGCATGCCATCATTGCTGTAAGCCTGTTTCTGCATGTTTTTCTCCATCTCTAACAGCCCAGATAGACCCATATCCAAGCGCTGCACCGGCTTAAGCACCTGTGTGCTGGGCAAACTCTCCCAGGATATTCACAAACTACAAACCTATCCCCGCACTGACGTTGGAGCAGGGACACCTGGCAAGAAAAGAAGTCTATCTGAGCAATTGGAAAGATACAGCAACTCATACAACTGAAACTCCATTTTTCTTCTTTCTTAATTATCATTTGCTTGTTCATTTAGTGCCATCCATACACAAGACTGCTGATGCATGCGGATTATGTTTGTCAGACTAACTTTGTTAGTTTTCCATTGTCAGAATCTTCTTTTTGACAGAGTTCAAAACATCATAATATGTCTACTGAACTGAAATTTTGTTAATCTAAAAACTGTATTACTTAGGCAGTTCTATGTGATATTCATATTTGTTAGCACTCATTACAATAAAATATATACATTTTAAAGTTCAATTATTCTTCTCCTACAATAAACTTTTTTTCATGGAAGCCCTTTAATTCATTCAAATTTTATACTATACGTTACTAATAAAACAAAAAATGAAAAAAAAACTAAGGTAAGCATGACAGAAATGACTTTTACTATTGTTGATGATGTAAGACATTATATTGTAGAGAGTCTATCAACAAGTGTCTGATTTGATCTTGAATATCATAATGAACTGTGATAACTCTTGTCCCCCCCTCTTACAAGCAATGCAACAGCACAGAAGAGGGCATGCAACACAGCCACCTGTGTAACCCACCGCTTGGCTGACTTCCTGAGTCGATCGGGAGGACTGGGACACAGCAACTTTGTTCCTACCAATGTGGGTGCCCAGGCATTTGGCAGAAGGAAGCGACACGGTCCTCTGTGAGCACAAGAATAGAAACATGGTACACATATCACTCTGTACTTTTACATTAGCATTACTGTTGGTTTAAGCAAGTGACTATAGTTTAGAGAACAAAAGAATGGTTTAAAAATTACATCACTGTGTTTAGAAACCAAGCTTGCAATTTATGATTGTAGTTTAAGCAAGGAAGTCTTTTACATAATCATATACATCATCAGTGATATTCTCTAATCCTATTATTCTCAAATATTCTAGTGCTATGTGAACTATCAATTAACTGAGCAACACCTGCTGTGCAAAGTTAAGAAACTAGTATTTTGTTACTTTGGCACCACTCAGTCAAGTACGTTTATATTTGTATAGCCTAGTATAAATCTCAAATTTGCCTCAGGGGCCTTTACTTCTTCTGTCCTTGTATGCTCAATTTGGAAAAAGAACAACTTTAACAGGGAAAAAAATGGAAGAGACCCCAGGAAGAGCAACAGAAGGGGGCTCCCTATTCCAGGATAGACGGACATGCAATGCAAATGCTGTGTGTGCAGAATAGACCAGATTAAAAAAAACTTACAGCAAAAAATGACATCATGGTTTATTTGGTTAAATATCTACTACATATTGATACAACCTGTTTGGTCCATAGTAACAGAAACATTAACATGACAGAGAATCCTTGGTTAAAGATGTGTTCATTTGGAGACAGCTACAGTTTGAATCAGTTGCTTATAACTGTCAAATAATCAAATAAGGCAAAATGCCCCAGGAAAACCTTCACAAAACATAACACAATGTGAAACACAAAACAAATGTTAACCCATGTTTTGTTCTCTCTTCTCTCTTTGGTTTTATAGGACCGAGTGCCTCTTTTAAGTGACAAAACTCCATCGTCATCCATCTATGAACACTTGGAAACAACTGCATCATTTAGAAAAAATATCCTTCACACATATGGACTGATGTCTTGCTTTCAGACTGCCAGACAGTTGCCAGTATCCATTGTTAACCTGTGCTTGAAAACAGAAAAATAACTAGTATTGGCATTTCGGTCATAATGGGAGGTCAAGTGGCCTGTAGCTCAACTGCACTTCTGACCTGTGTCAGCAGTATAGTGTGTGTCTTTTTCTGTACATCTGCAACAACACCTCCAACGAATGTATTTGAATGTTTTCTTGTGCCTTGATGTAAAACATGTCATTATAGTGCACAATGCAAATGTGGAAAATGTATTTATGATTCTACATATTGTAATAATTGTGAACTGAAAGCAGGAATAAATTGTATTTTAGGTACATGAGGCTGTCATGTCTTACTGTAATTTTTTCTGTATGAGAGTAGTACGCCATAAATGACTTTGTAGGGACAATTCATTTTGAGAAGATGCACATACTGTATTGTGGCAGTAAAGGCATGGTATATTACATATTCACTTTTCTGTTGTCATGGAAAAAGAGGGAACTGGTCACATGTAATACACATACATAATCGGAGCATCTCCACACTTGACTAAAGAGTCATTCTTAATTAAAACATTTTTATGCATTATAACTGGTATTTGGCACTTTGTTATACGATACAATGATAGTTATACAGTATTTCTGACATTTAAAACATTTGCATTCTATCATGCAACAAATGGCTCATTTTGCACACCAGTGATTAAAATAAGACACTGCTTTTTCACTGGGAAGGCAGCTGCATTCATGAACACGTTTTGGAGGGATATGTTTTTCTTGTCCTTACAACAGCATTACATTACAGCAGCATTACGTAATTATTGTTTCTGGTTATGTTTAATGTTGTTATCTAAGTAAAAGTAACTGCTGCCAGTTGTTTTAGGTGTTGTTTCACAAAGATCCAACTTTGATTAGGATTGGGCCATTTCTCTATTTCACTAAATCTCAAACCATTAGATGCATTTTTCAGTATGACTAATTCTATGTTGACCATTTGACATTCTACACTATGAAAAATTAGTCATCCATTCTGGGTTGATGCATGTTTTGAAAACACAACTATCCCTAACTCCATAACACTATAGCCACACCAAGCAAAACAACAAAAAGAAAGCCAACACCAAAGACACCAAACAAAAGGGAGTGCATACAAACTCCATTCTACAATGATAACAACCTTTTCAAACTTCAGTCACACTTGGATCAAGTAGGCAATACATATTTGCCTGATCTTAACCATACTGCCTTATGGGAGTTTGCCTGGAACTTACCCATGTGCACACATTTTAAATAACAGACATCAATTATGTGTTCAAATTAATGAACTGGTAACATGTAATATTACTGGTAATATGTTACCTTTTTACAAAGTAAATCTACCCATAAAGAACTTTCATTATTTTGCAATACTTTATATATGATTACACACCAGCATGTACGTACAAGTTGCCAAATTTGGCCATCAAGTGAAGTGAACAGTAAATACTGACACAACATGAGCGTCACACTTCAAGAGGAAAGAAAACAGAAAACACATATTTGAGTTTCTTGACCATGATTCAATTTGCAAAAGCAATACAAGGGGGAAACATGCAAGGACCTACATACTTTTTATAGGGACTGTATACAAGTACCAGATGATTAAATGTTACTATAAAGTGCAGCAGTAGGTAAATACCTCTTTAGCACAGAATATGGAAATACAACCCCATAAACACATTTCAACTTATCAGAAAGACTAATAATATCTATTTTCAGCTAAAAAACAAGCACTTCTTGTAAATAACTTTAATAAATAATCACAAACATGCCAGGGTGACTAAAGGTTGATACAAAACAAATAAACAGTTCAATAAATATCTTGTCTAGATTATAGTGGCTATACGTTTTAACAGCTTTTTAGTTTGTACATGATTCAGATATTGAATTAATGTATTGTTTGATATACACAGTCAACTATCATATTCAGGGAATCAAAACATATTTTTTCTGTAAATAATAATAATAAAAGACTAGTAATAATCATAGACTGTATAAAAGAAATTATAATAATGTTATTGAGACAATGCCATTTGTGTTAGCAGTTGCTAGGAGCCAATGAAACAAAGGATAATGGGGTCAGGGGGCGGGGCTTCAACTCTTAGTTGCACCAATCAAAACCAAGTGCTCCTCACCTGGTAAATGCCATGGTGAAAAAACCCTTGTTGGTAATTTAATTGAGCATGGTAAATGCTTGTACGGAATAAGAAACAATTATAACATTTCTGAACACCTACAAAGGACACGTAAAGAAACGACTATAAACCAACAGGGCTAACACCTGACACTAGCCAAAAGCTAACGACGACATTAGCATGTTGCTGCTAGATGAGACAAACCGACAGGGCTAACACCTGATACTAGCCAAAAGCTAACGACGACATTAGCATGTTGCTGCTAGATGAGACAAACCGACAGGGCTAACACCTGATACTAGCCAAAAGCTAACAACAACATTAGCATATCGCTGTTGGATGAAACAAACAGCGTTTTTCTCTGGTTTTGGCAAAGCGCGGGGAATTTGGATGCAGAGTTTACCATTTGATGGACAGCAATTAAAGTGGAGAAGGACAGCGACTATCACAGGACCACCGCACTTGTACAGTCATTACTCACGACACTGGGAGCACTGGCGCTAACATGGCCTTAATTAAGGTTACCCGGGCCGTGAGGGAGTGACGTTCAACAGAAAAGTAAGTCGTTTTTTTTTTTTTACACTTTGCATTAGCCTGTCTAAGGTCAATGTACAGAACTATATATTGTTTTTTTTGCTGTCAAGAAATTGTGTGTATGTTCTTGGCATTTGTAACATTGGTTTGACTTGGTTTCTGGTTAATCAGTGATCAGAGTTGCTGTTTGACCAGGGTTGTATGACAGTCAGTAAATTGTTTTTCATTCATTTATTGAGAGGAAGGTCTGGCTCCTGATGCCAGGAAGAACCATTAACACTATCATTATTGTTTCTGAAAAGCTAAAAATATTGTGAAGGGATTGTGACGTCAAAAAGTGACATACAAAGTGTTTATGCTGCTTGTATTTTTGCAAATTGGGAAACAATCAATAGTCTGTCCACGAGGAGAAGTGATGTTAAATGTATGTTCTTGGAAAGGTTGGGTGTACACCATGTATCTAGAAGAGCATGACTACTTTATAGAGCTGTATTAGTTATTAAGGTTTTATCCATGCTACAGCTGCAAATCAAATTTGAAGATTTGCTACTTTCATGCATCACTAGTGCATACCCATTCTGTTGCTTCAATGCATAAATGAGTACAATTGATGTGAAGTGTGAATAAATATAACCAACAACATGATAGAAACTAGCATTCTGTTATGCACAAATGTTATAAAAAATAAATACTGTACAATACAGTAAATTAATGCTCTTTTCTCATTTTAAGTAAAATTAGGGCTACATTTAAATGTAAAATACATAACAAAGCTATTGAAATAAATGTGCATCTTAAGATAAAGTGGATCTTAGATCATCTATCTTTTGTGCCTTCAGTTAAGGGTTGTGTGATATAAAGATATATTGTGTAACGAGAGAAAACATCTATTGTTTCATATTCTGCTCTATTATATATTTCTTGTGACGTAAATTACTATCCATGGCAATATTTTTCACCTGTGTCTGGATTTTTCACTTTTGTCCATATTTTGCGTGGATTATATTGATAGATTACTCTTCTTGGCTTTTTGCTTGAGAACCTTTTTATTGCACTTAGTGTAACTTCATGAGTTTACCAACTAGTCTATTTGCTGTTGAAAAATATGCTATATCGGGATAGGTATTATTGTGATATGAATGTCGGGATATGAGATTTTGGTCATATCGCCCAGCCCTTCTTCAGTTCAGATTTGAGTGGTTATGTTTGCTCCAAAGTTTTAGGCTTTGTCTCGTAGTGGTGCTTCACAATCATGAAATGTACGTTACTGGTTTTGCAGTTGCATGCAGTTGGTTTGAGTGTCCTGGGCTATAGAACCAGTGTCTTAAAGGCTAGAAAAGTTGAAGTAGAAATAATCCATCAATATTATATAATTCTCAAAAAATGATTGGTTGCAATGAGCTTGCACTTATGATGAATATATAGTGTGTTTCTCCTTAATGAAATCTTTATTCCAATAACTTATAGTCCAACAACAATTCACTTAGACAAGGCAGTTAAAGTTCCAACTGTTTAACTTAAACAAAAAAAATACGCAGCGCTTGTAAAAGCATCTGTGCCCGAGGCTCCGAGCCAAACCTTTACACATACCAATCGCTACACCGCCCTTAAACACAACTGAGCCTGTTTCAGAAACACTTCCAAAAAACGATAAAATCTAACACCTTAAAGCTGCAGTTGATAAGTCTCATAAAAGTAACTTTTTGTCATATTTGCTAAGACTGTCACATTTAGCCCCACCTACTGCTCCTACTGCAAATTGCCAGAATCCACCGTGACTGGACAAAAAGAACCAATCACAGCCAGGATTGTTTCTGGTGGAGTGTCTGACAGCTGTCAATCACTGCTCATGCACACTGTCCCCTCCCCCTTCCTCCTCAGCTCGGTCAAGCTCATATCTCCGAGAGCGGCTTCAGGAGCTTAGAGAAAGTAATGGCGCTGCAACAACCACCGCGTGCACGTGGTCACGTGCCGTCGCGTGCACATCAGCCTCCTCTGGGGGAGGGACTTTGGAGGCAGGGCAGGAGTGCAGCGGAGGGGGAGGGATCTGAAAGTTGTACTTCTTCAAATTTGATGCTAAGACCTCTCTCTCCTCAAAGTTACCAACTGCAGCTTTAATCAAAAAACATAATATTACTCAGTGTTGACAGTATTAGCCAAAATGTAACGTTAAATGACTCCAAAATGCACTCAGCCGAGCCGAGAGAGTGAAAGAGGGAGAGTGAGTGACAGAGATAGTGTCACTTCACAATTATGCTTATTTAACTAGAGCCTCATAAAACAACGAGAATAACTCACCTAAAGGCTGCTGCAGTGGTGACTGTCCACTCCTATCAAAGTAAAGTAACTCCAGCCTACTGATTCTTGTTGAGGAAGATGGGTGTGTTAGCATTTTAGCATGCGCAGGGATCAGTGAGCACAGCCTGTTGACAGTCAGTCCAGCAGCTGAAAACAGCTGCTCGCTCTGAGGGCACCAAAGTAGCCGGGATGCAGAGACATTATCATGCTCGCCTGGGGACCTTGGCCAAGGTGCAGGTTTACGATGAACTCCGTCATTTTGACAAGGTCTAACCCTAATCCTCACCTCTTTATGTTTATGTTTGATATCTACGGCAGATCGTGCTTAGCTGAGCCGTTTTCTCTGTCAAATATCACCCCCCCCCCTTGGTAAGATGTCTCATTGATGCCACATAGTGAAATTTATTGGATTGCTTCAAGACTCACATTACGCAACACAACTTCTATTTGATACCAGCCTTTCATCGATAAAAATTTCACATGATCGACAAAATTCTTAAGTAATCAATTATTGATCATCGATGAATCATTCCCATCCCTAGTTAATACACCAACATCATGAAAGAAAGTCATATTCTACAGAGATGATTTAAATAATAGGCTGCATCCTAAAATAAAGTGGATCGATCATATTTAGTTGAGCTCTCAGATTGTGTCTATTTCTGTGCAATCAGTTTGGACTTGAGTCAGAATATTTGCCTCCAAAGAATTGTGCTTTGTCTGCATTGTATTGTATTCACTTGCTGCTGATGTGCTAAATATGCTGCTAATGCTACGCTTTCTGTCTAGACATGGGGTCAGGTCAGAGTGCTCTATTTTTGCTGTTTGCTTTTCTGTTTTTGGAGCACTTTTCTCAGACTGATAGTACGTCTTGTCCCTGGTACTCCCTCTTGCCCTGCCCCTGCACAGAGCTGAGCGTCTCACTAGTCACTGGTGTATTCAAAATGTATTAATATGAAACATACCATAAAGACAGAGAGTCCTTACTTTATAGTTGGTTATATGTACAGTAAACCAAATATCTTTGTGTTTTCTGCTGTTGGTCGGATAAAACAGGACATTTTAATACCACTCTTTAGCTGTGGGAAATTCAGAGCTGCAACAATAAGAAGATTTATTGGTAAGTTGTTGACTATGATTCATTAATTGCCAATATTAATTTTTTTACATAATTAAATCATTTATTTGTTGTTTTGAAACATTAAAAAAAACACATGTCCAAATGATCTGATCTCAGCTTCTCAAATGTGAATATTTTCTGATTTCTCTAGTACTCTATGACAGTAAACTAAATATCTTTGGGTTGTGGACTGTTGGTCAGAAGGTCAGAGGATGTCATCTTGGGGCTTTTGGGCTTTTTTCAGACATTTAATAGAGTAAACAACTGATCGATTAATCAATAATGAAAGTAATCATTAGTACTAGCACTAATCCATACAACAGTCAACTTGCTACACCTTGTATCACAGACTTGTTAGAGGTGGAGCTGGAAAGATATCACAAGAAGGGAATGTGCACAGTACATGCAAGTGTATTTACATTGAAAACCACTGTTTAACCTTTGTTCCTACTGACCTAAAGATTACTTGTTCAGTTTTTCAAGATCATGTCAGTTTACTTCATCACAGCCACACATATTTAAGGGCATCTGTTTGCCAGGTAAAATGACTTTGTGTTAAACATGTGAATGGTATAATTCGGTATTGTGTGTTTGCAGAACAAAACTCCTTCAGATTATCCACCATCACTCAAACTTTTCACTCTGATGGTAAAATAAATGGGACAACAAAAATCATCCAGAGTTTTGATCTTTAAAAGAAACATCAATGATATTGAATCCTCCAGCACTGCAGTCTTTCTGTTATATCCACAGTTAGTCTGACCTTGTTCTGCACAACAAAGGATATCCCCAGGAACCATTTGTTATAGACCCTACAGCCCCATTGGGTATTATCATGATATCTGTAGAGTTCCTGTGTAGCAGACCCTGAACTTCATGGCTGCTAGTCATCCCTAATTGACAAGCTTGTTCCACCAGTTGTTCATCTTAATCATATTAGTGTGTGTCTTTAGGGAGCAATAACAGCAACGAGGGATTATTACAACAATAGTAATTACAGTATAGTACAAAGTGCCATTTAATCTGTTTTTTTCTTCTGAATAATTCTTAATGGATGTTGTCAAAAATTAGCTGAATTTGTAAATTGTTTTAGTGAATATCAGTATGAGTTGAAGTCAGTAGTATTGATTAACAGAACATTTATGCACAGTGTTTGGTTGTTGGACATTATGTCTTAAAGGGCTAGTTCAGGTTTTTTGACATGAAGTTGTATGACATCTTCACCACAGTGTCGTGCAGTGGCTTTTCCCCCAGTGTGTCCTGTGAGCGGAGTTCTGGACGGCTTTTGGTGTTGAAGAAAGTAGTTCCGGCTAGTTTCTGGGGTCACAAAGATAAAGCCTTTTGCTTCGAAAACCAGTATGTGTTCAAAAGATTAATACATTTGCATCACAAAATTGTTGTCCGTAAAAAAGTCAGACCTCACAATCACCTGGCACTATTTTCCCTCCCTTTGTATCACTGCGCGCTGCCACCTGTTGACAGCTGGGCAACTTTCCATCAGCTGTTTCACGGTGTTTACATTCTCGGATACGCAAGAGAGCTAACGTGAGAACTAGAGAGAGGTAAAAATATTATTAGACAAGAAAATATATAAAACAGGGTGCGGATTTGCGATTATGCAGACAGCAGCTGGTACGTTGGGCTCCTCATCAATTGAGAGATCTTGCATCTGTGGCATGACAAGTTCCCATTCGTGGCAGAATTAATTGACACTCTGAACAAGTGCACCACCATTTATCGCTCACTCTGTCTCATCACAGCTACAGCTGCAGGTCCCGAAGGGAGGGAAAATAGTGCCAGGTGATTGTGAGGTCTGACTTTTTTACGGACAGCGATTTTGTGATGCAAATGTATTACTCTTTTGAACACATATTGGTTTTCGAAGCAAAACACTTTATCTTTGTGACCCCAGAAACTAGCCGGAACTACTTTCTTCAACACCATAAGCCGGCCAGAACTCTGCTCACAGGATGCAGTGGGGGAAAAGCCACTGCTGATGCACGACACTGATGGTGAGGATGTCATACAAATTCATGTCAAAAAACCCAAACTATCCCTTTAATTCAGTATTTATTGACAACAACACGGTCATTGATGTAATCATTTTAAAACTGGCCCTGGCAGTATCATCAGATTGTAGACTTGTTTCAGGCCAGGCACATATCTGAGTTTTGTTTCATTGACAGATGAAGGTAGTAGAAGGAAGCTTGAATAGTTTCCAGCCTTTAGTCTCTTCCTTTTTCTCTTTTAATTGTTGTGTGCTGTGTGATTGCTATGATTTTTTTATGATTTTGCGCTGTAGACACACAGTGTAAGTTTTTAGCAGTGAGTAAGGTCTGTACTTCCAGGATGAAACAAAGCTTTGAGGCTTTTTGATGATTTGAACTGCAGGTTTTTTTATACTCAAATTATTTGCATTCATCAAGTAATAATTTCAGCCTAGCATTTAGTCAGTGAAAGGCCCCAGGGTCTTATCTAATCTCTGTATATCAAAGTCTTACAACATGTTTTTCTAGGAACAGATAATGAAACAACACATTTTTTTATTCCTGCCAACTAAAACAACAATCCTCAGTGATTGGAGCTGAGAGCCGTCCCAGTGGTTCACTGAGCTGAACTGTGTATCATGTCAGTGCAGCATATTTGGCAAGAATCCCTTCTAAGACTGTGGTTGCATGTCGTGCCCTGAACTTTCCTGTCTTTATACTTTGATCTATTAAAAAAACAAAAAAAACCTGAAACAATAACAACTCAGTAGGTGTGAACTACACTTTCATACTGCTGTTTGAGTGTCAGTACTTGATAGAAAGTAAATACAGTTACACTGAACAGAATTAGTTTGGCAATGATATAAATTAAAATAATTCTCCACAGTACATATAAGAACATAAAACATGGCTACGTTGGTCAAAACATACACAAAAAAGTGGGTGTATTTAGAATTGTCTTTAGCTCTCCCCTGAGTCTTGTCCAATGACACATCTCAGTTGATTGGACAGAGGAGAATGGGGCTTCTCTTGGATGTGCGTAGCCATGTGCAAAGTAAACTCTCAAACAGAGCTAATGAAGGAGATGAGGGCTGGCGTTTGAGTTAGCCCAGGGCCTCGGAGGAGCTGTTTGAGATGCCAGATCTCTCGAGTGTCGAGGGACGAGCATCTGTCACTTTCGCCTCATCACCATCTGGCTGACAAATTGGGAGTCAATTAAACATGCAGCATTTTACTTTTTCTTGTTTAGCACAGGATCACAGACTAGTGCACAACTTTTCTGTGTATATGGGACATCAAGTAATAAGTACAATCGAGAACTTGTAGCTTCCATTTGCATTAAAAGTCAACTATCCATTCATTAAGTCATTAAACTGATACAGTATAAGCACAGACAGTCAGATACTGACTAGGGATGTGAATCGACACGATTTTATATTATTGATTTTGTTTATCGGTCCTTTTTGTTTATCCCCGATTCTTTATTGATTCCCTTATCAATTCCTGATCAATTGTTTGTCTGGAAAGTTGACCTACACATGTTTTATTATGACACAACTGTCTTATTATATCCACTGTTTATCAATAACCTTGTATGTTGATTAATATATGAAACATAATGAATGAATTCATTTGAAAGCATGTTACAGTGTTACAGTCTCCCGCCTGTATGAGAACAACAAAATGAGGGGGAGGTAGAGTGCTTGCTCTGCTGTTATTAACGTTAACATTATATAATAACGTTATCTATACAGCAGTGGCAAGCAGCTTCTCTATTGCACTATTAGCTCTGGGATAAACATCACTGTTCAACACTCAGTTACAGGGTTGTTGAGAAGAGACAGACTGAGCAGAGTTATTCTCTCAGCTGGTCTCGTTTGTTACTGCTAGCTGCTACTGTTCATTCATTGCTCTACTGCTAACGTTAGGCTGCTAACGACGTAGAGAGTTCACAGTAAACTTTAGATTCGTCTCACAAAGGTAATTATTTAGTTAATAAATTAAACATGTTTGCAACTGCGGCCGTATTTGAAGATGAATCACAAGACAGCCAAAGATAAGATTAGCGTGTGGCGCTGTAGAAGATCGGGAGTCTGCACTGTTCTCACAGATGAGTTCTGCCTTTTCCGTTTCTGGGCATACGAGGAACTGACCAGCTTGGAGGCATACAATTCTGATGGATTGGACAATTTGGAACCAGTTCTAAACGGGAACCGGTTCTCGATTCCCATCCCTTAATGCTGACTTATTCAGTGTTATTTTTTCTGTTATACTTATCCATAATGTTATAGAGATACATGTCATCTCTATAAAACACCTCTTGTCCCACATGAAAACCAAAAACCTGAGAAAATGCTCTTTTAATAATAAAAGCAATGATATATAAGAGTGATGAGGTAGAAGGGAGCCTGGTCATAGAGGGCTTTGTGAGTGAAGAGAAGGACTTTGAATTGAATCCTTTGTGGGACAAAAAGGCAGTGGAGTTTCTGTAGGACAGTGGTGATGCAGTCGGGGAGTGGGAGTTTATTTCAGAGTTTGGATGATGTGGGTGGCTGTGGCTCAGGAGGTAGAGCGGGTCGTCCACTAATCAGGTCGGTGATTCGATCCCCAGCCCCTGCAGGCTGCATACCGAAGTGTCCTTGGGCAAGATACTGAACCCCAAATTGCTCCTGATGGCGCCATCGGTGTGTATGTGTGTGAATGGGTGAGTGAGCATTAAAAACATTGTAAACATTGAAAAACGCTATATTTTGCTATCATTGGCACCTTATATGGCAGCCTCCGCCATCAGTGTATGAGTGTGTGTGTGAATGGGTAAATGTTGGCAAAGCGCTTTGAAAACTGCTTTATAAATGCAGTCCATTTATCATGTGCCATAAAGAATGCTGTAGTCAATTATAGATGTGATACAGTGTGGATGGAAGTTTCAGCAGCAGAGAAGGAGAGTGACTCCACCCTTACACAGTGTATCTTTTCTAGTTTACTAAAATAATCTGTCATACAAGCCTCATGGGATGGAGGAGAGGATTGACTTCAAATTAGTGGTAGGGGGGAAAAAGTTTCCTAGATGCATCGCAATGTGGAAATAGATCATTCTGCATCGATTTGTAAAAGTTAAATTGATTTAAAAAAAAAAGTTAGTTAATAACATCATGTTGACGGAAAGAAAAAAGCTGAACTGCAAGGCAGCACCCGGACAGTGTTCATTTCACAAAAGTCAAGGGTTGCAAAAATATTTTGATGAATGACTAAATAATGACCCTTTTAAAGAACGTTAATTATATAATGAATACTTACCAAGCTGTCATTCCATCGTTAGCTGAGCAGAGCAGCAAACTCCAGCAGCAACAAACAAGACTGGCTGACCAACACACACTGCAGCATTGAATCATTTAAACCAACTCTGACGAGAAGAAAATGACTCAGTGTGTCTGTTTCACCTTTAAAAAGCCTGCACCTGCTCAGTGGACAGCAGATTGTTCCCCCAGAGTTGAAGGTGCAGAGAGGCTGCTCTCCACTACTGGAGACATAACGTTAACAACACAGTAGGGCACTCCGCCTCCCCTCATCTTGTTGTTCTCATGCAGGCAGGCAAGTTTTTTTTAAATTAAAGAAATAAAGTACACTTTATTGCTAAACAAACTTTAGCACATATTTATTCACATCTATTTATACATAACATATACCCACAATTTATAGGAGCAAATTGCAAGATTTTATTTTAAAACATTAAAAAATGAAGTAAAACTACATGAACATTATTACAATGAACTAAGACCAGATTGTTTTGACATTCAAATACATTAAAAACAAACTGAAATGATCAACAGAGACCTTTAGCAGATCATTTTGCTTGATCTTACGGAATGTATGTCTTTTACATCATGTTTTATAATCCTTAACAGTAATAGTTAGTTAGTTAATTAGTGAATATAACACATTGTAATTACGCATAGTGATTTATTTTTAGGTGTGGTTGGAAGTTAAAGGCATTGACCAAGGGCACGTCAGTGATGGTGACAAAAGCTGCTCTTTTCACTCACTTTCCTCAGACATTTCCTGCCAGTCTGTTGATTAAACCAACTACCTTTCAGTCTGTACCCTTTCTGCCACCACTGCACATTTTCAAATGGCTAAAACTTACTATTTTTAATGTTTCTGTTTCTTCTCTTATGAGTTTCACCATCTTTTTTTGTTGTTTCTTTGAATTTCATAAAGCTTTAACATCAGTAATGATATGATATTACACTTAATGCAACTAGGGTAGCCTCATAATGGCTGAATGTGCACTGAAACCTGTTAAACTGTCAAATTTGTAAATCCTGGGCAATTTATTGTATTCTGTGTTCTAAAAACATGCAACAACTATCATGCAAGTATATTACATCAAAACCAACAATCTGCTTCTCTTTGCACTGCAATGCCACCATGTGGCTAAACATAAGTAATGATAGCATGAAATGAGACTGTGTGAAAAATATATGCTCTTCAGTATGTACTGTACTAACCCTAACCCTAACATCTTCTTTGTTCAGGTAAAGGAGATAACAGTAGTAATGTGCAGAATGACTTAATTGCTCTGCAGTTACCAGTTACTTTAATGTAGAACAATCTATTAATGTTCTGTAAATTATACATTGTTTTGTGTCACTGAATTAATACCATTTTTGTCTTTGCTTGTTTGTTGGCACTCACTGCTCAAAGTTACTGTTATAAGTACAACAGCTTGCTGAATCCTTTTAACTTGTGTCAGCATGTGACTTTTCAGTGGTTAATGTACCAGTAAGTAGCTGCTTTTTAAAATAAGGCAATATTTGTGGTGTCTAATTGAAGATAACATTAACACAAAAAAATAACACACATAAAAAATGGCAAGGTCGTGAAAAAATGCTCTTGAAAAAACAATTGAGTAGAGTTTCAGTAGGTACATTTACTGATGACAACATACTGATGAACCTGCATGTTGAGCAGCTACAGCTGGAGTACTGCTCCTACCACAATGCAACAGCTCTTATGTATATAGATGGTTGCATGGACTGTCATTGATAATTGACAATTGACCAACACACTCTTATTTAACATTCTTTTGATCATAATAATAGCTGTTGTCAAATGTTTTCTAGGTGTGAGGTGGTATAATGTGATGCTATTATTAGTATTTGTCTTAGCTCAGATACTTTCATACATAGTATTGAATCCTGGAGGAAATGTTCATGACACTATTCTCTCCACTTGCATCAAGGTAGTTATAGTTCACATAAGAACGTATCAACACATTGGTTCTTACCTTGTGTTATATGTATTTTCCACTCTTAGCCTTGTCAAATATACTTGTTTTTTTGTGTAACACTAGTTCATCTGACCACACAGCTCATGAATGACATGTTTTCTGAATTTAAGTGTTCTGTTAGTGAGACTGATGCTAATGTGCCTTGACGTTTGCCAAACACACACTAATAAGTATTCCCAGCTCCAAAAACACTTTCTGCCTGCTTGAAGAGCCTTTTCAATAATACAACGCTTTCATATTATATTCATAATGTGCTACGGTGAACACTGCAACCGAGTCTGCTGGGTTTAATTTAATGTAATTTCGGGGCCTAATTTGGCTTCCTACATGTCAGTGGTAATGAAACTTTTGTATTTGATGTAGATACCCTTCAGTCGGATTAACCCAAAGACTTTCAAGATTTCACTATGAACTTTGTGCATAGCATTAAATTCAAAGAGGAAAATAACCCTATGGCTTTTAATTGTGAAATGGAAAAATGAGGATTTTAATATCAAAGAGGTCAAAGGAATATATGTTTTATTTCAGATTTATAATAACTCAACTATTATTTCTCTTGCTTCAGTTGTCTCTACTGTTCCAGTATAAATGTTACCCTGATAATATCGACTTACTGTGTGTACTACATACCAGTCTACAGACCAAAGTGCAAATTAAAAAAAAAACAATCTTTCAAAGGACGGGGAAGAGGACATGCTTTATGTATGCTAAGACTACACTAACTCCATAAAAAGTTATTGCTCTATTGATTAATAAAATGTAGGTAAAGCTTCAATCTGAAACATGTAATATCTATTCAGATGCTCAAGATGGCAGCAACGAGCCATACAACTTATTATTCAATTCAATTTTCTATTTATGAAGATTATTTTAAAAAAACAGTTTTTATTTTCTTCCATGCAACATTTATACAGTATATTACTTATTCAGAGGTCTTTCCTTTCTTGTTGTTAAACTTTCTAATCAAACAAATTACTACAGTAAGAGAACATTTTTGGCATGATGAAAAGTGTGATGGTACCCAAATTGATGTGTGTGTGTCTTTTGTATATGAGATAATGATATTTAATGTGTTCTCAGTTGTCCACAATTAACCTATTAAACACTAAACAGGAGAGGTTTTCACTAGAAATGCAGGGACCTTAAAGGTCAGTATATCTTAAATGAGCCTGGGCTGAAGCTGCTAGCTTCATGATGCAGGAACTTAGCCTGGGTGTTGAGTAGTTGTGACATTTATTCACTGATGACAGATAGTTTAAACTGTACACTCTGCACTGCACTGTGCACAGCTATAACGTTACTGCTAACTTCTCATTCTCATTCTCTCTCTCTCTCTCTCTCTCTCTCTCTCTCTCGCTCTCTCTCTCTCTCTCTTTCTCTCACAAGACTCACAGACACTCACACTTATTCTCTTTTTCTTCATAACTCTCTTTCAACTGCACACTTGCTACGCACACAACCGACGTACTGAGATATTCCTTAAAAGAACTACGCTACTTGTATAACACATTTTAGTGAAAGAAAACATCCTAAAAATACATTAGAAAAACATTCTCTGATGCTTAGGCCTGGCAGGGAATCAGCTGAAGCCTGGCAGGCTGCTGGGTTTCTGCAATTCATGTCAGAAACCCTGATAGGAGCTGGCCTGTGTCTTTTAAAAAGTCTAAATTATCATGTACTCTGCAGTATTATGGAGCAATGCCACAGCCAGGTTATCAATATTAATACATCAGTATTATTACCTTTTTCCCAGGAATTATGGCAGCTACATCAGAATCATGTCAAAAGTAAATTCACTGTTCTTTAAATATGGGTTAAAAGCATTGTTACAGTGTAACTGAATGTTGATTTAATGTCAGAGGAAAATATATATCTGTGTATACTTCGGAGTGAAAGGCTTCTGCTCTTAAGTCTAACTACAGCCTTCTTGACACTGTGTTGACCAAAAGCCATCACAACCCCTTTGGTAACTTTCAAAACTTCAGTCATCACTGGGGTGTATTTACTGTGTGGAATAGATCTTTCTAAAGACAACATTAAACAGACTTTAGAAGGCCTGTGCTAAGATTTAGCTCCTTGCACACACACTGTCTCTCTCTCTGGTTCTCTCTGAAGGCCCCCTTTGTAGGCATAGGAATGCCCTGTGTGTACTCTATAATGTAAAGCAGGCCTTCTGTTCAGATATGCATGCTGCTGCTGATCTATTTAATTGTAAATGACAGAGGGATTTATAAAATACTATGTTTGATAAAGATGCCTATCTGATATTCTCTTAAAGGAGACATGCACAACATGCAGGCCTAATTGTTAGACTTCTCATTAGGGCCGCCTCAAGGGACCAAGCTGGATAATGAAATAGCTGTAATGCTCTGGTGTTCATTTTATATGTTATATTCATATATATAGAGAAGCAGGGGTCATAGTCACACAGCACAACTGGCTGTATCGCTCACAATTAATACTAATTTACTGATCACTTTTACACATCACATTCTGCTGACAGCTATAATGACCATTCAACATTTGGAAAAATGAAGGACAAGTAGTAAGAGATTTGTCGTATCAAATCATTTACCGATCTGTAAACTGGAGCTGTTGTTAAATGTGTAGTTTGTAAACCTTTACAGACAAATTAGGAAGAAAATAGCAACAGACAATTACAGTTCACTTCAACCTCTCTCTTAGTGCTTGTTTAGTAAAAGATACACTTGGTCTAAAATGCTAATGACAGATAATTTTTCATCTTTGGAAAAAAGGTTTTGTTAATTGAGACAATGATAACGATGACAACCTGAAAAATGCGCTATAGACAGTTTTACACATATAAACACAAACGGCCCACTCTGTGCCATCTCTTAAATTTCATAATTTTTGCCATTACTTGTAAGTGTATTCTGAGCTTCACCAATTACTTATTTTTCACTTGATTGGCTGTTGAATGTTGTAAAAATGACTACAAATATATATATAAATAACTTTTACCTGAACAAAGAATTTTCATTTTGTGCAACCAGATTTTGATTGTATTAGTAGTATTAGTATAGCTCTACAACTGAGTGCTATACATATTGCTAAATGTAGCTTTGGCACTATTTTTAAAGGCATGTTAACTGTATATTATACCAAGAAGGATTATTTTAATTTCCTTGAAACTGTTTTATGGGAAAGTGTTAATATTCATTGCAGATATATTTCAAATTAAAGTTGTTATATTACTCCTTCATCATTTAAAATGTAAAATTTGTCAAGCTTGTAATGGCTTGGTTTGGTAGCCTATAATACACACATTATTTCACAATTTCAAACTTCTCTGAACTCATTTCTGACATCATCAACTTGCATTAAAAAAAACAAGTCTGAGTTAATCCCACCTGAAACAGGTTTGCAATCATAATTCATTTAATCACAAAGCAGTGATGATACAATCTAGTATGCAACAATCCAGGCCAGATCTGTGGCATTTTAATGCATAACTTCTAGATGTGATAGAACTATACTAATACTACACACAGTCAAAATTTGGTTGCCCAAATGTGGTAGAGATAATACTTTTTTACAATTAAAGTTCTTTGTTTAGGTAAAAAATAAATGATTTTTATTAATTTGATTACTGAAAAACATTGAGAAACAACTTACATTTAAGATGTTATAAATGATCTGTAAGGTGTCTTGCATGTTCAGTACACATTTCAACCCAATCCAATGAAAAGCAAACTGAATCTCAGAATACACATACAAAGAACGGCAAATATTATGACATTTAGGTCTGAGGGCCAAACTGCAAAAATGTATAACTATAGAAGTATGGAGTAGAGCTATATGATTTATGCATGGTCCCATTAATTTAAGTTTTCACATGATTTATTTAAAAAAAAGCAAATGCATGACATGAACAGGGAGGTCCTAGGTGAGTTGGTATGAAGTGACCCAAACAGACAGAAACAAAGAGATAGTGTTTTATTTTAATTAATTTAAAATGTCTTTTCCATCACAGGCTGAATATAAATGTTCACACAACACAACCTTGCATTGAAAGCCTGACAGGTTTAACACACACACATACTGTGTAACACATAATGTACATATAAAACCAGCCATTGCAACAAAGTCCCTCTTATATGGCTGCATACTGTAACCTGATGGTCAGCCAACAGAGACTTCTTTGTACCACAACTATTGTACAGTTAGGACACCATCGTACATCCCACCTTTGGCCTTATATCACACAGCACGCACCATAGATAGATGCTCACATGCTGCTCATATTGTCTCCCAGCCACACTTTTAACTTCAAAGCCCTGCTCACCCTTGTGTCTCAGGAGGAATGGAGGCACTATAGCAGCCAGCCTTCACTGCTTTGCCATGGTTAACTATGACCGCAGGCTGGAGCACCTCCCCTTGCCTCCTCATACCAGAGCAGGGGTGGTGGTGGGGGGAGTTTGCATCCTGTAGCTCCACAGCACACTGCCTTGTGCCTCACCATCACATAAACTGTCCCTGCGAAACAGAGGTGCATTATATGCCCCGTTACAAGGCTACACTTGTTGAGAACAGTGTATAATGACAAGCATTGGCAACCTGTGTGCCAAGGTGTTCATGAACAGGTTGGCTCAGTATGGAGTTTTTAATGAGAATCCTGCCACATATATAATGAGTAAGGAAAATATTTAAACAAAAAATATGTTTTCATTCGAGAAAAAGAGATTGGAGGGGTTGATTTTGCACAGATTCAGGAGGAATGCCACGCATATAACCCAATATCCATGAATATGAGAATTTTGTCCAGATTTTAAGATCATGCCTGTGTGTGATGTATTTGTAGGCACATAGTAGGCTTTGGCCAGGTCTGGGAAGTGTCCTCCCTGTTGAAATGGTTGTGTTCAGCTCAAAGGAACAATGTGGTGGATTCACTCTATTATGAACAAAGCCTTTGTCTGAGGTGCTGCTCACACACTGAACGGGGGTCCAGAGTCCAGGAGAAGCTTTGAACTTTCAGGTCAAAGACATCACAGAACCGACGCGCTGTTTCACATTCATCTTGTACCTCACACAGGAGGCCCGTCACATTTGTCCTTTTGATTGTCCTCTATTTCTTTAAAGGTCTGGCTGGAACCATAGGTCATCTGGAGGCTTTTATGTGGAGAAAACAAACACTGTATTCTTAGTCTTGCTCTTCACTTGAGGTGAAGAACGGCGCAGAAGTAAAGTACAACAATTGAAATGATTCTCTTAAATAAAACGGAGTGAATTTTGCAAGAAGAAAACACTTAAATTAAAAGACAGAGTAGGCTTTGCACATATCAATAGAAAGGTGGGCATAGATATGAAATCCACTGCCATGAAATATGCAAAGCAAGCCCACCACAGAGAATAGCACACAGGTTCTTTTGATGTTAAGTCCTTTGGTTGTACATGTCTTCATTCAACTAGCCTGTGGATGTTTTAACCTTCTGTAAAACTTGCTCCAGCACTGCACTCTCCCTCTCTACATCAGAGTAACGTGGTGCTGCAGTTCTGCCCATGATTTTTATTTCATGATTGCTATGTTTCTTCTCGCCACAGTTTATGTGCGCCCACCATAGTGTTCTGCTGTTCTGTTATGACGGGACACCAACATTTTGGTAATGAGCGCAAGTTGGCTATGAGGTGTGTTCTGTTGGTTCTGTTTTCCCACACAATGTTTTGATGGCCTCAGTTGTGTTATGTTGACTGCCTTGGGCAAGGTTTACTGCTTTAATTAATAATAAAAGACAATTTTGGACAAGTCATGTTCTTCAATAACAAATGTAAAGGTATCACAGTTCAAGAATATATATATATTTTTGTAGGTAATAATTTTTTATTTACCCATCTCTCTTCTGCACACACACACACACACACACACACACACACACACACACACACACACACACACAAAATCTTTCATAACAACAAATAATACAAATGGGACTAATAATCAATCAACCGTGGAACACATATCCTTTGACTCCAGGCTATTATTGCTTGGGTGAGCCTATGTGTGTTGTGCTGTATCGACTGTTTGTGTTTTGATGATCCATTCTCAGATGAGAGGAAGCATATCACAGCGCACTGGACATCACAAAGGGCAGATGAAACGTAATACTGTACATGCTAGAGCAGATAATGACAGAAAAGTATCATCCTCACTCAGTATACTTTCCCCCCCCAAAGATATAATCTTTGTGGCAGTCTCATCTTGTAAGGCAGCGTCCCAGCAGTGAACGGGACACTGCTGGTCTTACAGGCTTTAGATGCTCCTGAAGAGGCGCTCAGGATTAGTTAGTATTCACTGGACATAACAAGGCCTTTGATGTAGCCAGTATTCTCTTTACTCACCAGGAGCATCAACATTTAATTAGACCTGATATCAGCCTTTTAAGGAGCTGTGAATATTTTAGATAAAAGCAAATTGTACTCACCAATACTAACAGACCATGAGCAGGTCAGAGGTACATTGTCACCTGTGTGTTCTAAGTGATGTATTGGAGCGATGCCTTTGTGTGTAATGCGGTACGTTCATTAAAACAGGCCCATTTCACTCTCTCTTAATCAGCACCACATATGTCATGGGAGGATACTGCCTGGAGCTAAAAACTAGTGCATAATTTATAACTGCAGGTCAGGCTGTGCAATGAGTGCATATTATCTCAACAAAGATGCATTACTCTCCCATCATTTCATATTTACAATTATGTCTCGATGCGCTGGTCAGTTAGCACACAATAGAGCAATAATCCTCTAGACAAAATTTCCTTACGTAAAAATGGGTTATTAGTCTATCAGTACACATTTAAATGAGATCTTGATAGAAGCACCTTTCCCCTCTCAAAGTCTTCAGCATCTGTCTAACACAATTTATGTGTGTGTGTCTGTGTGACAGAGACAGAGAGAGAGAGAGAGGGAGAGAGAGAGAGTGTGTGTGTGTGAGAAAGTGTCACAGTGAGCTGTGACACTGCAGGTGTTTAAATTGTGGTGATGTAATTGGTCACAAGGGGAATAGAAACAAGAGCTTCACAGTCCTTGATTTGATCCCTTGGTTATTGATTTCTCAGTCTGCTTCTAACAGAAATAATTGCCACATGTAATGTATTATTCAATTACAAGACACTGCTCTCAAGTTTGGGTTTGATGGTCCTTTTTGAATCACTGAGACCTATAGATAATTCAACACTGTCAGCCCATTAAGCAGCGTGAATATTAAAAGGTATGCGTTAATCCTGCCTATTTATTAGCAACTGTGACATTCACCAGTACTCAAAGTTTCCCATTTTTAGCCTTTGTATAGTTGAAAAAAGTGGGCTTAACTTTGGCTCAGATTCAGACATATTCTGTTATTGTGACTCTTAAAGCTGGTATATAGACAGTCAAGCTATTCTGACTGTTCTTTGAAGGCAAATAAAAATACTGAAACTGCACTATTGTACCTGTGATGAGGTGAGAGCATGACATGACCTGTCCAGTTTCTGAAGGCTGTGAGATCCATTGAAGTTATTTATAATCCAGTTGAATAAATGACAAGAAATACACATAATCCTCCATTTATCAAAAAGTAAAGTGAATTGTGAAGAAAAATGACTTTTGACATTTTTTCATTCACTTATTGTTTGATGACAACACAGAACTGTATGACCCCGGTCAACCAAGACAACGGAACGAACTAGAACAGAGAGATTTGGGATCTTTAGGATTGATTAATGCAGTTTGAAAGTAAACTTCTCTGCTCATCAGATTTGTTCCTTTTTCTTTTCTTGATAAAGGAAAATGGTCAAAATCAACACAACAGACGCAAAATAGCTTGAATCTTAGTCTTTAGCATTTTTCAGTTACACACTGGATCTTCCCTCCCAAAATTTTCATTAGATGCACACTGGGTGGAACAAACTTAGGTCTTTCAAACCACTATTTCGAACCTAGTGCATATTGCATGTGGTGTATAGTTGTATTTTGTTGCTGTGTTCAGGTTTTTAGTATTTGTCTAGTTAATTGACATAGCCACTGAAATCATATGATTGACTTCTGTTTGTATGTGTGTGCATGTAAACAGTCACCAGTCATGAAGAAAATGCTGCTTTTTGTAAGATTGATCTGCACATCATCACCAGGTTTCATCATAATAGAGACATTTCAAATCATTATTTTTTCAAGGGCAGTTTTTTAAAGCCATTGTATAAATACAAACACTGACACTTTCTTCATTGTGTAAAACATCTCGCCAAAACAATTTTATTGAGACAGTTTAAATAGTGTCATGGTTTATTAGGCAGATGCTACCTACAATATTGACCATTTTCTATTCAGTTTATAAGATAATACTCAGCGCTCCATTCAGCTCTGAAGAAAGATCAATTCTTGTGTTGGAATCTTTATTTCTCTATTGCTGTGCAGCACTGTGTGACACAGTTTTAATGATCAGCCATCCAGCACTTGTTTACAGCTTGGCTTCCCAGTCATGTTCTGTTAATACCCACTCCTGTTAATATTTATCGTCAGTCTTAATTGGTTTGATGTCACTACACTGGTGTTGCTGTCGGCTTGCTTGTTCAACTGGCCTCTGTGTTGTTTCAAAGTCTTTATTATCGTGACAGTCGAGTCCTGTTCATTAAAGTTTCACTCTCCATTTTCATCAGTATAAAACTGATTCTGTAAATGCAAGGGAGCTGTTGAAGAGTCAAACCCTGCAAGCTATCACAGGGGAGGTGCATAGTCTGTATAAATTATCAGGAATATGAACTCGATCGAAGATGTTAATTGCACCAATGGTTAGTTATGTGGGGAATTGCCATGCATTTCATGCAGCGATAATAAAAATGAATTTTTGAACAAAGGGATCTTAAAATAATATCTAATCTACAGAGAATACCCACATCAAACGAATAATTCAAAGCTTTGAAATTTATCTTTGTGGTCCGAAATGTTAAGCACTAGCCCTGTGAATATTGTACTCAATTCAAGTTTGTCAAAGGAAAAAACAAAACCAGAGTTAATTAACAGTTATTACAGGCCTTTTCAACTTTAATTTGACTTTCAAATATTAGCTTTTATATATAAACTATGCTTCTGGCATCTGCAAATTAGCTATACTGTATCTCCTCTAATTAGGCCTCATTGAACCTATGGTAACCCATACACAATAATATTAATAATTCAACAGCATAAGATGTATTTAAGAGTAGTCATTAGATTGCATTTTATTTGCATTTCATTAATTTGATTTATTGCACCTTTACACTTTAGTAAAACCATAATCTAAGGTCAGAACTAAACAAAGCTGATGAGGTCATTATGAATATTAAAATGGGAGTATTTTAATAGCTTTCATAGGGGTTTCAAGAAGTTCTCATTATTAAATACAACCACTGCTTTGTGTTGTAAAGCCTAGTTAGTTTTAGGTCAGACCTATATTACCCAAGTCCTGTATATTATATGTGTATTAGATGAGGCTTGTGTCATCATCTCATTAGGTGAAATCTGTCCTTATCTTTGATCGTTACAATATACTGTGCTTCTTTGTGGAGTTTCTCATTAAAACATACCATTAAAAAGCTTTAGTTCACAATAGTTAATCGATAAACTTAATTTCTGTCAGTTGTCCAGTAGATAATGTCTTATAAAAAGGCACTGCCTTGTCTTTGTGTAGTGTGTTTGAGATTTAGTAAAACCTGCCCCTCAGCCCTCACACTTCCCTCTCCTCCACCCACTTGCCCTCCTATCTCCATCCTCCTGCCATCTCTCTCTGTCAACAGTGATTATGCCTCTTGCCACTGATCAAACGCACCTGCCAAGCCCTGCTAACATTCCCGAGCATGTTCACTAATTACCCACAAAGCCTTGCAGATTTATACTCCTAATAGGGGATTTGCCTCAAATCGGGGGCAGGGTTGTACTGCATTACAATGGTATTTATTTACTCATTTGGGGAAGAATCTCTGGGGATCATGTGCATTATAAATGTTTTAAGGCAAATAAACTTCCCATTTTTATGTCTAGTGTACCATTTTGAATAAGTGTCTCCCCCTTGTATTTTTTTTTTTTAAAATGGTAAACAAGGTTGGTAAAAAGGGTTAGAGATATTGTTATAATCATGTCTAGATTTACATGAAAGTTAAAGCACTCGTATCCCACAAAGGCGTGGCATTACCATGAGTGAAACAACAAAGCTTGGCACTGATTATAATCCTCTTGTTTCAGTGTAATTAGATAAAACAGCCTTTTAACTGTGCAGTTATGTAGGAAATTATAGATTAAGTGCTTAACAAATTGCCTATTATTTTTATGTGCAAACTAATGCAGTGTGTACAATGGGTACTATTGCAGAGAAAATGCTGAGATTAGCATAAAAGCATGATCACAGTGATTCTTAGTGAATGAGGAATCTAACCTAAATGTCTCATGATTTCTCACAGTGAAAAAAGCACTGTTTTATGAAGACCCTAAATCCCTTCCATGGAATGTGACTTTTGGTTGCCCACTAGGTCCCCTTCCACTCAAAAATGTATTTTGCATATTGTTTCTTCATTTGAATGATTGACCTTGATCAGCAGCTGTCCTGTGTCTTTTTTTGTTCTTTATGTGAGTATCACTATGTGTAAGCAGACGTTTCAGAAAACCTAAGATGTCAGTATGCTTTAACAGAAGCACTTTTCAGATGGTTGAATAGCGTCAGAAATCCCCTCCTCCCACACCTTTCTGACATCAAAATCGGTGGGGGTGACAATTTTTGTAACTTTCCAAAATGCAAACCGACAAGCACGCCCATTTCATGCAGTGACAGGCAAGATTTGCTGATGTGAGAAAGTAGGCAGGCTATGAAATCTCTCTGAAATCTCAGTTTTTATTCACACAACTTCATAGTGTTCATCACTTTTTGTATGTGCAAATGAGTGCAACACACATGAATGCCTTTTAAGGAAAGACTGTCCAAAAATGTGTGCTTTTATACTCTTTTGAATTTTACTACGTTAATATAAATTGGGTATGGGGATCACCTTAAGGTTTAATTCCAAGACTAGATCATTCATGTTAGATCAGTTGGTGCCAAATTTCGGTACCATGTAGGACTGAGAGTGTGCCCAGACTGCAGCTCACTCTCAGCAGGAATGACAGCAGAGGGAGAAACAGTTGTTGTGGAGCGAGCTACAAACCTACTGTCCAATGGTTGACCCCCAGAACTGTACTGAACACAGCAAAATAACAAAAATGAAGAAAATACAGGCAGAGGTTAGGGTCTGTGCAGATAAATACATCTCACCAGGGTTGGCTTTTATTTAAAAATTACCTTGAATTTGATACCAGTTCCTGAACGATTACAATTTCATAAAATCTATTTTTAACAAAAAGAAAATGACATTACAGTAGAATGTTTTAGTTTTAGTTTTTAAGGTCCATGGCATTTTCACACATTCATAGTAGTGTCATAACTAAAAAATATAATGTTATTTGCCACTGTCATCAACCAGCAAGACTCACAAATAACAACCAATTAACATTTGTTAGTTTTAAAGAGGAAGTGTGTTGAGTACAGCTAGTTATCATTAATATACTGTAAATAGTTTTATCTCTGAGTTACCAGCTCAAAATGTTGCTAGCAGAGGAAGCAGCAGCATCTATAGCAACTTAATCACTAACAGGAGGTTGTATGAAAACATGTAACCTGCAGGTAAGAAGAGATGAAGCTTTATTAAATATGGAAGATGATGATATTGCTAACTGTTTGACATCAAAACTGTGGTGGTTTGGCGGCTGGCGAACGGGCACTAATATAGCAGAGGAGTCTCTTTGGGATCATAACCCTGCACATAACAACAGAGGAGTCCACGGTAATGTTACCCATTGTCAGCCGAGCCTCATAACACACTGTTGTCAGCTGTTTCTCAGCTGCTGAACCACTGCTGTCATCTTTATTATTTTAATACAGCTTCGTCATCTTGCTGGTTGCATGTTTTGGTTAAACCTCCTGTTACTAATGAAACTGCTGCAATTGCTATTGCTGTTTATGTTGAGAAGCTACAGCGGGATGTTGTGCACAGCTCCGCACCTGCTAGGTATTGAAATTTGGTAGTGAATGACAAGAATGTTTTTGCTTGTACTCGCTTGTATTTAAGCAATTTAGTTGGTGCTATGAAAGTGTCAAATTTCAATCTTTCTTTAAAAAAAAAAAAAAAAGAAAATACTGCATTGTGTATCTTTTCTAAGTTAAGGTCCAGTTCATCCCTGAATGAGACCCAGCTATTCAGGACGTCATCTGAGCCTAGTCAGTTAGGCAACAAATATCACTTTGGTCAGGAAAGCAATCGCTGGGGAGTGTTTACTGCCTACCCATTTAAAAGGGAAACAAGTTTTCCTTAAGCCTGCTACTTTCTGCATGGTGAGTTCACCAATGCTGCTCTAATGGGAGGCAACTCACTGAGCCAGTTCTCAGCAGCGGTAGCAGCAACATGGTGTGGGAAGCGGACAAATGTGTTGTGGAGGAAGTGCTCCTCAAAACAAACAAGCCTGACTTTCAGCTGAGCAAATACTGAGTCAACATGCCTTCATTAGTAGAGGGGGAATGGGATGCAGGAAGACAAGATCAACCCACTTTTACTCTACTATTATCATGCTTTGTCAGACACGTCTTATGCTCAAAGCCACATGCAGTTCAGTATCTATTCAGTAATGTACTTAAATGATTATGGGATATTGTGAACGACCTCATAATGTAATAATCCAAGTTTTGACAGTTTTTACATGTGAAATCAAAGTTTGAATAATAATGTTATCTGGTGGCTCTTTTTTTTACATGGCACATCATCTGCATGTGAAACTGAACAGAGAAAGAGGATGTGACATCACTGATAGTTCAGAGATCCTGCTGTCGATTATGAGCATACCCTAAAGATCATAATGGGTCAGAACAGAAAGAACTGCGATCAACTGAGAAGTCAATTTAACACCCATCTTTTCAAGTGGATTTTTTTCTTTTTACTTTAGCAAATACTGGAGAAATTTTCTTTGATAATAATTTACTGATCTGGCTCTTATAGACTCAAAATGTTATAATGGAGTCACATTCAATTTTGTGATGTTCATGAAAATATATTTATATTTCCACAGGTGCTTCTTTGTAATGACTAATTATTGTTCTTGTGAAAAGGTGTTTATTGGCCCGTGGGTGTCATGCGGCTTGCACTTCTGTCTGTAGCCACTACACCAAAATCCCTTCACAGCCCAGTGCTGTTTCTATAACCTTGGTCTTCACTACAACTCAGGTCTTGACATTTTTAATTGAATTCACTATGGCATTGTAGTCTAATAATCAAGTCAAAATTTGGCAGGAAAAAATAGTATTCAGTCAAGTGTGGCCATGGCCTTACACATTGTGAAATTAATCCTGTAGATGGGCAATAAATGAAACGCATATTTTCCAGACCCACCCATTATCACTCAGATGCTGCATCTGACTCCAGCTCGAACTAGAGGAAAGGCAGTAAACACTACAAACAGGCTGTCAGCACAGAGTTAAGAATTTCTAACCAATGACCTTGCTGTGTGGTGACAGTGCTAACAACAGCCGACAATTTAATAACCTTTTGTTCTAACAAGTCTCAATAGACTAAGCTCTGTGAAAAAAAAGTGGAAATGTGCTCAATTTCCCTTTTTAAGAATCTCTTTGACATATACCTTTCACAGTGTTTCAATACAAATAGACTCCTTTGCCCCTTTTTTGAGAGTTGACCGAACTACTGCACTAACTTCATGTTTAAACAAGGCAGTCCTTTTGAATAATCTTGACTCAAACATAGTCTTTATTTAAAGTGCTACCTTAACAACAGATAAAGTAGTTGCTGCATTAAAACAATTAAAACATTACAAACAAAAGCAGACATTGACACTTACCTCTAAATCTTTCACTCACTCTTACACACACACACACACACACACACACACACACACACACACACACACACACACACACACCAGACAAACACAGTTTTCAAAGGATGTTGTCAGTAGGAGAATAAGCAATGGAGACACCACACGTCTGTAACCTGCCAGGACCTATCCCCCCAGCCCGTCTTCAAAAGCAAATGAAGAGTCTTAATAAAGGCTGCCATTACATGAGATCTTTTTAAGTGAGACACCCTCCTTCCCTTACCAGTCAACCCCCCGGTGAGCAAAAAACCTCTCTTCACCAATCTCATTTCCACCAATCAATAAACTTCTGAAGACAACCGTGCAAAGCCACGGCTCTGTTCCTTTTATTCTCATCATAAATTAGTCGCAAATATCGCACTGTTTTTTAGTTTTTTTTTTTGCAGCCAGACAAATAAAATGTTAATGATAATGATAATTCCTGATATGGCTGCTAAGTTGTTAGGTTATAACATCTAAGGTCTCAAAAGAAGGATCTTGTTTTCAATATTACAAGGCCAGATTTTAGAAATTTAATAGTTCATTAGTCATTGAAATTAAAACCAAATCAGTTACTTATTTAGTTTCTATAAACAGATTAAAAAAAATGTGCTAAGGTGTAATGCATATATGTAGAATATGTAATTTGATTGAGTTCATGTAATACATAAGCAGTTATATTTTTATGGGTTGATGTGAGACTGTGTCACTGAAGACCAGATGGTGGAGCCAAGAACTCAGAAGAGAGCCAGTCTAATTTCTAATATGCTCCGATTCCTCAAGTTTCTTGGATTGCACCGTAGTTTGTAGTTGACTGTGTACATGTGAATGTCTGTGTGTGTGTGTGTGTGTGTGCGTGTGTGTATGAAAGCGTGTGTGTATGAAAGCGTGTGTGCATGTGTGTGTGTGTGTGTGTGTGTTTATCCTAGACTAAAAACACTCACTTGAGAAACAGAGAACAGGGCTCATTTTCTAACCAACCCCATCAGCTGGTTCTGGGCTATGGATGAATAATGGCTGAATTCAACTGTGCTGAAACAGAAACACATTCCACACACTCTGCAAAGCTAATAACCAGAGCAAAACAACCACATTTCAACATTTACAATTAAGAGAGCTCAATGATTGAATATCTGGGTGACTGGTAAGTCACGCCTTGGAGTGAGATAAAATGCTGCTCCTGGATATTGCTGAATGCTTCACAAAACCCTAACTATGTTTTAGATGTGCCTCAACAACACTGGGAAATGAGTCAATTTGACAGGGAAGCAACATTTTGTTTGCAGTGAGAGAGCATAAGCCATATAGGCTTTGGCATGTCTGGAAGAAAATCCTGAAATGACATTTGGTTTAAAAATCTCAATTGGAAACGGCAGAGAAGAATTCTTGGTAAGTAACCTAACCCTAACCCCATCCAGAATTATTGGCACCATTAGGAAAAATTAAAAAAGATAGTTATATTATTGTTCTCTTTCCTCTTGCATTTCAGGGGCCCTCAATGTGATTTTACACAATTTCCTAGATTTTGTTCATATTAAGACTAGAACAGTTTGGACTACAAGGCAGACAAAAACATGTTTAAATATTGAGGTGCTGAGGGAGCAAAACCTCATAAACTCACACTGGTTCCACTGGGCATAAAACAGGCATTTTACATTAAGATTCCCTCCTGAAAATATTCACTTAGAGGTCAGAAAGTCAAAATCTTACCTTTTAAAATAAACCAATAAAGAATAGAAGTACATGAATTTTAATGTGTTAAAATATCATTAATCAGCTTGACAAAACTACAAATAGGCAAACCTAATTAAAAAAACTCTTTGAGATTCAGATAATGCTATTCAAGTGTCTGGACAACGAGCATTATATCTGCAGGGTCCATTTAAAAAAAAAAAAAAAAAAAAATCTAAAGTAAATTGATGTGGAGATTTGGAAGATTTTGTGTGGAGATTATACCACAGTAATCTTTTGTATAACTAAGACAGTACAAATGATTGAATTGAAATGTAACATTTGGCAGCGTATCATAGATAACGTCTTTCCACCTACAACAAGACAAGACAGTGTAGAAAATCTATTCTCCAGTCTGAAAGTAAACATCTGCATTTTTTCTGAATTAAAATTGTTACCTCATATATCAGTGTATTAACATTCCCACCACATCAATAGTCTCAGGAGGATATTCAGGTCAAGGTCACGAAGGATTACAAAACAATCAACTTTGTGAAGAATGTTGAGAGAAACATCTGTGGATTCATTCACCCATGGCCTCGCCGATTGCTGTGGCCATCACGAGCCCTAATGGCTTTACCTGGTGGCCCTTCATTCACTGGACTGATATCTCATGTAGTTAGATTTGGCAGGTGTTCATTCCGCAGAGCATTGGTAGCTGACTTCTTCATTTTATCAGCCCCTGGTTAGAGAGCTGGCCAGAAAATAATTCTGCAGCAATTACCATATGTTGTGATTGTGGTTTTGGAGCAACACTACAACATCTGTGTTATACTGGCATCTGGGGCACCCTGAAAGAAACTTCCCCAGTCTACATTCCTTCCCTGCATCTACCGAACAGGTGCTCTCCTATAGAGGGGCTTGGGCCAACCACATGGTTCCCCTTCCTGTTAAAGCTTTTATATACACACGGCATGTTTGTAAAAACGTAATTACTGACTTGCAGAGTGTAAAAGGATTCCACAAACAGCACATTCATCTCTTTGTGGCCTAAGGTTCTCAGTGAAACAGCTCGCACGTTCACTCCGACTGAACAAAAACCTTGGCTAACTAAAATGTCTGCATTTCTTTGAATGTCTTTTTGAGATTATGTATAAAACATGATGCTTTGGGTTTATGCTCATAATCCAATAATAAGAACAAGTTAAACTTAAAATATTTTACCTTGGTTTTAAGGCTGAAGTCATAGGCCTTCTTTAAACTACACAGATTTGTAAAAGACGACTGTCACTTGTGCACACTTTTAACAACAGACACACGAGCCAATAAAGGCCACAATAAATTATGGCAAATTGGCAAATGAAAAACAGGCCGTTGGTAAATGAAGCCTTCATATGGGGATTCCCTGGCTTAAACAATCAATTATCTCCATAAACATGTAACATCTATCAACATTTGTCAGAAACCATGCAGCAGAGCAGGTGGCAAGTTATCACGCTGTCCATCGGGGAGCGGGAAGAGCAGCCAGCAGGCTCACAGTCAGGGTGGTGTGTATTCCTGTGTCAGTGATGCCTCCCACACTGCAGGGCTGTGCAGGGCTGTCATACAAGCACTCAGATCCCTCGATGTACATGTCATTATAGTGCAGTAGAATGACAACTGTCACAGAACCTGGCTATTGCAGACCATCTCAATGGTGTTCGTGTTTGGAAATGCACACTTTGATTTTCTAACCAAATCAAAGGCTTCACTCTGCTGTTCTCTTTGTCCCAGACCTTCCCTCAACCGCAGTTTGGTAGTGAATGCAAAGAAAGTTATGGTGGCAGATACAGTAAATCACAAAGTTTACAAGCCAGGGTCTGAACATGGACCTATTTCATGTTTTAGTGTTAGTCTCTGATTTATTACGTATGACATGAACACATGAGGGGACGTTTAAGTCAATCATGCCAGCGATGTCACCTCACTAATTCATCAGAGCTGGAGCAATTAATATTTTAATCAACTGAATTCATAAAACAAAAGACTTCATAAAACAGTCAACTTCTGCTTTACATAATGTCAGTGAGAGTCATTGGGAAGCTAAATAGTATCGCAGTCTTCCCATTATATCGTAATGCAGCTAAGCTAAGTGTGCAAATGTAAAATGACAAAACCAGTATAGTAAAACTTTGTCTCAGTATAGATTCTGAGAGATAATCCTGGATGTGCACAAAACAGAGACAGAAGAATGAAATAAGCCCGAAAGTATGAAGTGAAACACTGCCAAGATTACAATCTGTTTTCAAGAAGTGTGTAATTAGGAGACCAACAGATTTTAACATCAATAGAACAGCACTTGGCTCTTCAGAGGAAGGAAACGGAAAGAATTAAACACTTAAAGTATGACCACATCTTCGTGTTTGAATAAATGGGAAGAATAAGTCAATTAAAAAGGAGCTATTTCAGTTCATAAAATACGGGGTAAACACTGGGTTAGCTGCACAAGAATAATCAGCATCACATTTTGTAGAGCTATAAATTTGTCAAGGGCCTGTCGAGAAGACAAAGACACAGGAATTATCTCAAAGACTAGTTCAAGAATAATTAAACTTTCATGGTTTGTAAAATAATTGAATTATCCATAGAAATGCAGTCATTATAGCTGGATCTTTACCACAATGACATTCATTATAAACATATGGTGTCATGCTCAGGCATTCTCATTCTCTTCAAAATATGTTTATGTGTCCGTGCTCAATTTCAATTATATACATAAATGAAGTGTTCCTGCATATTTTAGCTACTATTGCACAAATATGTGAAGAACTCCTGGACTTATCATTTTCAGAAGAGTCTAATTTCCCTTACAGTACATACATTAGAAGTCCTGTTCTTATGTTTTATGTACCTGCCACTACTGCTAGTTGAAACTTTATTAACCATGTAGCAGCTGTGTAAAAGAAATGTGTTTACTCATCTTTTTTTCAATATGCATTGTTGTGTTTTTTTACATTTTGAGCAAACACTACCTTTGGATATTTTCCATCCTGGGTATGCAATACTTCCATATGCCAAATTCCCTTTACAGTGACAAAGGGACGTGTAAAAAGCCAACTGAGCATAGACGAGCTAGAAAATGTTGCCATTCATATTCAATATTCAAATTTCTATCTGTGTGTCTGTGTATGTGCATGAGTGCATGGTGATCGCAGCGTACCGATTGCCGCTTGAAGTACTGTAGATTGCTGGCTTTGACATTTTCCCATTGTGCATGGTGGTGCAGCAGGCAATAATTAAATATCAGGTGCATAAGCTGCTCTTTAATTTGACATGTGTGCTTGAGGCAATAAACACATGTGGTGCAGTGGGGGCTGCATAATTGCAGAGGAATAAAATATCATATCAAGAGTGAGAGGATCATTGTATCAGGTACCCGATGACAGCTCATTTGATCATTACGCCAAGGCTAAAGAGGTTTGCTAATTAGTTGTCATTAAAACTCACCCTCTAATCAGGGCTCGCTCTTGCATAAAAAATGTCCCCATCACATGATAAGCGAACAATGCCCTTAACCCTTTCAGGTCAATCCCAGTGCCTACAGCTATTAGCAATGGTAATACTGACACATTGGCAAATAGGCAAGACTTTGTTCAGAGTTAAGATGAGTGTTGTTTTTGTTGTGCATGATGCGGTTGCTTACCAGTTCTTTTAAGAGAAGGTTTGATCTTAAATCTTGAAGCTGTGAGTGAAACAGTTTTACTCATACTTGTATCATTTCTCAAATCCCAAAATCATCAGCTCAACAGTAACATGCAGACTGATGCACTGAGCAGAATAAAGGAGAAGACACACAAGTAAATCAGTGAACAGAGATAAAGAAGACTGCTCCCAGCTCACAGCAGCACAGATGCATTATATCAGTGTAAGTGGGAATGACTTCTTCAGACAACACCCTGGTGTCTCAGAAACCATGGGTGCCTCTTGCCATGACTTTCAAAGAGGGCAGAAAGTGCTCCAGTGAGAGACCCATGCATTATTAGCTGACAGCCACATATAAATAATAAGGTACATAATGCCAAGTATGAGTGCTTGTGTCTCCACAAGGACACTCAACAGGTGCACCTCTCATTGGTGCATTTCCATTTTGTTCAACAAAGAGCCTGCCTGTGCGAATGACTTCTGTCTGAAAGCTTTGCCTGATCATTCTTTTATGTGCCACTTCCCAGAATGCACAACATTCACAGGACCTCATGATAATAGGCTCGTCGGGACACAGAGAAAGGAGCGAGACGCTTGTCAGAGTGGATACATCCGCGCCTGACCCGGGGGAGATGGCTCAGTGCACGACACATCAGTTACAGGACACCGAGAGACCCTCGCCCCCTCCTCCCATCTCACAGGCTAATGGTTGTCAAGTTAGTGAGGGCCTGTGCTCTCGTCTGGGCCAGGCCTGTTGTCATGTGAAATCCATTAGAGGTCGCAAGCACACAGGATGGGCGGTCAATTGATAAGGCAGGAGGAGAAGTGAGGCAGTGGCAGGGGAAGAAAACAAGCTTTTTATCTCCCGAGTCCTGACTGTACTGTACTCTCCATAAGGACTTGTTAAATTAAACTGAAGTAGAGTGGAAAATTGATGGAGATGTCTTACATTATGATTGTACTTCTGAGCCATGGGTTGTAAGTTTTTATTCTGAAATGGCAAGAAAATTGAAAATAGTCTCTTGTCTAATCCAAAACATGTCAAATGGAAGCTCTCTTGCTGTCCACAAAGATACAAGAAGTACAAGGTTGTCTTTTAGTTTGGTAAAATGCTCTCAAACATGGTGCTAGATTGATATTACTATCCAAACACCACTTGTACCTTTAAGGTCATAACTATTATCACCCAATGCTGTCTTTGTAAATTTTACCTTTTGTTAAATCTCTGCAGACAATAACAGCCCTCTTTCAAATAGAGTTTTCTCTTAGTGCACCAATAATCTGTTCATCATTGAACTTGTTTACTCTCTTTTACCATTATTTTTTAATTAATTGCTTGCGTCCTCCAAAAATCTTAAAACTTCTGTCACAAATCTTATTTCTCAAGACTACTCAGCTACAAACTATGGAAGATGCCTTAGCCTCAGTGACAGCACACAGAGTCATACTGTGGCTTTTTTAATTAGATTAATTCACAGGCAATTTACTGGGGAGCCACTAGATAGTTCAGAACCGATCCATATGCGATTCATTTTCTGCAGTTTTTTTCATTTGTCATACTTTTGCACGAGGGACCCTGTGAATACCCGTCTTTCTGACAAATCAGTCAAAACAACAGCATCATTTTCTCTTTTCTTTGCAGCTCAAAGCACATTAAGTAGGTTTTTTTGTTTCAAGTGTCAAACATGTCATTAATAATGAATTTTGCATTTTATTTTTTCCGCCTGTTTCATATATAAATGATAATTAGTATGTTTCACTGTGACGCAGATGCTCAAGATAGTACAGTGTGTCATATAAAAAGAAAATTACACGTGTTGATATACTTTATTTTTTAAAATCTTTGTCCTATAATTATGTAACAATATGAACAAGAAATACAGTACTCAATTTATATACAGTATTGATTGTTTTTCAACCCGTTGGTCCCATAATCTTAACAGTGTAGCTTTTTTTTAATGCAGTTTCCATCAGTAACACATTTGAATGAGTCTCAGCTCAATTAAAAGTGACTGTGCCCCCATTTTTCCACAAAAAGGTAGTACAATAGTTATGGACAGCTGCATTTAATGTCACTTGAAGTAAAATTGGATTCACTCATTTGTTAAGATATCTAAAGCACTAGACATCCACCTACTGTTGTATGAAGATGATAATGTCTGGAAGTCAGTTGTTAACTGAAGCAAGCATTTCCAAAAGGACTTATGTGTATCTTTAAATTGGTTCCATTACATTAAAATGAGAAATAAATAAGAAGAATGAAATCTAATATATTTTGATCTAACACGATGCTAATTTAATGTTCTTTTAAAGGCCCAATCCCTTTCTATGATCAGTTAAATGTAAATACATCATTTCTTAAACTTTCAGTGTGGAACTTTAACATAGAAATAAACGTTCGCTACATTCAAACCTTCCAGGCTAGAGTTACATTTACATCAGATACATTTCTCTGTATTTCACAGCACACAGTTTTTAATCTGGTGTCAGGTTGGACATTCCCGCGTTGGTTGAATTAATGTATAGTGTGCATGCTCTATGGACAGAGCACTAGAGACTTCCACCTACCAAGGTGCTAACTTCTAGCTAGCCCTCTGCTAACTTGACTAGGGAAAAATAATTTTATCTTCTAGACTTTCCAAATGTTATTGGACCTTCTGGATCAAATTCTAAAAGTAAAGCCTGTGATGTAAGCACGTCAAGACAGAAGTCCCTCACTCCAACTTTGAAGATAAAAAATGTGCCTTTTGTATGTCTGATCATCCCTACATAATCATTATTTTACCACTGTCTTTCCAAACGTTACGCATGTAGACAAACCTTCATCAGCTCTGGTAAACATTTATAGCAGGTTAGTAGTTAGAAGACCTGTCAATTTATATAGTTATTGTGTTTGAACTTTGGTGGTAAGGTATTGTTAGGTGCATATACAGATAATATACAGGAGGAACTTTGTTTGTCTATGTTAATGCTTACATGTGTGACAGATGATGCTTTCAGAGTATTGTCTGAAACTGGTGCTTTCCTGGGGACTTTTGAAGGATGCTACTGAGCTGCCCATGATAATTAGAGAGCTATGACCTTCTCATTAGAGCCAGGGGGCTGCTCGTTCTCTCTAGCCCTCCCTTCCACCATCACACAGGCCTGCCATAGGACAATCAGTATATCAAAGCAAAAAATATTTATTAAAGACAAAATTACACACACACACACACACACACACACACACACACACACACACACACACACACAGACACACAAAACACAGCGCAACCTTTGAATTACAGCCACTAATATATGCAGAGTCAAATGAATCGTTGCGCTTAACCCCCCTAAAATCCTTCCCATCCTGCTGGCTTGTATCTTAAATTTTTCATTACACATTTCCAGGGCTTCAAAGTAGCATCTCAGAGTTAATCCGTTTCTTCTCCTCTGACAAAGACAAAGACATGTTTAAAATTGTCCCTTTATTTGGACCTGCTTTACTTTCTGTCTTTAACATCTAAATGACAAAAATTCTGTATTCAGTAGAGTGGAGCTCCTCTGGCGAGCATGGCAGGAGAGAATAATAGAGAATAAGAGAGGAGAGTATGGCTGAAGGTGTCTAAAAGCCTTTTAATGAATCACCCACATTGATTTTGTTATATGTCGGATGTACAGTACTGTATAAGTCATTAGCCTCTTGATGATCTCCAAAAAACATTTAACACATAAAACTTCTGAGAGTAGATTCTAGGGCTGCTCAACCAAAGATTTTCGTAGCCGACTGGTAGTTGTTCAAGCCATTAGTTGACTAGTCGTTGCATATTTATGATATTAATTATTGTTAACACTGTGCTACATTACAGAAAAGTACAGAACTCCCTCAGAGTGAGATGTCTTCCCTCACTCCTGCTCTCTGCTGTAAACACACATAATGTTAGCTGTTAGTTAGCAGCTGCTCTTGTGTCTTTTTTGGTCTCAGTGCTTGTTTTTGGTAGAACTTGCCTGCTCTTTGACAGCCTGCTCTTGGTGTGTCTCTCTGGATGGCAGGCATGATGCTCTGGTTCTGGTTGGAGAAAGCGGCCGTCCTCTGGCTGGTACCCATGTCTGTGTGCGCAGCAGCCTGGCTGTACACAGAGGAGGTCCTGTGGGTGATCATGAGCAGCAATAGCCAGAAGTTTGCTGTCAGTAACTCATCCTCGTACTGGCTGGTCCACTTCTATTTCTCCTTGTGCGGACACTGCATCCAGTACTCGTCAGAAATACTGCATGCAGTGTTGACTTGGTTCACTGTCAGCCTCAGTCATTTTTAAACACCTGACCGCACCTGACTCCATTAAAATTATGGTTAGTTATTTGTTCCTCACTAATCAGTAAAACAATGTTAACTTGCAAGTATCACATGGTGTGTTTTCTGATTTGACTTAATCCTCTGCTTAGTTTGATATTCATACAATATAACATTTCAATAGTTAATTAGTTAATCCATGTTGTGTAATGTGCGAAGCAACCGAAAAGTAGCATAGTAGTAGTATTTTTAAATTAAGTTCTGAGTCATGGAATAATCCTGTATATAATGTGTACGTCCATTTCATTCAATTTGATATCTCAGGAACACCTTGAGGGAATTTCTTCAATTTAAAGTAACTAGATTTTTGGGGTCACAGGTCAAGGTCACTGTTACCTTATGAAACACATTTGTGGCTGTAACACAATAATTAATATTCTAATTATAAATTATAAAACGATGAAATGATGACATTTTATATTCAAAAGGTTAAACGTTCAATTTCACTGTGATATCATAGTCGTCTGCAAAAACACTTGCCTGGCCATTATTCAATGCCATAACTCAGGAACAAAAGGGGAGTTGGTGCCAACCTTGAACCTGTAGTGATTGTATAGATCCTCTGTGCAGCCAGGTGTAAGATGTGTATGAAGCATGTACGTTTTACAATTATATATCGTCTACTGTCATGGCTACAACTTTGTGTTCTTTCAGAATCACCTTTATTTGCCAATGTGAACACATACAAGGGAATTTTTGTTAAATTCCTTCAGTGTCTTCTCTCCAAATTATGAGTCTGGTCATCACTTCTGGCTCCAAGATGGTGACGGTCAAAATGTCAAACTCTTTTACAATTTATGGTCTCACAGTTACAAACTAAGCGGTAGAGTAAGTAGGATTTAAGAAGTTATTTCTTTGTCTTCTTGTCCAGAACACGAGTAAAATAGCTTGCTTAAAATCATAGTGAGCTAACAACTGGAAAGCTGTGAAGTGCACAAGTGAATGTGAAATTATGACATGATAAAGGACCATTCTCCAGCTTAATACATCATCTTTATTGTGGCTACATATGTTGATTGGAAATGACATGAGGTTAAAATCACTTATTGAGTCTAATCAGGGCATAACAAATTTTCATTATGGAAATAAGGGATTTTCTGAGTTAGTTAATGGGTATGAGCATTCCATAAACCAGTGGTGGTGTGACAGACACATGCCAGAGCTGACACACAACATACGACATTGAGAGCGAGGACCATGAGTAGCTGTGCCACCCAAACCAAGTCATTAGGCTCCTCAGCACCTGCACAGTTTCCTCCTACGTAAAGAGCTGTATAAATTAATCACACACAGCCTTATGCACTTTGATGCAATTTATAATGCACATTAATGAGGGCTGACAGCTGTAACTAACAGGCAGAATGATCACTTACAATTCAAATAAAAACCACAGTGCAATAACAAAAGTAATTTGCATGACTTTTTGTCCTGTCATGCTCTATTTTCATCTTTATCCAGCTTTGATTCCTGCTGTTTTATCAGAGGCCGAATGCATGTGAAAAGACTAAATGATCTGCAAATTGATGCAACACTATGGTTGTCTCTCTCTCCCAAGGATGAGCTTTAATTGTACATTGTGTGAAGGTATGGCACTGGATGATAAAAAGGCTTTTCTTCACACCTCATTTCAATCTCAATGTCTTATCAGTTGCCTTTGTTAAGTCGCTGCTTGTTGATGGGCATTCATAAGTTAACACTTTATTACTAATTACATTTCATTTCCATATGTTTCTCTTGAGGGGTAATTTCTCAGATGTTGTGCTATGTTCCCTATGCAAAATCAAAGTGGCAATACATTTTTGCCAAACATTGTGGTCACATTAAAACATCACGAGGAAACCATTGGAAGCTGACCTTCAGAGGTGCTAATTAAATTTTGGGCGTGTGGCGATGGTATAACTGATTTCATTCTTCATTATGGCCTGTAATGACATTTCTCAGCTGTCAGAAGCATTGCAGGGGGCTTGCTTGTGAGGTTTGGGATGAATTAACCATTATACCATCATAGACAGAATAACCATAAAGGAGGGGTGGATAAAAGCTTAGAGTTTGGGATTCAGAGACTAATACTGATTGTTTGCTGCAAAACCATTTTTATACTGTAAAAGCTGACTAAAAATGGGCATGATATGCTTTTGCATACAGTATAACAACAGGGTATATATGACCTTCCTGGCTGCAGAACAAACCCATATGTCTCTGCCCCAATGAAAGGCTTTAAAAGGTTCCTAAAGATTTAATAAAGATGTCAGTGTGTGTAGGTCAGCTGCAGTATAACATCTAATGTAGAAGATATACAGTAACACTACAGAGAGCCCAGCAGGAACTGAGACAACATGCACAGAGAGGAGGGATGTTTCTGGCCCTGATTTACACACACAGCCTCATTGTAAAAGCAATGGCATTTTAAATACTGTTTCATTTGCACACAGTAAGCAGAGCACTCATTAATGCTGGAATAGAAGAGCAGAGGAAAAACCCTCGTCACCTGATCAATGATCATTAGGGGTCAAACAGCCATAGTTTCTGCTAATTAAAATGCTTAGTTAAGTGATGTGTCACAATAACACTGCAGGTCAGGTTTGTGCAGGTCAGGTAATATAGGATGAGATTAATATTATAGTGCAGCATAATGAAGCACACACAACAGATAATCCTCTATTATTTACCAGAAGTGGACAGTATTATAGTATTAATAGATATGTTAAACTATAGAGCTGCAACGATTGCTTGATAAATTAATCAGACAACCCACAGAATATTTTTTAGTAACAATTATTATTTTTAATCAAATATGGGGATTTACTGCTTTTCTTTGGCTTATTTGATACTAACAGTAATCTTTGGCACTTGAAAGCATAGCTGTGGGTTTTAGGAAGTTGTTTTATCATATTTTATTGTCATTTGTATGGACATGATTATTAATGGATTCATGGATGTGCATTCTTTCCATTGTATCTAACACAATTAGTAGGTGTTCTTAGTCTGTTTTGAAAAAATAGCATATTAGGTAAGTAAGATAAGAAATGTTCAGGCATCATACAAAAATAAATTGCAGTGTGATCAACAAAGTGTGATTAGAGAAGACCAAGATAAAAAAAAACAACAGAATTTTAAAATTAAAAAAAATGTTTGGCTTTTTCTCATGTCATCATCCTGTTTTCTGTGAGACTTCGTGCATTTCACAACAGATAACATCTGAAGGGCCACTCATCTGCAGAGCCAGCGCAGGATAAGTAGATGGGATGTGGGCTGAGAAGGAAGGGTGACTGACACAGTTAAATGGTTCATTCCCTGGAGGCTGGATGTAGATCTTGTTATTTCCCGCCACTCCTCTCTATCTGTCTGTTGGTCTTGTCTTCTTTTTGATTGTACAGAGGATCTGATCCCACAATGTCCAGTAAAAAGCAGCAGTCTTCCAAAGTTCTTTGACAGACACGATTTCAGTTAAAAGGCCAAGTTCAGAAGACTCATCCATTAGATCTTGCTGTAGCCAAGGAAAACAAACTAGCTGACATCAAACTTCAAACCACATTGATTTAGATGGAACTATACTGGCAGTAAAGGAAATTCTTGCTGTTCAGCAGCACTTTTCCCTGTGATATTGAGCATTTTCTCTGACAAAATAAAAAAATAATTCAAATGTATGTTGAGCATATGAAGATATATTTGTAAGTAGTCCCCATAATTTTCCACTTCCATTTAGGAATATTTGGTAAATTCACTAAAACTAGGACATGTTGTTACTTGTTACTGATTTACTGATTTTATAGCAAATGTGTCCATCAGCAGCAGTGTGGATGTGCAGTGGGACAGAGAAAGTAGCTGTTTACCTCAAATTTCTAATATGTTATAGACTACTCATATCAGCTGACATCGCTATTCATCCCTGTTTAGATGTTTTCAATTTTAGTAACTTTTATGATGGGTGTCGAATTGATCAAGCTATGTATACAAGATCATCTACTACTATTCTTTGGAAATGCTAAGCTTAAATCAAATCTTACAGCAATACTTCTGCTTGGATGGACCTGTACTTGCACCATACCATGCTCGGGACTCTAATAGAAGTGATGGATATTTATTGAGAATGAGGGTGGGTTTCTGGGTCATGGGGACCTCATGTCCTCCTTAATACCACTCCATATGAGACCAACCAAGTGAACCACCAGTGTCTTTGTTAAATATTCATCCCCTGTCAATAATTAAATGCTCATTATTTGAACCTGAAGAGTGCTGTGATTCCAAATTTAATGTGCTTCTAATGCATAGGGTGATAGGCATAGCCTAATAGCTAGGCTGCATGATGAAAGGTAGATGCGTACAGTCATACCCATTCTTCTTCAGCTGAACAGGTAAAAAGAATCCGTGTTTCAAATGAAAAATTTACAACCGTTGTCCAGACTTTTTTGAAGAACATCTGAGGTTTTGTATTCTATGACTGTACACGATTTTGAACAAATGTCAGAGAAGAGAAGCTTGTTATCTCAGGCCCTTTTAAATTGAATGCTTTCTGAAAGTGAGAGACTTTTTCATGAAATGTGTTACTGCAACTGCCACAGCACAATCACCCACCCACACAGGAAATAATGACACATGAGCCAATTTAGGTGATAAGATACAAGCAGGGCATGAATACACAAATATACAATAAATATGCAAACAACAAGATCTGTTACCCAAGGGCAAGGGGCTTACATGATAATACAAGTATTGTCCTGCAGCGATGTAGCACACTCAAACAGTAGTGCTATCAATTAAATCTAAGAGGAAGTCAGTGCATCAACAATCTTTTGCCTCTTTCTTAAAACTTTAAATACATAATAATTTCCCTCTTTGATCTCAGGCATTTTTCATTGTTTGTTGTTATTATGATCTGCATTATGAACAACTGAGAATTACCCTAGCTGTTTTTACAGATGTCTTTTCAGTGTGTGTTTACGCGCTCGCACGTGTTCTCGTATGGCTCAAGGACCTGTCTGTGATGTAAACACGGGGAGGGTAAACACACAAGCTGCTCGTAGTCTCCATTGTTATTATCCTGTTTGTATAATTAGTCTTATAAATTGCTCACATCAAAGGCGCTGTCCCTTGAAATACTTCCATGCTTCTGTTCAAGTAAAGGAGAGGGGAGCAGGGAGGGGAAGCTCTGGTCTCCTTTCCCTTGAGACATGTTGACTTTCTGCAGGGCATCAGAGCAATGGCTGGTGTCATTCTTCCCTGTACCTGTCTTTGTGATGCTCCTCTCTTGAGCTATGTTGTTGTCCTGCCAGAATACAAAGCCCATGGTATGCTGGAAACATCCTAGTGTGTTGTGTGTTGTGTAAGGCGAAAGACTCTCCATAGTTGTTCTGAATGTCCACACTTGAATGTGGAGTGAAAAGCCTGCCACAGAGAGGGACAAACAGTGCATACTTTTGGATGGTCTGTGAGTGATGGAACAGTTGTGTCAGAGAGTTTCAATAAAGAGAATATGAGTTAGAAGTTTGAATACTGCACACCTGTTTCATTTTTGCTGTGTTGCATTATTGTTGCCTGAAAGTTACAAACAGTCTCCCTTTATTGACCTACAGTAATTTTGATACTGGAAAGATGTAGATAGAGCAGGTTTCATAAAGTGTCTGACGATCCGACAAGTACTTCAGTTGAAGCATACTGACGCCTGAAACCTGACGCCTTTTTTTAGTAAGTAACTTTAATGTGTACAAATGATCATTTCATTAGTTGATTATACTTTTTGAATGATGAATTTTTGCTAAATCATTGCTCGCTGCCAAGTTTAAACTAGGCAAGTTACTACAGATCACTACATCTTTCCTATCGTCCTCTACCCTGTTCCATAAAGTGACAACATGGTGAATATTGCAGTACCTTCAGATTATTCCCGACATGGTAAGAAGTATCTACCGTGCATTTAATGACCTTTATGGCCTGTAGTAAGTGTACGGATGGCAAAGTGCTAGAGAGTACTGTATGTGCTGATTCTGCTGCACTCTGTGATGCTGGCGTGAACAATGATGGCTTGGCAGCTTGAAGTGATGAGAGACAGAAAGTGTCGTAGGGGGTTTGCACAGATTTGATTGACAGTACCAAAGCTGCCTCTGCCATCAATTTAATGGCAATTATTATTTAATGTATATTACTTAAAAGCATATGCAAAATTAAGATTTAGTCACAAAAACACTTTTTATATGGTATTTAAAGAATAATATGCATAATATATTGCTTGTTAATATTTATGGCAAAGAAGTTCAAGCATTTCTTGTCTTGAGCTGGGCCTCTGCTGAAAGCGTTGACTCTCATGATCTCAATTAATAACTAGGAAAGTAAGAAAAGGAAGAAGCAGCACAAAACTGGAAGCTTTTTACACAGAGGAGAAAAACCTGCCAAGGGGAATTTATCTCACATTCAGATTCACTTGTGTGTAAGAACAAGAGACTGGTATCCTTCAGGGTCATTCAAACATTGGAGGAAAAAAAAAAGAAATCTTTATTCATCATAGATTTGAAAATATGTATTATTTGTTAAGTGAATGTTGGATGTAATCTCACAATATGCTGTCCGTTGGATGGAAAATTTGTGTGAAAACCAAAAGATGAAAATTGTCAAGATAATTATTTAGTTCATTTGACATGAGGAGTTTTTTTTAGTTTCTTTCTCTGTATTTTTGCGTTTAAGTATTTAATTGAACCTTTCCAGTGTTAAGGTTAGGGTGAAAACATTTAGCAGTGCAGTGATTGCTGAACATACTGAGAAGTGAATCAGTTGAAGGCAGGAAAGGAATCCTGTTATGGCCTACGCAGTGCACCACTTGGCCATCACGTGATATATCAAATAAATCAGGAATACGCCAAACAAAATGAACATGAGTGAGTTTTAATTGAATAAAGACAAAGATTAAAATATCTACATGATTCAAGAAATTTCACCTGAGCTCAGAAACTGTATGAAAATCTGCATTCAGTGAGCTGAAAAGAACACGTGCTGCTTAGGTGTCTTGTATGTGAGGGCATGTCATTGTTTTTTGTCTTGATAAAAATGAAAATAATGGCTTCATTAAAATTACTGCAGAGGAGACAATAGAAATCAACTGGCTGGTAGCTTGTAAATATTTTGATGCTCTCTATTTATTATGTCTTTGTTCTATTACTGCCAACATTAATATTCTACTGGAGAGCACGATTGACACTAAGATGAGGGTTTGACGGCCTGTCATCACTCACACTGAAACCCTGTGTTAATATAATTCAATTATAAATGAGTGCATGAATATTATATCAGTATGGTAGAGCTATCAGGGAATTCAGTGTTGCTTTCCATCATCAACAATTCTACCATTTTTGTTACCCCTGTTCATTTTTCTTCCACTGCTAAAACACAATGCAAGGGAATTCCAGCATATCAAAGTAATGCGTGTGTGAGTCGATGTCTCCGTCCTCATATAGCCCTGTCCAGGATGGAGGTCACTGGAAGAGCCACAAGGACTAAAGAGGGAACCAGTTTAGGAGAAGACAAGGACTAAGGTTATAAGATAAAATAAATCTGCTTAGTTTATTTTCCTGCAATCCCCTGAGGGAGAGAGGCCATGAACTGACAGGCCCTATGTAATTCTTGACAGAGGAAAACTTTGTATACAGACAGTCTCAGCAACATGTTATTAAAAAGATGAGCATGGCCGTGGAAAATAAATAAATAAAGAAAAAATACTGATTAAATTTTAAGCAGCCGGCGGGCCGATAGTTTGCCTGAGGCATATTTGTCAGTTTCAAAGGGTGTTTTTATTAATTTTGTATTTTGCATTTTGTTAGTGGAAAGAGCTTACTCCACCGGGAGCGCCACAAGCTATAGCCAGCAGAGCCTATAGCAGGGAGAAAGGAGACGCAGAGCATGCCAAGCAGATCCTGCACACTTAGAGAAAGAAATCAGCTCTAGATCACCAGCACAACCCACAGACCCCCCACCCTCGACCCAAAACACACACAAAACACACAGCCTTGTCACAAAGAAGTTAATATAATAAGTCACCATATTTTTAATACGTAACAAACAAAAGATGTATTTTACCAGTTAATAGTTGGGATAAGATTAAAATCCTATTGTATTGATTCACTTATTTTTAAACTTACTGACTGAAACAGATTATCCAACATGCCTGCTATAATTATGATTTTAAGGTTTAGACAAAATAATAAAGTTTGAAGTAAACACATTTCAACTCACTGTACAACACATATAAAAGACAATGCATGATAGAGGCCTGACAATCAGCACATTATTATTCAGGTGGTTCCATGAGAAGAGAAGAGACAATAAGCAAATTACTGCAGAAAGGATAATACTACACCCAGAGGGAACAGTGTTAATATTGGATACATTGGATGCAAACAAACAAACAAACTGCACCAACTTTTTGGAACAATGGGCACAATTTGTCACCAGTCAACAGGGATATGACAAATCTTGAGCAGTGTTTGCAGTTGTGACTTAATGTTTAAAGGTATAATATGTATGTATTTTCTGCATTAAAATTTATAAAAACAGTTTTATCTAGAGAAATCTGTCATTTTAATCAAGGTGACAGTCTTGTCAGTTACTGTCAATGGCATTATACCCTTTCTATACATAGGCTGATGTTGTGGTTGCCCGCCAGAAACTCTGTAATAAATGGACTTTTATTCAACCGGGTTTAACCAACTGAAGGATTTTAATCATTGGACGTCTGGATCTTAAGTTATTAGCGAAACAAACACTGATTTTTAATGTGAAACTGCTCTATTCAGCGTTTTTATCCTGTTTTTATGTAAATTAGTTTTGGAGAGGAGGAGACCACTGCAGGTACTCCAACTCCTGATCCCATGCTGATTGAGAGAACTGTTGTGGTAGAAATTACATATTTAATTGTGCTTTTAAGTCATTTATAATTGACATATTTATATTATTATGTAGGTTATTTTATATGTTTACATTATTTTAATAAACCAAAATAAAAATGTAAGAAGATCATTTCATGATGTCATTACCTAATTGTGAAGACTCTGTGATGTGGATATCCTCTAAATAACGTTTAGTTAGAAGATATTTTGTATCTCTGTTGTCCACATCGTCAACCTTTAGCATTACCTCACCACCTAATACAATATGGCTTATGTAACCAGTAAATCTAGACTCTTCTTTGAGGGTCTTCATTTCCAAGTTTTCCAAAAACACCAAAAAACAAAATGTTCACCATCTCTTTTTGGGTGATCTTGTGCCTTGTTCAGTTCATCTTTATTGTCCTACAATAGGTTTATAGTTTTGTTTAGAATTAAGAGCACTTACTGCACGCTCAGTGAGGTCTTTTCCTAGTTGTGCCTGGATTACCTCCACACAGAGACTTCAGTCTTTTATGTTGATATGATATTACAGAAGATACACACAGATGCCATGTTGTATTGTTTTATATTTATGGAATATGGGCTGAAGGCTGGAGTATTAAATGAAATCCATGTATATTACAGCTGCAAAATAAAGTATTTTAAAACATAAATGAAAAGCTATAGCACTGAAAACATCAACACACAGTGCAGAATTACTGAGTCATTGTGACAAAATGCTAAACATATCCTCATTTCTGCTACATGTTAATTGTTAAGCAGAATCATTGCATCATGTAAATGCTGGTGGAAAGTAGATACTATCAATGGAATAATAGAAAAAAAAGAAAAAAAAAACCTCAAGAAGAGAAACTAGGAATTTCACAAACTCCAGGCAGACAGTATCAAACAGCATTAAACACTGAGCAGCAAAGGCTGCCCTAAGGCTATAATTTGCAGAAGTTTTACCTGCTGGCTGAGACTGAATGCAGGCGTGAAGACAAAGCTTTGCAAGTGTGTGTGTGGTTGTGTGTATATATACAGTATGTGTGCACAATTCACACTGCACTTGGCAATTTTATAGAAAATTGTCAGCATTTGGGCCAGGTAAGCCTTCCAAACCCACCAACAGCTTTAATCATCTTTAAAAAGAAGTAGCCGTTGAGGCATTTGATGGCTATTAGCAATGTGTGTTGCATCTTCAAAATCACCTTTCATTCCAAAATACTCATAAAGCATTTGTGTCAAATCAGTCAGACAGAGCAGTTTGAAGTATGCTACTTTGTTGTGTAAAGGTGAAGGAGTTAATTAGGTGATGGGAAGGTGACTGATGTTATGTATATACAGCACATACGACAGGGAGAGAAGCCAAATGGGCTGCTAATCATGCCCTCCACCCCCTTACTCCTGTATTCATCTCCAACCATATGCTTTTGAAGTCAAGGCTGTCAAGAGCTCTGTGACATGCTCTCAGTTTTATTGAATTTCATAGAGAAACTATGCTTTGTTTATTAAGGTTGGTTTTGAATAAATCTCAGATAAAACACTAAATTACGTTTAAGTGATGTGTTTGAAAAAAAAGCTCACTTTAAATAGAAGGCAGATAGAGGGTTCTTTAGTTTTATCTTCACCTCTCTGGTAAATGAATCCATGTCCCACACAGTATTAAGACTGGGTGAACTGTGCATGTTAATTGAATCACATTAGAATAGGAAACAGTGACACTTGTGAAATAATAATTGATTATGATTTCAGATGACTGGTTCCTCTGTACTGAAAGTTAAATCAGTGACTAGGAGTTTATAATATTAATATAGGTGTGTTATTGTTTCTCAGAAGTAATGAGAATTGACTACTTATAGTTGCAATCAAAATGATTCAACCCCCATTACATTTTAGGTTTATTGCCAATATTTTTAATTTTTCAGGTGTTTTCAATAAACAAATTACACAAGAACAATTTAAATAGTTAAATAAAACTAATATTACACAGATTTGATCCAAATTCAACACTAAATCCTACTTTCAATGACTACTGCAGTCTCAAAAATATTCAACCCCCTGAATAGAATTCCTCAGAAGAACACACATTTGCAAATCAGGTGTGGTCTGTATAGAACCCCTCAAATACCTGGACTGTTGACGGTGACGTTTCATTGCATGTTAGAAATATGGCTGAGTCAAGAGTATTGTCCAAAACATTCAGAGAATAGATCATTGCCTTGTACAAACAAGGAAAAGGATACAAAAAGATAGGAAAGGCACTGAATGTTCCTAGAGATACAGTTGGAAGCATAGTTCGCAAATTTAAAGTTAAAGGAACAGTGGCTACATCACCAGGACGTGGCAGAAAAAGGAAGCTATCAATGGCTGCCACCAGATTCCTGAGGAGGCAGGTGGTCAAAAACTCTCGAGGTTTCAGCTTAAGCAGTAAGGCGCATATAAGGGCTCCATGCCCGTACTCCAAGACGTACACCACTACTGACCCAAAAGAACACAAAAAAAGTTGGCTCCAATTTGCTCCAAATTATATAAATAAGCCGAAGAGGTTTTGGGATTCTGTTCTATGGAGCGATAAAAACAAAACTGGAACTTTTCGGGCCTATGGATCAGCGGTATTTCTGGAGGAGGAAGAATGAAGCATACGCTGAAAAGAACACCCTGCCTACTGTGAAGCATGGCGGTGGCTCAATGATGCTCTGGGGCTGCTTTGCTTCCTCTGGCACTGGGAACCTGCAGCGTGTGGAGGGCAAGATGGATTCAATCAAGTATCAAGAAATCCTGGGAGAAAATGTCATGCTGTCTGTGAGGAAGCTGAAGCTTGGGTGTCATTGTACCTTCCAACAGGACAATGATCCCAAGCATACCTCAAAGTCCACCAAGGCTTGGTTTCAGAAGAAGTCCTGTAAGATACTAGAGTGGCCATCACAGTCGTCTGACTCGAACATTGAAAATCTTTGGTGGGATTTGAAAAAGGTAGTTGCAGCATGCAAACCCAAGAATATTAGTGAACTGAAGGCCTTTGCCCATGAGGAAGGGGCCAAGATCCCTCAGGAACGCTGCCAGAGGCTGGTGTGTGGATATGCATCACGTTTGCAGCAGGTCAGAACAGCAAAAGGGTGCTCTACTAAGTACTAAAGATGCTTGTCATGAAGGGGTTGAATAATTTTGAGACTGCAGTAGCCATTAAAAGTGGCATTTTGTGTTGAATTTGGAGGTACCACTTGTAATATTAGTTGTGCTGCCAGTGCTGGGCTATTTAAATAGTTCTTGTTTGATTTGTTTATTGCAAACAACTGCTAGTTTGTACATTTTGCCAATAAATCTAATTTGCAGTGGGGGTTGAATAAAAGGAATTATGCAACAGAAATTCCTCAAATCTGTTTTTACTGGTACCGATATCTTGTCCTAAACAGATGAGATTGTCTAAAACAACAATTAAAATGGTGAAATTAGGATGAAGCAATGCAGGATAAGACGGTAGTAGACATGGAAAATTGAATACAATGCAGAGAAATTTAAATGGTTTAGACATATCTCATTCATTTACTTAAGTGTGTCTATTTTTCTTAATTTGAAAGAGAAATGCTGGTAGACACATTAATATGGACCAATCAGTGGCAATGCATTATTGCAGCTTAAAGGAGGCTTGGTGGTCTCTGTGGTAAAAGAGCCTTGCTAGCTTCCTGTGCCATGTAACACAACCTCTTGACTTCGTACTACATTGTGCATTGTACATTCCACTGTAGTATCAGCTGTTCATAGTTAAGGGTGACTGGCTCATATATCTTGTACAGTATATTACAAGAGGTAATTATATTGAGGAAGCATCAAAAGTACTTTTTGAAAGTTACCCTTATCTTACCCACAAAGATAATATGGGACTTGTGATGTCAGTTTTGGTTAGATTTGCTTTTGATAGACTCACACCTATTAACCGGTAACTAACTGGTTAATTTTTAAGGGAAATTGAGATTATAGTTTTGTCTGTCCTGGCTTGCGAGTTTGAGCTAATCCTGCCTCTTCTCAAAGTGTTGTCAATGCATTTCGTCACATCTTGAAGGCATAACATACTTGAGTACAGTACTCGAGGTACTGAAGTAGCTCTTTCTCTTAGTTGGCACACTAACTCGGTGATGGCCTTGGACCGACATGCATAACACTTTCTCCCCCCATCCAGCAGCGATGTGATCACTGACTGCGAGCTATCCTCAGACATGGCAGCCACTGAAGAGTAGCATCACACAATTCACATCTGATGTTGTTTGTTTCGAGGGAAAATGGTCCTACAGCAAGCTTTGTTTTTGCGCACTTCTTTTTTTAACAGTGAAACTGTATAGATCAGCATTCAAAAATATTCTCGGTGGTTAACAGATTAATGGTTAACCGTTGACATCTCTATCTAAGGGATGATATATTAAAACGTAACAAGACAAAACAAAACATTTTTATGAATTATTAGTGTATTTCTGTTTTAACAATGTCTATTTCTTTACTAGAGAATCTGGATTACTAAGAACATGTGCAAACACACACACAAACATAAACATATGTGCAATTATATGGTTGTTTCTGCAAGAGTCATGGTAATGATGGACTATTTTTCAATGGTTTAATTATTCTTTGATTTTTTTTATTCAACTCTGCAAAATGTTCTTTAACCTCTCTTACAACACTTATATTCAGTGTATAGAAGGACACATATATGACACAGCCCCTTATTGTTTGTCTTTGAAAATAAGAACAGACAGTTTGCACAGCTTAATAACTATACTGTAGGTTGCTTGCAGGAATGAGTTAATTGATCACAGGCTGTGATTCAAATCAAAATCATAGCAAGCAATTAGGATCAAAGCTCAAAATGAGTATGAATTAATGAAGACGGCATTAATGAATTATTAATGACAAAAGAATTACAGTCCTGACATATTGTGTGATTTTGATTGATGGATGTGCAGGAGAATGAATTGAGTTCAACCAAAAGTGATAATTTCCTTACAATCATCTACATTAACAATTGGTTTCAGGGAAGAATAAAAAGGAGTAAATTGACAATTACGTTAAGGATTTAAAATGACAACAGATTAAACTGGAAAATGCAGTTTCCATAAGATGCTAAAGTGTACACACAATAACATGTATTGTGTTGTATATAATATATTTTGTAATTTTGAATAATGTCTGTACTATCAACCCACCCACATCCAAATTTCAGGTATTATTATTTGTTTTTGATAAAAGTGCATGGAAGTCCTTGTGACCATGCATCTGTTTTTCTGTTGTTGGGTTGTTGACTCTAGTAAACTGTAGTGGAAAAACACACGTTGACCTTCCATTTAGTGTTAGCTTGTAGCATCCCCAGTGAAAATAAGACAGATTGTGAACATGTAATACAGAAGCACAAGACCTTGTTTCTCTGGTGTGTCTCCCAAAGCCCTTTCACTGTCTGTCAAACTCCCCTGCCACCTTTTCGTGCTCAGGCATAAAATAATCCACGCATGAAGTGCAGAGTTTTGTAGGATACAGTATACAGCATAACAGCATTAGGAGTGGCCTGATGGCAACTTAATGCAGTGTTGTTGGAATGCTTACACATAACTAAGCAATTTATTTGACTAGTTGCCCTTTTTCTTGTTTAGACAATAAGCCAAATAGAGATATCATACAAAAAGCTGATGCTGCAATACCATCAAAGATAATATGATACACTACGTTTTTTCACTTTCCCTTCTTAGCCCCTCCACCACCTCATACACATTAAATTCACAAATGCTTTTTGAGTTCCTTATTTTTATCATTTATTTCTAAGCCTAGGCTTATTTAAATGTCGCTCTTTTTTTTCCTTTTTTTTTTATCTCTCTTCACATTGGTAGATGGGGGAATTCTTTACTTAATTCCATTAACTTTGTATTGCTGCTCAATCTTTGGTGCTCTGAGCATCAGTGCTGTGGCTTGGCAGTTCTGCTTCAGTGCTCTTGGATAGAACATGACAGTTACATTAATGTCTCCATGTAAATTGCTGTCTACATGTAGGAAACAAGCAAAAGGGAAAAAAAGGAAAACATGGAACATTCATTGCCCCCATGACAGGAGGAATTACAACAACATTCATTGTGGGGAGCCCCAAATGGCCAAGTCTATTATGGTGTGCATCAATTTCACTGAGAATCCAACCAAGAAGATGGACAGCAGGAAAATGCAATGACAGAAAACACTCAGACAGTGCTTTTTGACAAAGCAACAGAAAAATAAAGGGAAATGGGGGTCATGGTTCCAGTTACATCAATTTTTAGAGGGAGACACTATGCTTTTCTGAAACATTGCACATGACATTAAAGGTATCCTGTGGATCTTTTGGACCACAAATGTTTTGAGGATTGAGTCCCTGAATTGTTTGCATGTGTTAAACCAGCATGGGTACAATTGGGGGGGAAAAGCATGCAAATAGACATGACTTAGTAGTCAAAATCAGTCCTTTTCATCTGTCACCTGTCAGACTAATGTTTGTGTCTTTTCGGGAATGTCATGGCTAGGAAATGAAAATCATCACACTTTCAAACAAAATAAAAAGCAATATGAAGTAATACAAGTTCAGTGATAAGAAACTCATACTCTGTGGATTTCTCTTCCTGGCTTCAGCTGCTGTGCTTTTGACAGCGCTGCCTGCTGAGGTTCACTAGTGGGCAGTAAAAGAAACCAAAATATTTTCCGTTATTAGTTATTTGGCTTCCTCAATGGAGAAAACTCAAAAAGTCACAGCATTTTATAATAATGCAGAGGTTGCATTGCTTCACTGGAGTAGTAATTCATATTTATTTGGTTATAGGATGGTCATTTAAAAAACAAACAGCATAAGGTCTCCTATACATTTTCAGAAGACTGACATAAACACAGAATATAAATAATGTAGATTTCAAAACTTAAAAAAAAGGTTTTGTAGATGTTTTGACATGAAAAATTAATGCCAGATTATTCCTATTTTTTGTTCGTCTATTGTGCATTTTTAACAGTTTCATCAAAATAAATAAGCAATAAATATAATCAGAATCACCATATTAAAAAAGGTGTAACATCTCACTGTTGCAAGTTGTCGTAGAAACACAACAGGCCTACTGGCTTGGGAGTTTTTCAGGAGCAGTTTTGATTATACAACGACCTCGTGTTCCTACTCCTGTTCTTATGAAAAATGCTTTTCAATATAACTTACATTGTAGTATGGTTAGATACTCACACGTCACACGAGCATTCAGAAACTCCTGCAGGTTAAAATGGACTGACGAAAAACATTTAGTGCGGACTGACTCTGACAGACTCACTATAAACAGACTTTAAGGCTAGGCTAGCAACATTAAGGCAACCCATCAGATTTACACTGGTACTTTATCCAATCAAAAAGAATATGTGATGGAATAGAAAAAAAAAAACTTGTTTCATATTCAGAACATTATGGTAAACTTTTTGAATGCATTTGCATTTGCTCCTGTAATAGTCTGTTCTTTTCTAATTGTCTGTCTTTATTCAAGTGTTGTCATTAAGAGGACGATTTTGCAGCAGGAATATTAGTCAGATTTCGGCAGGCACATCATTCTTTATGTCAAGCCTGTGAGAAAACTAATGTCCATCATTTGCTCACTCAGCGTTGAAGCGGTGATCAGCTTGACTCTGGTGGGCATGACTTGACTGCATTACCGTGGTAATGTGGTAACCACGGCAGCTTGTTGCGATTTTATAATAACGTTGGGTAAACAATAAAGCAAATTAAACTGTCATGAAAGAAAACATTATCTTACTCACACCATTTTTCAAAAATACTAAAATATATTTTTTTTCTATCAAGATTTTAAAATGTAAATTTAAAAAGCCAGCTGCTCATGTGTGTCTGATACTGTAGCCTTATACACAGGTATCACAGAATTGTTTTCCATACATTTTGACAAAATTATTTCATAGTAAAAATAATGAGGGTACATGCTCTTTAATGTAAAGGACCACCATTATCTGTGAGGGAGATACCGTGCAAACTGTACAGTGTTCATGTGATGTAGACAAAGTAAAACAACACAGTGTGTGTGATCTTCGGCTATAAAGAGAGACACTGGTGGAGACCATGGGCATTTCAGGAGTGAGGTGGACTTGAAAGTACATCTAACACAAAAGTTGTGCTGTAGAGATGACCACACCATGTCCTGAAGACATGTCTAAAGATGAGTGTCTCTGCCCTGCCTCTGTTGTACTGGCAAATTTTCAGGCTGCTCTGACTTCACAGTGGGCCACATGATAAACCATCGGGCACCTCTCATTCTGTGTGTATCACTTTCTTATTCTTAAGAAAAGAGAGGCAAGAAGAGTGTGCTGTCCTTGTTACTGTATTACCTCTAAGGAACGGCCATTGTGAATTTCAGTTGTGTGTTGTGCAGAATAATTTAATAAATGCCACTTCTATTTCATTAAAAAAATGCTTGAGATAATCACTAAATGACAAACGTTGTGCAAAGCTATAATTTATAGAAATAATTGATGTGGTATATCTTATTCATGAAGTTTTAGAGATTTTTGGCTTACTGTTTCAGCATTAAGGTTACTGATCCTCTTCCCAAGCAACCTGCCAACCAAGTTATGAAAGATAACAGTTTCAGTGTGGTGAAGGGGACTGGTGACAAGAATAAGTGATATTTCTATTATTATGCAATTGCCAAAGCGTTGCTGAAGGGACCTGAATGCACAATATTCCTTTTAGGTTGTGCTATCCATCATGATAATGAATGGCAGTAACTTATCCTGGGACATAAATCTGGCAGGCCCCAACAGCATTGTGACACAGCATTTAATTACAACACGTGTCTAATTGAAAGACCTCCCGGAAAATAGTGGGATGTCTCTGTGGCTGTACCAGGGTTAAAAAACTTAATTAATTATGAGGCACCCTCCTACCTCTTTATTCTTAGTCACTGGTGTCCCTGCCTCAGTGAGCTGATGACATTTTCAGCCTCCCTTTCATCCTTCAGAGAAATGAATGGCGTGGCAAGAGCGTTATCAAATGAGCTGTAGAGCCAGCCAGTGAATATGTCATTGAGTGTGACTGCTCCCTGAGTGAATTGTGATTTATCTGTATGGCTCCCTCGTCATGTTAACTGACTTGCTACCCAGCACCCCTCACATCCACCCTGCAGTTGACAGGCTCAGTAGATCATTTGTGGGATCTCTAACTGAGGTGCCAGCTAATATAGCCATGGGACCCTCCTGAATAACAGTACCCCTGTGTTTGACCCCAGATGCCCCTCACTACATGGAATAGTTTCCATTCATTACTACATAACCCTGATCAATAGTATATTGCACTCCTACTCTTAGATGCAGGGCTTACGTGCGCTTCTTTATGCATTTGCCATATAACTACAATGTATTGCAATGGTAAAATACAATAATGGTACATATTATATGTTGTTTCTGCATAAGAAAAACAGACATTGTCAATAAACATCAAATAAGTTGATATTCCCATACACTTATATTTACTCTTTCTCTTGATTAACCCTAAATGAATACTAAGAGAAAAACTAGAATAGAAACTAGAAAGTAGAAAGCTTCACTGTGAAAATAATTGCTAATTGTAGCTCTGCTCTTGACAGTATCTTGAATAAAGCCTTTGTCAAAAATGTGATTTTTAGAACTCACAGAAACTTTGGAGAAACTTGCAGCAAGGACAGCTTGGAGTCGTTGACAAGGCACTTCCTGATCTTCCCGTACAAAAAAAGATGCACTTGAAAGTTGTTTATGTCTGAACCAAGTTTGTGTGAATAAGTAATGTATTCATCAGCCTTCTAAAATGCTCCAAGTGTCTCTGTTTGTCAGAGACAGCACTTACATGTACATCAAGCGGAGGGCTGAGGGTTGTGGGGGTAAGACAGGGACAAGCAAAGGGTCCATGAAAACCGTCTTTGCTGGAAAAAGGTGGTGTAGCTTCCCAAATAATCCTTTTACCAGCTTCCCACATTTATGCCATGCAGCCTCACGCCCATGCCCTGCCTCACCTGAGCTTGATTAGTGAACGGCTGAACCTGAAGTACAGTGTTGAAAGGCTGCCAGCATACACTCAGCACCAAATCAAAAGCCTCACTGTAGAATCAAAAGAGTTCAGTCTTTCTCTGCATAAACATGAGAGCAATGGAGGTGATGGTGGGCTGCGCTGAATATGAGCCAGTTCTGACATCCCCCAGAGGTTCCTGCACACAAACTGTGTTGTCATTTATCCTTCCTTTTAAATTTGATTTTAACTGCTATAAACCTCACATGATCCTATACAGAAGATATTGTTGCAATATACTCATTGAAAACATCACATTTGAAATCTGACATCAGTCATTACTTTGCTTCAGAAAATACTTTTCCAAATACCTTTTATTTTTAATTTTTATATGTAGATATGTGTGTGTATTTTTTCTTAGGAAGAAGAAACTGAGTGTGAGCAGTTGGGAGAAATATTATTTAACTAGTAATTATTTTCAAATGATAAGTGAACTTCTGTTGCATCTGTTGGAATGAATAAAATACATTGCATGATTATGTAGGTAGCGAGAAGACAAGTTTAATTATCAGCATATTTTGAATAATTGAAAATAATGGCAAAAGAAGCATTAAACAATTTCTCGTAACAAGAACATGCTCTCTACAGCTTGTAGTTTCACATTGCTAAAAGGAGCCTATAAAACATTAAAAACAAACTTTGATATTAGACAGAGACCTTCACCAGGATCAATTACAAATTAGGAAAAACTAATAAATTGTGCACTCGGAGCACAGCTAATCTGCTGTCAAATATGTAAACCAAATGTAGTTCAGTGTAGTTTCTCAGGGGAAAATGTATTATTGGCACGGTAACGTATATTGTGGAGGTTGCAAGGAAAATACTCTCACTCCAATAGTTGCCGCCAAGCCTTTGCTGGTCGCTGTCCACCTTCTCCAGTCCACTAATGATTAGCATTAGCATTAATGATGTTGTTGGCAGCTGTATTAATATTTTCTAATTGTTTCAGGTTCTCTAGTTCCACAAACAACTGCTAAATTTGCTCACTGATTTCAGGCAGTGGGACCTGAAACTGTGATTTTTTTTTTCTTTTTTCTCTTTGAAAGAAACCTACCTACAAATGAAGTGGAACTACTGAAACTAATGATTTACAACAAGTTTGTGCAGTTAAGAGTAAAGTAAGTGTGGTGAATCTGACTTTGATCACTCGTATCAGCAAACCTCACAGAAAATAGAGAGAGAGCTTTAGGGGCAGTCCATTTTCTGTCACTAAGATGGTGACAATCTGTGTTCACCCCTGTTCTAATGTTCCTTCTGTTAGCCTGTTGACTTTTATCTCTCAAACACATTGGATGAAAGAAAAGGATAAGTAAAAAGCATAGAGCACGGGACGCCAACATTGTATTAGATTACAAGGTAGTCCCTTATGTTACTGTTCTCAGTGGTATACAGACTTTCATATTAGCTGCTGATCTGTCGCTGGTAAGTGTCATGCGAGTTGACAGGTCATTTACATTTTTGATAAAATGATCCTGCATTTTTTATTTGTCTTTGAAATTAAAGACTTCTTTAATCATTGTGGATGGAAAGGGACTTAGCCAACGTACTCATGTGTTTCTGATTGCATTAGAACTGATGTGGCGTGGCATGATGGATATTTAATAGTTGTGCTGTCCCTCTGTATCATGTCAGGAGTCTGACACACACACAGATGCTCTGGAGCTCTCCAGCCCATACAGAATTGCTTTAATTATTAGGCCTATCATCTTGATGGGAGGAGGGGTGAAGAGAGCAGAGAAGAGGAGAGAAGAGGAAGAGAGAGCAGAAGTATAGAAGAGGAAAACAAGGCCATGCGAGACGAGTCAAAGGTTGTCGTCAATAGTTTTAAATGAGTTTATCAGACATTGGTGCATGGTGATGTGGTATCAAACTGACATGCCATATCCTGTTTGTCTGCAGTACTTTCTTCTTCATAGGCCTCATAGTGGGGCCTAATTACTGTGTATATCTACAGAGGCCGCGAAGAGCCCACGGCAGCCCTGTAGTGCCCCAGGCAGTGTGCTGATCAGACCTCTCCCTCTGCTGCGCTAAACTGTCATCTTCTACAGCTATGTGTTTTTTATATTGCAGCATAAAACTGACTTTACTTGATTTAAAAGATCAAATGTTGGTCATGCCAATATGAGAAACTCGAAAGTAACACCACAATTGCGTCACCAGCACCACAGAAACATTCATCAGTGCACAGGCGCTGGCAAATCTATTCTTGATAATCCAGAGCCATAATGAAGGAACATAAAACGGCCATACAAATTTTCCTAGAATACGTTTTATGGAAATAAAGAGGACAGATGAGAGCAGAGGCCAGAGAGTGATTATATGAGAGAGAACAGCCACTCTTATGCTGGCACCTCCCGCATTCGGGCCATCTGCATAGAGGGCCTGGAAATGAGGATGACAATGCTAATCACTGCCATGGAGGCCTGACTGGTGTGGATGAATGGCCATCCCAGGCTCTGAACACACTGAGTAGCGCTCATCACACAATGTTTTTGTCTGGGCATGCCAGGTCCACAAGCCTCCACCAACCCCGCCCTTTTCCTGTACACACTCCATCACTCAGTGGCAACATGTGTATGGCTTCCTGTCAATTCAGGAAGTCTTGGTTCATGTCCCAGCCACATTAATGGACTAGGCAGAGGATACTCAGTAATTTCCTATTTCCCTATTGAAGCAATTGTTGTTGGCTATTCTCATTCATCACCCCCCCTTCTCCAAAATTAGATCATTATCTGTTTCTTGTTTCTCTATTGGTTGTTTCTGTCTTTCTAATACTCAATTCTTCATCCTAGGAAAGTAGCATTTTCTTGTAGTTGTTTTCTTCTGGTCAGCCAGGTCTAGCAGTTACTATGAATTTTGTAGTGGAGTCTTAACATTTGTCACAAAAAGGGGCCGTGATGTACGGTAGCCTCAGGTGAAATCAAATAGTCAAAGCAAGTGTAATTGTCTGGAGGATAAGATCAATGTAGTGACACATGAGTGATCAGTCAACAGCTAAATCAAATAAACAGAGCTTTCAGTTGGAGAAAATGTCTGTTTAGTTCATTTTAGAAAAAAAAATAGAAGAGTAAATTGGAAATGGCACATTTACATGAGCAAATAAAAGACAGTGCCAAGACAGTCTTTGGGCTCAGAAAGGGTTTAGCTAAGGAGAGAAGCCCATAGTCTCAACTTTTGATGCTGATGGTTTCCAGCTGTAGTGTGCTACATTGTCATCTTCTAGGGGCTTGGTTTTGCGGGTGTCCCCATAAGTGAATGTGAAGAGGACCAGCTGCCTGGCAGCCGGGTTCTTTTTGCCCCCAGCTTTGGGTAACCAGTAAACCTCAGCATTCTTATTACAGTAAAAGTCCCCTTTTGAGTTAAACTCACACCATTCTGTTAACTTGCATACAACAACATACACATACTCACCAGAAATGTAGCAAAAATGGTTAGTTTAGTTTGGTAAAGACCAGGTTTTGAATTAAGACAGCTGTTACTGATGTATTTTCCAAAGCACTAAGATAGGCTATCCAGCTGACTTACATGTTAATTCTATCTGGATAAGCATTAATTAGTTGAGCTGATGGCTCACTTGAGGGAATGTAGCACAGGCAAAAACCCAAGAGGTGACTAAACTATGAAATTCAAAACCATGTCTTAATTGAAAGAAAAGGTCTGTATCATATTACTCCTTAAAAGAACAAAGAGTTGACTGTCAATATTAAAAAAGCAGTCTATTATTAAGTGTGTGAAATGCAGCATGACATTTGGCTTGTTTTTGTGTCAATACAATGAACGAAATTAATGATTGAGTGATGGCTCTTCATTTAGGACCACCAGTAGAAGAAAACAACTCTTAAACATAATTATTTGGTCCAAGGCAACATTTTTTATCATATTGTTGGCTGTATTTCATGAAATCTGTTGTCTATTAATGGTTCCCTGAGGATGAGTCCTGATATTTCCATGTCTTGACCTTTTACTCTATCATTAAGCCAAAACATCAGCTTGTACAAAGGATGAACTCTTCCATTTTTGGATAATCTATGAGCTTTTGTACCATGGTCAGGCCAATTTTTAAAAATATTGTAGCACCACTATTGTTAAAGGGGACATTTCAGGCTCATATTTTTTATTCTGGAGCTCTAATGGAATATGTTTGTATGATTCACAGTTCAAAAAACTCTCCTTATCTATGTTTACACAGCCCGTCAGTTCAGCTTCTGTCTGTAAAAGGCTGTTTTAACTACTGCCTTTTAAGGTTCCCCTTCAGATCAGCCAACTGCCTTCTGATTGGTTAGCTTCAGGAAACATCAACAAACCATAAAACAAACTGTAGTAGTAGGATTTCACTACTTTTATTGTTCTTCACTCAAATTCTGAACCTCTCAAATACATCAGTACATCTTTGAGCCAATAAAGTGAATCTAATCCAAAGAGAGAGTCGAACCTCAAATTTACACATGGAAAAACCTTAGCAACAACCTTAGTAACCAAGGCTATGAAACAGATGGCTGTTAATCTGTAAGCGCGACAAACCAATGGCAACTTGTTGACAAGATAGGAAAAACAAGTTTTGAACTTGTAGCATGTTTAACATGGATATCTGACATCATAACAATATAAAAATAACAGAAAACCATGAAAAGGATATTAGGTCCCCTTTAAAGCTCTGAGACTTAAAAAATGTCATCAGTGTTTGTTCTCTAAGACTATTGTATTATGGCATTTAATAAATGATATAGCCCTCATACAAATCTAAGGGTTTATATATATCCAGAAATTATTGTAAAGTTGAGAAGAAGTTTTATTAAAACTGAAAATACCCAGACATTGATCATGTAATAACAAAACTTTCTAAACAATTGACTGCATTTAGTTTCAACCTAAAGACAGCTTCCTGACTGAGAGGACAGGCTTTTACTGTATGTCTTGTTGCAGCGGGTATGCACTGCGGCAGTACAACTTTCATATGGGGCCTGTCGGAAAGCACTTCATTCTAATGCGCTATGGCTTTTCAAAATCCAATCCCAAGTAAGAAATAAAAGCCGAGACAACTGCATTACTGTCCAACCTGTCAGCTTTGTTAAATATAAGCTCCATCCTGCCTGCCAGAGTCTTAAAAGCTGAGCTGGCAGAGCGCAGAACTGGAAGTGACAAAAGCAGATAGCTGCAGCTGCGATTTTAGGAAAGGAGAATGAACACTTAAATGCATTTTTATATGTTTACAAGGACTTCATTCTGTTCCCTAGGAATCAATAATAGGCAGCATGCAGGAGACCTAAGATACAATTATCCACTCTGAAGTACCTCCCTTGTCACCACAATGAGAATTAAAGTCAGCATGCTGTCAGGTGCAATGGCATTCATGTTTCCCTTTAGCTCCAGTAAGCCTGTCTCATGGGGCAGAATGAACTAAAGTAGACTGGAAATGGCACATTTTTACTCATAAACCTCGTATTTGGGAAAAAAAGGCCATATGGATGTTCTGACAGAGCTGTAAAAACATCTGCTATGACATAACGCAAAACAAATGTCAACACAAAATAAACATAGTGACTAAGAATATAATAGATGGAACAATGACTCTAACCCTAACCCTCTCATTTTATTACTCATTAGCTAGCGTTTCTTAACACAGTGTTGGAACCAGTGTTGTGCCTGAATGTGTTCAATGAATGATCGTTCATGAACTCGTTCATATTTTGGGCGAACGTGAACTGAACGTATGTTATTTCTGCCTGATGAACATTATTGCAAACGCGTTCATTCTGGCGTTTGTGAACGGCGCTCTCTGACAGTTTCACTTTGTTTAAAAGAGTGCCAGATTTCCATATATCCTTCCAGGCGAAAACCCGGCTAAAACACACTGTAAACAGGCCTTAATATGTAGCGGAAAAAACACCTATCTGGCAACACCAGCCACCACAGAGTTGCACCGCTGCATGCGTCATCAAAATGCGGAGCATGGAGGCAAATACAAATGAAGGCAGCAAACAGCCTTTCTCTAATAGCCTTTTTCATCTATCCCTTCACTTGTACATTACCTGGAAAAACATCTGAAAGCACAAGACTCCCATAATCAGTCAACAGATTAGATATGCTGACCCCTCATGTTAGAGACATCCCAATATAAACCTCTGCCCTGAGGAATGTTAAGTATACTTATGTACTCTCTTATGTGTGTAATAGATTGTCCACTATGAATCAGTGACAATAACTCAAAGACAAACAATCCAAATTGATGATTTATTTAGAAATATAAGCATTTGAACCTTTTCAGTTATTTAACACCATCACTACCAAACTTATGGTGAGTTTCATCACAGTTGAATAATTTTGTATACACGTGAAAGTGGTGTGTGCACATCAATGAAAAAAAAAAGTAAAAAAAAAAAAATCTGTCACATTAATACCATCCAATCAGTTAAGCCAATTAGAAGCCAGTAATTATGACATTATCAATCGTTTCTTATTTGAAATGTGCAAGAGGTTGGAAATGTCCTTGTTTGAGGTAGGAAATTATCTTGTCAAGTCACCATAGCACTGAAAAATAAACAAATTTAAAGTCTAGAAAAAAACTGTAAAACAGAAAAATGAAAGAAAAATAGCAAACTCAAGTGTTGTTATCAAAGCTTGTGAAGTCAAGTCCTTGTGCTGTCCTTGTGTGAGCAAAGAAGAATGTGTAACCTTAGCTACCTTAGCTAGTGGTGTCTCCTCAGTTGATGCCTTTAACTAACTTCTCAAACACTGTTGCATTCAGATGACGCCTATGATATCGATAGATTTCTGTTTCACAGAAAGTATTTTACAGTATTTTGAAAATACAAAAATACACAGCACTGAAGTATTTTGATACAAAATACGAAGCCATTTTCATAATCTCAATAAAATACAAATTACAAAATAGTATTTTGTATTTGAAGTACGTATTTTAAATACATGTATTAGAAATACTGCCCATCACTGCTCAGACTCTGCCCCCAACATTAATACAGCATCTTCGTATGATTACTTCAAACTATTTTGAAATCATAGTTTCAGTGTTAAAACTGATCAAATAATTACTGTCTGTGGTTCTATACTGTATGGGCTGTGGCAATAATTTTGAAAAATAATAACATATTGAAAAAAAAGAACTATGAACTTGTTCATTTTTGGAACTGTGAACTTTTTGAATTTTGAATTTTGAATTATGAACTGAACTAGTTCATTTTAAAATTTGTGAACTGAACTTTGAACTAGTTCATGTAGAAAGTGAACTTTCCCAACACTGATTGGAACTATCACTACAGTGACAATTAATTAGACCTTTCCACAACCTGGGTTGCTGTTCAGTTGTGCAGTTTTTTCATCAGTATTCACAAAGCTAAGGCTGAGTGTCCAATAGCATTTCTTCTACAGACCCTCTCTGAGTGCCAGTGAGCTTTTTCAGAGGTTCCCAAAGCACTCCAACTTTTTTATGAAACGGCTTCGAATGCTTCTAGTTGAAAATCTTTAAACTTTTCGGAAAGATGCTAGTGTCATTACAATCATATATCAGATGATGAGGTACTCGTCACCCTGGTAACCAAGAACATGAAGAAGCTTGCTTTGGCAGTGTCTGTCCTGAGCTTTATGATATGTCGGACAGAAACTATCATAACAAAGACAGGAAGGCCCATTTATGTGTATCACGAAGGATCCCTTGTGATGTCACTGTTACATATGCGATGCCCAACAAGTGCAGCCGTTTCTCAGACTGACTCTCACCAGATTGTGCCTCCATGCTTCAGTTGGAAGGCTCAGTCCCTCAGCATTGCATTTGGATATTGAGATGTTTCATGCAATTATGAAAACCTCATTGCTCACATAAGACATCCATAAATTCAATTACAGTCTGTCTTTAGGTTGTGTTGCACTACATCAATGCACTAAGACATTTTTTCTTATTCAATGAGTTGTCTGATCGAAAAAAGAATAGTGAAGAATAATATCTAATCCACAGGGGATGAGGGAGACTTCATATCTGAGCCACACTGGGAAGCATAAATAAATGAGTAAATTGGCTCCAACTGTATAATTGGGATACAATGATATTCCCTTAACCAACCAATTCCCTGTAGAATTCATAGAATCCATACTCATGGATATGGACTTGTTTTGAGCCATGGAATGGCTGAATAAATATGCCAATTGGAACAGAAGAAAAATCTATATATGTAAGCTCTTATCTTAAAATCAAAGTGAGATTTTTTAAATCTACAGCTGTTATGTCATCTTGAGATGAAGAAACTTGACATATGCTGATAGTGTCCCCAGGCTAACATACAAAACACTGAATTGACATGAAACAAATGCTTCTTGTATATTCCTCCCAGTCACAGAATGAGATAAGATGATTGAGACTTGTTGACTGGCTAGCAGTCAAAACATTGCCACTTTACTCACTCATTTTAACAACATGGTGCAAATTGCGCCTTTTTAATATCCCTGGTAATATACTGTGTAATGTTACTGTCAAATCATGGAAAGAAAGAGATCATTGGTGACTGACTAATTCCACTCCATGGGATTTTGCGAGGGAGAGATTGACATGTGCTTCTTTCAGTAAACATATTGTTGCCAGCTGCTTGTTTTCACTTGCCATCATCAAACTTCACCTGTATGGTAAACAGCAGCAGTTACCAGTGCATCGAAGTCAAATCACAACTCAAAACATATCTGTTTAAAACTGCTCATTCCATCTGATGTCAATTGCTCTGTCACTTTTATATTGTCTTTATCTTTACATTTTATTTGTATTTTTGCTTCTTTTTAATGTGTTTTTAATTTCAGTAATTCTGTACGGTGTCCTTGAGTGCCAAGAAAGGTGCCTTTAAATAAAATGTAGTATTATTATTATTATTATTATTATTATTATTATTATTATTATTATCATTATTGTAACAAACAGACTGCAGTTGAAAATTAGCCACTTGGCTACAAATATAATGTACTGATGGCTTCCAGTTTGTGGAACAAATTTATTGTTGCTTGGAACTGAATCCTGAAATGATTGTCCCTGCACCATGCACCCCATGACTACAGCTGTTATAGCCATATTTCTATGTTTCATTTTTTTTAAATTTTTGCTTTGCACACAAATGCAGCATTGGTTATATTGTAATGCTTTTAAATGCTGGCTTGCAAAAACCTTCTTCCCCAACATATGATGGAATCAGCAGATAATTTGACTTCTTCATTTTACCTTTTTAAATACTTAATTTCTTGCAGTTGTATAAAAATAATATCAAAGAGCAGAGAGAGGATGGATGATGGATTGACATGAGACCAAGCATGTCACATTAAGCTAAGTATTAGACTATTATGGTCTAGTAAATGCTTCAAAATGCAGACTCTTATGATTGTGATCAGTCTATGTTCTATCAGTTATGTACAGTCTTTAGTCCCAATATAATCTCTATTAAAGCCTGTTGAGAAATTAAGTAATGGTTGAAAGTTCAGCATTTTATTAATTTGATTAGGGGTGTGGCAAGACGAGACCATACACCATATTGGGTTCACCAGAACGAGATGAGATGAGACTTTTTAAAGAAAACTTTGATGAAATTCATGACTGGAAACATAGTCCTTTATTTGTCACAAAGTGCAAAACAATGCAGGTGCATTTTTAAATGTTTTAACTAATGATCTTGTAATGAATGTTCTAATTTCTAAGTATGAATTATATGCAATATGCAAGCACTGTAAAAGCCCCCCCCCTGCCCAGATAGATAGACAGATAGATAGATAGATATATAGATAGATAGATAGACAGATAGACAGTTAGAAACTTTATTTTTAAAAAGTGTTAGATGGATAGATAGATAGAACAACCATAAATGCCAAAATGATATACAATCCTAAATACCAAAAATTAAGTATGACGAATAGAAACAATTCTATTATATACATATAAATGAAATAAAAAAGAAATGATCACAAATTATAATATATTGTTAATAAAAAACATAGAAATAAAAGTAAATCCCATATCACACAAATACACAAGTAGAACAACATACTTATACATTGTGTTATAATTTGGTAGTGTGACTAATTTTACTTTTTGCATTATTAAGCTACCATACACATTAGCTGCACTAGATTCCCTCTCTCCTCCTATCTCAGGCTTTCAGTGTAGAGACCTGAGGTCAACCTACCCCTGCTCCTCTCTTCATCTCCTACTTCTGACTGTGAGATCTTCTCAGCAGGTAGAAGCTTTTAGTTCACTAACTAGAACAACAAGGTTAATGATCCACACAGTGACATTATAAAGAGAAGACATGGCAAATGAGCGATCAAAAACCCAATCATTTTTTTTTCTCCAACAGGGAGGTGAAACCACTGACATTGTTCAAATATAAATGGGATCTGACACAGGGTTGGCATAATTCTTAATTGTTTAGTTACCATTTGTTTTAACCATATAATGAAGACAATAGAAAAGATTAGATTTAATATGGTGGTGATGAATAAATAATTTGCAGTGCATGAATCACATAAGAGATGAGAAGTTACTTAATCTCTTTTGTTGCATGCATCATTTTAGAACAAGTGGCAATTTTACTGCAATTTATTACATCAATGTTATACATAATATAAGTCAAAATGTAAAAAAAATCTTTTGTATAAGATGGTCTAATAGTTATGACTTAAATTGGCAAAATATGTCAGTATAACATTAAGTTAGCTCCACAGTTCATATTTTTCCTATCTTGTTCTGTGTTCATCATACACTTTTGCTTTATGTGAATTGATTCCAGTGCAGCAGCACAAAAAGCCTGAGCGGAATGGTCCAGCTACAATATGCTTGAAAGATGAGGAACTCACCCCTTTCCAGCCATTTACTGCAAACCTTTTCTACAAAGTGCTCCAAACGGAGCCATTACATGATTGAGGTGAAAATATTTGCTTTTATCACCCATCTATTTGAACACTGGCCACATCCCCAGCCAGCAAAATGCTCAGTGTGTAGCAATCACAGTCTTGCTTTGCATGTCATCATTTCCAAATAATTTACCAGCTGCAATTAGTGGACTCTAGTTGTCATCACAGTGCTTTGTGAACTCCTAGGAGAGGAGTTAATGCATTAAAGAGACTAAAATAAAATTCAGCATTAATAAAATGTATATGTACATACAGTATGTGTATGCATCATTGATGATTGCACAGACCAATTGAAAATAAAAATGACCTCCGTCTGACAAATTAGAAATAAACCTGTTTGACAGGTCCCGTTTGGTTAGAACAAATGTGAGACATGAAAAATTGTTTGACACACTTTCATAAAAGCAAGTGGCAGCAACCCATCCTTTAGCATGTGGTAATGGCCTCTCGTTGTTAGATTCAATGGAAAAAGCTATTCATACTGTTATGTGATTGAAAAGAAAATTGAATCCTTTTGATGTTATAAATGTGTCTATTACCGCATTTGCACACAAAATTTCTATGGAAATTATAGAGAAAGGAGTGATTCTCTGGAGGAAATGTTTGGGAATGACATATTGAATTCTATTCCTGCCTGAATATCAATATAGTGTATGCGTTGTAGAACAACTCCAAAACTATATGATTTTTCACTGTGCTGAAAGGCTAAAATTACTACACTGTATATATGAAAAAGGGTTAATGGTTAGATATTTCTTATGTTCTAATGAACAGCCTCTTCACTTTACTGCTAAAGTTACGACAAACTTTCTCTCTGTTTTACATGATAAGGGATACGTGCAGCTGCTGTTGGAGTTCATAAAAGGTTCATGGGTAGGATGGGTCAACTTGACATCGAGTACCTTTTAAAAATGATCTCAAAAAGATTTAATACAAGATGTTAAGAGGGAAGCTTTTTATTTTTTTCTGAAATACACACAGTAAAATGGAACTATTGAAAGGGTTATTCAGAAAATGTCAGTCAGTTGCTCTGGGCCTTGTACCGGAGCATTTTACAGATGTGCTGGGTATTAAGATGCAAACAGGATTTTAAAAAAAGGTTACAAATCATTTTATTTACCTAGGTTAGGTTAAATGAGCATGAATGTTCTTTAGCAATACCCTTGATTGAAACCATTTGATTATTAAAAAAGTAACAGATGAATTTTCAACTTACCATTTCAGCTCCAAAATACTAATATAACTCTGAATGCATGACATTGTTTCTGCCGAGGCAAAAAAAAAATACACAAGCAAGAATGCAGTAATCAAAGACAAGTCTACAGTTCCATAAGAGTGTCTGAGAATTGAAGTGGCAGATGAATGCAAAGACATAAGTACATCATTAATGATTTATTTACTCTGGTGGGCATCGGTACATCTTCATATACATACGATTTGTAACTGTGATTGTGCCTTGTTTAATTGAGACTTCACATCTGTTTCAACTTGTATTGTCTCTAAAAACCTTTTATCTATCTATCTATCTATCTATCTATCTATCTATCTATCTATCTATCTATCTATCTATCTATCTATCTGTCTATCTGTCTATCTATCTATCTATGAATGATAGATAATTAATAAACAAGAACAAAATGTATGTGACACATACGTTGACCAAATTAAACTTACAGTTATAGGAATATTAGGTGAGGGAGAATCTCTCAATACAAGTGTTGGTTTTTACTGTAGCAGTGACCTAACAAAACTTTCAGGTTTGCAGTGTGATAAAGACAATAATGAAAATGACAAAGGGGTGAATCTCATACTGATAGTTGCAATGAAATAGTCCCACTACTAACAGAGGTGAGAGAGCCTGCAAAGGTCTTGGCTTTCATTTTCTACTGATAACAGCTGGGAATTGGGGAGATGTTTACTTTGCTCATTTCCAAGTCAGCCAGACATTAACCTAGTTTTTAAAAATATTTCTGATTTATAATGGATAATTTAATTTGGGTGTAGTTCCTGGAGACATCTTTTGTTTTTGTGTTGGTTCTTTTTTTTAAATAGTGTGGATAAAGTAATATTAGTTACATGTGGCAAAGCCACTGACAAAACACACAAGAAACTTAAAGGGAATCTGTATTCAAGGTAGTACACCTCATAATTTAACCCGTCGTTGAACACAAGCTGCTTTCTGATCACTATACCACAACATTATTCAATTGCCTTAATGAGTGCATTTAAAGACTATTCAGCTATGCTCATATTTGATGTTTCGGGCCTGTTGTAAAACATTTTGAAGTCTCAGCAAATGGTTGTAATAGGTTCCTTTCAAAATGGTGATAATGATTATGGATGTATTCAAATGAAATTAAATCTCAAAGACTGTGATGCAAGTCACTGTGACTAACTCAAGCGCATCAATCATTTTCCTGAAGCTTACAGGAACACTGTCAATTCACTCGGAGGTACTTTTGATGTCAGACACAAAGGAATAATAATTGCTTTAATTCAAAGGTACACTTTATACTTACAATTTCAATCAAATTTCAATCTAGGATCAAAAAGATATGTTTGCATTATGCTCTGGAGCAATCCAATCCTTGAGTTTGAGGACAGATTTTCCTAGAATGTTTAGTGAATAGAAAAGCAGATGGCAGTTAGTTTTTCTGCACTCATTACATTAAAAAGATGTACAAAGTTTCCACCCCACAGGACATAAAACCAAAACACCGTGATTAAAAACGAGTATGTTATATGAGAGCAGGAAATATAGGCTCTGATGAATAATTTTAAATTCAAATTTGTGCACCAATTTTGGTCATTTGCTAAGGCATTTAATCAAGTGCTATGATGCCAAGAGAAAGTCTTTCAAGGCTGGACAGAAGAAGGTACTGCTTTCCATGTGTGCAGCATAAAAACCGTCATACTTTGTCTGAATCATTATAGGAATGGTGAGGAAGTCAAGCAAAGTGGTGGGTTTTGTTTTTAATGTGATGGATGTGACCTGAGGACAACGGGATATTAATTTGCATGTGATTAGCAAGACTGTGATTGAGTGGATACAGAAGTGGCATGCTGTGGTGTGTCGTTGCCGTGTCATGAGGTTGTCATCCGGTGTATGTGTGTGTGAGAGAGACTGTGTGCTGTGTGTGTGTGTGTGTGTGTGTGTGTGTGTGTGTGTGCGTGTGTGTGTGTGTCTGTGCACGTGTGTTTAGTTGAGTGTAAAACAAGCTCAGTGGCTGCAGGTGTGAAAGTAGCCCAGGCTGTGAACTCCACACACTCCCTCATCCTCTCTCACTTCCTCTCCCGCTCATTTCTTTTTCTTTTTCTCTGATTTGGTTTTTACTAATTTGCATCTGCTCCTGACACCCTTGTACCAGGCACAAGCATCCCCTTCAACACACATACTCTTTCTCTCCCTCACACACAGACACCCACCCACCCAAACACACACACACACACACACACACTCACGCTCACTCTCTCTCTCAAACTACTATCATCATTCACAACTTTGGAGAGTGATGAAGAAGAAAGTCATGGTACAACATGTGTAAAATGGTGTGCTTTCTGATGGCAGAGCAGATTCTGATAAATAACTAGATAATACTAATTGAATTTTAAGTTGCATGTAGAAAAAAGTTCTTAAACAGCTGTGAGTGGACTTTCTGGTTATGTTGTGTAATGAGCCTCCAGATTCCCTCGGCATGTATTCTCTTTCTCCACTTGCTCTTTGTCTACTGCTCGGTCTGCTTTGTTGTGTGTGTGTGTGTGTGTGTGTGTGTTTGTGTGTGTGTTTTCTGTGGGGAAGGGGTTTGGTTAACATATGTTTGTATTTATACCAATGTGTTTACGGCAGAGGTTCAAGCATGGATGCACAAAGGAACTGATAATCAAATATTTAATCCAATTAATTTATCCAAGCAGCAGAATGAGCTGAATCCATCAGGCAGCTCTGGTCATGGAGCCATACTGTTGAGAGTGCCGCAATGAAGTTCAATTAAGACAAAATATAATAATTATAAATTTACTCAAGAGACAAGGCAGAGTTCATTTATCTAAGCACCATTCTTCTGAGAAACAGCCTGTTTTGTTAATCACAAATTATTGGATAGAATGGAGATTTGCCTCCAGCATTTCCCACAGGCTTATGTAAGGTAAATGAACACGGCTCTTGCTTAAAATGTTTCAGTGCCACAAAATGCTCCCTTCAGTGCAATAATATGAGAGAGGAAACAGTAGCTATTACATTAAACTGTCTAATATATTACAAAGCCCGCTTTCCCCTTTGTCTGCTGAGGCTCTATATTCTTGTAGAGACAAATTTCATTACACATTAAGAGGAGAAATACATTTTTGCATGGTATTTAACACAGTAGCTCAAATATACAGGATTTAATTATTGCAGCAAATAAGTCCAACTGACTGAAACGGGCCGTGTAGTTCTTAGAGCTGCAATGACTAGTCGATTAATTGATCAACAGAAAACAAATGTTATTCTGATAATTGCCAAATATATGTTTTTCCTTCAACTTCTCAAGTGTGAATGAATGCTTTCCTGTATATATGATATGTGACAGTAAACTGAGTATCTTTTGAGTTTTGAACTGTTGGTTGAACAAGACATCTGAAGACGTCAGCTTTGACTCCGGGAAATTTTAACATACTTTACTATTTTTGGATTTTTTTAGAGACCAAACAAATAATTGATTAATTGAGAAAATAGCTGGCAGATTAATCAATAATGATGCTAAGTGCTTCCCTATTAGTGTGTATATATATATATATATATATATATATATATATATATATAATCACACTAAGAAACTGCTGTATGTTCTTCTACAACATTTCATGCAGTTTAAGAAGATGGTTAAAGTAACAGTGCAGAACAAGCCTAAGCATTTGCAAGTCACAGGTCAGGCTAATTATGTCTTCTCATGAAAAATAAGCCTGACCCTGTACAACTCATACAATCATGCATTGATTTTCTAAAGAGAGCGTGTTTAATAAATTTAGCTACAGTAGCAGGACCAGGTGGTCAATCATTGTCCCATTCTCAAAGCCCTTGATGAGCACTGAGAAAGAAAGATCACAGAAATAATACATCATTGTTCTGTCTAATTACAGCATGTCACAGACAAGAGCGGATTTGCATTTTAAACAAGCACTTGTTCTGATTGAGGAACAATTGTTATATATTTCATTAAATGTGAGCCATACAGAGGGCAGCAGACTCCCTCCAAACAGCTAGAGGAGATATAAAGCATGCAGTCTCACAAACATATATTAAAGATATTCTTTAATATATTTTTGTTTGTTTTCATTTCTTTTACACTTATGCATACTTTAGTGATATTTTTCCTCCCACCAACGATTAATTTAATCTCGCAGCCTTCTTCAAGGTCTTTTTTTTTCTATCCCCCCACTCCCAGTTCAAGCAGAAATGAGAGAGGGTCTGAGGAGAAAGGGAGAGGAAGAAGAACTAAAACAAGATGCTAGAATCAAATGCGCTTTAACAGTTTTTGACTGCTTTTGCACTATTTTCTTAGAGTGGATTTGAAGCAGGGCTGGGCTGCTTCCTGAATATCTTACAGCCTCCTCAGTGTCTTTATCTACAATTCCACTTATTTACAGATCACTGGAGGAACATCTGCTCCAACACTTGCCCCAAATCTAAGAAGTGATGTTTTGCAATATACCATTTAATTTTTAATGCTGAAATTCAGTTCTCCTTCAAAACAGAAGAACTTTCATAGATAAGCTCCTTTTGATGACAACTAAACAACATCCAATAGCCTGGAAATATACTGGAATTCAAGGGATAAACAAAACTCTGGCAAACAAACAACCACAGTAATGGTAAACACTGCAAGTTGACAATATCATGGCAACATAAAAGTTGCAGCACAATTTTTATCTTAGTTATAAACAAGTTTGAATGCAAATAATCACATGATATGAGAATACACAACTAGTAACCTGACAGGAGATCAAAACAAAAAGTTGTGTTTTAGATTTCCAGTAATGACTAACAAAGGAAGGTCATGAATCCTTGAACATAACCAGAATTCAAACAAAAACACATTTTCAAAACACCTGCTTTACAAAGAGGTTCAGACTGAACCATCTCACACAATTACCTGGATGTAGGTTTCCCTCACTGTTACTGGTTAATTCTGTTACCAGACAGGCACATTCATGTCTGAAATTAACTTTTTGACTCACCTGCCAAGACTGTAAGATGGAAAAAAATCCAAATTAATTAAAACGGTTAATCAAGTCACAATGTTGCAAAACTGGGAGCCTCAAGACGGTGTGGCTCATCTGTCTCAGACTGTCTTGAGCGCTCCTACAGTTTTGTGGCACTGTTTAGACGCATGTAAAAAACCCCCACATATTGTGCACCTATTTACACTGTATAAGGATAAACAAATAATCTGTCTTATATTTTATTACATGACTATTTTGGTACAAACATGTACCTGCCAGTGTGATAGATAGCCTTCTGAGATTTACTCTCAAAAACAGAAAATCCTCCCGCATTTGGTGCTTGGCGGGTGTTAACTTGGACTCGGCCTGCATCTGTTCATCTGTACGCTAATATAGGCTGGCCTCATGCCAACACTCCCCACTTCAGCTTCCACAAAATACTACACATATTTGATTTGCAATACACAATAATAGGCCATCAGCTTAATTATTACTGAGGAGTTATCATCTTTACAGAATTGCGGAAACACAAAAGAACAGCTCATAAAACCAACATTTGGTCTACCTGCTTCACATCGAGAACATACAAAGTAATGTGAATGCAAATGAGGAAAGAAACTGGAAGAAGCACACACTTTTCTACGTTCACTGATATTTACACATTATGCTATCTGGGAACAACCTCATTTGGTTGTGATAAAGACTAGATTAAACATGTTGTATTGATCAACTGGCACACAATACAAAATGATGCAACAGTAATATGCGCTAGGCCTGGGTGAGAAACAACACTCTTTGTGAAACTTTGTGGCTGTCAATGAGAAACAATTGACTTGACAATGCACAATAGCCTATCAAATCACATGAACAAAGCTATTTTTAACCAATCATTTGTTAGTATTTGAATGAACATCCCACAGCACGGTTGGTTGACTGAATAAACCACACGCTACTGGTTTGATTACACATGATGGTCATGAAAGAGGTGAAAAGAAAGGAGTGATCCTTCAGTGGAAACAAGGCATTGGTGGTGTAGCGGTACATTGGGTATTTAAAGTCCGACTCACAACAGAATGGAGTCAGTGTATATGATAAACTCTGCTGATAATGTGTGCCAATTAAAACAGGCAATACCACAAACTTATTTAATTACCTGAAACATAAAGCACAGTGAGTACATGCATTTACAGACACAACCTCCAGCAAACCTGTGCCCTGGAGCAGCTTAGAGGAAAGCTCCAGTAACAAACTGTCCTGTTGGCATTTTCTAGTGTTTGTAGTGTATGGGCTGTTAGAAAACTTAAGTTGAAGGGAACCTTGAATTTAAAAAACAGTAACTGGGTTTGTATTGTAATGTATATCGATATCTACTGATACGAAACCAATTATTCGTGACATAATGGATAATGACAAAAATGTTTGCAATATCAGCCAGCCCTAAAGTTTGCATTTGCATACTATAGGTGGTTACTATGATTCAGAGTAGAAATCAATATAGAGACATTTGTGTTACACTGCTAAATGGTTGTACATGTTTGTGGCTGAAGGACATTTGGAAACACTGAAAGGAGACGTGATGATTGAACCATGGACAAATGCTCTTGTAGAGTTCAAATGGAGAGTCTAACAAAGTGAAAAAGACATAGAACCAGCATTTAAATGCTACCATGTTAACTCCTGTATAGTCAAAACACAATTATGTATATTAGTGACAACATTCAACATTAGTTTGCTAGTTTTAACTATATTTAGCCTACAGTACATTACCAACATGATCATCAGGCTATCAATATCTGAGTAATATTTTTGATAGTTATTTTTGATAATTATATACATGTTTGTAAAAGTCATCTTTGTATAACAAACTCTTTTACTATGACATGATATCATAAGGAAAAAACAATCATTAACTGATACAATGGATTTTCTTTCAACTACTGTATAATCATGTTTTTATTTAAAGTCAGAAATGTATTTGGTATAGTAACCTACTTTTCAGACAGTTTACCAGTCAGATCTAATGTTATTGTATGGTGTGAGTCTGGAGTCACGCCCTGCCTGAACTGAAACAGTGAATAACGTTCTTAGACTGAAGTTTGCCAAGCATGTATGGTACTGTTTGTATTGGATGCAGGTCATGGAACTGACTTTATAACAGCACACAGTCTGTGCACTGCACAGTATACCTTTTCTTCTACTAAATGTGAGCATCATGCTCAGTTTTAGTACAATATAAAAGTATTTAGTCATTCTGCAGCATGTATGTTATACACACATATACAGTACCAGTCAAAAGTTTGGACAGACTTTCTCATTGATGAGAATGGGAAAGTGTGTCCAAACTTTTGACTGGTACTGTATATATAAGATATATGTCATTCATTTGTATACCAGAACATTTACATACTGCAACATTTCAGTACCAAATAATGCATGTTCCCAACTGCTGCTTTATGTTGTACTGTGGATCTGTTCTCCCTGTTATTCAGAAGCATTTTTAGTTGTGTGAATAGTTATCTAGCAGGGTGTACAAAAATAAAACAACACTTGTGTCTTATCTCACTTTTCTCTGGAATTTAAGAACATCTTTAACTCCTATCGCTATTGCTGCCAGTAACTTGCAATATAATTTATTTTATCTATCTGTTGGTGAATTTGCATTTTTGAAGAGGTCACATTTTTGCTCAAGTCAGCAAATAGTGCAGTAATCTTCGAAAGCAATGGGCTTTGTATTTGAGCATGTTCCTGGGCAACTGAACATTACAGAACCCAGAGATAATTCCATCCATGTATATGTGTATATATGTATATATTTATGCTTATATTATTATTCACACAGCCTTGAAGTAATAAATACCACATATGAATATTGACAATATGAAATATGACAAGAGGTCAGTAGTATTTTGGCCACAATGTTTCATTTAACCACACTGCTTTTGAATGCTGTGGTTGAACAGAAAAAATAAAACAAAAACAAATGCACAGACGTTCTGACAATAGAAAATGCATTTGGCTCTCTTTGGCACAATTTGTTCAATTCAGTGAAGCAAAAACACTTCAATTTTTGTGGAAAAGCAGACCGTCAGTACAGTTTTCTCTGCACAGAGCGAGAACTTTGCATTCAGCCAGTGAAATCACAGTAAACTCAACATGTTTACACAACACACCAAACAGACATACTAGCATATAAACACACAGTGCGTTCTAAAGGCTGCCTCTTGGTTCCAGTTTCTCAATGAATACACAGCAGCGGTCTTGCCAACTATTTGGCTGTGAGTGATGTCATTGTCAGCTGCCTCATGCTGCTTTGACAGCTCCTAATCACACCTCTTGTGTTGCGGGAACTAGCCATTCAACATTGCAACAACACTGTTTCTTCTATCTGTCAATCACTGTCACTGGGTGATACTTTCTCCTGGGTATGGTTGTCCATCAGGACGGGCTTGGTCACCGTGTTCACATGTGGCCCATCAACCTTTTTCTGATTGATACCATACAAAGCTGACTGGCCGTTCAGTCTCTCTTATTTCCTCACTTCAGTTCAGCTCTGTCAGACTAGCTAGGAAAAGGCTGCTGGCTTCGTATTGACAATGCAACATGATTCAAACTAAAACCCCAAGTCTTTCTAGTTTTTTCAGAAAGAGGGATCAATACATTGTGCAGCAGAAGTTGCTCCCACAAAGGCAAGAATATGTAAACTTTTGTTTTACACTCTCTGTCTTTGGAACAAACTTCAAACAGAGGATACATCAAACAGAGAACCAGAATGCTTTGATCTCACTTTGAATGCAATGAAGTTACGTTGCATTAAAATTTAAGAACTGGACTGAAAATAGAATACTGTAGAGAAACCTGTATAGTAAAGAGAGCTGTACACTAAAAAGAATATTATGCAGTAATTTTGTAGAGGGCAAGCTTCAATAAAAAGTCCATGTGTCTTTGGATGATAAACTGAAGACTGAACCAACCGCCCAAAGGCTCTGAGAAGTGAGGTGAAAGTTCAAATGTTGATAAAGGTAATTTGACTGACAGACAAGCCTTACAGTAAATGGTTTATTGCATTTGTTTTATTAATCTATATCAAAATGTTTTAAAATAGTCACCATATACTTCAAATGTTACCAAGATAAATATATCAGTGGTTGGACCTTTTTATTCAAAAAGAAAAATAAAATCCACAGAAATTACAGAAGCAATGTTCTTTCCTCCACTGTTGGCAGGAGGCATCAATATGGGCTGACAAATGACCATGGCAGGCAGGACAGGATAATTTACCACTGATTAAACAACAGGGCTCTTAACAGGGAGCCAAGGGTTCATATGGTTAACACAACTCATCTTTATGCAAGCATATATTATTACCTTACAAGAGTGGCATGCCCCAGCAGCAAACAAATAAACACAGCATCTTGTTCTGTCAGAGTGTAGCATATATAGTTCTCATAGAAAATGACAATAAGAAAAGCAGCAGGAAGGTAAATATGCTTTAGATAATACAAAACGTAATAGTTGCTTTATTTTTCCTGGAGTGTTACAGCAGCTACGATAAAGACACAATGCTATAAGAAAAAAAGATAATATAACTTAAATAATGACATAGTCAGGTGACTTAATTAATTGGGGTGGGTGAAAAAATTGACTCTCATAAAAAATTGCGAATCTTATCTGATACGAATCTGAATGGAGTCACACATGTCAAAAATCAATGTTTTAAAATGCAGCACCCGGACAGCATACAGCGCATGCCGGCTTATAGTTCATCTTCAAAAAAGGCCAGGGTTGATTTAATGACTAAATAATTACCTTTGCAAGATGAACGAGAAGTAAATTATGAATATTTTGTAGGCTGTCACCCAGAGGCTTATGTTAACAGAGCAGAGCAGTGATCTCCAGCATTAACAAAAGAGAGCAGATGACTAACACACACTGTAGCCCTTTAACAACTTAAACCAACTGTGATGGGGAAAAGAATATCACTCTGTGCACTGTCTGTTTCACCTCAAAAACCTTGTGCTCCTTCCTTTGGACAGGATGGAGCTAACGGAGCCGCTGAGAGGCTTCTCTCCGCTGCTGGAGACATAACATGAATAACAGAGCGGACCACTTCAAGTCCTTCTCCCCTTACTCCAGAGTGAACACACTACCTTCGGTTTTTACAAAGACATTTAATAAGTAATGTTGGTCAGTAAATTGCATTTTTGTCATACAGGCAGAAGACTAATGTATGTAGATAATTTATCTTAACTGCCAGTTATGTTTCATATTGTATTTCAATGGACTAAAGACACCAATGAATGGACTGGCACAAATAGTGTAAAGTAAGAGACTGAAAATAGTGTCCCCTTTTCTATTATTTCAATCGAGAATCAGTCTTGAATTGAAAATGAAGTATATATTCTGAATTAAATCGAATCATGAAATTCCCAAAAATTCCCATCCCATCAACCTAATTACATAATAAACATATAACACAGTGATGACCTATAAAACAAAATAAAAATGATGATGGCAATGGCGATACTGCAAATATTTCAATGACCTTATTAATTACAACAAATATTTATGATCAGTTTACTGGTCTAAAATGTGTTGAAAAAATGTTTTCTTTTTCAAAAGATTGTGGTGATATCTTAATCGACTGCTCTCGTATTCGACTACCCTACTTACAACTGCTAAGCTGAAAGGCAGGCAGACCAACTGTATGATGTTTACAGCTGTTAACAAAAGGATGAATGACACATTTAAAGTGAAACCATCATCAACAGTGTCAGTAAGGTGGCTACCACATGCCACTAGAACAACTTCAGTGTGCCTTGGCATTAATTCAACAGTCTCTGAACTCTACTGGAGGGATGAACGCCATTCTTCCAAAAGATATTCCCTCATTTGGTGTTTTGATGATGGAGAGCGCTGTGTTCAGTTTGGTTGAGATCTGGTGACTGTGAAGGCCATAGCAAATGATTCACATAGTTTTCATCCTCATCAAACCATTCAGTGACCCCTTGTGCCCTATGGATGAAGACATTGTCATCCTGGAAGAGGCATGATAGGATAAAGTTGATCACTCAGAACAACTTTGTGTTGATTGCCAGTGACCGTTCCCTATAAGGGGACAAGTGGACCCAAACCATGCCCCCCACAGCATAACAGAGCTACTGGATTACCAGACTGTAGAGGTCAAGCATTCAGAAGCTGTACTATTCTCTTTTTGTACACCACACATGCCATCACTTGCCATCCATTTGTCGAGAGTATAGTAAATGAAAACATCTGACCATATCATTTTTTTCCACATCTCTGTAGACCAGTGCCTATGGTTTTTGCATCACTGAACTCTCAAATGTGCATTCATCTTTGTTATGAGGGGTTTATCCACTTTAACCCTATGTAACTGTCGACGGACTATTCTTGCTGACACAGTCTGATCACGTCCTGCATTGACATTCTCATTCACCTGAGGAATAGTTGCTCTTCTGTTTTTCTTTCTACTGTATATTGCACTAATGCACAAGCTTCACAGTCATCAAATATGCGCTGTCTATGCTCCTGCCAACCGTGCCCCAGCAATAAACCCTCTTTAAAAGTCACTTAGATCTTTTCCTCTTACCATCTTGATACAAAATCAGAATCAACTGGGCCTGCTCAGCATTTTTATACATGCCACAGAGAATAATTGGATGTTAATTGCTTAATTGTACCATGCAGTGCACCTGTGTTGAAGCATCTGCATTCGTTATGTTTCTCCACTCATTTATTCAGGTTTTTCCTTTAATTTGTCACCCGTCTCTATTTGAAAATTATTAAGTTTGGAGGTGGGTCTATATTTGGGGTGGAGATCTTTTCCATTAGGAGATGATTAAATAATAATGAGCTTGTGAATATTTACTGTGATATTACAGTGAATGTAGCGTGTGACCCACTTTAGACTTTCACATCTGAAAAGGATAAACCCTTTGATAATTCTTTGACTGCAGACACTATTTGACAGTCAGTTTTGGGTATTAAAATCTGCTTCTCCCCTGTTTACCGCGACCCCCCCCACCCCCCCCTCTCCATCTTACTTCTGTTGAAGATGCGTTTGTGTTAGACCATGAGATGCACAGTCTGAGGTAAATGTGACTGAGTGATGTGTCATATAATCTCTTGGACATATCTAGAGGGCGTTATTCCAGGAGAGGATATGGGGGCTGCCTCATGAAACATTTATCTGGGAAGAGTAGCACTGCGATGGAGAGAGATGGAGTGACAGAATGGAATGAGGTAGAGAGGGGAAAATAACAAGGAAAGTGTTTGTGTGTGCGTCTGTCCATGTTTCTGTCTTTCGATCATCCCATTTGCCAGTTAAATGTAGAGATGCAATAGAAAACTTAAATATTTTGCCACCACAACCCTAATTTACATTGAAAATGAACAATCCTTTAACTAGTGGAGAAGTATATCAACAGATGATGCAAAGATACACACATCATATACACACATATAGTTTTAAACATGCTCTTGGAGCTTAGATGGGCTTTAAGCGTGATAACTCTTAACAAAAACCCTGAGGCTGAGCTCTGACACAAAGCTTATAATCTGACCAACTGTTCCAGTGGTTGAATTTAGCTACGACATCATTGAGCAGCAAATGCAGCTCTGGACAAATTTTGCCCTTTAGTCACTTATTTAGTTCTTAAGAGGAGGAGACCTTTAAGTGTGTTCTGATTCAGTATGCTAAGCATCTGTCTTCCTTATCATCACTGACTGTAAGTTTATTGATGTGTACAAAAAATAAAATCCTGTTCATTTACAGCCTATACGTTATGGTCCTGTATATTGAATCTAAACAATCATGACACATTATATAAGGTCAGAAATTTCAGCTGACAAAGCAACAGTCGAGTCTTTTGCGGTCACCAATATAAATCACCTGCATGTACTATATATTATGATTATTTTGCACTGTGGGACATTAAGGATTTAACTTATTTTGCCTAATAAATGTTAAACAATTACAGAATATTATACTGGCTGTGTCCAAAATCACTGTTTATGTTTGTTCCACTGTATATGCCAATTGTGTAAACATATCCACTGTATAGTACCCTCAAATGTTCCACAGTGGAATGAAAAAAGTAGCGTCCAATGGCATGTACACATGCCTTTTGCTAACAATCCCACAATGCAATGCTCCACATTTTAAATGTGTAAAAATAATAAAATAATAAGTAATGAAATATGTAAAAGTACTGTCACGCGACTCTACAGCTGATGGTGATAACACAAAATGATGACCTTTAGTTAGTGTCAGTAATCTTGATTGACTACTCACTATTGAGTTAACTTAGTGTCTGTTACGTAGTGAATGTGTGAAAAAGGGAGTGATTTCAGACACAGCCACGCATTTTCCCTTTAATTCTTCATCCCTGTCTAAAGTCTGCATTCTTCATTTAAATTATTGTTAGTTCTTTTCCAGTGAAGATCAGGACTGGGAGAAATAAATGACTGTGGGCAAAGGACCATGAGAAAGATTGCTCATCTTGTCTGTGAGACGTTGCAGTCTCGTCTCCCAGAAACTCTTGGTTGTGCTTGGCTGGCCTGCTGCAGTGCTTCAGTGCTGGAGCTTCAGATGCTGACAGACACCAGAGCCTAGTGGGAGCCTTGTGGAGTGGCCTCTCTCAGAAGGAGGAAAGCTGCTCCCACCCAGACAAGGTCAGGCTGGCCTCTTGTCATTATCCTCTGAATAGACAGGGGAATAGCATTCCTATCCAGCGGCCATTAGTGCCAGGCAAAGACCAATTACTACTAGGCAAAGGGCAAACAGTAAGCGGACATGAATGAAGCAAGACAGGTTAAAGTGGTCATACATAGCAAAGGTCAGTGTTGTCATAATTTGAGACAAGTTAAAGTTGTAAATAGCTCCCCAGATAAATACATGAGCAAGAAGGGTTAAATTAAGTCACATTTCCTGAGTGCAATAAATGCTGTCCATTAAGGATCATTACTGTTGTAGAGAAGCATTATTGTCATTATCTGAATTGTCTTTATCGCTTTACCAAAATAATTTGCATCAGCAATTCATACACTGAGTTCTAGATCAATAGGGGCCTTTATTATTAAGATCAACTTGATATTGTCCTTGAATTTACAAAAGAGCCATATTTTATTTCAAGTAAACATTTTGGATTTCTCAAAAATATCCTGTACTCCATCAGCAACCACATTATCAACACACTGATACCAATCAGGCCCTCCCCAAAACTAACTGAACGTTCTGCAGTGCTACCTGGCTGAATGTACCTGTTCCAGTTATACATATTACACAGCTTCCTGTATCAAGTACAAGTTGTACCTTTCATGTAATTTAGTGAAAAAATAGTTTAACTTTCACTATTTAGGGACACTGAAGCAGCAAATCCTGAATTGTGTGGTTCTTGGTGCACAAGTATCCTTGCTCTTGGCTGTGGAGAGCTGCAGAGAAATAGTTGTGCTTATCACTGCTCCTACTCTTATTACCTCAGCTCATTCAAAACTCTGCAGCTCGGCTGTTAACCAGAACCAAGAGAGAGAGCGCATCAGTCCAGCTTGTAACGTTTTAGAATAGAATAGAATAGACTCAGAGGTCAGTCTGTAAATGCTTCACTCATTGAGACAATCTCCCAGGATTCTTTGGTAAAACTGGATGGAAACTGAGCTTAGAAATAATCTTGCACTGTGGAACCAATCCAACGTGTTCAGGGCAGCCCTTTGTATTGGGGTGGTTCACTACAGGCAGTGGTGGACAGTAACGAAGTACAAGTAATTCGTTACTGTACTTAAGTAACTTTTTAGCGGATCTGTACTTTACTTGAGTATCATTGTTTTGTGAGACTTTATACTTTGACTCAACTACATTTGGAAGAGGAAAATCTTACTTTTTACTCAACTACTTTCCAAAAACCTGTCGTTCCTTTCAATGTTCCTTTCCACAACATGCATGCATGACCAGCTGCTGTGACAGGTCCAAATGAACGTGCACCGCAAGTGTACCAATCAGAACACATCGTGTGTCGAGCAGTTTTGGCCCGGCCCCCTACCTGGCTACTTGTCCCAACTTGCCTTCTCCTCCATCCATATCTCTATTAGCATTCATTTGACAAAGTTTCGCTGTCCAGTAGCCTGCCCTGCCAACACATGGAAGTTAAAGAAATATGTGTCTAGTGTGGTTTTCCCCCTCCCTATTAATTCCTAATCAGGTGATTTCCATTTAGTATGATGTGCTTATGATAATTTCAAAAGATATCAATACCAGATATCACAAATGGAAAACATTTTGTTTTCAGGGTGGTGTTAGTGGGCTTTTTAACCTTAAATGACTTGATTGAGTGTATAAAGGACATACCAAGACATTGGAACTACATTACACCAAATTACTTTTACTTTTGATACTTAAGTACATTTGAAGCCAAGTACTTTTATACTTTTACTCAAGTCGACATTTAAAGGGAGCACTTTCACTTTTACTGGAGTAATATTTTACACTAGGTATCTCAACTTCTACTCAAGTACGTGGTCTGTGTACTTCGTCCACCACTGACTACAGGTGAGAATGGGAGGAGAGGATCATTTCGGGGAAGGCGTGTCGTTGACAAAATGTAAGGGGCATAGGTTGGTCAGCGGCCATTACAAAAACAAATTTAATATAAAAATCAAAATGCATCTGTTCACTGTAGCCTTTAACTAGCTATGACTTCCCTGATACAAGCCTGATTTACACTTAGCACTTACTGCTGCACTTTTTAAAATGTTGTATTTTACTTGATATTATACATTCTATGCATTCACTTTATTTTATCTATTTTTTATTACTATTTGTCAAGTGGGTTTTATGTGGGGTCAAACTGATGTTTAGAGGCGATGCCGATATTAGGTATTAAAAAATTCTGATATTGATGTATTGGCTAATTGTCTTATACAATAATACAATAACAGTACATTTTTTGCAATAATCCATCAAATGTGGTTATTAAACAATTGTGTCAAAGATATGCAAATGTATTGTATGAAATGACATCAGTGCACAGAGGGTAAACTTCACTGGGAATATAATAATTATAAATTACTAAATTAATAAAAACAGAACGAAAACAAACATGTATGTATATATTAAACATGAATTAAGAAAAAACTGTCAAATATACATAAAATGCAGTTATATAACTTAAAAAACTTTGGGGTAATTTTATGGGGCCGTGGCCATTGGTGTGTGTCTCTTGGGTGCTGATCGGATATTCTCAAGGCGGGAAGTGACGTCAACAGAAAGCGACAAAATAGCAAGTATTTTTAAAACCCAGTAACTAAACTAAACACAGGAATCATTTTTAAAAGATGAATGTTTTCTTTCTTCTTCTTTCTTCTGCTTCTTCGTCTTTGTTGTTGTTGTTCTTTTGCTTTTTCCTCGGTCAAAATGGTCACGTAACGATTACGTCACATTCAGAGCCCAGTAACTTTACAGGAACCTTCCTCTCACTCGGCCCTCTCAGTGGAGACACGGCGGTTGAGAGGGCCGAGTGAGAGGAAGTTCCTGATACGCTGATACCATCTGTGATATGCCAATATCATCATAATATTGGCTGACCGATACATACATACAGTATTTACCTTTATTTTGAAATTTTTATTCATGTCTTTTTTCATGTGAAGCACCTGGTGCTTTTAATTACTTTGCTGTGAAGCACTTAGAACAGCATTACTGCTATGAAATGTGATATATAAGTAAAATGTATTATTATTATTATTATTATTATTATTATTATTATTATTATTATTATTATTATTATTAACATATGTATGTTGATGCAAGTCAAAAATCTCAATCCCATTCACATCCACAGGAAAGACTGTTGTTAACCTCCTGCTGTTTCACAACTCTAATACTGTGAACAGTGACATGTTGTCGTTGACAGGTTGTTGGGATTGCGAAATACCCCCCAGGTCTTGTTACAGTTTGTCACAGCGGAAAAAGAAAAGGCATAATTACGATCAACAATATGTTAATCATATGTATTAAACATCGTGTCCACTTGCTTCTATGTACATGTACCAATCACACCATTTTTTTCCTAGAAGAAAAAATACCAGTGGCAGGATAGATTAAACTATGTGGGTTCATGAAAAAAAAAACAACTACACAAAGCAGACAAAGCAGAAATGTGCATACACGTAGATCTATCAATAAAAAAGAAGAAGCACAATTAGTGACAAGCTCCTTCAACAAAACCAGGTATTGTGTGCAAGATCTGTATAGACATCAGAAGCAATGTTTAGCCCCCATACTGTCATTAATTCATTACACATGCATTTGTAAACTATCATCAGCAGTGATGTCTCCATATCACTCATCAAACATCAGAAACATAATCAATAATGTTTAATTCATAGCACACTGATAAAACAGTCACATCACAAGAAAAGGATGAATTTGAGAATAATGAAAGCTATGAGCACTACTCATTGACTTTATATTAAGGATGCTACCAGCCAGGAGCAAAGATCCATTGAATTCACAAAAGTAGAGCGAGTACTAACAGATTTTCTTCATGCATTTTTCATCCTATTTTATTAATACTAGCAGTCCAATCACTGTAAGGGCACAATTATTAGTTTAATAAAAAGAAAATGCTCACCATACTCTTTTGTAAAATGGAGAGAAAAGAAACATGGAAATGTCAAATTATGCCAAATGCAAAGCACCAAAAAGATGGATAAATAAAAGCATTATTGAATTGAGCACACACATGCAGTTATTTAAAATATAAATGTATCTTTGAATGGCATAGTTGTGTAAACTAAACAAATCTTAATGCTTAATGAGTTTTGCCTTATTTTTACCATATCACACATAAGTCATTGAACAACTCATGTATATATACGTTTTGAAATAAGTTTATTTTAGAATGGCATACATCTGGCCCACCTGGTGTGGTGTTAAGGATAAAGCATCCAGATGTGATCATCCACTCTGTCAGTTCAGACAGAGTCAAGTAAGTAGAGCAAATGCAGCAGATTATCTTCTAGGAAGAGGGACCAGATTCCCCGAATCTATCATCTTTAGCATTTGTAAATGTTCATCCCCTCCTTAGTGTTAGATGTGAAACTAGAAATTTTCACACACCTCCTCCCACTCTGCACTTTCATGCCACACAGGGGTGATCAGCTGGAGGAAATCAAGCCCTCTCTAAATTTCCTCTCAACTGATTAAGATAAACTGCTTTTCAGCCATGGTTACCCCCCCAACCAATCAATTAAAGTAATCAATTAAAGGCCTGCCGGCTGAGCCTTTGGTAATTGAGGGTTGAATAAACACAGGCTGCTGATACTGATGATAAAGCCGTAACAAAACCATGGGCATGAAAAAGGCTTGAAAAATGTAATATGTGGGATGTGAGTAATCTCAATTGTAAGATATCTAAAGAAAGCTGGGTTTAGTTATTTATTTCCTACCCAGCGCAGTCCTGGTTGTTTATCCCGCCCTGCCAGAGATTCTGCCCTCGGACGTTAAATATTAAATAAAATCATCAGCCAGGCCGCTCCAATTGGCTGTGGCTACTATTTGAAAAAAGTGCCAGTAGAATTCAAACATGGCACTGTGTTCCAGCATGTCCTCCAGTGAAAACAAATCCTCAGAGGAGGGTGAAAGAGACTCTTTGGCCAAGCCTGGCCTCTCCACTCCCGACTTCAGGTCCAAGAGGTGAGGAGACTGCCTGTACTTCAGGGATCCTGAAAAGCCACACAGAGCTCTCTGAAGGAGTCACATTCACTTACATATGCTTTTTTTTGTCAGCCCTCTATTTAAAAATTAAATTATGATTCACTGATACTTGGCAAACTTGGCACATTAGAGATGAAACATTTTTGATGCAGAACAGAAATATTAAGAAAAACAAATAGTTTAAAAAATCACTGCACTTTTTCCTTGCTGCATTAATCCTTTACTGGATATTTTTAGGTTTGTTAACAACTCTGTTTTATTTACAGGAGGCTCATAACAAGCAAGATATCCATTTGGTTTGAATCAGTCTGTTTTGTTGAGTTTAGATGACTGTAAGTCTAAAACCCATGACCTCCTCCTCCTCCTCTGCTGTCTGGCTTTGTGAGGTGGGTTTTTACTACAGAGCAGAGACATCAGTAGAAACGTTGTGATAGGTCCTCATTTAAGATTTGTGTGACCCTGCTTCTTTATAGGGTCACCATTGACATGTGCGCGCTGTCGGAACGCAGATCTAATAACTGGCTGTTCGTAAAGTCAGCGTCCATGTTTTGATGATTCACAGTACGACATGTAGCCTGGACTCTGTGTACATGAGAAAATGTGGAGAACATACATCTACTCAATGTAGTAGTGTATTACAAAGAGGGCTGTGATAGTTTTGACTTTTTTCTGTTTAGAATGCTACCATGATTATTTAAATACACAATTGACTAAATAAATGGCTATATAAACAAAAAGACAAAAATACAATATTAGACTTAATTAGATAATAATAGTAATCTTTTTAAAGATGCTTGCGGGTATAAAAATCATAGGGAAAAAAGTCCGCCCTCTCTAAGGTGTTAACAACAGTAATACTTAATGTATGTACTGTACTCAGAGCATGAAGGAAAGTGCTATGCCTGCTCCAGCTCATTATCTAACAGCCACATAACATAATTTAACATTTCCTTTGTGTTCAGGGACACCGCGGCAATTAGCTAACAAGTGGGTCATCCATTAACCAGGCCCTTGGCCCTGGGAGAGATATAAGCCTCCAGGGCATCACTCAACAATTCTCTGTAATAGAATGGCTAAGAGAAAGAGTCCATTAGTAAACATTTAGGAAATCACTGAGAAGGCAGGTCTCCGTGGGTAATTATATTACTGATTATTTACAACAAATACACTCTGCACTTCATTGTATTTTGTTCTTTTATCTCTATTCACGATGTTGTTGTCATCTTTGTTTTTCCACCATTCGCTGGTTCAACCCCTCACACAACTTACATTAATGAAGCAGGAGGTCATAAATAAAAGTTTCAGCCTCTTAGATTGAGACTGCTGGTGATGCTTAAGCCCCAGAGCCTACAGATAATTTTAACTGAAACGTAGGATTCTCGTCTCCGCTTCTTTGAATGACATAAATAATGAAAGCCTGTTGATTTTCCAGAGATTGCAATTATATGATCATGCAGTCTGAGCACTGAGACTGCTCTATTGAGGAGCCCACCTCAGAGCCTAAAAGACTGGTTGACGCTTCCTGCCACTGACATCCTCCTTAACTGTGGTTCGACTCTGTCAGCCCCAAAGATATAAACAAAGAATAGGCCGCACTGTTGGACCCTGATCTCAACAGGGATGATATAGTATGGACACCCCTTTGAAATTGTTTACTTCAAAATAAATACTTAATGCAGCATGCTTTTTCTGATGAAATAATTCATTGAACACACTAACATTTGTAATAGCTAACCAGCCCCTCACAACGGTGTTAGAGTAAGACTCAAGGTTGATCAATAGAGGCCTTAGGGGTTTTATTTTCTGTTCCTTGATCAAGGCTGTCAGATTAGTATAGGTACAGTGTAAATAGGACTGCTCCTTGAGCATAGGCGGCGGCTCTGCAGCACAGGTTGGAGCATCGCTCCCTCATTAATATGATTAGGAAAACAGCCTTCGGGCAGTGAGGATGCAGAGCAGCCCACACCGAGGCTCAGTGGATACCTACAACAGTACAGCAGCACAATGGCAGAGTGTCAGTGTGTTATTCATGACTCTGCTTTTGCAAATCAGCAAATATGAACAGAATGTTGAAATAGTGCACACACAAAAAAGAATAACATTTCTGCGACCATGACCCAGAGAGATATTTTATTCCTTCAAATGTTTTCTGGTTTGTGGCGTACATTGAATAACTGCAAGGAGTAAAGATTTTGACATTCTGAAATCTAGTTTATTCATATGTGTTTATTGATTTGTGCATCATTTTATTTTGTGGACAGCATTGTTTTGTCTTTTGTCTTTGAAATATATTCTCCTTCCTTCCAGGATTCACTAAGATCATACACACTGAAACCTCTGTTATATCAGTTTCAGAGCATGAGATGTGTACATTAAGGACATATTTACCAGAAATATTTGAAGCATAGATTTTGTTTTACGTTTTCTTCATTAATTTTTAGAAATTAGATCATTTGTGTTGCATGTTCTTTTAGAACCAAGGAGGTGAAATAAAGTGAAATATGAGTGATAATATAATTGATTAGTGGTAGTAGTGCTTCATTTATCATCTTATTTGCAATACATTTAGTTTTGAAAGTCACTAGACAGGGTCTTTGCTTTTCTGTTTTCTGTTTTTTTTTTTTTTTTTTCCATGGCAGTGGCTGTCATCTAGTGAGTAATTATCATTGGTCTGTGTGTCATAAGCCAGGAAGGATAGTGAAACTTCTACTGATCTATTCATCTTTTAATGCCGTTGACATCTCCCTCTCGGCTTTGGAAACAGGTTTTCACCTCCTCAATCCAACAGACAGACAACACAAGTGTTATTAAGAAGTGTTCCATATTCAGCAAAATAGGTGAAAGTGAAAACGGGCTTTACTGCTTTATACGACAAAGTCAACTGTCGATGGCAGTAATTAAGGAAAGGACAATCTTGTTGATGATAAATATAATTTTAATGTTATTCCAGAGATCTCATTAAAATGACATGCAGTATATTATGGCTTACAAGTAATACCACATGAGCATATCTTCTTTCTCTAGTTGAATGGCATACTGTATAACAAAGTCACACTAATTGTACATTTGTTTTTGCATTAATATCACAGCATTCTGACTGCTGGCAAAGTTTTTTCATTTTATTTTGCTGCACTCAGTGACAATTTAGATGTAATTTATGTCATGATCTTTGGACCTTTGAAACATGTAAAACCCTCTCACACAAAAGAATAGTAAGAGACTTCAACTAAATTACAATTGTGCAGCTTTCACGTCTCATATAACAGCACATCTTTTGTGATTTGCCGTATGAGTTCACTGAAAAACAAGTATAGAAACTACAGTAAACTGCAATTTAGAAAATTCTTTACTAAGATGAAGACCAAGCAAATATTGTACTTTATTTGTAATGTACTTTTGTGTTATCCTACAGTCAATTACCTTTATGTTATCAAGATACATGTGTGTTCTGCATACATTTTTCAAATGTAATAGGCATTTCTTCCCAAGTGCACAAATGGTGTGGTTGGTCTCTTTATGTTGGACTGGAGAGGCTACTATCTAAGGACCTTGAGGTGCGGATGAGATCTGATTGTACGCAAGTGGCTGAATTGAAGCTGTTTGTTGTGTATCCAGTACCACAGATAGCCAGTAGATGGTACTCTACTGTGGGGCTAAGCAGAGAAATGTAGTGTACAGTGTTGGTGTGAAAAAAGAGGGATAGGAGATTGTGAATCATGTTAACTATCACAAGGCCATTAGATGCATTAGATTAGTGCATGTTTGAGGGGATTCTTAAAGAACTGCTGCAATTCCCCACAGTGTATATTTGTGATTGTTAGAGAATATGTATGGGTACTGAGAAGTAAATACATAAATTGAAGATGAGAGCCGTTTTTTATAGAGGTGCTTGTTGGTGTATTGCCCCATGCCTGTCCAGTACTGTCTGTAACAGACAACAGCAGATGGCATGTGGCTGGCTCCCTGCGTGGCCCTGACAGTAAGAATGTTAGGTGGAGGTTACTTTGGTGGGTGATGGAAAAGCCAGATTATCTCTGTCAAAAAGGAGACAACAATGCTGCCTGTTGCTTTGTTTCCCCTTTTTTCAAAGACATTTGTGCTTTGATAAGGTACCGGAAACAGTTAGCGACATGCTGGTGGGAACGTATGGAAAAGAATACACTTTCTATCAATTGTGTTTTCCTTATCCCCTGGTGGCATTTGCTGGGTGTGGGAATAGGCAGCATTCTGGGCACTGCTGCTCTGAGATAGCATTCACAGACCTGAGCATAAGAACGGACTGCATTCAGCTCAGGGAACCAGAGGGCCCCACATTGCAGAATTGTACACAGGGATGGACAATGTACACTATCTTTGGTTTTGACACAAAGAACCAAGGAAAGATTTTATTGTAAGGTTTGGCAGGTCTTGTTTGCAGACTCTCTCTCAGTCGCTGCTGCTTGCCCGGTCTCCGTATTCACTCGCTGCGTTCCTGTTGCAGCAATTTCATTACGCATGTATTACTTCACATTTTATGACTAGTTTGTTAATGATAGATACACTGTACTCAGGGTACTGTAGTTACTACACACTATCCCCGTCACCGTCTCTGTTTCTCATCTACATATACACTTTCTGTCTGTCTTGATATTCTCATTTTTTTCTTGCACATTTTTACCAACATTCATCTTCTGTCCAAGTATTCACTCACTGTGCCCACTCTCTATCACTGAATTTGCTAAAATAAGAGTGAATTACAAAGTGAAATCTTCATTATGTTTCTGTTAAAATGAAAAAAGGATTTCACTGTAAATTATTGTTTTTTTATGCTCCATCAAATACTACAATTAAACATTTGTGCAGCACATGTTCAGACACAAGTAGCATCATATTTGTGTTGATATTGATAGAACTCATTCTTGTTAGTAATTGGCATTTCTGCGTGTCGAATGTCTCCACTGATTTGTGATCCATTCAGTGCTGGAGCTCATCAGATGATGTGAAGGCTAAGCGTTTTTAATAGAAGTTGGACCCACTGCTGCCACCCACAGAGACACCACATTGCATTGGATAAATTAGTATTATGATTTTAAGCGATAAATACCTTTTCCACCTAATTAATCCACCACATCACAGGGGGATATGACACCATGAGCCCAATAGATCAAGGACCACAGATCAAAGGCACCACCACTGTTAGAATCCTACACAGGCATGAAGAAGGTTTCTTGTTTATTTCTATGTACAGATGGCCTGTGAACTAATGACTAAAGAATACAGCAATATACGCAAATTTGTTTATTGGTTGTTGACCGAATGATGTTACATCGTTGATCCACCAATAAGCATGTCTAATTATGCTGTGGGGTTGCAAAAAAATTGAATTTTAAGGCTTGTTGAAATTCCTTGTTTACAAAAACATAATTATGTTATTAGCATATTATAAGTGTGTGCCTTGAATTACTACTATTTGTAGTTCTGTAGCTTACGATCAATATAGAGCCTAAACTGTGATCTGATCAATATGTTAACTAGAAAGTGCTGCATTTAAAAACCTTCTCTTTGATTCATACTCAAAGCTGCTGAATTCATTGTTCAGTCTGGCTTGCAGCTCATGATAAAGTTAGTGTTACCAAGTAAATTAGCATGTAAGAAATATCAGTAACAGCTCGAGGAGGATAATTAACAGTTGTCTTCTCTATAAGTAACATCCACAATTTTCCCCTCCTTTGGAAAGCAAAGCTTCATTGAACAGACAGAGTGATGTTATTGAGAGGTGCCATTATAAAATAAAGATTTTCTCGCACACAGTAATATTATGTTGGCTGCTTTGCTATGGTTATTACTTTATTTCATTTTTTTATTTCTTTTGTGATAGATTTTTTCATGATGATGATATGTTTTTTGGGGTTAATCACTTTGACATTTATTACACTGACAAGTGAATAAAATATGTAAAAACTGACACTACAAAGGACCCAACACAACATTATAAAGTTGTTGTGACATGTTATTATGGTCCACAATATTCAAAGCAGCACACCCTGTTTTGGCCTGTCCTCAACCTGACATAAGAAAGAAGCAAACTCAGGCCTTCTCTTCATTTAACACACTGGTTGTTCCCTAAAAAATGTCAGTGTTCTGCCAAGTTTACCACATATTCACTGTTTACTGATGGCTGTTACACATGTGGTTTTTGCATATGCTCTCCTTTCCCACTTAAATCATCTGCGGTCCCTGGGCTTTCTTTTGACATGTGCATCGTTGGTGCTGCCATTGCAGCTTAAATTTTTCAAGCAAAGAAAAGGCATTTGTATGAAATAATAATGACCATTTCAGACATTTATATTTTCTGCATCTGACTGTCATCTCTCCCTTTCTTTCCCTTTCTGTCCACCACAATTTCCCAAACCTCCTACACACATCTCTATCATAATCTTGTTTATATAGTGATTCACTATTTTCTATAGTTGTTGTTTTTGGGGTTATGGTTTTTGATGTTGTTGTGGGTCTTTGCAGGACTAGAAAGTGACACAAAGCTTTATCTTCCCTCACTCCTGATATACCAATTTAAACACCTCCATTTGCTCCAGTTTTTAAATATGTAATGACTCGCTAACTAAAATCTACAACCATAGCCTCCAATAAAGCCAAGCTCTGGACCTCCTCTCTTGGGAGTCACTCCCAGATGTCAGAAATCCCGCATTGACTGGACTGACTTACTGATTTGGGACTACAGTGTTATCTTGAATTATTCATACAACGGTATCAAGTGCTTCATTAATATAGTATTGCATGCCATGTTTTTAAAAAACAAGACTAAGTATCGTATGAAAATAGTATTTTAAGTAAAATTGTTTATCTATTTTAAAACATTCTGTGTATAGCACATTTAACAGAGGACATGCATGCAGTAGCGTAGTCCTTTTGTTAGGTTCAATCTTCAATTGCCACTCAAAACATTCTCCATAATTTATTGAAGGTAGAATTGTGAAAAATCTCACTTCTGTCAGACTACATCAATGTAAATGATGTACACATGTCTTGTGGCACAGAATCTTTTTCAAAGAGGCGCTATTTGTTTTGTCGCTGTTTCTTTGTGTAGGCACATCTACAGTCTCAGCAGAGTGTGGATGTCACAAAGCATTAGGAAGTATGAGATTCAGGATGTTCCATTTAATCTCCTTGACTTCCCCAGTTAGCAGAGGAGCCAAGCAGCAGCTGAGGGAGCCCCTGCATCCTGTAGAACAAAGCTGGCTGACATGATGTTTGCCTGAGGGGCCTGCACTCACTCTCTCTCTCTGGCATAGTCTGCAAGCATGTAAAACAATGAGAAACCAGTCAGCTGACAGATACACTAAGCTGCAGTCACTTTGAATGACAACAGTGCATGAGAGAAGCAGCGGCAGCCCCGGTCTGGGACTTAAAACAAACAGCTTTGTGAGTACAGAAGTATCAGTGAGTATCAGTCAGAGTTTCCTAGATCACGTTATTGTGATATTGTGCAGTGTTGGAAATCTGCAGACTGATCACATTGTGTATGGCAATATTTTATATATAACAGCATGTGGAATTAATCGCTGCCTGCTTACATGTGTGACGGTGATGTGTTCTCCTTCATCGCAAGGCAGTAAGTAAAGCAGAGCGGTCACTTTGATTACCCAGAGTGCTGTTGTGGCCTGGGGGTTAAATAGGAGCAGATGCACGATCCCCCTCAGCTCCAGCTTCTGATCCGGACGCTTCTCAAGCTTCCAACTTTTCCTCTCGTTTAATAATGATCCACGGCAAGACGACACGTCTGACCCCCATGACCCCAAAGCGTATAGAAATTATAATCAAAGAAGTTATTTGGATTGACCTGATTTGGTGCTCAGCTGATGGAAATGCTCCACTGCTCTGTGTCAGTGTCAAGCTGACCCTTTCCTGTTTACCATCAGCTTCAGAATCAGATTACTGCCAAAGAAGTGATTGCATATGATTGAGATAGGCCACCCTGTGCTAAAAATTTGAACAATTTGTTACAACAAACAAAGTAGGACAAAAAACCCATGTGTGATAGACTTTTTTTAAAACTTCAACTACCTAAAAGAAAAACAGGAAAGTGAAGAGAAAATTGAGGTCTGTCAAATAAAGCAACTTTTACACAGCTCAGGGAATACTCTCACACACACATACACACTCTCATGGGCGTGCAGACAACATCACCGCCGCTCCCTCTACAGGTAAAGAGGCCCACTCAAAAGGGTCATATGGCTCAGCCTTTGGCTTTTCTGCCCGTGCTCCTGTGCATCTCTGGGGTAAATGAGACTCTTCGGCATCCACCACTTCTCTCATTAGCACATGCCAGGCTGCTAGTTGCTGTGGCTGAATCCAGGGCATGTCAGGAGCCATGTCTAGGAGCCACTTGAAATGACAAGATGAGAATGAGGGCCAGGGGCTGGCATATGGTGCTGATTAGCAGTCAAGTTTACAGGGGTTCTCCATCCACAGAACATAATCAGACCTACTCCCAGCATCCTGCCCACTGAACATCATCTCGAACACATTGATTCACCCAATATGCCACAGATCCCTCTGAAAAATAAATTATATCCCATTATTTTAAACTTTTAGTCCATCAGCAAAACTAAAGTTGTGTCTTTTTAAACTCTGTCTTACTCGGCTGATACAAATATGTGTTTGATGATTTTCTTGTAAACAGGTCTTTTGGAATTAATGAAATTGAAAAGCAAGTTCTCAGGCTTACCCTGAGGGACCTTGTCAAATGTTGATGGATTTCTGTGTGCACTGACAAGTAAAAACTAATATCTAGAAAATAAGAAATCACAAAACTATTCTACATATTAATGAGTGATATCAAACAGTCTATGCCTGCACTGGATGCACCTCCCTGCCCACCAGCCACAGTGCACAACTCCCCTCAAACAAAACTTTCAGTGCCACAGTCGAAGCAGCAACATCTGGCTCCTCATGTAGGCACTTATTAGGATCAAATTAAGTAGAAATGAATGGGATGATACATGACAGGGTGCAGATGTTCAAAGCTGGGGTGTGAAAATCTGAGGGCAGAAAACAGCTTAATGAATTCTGCGTCTTACAGCAGGGGTGAGGCTTTGGGTTCACAGGTTAAAAAAAAAGGCTAATTAAATTCTGAAGCAGACACACAAGAAAATAAATGTTTGTTGCTTGTCGCTCCCCTAATTTACCCATGGCACGCTTAGGGACAATGTTATGATTTGCAGTTAATCAAGTGAATGGTCTGCTCTTTTGTGATTTATGAACAGATTTGTAGCATGTCAGACTTAGACCTCTGATGCCTCGGCTGAAGTGCTTGACATATTAACTGAACCGCCACTCACATCAGGTTGTAGTCAGAAAACCTTTGGACTTGAATACATTTAAAATTCATAATCTTGTTTGTATAGATTTGTAGTTAGATTATTTTTTTTTCTTCAGTTATGTCAGTAAATCATACTTGGCAAATAAATATATATATATATATATATTTATAAATGTCCATGACTTAAATAGTCCAGGACTGTTTTATGTAAACTTTAGAAATTGTTTCCTTCACACCCACACACCAGGCTCGGTGCCAGGATGAAGTGACTGAAGGGGCTGTTAAAAATAGCAAGTTTTTTTTTTTTTTTTTATAAAATACAATTTAAAAATAAAATAATTAATTAGTTGATTTAACCATGCTGTAGACTCAGAAGGGCTAAATAACAACAACATAAGGGTACTGTTCAAATAATAGCTTTATGAATCGAAGCACTCACATAAGAACATAGTAATAGCAGAGTGCTAAATAAAATCAGCAGGGGGAGGTGCATAGGAACAGCTGTCTGTCCTCGTTTGTCCCTTCACTTCTTGTCATTTCCCTTCTGTCTGTGGATTTCTACGGTAGGAAAAATTAGAGCCAGTGGTTCTATTTACAACCATGAAAAACAAAGCAGGCTAAAAAACTGAACTAAGTGACATGTTCTGTTTTATCCCTTCCACTCTGTTTTAGTACAGTACAGTACTATGCTAAGAACAACACAGCCCAAGCATATACTTTCAATGCAAACAGCCTAAAATCATACTGGCCATTTTTTATAGATACATAAAGATTAAACACAGTGGGCAAAAATAGAACTAAGGGGGGGTCCATCATGCAAACATCCACAGTATACCTTTGTGTCACCTTTTCTGGTAGAAAGCACAGACTTACACTTGACTGTTCAGTTGATAGTAGGTTTCTATAGAGCCATACGACTCGAGCAGGAGTGGGAAAATTCAGTTTAACGTAAATGATGTCATCACACATTTAAACCTGACTTTTAGCTGGCTGTTGTGTCTGAACGACTCAATAGTTACCTCATTGTTGAATCACAATTCTCTTAATTACATCCTTGAGATCTGTTATTTTAGTTTATTTTCCTTCTTTGGCGTGGAACTGCTTCTCTTCTAAATCATTCAAGTCTCCCCTTCCTCGTTAATGTCTCCTCAGCATGCATACTGAGCTCCAAAACTGCACAGGGCCAAGTCTAATTTACACATTTTCACCAGCATAATGTTTAAGGGTGTTTTCCCCCTACAGACTAAATTGCAGATTGTGTGCGCGCACCTCTGTGTGTTAACAAAGTAGTAATTTCTACCACAAGGTTTTCTCACCTTAACCAAGTAGTTATTTTTATCCCAAATTATGATGCTGATGATGTGTAGTGAGATAAAAAAAAAAAAAAAAAATTAAACTGCAATGTCGTCCTTCCAATAATGAAGTCCGATTAAAAAAGGCTTCTGTTGTTTTCTGGTGGCCAGGGATAAATGATCTGTTTTGTTATTCAATTGGGAGGATTTAATGTGTGTATAATACTAAGCTAAATGCTAAACAGATGTGCATATTTTACTAACGTGTAGAGTTTTCTAATCAGGTTATAAATGTAAATGATAAAGACATCACTTATTTCTTTTTGCAGGGAAAACTATTTATATTTCTTTTTGCAGTTGCATTAAAGGAAAGGTTTACATGAAAACTTAACATAACCACTTAACCAAGCAACAAAATATTGTTTGACTTTTGGTTTTTATGTTTTTGTGTGGTTGCTGGGCACACAGCACATACAGAAAACTAAAAGAAAAGGTGGGAGGTACAGGAGCATCAGGTCAAATTTGTTATAACACTGAGAACATCCAAATATAATATGTTTGTGCAGTCAGTGTGCTTCTGCCACTACAGACCACATTTTAATTTGAACAAAATAATTGGACAAGAAAAAAAAAAGTGATATTCTTCAGAAAAGTTTTACATTTCTTCTCATGAACTTAGCAAACACTACTAAAAAAGTCTTTCATATCAACATTATTCTTGATTCAGCATAGAATGCAGTATGGTCCTCACATAAAGCACAAACAAACAGTAGACTGTGTCCAAGTCCTTTCTATTGTGGGCATCCAGAGGGAGCAATTCTTTTTACAATTCTAAGTGGAAGGCAGGTGAGTTATTTCTTTGGCTGTGTTTTACACATGACTGTGCTTGTGCATATTATAGAGCACCTATAAAAGATTTTTAAGTGCGGACCTTCTCCTCTGCACAGGAAACATATCATACTTTGTTCCAAGTGTTCTGACACATAAACACACATTTTTGGTAATTCACAGCTAAGAAAAATACTTACTTTTTAACTCTGTTAAAGCAGTGTACAGTATATACTGCAGTAGCAGATATGGGGAAATGCAGGTCTTTACATTTAAAAATCGAATCTATGGTGATGCAGAGATGACAGACAAAAATAGAGATACTCACATGTACATACTAACATACAGTAAAAACAGACACACGGACACACATACACTACTCTGACTTTGCAAGCACACTCAATCTTCCTGGGCTGGCACGTCCAACAGGAAACTGACAGTATTATGTGACACCATGGAATGTTCGAAGGAGCAGCAGCCTAGCAGCACTGACCTACACTCAACAACAATACCTCTTTTTGTCCTGCTTTCCCTCAAAATCTCAGTTCCCCTCTCAAATGCAGGTGTGGTGCCCTGCAAAATACACGCACATTTTTTCAACAGGCATAATTAAAAGAAATGAAGTCAGTGTTCTTTAGCACAAATCAGAGCACTCAAGGGAATGACACAATTTTCTCTATAGAGGGATTTACAAGGACTGCATGCACCAGTACATGCCAACTTTCAAATAAGTTGAATGAAAATAGAATGTGATTGGTGAACCAGTAAAAGTGAAAAAAAAAAGATGCTGGAAAATGGAAAGGTCTAGACATATATCCAGAGTAGGGACATGGTATTACAAAGTTGTGGTTCCAGGGAGATCCTGCAGTACTGTACTTGTCAGAAACATTTGCTGTAAACTGCAAAAATAATTTTGGCTGAAAATTATTAAAAGTTCATTTTAAAGCTCTGCAGCAGGATGTCTAAATTGGCTCACCAACAGTGATCAACCACATGGGCTTTAATACAGTATATCACACAATAATATTTCGGTCCTTAATCACACTGTCAACGCTAATAAGATATCTTTTTTAGCATTTAAAATGAGAATTTATTTGTTTTTAAGCCTTTCCACTAGCATGGCTATTGAGATGACAATGTTGGTAGGTTGGTTGTTGAGTGTGTGAGTTCACCACATGGGTCCAAACTTAAAGAAAAAATCCAATGCCTTGAAATTTTTGTGAAGAGGAGATGAATCTTACTGACTTTGATGGCCCCCTGACTTCTACTCTAACTCAACCATGGCAAATTTTTCTCTTATTCTGGAAAAGATCTCACCATCTGCCAAATGCATTGACAGTTTTGCCAAGACATTTTTGGTGTCCAAATGATGTTTTCTAATGACTTTTGTGACACTTGGACTTTTCCTCTAGCGCCACCAACAGGGTGACACTTTTGGTTGTTGAACTATACCTGGGTTTTCAATGAAAAGCTTTAGATCGGAAGTCACTCTCACCTATGTTCACATGGATTCAGGCAGATGACATCAGACAGATAATGCCTTGCAATATGTTTCTATGGTGATGATGTATTATCCACAAAGAATGGGGTAACATATAGTAAATAAAATGATTTTGCGTCTATTGGTTTATTTAATTAGTCTAGTAATGCATATAGCTATAAAATTCAGCTGTCTCTTAATATTATATTGCACATTTAAAATTAATGTTAAATTGTTTCCAAAACATCCTCAAAATCCTCAAGTTCTTTTTGTATGATTCTGAGTGTTATTGTACCTAAATTAACTTCTCTTTGTCCAGGTCAACCATGTTTTTTCCTTGTATGAGGGAGATCATAACATCTGATTGTAAATTCTGTCATCTGAAAAGCCATCCGCCATTACTGTTGTCGTGTTCTCTTCCAGCCTCAACCAATTTTGCCATCCTGCTCTCGTCCAGTTTTCCAGTTTGCTGTCCTACCATCTGCCTGAATCCATGTTATTGCAGGGTAAGTTTGACACTCTACCAAGTAGCATGAGGACTGAAGACTAGTCTTTGCTCTTTGGAAACTTAAATTGCAGTTTCACAAGAGTCTGTTTTAAGATTATAAGAACACTATGATGACACATGTTCTTTAGAAATGTTTTGAATTATATACTGACCAAAACTAAGATATTGCTTGGTTCAGAAGTGATAACACCAGGTTATATAAAATCATTCAACCTTAAATGACCAGCGTGTAGAATGTAGTTTCATCTGGCTATGAGGTTGTAGATTGCAACCAACTAAATACCCCTCCACCTTCCCTTCTAAGCCTGTACGAAAACCCACAGCGGCTGTGAAACTGCAAAAAAAGCAAAAGACCCTCTCTTGAACCAATGCTTGGTTTATTGTGAGATACTGTAGAAACATGGTGATGCAACGTTGTGGGCTCCATGGAAGAGGACCCGCTCCCTTTGTAGATATAAAAGGTTCAGTCTAAGGTAATAAAATGATTATACATTAAGGGCCCTATCTTGCGGTTGGCGCGCAGCGGATGGCACGCGTGGCGCATGTGTCTTTGTTAGTTTCCCCCAGCGCAGTCATTTTCTTGCCCTGCGCCCACGTTGTTGAAATAGCAAATGCACTTGCACCAGTCTGTCCATGGGCGTGTTGGTCTCAGAATGAGGCGTGGTCAGGCGCATTGGTGGCGCGTTGCTATTTTGAGATAGAGAAAAGCGATTGCGCTACTGACCAAAAACAACCAGGTCTAAATTACTGCCGCATATTTCACTGTTATTTAAGGGGCGCATCATCAAGAGTCCAATATGCTGCTATATAGGCGGGTGCGCTGCACGCAGACACTGTACTTGTTACGCACATGGACGCGCAGCAGCACACAAACATGCAAAACATTACAAATAGAAGGACCACAATGTGAATTCGTATTATGATGTACATCAACATATTAAAAATACATGTCATATTAGTTAGTCATAATATTTATCAGATTTAATTAAATCTGCGGACAGTCCTAACAACCTATGAAAGTCTGTAGCCTCTGAGATGCTGCACAGAGCGCAGTGCCATTACACACAGCCACTCACTGTTTATTAAATCAGCTGATGACACCAGACTGCCGCAGTATAACCACACACACCTCTACACTCATCACACTGGTTGGTTATATCTCCATATTTTTCCTTTATATGAATTAAATGTGAGGTTAGCAGGTCATCAGCCAACTTTCTTTTCAGAAAAAGTAACTCATGTTATATTATTGAAATGCATTGCTGGGTAAATGCGCTGTTATAATAGCAATCCGCTAATGTGACAGCGGTCCGGGATATTAAAGGGAATGGAAGATGACACTCTGATTGGTTTACCGCGTGTTACGCCCAAAACACGCCTATGATTAATGAGGGGACTTAAGTCCATCCCTTTTAGACCATGCGTCTGGCGTAGTGACCATTTTTTCGCCGTTAAAATAGCAAAAATGGATTTGGACACGCCCCAAAGGCACTTGCGCCACACGCTTCATATAGATCGTTAAAATGGGGCCCTAAGAGTTGATCTTGGGTGATTATGGACTAATTAAAATATACTTGAATATGATATTCAATTTCTGCCAATTGATCTGCCTAAATCTTACACACTAGCCCTTTAAAGTGTCTATTTAGAAAGTTGGATATATGAAATGTGCTCTTCTTTGTGTTCCACTTTTAGATACTTAAAGGCCTTACTATTACTTAGCATCCAGCAAGCTCAGCATTCCAGTGTATATCAAACTAATTTAATTCTAGTCAAGTATGCATCTTAAATCTGTTGACACTTAGTCAAATACAGATATGACTTTTATTATCGTACTTTACCACTCTTAAAACCAATCAAAGAGAAACACATTTGAAAAGTGTTTCAAATGAAAAATAGAGAGCGTGGCACAAATATGTTTAACAATAGTTTCCTATTATCCTATTATTAATACAATAGAGTTAATATGTTTTTTAGGATTTGATTGAGCTGTATTTTCCTGCTTATCCTGATGTGGAGGATTTGAGGCTTGCCATGGCTTCATTGGGGTTTCAGCCACACAGCAGGAAGAAGATAAAAAGGGGGGCTTTGGAGTAAGAAAAAATCACAGCGCATTAAAAACAAATCTACTGGGGGATCCACCAGCAGCTTAAGTGAGCCAAGACGATTAAAGGGTCAGTGGTCATAGACTGCAGGTTGAACATACCTGATGCCACTCACCTTGGTCCACAAGAGGCGATGCCAAAGCCAATCTCTCAAAATCAACAACATACACAGGAGACAGAGTGAAGGTCAATGCAAGGTTACAGTAGATAATGACGACTAGCTCAGCAGATCCCTTGGCTTGTTCAGGCATTCTTACTATTCAAGTCTTAATGAGTATTTCAGATTTCTAAATTGTTTCCTCAACTTCTAGGCAGTCATTAGAGTCAATTTATTACAGTACTGTACAGTATGAAAACAAACTTGGACGTAGTGAATTCTGATAACTAGCTTCAGATCTCTGCATTTGGTATTGTCAAAATGTTGTATTGTGTGGGCAGTTGTAAGTGCTATTAATGTAACAAATTAATGTAACTTTGAAAAAATGAAACAGGACATGAAGTTTGCTCTAAAAGTTTACAGTTGACCCTCTATTATAGATCAACATGACCTTTAAATAATACCACAGTATAAGTGTTATCTATCTATTGTTATTGGTAGGTATTTTTACAATAATTACAATATACTTGTGATCATGTAATTTAATATGTAATATAGTATATCATATATAATTTAATATTATTTCAACTAATATGGTCAGCACAGATACACACACACATGTATCTTTGTGCTATGAAATAAAAAATGATCACTGAAACCTGCTTTAATTATTGTACTGTAGTTATTTCAGTCTAGCTGATCAGTACCAAAACTTTTAACTAACTTCAACTCAGGGCAGACCATATTGGGTAAAATGTGTGTCCAGCTGGTGATTATTAAATTGACTGCAGCCTACTGTTGGCTTAGCAGGGCTGTCTGCTCTCCACTGCTTGTGAGGTGACTCCATCCTCTGAAATCCTGACTCGACTCTTACTAACTGTGCTGCTATTCCATACTCTTTCCAACTTGTAAAAAAACAGATTTCTTTATTCAAAAAAAGATCCTTTTTGCAATGTTGCAACATGCTGCTCTGATTACTTAGTGTATGCAATTGTGCATCGTCACAACTGATCAATCATTGACACCTGAGACCAAATCAGCTCCTGATGGAACTTGTCTTCCAGTCAGTGGAGTTATTACTGGATGATGGAGTATGTTGTGTGATGTAGCACCTTTGCTGCTCTTCTAGGCACAACTGAGGTTGTTCTATTTTTAAAACTATCTCCTCCACAGGGAAGCCTGTAACAACATATCACAGTACTTTAAATATTATTCTTTCATCACATTAAGATTTATGTTGGTATAATCATGAACTACATGATATGGCATACCCCCACCCTCTATAGCTATCTGTTGGTTCTCTTTACGCTTTCTGAGGATCATCAGGCCATCGGCTAATTTACCACAATAAACAGCAGTTCAACGGCTTTGGCAGACATATAGAGCTGCACAGTAATCAATCAATCAACAGAAAATTAATCAACAATTTTGATCATTCAATTATCGTTTTAGTAATTTTTTTAAAAAAGTGAAAAATACAGCTTGAAGTTTGGTTACTTTTATGTCATACATGACAGTAAACCAAATATCTTAAGGTTTTGACGGGTGGTTGGACATACCAAGACATTTTAATACAACTTCTTGAGCTGTGGGAAATTGAACACAGATTTTTTTATACCTGCAAGGAAGGATCATCTTGATTCCCAGCTTCTATATGGAGTTCTCTCAAGTGTTCACTTGGCCTGCTGTGCTGAAACATGCTTTATCTCACTGCAAACATGTAATGCATCAAACCAACAGAAAATGAAGCAATACCCCATGATTTTTAAATGGTACTAACTTACAAGATAGAAAACTACTAATGACCAGCAGATTTTTTAATGTCTTGAATGATATGAATGTCTGCATTGGCTAGAAAAAGGTACTACTATATTCATGCAAACTTGAAAATTAGTGAAGAACCCTATGACTGCAAATTTTCCCCTTTTGACTTTTCCTTTTAGTGAAACACAGAGGGTGGACTGCAGTGACTCAACATTTCGGCATATCAATAAGAGCCTCTCTCTTTTCCTTGGTCTGGTGTCACTACTGGTGACTCTGAGTGGCTCCCCAGCCAAAGACCTGCTTTATCAAGCAGCCAATTTAACAAGACAGGTCCTTTCATGCTTGTTGGCTTCTCCAGTGGTAATGGATTTCCTCAATGAGTGTCTCTCTTTTTCCAGGTTTCACACTTTGCTCTCTGTACTGCTGGGCCCCTCTCCAGATCAGATCTTTGGCCATTGACTTTGATTTCTTTAGGTAAGTGATCCGTCGCTCCAGGCCTGACCAGCATTGCCTGAAATCTGGCCTCACTTTGGCTCCCCACGCCTGATATTGTACACTCTAATGTAAACTGAAGTAGCACGTCTAAATAGCCTGTCACACCACCCCTTGCCCCACCACTCCAGCTACCTAAGCCCAACCCACTTCCAAGTCCCTTTCGTCACCTCCTGTGGTTCCCCAGCTGGGACTAATTTCCAGCGTGTGTGGGTAATGTAAACGATACAGTTATATTAAAGGGAATTAAATTAATTGATGACATTTTGGTTACATTAATGAAGACAGGCACTTTAGAATAAGCATAGGAATAAGTGACTGAACAGGCAGCCTCTATGTAATGTCATCTATATAAGTTTAATAAATAGTTGAAAGAACTTTTAAATAAAATCTTCTCAGCCATTTATATTCTGTGCTGTTAAACCTCATGGATTTGCATTACGAATTCTAGTTGCACTTTGTTGGCAGCTCTAAACTAATCTCTTCTTCACAGTCAGTACACTAATAAATCTTTCTAACACTATAGCTGATCTCAGTCATCATGTCCATTACATTAATTGTAAGTGACACTTTGTGTGTTTTTTTGCCCAAATTTAAATTGTTTTCAGAGCCTCAGTTCCCCCAGTTGAGAAATGCAACCAGAGATGTGTGAAAACAGTGTGTATATTGTTGTTTAATTGGCCATCACGGTTGCTCATCCCAGGCTTAGTGCACATGCTAAGGAGAGTGTTTCTTAACAGGAAAGAATAAGATCAGGCTCAAATCATAGGAAACACACATGATCTGGTTCTTCAAGGTTCAGTGGCCTGCCATATGATATCTATAAACCAAATCACTGCTGGGTCCCTTACAGGCCAGCAGATGCTTATGCTTAAACTCTAATCAAAGCCAAAAGCAAGTTACTGTGTCTGGTAAAGGGGCATTTTTCTATGTTGCTTTTGTTAATTTTGTCCATTTATACTGTGTTGATCCACTACACGCACACATTAGTTATTTGACGATATACTCTTCTCAGTGTTTAGTCTTACTAACCAACCAGTGGCTAGGCCTGTGGCATCATCAGTTTAAGTGATGGTACTGAGCATCAATAAGTTTGCACACCTGGTACATAATAGCAATTGTTTCCAGAGACTGTCCTCCCAATTACCTCAAAACGACACATGTTTATATTCAAGTGGAACACCCCACCAAAAGAAGATTATTGATTGTTAACATTCAGTAGAGAAACAGAAAGTAATTGATCATAACCTGTAACATCACCTTTACCCTGGATACATTTGTAATCCGTTCATGTATCACATATTTAACACCTGTGCAACACTGCAGACCACTGCTCATACCAGACAAAAATGCAGCTCAACATCAACACAGCTCAACCAAAACCTAAAATTGCCAGAACATAATTGACTTCAAATATATAGATGAACACATTGCTGTGTTTTGGGTTCATCTGTGTCTCCTATTGTAGCTAATTTATAAATAGAGGAAGTGGAGAGAAAGGCTCACAAATGAATGAACACCAAAACCTGCACGTGAACTAAGTAGAAGATAATGCCAGTTTAACAGGGAGGGAGGAAGATGTATAGGAGCAAATTTGACAGTCCAGGACGTGGCCTCCACGAAACAAGAGGGAGTGCCTTGAAATTGAGATGTACAGAAACCCACCTTTGCACCACCAAACAGAAGAAAAAGAATCAAACATTGAAGCTAAAACCAGGGAACAGAAACACATGCAGCAGGCCCTGAAAATCTGTGGCTACCCTGACTGGACCTTTGTTAAAACCCCAAAGTGGGTCAAAAGAAAATAGTACACCAAAATGGAAACCTAAACACAGCCATGACATTTTGAAGGCAGCTCACCTTTACAAAACAACTGCCATTTGACCTTAATGGTTCTCATGATATCAAGGTGAATAAACCAGTGGTTTAAATGCCTGGAACTCTACAGACTCTACAGAGGTTTTGTATAGTTTGATCTGCTAATCAAATGGGATGTGCTGAGCTGTTTGCATCAGTAAAATCACTTATGCACAATAAGTATGTATATTCATGTAGACATGTGTTGATATGAAAGCTGCAGATCTTACCTTGTGCACAACTGTTCACAAACCACTCCTAATTTCTAGCATTGAGGTCTGGTAATTTTGACGTTTAGTTTTTAGTTATTTCAGGAAACATTCATCTTCAAGATCTGACTGACTGCTGTTTTCTACCATGTACCACCGGCATCCCAGCACTAACGTCATGATGTCTGTCTTCGTTATACTCCGTCAGAGTAAATCCTGTGATCGAGTGGAATACAACCTCATGGTTTATGTGTCTTTGTGTCTTTTCTAACTACAGGGTTCATACAGTACTAACCCTCCACCCTGATACCCATCAAGTCACAGAGGTAACATATGCTTCTGTGTGGTTCTGAAACAGCCCTAGTTTCCATTGCAGCATGAATTCAATTTAATAAATTGTGTAAGAGTTTCTTTAATCCAACTGTCCCAAGGTTGTGGGAATGGTCTCACTGTGGATGATAAGCAAGCAACTTATCCCAACATAAAATGCTGCTGATCTTGTTTTTAGTGTAAGTTCTATATTAAGCATGTAAATATAGCTATTATATAGCTATTATCAGCCAAATGGCATTTATCCAGCAACGACAGGACCCAAATGGATTCTTTTTGCAGAGGTGACATTTGCAGATCCTTACCTTCCATTTCGATCCACTCCTTATCCATACCCTTATGTGAGGTCTAGGATGGGAGAGCAAAGTCACAAGAAACCAGATGACAACTATTCCAGGGAGCCAACATTACATTTCAAACCACACACCATTACATCCTTAACTGTAGGAGTCACATTGAGAACACGGACTCTGGAAAAAGTGCATTACAATCCAGTGGACTAGTTGAAAGCTTTTAAAACCAGAGCCGTAATATGAAACAGACGGCAGAGTTTGAGTTTGCTGTAGTGATTCCAGAAGCGAACATGTGTCTCAACAAGGTGCCAAATTTCTGACAACTTAGATATGCGGGGCTCCAACACTATTTATCCCCTGAATTAACAACATAAATGGACTTCAAGTCTTTTTTTCCACAGCAAAGTAACTTTTGAAAAAGCGAGTCCGATGATTTTTTCAGACATGGGCTTTTACATCTTTTAAACGCAAAACCACAGTGTAGATAACTGCCAAATCCTCAAATGAAATACACTGTACTTAACTGCAAAACCAATAAACTGATAAATTAATACTTTTCAATATGATCTCTATTCCCTCTTTCTCTTTTCATGCGTAATGCACATTATATTGGAGAATGCCAACAGCCTAAATAAATGTGAAACTTAACTCTGATGATCATTATTAAGATATTTTCCAGGCCCCATTCGATTGGCACAGCATGCCTTCCTCCTTTTTTCTCCTCTTCTTTATTTTTCCTGTCAATTATCTTTTTTTTTCAGTGTATTATTTTGCAGTTATCTGTCACAGTAAACATCTAATAACATAGAATTCACAATGCTCTGTGACTACTTTTGAGTGTTTTCATTAATCGTTCTTTTGATGTGCCTATTCATGCATGATATAAATTAATATAAACATTTCAATATAGATATATTATCTGTGCATGTAGTATATTTTACAGTTAAAGTAGTTTTTAAACAAACATTTCTGTGTGTTGATGAATCTAATGGTCTGCATCACTGAAGAATGTCTTTGTTCTGGGAGTAAAACTCATGCTGGATGTTGGTAATAATTGTGTATTTTAGTGCTGATTCGCTTGAATTAACTGTGATGGCACATAGGGCATAAGGGCCGAGTATTCTGGACATTCCTGTGATCTCTTTCAATGTTTAAGGTTTGCTAAACACTATCTAGGCAGTGGTACATTAATGAGACATATTAGGATTACAGTAGATATTTAAAAGGCAGGACAAATCAAAGGCTTTGCCACCTCATGGTGAAGGGTAATTGAGCTAGCTGGCTATATTCTGTGGCTCTGTGGGAATGGGAGACAAAGCCACACTAATCATGCTGCTATAATTGATACTGAGACTACTTCTTGTTCCACTGGTCATGCCATAGGCATCGCTGAAACCCTAACAATAGAATTATTCACAACTCCTCTTGAGTCTCACAATTACAGTGGTTCAATGCATGCTGAATATGCCAACTAATTAGATGAGAATAATAAAGATCATGGATTCATTTCTGAGACTTAAACTCTAATCATCTGTTTGGGGAGCCGGTGGGGATTCTCAGTTGGGCTTATTGCACAGTAATTAAGCTTCTTTTTTTCTTAGCTGACTCAAATTTACTAATCCATTTTACAAAATATATTTTCATGTAATGTCCACTCCCTAGTACATGTAATGGAGTCTTGCCACCTTCCTTACGTCTTAACTTGTATTTTGTGCGTTAAAATTGGTCAAATGTAAAAAAAAAAAAAAAAGTCATATTCAGTTGGGTCTCTGTAAGTGCTGGTGATGACGGAAGAAGCTGATTGATACTGTAAAGCCAGTTTGCCAGTTTTGAAATAAATATGGTCAAATTTCAGAATTAGAAATGCCTTTGTGTTACAGTAGTTATTGAGGGCATTTACATATTGTATCATCACTAAACACTCCCATTTTCTCAAATCCATTCACCAATTAAGATTGTCTACATACTGCAACCTAGGTCATCTATTACAATAATAATTGTCACCAGTTTGGCTGTGCTCAAGTTTTTTGAGATATAGTAACACAATGTTAATTACTGTAAATATTAGGAAGACCCTCTGTATTTTAGGTGGAACAGTCATTGGCAACATCTGTGTTGTGGAAGTAATTCAGAAGCTCTTCTTGTATTTAACAAAAGCTTACAAAGATGGCAGCCATAGATTCTATTTTGTGCACCGTGTTCAAAACATGATCATGCCAACTTCAGTGTGCTAATGAATGGATATGTGCCAGTGTAACAGTCATCAGTGTGAAAATTTCCTTTGATGCCTCATCGAGCAGAAAACTCTTAAACAAAATGTTTGAAGTGTCTGCCTGTGTAATAATGATTTCTAATTCTCTTGAACTAATGCAAAATTTGCTGGTAATATTTTTTTGAAATAAAAATAAATTGTGCCCGGAGGGTCAGGCCAAGATTCAAAAGAAGATCACCCAAGAGCAGCAAATGATTTAATAAGCCACCAGCTTCACTAGGGCATGGAGAGGAGCAGAATGGAGAATTTCAAAGTATGTCTAATTAACATCAGTTTATTACTATGTCAATCTTTTCAGCAAGAGCAAGAATGAGGGAGGGTTAAGAAATGTAGAACTGCTTTGCTTAAATATATGGAATAACATTTAACTCCTTTGGTTAACATGGAAGTCTAAACCCAACCTTTACACAGAGCAAAATCCTTTCTGTGTGTTTCTGTCTTGTCACAAGCAGACAAAATATGAATCTCAGCTCAGCTAAGTTTTGTAGCTTTGTTAAAATAATCATTAAATATAGAAAACAACTTCCAATATTTTCCCATCACCATTATTCCTTAAGGAATGAGTAGATGAATATTTAATATCACTTGCATCTATATGATTGCATAGTAATTATTAGAGCCCAAATGCCTGACAAGCTTGGTGTAATATGATTTGTAATATGTTAAATTTGCAGGGGAGACAATGTTGAATCCCTCAGACACCATGTTTTAATCTTATGTCGGTTTTTCATCACCACCTCCGTGTCTACAGAGACAAGTAATGTCCCTAACAGAAGGGGAAAAAATCAGAAAGAATCACAAGTAAAAGCAACAGGAGCAGTTAACATGTTTCCTCAACATTGCTGTTGAAAATATAAAGCTTTATTTTCTACTGTGGTTATGTATCTTCCTGTGTTCTCTTCAGGTTAAATCAAAATACCACTCTGAAACAACTATAACACATAATCAAGGATTTTTTAGAATTTGTTTTGGCCCATATTTAAATATGTCAATAACCAAATTGCAAAAATGAAATGCTAAACAGCATTCATAAAACACACTATTCAATTATATAATAACCAAATGTGAGTTTTTGGGTGCAGTACACAAGTTGGTGATCCATCACCATGACAAGACTTATCAGCAGATGTTTCCTCAGGGATCCTGTGTCATGTCTGTGGCCTCTTTTCAATACATGCCAAAATTGTAACTGTGTTTCTACAAAGGCTCAAATAGCTGATTCTCATTTTAACAGTGGGTGATCTTCTACTCCTGGATTAGATTTTCATTATATATACCTTTTTATCTTGAGGTGTGGTGGCAAAAAAGCCATAGCGGTGTAAAGCATCAGCCTGTGGTCTGGATATTAAGTCATTTGTGGAGTCAGTCACATGTTTCATAACATACTTAAGTACTTAAAGTAATTCATCCATGAAATCATAATTGAAATCACATTGAGATGCAACAAGCTACATTTAGAGTTTAACTGACAATCAACAACAGCAGCAGCGTGGAAACTGCAACAGACAGGAAAAAATGTGGTCCTATTGCTACCTGCCAGTATTGGGCTCATTACTCAGTCAAGCAGTAATGCATTAATCATCAGTCATTACCCATTTCCAAAGAAATTGTTTTTTTTATTACTCGCTGAGAGCAAGTCTGTTACGCATTATGTCTTTTTAACTCTTTGTTTCACATCTATAATTGCATTATCTTTTACTGTCAAAAGTATGTTTTTTGTCATTCAGTCATTTGTCATCTGCTAGTCAGTATTTGTGGATAATCACTTATTGCAAATGATAACTGTATAATTTAGCTGTTTGATAACAAAGTTAAGAACTGATGTTTTCATTGGTTATTGGTTTATCTTACCTTATCTGTTCCCTGTTAGCACTGTATAGATGTTTAATAAATGGTTTATAACACACAGTGACAATTAGAAGCAGATACTGTATAAGAATTTAAGTCTGTATTAATATACATTATTTGTCATGAATTATAACGTCTCTACTAGATATTTTATAGGTTATTATTACCACAATGTTTTACTATATTGATATTCATTTTCTGTTTATATGACAGCCACCACTTAGTACCTCAGCTCCAAGATGTGGAGGAGGTATTAGAAGCCCTCGCTCTCTGTAACACTGTAAGCCCAGGATGTTTTTGCTCACTAGTCCTGCAAACAGTGCCACTGGAGCTAGCTAGAGCTAAATCTGGTAGGGGAGGCAAAGGGCCTCTACCAATAATAATCATTTTCAAAAAAGTATTTTACAGATGCAAAGATGCTAGAAACTATGCATAACTTGTTTGTCTAAAATTCAATTAGGGGCAGTCACATCGTGAACTTTTATGCCAGTGTACCAATGAAATTCACTGAATCTTACCATACTGTACCTACTGCCTATAAATGCCAAGTAGGTAAAGTATAAAGTTCAGTGTTACATTAAATTGTTGATAAGTGAAATAGCAATTAATTGAATGTTTTGACTGGGGAATGTACACTATTTGTAACAAACAGCATTGGAATGAATCATTGCCTCTCAGTACATGTTCTTTGTCCACCTACTGTAAATTGATTTGGCGTCATATCTCAGGGCGCCTGTAGTGAAGACCTTAAATCATCCACAACCCATTATTCAAAACTAATACAGTTCTATTAAAATTATCCAGAAGAATGATTTAATGTTGCACTTTTGAATTGTAAAGTGGTATACATTATTATGATGATACATTTGTTTGTTTCTTTTAACCCCCCCCCCCTCGCCATCTCATATTTACTGCTTGAAAGTCCCCTGACACCCTTTCCTCAGAGTACACTCATGTTTACAGCGAAGGACCCCCCCCCCCGACCATTTACATAAATATATCCCTTCACCAATGGGAAGCGGGAACAAAGTAGCTGCACCCGTAAGGTAGCAGACTTTAATCCCCAACAGAAAAGGCAACATCCCCATGTGCTTCTCCATCTATGCATTCATGTTAAATTCATGGTCTAGCAATGTGCACTGGCCAGTACACACTGATATAGTGTATTTACACTTGTGGGTATACAACTCTCCAGAATGTGGTCATGATTTAACAGGAGGGCTCATTTAAAAGCCACATGTCCAGGAAATCCCAAGACAGCACTATTGAAGACAGGTAGCATATTTAATTCAGGTGAATATCAAGATTAAACAAGACACACATGCAGAGCCACAATAAGTATTCCCATAGAGAAACTGGAGATGTAGTGTGTTGATTTTGTAAGGAATTTATTCAAGATCTTTACACAATATCTCCATGGAGTGCTCAGTCATTACCAGGAAATTTGCTGTAAATTTGTGCCTGTGTGTTTTAATTGTGAGCAGTGAACTGTGAAAAGCTGTCCAGACCTGCTATCCATTATTTTTTTAACAGGAATTCTCAATCTTTCACTTTAAATAATTCACATTCATCCAGATCATTTTTGCCCATTACCCACAATGGGACAGAAAATTAAATCCACAAATCCAAAGAACAGAATTGGTCAAATAATTTTCAGTATTTTAATACAATTAAATGTTTTTTACATTAATATTAAACTGAACCCATTTTTGCCTTGTGAATTAATTCCCACTGAGCATTTTTTAAATATCTTACCTTCTGCATCTGGATATTTTATATTTCTGCAAGGTTTTTCCAGGTCCATGCCATCTCATCTCCACACACATTTTAGTCACAAACACACACGCTCAACATGCACATACACCCTTTGGATCATTGTGGTTCTGCTCTATTCCTCATCTCTAATATCCTACCTACTCATACAGAGACATTTTCATTGGAGAAAGAACTGCAGACCTTGGATCTGTGCACATGGACAAGATGCTTCTGCCTCTCTTTGTAGTATATCTAGCAGCTTTGGAGGCTGATTCCACTTTGCTACACCACATGTTGTATGAGATGTTCTTTTGACATCTCATCATTTTTATTCACATCTATCGTAACATTATCAAAAGAGTTCTAATACCAAATTAAACATATGGAGAAAATAATTTGAGACACTTGTAGTTTAATATTTCTGACAGAGTAAAATAAAAAGAAAACATCTACATGGAGAAATATGCCTGTGAATGTTATAAGTGCACTGGCAGATTCCAAGAAGAAATCCATAGATCAGATTATAAGACAGCTGCAGTGATACTGCCATAAAAAGCTACGCAAATCATATTCACTGAATTACACAAATTACACATGTAGTTGAAAAAAGCTCAGAAAACGTGATGATGAATCCCCTTTATTAACTTCCGGCTGATAATTCATCAGACTACACTGGCGAAGTATTGGGGTTGTAAAAAATGCATGAATTACTAATTAATGAGGCATTCTAGCAACATTTACATATTCATAAAGGTGTGTAATTCACATATGCATGAGAGAACTGAGTGATAGCTTTGAGAGAATAGCACATATTCCAAGAGACAAACCTCTATTTTCTGAAATTCTTCAAAAAACTGGGGGAGCAGGGATGCTTTTAAAAAACATTACACATTTATTCTTCCCCACAGAAATGCAGTCAAATGCTTTGGGAGACAAATGCACTGAGGAGATGCAATGATGTGAAACAGTATGCAAAATTACATTTTCTGAATTATTGTCCCATGCGGATTTTCAAAAGTTCATTTAGCAACCCAGTGTTCCTAACAACTGCTCAGAAAATCTGATTGATTTACACAGAGAGTAATATGTTTTCAGTATCATCACAGTGGAGCAAGAAAATATGCAGCACATCTGACACAATATAATCCATGTTTATATATTTCTTCTTTTTGCCTTTTCTATTAAATCTGATACAGTAATAACTCATTCATAGGTCACACGTTTTATTTAAACTCACAATAGCTCATGGCCCAGACGTTACATTTAGCTGTTGAATTCTCTTCAACACACAGTCTTCTCCTGTTGCTTTTCTTTGGTTTTATGTGGTATTCTGAAAACTTTCTGATGCTTAGAATAATGATAATTAATTATAGTATAATTCTGTACTTTTCAGGATAGCTAAAAACAACCAATAGTAGTGTCATGATGTCAGCCTTTTGGAGACAAACCATTCAGATGAAGCAGGTCCAAGATGGTTTGGCTAGAATCGAGGTATGTCCCTCTTCTGAAAGCGTCTCTGCATTGTTTCAATCTTCTCACACAGGCTTTGTGAAAGCTGTCCCAAATATGGGTCAAAAAAGCACAAATAACATTCAGATGGTTTCTAGGCTTTCCTCACAGCTATGCACCAAAGAATGACAAGTTCAACAAAACCATGTCGAGTTTTTCACCCTGTGCCATTGTCTTTCCACATTAACTCCAAGCTGGGCCTTTTCAGCCAGGCCAGGGTTGTGTCAGGCCTATTCGGACACAGCCCAGCTCCAGCAGCAGGCTTGGCCTATTCAATATACCATGCAGAGTCTGATTCACTCCTTTATTCCATTACAAAAAAATGGCTCTTGGATGCATTGTACAAAACGTCTAATGGGAAAGAACACAAAGTAACAAGTGAGAACAGCCCATGTGCCCAAGTGGACACATGAATTTAAGATGATTAAAAAAATCCTTTGTGCACTAGGGTATAGTTATAGCCAAGAACAGAATGAAAGAAAATAAGTTATATTCCCAACAACAAGAATTAGACCATAAATAAAACTAAGACTTCTGAGTATAACTTAAAAAAATGTGAACAGGCAAAGGACAACTATTTTAAATAACCAGGACACCCATTAACTGGTAATTAACCAGAGGTTGTGATGTAGCTTATGTTACATATATTTGGTCAGAGCTAACTTTTCTGCCCTGGTTAGCTTGACTTTTAGTACATTGTTCTTCTCCTCAAAGTTTTATTCAATGCATTTAGTCACTGTAGCTCTCGATGGCACAACGCGCTCGGATATCAAGGTACCAATCTAGCTCTTTCCATCCCTCGTCCTCTACCACACTGATTGGCTGCATATCGGTCTCAGTCAATCAGCACACCAGTTGTGTGATGGCCTAATATGGTATTACAGATAGACTGTAGGATTAGCATGCTAATACCTTATTTTTATACAATCTATGGGTGACATAAGTCACGGCTATGCTAATGATGCTAGTCCTGCTAACTAGTTGCTAGACACTGTGCAGGCTGGTAAAATGGATCGGTTACATCTCTATGTGTCTGTTGGCTGGTGCTCCTATCAGTGTCAGAACATCCACGTGAGATGCATGAGTCGATAAATTTGTGCCTGTGCTCACTCCAAGTCCTGCAATGTACGGAAATTTGACAACAATTGAACTAAAATGAATTACTAGAAGTAACAAGTTCAGAACCCAAACCTGGAATTCACATTAACCTATAAACTGTATCTGTATAATCTGTAACTGGTCAAAATTCTCAGAGGTTTGCTGATTAGCACTTAACAATTGGCATCCCTATCAACACTGAAAGGGGTCTGAAAGGTCTTTCAAAAATGAGAATAAAATAAAATGGAATAAAAAACAGACATATTGGTTTATCTAGATATAGAACAAAATGGAGGTGAAGTTCACTGAAGACGTAGTAAAACTCACAACAAGGATGGCATATCGGGATGCTTAAGTTTGAGGTTAACCTTGCAGGACTTTTGGAAGGCACTTCTGAGCATCAGGTGCAGGGTTTTGGCAGCTGCACAGGGAACCTGGTGGGTCAGCCCTTCTCAGGGAGCTGCTACTCCACACTAATCTATTTTAAACCATCTGTGAAATTAGCAAGATTTCCTAAGTCCTTCACCTCCAAGGATTAAAACATTGCTAAGGGTCTGGGCTGTTCTTACATACTGTTCTTGTATACATGTTTGATGACTCTTGAGATCTCTTCCATCTTCTTCCCTTTAACCTGTGCTGAAAGTTACATTGATACAGAGAGCATAACAATCTGGTTGAGAAGTGTATCTATGAACCTATGAAACAAATATGAATGGAAATTGTATTAAGATCGTTTTACCTGAAGACTAAAACGCAGAACAAGAGAAAAATTCTTACATAGACAGGTGTTACACATTCCTACATCCAGTAACATTAGGGAGAATAAGTCTCAGCTGTTTTTACGAGCCATACCAAGGCACTGCAGTACCTCTGCCAAAGCCAGTACAATAAAGTCATGAGTCAACTCTAATGAGAAAATCAGATAAATAGCAGCTGTTCTTGGGGAAATGGAGCTGTCTGACAGATTCACTGGGTGCAACGGCTGTAGCATTGGGCAGATCCAAATGAGTAAAATATTGTTCCAGGCGCCCCTCGCTGGTCTCTTTCCCTCCGGTGTTTAGTCATCGGAGTTGTGAAATAGCAGTCCTGCCGCTACACGACAGCATTGCTGTATTAATTATTATCCGCTGTTCAAACATACACATCTTTGTACAACAGTGACAGTTCATTCAACAAGGCCACTTACAAACAGCAGTAGTACTCCCCATAGCTCACTAGGTTCCCAATTATTCCACCCAACCTCTTATTTGGCGCACACAGAAATCTATGTGTACAATGCAAAGCAAAAACAACTCAAAAAAAAAAGAAAGTCCAACAGTTTAAAATATCACCTGCTCAGCTGTGTTTTAATGTTGGACATTCACTTGCACAATAATGCAAAGACAAATACACAAAGCACAGAGCTTTTCTCTATGCCATTAGTTGTCACACAGGGTTGGAAAATTACTGTAAGATTTATTGTGCTGAGGTATATGCCTACTTTTCCATCTACTGCTGGAGGGAGCTTACACAGACATCTATTACACTCACTTCAGTTAAACTGTAGTTTTCATATACCCTGGGGAAAGCAGTACACAGTACAATTATGATGGACAAAGTGATTGATAGAAACAACAAATGAAATTGTTTCCCCAAACAGTTAAAATGACTAGTTCCAGAGACTCTGTTTTACTTTTATTGATTTCCCTTTCTGAAGATAAGTACACCTAACATGGAGCTAGACAAACGTAAATAAGCAGTGTGTGCTTTGACTTGTAAAAACACAAAATTTATTTTAAATGTTTTACCCCTTGTGTCAAGAAAGACATTTGAAATGCGTGCAGGGTGTAAAACTCATACTAATTATGATGATAATGAGCAAGAGATGGCAGCAATCCAGAGAAGAATGATGGACATGGTCTGGGCTTACAACTCTCAAGATGACCTCTGGCACACACATACAAACCCACACACCTGATTCACTGAGCAAGCACACACACACACACACACACACACACACACACACACACACTGTCCTTACCTCTTCATTTCTGCTTGCGGTAGGTCAAGGATCCTTAGGACATGCGCATGTGCTGATCAGCTGTTGAGTAAATACCCTCTTAAGGTTGAATCTTCCAAACTGCCCGTGGATCGGTTGAAAATATGTTGGTGGTTTCCAGATATAAAGTTAAATAGCTTCAAACATTTGATGCTGTGCCACTAAGTTGACTTCTTTTATTTTATTTTCATATTCTGTGTGTATGTCATACTGTATGTGCCGGACACATGTCAATGTTTAGTTGCTGTTTCATAATGTTTGAGACTCCACATCTACACGCACAACAGTATATATATATAATTGTAGCAGGTTAAGTAGCCAAAGAGAACACTCAGTATAATATATAATATATAATTGACTGTATACAAAACAATAGTAGGGTTTGGGAACACCTATTAGTCCATCATCAGCAGAAACCTGCACATTTATTATTAAATTTTATTTGGTACATGCTCTGTACTGTAACAATAATCTGCCCAAAAGAATGAACAAATAACAGCATAATGCTTTGGGGTTCCAAGTTTATCTTTTTACATTTTATAAATAAGTGTAATTTTGAAACATTTGACTAAGTAGAATTAAAGAAAGAATGGGAACCAAATGACATCTATTATTTCCCCAGTCAGCATCTGCAGCCTCTGTTTGCAGGAGTTTACTGTTTCTTTTCATCTCTAAAGAAAGTTTCAAGCTCCTGCATTCATCCTACACACTGGCTGCCTCTACGCTACCTGCCGCCTCTGCTTGTTTTCTTTGTCCTTGTAATCAGTACAGCTGATGTCGGACAGACAAGCTGTTACTCAGCCGTGCAGTTAACTAGCTGGCGTGGCTAACCACTAGCTACACTTACTTAGCGTCTCAGAGCAATATTTGCACCAGACTAATTTTTTATATTTATGTATTTTATATCTTTATATATATTCAATTCATAATTATATACACTATTTATGTTATAGTGTATCAAATAAATATATAACCATAATGTAACTGTTAAATTGTCAGAAGAAAGAAAAGTTAGGATGTACAATGTCAAATCTATTGCTATTACAAAAAGGCAGTTTGAATCTCTTGTTCAGAACATGTTTACTAAGCTGTATTCTGTCTGAACGTAATAAGTTAATGGTAATAATTTAAAATTGAGTTGTCAGCTAATTCATTAATGTGCATTAATTAATGAATCATATCTAAGAAAAAGTCAAAAGTGTGGGTAAGTATAACAAAGACATGTAATATTGTAAGATAGTTTTAAGAATGTTGCATTGTGGGTTTATTGTGCAGTATCATATCTTTTCTTGCACATTATGTGATGAATACATATTTGAAAATGGACTAAAGTGAGTGGAGGGTTTTCAGGCCACACTTACCAAGGCTTTCATACATAAGCCATACTGATGTCTTAACACAGCAAACTAATGCAAACATAATATTAATAGCAATGCAGGCATAAAGAAAAGAATACTCAAATCTTAAAACAAAATGTCTCTTTAATTTGTAAGTGTCAACAGCAGTACAAAAGATGGAGTGATGTGAGAAGCTTTCTGTAACACAATTTCTGTCTCTTTTACAGAAAAGGAGGAAATTCTTGAGGTAAATGAGCTTAAACAGGCAGTTATTCAGCCCCCTGTTGTATTGTTACAATGGACTGAGATATACAGAAAATGGTGTTACATTATATTATGCCTGAATTGATCCTGTGGGGATAATTTAATCATACACAGTATACACATCTCCATGATGCCTAGATGCACCCAAATGTGTCACTCATTGGTTTTGTTTTTACTTGATATAGTGTATTAATACTACCAAAGCCGAGGAGATTTGCTCTCCACACACACCACTGTAAAATTATTCACCTTAAGTTTACCTCACGTCAATACTGCACATGGAAACCAAAGACTTGCTGGTGTACACTTTGAAGCCAAGCAAAACAAAACAAACATTTAAAAAAAAAAAAAAAAAACTTTTTCTTTTTTTCTTTTTAGCAATAATACCCCTAGCAAATAATTGATCTTTTGTACTGTATAAAGAATGTGAACACAAATGTAATGACAACATTTTTTTTAAGTTGAATTAAAAACTTTACATTGGACTGTACAAGATATTATGATAAACTATTTACATATTCAGACATAAACTTTTTTTTAAAAGCAGCAACAGACACTATGTATTTCATTTTCTCTAATAACACTCAAACAATACTTGCCATTGGCCTAGGTACCTGCCAGGAAAAAACAAACAAAAAAACAAAAACAAAAAAAAAAAAGATTTCTATGCAGAAAATTGTATCAGACTGCCAGCAATTTTTTTTAAACGGCTTCAGTGATAGAAGAGCCACACACAGTGTTGCTTGAGAGACAACTCTAAACAGCAAAGTACCAAAGACAACTATAAATGTTGCCCTGAACAACAAATTTTACACTTCTGAACAGCAGCTAGCATGTCAGTCCAGCATGTCAGTGAATTGTGCTGATTAAATTAACACAGAGAACATTCCCACCATATACATCACGAAGTTCAGACAGAAAAAAAAAAAAAATCAAATTACAGTAAGTAATGTTGAAACAGCATACAAGCTTATGTCTTCAGTTGTTCATTCAAACCATTTGCATGTCTAACAAGTGGATTAAGAGAAAACAATTGTGAGGGCTACATTTGCAGATGGCTGGATAGTCATTTAAAAAATCAGCAACATACAAAAAAATTGGCAAGGATAGAATAGACTAAAGATAATGCACAGTTTTTGTGCATCTTTGCCACATTAAAACAAATAAATATATGCACGTTCCCACCTTTCAAAAGAGTATAAAAACATCACTTGTGTTTAAAACAATCATTCTTAAGAACACATTTGTTTAATATGATAATGTAAATGCAAGCCAAATGCATGCACATTTTTCAGGATGACATCAGCTCTTCATGAGAAATTTGCCACATTCTATGAGCGCTGTATTAAACGCAAAACACAAGTGAGGATATACAGCATACCACCTAGATTGCATCATGATTGGAAACAAATTATTGAGTAGTTCTTTTACATCAAGTGCTTGTTGTTTAAACGAGTACCTTACTTGTAATGACTCCATTATGTTAACAAGTTTTAATAAGTATAGCTTTCATTTTGATTGGTTCTTTGAATAGTCCAGGGAGGATTATCAAAACATAAGCAAATGAGGTGCTTCTCTCTTTCTCAGGTCCAATACTGCTTTCTTCCAATAAGCAGAAAAATTCAGCATCTACATGAGGTACAGTGACTTGTCTGGTTTTAAAAACATGAAACCACGTACAAAAATAAAACATAAAAGAAAAGAAAAGAAAACTGCCAAATACATAACTTATACTTCACTAAATACGTGTGAACAAAAATATATTTCCTATGTTATATTTACAATAAAATCTAAATGAGATGGTGAATTCACTGAAAAACATTTTTAGCTCCAATTCGTCATTTTTTTTGTTGTTTTTTTTTCTATTTCTCTGATTGTCCATTTGTTGTTGTTGTTTAATTTTTTTTTTTTTTACTGACAATTTTAGAGCCAGCAGTGGCTAATAATAAATACAATATGTTGATACTCTACAGTTTCAAATACAATATGCAATGCACTGAAGTCTGGTGTTTCACGGCTAACCAAGCCTGCTGTTGAATTTTCTGCTCACTTCCTTGTGCAGAGTCTCTCCCCTAGGCTGCCCTGAAGCTTAAACAAAGTGTTCATTCATCACATGTGTCTTTGCATAAATAAACAAAATAAGTAGACAAAAAAAAAGACTAAAATCTGGCAACTGTGAGAGCAAACCCACTTGAGTCCAACTGGAGAATTTTGTTAATTCATGGTGTTTTTCCTCAGACAGCTTCACATTAATCAGAATTGATAAAAATACAATTTTATATCCAGTGCTTATAACACTTATGAAACATTGTCTCCTTGTGAGTACTTGTTTGTCATTTTTTTCTTTCCTTTTTTGTCTTTTTTTTTTTGTCTTTTTTTGTCTTTTTTTTTTTTTTTGCTGTATAAGCACAGTCAAGTTTCAGTTCCGTGAAGTCCTTTTTAAATACCAGCCCACCAAATCTGTGTGGCGTGGTCATGAAAATATTTACAATCGCATACAAATCAATCTAACCACCAGGAGCAAAAACAGGTTGACTTTGAGGGAAATCCACTTGGGTTGTTTGTTGGAGAGCATCCTTAAAATAACTTGTATCTCAAATTGAGAACAATGTAGAAAAGATGTGATGGGAAAAAAATAAAATAAAATAGGAATTATCAATGAGGTGGTTAAAAAAACCTACAAGACTTCTAAAAGTAGAAACAACACAAACCAGCAATGAATGGGTACTGACAATAAAAGTATAGAACTTAATAGTACTAAAGAGATATAAAGAGCCATCTGTACCAATTAGTTAGGAGGAAATGCAGTGACCAGCAGTGGGGATCTTGACCAGTTAAAGCCAGTGACCAGCCATTCAGATCCTTCAAAAAGCTCTGCGCACTCTCTGAAATGGACAGGTTCAAGGGCAAGGGAGGGGAATAGCTGGACTCATGCATTAATAATGCTGTATTTCAGATGATACCCAGTCGTCAGTCATTTTAATAATCCCCCACAGCTTGATGTACTTGTTCCATCTGCTCGCCAGTGCCTGGTGATTGGGCCTGGGTGGGAGCCCTGTTGAGGCCTCACTTCCAGCACTTTGATGGAGAGCACAATGAGGGAAACACACCCCATTTTTTTTATTGTTTTGTATCCCTCCCTGGTGTTTTCTCCTTCTCTGAGCCAGATGGCGCCCCCTGGGTGCTTAGGTTGCCACGGGCAGGGGTCAGAGCAGGGCATGGCAGGGAGGGGAGCCACTTAGACCTTCTGCCCTGTAAAGAGGATCTGAGTCTCAAAATGAAGGGCCTTGGCTACGCGAGGAGCTTTATCTAGCTGCGGTCTCAAAAAGGTCAACACTTGTCATCTTTTTAGCTGAAAACAGGATAGAGAACTTTTGCCCCTTGTTTGGGAGTCATTGCATGCGTGTCTCTTTTAAACGCAAGAAATAAGTGTTTTATAAAAGCTGGTAAGATGATTAAAAAGAACAAAATAAGGCTCAAAGTGCTATACTGCAAAAATCTGTGTTTTAAGTTGCCTTCGTCATGTGTACATGGGCAGGGTATTTTAAGAAACAAACATGATTTTAGCCTTTTTCTGTTAAGAAATATCCTCATAAACTGCCACTCCTCTTAAGACTACTACAGTAATCAACTCATTGCATCAACCCAATGACCGTGCTCTACTTTAAGACTTCTTAGTGTCACTTTAAGATTTACAATGTCTAAAAAGAATTAAGATTGGAAAAAATGACATTCTAAGACCTAAGACTTTAAACATCCCTTCCAAATGGGGCTAAAGCGTTTAACAGAATGTACTGTTGTACACATTGTACAACATCAATTTGAGATTGTAATGCCCCCAAAGCTTCCTTTTGCTGCTGTTCCAATCCAACAGATTGGAGGCCTTTGGCCCTTTAGCATTCTGGCCTGATTACAATCACTCAGATTAAGAACTTGGTGATTCAGACTTGATTGTGGAACTGGAAATGAGCGAAGGACGCCACAGTACTGGGTAGTCCAGTGTGGACTGGGATAGGGAAATGAAAGGGCTGGTCAATTAAATTGATGATCACTGCATTGGGCTCCCCAGAGAACAGCTAGCATGACAAGCACCACCCAAATATGTCGCAAAACCTCTTGAAGAGCCTGCTGCCTACAAGTTCCTGAGTTTTATTTGTTTATTTTGTTAGGGTAAATTAGAGAAAGACTGTATAATGAAGCTGCATTAAGAGATCAAGAGATTGTCTAAGACTCACAAAGCCTCTCCCAGAAACACTTTGCCTAACAGAATTTAGAAACAACTTGAAATGTTTGGCACTTATGCACTAAATCATGCAGTTTGTGTAATAACAATAACAACAAATCTGTAATAATAATAATAATACTAATAATGATAATGTGTTACTTGCCTCTGCAATACGTTGGAATCACTCCATGTAATTTTGAGATATTTTGTACTGGTAATATTTAACTCTTGATTAAAAACATTCACAAGCTGTTGGCTGGCACACTATACCTGAGTGAGAATATTATTCCCATCTTGAACAGTTATGTAATATATCAAAATCATCTAATTGAAGAGAAAAAACACGGTAAATGACTAAGAATTATAGGTTCATATCAAATGCTCAATTTCAAGTTCCATCTTTTGTTCTAGGCAATAACTGTATTGTTTAAATGTCCATGATCACAATGAAAAAATAAACAATGAGATTAAAAAATAAAATAAAATAATTACCACAACCAAACTGCTTCACACACTTGAAGAAACACTTAAGACCAAATAGCTTTTGATTCTAATGAAGCCACATCTGCATGCTGGCTCATGAATGATGTATCATCATTTCTTTTTTTTCTTTTTTTTTTCTTCTTCTTCTTTTTTTTTTTTTTTTTTTTAAACCTTTGTGTGGTAGTTTTGTTCTCTTTTGCTCTTTCCCTCCCTCAGATCAGACCAGCCCCTGGGCATCCTCCTGAATGACTGTTGTGTCTGCGTAGGCCTCTTCAGTTAAAGAGGCCTCAGTTGGCGCTGACTTGCTCTTGTGTGTCATTTTCACTACTATAGTCTGATTTCGGCTCATCCTCAAAATCCTCGTACATGTCCATCTCATCCTCGCCGTTGACTGGCTCACTATTGTTTGCTATGGTGTTGGGCTCCAGCTTCATGTTATAGGTGCTCTGAATGACAGGAATGGATGGCTCAGGACTCGCCGAGGCACTGGAGCACTCTGATGTCATCTGAGGTGAGGGTGTAGTAGTCGCCATGGTGATGGCCCCAGGATAGACCATGCTGGCGCTGGTGGTGATGGGAATCTGTGGCGGCTGCCTAGATGTAGGAGAATGAAATAACGTTTAGATTAACGCATTTCTCTCTATTTTGATATAGTACCAATTTGACGTCCAGAAAAGATGGAACAAATGGAAAGAATGCCGAAAGAGAGTACTGCTCAGACCCATCTCAATATATATATATATATATATATATATATTTTTTGTTGAACCACTTTAACTGAGACTGTTGGATTAGGGGTTTCCCACAGCAGTCCTCTTTAAGCCAGCAGCTCTGTGAAAATGATTTGGGAAAAGAGACGTTCTCCTGACAGCTCCTGTTTTGAGCTGTTCAGAAATGCTACCCGGTTTATTGGTGACATAAAACCAGTACGTGGTTAGTGCTGCTCTTGTCTGCTGTTGCTCTGGATGATTGATACTCCAGCCACTGAAGCTTATGACTGACATGGGAACACCTGGAGAAGGGTTCTCCTGCTAACCACACACAGTAAATTAAAGTGTTAAGCTTCAGCCTGCCGCCCTCCAGGCTTCTGTGAGTCTATACTTAAAGCTTATATCCTGTTATAATGTCTGCACTTCATGCTCCATTTGCAGACTGCTATTGTCCAAAATTATTAAATCACAGCAATTGAAAAACACTTGATTTTGATGTACATGTCGGGCATTCGTCTTAAAACCAATACAGTGAGGTTAACTCAACACTCGGTTATAGGAAATAGCATTACATTATGGCAAAAACTTTGAGGCGAAAAGCTACAGTCCAGTTGCTATGTTGCAAGCTTGTCTGTGTGTTCATGTGGTTAGTTTGCAGGTTTTTCCATTGCTTGCCTACCCCACAGTGAAGAACTGCCTCATCTCTTGTCGCCGTGAGCGCATCATCTGCTTGTACTCTCCTATGCGAAGTTTTTTTCCGTCAATAATGCAGGTCCTCTTGGGCCGCGGCTTGTACTTGTAGTTTGGGTACTTCTCTAGGTGAAGCTTGCTCAGACGGGCCTGCTCCTCGTAGTATGGCTGCTTGTCCTGGTTGGACATGGACTTCCACCGAGAACCTATAGAACATGGTAGATTGAGATGTATTCATTTGAAGATAAACATGACTAAAGCAGTTTTAGTAGCTGATTGAACATGATTTAGACAGATTACAACTAGTTATACTTTATCTTTAACTTTCTGTTAGGAGAGCCAGTACTGCATATAAACCTCACAATGTGGTTACATTTTATCACATTGGTATAAAAAAAATCAATATTTAATTGCACTTAATAAGGGTAGAGGGTTTCAAAGTCATGTGCCACATTCATTGTCTATTGCAAACCAACCTCTTGATAGTCCTGCATGTGCACATTACAGTATCTGTGACGATGTCAGACAGTAAGGAACAACAAGCTTGCTGTAGTAAATACTGCATCTCTGCGAAGTGTCTTGCTAGGTACTGGATGACAGCACTTTTAACAGCTGTGATATATGGACTTCAATGCTGAGGGGACAAGACCCATTTAGCCTCTGTCATTTTTCATGACAAACACTTATGGTAGTGATGGGCTATAAATCCATCTGTATGCTGAGGTGAACTTATCCACAGCGGTCTATGAGATAACATAGTCTGCTCATTTAGATACTAGCTACAGTACAGTACTTTAAACACTTTGTAAGTCTGTAAAGTATTGTGGAAATTTAAATGAAGGAAAAGCACAGAAAGTTATGTGCTGTCTTACAGTAATGTTGTGAAGAAAAAATAGTTCTCCAACTCTACAGTGAGTCACACAAGAACTTCAGTTTTAAACACAGCAGGTTAATCACTGTTTTAATAGCCAAAGAGTTAAGTTCTTCTGTCCAGCCGAGGGAAAGAAGCATAAATTGTGGATGACAAGTGGATGGTATGGGATGTTGTTTGGGTTCATGGAAACATATTTTTATTAATTTTATTTGCCAGTGACATAAGTGTAAGTAATAGCAGTTCTTAAATAGCAAAGATAAAGCGTTTAAGCATTGAACAGGTGATTCTTCTGTCCCTTACACGTGGCTTTACAAAAGCAGTTACATTGCTGTAGGAGAGTGGTGTCTTGAAATATTTGCTGGAATGTAGAGAATAGGCCTTACCCAAAATCTTGCTTATGTTGGAATTGTGCATGTCGGGGAAGGCCTGGAGAATCTTGCGCCGCTCATCCTTGGCCCACACCATGAATGCGTTCATTGGCCTTTTAATGTGGGGCTCGTTGTTGTTCCTTCCTCGGGATTCCCTGAAGACACGTGCCTCAGTAGATCCAGCACCTCCTGTTGGCCAACAATAATATGGTTGGGGTTTATCTGCAGAGCCATTGAGCTCCTTGGACCCTGGAGTAGCCAGAGCAGGAACAAGAAGAGAGAACGAGGCAAGACATCGATTAAATGATGAGCCATGTTCAAACTCCCCTTCTTCTACAGTCACCACTGCCATCATCATGAGCATTGTTTCAGATGAGTGCAGGGCTTTAGAGCCTCTTGGAGGGGGAAGACTTTCGACTGAGTGGAAAAACTGACTTAACAGCCTTTTATTTTATGTGCTATAAAAGAGAATACAATGTCGGTTTAAGGAGGAGCTGCCCTCCTTAACTTATACACTGGTCTATCCAAAACCAAAAGAGGATGACCTTGGACTTCAATGGCAGTTAAATGTTTTGTCGGGAAGTGTTCACACTTCTCTACTCAGCCTGTTACATTTCAATTTGACATTCATAGTGTCCATAAAATGAGCAAGTGTGCCAACATAAATGACAAATATGGGACTTGAGGCAGTCTTTAAAAAGAAAATAAAGCATTCTTCCAAAGTACATTTTAACACGTATATGCACAAATAAATTCAGGCACTCCATTCCTCTACTTCACTCTCTCTTTCAAGCAAACATCCACTCTCACACACACACACACATACACACACCAAGCAGGCACACATTTGCGATGAGAGAGTCTGCCGATTCTGCTGTTTCTCAATCAGGGCATTCACAATCAGCATAAGAGAGTTTCTCTCAGTATTAAACTGTACATCAAACTGATAATGATTTCTGTTTGCATGCGCATTTGCTTCCTTTTATATGTAAGATGTGAAAGAATTAAATAAAAGCAGTATGAATATTTAAACAAACAAAAACATGTTGATAAACAAGGCTTGAAAAATAAGACAAAAAAGCCTTCCATATGCTACGATACATCTTTAATGATCTCAAATCTGGAAAAGAAAGCTTGGGATGACTCATGCATATTTCATCATCCACATGTGAAGCCTTCTCATTAGACCATTCCACTAGCAGCCTTGGCACACGTTACCTGGGGTTTGATTTCTATTATTATTTCAGATGATAAACAAAATCAAACTCTTAATGAGTAATGGAGGCTGCACAGTGACATTAATTCTAAATCCACAGAACTCGTACTCGTTCTGCTCTAATCACTAAAGATGCTGCTGCACTATTTTCAGCCTGATGAGTGTCTTCACTTCGCAAAAGCGTGTCTTTTACTCCAAAGTATTATAGAAGACAAGGGAAAAGGCAATGAATATAGTCACGTACTGTAAACAAACACAGGGATGTTGTATTAAAGGATTGCCCAACTGGCTCTAATATAACAGAGATGGAGGTGTGGTGGAAGTTGATTGTGGCTTATGTTCACAGAAATGGTTTGGTGTCCTGCTGCCCACAACCAGTACAAAGACCCCCTAAATTGATTTTCACCAGCTGTTTGTTGTTTAACAGTCAAACAGCCACATTTATGATCCACAGAGCTTTGACTTTATCTGAGATCCCAGTGAAAATGATGTTTACATATTTTCCCACTTCCACTGTCCAGAGGATTCAGCTGTTAATGTCATATAGTTCTGGCAAATGGAATTTCAGTCAGAATCCTATTATTAAAGACACTTAAAAACCTATTTCTGAAAATATACAAAAAGAGGGGAAAAAGCAAAAATAAAAAATATGCAAATATACGAAACACCTGATATTTTTAGGTCCTTAATATTACTATGACACTAAACTGTCATAACATTTTTTGCTTTCATTTGAACAGTCTCCTCCAGTTATTTGAACAGAAAGCCTAATTAAATTATAACTGCATATAAATATATGTACTTAAACATATATAGCATACACAAAAATGCAAAATCTAAATATTTAAGTGATGTATTTTTTCAGTTTCTTAAATATTGTCTCAAAACTATCTCTTGTTGTGTCTGTTGGCTTTTGCCTCTAGAAGGCTGTAGGCCCTAAAGCCATCATGAATTCAGAAATAATACACTACCTTTGCTGCCACCGAAGCCCACAGTACGTTAATTTCATTTAGCATGCACTCACTGTACAGGGTGAATTGATTTCACTTTGTTTGGTTTTGACAACCATGTTTATTGTGCAATGAAATGTGGTGTGGCGGAGGGCTGACAGTATCCATCAACGCGGGGCAATCTGCTGACTGCCGGGGCCAGATGAAGGTATTCATTAGCTCAGGAGCGCAGCGCTCACTCAGACACGACAGCCAGTGTCTGCACCCCGGGATCGCTTGCTGTAATTTACGATGCCTCCCGTGCCATTACTCTATCACTGACACTGATTCAGCAATTTATATACTGGTGTGCATGCATACGGGCAGAGGTGAGCTTCTTACGGGGAGGGGGACAAAACAACTGCCTGCCATCAGCTAGTGCCACATCCATAGTTAGCCAGGAAACCAGCCACGTGACTTGGTTCATTGGAGGAAAGCCAGATGAGGCATGTTGTTTTTGCTTCACATGATGCCACACAGAAAAGTGCCTGTCTGCTGTCTCAGCCCCGCCCCCAGACCCCAACACAGAGAGCAGAGGAGAGGGAAGAGAGGAGAAGCGCAGCACGACTGTAAGTTACACCAAAACATTAAAACTTTAAAATTCCCCAGTTTCTTAACATTTTAGAACCACCTATGTATGTATGTGTGTGTATATATATTTTTTTTTTATGAAAATAAAATATGACTTATAACAGTCTCACAAATCCCCATATCCAGCACCATGCAATTTACTGCAGCCGTCTTTTTATTAAAAGTCACAACACTGCTCTGACATGAGCATTAACTATTTTTTTTCCAGGAGAAAATTAGGAATCAGTTAGTTAGGTGTGTGATTGTGTAAATAAACACAGATGTTTAGCAGTGACAGGGGCAGGCCCCCTGGGTGGTAGCTGCGGAGAGAGCGAAACAGAGGGAGTGCTGCTTAATAGAATTTATTGTGATTCATGAGGCCCGCAGCTCAAGTGTGACAGAGCGATATGAGAATCCCCTTTTAATTTGTCTCTCCTGGAAACACTGCAGATGAGCAGCATGAATTACAGTGAGAAAGAATGATTGTCTGCGTGTGTGTGGTGGAGGGGGGTATAAAAAATTGTAAGTGGATGAGGAGGAAGCATAAAAAAGGGAGAGAAACGGAGAGAGAATGTAGAGAGGCCCAAAAGCCTATCACACCTGTGAACTGCAGGCTCAGACTCGACCATGTACCAAGCCAGAGGGTAGCACTGCCCCAGTCGTCCCCTCTCCTCCCCCTTTTCTCCTCCTTACTCATCTTTGTTCTGCGGGCAGACACATAATGTCACCCAGGAATCCGCTCAAGAGGATGAGGCTCACTGAGCAGGCAACAATCACGCAAACCTGCCAAGCCCTCCCTGTTGGGATCAAATCTAACACCTCTGACTGAAGGCATTTACTGCTGACAATGGAGCCTCTCCCTCAGAGCAGGATCAGGCTAGATTAATGTGTATGGACAGACAGGACACAGCGCTCAGTGCCCCTGTTGTAGCTTCAGCTCAAAGCATGCTAATTAAACCATTACAAATTACAAGTGATACAAACCCTATTATAAAATGTCAGTCCTTTTTTTTCTCTGTTAGGATTATGTGAGTTTTCTGGAGCCTGTGTGTGTGTGTGTGTGTGTGTGTTTAGTACAAACACACACGAGAACTTGGGAACAAACAACCAACCTGTTTCAACATGCAGGGTAAGACTTTTACTTTTGTCTGTCTATCCAATCATGTATGCATTTAACCTTAAAGTGGAATCTAATCTTTTACAACATCCAACTTTGCAGACTAAAAAGAAAATGCACACACACACACACACACACACACACACACACACACACACACACACACACATTGTACATTTATCCTACTGGGGATACATTTGCCAACTTCAAACCAGAACTCTCTTATTGATAGTATTGACCTATTCAGCTATTGTTGTTGTGACTTGATAAATCATTAAGCCCGTGCCCCCTCATCTAAGCTTTCTTCTAGGAAAAACTCCTTTGCAATAAAAGCCAGAGCTTGATTCCCACGGCCTCTGAGTGGAAGAAAAACAACAACAAAAACCCTTTTCAAACAATCAACTCTTATAAAACTTCATAACAGCTCCAAGCTACCAATGTAAAGAAAACCCATCATCACTGATCTGCAACAACAATGTAACACTACTGTTCTTCTCATCCTATTCCGTGAGGACTTTGTTAGAGACACTGCTTGGCTGAAGCTTCATCTTTTCTCACTCTCTGGTTGATATTATCACACTAGGCGTTTTAGATTAATATTGTTTCCTGCCTCCAAACATCTCTCAACAGCATCTTTGTTCTCTGTGGACCCTCTGTGATGTGGGCGGTTTAGACAAACACACAACTTCAGCTACATACCGCCTCTACAACCTGCAACTGCATACTGCTGGTGTGAATGAACAAAGTGCCTGGCTGGGCTGAGGCCTTTGTGGTATTTGGTAATGTTTTCATCTGAGTTTAAAAGGACCTAATGAATTTGCGATGGAATCACGCGTGTGGCTTGTGGCTTTGTAAAATGAAGGGAATCCTATCTATTTCCATTCCTTCACCGCTATTTTCTCTGCTGTTGGTTGCTGCATGGTATGCAAATATTAGCTCAAGCAACCTAAAGCTTTCTGTGAACTGCCATGATGACAGAAGTCTGCTGTACACGGGGCCTTCTCAGTGTGGCTGCTCTGTTCTGGAGGGAAAGCAGCTACACACGAAGGGGCTTTCACACCCTATGGAAGGACTGGGAGGTACACCCAGTAATTTTCCTTTTTCAGGAGACAACAAAGTATATGCAGTTTATTCCAAACAATACTAGAATGGTCTAAAAAAATGATTATATTTATGAATAACGTTACATTTAGGAAGTATTGGTGTGGTCATTTACAAAAGGCAACAACAGGTCAGGGTTAAAACTGGGCTAAATTTGGTGGAAAAGTAAATATTGTTTAGATGTCTCGGTACCAACATGTGGATGACCTTTGACTAGCAAACCAACCAAATCAAAATTTACTGGATTATTAGAGAGAGCACAAAAAATGCAATTAGATTGTCACTGTATGTCTCTATAAGGAAATGCTGAGGAGCCATTAAGGCCGATCTATAGTGTCACTGGACAGATATGACATGTTTTTGTCAGAAAATCATGTAGCTGGACACTTTCCTTTCATGTCGTGTACATGTGGAGTTTGCTTTTGTTTGGATGCAGTCATATTTTGTTGTGCAATGTGACCAGTGTCACTTACATCACCATGGAGAATGTAGTTTTCACTGAACTTCCTCATTGGTATCTAGATCTATAACTTTAGATAACTTGTAACATCCTTGTTTAATTAGTCCTAGTCGGAATGACATAGAGTTACTAAACAAGCCTGCTGGTGGATAGTGCCTGGTTACCATGGAGATGACTGAAACCGCTCACTGAAGCATTTATTGAAAACTTTGAGTGACTCTTTAATTTCTGTTGAGCGACACTTATCAAAAGTGTTGAGTGACATACCATAAATCAACTTTATACATCAACTGGTTCAGGGAGGAAAAAATCCTGACAACAACGATTTCAAAAGTAAACATGTTCTCAGAAGAGTAAACACGTTGGGTTCACATCATAAAAATCTGCTTCACATCATTCAGCTGCATGTTTTGCTGTTGTTGAAGCTGAAGAGACAGACATATATATTTGTGGTGTAAGAGAAGAAATGGTAACTGTGTGTTTTGAGTTATGCGTACTGCCTTGGCTCCCAGCCATTTCCCCCTGGGAAGAAGACCTCTCCTCTCCTTTAACCTCTGCTTGCTCCTAATCCATTGCCCACTGGGAACACTGATGTGAGGCGTCTGGCACAAGCCTTTCCCTCGGCCCTGTGCAGGACTTAAAAGGACACAACTGCCCTGGTGTGCGTTCTGTTTCAGTTCTGACTCCACAGTAGCCACAGAGGGAAGGTTCCCACTGGGAAAATGAGCACTGGAAGCACATCTGTGCTAAGAGGCAGACGGGTGGGATGAGATCTGCTGCTGTGGCTCACATGGGAAACATGTAAATGAGTCCACTAAATGTACCTCTCATTCTCATCTTCAGGATTGGGTGTGATGTGAACCCACACATGGTTAAAAAAAGTCATTTGCTTTGGAGTTTGTAAACATACATTTTTGTGGGAAGCAAAACATATTTTTTTTTATAAAAGTCTATGGGCACATATTCTGCAGGATCATTACTTGCCAAAACTGATGGGAAATGTGTCTCAGATTTTATTTAAAGATGTTGATGGGTTACATTGTCCTGAGAAATATCTATCCTTCTGCCTTGAGACTCTTCGAGGCATCAAAGATGAGTCAGAACCATTTTCCTCTTTGCTCTGGCTCTGAAGTGCCATGGAAACTGCCACAAATATTTATGTCGGACAAACACTGGTGCACTGAGGTACTCCTTGCTCCTGTGTAGGAGCCAGGGCCACAAAGGGAGATGACGCTTTGTCACACTGGTGAAACCTGAATTTACACCCCTGTGCCCAGGACCTCAAACAAGCACAACAGCAACAGGAGCCGAGCTTGGAAAAAAGCCAACTTTGTCCTCAGGCACCCTTGTCCTCTGCTCACCTACCTGTGAAAACCTCGGCTCATTTCAAACGGCATTCACCCCAACCTCCGTATCTCCTTTACACACGCACATGTTCCTGCACACACTCATACATACCACTCCACCATCTAAAACTGAGTCACATAACCACATTTTGTAATATAAAATTTGTCTCCAATGTGTAGAGAATCCAGTCAGCACAGTTTACGCATTAGCACAGAATTCATAGTTTATTACAGTAAATATTAGATTCTGTGAGGAAACAAACTCTTCTGTGTAGACAAAAAGTCAAAACAATAAATACAACAAGAGAAAAATCCAAATCTTACCATCAAGATCCTCTGGCCTGGTGAGGTCAATAACTCTGTGGCCGATTTTTCCTTCCTCACCCAGCTTGCCGAGGTGGTGTCCAATGCTCTCAAAATGCGCCCTTTCCTACAGGGAAATACAAACAGGCAGGTTCAGGAAAAAGCGCATGGACACGTTTTTACAGTGATAGAATTGTAAAAAAATAACCCCATCAGAAATCTGAAATTTTGAAAAGAAAAAAAAAAGTGTCTTTGATAAATGGAGGTTCTTTTGAAGAGCTGCTCTTTTGACATGAGCTAGATGTAGCTTTTTCGTCTCTCATCTCTCTATTCAGCAGCTGCTATAATGGATGACAGGAGGCAGGGAGACAGTAAGGGCCAGGGGTGCTGTAAATAGATTTACAGAAGGATACTTTGTGATCCCAAGCACACAATGGGGCCGTGGCCCTCTTTGCAGTGCTCAGATTTTCCTCTGTAATCTTCTCCTTACATCCTCCCTTCCAGTCTACAGCGCCCAGAGCTCAGCGCCCATCATTTATTCAGAGTTCATGCTTTGGAGAACACACCGTGTTTTCCCGTTTGTCATGTCGCTTTGAGCTCAGATTAAACTTGGCATCATGTTGTACTTGACGCACAATGAAACCCTGTCATTCAGCGCTCCGTGACAATATTAAATGTCATGTCCGTGTGCATTTACAGAATAAAATAACAGCTTTCGGGGGCCTCTGAATAGTTGCTGCACATTACACTTAATGTATTATGCAAGGGGAGAGTGCCGACTGCTGCTGGCTCCATTGTTGAATGACCTACTTCCTCAGTGAATACACAGGGCATTAGCAAAGGGCTGTCTCCCTCTCTAAAGACTCAACTAGGAGATGGACACTTTGACTCTGCATGATACAAATAATCCCCCCCCCCCCAGGTTTCGCCTGGATGACACTAAAAGCAGGCATGTTGCCACCATTCAGGAAAAAAAAGCATTTGTTTTACTCCCAGGGTGAGCGTTCAATCTCTGCCAAGGATGTACTGTCTGTACTAACCTCTGCCTCTTTTCTAAACATGCCTATCACACGCAGTCTGAACAGATACTCAGGTAGCGTCCCCCACAATACTAACAGCTCCCCTGCCACACACACCGACACACACATTAATCTTTTAGCCCCTTTTCTGTAATGCATTGCACAATTTTGTTGTTTTTCACTTTTCCCCCGAAGGGACGTTTATCTCTTTTCCTAATAGAAGAAGGTGCTTGAAATTAAGCAGACCTAACCAATATAGCCGAAGATAGTCATTTTTACTACTGCATTTGAGTCATGCTGTTGTCTTTTCCTGAAAATAAAATTATGATGGCAACAATACCCAAAAATAATTACAGCACATTTTTTGAAAAGAAAAAAAAAATAATTAGAAAATCTGTCTGAAATGTTTTTTTTCTTTTGTGTATCTTTTTTCTTTTTTTCTTTTCTGGTGAGTTAAAAAGATGACAAGATGAAGGATGAATATAGTTCAAGTCCATTTGAGGCCTTTCACAGTATTTTGATTTTTTTATCATGCTTTTATTTATTCAAGAACTATTCCTCAAAAGAAAGGACTGCGAGAGAGACAGAAAGAGCACTACAATTTACCATCATACTTGAAGGAGCAGTCATTATTTATGGCCAGCTGAGTGATTCTGATATACAATTAACCACTACCTGCTTATGGCCTGTGATTAGAGGCTGTCTATCTGACAGCCCTTTGCTTACTTAAGTGTTTTCTAATTATGACATATGTGGTGGTCCCTGCTGGGCAAGAGGACACTTTGTAAAGAGAAGATGGAGTACGGCTCCTTTCTTGGTGTCACATTCAGTGTAAAGCAGCACATGTGCGAGCATGCATGCGCACGCTGAGCCGTATTCATCACCCAGCCACATTATTGCTCTTAATGAAAGAAGCTAGCAGCCCGATGACAAAGTGACTGATGTGCGATTAGCTGGATGGGCGATGGTGCTGCTTCAGATGCAACTTGGACAGTCCACTAGGAAGACACAGCGTGGATGTGTACTGTATGTAATAAAGTAGTCATCTCGTCCCTCTTCTGCACTCCGTTAGTCCCTCCTGATCAATCAAGTCCTTTTATAAACTCATGATCATTAAGCATCATGTTGGGCTGAGAAGGAGAGAGAAGAGGGGCCATCCATCAATGAATTTCATTAATAACTAGCTCAATGTTGAACTTCTTTCTCCACCGCACAAAGTCATATGATTAGTGTGAACATCAGCACATTCGGCAGCTTGGAACAAGACTGAAAGAGGCTCTTGTGTGAGGATTCTTTAAGGTAGCTTCACTTCATTTGATATAAAAGGGGTCATGTGTTTTTATGTTACAGGTATTGTGCAGAGAACATACACATGTGCTTTCCAGCTGCCAGCGTTTCACATACTTGATATAAAGGTGTAGTTACATGAAGTATTCCATCCCTCCTCACGTTAACTATGCTAATTAATATCAGACTATCTGTGCAATATGGTACCACAAATTTTCATAAAATTTTATATACTGGACTTAATATACTTATTGGTTATAAGTTTGGTAATTTATATCTGGAAATTATAATTATCGTTGAAATTGCAGCCATAAATTATCTGCACAGCATAAGGGTTTTGTTTTAAGGCTTGAAAATATTCAGTGAACTAATGCTTCTTTACTGCCCACGCATCAAGTGCTGTGATAAATTAATGGCACTTTTATTATTTTATAGTGTCATTAAATTTTTACTGATCACTCTGACACAGAGGAGTAGCAAAGGACATGCAGTATCTAGGGAAGCTGGACATCCTGCCAGGAAAAAGAGGGTGAGAGTGAAAGAGGGAACTCATCAGTATATGGGTGATATTAAAAAAAAAAGTATTTCTAATTTAAAGAACCATGGAAAGATAGAAGATTTTTAACACAAAAAATACTGGAAATGGAACCTTCAGCAAAGGTAGCAGAGGAACAAGTCAAGGATTATGAGATTTGGTGAAGATAAAGTGACAGGAAACAAAAGATATAACAGTACACATCATTCCCCTCCCACTTTGACCACAACCGCTGGCAAGCAACCGGTCCCTCCCTCAAATGACTTCAGCATGCAGCTCTCCACCCCACAACTAAAATTATAGCAGTGCACTCCAAGCTGTAGTGGAGAACTGCCACCCACAATAATCTCATCTGCCCTGCCTGTGCAGTCTTTTGTCTTTAAAGTTTGGTAACAGATGCATTTTCAGATGCACATGGCTGCCCAGCAAAGTCATGAGCGAATCCAGTGAAGTTGTGAGTCACTGAGGAAGAGCTAGAAGGAGAAAAAAAGATAGATGGAAGAGTCTGTGCAAAGAACCCAAAGAAGCCCTTGTCAATGCTGTAAAGAGAGCTTTAATCTGGCCGGCCACAGAACATGTGCCGGAGGCCTGCTGCTCTGCCCACAGGGTGTATTCTGGGGAAAGGCGGGTGGCGGGCGGCCCTGTGCATTGTGCCTACTCCTGCCCTATATTTAGGCAACACACTGCCAATCCTGACACTCCTTCACCCTCTCCTTTGTAAATAGCTCCAAGCTATAGGCAAAGCCATATGGCCTGAGATTGTTCCAATACAGATAAAAGAAAAAATATGCAGAAGAGTAAAGTAGACTAGTGCAAATCAGCATGCAGTTTCTTGAAGTCACACATGAAATGAGGACTGTCTTCTCCAGTACCTGTCAAAAGTTTGGACACACATAAGTAGTCCAAAGTTGTAATTTACCATCTTAAGAGAGAGATACACTACTTAAAATACCAAAACAGTTTTTCGGTAGTGGAAAAACCTGACTATGCTGTTCTAATGAAAGAGATGAACAACTGAAAAAGGCAATACTCATGGCATAGTGGTTAAAAGATATGCATTGCTAATACCATAATGAAAATAGACAAACCAGGCCTTGGTGCATGATGTATTACCAGAGCCAATTTTAGACTTTGAGCTTTGGTTATACTTTAATTAATCATTTAATACATTGATTAACTTATTTAATTAACTTTGTTTAAATTTGTGTAATTTTGAGCACAACATGACCAGAGACCATGTAAAAATAGGAGTAAGGCAAACCAGATGATACAGGCACAGATCAAGTTGGTATTGTAAGTGCCAAAATACTTTGACATCTGAAATGGTTATGTAAAGAAAAAAAAGTGCCTTGTTTCATTCAGGCAGCTGGCAGTCATCAAACATTGTATTCCTTCCAAAAATGACCAGTTGCCAGCTTAAAGTCATTTTATAGCTTGGTTATTCTTTGGCCTCATATTAAGTATATACAGTAAATGACATATTTAGCCATTTCTGTGAAATCTGACAGCAGCAGCTAGCTATCCTTTCCAAAATCTCTAAACTGTTGCTAAAATCTCATCTATATTTCCTACGTGGTGGAAAGTATATGATCACATATGTTTAAAGCTTCCATAACTGGAACCTTTTAAAGCTGCAGCCATTTATGTTTGATAGTGTGTTGAATTGGCTCTGGTTATATCACACACCTGGTATGTGGCAAGTTAAAGGCAATGGCTTTCTGACCACAATACAGGTCTTTGTGTATCAAGTGTCACTCATCACTGTGGTCTGTGAAGACTCTTAGGGTCTTAGCCTAAACCTCTCAACAATATGTACCAGCCCAGATGGAGACAAAGACTGGACTTTAACAAGGCTACAGCTCCTTACAGCTCAGTGCCTCATCTGTTTTGTATTTTTGTTGTAGCCAGTTGCAATGTTATTTATAAGTGTGCTACTTTCCAGTAGTTTTTGCTAGTTTTGAACCATTTAAATGTTAAGTACATCCAGCCATGCGGTAAACCCACAGTTCCTTTCATGCAGGCTGTTGCTCTCCCTTTGCTAAGGCTAATGCAGGCAGCAGCAGAATCAACAGTAGCAGCCACAAAAGGCTGGCATCTGTTCTATAGGAGTCGTCCTCAACACCACACAGAGCAAAGATGGCCAGCTATTCCAGTCCCATTTGTACTGCCAGGGCATCACCTCATTTGTTTAAAACAGAGGGGGGAAAAAGCCTTTAATTAAATTAAGGGGCTTAAACTATGTACAAGATTGGTGAGCTAACCCTATTCTGGGCTTTGTGCCAGTTGAATGTTTATTGTTTGTTTTTAATAAAAGAATATGCTATCATTATTCAGGGTGACTTATTTTTTGTTGGAAGGAAAAGTCAAACCCACAAAATGTGACCCTTCAGCCTCAATTTGAAATGTGCATTTAGTCTTAACATTTCCTCTTAATGCTTGTGTCAACTTTGTAACAACACTTCAATACTTTTAAATACTTTTCTTATAGTAACACCAACATTGACATAAAATGTTAACATTAATATATTTCTTGCTTAATAAAAATATTATACTTATGTTTTTAATCAGACTTAGATTAGCTAAGATTTAAATCATATTTGGGGTTTATAATATATAACCATCTCTGGGATGACACACTGTTCAGTTCTTCAGTCCTTCACAGTGTAGGGTTGGGCCGATGTAAAAATGTTCAATCAAGTTTGATATCAAGCCCAGTACTGGACTGGTAATACCAAATTTTCCTACTAAGTATCACACATGCCAGATGCTGCCTAGTGGAACATGGGAGTGCATGAATTAGGGTATAGCAGCACCACAATCAGGACAACTGAACAACGCATTGTGTTTTCACAACACATGATGTTTTTATTTCTCACAACCATTCAACTTAACTGTTTTGTGGTAAGGTGCTGTGTGTAGCCGTGGCATTTCCAGTTTAACAGCTGGAAACAACACTGCTTTTACTGCTACACTGTCAGGCTAACTAGCTGCTAGCCACTATGCATGCTGGTAAAATGATCCATTGCGCCCAGGTCACCCAGCTCCTCCTCCAGCAGCCGACCTTGTCAATGTTTCCGTGTGAGACACTTGGATGTCTCATAATGACAATTGCGGGTTCAGTCGGTTTGTATGAAGTCAAAAAACTAGAAACCGCCCCAACCGTAGCACACTGCTGAGATCATTTGTGTTGAGATCATATACTTTTACGTGTTTCCAATCTTCACCCAGAACTGTTGACCACATCCTCCAGGGAATGTTAAGGTGGGCTAAAAAACCTGTCTTATCAGACCCTCCAGGTTGCAAACAGCAGGATATTAGAAACTGCAGCATTACCAAAACCCCTTTCACATATGGACAAAACCTCAAGACTCGTTGGACACTAGAGCCATTATGCTTCGACTGCAACAATACCACAGACTATAAATGGTCCTTTGTGGCTTATTCTTTTCCTTGTCTTTTGTTGTGTGGTGTGTGCCGCATCACAGGTCTTTGCTACTGGGGCCAGAAGCATTTCTGAGCAACTGCAGCAGGCCAGAAATTCACCATGTAAATTGACAACTGTAGAAAATAATGGAGCCACCACCGCCAAATGACCCAACCAAGATGCAGTCTTGATGTCTTTCTGGAAGACGAGACAGAGCAAAAGACCTGACCTGGGACACAAGCCCGCGGGCACACACACTCACACACACATGCACAGGTGCATACTATCCAGAGTCATACATTATTTTTTATTCTTTTGGCATACGTGAACAATTGGACAAAGCATTAATGTAAGCAATCTTCACAATAGCTCTTGCTGGCTACAGCCAGTGTCTGGGAGCTGAACATAATCTAATTTGGATGGGCAAACCCTTGTATGCCAAGGATTTACATTGCAGCCAAAACGCCTTGGTTTGCAATTTCCAAGACAGCAGTCGAAAAGGAGCAGAAAATTGCTTCCAGGGCTGCAGACCAGACAAGATTATATTCAAAGTCTTTGTGAGGGCTTTGCCTGAATAGAGCCCTGACATCACATACACACACACACACACATGGGCATGCACACTTACGCACACACACACGGAGGGGAACAGTCCAACTACTATAACCAATAGGTTAGAAGTCCGGATTTTGTGGAGCACAAGAGTAAGCTCCATTTGAATATTTACAGGCTGAGCTTTGGGATACGGGAAATGGACAATTGTATTTATCAATACTGAGGAGAGGAGGTGTTGCGGGGCAGAAAAGGGCAGTTCAATAGGTTAATACACTGGCCTTTCACCTTTTGATTCCAGTTAGGGACCTGTCAGCAGAGGAATATATTTTATCTTGCACAACCTTCCGGTGTCTCACACATGCAACTCCTGTCCGAACTACACGTAGAGAAAGGGATGCATCAATCCAGAAATCTGTCATACCTGACTGTACAGGGTTCACAACAAGGCTTGCCCAATGGCCCAGGACCAATAAATTGTAGATTTGGGCCTGTGACTGGTCAGTCATCGACCCAGACTGTGATAAGTCTTTTATCTCTTTTTTTTTTCTCTTTGGCCGGTGGCTGACTCTCATACCTGCTGTGCTGTTTTTAACACTCAGATTGGACACCACTGCAGTTAGGAACTGGCACATTTGTTGAAAACAGATGTAGGTTGAGAGTTTGAAATATGCTCTTTTGTCACAGAGGCGAGTTTGTTGAGGCTGAAAATTGAATTAGTGCTGTACTATTTCTCTACAATTTCTGAGTAAGAGGAATTAAGCTACTCATTTACAAGCAATTTACAATTTACAGACAATTACACAAGCAATGTGTGCAACAAGGTCTGGCAGCACCTATCATGTGTGCTGGAAATGAGGGCTCCTGGCTACTACACCCTCTTTAGTGACATAATAGATTAATAGAGTCTCTTGAATTTACACTCAGGCTTTCAAAGTAGTATCTGATTACGACAGCAGTAATATCTGTATCATTTAGTCATATAATATAAACACAAAGAGGACCATATGGGCTATGTTACCTTTTGGTATTATTCAGCATTCATATTTTTTTCTGAATTATTTTTCAGAAAAACTATGGCATTAGATTATGGACAATTCACATTACTATATTACTTTAATTTGTCAGAAATGATTGTTTTTGTTTCCTTAACCAATGAAAATACATTCGGAGAAGGCAGTACAGTTTTGATTCACTGGCCAAATACAAAATGCCATAAATGCTGATTCTTCATGTAAGATTTGAGTGAAAACATACAGACGCTTGATGGTTATTCATCCATGACCCTGAGAAACAGCATGTCTAGTTATAGCTACAGTGCATAATAGAGAGAAACAATTCAAATGGTTACAAATGGGTTCAGATGTACAGTACTGTATTTGACTGTAGGCATAGTTGCGCATTCTAGGTAAAAGCTTCCACTGGGTGAGGAGGAGATAGTAAATAATGGAACAAAGTAATTGCCCTCTGCAGACAATAATACCTTTAGATAAATATTTCAAAAAGGTAAATTGCAGAAGGCTTGTAAAAGGTTTTATTGTACTGATGGGATATAGTAAAAACAGGCAAATAAAAAGACAAGCAAGAAAATCGTCTCCTGTAAAGCATGAATATTTTACATGTCTCCAGGTTAAAGGCTTGTGTACTGTGGAGCAGAGAGTCTGATCTACACAGTGTTCTCCTAGGTCAACTGTCAGGAAGGAAGAGAGAGAGAAAAGGAGGGATAGTCATAGTGATATAGGTTAGGGAGGAATGCATTGTAGTGTTCAGACACACTTTGTATGAAAAGATGAATTGATCCATCTGTAAGCAGCACTTAGACCCACTCCTCTGCCCGGTCATTATACTGGGATGAATCAATATTTAATATCCCACTCTAACAGCCACACTGGATGATTTTAACCTCTCCTTAATCCCATTTATGTTACCTTTCCAGAATCTTCTTCACGTAAGCTCTCAATATGATAAACTTCCAAACAAGAGACTGGGAGGGGAGCTATTAAAGACCCCACCATATTTATGTCAGGTGAGGCGCTTTCTTGAAATATTAATATTCTGAAACTGACCAAAGTGAAAGCTTTTATCAGGGGCATTCAAACCTTTCTAGTCTGTTGGCTTGTATCAGCAAAAGACTCTCTCTCCTTCTCTCTCATTTCACTGCTGAATTACAACCCACTGTTCTTTATAGCAGCAGAGGGATGAAGATGATGGGGCAATTCTTTTAGCTGACTTGATAAAGCGCGCCTCTAATTTCACACCATCTTAATAGGGGCAGTGTCATTGAAAATAAGAGGCGACAATATCTCACCATGATTTGCACAAGGCAGGGAGTCAAGCATGAGCTCAGTTAAGGTGTCATTCAACAAGATGTATTACTGGCCTAATGAAAACAGGAACAAATTACCTGAGGAAAGGCTTTTAATTATTTATATTGCTGGGTTTTTGAAAGAGAAACAAATTATTATTATTATTATTATTAGGTGTTCCAATTTTGTGTTGTCAATACTGTGATCCTACCACACACACACACACACACACACACACACACACACACACACACACACACACACACACACACTTTGTTTCTATCTCTCTTTCAAAAAGCACAGAAGGTACAAAGGAAGATTACAGGTGAGGAGTGACTTGTTATTTCAAACTGAAGATCCCTTTAGGCGAAAAAGAGGAAGCATTTTCCTGCTCTGAGATGATTACTTTAACATGCACAGGTTGAACAGACAAGTCCAAAATGCAGGGAACAAAACTAACTCCTACTAAAGACTAAGCTGGGAGGAAAAAGGCGTTAAGCTCTACCTGCTAAGGACAATGTAGTTGTAGGTGTGTGCTGCCTGTTGAAAATGGTTCTGCACATGTATTGTTCAGTTACTGCTTTCATGTCAGGGCAGATTCAGCTGCTTGGTTGACCACAGGCTCACCTCAGGTGGAGGTGGGAAGGTAACTGCACCAGAGTGAAAAAAGGGAGCTTGCATACTCACGCAAAAAGCTTCACATACCATTGTGGCAAATGAACAAATAAAGTTAAAAATAGGAGATAAAGGTAATACAGTGGAAAATGCAGTCAAATCACTATAAACAGATGATTATTATAACTTCTTTTTTCTTTTTCTGTATTTCTTATGAAGATTACCATCTAATCAGCATTTGTATATTTATGAAATGAATATAAGTAATACAATGGACAGCTTCACTATTTACTGAATTTTTATTGACTGTTTGGAAATACAGTAGAGCTGTTTAAACGCTTGTTGTTTTGCTGCTGCATCTCGCTGGCTTGTTTTTGGCAGTTTGTCAAAAGCCTCAAGGAGACTATGTTTTTCATTGAGTGAAAATTACTTTATTTCTCCTGTCATGATTTCAATGTGCACGCAGCACCAGCCTCAGGTAACCAGCTGGAAGCAGACAGGTTACTGAGAAGCGATAATGGTGCTACATATCATACATGTATGATGGTAGTTTAAAAAAAATCCATATGTTGTCATGTATGAAAAAGACCCAAAATGAGCACTGTAAGCAGACTATGAGGAAATTATTTAAACAGCATTTGCATCTTAATTATTTTGTCCCAAGCTTTTGGTTTCCATTGTAACTGAACTTTGTGGAAGATGTACCTGTAACGTTGTTTACATTTAGGGAGAAATTGTGACATAGTTTGTTTGTTTAGTACAACAACTTGATTATAGAATTATTCATTACTGTTAAGATAGTTCTTATTTTACTTAGTGCAAGAGAAGCTCTCTCTGTGTCCTCTCTGTGGGCTGCACGAATTTATCTGCTTCACTTCAGTAAGAGCATAGTTGATTGCCACCTGCATAGACAGTAATCTCTTCCAAACACCAAATTAGAGGGAAATCAAAATAGATATTCATTGACTTTTTTACATATACATTGACCTAGTTGAGGCTGTTGGTTGAAAGTGTCAGGTGCTGAAATATTAATGAGAATCGCTCCCAGTTCCTGCCTGCTCCTCACAGCCAACTGGCAACATGGCATCAAGCTGAAGAGAGGAGCACAGCTTTTTTCTCTCCTTGATTGACTCATCGATTGAAGATATTTTTAAAGGGAATCCCTGGGAGTGTGTGCTCCTGGTACAAAGCAGCCCCATCCCGTGTCAAGGGACGGAGAGGGCTGCAAGTCTGCTTTAATTGGGCAGAGACTTCAGAGTCTTCTTAACCCACACCGGGCACTGCCATGGCCTGTCATGGCCCTCACACCAACATCAACAACACCGAGACCTCTCTCAGCACGCACACACTAACATATTCGTACAAATTTGAGTAAACACACACATACACACTGAACTATGCCAGCGCTTATCAATACGACCACCCTGGACATGGATTAAAGAAAAATATTAGTCTTAAGAATTAATGCTATATCAAAATCACCATGTTCCACTTTCTTAGTTTCTTTCCTCAACTACTTTCAGGGAGAGCTGAACACTTGTGGTCAACTGATTGTTTATTGATTCATAGAAGCTTGCAAAGGAGAAAACCTGCGTCAGGGAGACTTGACATCGATGAAAACAGACACACACTGTTAGATAGTAGTCCTTACTTTGTCAATTCTGCAGTTGTTGAGGCCCACTGAACTGAGGGCGGATAGTTTTGCCTCCATGCCCTGCTGGTGGTGTTGCAGCTGTTCCCTCTGGATCTGCTCCCTCATTTTACGAGCCTCCTGGATGGCCTTCAGCACTGTGTCCTGGTCCCCGAACAATGCGGTAGAGTTTAGGCTGGACAGGATGTCTGCACACGCACACACACACACACAATGAAGTAAGTTTGTTGTACCAAAGCCTTACAATGTGTTCTCTTTCTTCCACTGAAAGTCTGTGTTTGAACAGTGCAAATCTGTGTGTATGTGTGGGATCATGTTTGCGGTCTTACCCAAAGAAGAGCCTCGGCCCAAGCCGCCTCCGAGTGGGCTGGAGATACCACCCTTGCTGACAAGATTGTTTGGGCTGCTTTTACAGCCGGGGAACAGGTTTTGTGTCGGCGATGTCGGGGATTTGACCAGATCTGTCGTCTTTGGCCGGGCAGAAAGGTTGAGAGGCTGTGTTCCCTCCTCCTACAGCAGCAGAGATAGGAATAGGAGAGAAGACAGATGTGAATAGGTGCCCCCCCTCCTCCACGTATGGAGGAGCTTCGTATTCCCAGACAGCACAGTTCTCCTCTGTTCCTGTTTAATTATAGGATCCCTATCCTGATCCACACCTCCCTGGCTATCTGCTTTTCTCCTCTCCTCTCCTCTAGTCTCCTCTCCTCCTCATCCATCCTTCCTTTAGAGCTGCGCCCCTGCGATCTTCCTCACAGTTGCCCAGCGCCTTTGTTCACACTAATTAAAGCAGATTCTGTCTCACTGTACATCTTCATCTGTTCTCCCTCTCCTCCTCCCTGCTCTCTGTGTCTGCACTCTGGTTCGAAGAATAAATAATGACCAGATAACAGCGCTGCCAATGATCAAAGACAGCTGTTCCATTCATCAGATGTCGACTCGCATTATCTACTTCATTAACTTGTTTCCTCATTTCATTCCTCATTTGTGCATACTTGGTTTTATCATACACTTTGATATGCCGGTTCCTAAAATGTACAGTGTTATGTGTTTTAGGAAACACCTTAATGTTATAGTTGTGAGGTGAGGTCAGAGGAGGATACATATATTTAGTGTTGTATTAGCTGAGCTGGTTGCAGCTTCTAGAGCGTTTACTGAGGATTATGTCTTATGAACAGAGTTTAAAATGAAACATAAATATTATCTAAATTAACCTGTATTTTCAGCATTATATTGATCATAGTTGTGCTAACATCACTGTGAAAAGATCAAATTAAACATTGAAATTCACATTTACTTTTCCTAATATGTAAATAAATTAAGAAAATGATCATATATAGATAAACTAAAAATATCACCGACCCATAATTAGACATTTGATAACCTAAAATTAAAGAAAAAGACAAGATAATGAACAAATTGCCCTGTAAGCCAAGACACACTAAAATCAATGAGCATAGTAGATTTGCTTTAATACAACAAATGCTGAATTATTCTGAATAGAAACAATTTAAACATTTGCGTCCCAGAAGAAAACTGTCACTTTCCGCCATAGAAATTGCCCTGTGTATATAGATGTCTTTTAAACCAGATTAAGGCTCTGTCGTTAACAGTGTTTTTCAAAGCCCAAGTGTCTCCTTGTCCAAACATATGGCTCAAGCATACACTGCCCCAAGGCCTTGTTATTGCTGTGCCAATAACAGTTTGTCATGTAGTGAAGCTGAAAGCAGACAAACAAAACTAAAGGCTGATTCCATTGGAATGTGGATACAGATGGGACGATGCCAGGATATATTTGCTTTTCATTTGTATTTAATAAATTTAATTTAAATTCTTAATTTTGAAATATCTGGCAATATTTGTAATATTGTTACTAGACTTAGTGTTGTACTAATATTGACCAAATTAGCATCTAATCTTATAAATAGAGAGTTTTGTTTATGTGATTAAATTACAGTGTTGAGTCAGTTTGGCAATCTTTCAAAGGAAATCCCAGGGGGGCTTGAGACCTGAGGGATTGTGTGCACATGTGTTTGTGTGTCTATGTGGGTGTGTAACAGAAAGTGCAGCGAAGAGAAAGTCAAAGTACCTTCCTTCTATTTCAAGACATGATTTATGGCTTTTCTCCATTGTGATATTATTAAGTTAAACTACTCCAAATGGGCATATGTTTCTGATTATGGCCTTAGTGAGTGGGGATGATGTATATGGTCTTTCCTCTGCATGGAGGTCTACTGAAAATACACCCTGCATTAAGTTTGTTTATAAGGCAAAAAAAGGAATCAATCCTACTTTTTGCTTCACTTTTGTCAGCATTTGCATAGCACTGTTGTAATGGTTTTGTTCCATTTCAGTTACAATGAAAGAAGAAAAAACTTTTCATTGTGAAAAAAAATTAGAAACCATGTGTTCCACAAATTACTGGCTTTGAGCAGCAATAGCCATAGCAACCATGTCCACAGAGCTCTGGTTAAGAGAGAGAGAGGGCCTTGTTATTGGACAACAGATTGATGGCCTGTTAGACATTGGACTCAGCATCCGCCTGGTGTAACGCTGGAGTAGCGAACAGTATAGCTGCTACATTGTTGAGACAACAACCACTAGGCTAGTCTAGGTCAAGTACCACTCAATGTCTGGGCTAGTGGGTGGGCACATTGAAGTAGTTGAGGGTTGTACCTTGACTTGAGTGATGGGGCTGGAGGAACTCTTGTCATTCTTCAGAGAGGAGGGAGAAATGGGCCCACTCGCATTGAGGGACTGGGGGAGTGGAGGCATCTTGGCTCCAGGAGAGACCTGCATGCTGGCAAGCTGGGCGGCATACAGTTGCTGTAGGGAGGTGGAGAAACCCACAAGGCATTAACATCCAAATCCAGCAAACATTCAAAGTTTTATATTCTGTCTTTTCCTCTCCCTAGAACTCTCTCTGCTTCTGTGTCTGCCTTCATCTCTCTCTTTTACGTCTTTCCTCTCTTTCCATGAGGCTGGCAGAGAACCTCCATCAAAGGTCTTAACTGTATTTCAAAGGCTGAACCCAGAGAGAGACAGCAGTCTTAAAAACCACACAGAGATGGCTTTCATTCAAAATACTTGGAGCCCCTATTTTCCACTCATCACAGAGAAAAGTTTGCCGACTGGATGCAAGTGTGTTAGCAAAGATCTCTCATTTCTCAAGATCTACACAGCTTCCCACTGAAGTTTCTGGCCTGTGATTTGTCTCCACACAGCCACGTGAGACAGTCCTATTCCACAATGTTCGAAACCCAACCTCAGTTGGATTGCCATCATAGAATATGTTAAATACAAGCATTATTGAGGCTTAGAAACCTGCACAAAGAACACATCGTTATTTTCCTTGGCGTTAAATCAGTAAGATGTCCAACTGTTTGTGACATTACCACACAAGAGGGTGGTTCAAATGACTGGCGAGGCACCCAATAACAGTCGGGCCTGTAACAGGGTTGAACTCTGAAAGCTCAATTTACCTTTGATTATGTGGCATATACTATAAAGGGTGGTTAAGGATGTTGATATGAGGTTTTCAAAGTATTCAAAAAAATCTAGTGAGCCACAGACTGCTAATTGTCTGTTGGATCAGATTTTAGACAGTAATTCATATCCTTTATCCTCAATAAAGTTACAGTTTAATGTCTTGGCAAGTTAAGTTGTGCACTTATTTTTTATGTAATTAAAACCTGACACAAATAATACCAGGCTGATTTATTTAAATTAATTTTTTAGTGTTTGTTTTTGTGTGCCTTCAGAGCCCAGCACTCCTGTGCTGCCTAGACTTCTTTCCGCCCCAGGTCTCTATTGATTGGCCACCAGGTAAGTGATGAAATTGGCTTTTGTCTCCCGCTGCAAGTGGCAGGGGTCTGTCAAATAGAGCTACTGTCTGGAAAAGAGTGTTACTCCATGTAGCCACTTCATCAAATAGATAGCACCCCTGAACTCCCCCACTGGCCTAATCCTCAGACCAGGTAAGCGTTATGGCTTGTTGTGTTATTCAGTCAGATGGTGTTGTCAGGAAGAATCTAATTTCTCTTCCTCTGGCCAATCAGTAAAACCCTGTCTCATTTCCTGATTTGACTGGCCACATACAGACTGCATTTGTCTGGATGGAAAAAATAACCCGACCCCACTGGCCTCACCTTCGGCAGTGTAGATGCAGACTAAAGCCAAACAAAGCACTTTATGTCCATGCACATATGTCCAGATATAAACACATATGTGCTCCTGTAAGAAACTTTATCGCTGCCACATAAGCGACAGTACAAACGGTCCATTCTTCCAGGGGACCTGGGGATAACAACAGCACATGGGCAGCGGAAATGACAGACTGATTATGTTCCCACAATGATAGCACTGCCCCCACCTCCATCACAAATGGCCTTTTGTCTCCAACAGGAATGGACACAGGAGTGGACCCAACTCTATTTTCTTCTCATCTGTGCTAGACTTAGTTAATGTCAGTGGTAAAGGCACTCTGTGTGTCTGTGTTTAAGAGAGTGAGAGAAAAACAGTGACGAAGAAGGAGAGAGAGGGGACTCTCCATTCACTGCCTGTGACTCCACACTACGAACGATTCTTAGTAGAGGAGCGGAAGCAGAGTCTGTTGGACAGATGTTTGCTAACAGGCCTGTTGACGGGCAAGCCCCTGACCTTGAGTGGGAAGAACTTTATTGTCCCGGAAAAAGAGCATAATTAGACTTTGCCTCAAATTAGACACAGTCAGGATGCTCTTTTCAGCACTGATTAGCAGGTCAGTACCATGGGTGAGAGTAGTGGTTACCCTTGTAACCTGGAACAGTCTACCTCCAAGAGCCAAAGAACAATAAATACAATCAGGGGGAAGGACAGATGAAAGGTGTGGTAGCTCACTACACACTGCTCAAGGACAGAAATTAAATGTCTCAGTGTTCAATATGTGAGGTCTTTTTTCCTTATTGTTATAGTATGTTTAGGTAAGAAATCAAAGACAGTAAATTTACAATGGAATACAAAATAATTGTGGGAGATGTGTTCACACTTGGAATACAACCTCTATTAGAATTTGCTAATGTTTCAGGCAATGTGGTGCCAAAGGCTGAAGGATGATGCATCCTGCCAAGGTTGGTCTCCCTAAGCAGAAGACATCTGCCTGCCTCCCACAGATGATTCCCTCACATCTAATAGCCCCTTCTTCATATCTTCTTGCCAGGTGGGGGCAGCAAAAGGTTCATGGTAATGAGGGTCAAGTTGAAAGTCAGTGCTACGACTCTAGGGTGTTGGACGACTAGGTGAAACTCTAGACCCTTTCTCTCCGTTTATATCTTCGTCTTTATCCCTACACTCTTCACACTGCGATTGTTTTGCTTCATTTGATCAGGAAAAACCCTTACAACTTCCATGAAACATATGATACTTCTGTCTATAAAAAGCCAGGGAGCAGTACACCAAGGCACAACTTGTATGACGGGAAAAAATAGCTAACAGGATCACAATGTGGGTGCTGAGAGAAATTTGCCAAAAGAGAAATATGTGTCTTAGCTTGAAGGCATGGTAACTGAGTGCAATCTTATGTTAAAATGACTAATTATAGTATGTTATTTTTTGTTGTTTCTTTAGCACTTTGAAAACCAAATGCACTAAAAACATTACTGTTGCTCAACACTACTATTTTTTTTTTTGACCGCACCATTCCCTTTCCCCAATAGACCAGAACAGATCTCAGCAAACATGGATTCAAAGTGAGTGCAGCATGCCCAAGGTCAGCCTGTTAGCCTCTGGTAATTAAAAACAAGCCCTCTGGAGGCAGCAGAGGTTAAACGGGAAGGTTCACTTTTCTGCCTGCGACATTAAACTGAGATTACACACTCTGCTGATGATGTTAGACATCTCAGAAGTCATATTCAGGAGATGATGTGCAATTAAGATGGGCAGCCTCTGTTTATTTACTTAAACAACACAGTTGTTACTATCGCACCATTCACTGGACTATATGAAAAACATTAATTTTCTCATAACTTCCATCTACATTTTATTTTCCTTCTGCGAACACTGGAGCATATCCCTCGTAGTATTAAGAGAAAAAAAAGAACTTTCTGTGGAAAATCAAATGTGCATCTTGTTTTTCTTCAAGAATGGCAGTGCCCCAGCATGGCAATATGTGCTGGAAAATACAGTGGCAGATATTTGTCAGACTTCCTGCTGCCAGCAATGATGGTACATTGCACATTTACATTTACATTTGCACATGTGGCCTGCAAAAATATGAAAATAAAGGCAAACAGATTGCCTTGAAACCATAATATGTCCTAAGACCAATTAACATCCTCTGTATTTTTACATACGGTGAGCATTATCTGATGAATGCCACACTCTTAATAGCACTCTCTGACTCTTTGTATGCCTGTGTGTGTTTATCTGTCTGTCAATGTCTCATTCACCTCTGCCTGGCCAGGGCGCTGAGCACTGGGCTGGATATGAGGGCATTAACTGTGCTTCAGTGCACCACACCATTTAAAAGGCAGCACAGCGCCAGGCCTGTTTGCCACAAGGCTTGTACAGGCTCATTGCCCAGGGCGACCAGGCAGGCTGACCCAGGCTAGGCCCAGATGTCAGGAGTGGAGGAAGGCGTCCTGGTGCACTGTGCCGATGCTTTCCAGTATGGCCTAACATCTGTCCCATCTGCTAGCACCCAACCTGCTCTGCTCTACCCCCTCCTCCCTCCTCTTGCTTTTCTCTGTTTCTGTATCTTACATCTACAGTATACATATATTTAGGCCCTTCTCTTTCAGTTTTTCTCTCTGGCACACACACAAACTCAGCCCTTCTTGTGTGTGTGGTTTCTCCAGGCCCAGGGGCCTCAAGAGCCAGCCCTCCCATTCAGTGCTGCTCACTGCATTATCCACTCTATCTGTCCATCTGTCCCTCTGTTCACCACTGCCTCTATCCAGCTGCTCACCTAGCCGTCCTATTAGCCAGCCTTCCACACACAGCTAGCATTGCTGCACTGCTCAGGGTTACCTTCAAAGACTGGGCTCTTCTGCTCATAAACACAGAAACAGCTGCTCTCTACAGTATGTCTGTTTTCTCTTTTCTCCCCTCCTCCTCTTTCCCTCTCTCTCTTTCAAAGTCAAAAGTGCTTCACTTGTTAATGATGGAAGCCGTTTCTTCACATCTGTACTACACAGGCATTTACATCCAAACAAAAGATAATGTGCGGTTTTCTGCTCTCCCACTCTCTTCCTGTTTGTCCCCTGACTGTGTAACACTCTTTCTTATCACTTCAGTCGTCTAAGCCACTGAGTACTCCTTCAGATGTATTTGTCTGCTTGAGATCTGGTCTGGTTTTTGCTGAACATGTGGGCTGCTTTTCATCTTTAGAGTGGGAGCCAGCGCTGAGGCTGGGCCCAGGTTTATCATGGGCCTAGAGAGATGCCATAGCAAACACGTTGGATGGTAATTGCGGCGTTAAGCCTTAACTCAAGCAGCTTGACTGCCAGTACTGTAAATTATAAGGATGTGATGAGCCGAGACAATTCAGGGTAAAAGGAGCAAGATATGGACAGAATGAGACAAAAAGTGGATGAGAGTAATTTAGAGAGAAATGCACATAACACTTGGAGGTTCGAGATGAAGATGGGAAAGAGCAAGAGAATGAGACAGGGAGAGCGGGAGATAGAAAATGGAGCTTTGAATGGAAGCAGAGGATATCTATTTATTTAGTCTTAACAGTGATACTGCATACAGAGAACCCAGATGTTCTATTTTATCCAATAATGCTTCCTTTAAAATGTCTTAAACCCAAAAGTCTGCTTCCAATGATAAAAAGCTCTTTCTCAAAAGGCCCTCCTTATGTTTATTGGTTCTGTAAAAAGTAGGGGAGGGGGTATATATAACGATATATAAAGTTCATATTGCCTTTAAGTAAATTGTTTTTCACTTGGCAACCGATGCAAGGTATAGTGTACAAACAACAAATTAAGTGCTGTCCCAAATAGAAATTTCTTTTGTGGAATTAGGGAAATTCCCTTCTTGTCTCTTTGCTCAATTGAATATAGTGGGTGTCCAGACAGATTGGGGTACAATCTAAGCACAATTTCCTCTGTTAGGTGAGAGGTGTCAGTTGTAATCAAGGAAGGACAGACAGGGATGGGACCATTGTTTCCTGCTGGTCCTGGGCTCATCCCTGCACTGTGTGGGCACTAATGAAGAGGGGCATGTCGCGCTGGGATAGTTTACCCGCCTCCTCTCCAGTGAGTTGAGGACGAGAGCCAATCTGTCAGGAAAACATTGAGTAAAATTGCCCTGTGGTACAGCAATGGCTGGTGACAGCCACTTGCAGACTGCCAGCCAACAGAGTGATGCTACCACCCTGTATTGACAAGCAAATTACAGTCTCCAACACTCAAACGCATTCGGGAAGATTCATTTACATCCATCAGCTTTAAGTCTTTGTTACCTTGTTGGGTTTTCTCCTCTCAGAGAGAAAGGGCGGGGAGGGGTGCTGGATCCCAGACTGTTATGACAGAGGAGATTGTGAAGAGGCTACGTAGCCAACATTAAGACTGACGGAGCGGCTAGCCTCTTTGACTGGATGGCTGATCACATTACCTCTGCAGCATTGTGGGAATTAATTCTTCCAATAAGATCATTTTTAAGGTTCATATATTGCACAATCTAAACTGAGTAAATTGGTGAAAATTATACCTTGCCATGCAGCTGACAGGAAGAGATATTTTAATTGGAGGGGCAGCCTATTCAGCCATATGTGTGTGGGATCTCGTGTGTGTGTGTGTGTGAATGAGGAAAATGAAGAATGGGCTTAAAGGTGAAACTAGAAAAGTTTAGGACAGTTTCAAGGGTTAGTGGCATATTGTGCTTGATGATGGATGAAAAATAAACTCAGTAATATGATCCCACATGTCATAACTGCTCATATTTGCTTTGCTCACTTATTTTCCATTTCTTTTTTCACCCAGTTGTGTTTTTATTCTATATACCCATAGCAGTTGGCTTTTAAATTACAAATAACGTTATTATACTAATGTACATAATGTCTTAAGTAAATCATATTTTTCACCACAGGACTAAAACACATGTAGCCATAGGAACATGTAACCACAGGCACAGTGCTTCACTGCACTAACTGTCAGACAAACATCTCCTTATATTCTTTCATAATAAATTAAATGACCCCTTGTCATTATACTTTACACCAGTTATGATTTTGTTTAAGCCTATGAACTTTTTTTTCTGCTTCTGTTGTACTCATGAGTCCTCTCTCTTCAACACACACATAGAGCTCTGAAATGGTGTATATTTTTCAGTAGTTTAATTTGGAAGGGAAAAAAAGAACGGTGCCGCTGCTATTATTGCTCTAAAAGGGATGAGACACCTTGAACTTAATTCCATGTCTGGCTTGATATGACGTTTTTAATCATAGCAGGCTCTCAGTGCTTTGTAGAGGAAGTAGTGGCAGTCACATGGTTTGTTGATCCCAGCTATGTAGAAAAGGGCATGTTTGACTTGCCTTGCTGTTTTAAGGAGAGTCTCTATGCAGGGTAAATAGCAGCCAGCAGGCGGAATATGTGACAGGCTGACAGACTTCAATTAATGGAAAATGCACCTCTTTTTGTTTACTGTGTTCTGTAAAGGTCAGCCAAGTCATGGTCTTGGAGGCTCTGTTTTTGCCCATTCCCAGGGTTAGATACATAATCAGAATTAATGACTCTAGACCTGTCTCCCCTCTTCACCCCAACCTTCAGATATATGACTGTCTCATCTGACCTCATACACCACTATAAATAGACTCAGCGTGCCTGTCTAAACTACCACTCCTTTTCCAATAGACTTCTCTCTGATACGCAAAGTAAGCGACACATATAAGCTTCAGAAACATATTCACTTACGCAGAGTATATCTTATACTCACACGGACACACGTCTTCAAACACGAGCAGACTCATTTAACACCTTGCATGCTTCTGATAGCTCTTCTCATGGGTGCATAATGACGCACGGCGCTTCAGAGCCAGCTGCAAGCATTGTTAGAACTTGCCAAGGCTCGTTAACACTGACAGTGGTAGCCTCTGAAGGACAAATGCCACATATATCAGTGTGCAAAGAGTATCCCCTCAGTCTTGAGCTCTCTTGTTTAATCTTGCCATACTTCTTTCTGCTGCTGAGCATCACATGTAGCGGCTTTCCATAACTTTTCACTATTGTGGGCAAAGCAGCAGTGGTCACCTAACCATATGTTGGGAGAAAGCCTTTTTAATTTTTCTTCTTTCTTCTTTCTTTTTTTTTGTCAGTAGAACATTACCCATTCCTAGTTTCAAATCAACTCAAGATCAACAGTTACTCTAAACTACCAAGGAATCTCATAATAAGGGAAGTGGCGGTACTAGAATGTACTGTACATAGTTGTAATTCAGCTTCCTATTGCCGCTTAAAAAAAAAAAAAAGTAAATAAAGGTTGGCAAATTTAGCAAGGGAATTCTCCACACTAATTTGGAAACAAAGATCATGCACAGGCTGAGAGAAGCACTGGTAACAGTAGTATTTATCATAGTAAGAACTTGAAGGATAAGATAATTATCTATATTAAACCTCATGGCCTCAGGTTAAGACCTGACCTGGGTTCAGCTTTTTGAAATGCTGTGTGAGAGAAAGTCCTGGAGGAGCCTGTAGGGCTTGGAGCCTTTCCCAACATTTTCAGTCGCTAAGAACTCTTAAAAAAACTATTTAATCTTAAACACACACACACACACACACACACACACACACACAGAGAGAGAGAGAGACACACACACACACACATTACAATTACTCAGATTGTTGTCTGTTCTTTCTTTTTGTTTTCTTCACAGAGATAAAACAGGCTTGCAACGTTATAGTGGCTCTGCTGGATAAAAGCAATAAGAGGGTGATTCTTTGCTTACACAGTCAATTGTCTTCTGATGAATTCACTGGCAGGCGATTAAGGGAACCAAAGTGATTCTCATTCCCTCTAATAACTATTATCTTCCTAACTCCTCTGTCTGGCAGAGCTAGTGGGGATAAATCCTCTATAAAATAGGATAAATTACATATGTAAGGTGATAAGCGTGTGTGAGCTGGGGGCCTCCAGGATTATTTAGTGTGCAGCTCATTACTTAGCGTACAGCTGCTTAGCCATCCTTTCTGCCCTGGGCTTGGCGGGCGTCCCTAGCATTCTTTGTCATAGTACTGTACATACCTGAAGCTGGAGGGGGCTGAGTCCTGACGCTGCTGCAGCTGCCATTGAGGATGGAATGAACTGCACTGGGTAGTTATCACCTGTCAGAGAGAGAGAGGGAGACAACAATGCATACAGGTTCAGACAATGAGCCGGCCCACAGAGACCAGGCAAGTGCCAACACGGATCCTGGGCCTTCCACTACTTTACCACAGCAATGTGGCACATTGCAACGAGCCCTCGGCTTCAAGCCCAAACATCTGCATTAACAAAAGGCTAAGCTGGTTTGACTGGAGCGGGATTACTAAGGAAGGTTCCACACCAAACCCTCCTTCCTCCACCTGCACAGTACTCCTTCTGCAAAATACCATGACAACAATAACTACTGCATAGTTTAACAAGTTAGAAATGTGTGTTTGTATGCATGTGTATGTGTGTTTGTGTATGTGTTCAGAATAACTGTTTAATATCTCCCTGGTTTGCCATTAGCAATAATGTAAAAGGACCAGCATGTTCTCTCAGGCAGTTCATACAGCTGTAGACTTGTCTGGCTATTGTTCAACACAACATTGTTTGTTTCTGTGATAGCTTTGGCAGCAGAGTGAAAGCACTTGTATGCGAACTGGTTAGAACAAGTGTGCAGGCAAAATAACAAGGTTAAAAAAACCCTCACATTCTTATCTCTCATATCGCTGTGATCAACAAGGAAGAATTGGTCTCCAAATAGCAGTACTATTCATTACTATTCACTACTGTTGGCCTGCCTTCAGCACGTTTGTCAGATGGGGATATAAAACGGCTGCTGTATGAGTGATATCCATGGGGGTGTATAACAGTACCAGAAGCTTTCACACACTCAACCTAGTGTGTTGAGAGGGACAGAACAGCCCCAGTGAGACGGTGCAGCACAGTGTTCATAGAAGGGAGGTTAGTTTGAAGCATGTGTCTGGAGAAGGGGGGGCGGGGTGAACAGTGGGAGTTGGGAGGGGGAGTTGGCCTTCGCTCAGACCCCACTTCTGCCTGTCACTTCTCTTCACAAACATATGGAGCCATTAAGCCATAGACAAGGTAAATGTATATACCTTCTCTTTCATTTTACCCTCGCCCGCTTGCCTCACTTTGCAATCTTGTACAGCACAGCACAATGTGATACAGGCCATGGAAATTCAATCCCCATTTAGTAGCAAATAAAATCACACAGCAGAAGTGGTTTCAAATAGTGCTGGGTTGGATGTGCGGGGGTGCACTGTGGTTATTTCTACACCTCCTCTTTTTTGGTATCGCTTTTTCTCTGTCTCTCTGTGCTGTCTGTGACGTAGGATTTTGGTATAATAAATGTCTGGGTGTCTTTAGATGTCATGTGAAACCTGGGGAGGGTCATGTGCTAAGTGAGCACAGCACCACTGCTGGGGGGGGGGGGATTTGGGGCTCCAAAGTCTGAGACTTGGGTGTACACAGTCTGTGTCAAGGCACCAGACTCCAGCAGATTGGGCACTGTGCCAGGTTAACGTCACTGGTGAAATGGGAATTACGCTTGAAACAGACTTTCTTTTTTTTTCTTTTTTTCCACGGCTGGTCCCATGCCCAGTGAAGTTAAATGAATGCTGAGAGGGGAGTGCAGGTGACACTATTGCTAGGTCACAACAGGCTATATTTCCCTGCTCATGTGATGGCATGAAATGTAAGTCATAGATCTTCCAAGGGATGACAGATGTAGCAAAGGCCTTTCTTAGACCAGATCAAATGATGATGAATGAACTATATGACCACAACTCTCAAACTTGATCTTTGCTCATGACTGGCTTTTAAACTTCAGTGAATGATCAAAACCATTCAGTAATTTACAGGTTTACAAGAAAATTAACATACAGTTACTTATAAGATCGATTAACTTATGAAATGTTAAACTCAAATAGATGCGTGTTTAATTTGCCTGTTTTTTTTAATTTTTTTTTAACTAGTTGTTTTTGGCAGTTTTAGAAAACATAGAAAACTGATATTCATCTTGAATTTCAAATGTATAGTGAACCAACATTTCATCATGTGATGAAATGTTGTGAAAAACATAGGGTTTAAAAGAGGAAATGTCAACTGTCAGCAGGATGTCTATGAGGGAAAGTGGCAGAGGAACCAAAATCCATTAGAGGCACATCAGACTGTCTGTGTAAACAGTGCGAATGGACTGGGAAGTCCTACTCGTATCTATTTGTTTAAAAGATGAGTTGGTGTTTCTATGGCTGTGCTTGTCCACCATGCAATACCAGGCCATTGAGCACAGCCAGTGAATGGGGTGATGACTTACCACTATGGTGCCAGAATGATTCTGTTGCCATGTGAGCACCACAGAGCTGGGGTCATAAGCAGTGGTCCCTGGGAGCTGTCTCATAATGATAACATCAGATTAGTGTGCCTTAGTCTTGGAAGTGAATGCTTGGCCACTCACTTCATGGAGAAAGGACACAGCATCCTGTATACCCTGCAGGTGGTGGTGATAACATTGTACTCTCTGGATATATTGTATATATTGTGTTGGAGTGGAGAGAAATAATAGAGATTTTGAAATACCTCTCCTGACTTCAAGAGTCATTTTCAGACCCCCTTTGCTATTTCTTCATGAGCTCATGAATTATGCAGGAACCATACACATGGCGACCCCTGGCCATGATTCCATAATAGCTCCTGTTATTCGAACTAAAACATTTTCCGTGTCAAACCTATTGCAGAAAGCACGCTGGTAAAAGACTCCCCCTCAGGCACTTTGTTTAAGCTGTCATGGCTCCATAGTTCCAAAATAGCTGACTTTCTTTTTCATCCTCTGCTTTTATAGTTAATTCATTAACTGCACTACCACACCTTTTAATGTTTTGCTGTGAACCTGCTGACTTCCCTGTGTTTCTTTTTCCATTTTAAGTCATCTTCCTTGTTATGTTACTGTTCTGCAACAGACAAGGACTATGCTTGTTCTGTCTGACTAATAAGTCATTTTCTTTGACAGTGTGGTTTTCATCAACACAACACTGTCTCCTTCTATTTGCATGTGTCAGGGTGAAATAGGAAAACATTTTTTATGTACAAATGCAGTTTACTTTGATTAAGTAACTAATATACACGTCTAAAAATTGCCTGGCCCTGGGACCAAGAAGGCCATGCCAAGTGAACAGCTTAGACTTTGAAGGAGGGAGCAACTTAGGTCAAAAGTAGCATGTGATGGTACATCTTTAATTTTCATAAAGAGTGTGTTGGAGGTTACTGCTTTGGCAACGCATCAGTCAACATGTTGTAACAATTTTTGTTTTTTATTTTTTATTTTTTTTAATGCTGTGAAGCATTTCTGTCTCACTCCATTCAAAAGACAAAGGGAGAGAAAGAGGCTTGCTGTTACAGGTAATGACAGCAGTTATTCTCAGGGAAACCTGTCCCGTACGTCATCCATGAAGCAATCCTCCTCATAATTGTATTATAATTGCTTAATTTCACTTTCAAAATACATAATTGTGTGAAACTGTTATGCACATAACAATAAGAAAACATTTAGTGCAGGGTTCTTCTACCATGTTATTGGATCTCTAACAGGGGATACTTGGAAAGTGATTACAGCCAGCATACTCCTGAAAGATACTTTAATGTTGAAGACGTGTTTACATTCCTCTGCTTCTCTACCCATATCTATTGTTCCACATGGACTAGAAAATTCCCAGGCATGGCCTCAAATCGAAGTTCAGAAAGAGCAGAGCATGGCAGTGGCATCAAGTATTTATTTCTTACCATGCATGTTATTTACAACTTAAAAATCATAATATGATACAAGTGTTAAGAGGAAAAGACATAGCTATCAGGGAGGGATGAAATAAAGAATTAAGTTGCAAGCATACCTGGCTTATAAGACATTCCCGGAGGGAAGAGAAAACCTTGCTGGGCGGCGGCTGCTGCTGCCAGAGTGCGTTGGTCGTGTGGAAAAATGGGGATCATGAGCGGAGGCATGTGACCCTGGACCTGCTGAACAGATAGGGAGCAGAGATCAGAGAGAGGCCTAAGCATAGACATGGTACACAGAAACGCATTGCCCACTCAGGGGGAGGCCAGATCACAGCTCTACCTAACGTGTGCTGACAGGGGGCTCCGCGGCAATGATGGCCCTCGTGTGCTCGCACAATACCTGGTCGAGCTGCGCCTGCTCTTAATCCAAACCACAATTTCACCTCGGTACATCAAAGGGCCCACATACGCACATTGTTCCAGCATAAGTTAGAGGAAGTGACAAGCAGGACAGAGAGCATAGAGGCTCAGTAGGTGCGTTACGGCTTCTGCAGAGAAGTACTGTACGTGTTCAAAGAGGCATTTACCAACAGCCTGCTGCTGCAATAGATACAACATGTAAGCGAGAGGATTGTTGAATGCATTACACAGGTGCAGAGCAGGATAGATAAGCATGTACATACACGAACACACACACTCATCTCACAGATAAAAGAAGATCAACTACTCACATAATCTTGGATCATTTATACACGAGAAAGAAAGCCATAAGACAATCTGGTAATTTACAACAACGCCTTCAACACGGGGAAAAAATAGCAGGCAGTTGAAAAGTGCTTGCCACGTGTTGTATCTCAATTTAATGTAATTCTCCGACTGTCTGTTCCACTCACATATTAACCTTCACTGTACAGCCTGTTGCTGGCTTGCCGACTGGGAATATCAACACAAACTCCCTGCATGTGTGTGTCAAGGGTGGGTGAGTAGCTTATGTCTCAAAAGTGGTGTGTGGGGGTTTTGCACACATGTTACAAGGTCCAATCTTACTGTCATTCTCTGCTTCCTGAACCTCTATGATGGGGAGCAGCCCAGCTACCAAGGGCCTGCGAGGGTTAATCTAGCACTGAGCCAGGCCACCTCAGGGGAACCTGCCTGGAAAATGGGTTAATAAAGGTCATCCCCCAAAATAAACACTTTACAGAATGTTTCTCCATTCATCCCTCTTTAAAATCAACTTGCAATAAAACGGGTCTGGGTGCAATTACTGCTGCTGCATTGGGGCATGAAATCAACCTGCTCTGAGCAACAACTCCCCCCGCCCCATGTTCTGGCTGAGGTCTGCTATGATCTCCACTTTTTCAGCCTGTGCAGCTCCCCCTGTAGACCCTTTACAGAGAAGTTGCACCCAGTTTCTTTCTCAGCGAGTAGGCAAAACCTACTTAAAACTACTTTATTGATCTGTCCAGAGGTGCAGAGCTAGACTGAAAACTAAATAAATAGAAGCATTTTATGTCTACTGAGCTTTTACAGAAGTGCAAGTGCAGAAAGTGCATTACAGAAGAATAGAAAAGTATGTAATTCTTCCAAAAGTAATTCTGTAAAATGTGCTGTTGCTGAAGAAAAATAAATGGCCAAGGAGACTGCGACAAATGACCTTAAATAAAACATTGCTTTATAGGGATTTCTGCTCCAAGTTTCCAGCCGGAATGGATGAAGGATGGATCTTGGCCTTGCACGTATGGCACATATGGAAAAACACAATAATTAATGTCACAACATGAGGTAGGGCCAGTGACAGGCGGGGGGGAGGGGGGGTGCGCACACACACACACACACACTGGGGAACACAGCTTTTCTCTGTCTACGTATTTGGACGGTAAAACCAGATGGAGTCTGTTACTGAATGCGTGGTGGTCACAGGGCAGAAAAGGGCGCTCCTAAGTCCACATCGCTCCAAGTGTGTTACAAGTGCTACATTTTCATGGATTAGTTTAAATCCGTGATTAATTTGAATCTATCACATATATTGAATTTGTCCCAAAAAAAAAACAAGGTTGTTATTCAAATATTTCTGTAACTGACAAATACCACAGACATCTGACAATAAAACCCCCCACTTTTTCCCAATTTCTTCTACCAATGCTTGAATTAAATGGTTGGTGAAATTTGCCAACTTCCAACAGTTTACTTTAGTTCAGTCACTTTTTAGAAGCAACTAATTAATTCATGGCTCTTGCTCTCTGTGTCCTCTTACTCGGACATTCACTGGATTCCTATAATCCATTTTCAAATCAAACCAGCTAAACACACTGAGCCAAAACTAGGGGAATAATAATTATGATCTTACACAAGAAGAAAAATACATTTAGATATTTCTATGATTTATTTCATTTCACAATTTAATTGAATTATGTTATTTGAGAAGACAAATTGCATTAATTAGTATTAATTAATTGTACAAGAGATAAATGCTAAATATCTGCCATACATAGAGATTCACCAAGGCAAGACAGTGTGTAAATGTTGGGGAAATGGCATTGAGTTTGAATTGCAGTGATTTGCAGTAATGAGCTTCACACATTAAAGTTTAATTTAGGCAACTAATGTCAGAGAAAGGCAAATCAAATTGTGAGGAGCTTCAAGGTGGGAACAAATAGTGGAGGTTAGTTGAGCTGTCAATTAACAGCTAGCACAGTGTCTGAGCAGATTATAACATCCTCCCAAGTGTTTAGTTTTAGTATTTAAATATAGTAGAAGAAAAAATAATAAAATAAAGAAGTACATTTTGGAAAACAGAGACAGAAAGAGCTTCCACTCTCCTTCTGTTACTATAACCCCAACCCCCCTCCCCTTTTAAGAGTTACCCTCAAGTTCATCTATGTATGGGCTGAGTGCCCGGGATATTTCTATTGCCAAGATGATCTTGAGGAGCCTGAGAATGAAGTGGAGCAGATGTGAGCAGGGCACTTGGGCAGCATCCTCCCTTCTACTCGTAAATACAGCTGCATTGTTGTGCTGGCACTGCTCTTCCTTTGTCTTAGCACTGCTAAGTACTGGATAATGTCATTTCACACCATCTGCCCCCAGGCTTCATTAAAGATACATGAATGGGCTATCTTATAAGGAACAGGTGCTATTGTTTGTCCCTCAAGACCCAGCACTAAGGATCTGACTCTGAATACTTGAAGAGGAGCATCTGTAGTGATCAGTCAGATAGACTTGGCTGAGGCCCCCATCTCTGCCAGCATGCGCTCCAACAGAGGTTTCCGGGGGAACTCAGCCGCCTTGCAACATGTATCATCAATTCAGATGACCTGATGAAGTCTGTAGCAGGCCAGCACGCAATCTGTTTCTCTCTCAGGGAGACGTTATATAGTATTTGATAAATAGAGCCAACTTGTAGTTCTAATGCAGGGAGGATACTAAGGACCATATTGAAACCTTATGAAAGATATAAATAGATTTATTTTTTATTAAGAAATGTTACAGGACAATTTATTATTTTTTGTTTTTGCAACATTCAATACAGATAATATACATTGATCAAGTTATATGAGAAAGGGGTGATACTTGCTTAATTGACTATGCAATTGTTTTACAACAGCAACCAGTTGTGAGGTCAGACTGCAGACTGCACAGACAGACTCATCTCTGATGTGTAAATACACAAGGTATAAAAGACAGGGGAGACATGAAAGAGCTACTATAGTATCATAATGAATAATGTAGTTTTGCTACTGTACAACTAGCTTTTATTTTTTTGTAATTACTTTAAGATTTACTTGTTATAAAATGCAAATAGCACTTAACAGACTTCATGTGATTTGGGGGGGGGGGACACACATTTTGAAAATATTTCTACAAAGTGGTGTTGTTCCACCCTCAACACACAGGCAAACAGCTTCAGAACACTGAGTGCAAATGGAGATGTACAGGGCATTACAGCACTCACTTGGGCCCCTGTCAACACCCATGTTCCTCACTGTCTGTTATAGCCTCTACAAAGCACCCAGGAGGCCTGAAGACCCCCTGCTAGCTTCCCCTCTGAACCCCCTTACACTTCCATGCACTGATCCACACTCACGTTTGCTACTCACTATGGACCACAACGAGAATTGTTGTTTTTACTGCCAGAATCAGTCAGTATTAAGAATAAAAGACAAAATGTGCTAAAAAGACAAATAACTGCCTCATTCCTGCCATGTTTCATGGTTATTAGCTTTAAAGGACTGGTGAGCTCCTACGTCTAATATCCTGATTAATTGCTACTTGACACCTTTTAACACACCTATCACACAGATGCTCATTTTGGATATAATGTGCATTCATTTACCTTGAGGAGTCTTGTAAAAAGTAAAACCACTTAAAGTACTTTATGAAAATACTGACAATACAAACCTAAGTAGCCAAGATTTCTGAGGAGTTCATGGTGAAAATGTTCTTCTGTACAGTGCTTTAGGTTATAATGAGCTTCTTTGATAGACAGGATGTAGGGTACACAAATCCAAAACCTTCTAGATGTGCTGGATCAAAAATCAAACTAAAGGCAAGAATCATACAAAAGATTTGCACACTGTATAAATAGCCCCTATCAATTTTAACTGAGCAATGTTTCAATCTATTAGAGGTCTCCATCAGGCATTGTCAAATCACCATCACAAATAGTGAAAAGGGCAAAAACAACAATATCAAGATCAATATTAAACAGGCACATACTAAATATGATACATCAGAAGTTGGTCAGATATGTATCATAAATTACATAAATTATCTGGAAAAATTATTTAAAAAAAACTCTACAATATATAAAAAATATTTCAAAAAAAGTCTAAAAACAGAAAACAGAAATATATTACTTGGCCCAAAAATTTTTTTTTCTAGGACTACAGACAACAATTGGTCAGAATTTGTATTTATACCTACAACAGGAAAGACAACATTAACAACATAAACAAAAAGTTTGCATCAACAGATATAAACTTTTGGGAAAGGCAATCATATTTGTATTAAGATATCTGTAAAGGTAAAGTAGTTCTGTCAATCATACGAGAAACAAATGTTTTGCTTTTTTTTTTAACTATAACCATTTACAAAATATTTTTGAGGTCAAGCCCTAAGGTGATCAGTGTTAAAGGTGAAAATATATAATGCCTTTTCTTTTCAAAAGGATATTGTTGATATTCCCTCCACTTCTGGGGGTTTTCACATGTTCATTCCCAGTGTAACTCAGTGTGGATGGGTTGAGTTTGAATGATTACTTATAATGATTATCTTATAATGAGCCCCTTTGCCATTAGGAAAATATCACAATCACCAACAGTCATTTAGAGGAGGACTCACATTTCACTGACATCTCATTTTAATACTTACTTCCACACTTTAGTAGCTGTCAGATCCGTAGCTCTCGCTAACCTTCTTTTTCACATACTCTATAGGAGGGGTTCTGTAATTTCACCCAGGGAGGATAGACTCCAGCTGTTGCTGTAAGAACTGATAGTTCACACTTCGTTCCCCCCGCTCTTTGCTGAGCTTCACACTGAACTGCTGCGAGCGAGTAGAAATCACCTTTTGTGATCCATTTGAATGGAAAGTGATCTTGAGGAAGCTGGCATGTCTGGCTACATCCCAACAGCAGTAACACACAGTAAAACTGACACTAGACAGCAGGATATGTTTAACACCCGCCACTGTGTACACAGCCCGCTGGGTGTACACTGTACTGGAGCCTAACCAGGAGGAAAATCACTCAGTGGAAGCACTTCTGGGCGGCTGAATCCTCTGTGTTGCTTTGGGATTTTTTTCCTCCAATTAAACAATCAACAATTATTTAATCCCAGTCCTTTACAACAGGTCACTTATTTTCAGCCAGTAATAGTCCACTGTACACTAAACACAGTTACACACTGACACATCTCATGGTAAACACACACACTAATCAAACAGAGACGTGATGGTGTGTGGATTTGTCTGTAGCTAATGGTAATCAGACAAATTGATCAATAGATTTGATCCAGATTTTGATGCTCCAGACTTCTGCTTTTAAATGAAGGTCTTCATACAGTGTTACCACCCACTCCACTGAAGCACATTATTCCTTCTCATCTGCTCTGGAAAATTAGCTCACTGGAGAAGCTCAGGTCACCAACAAAGGGCCCTTGTCCTGGTCAAGTCTCTGACCTTCTCTCCTCACTTCCTTCCTGCATCTGAAATTGTACAGCACCCTTTTCTACAGAAGTCAAAGACTGACATCTAAAGCCAAAGATCAATAGCAGTACAAACAGTAGCCTGAAAAAAGTGTTAAAATATTATCATTGAATATGTGGGGTATAGCACTGACTGTGACAGCCGGCACTGTTTGCTCAGGTTCGAGTGTGACGCTGCACATCAGTCACGCCTGTGTGTATTATACTGAGTGCTGTTGAGGATAAAGTGCAGCAAATCCAGACACTTGAGTCAGGTCAGGCCATCCAGAGGGAATAACCAATAGATGACTTCTTGTTCCACTAATTCCTTACACAGTAAAACAAGCCTTCTTGGAAAACAGCCATTCCAATATGTCTATATTAAGTCGACGGGAGCTTGAAAGCGTGGTAGTCCAGCCCTCTGACCCGCCTAAAACACCCCACCCCAAATCCCTCCATCTCACTGCTCCTCATGATTTCTGGATAAAACCGCAGGCTACTGTTTGCTTAAGTACACTGGATGGCATTTATAAGATTTCCCCACACTTTTCTCATTGAATGCAGTTTCAGTATTAAATATTGCAGGAAAAATAATAAAAGCCTAAAGCTTAAGTATGAGTCAAAATAAATAAAATAGGTAGAAAAAATAAGGAAATAAGGATCACATTGCATCTGTAATTTAAATGATGTTCTTAAATCAGGACAAAGGACAGACGCACACATGTATTTATTGGCCTGGAATGTGATCTATATTTAATAGAAATTGTCTACATTAAGCAAATTTTACAAATTATTTATAAAATGTATTTTAATTTGAATTCATATCAAAAATAAGGCATTTATTCTTCCTACTGTGTGTGCAAACTGTTTTTATGCTACGGCTCTCCATGACATTACATTCTGTTTTTGACTCTGAACACACTAAAATCACACATTTAGATATACATTTTTTTTAAATGCATTTCTACATACTGACACAATGTACATCATGACCTGTGGTCACAGCAACACACACATTGCCACCTTTCACCATTTAACCTGTACATTTTTTACATTAAATTCAATGTCAGATTTAGATTTAGAAATATGAACTATGAATATTTTTGGTATGGGGGAGGGGCACATACATGGAAGTATTAATGAATATTCTTTCAAGGTCTGGCCATAAAATTAAGGTTTGCAGTAAACTGGCCAAATCCGCAGGGACTCCCTCAAACAGCATGTGTAATGACGGGAAAGAAGAGAACAGACACAAACAAACCTACTTGTGGGTTTGAGGCCGGCATCATTATCCTGCATATACATCCTCGCTGTATGGAAATAGGAATAAGTGAAATGCCTGTGACCCTTATTGTAGGGGGGTGAGTGAGGTTCTAAAGAACATTGGACATGGGTTATTCATATAGCCAGCTACATCCATGTGATGTGAACAGGGTAGGCAGAGTTGGAAATACAGGGATTTATGAATTAATATGGCTTTAAAGGTATATAGGTAAATATCACATCTTAAGCACTTCAGAGCAAGCAGAATGACACAGATACTGTGCACTGTTGTTAGTTTTGTGATTATAAAAGACTGAAAAACACATGACCTTATGTTTTGGCATTGCTTGTGTTATCCAATAGGAAGCATGAGTCATTCTTGATAATTTCATAATTTGTGAATTTAAAATTTGAGGGAAAAACCTATATTTCCACATTAACAGAGAATCTACAAACTCTATTTTGTCTAATTTTGAATTTGTGTGACCGTATTATCCACACAAAGGCTGGATTTCCCCTGTCCCATCCTCCAACTATAGACTGAGGCTCTGTCCTCACTGTTACCTCTCAGCTGCTGGGGCAGCAGAAAACAACAGAGCCCATTCTGTTGTCCAGTGGGCCTGTTGGGAGGGGCAACTATATTGAAGGCACACATGTGCTGAGGCTTTCAAACATGCTCAAATATCATGAGCACATCTAATAATGGGAAAGAGAAACAAAAGCATTTTGTGAAAGATAAAACAAGAGAGGCACTATGATGACTTGGTTAACAAAAAATAACACTTTTTAGTTTGAATTGTGTTTAAGAATTAATTCCAAAGTTAAGAAAATGAGCAAGAAAAAAAGCAAGAAGTGTCTTTCAGAACTGATTTATGGAAGAGACAAACAAACAAAAAAATTCTACAATTCTGTTTCTATGAAAAATTGTGCAGGACAAAATGGTTCATTCATTGTGTTCCATTGGGGAATGCTTGGACTCTCCTTCACCCCAAAAACAAGAAGCTCCTTTTTTGCGTTGGCCATGGGCTGAATGCTTTGCTTTGCCACCCCAGCCCTAAGAAAACACACACCCCTTTCTCCCTGCCTGCTGCCCGTACACAGTAGATCCTATTAATGCAGCTCCTTCTCCCTGTTAGTGTGCCCACTGCTGAGGATGATGGCCACGCAAAGCCAACGCAAAGACAAAACAGTTTGCACAACATTAGCAGAAAAAACAGAGTCCATGCAGAGAGGGAGAGGAAACTAAATCAACATCACACTGGAGGATGTGTTCTCCCCCAACTGATATTTTCCTTTCGGGGTTGGGGCACAATGGATGTTAAGTGTAGGCGCTCTGCCTTCATCCAGGGAAGATTTGTGGAGCTTCAAACAGGTGCTTCATTGTGATATTCACACAGAACACAGAAGTACTTAATTTCATTTCTAATTTACATGTAGAGATGTTAAGTTATCAGGGTTGTTTAACACGCATGATTAAAACCACCACCACTTAAAACCACTAGTATGATTAATTTAAAAAGGAAAGTTCACATTCTTGTATGCATATACTGTGATACAACACAACTTCATTCTTCCTCATATATTCTGTCTTATGTCGATTATTCTTAACACCTGTGAGAAATGATAGAAGGCTGGAAGTTTGTGTAATAAATTAATCTGTCCCAAGGCTGCTTTATGAAACCCCTCAGGTGACTAATTTTAAGTAGACCCTCAGGTGTGATTTCACACATAACAACCATTCAATGTGGCACCTCTCAGATGGAGCCTCTTAATTATCACTGCTTAAACTGCTGAGGTGTCTGAATACAAAGGCCAATTACACAAAAGCATGGCTTTATTGTGTAATTTACAGCAATAATGGATCTATGTTTGTCTACATTCTTACCTCACTGGCAAAGACACAGTACAACCCACGCATATGTTTCAACTGACTGCATTTAAAAAGACTCAATAAAGCCAGTAATCATTTGTTTGACTTTGACAAAGCAACAATTGATCAGTCTATCTTTTTTTTAAAAAACTTCTGAGAAAAAAACATTCAGTAGCCCTGGTCAAATACCATATCTTAAAGCTATACACATGTTTTAAGTAAATAAAAGGGACATTCATTGAGGGAAATGGAGGCACGGGCTCCTTAAATTCTGCCATGAAGACGGTATCATACCCTAATCAGACAAAATCCACAGACCCAGATCATTCAGGAAACATCTACTGTTTATATTCCTAAACCAAGGATTTGTTTTAACAGACAAAACCCATTATGTTCCAACTGCTCATCCACTTAGCTTCATTTTCAAACCATCACTGCCATTGCCGAGGTTGTTTCTATTGCACCTTTTTGCGCATGATTAAGTTTTAACAGGGCCACGATGGCTTTACTGTTTAAATTGCGCATGACTTTATTTAACGTCAGCGTTTCTTCTGCTTCCTGACAAGAAGTCACATTTCATAACTAATTAAATTGATCCCTCCCCATCGATAGAGTCCACTAAATTGAATTATTTGTATCCAAGTGTCAATATATTAAATCACAGGGGCTAATGAGTCGGGTCACCGCTTTCTTTTATCTTCGGTCTTGCATGTGCACATCTTCATCAGCTAACAGTCTCCTTAAATGGAGGATGAACATGCTGGACTGAGCCTCCCTGGGCGAGAGCCAAGCCCGTCTGACTAGGCTGTTAATGCCCCCACATAATCCTACTAGCAGGCTAACACAGAGCTCTTCAACACAAGGGAAAGCACTGGCAGCACAGCGTCTACACAGGCACAGACACGCGTGTGCACACAGCAGCACACACTTCGTCACTTAAACACGCACACACACACATTATCATTTCCCTGCTCTATTATTCTCTTATTATCATGCTAACAGTTCCAATCTAGCTGTGCTAATTGGGGCACTTGCACATTCTCTTTAACAATGTCTATTTTTGTGCTTTTTTTCCTCCTGCCAGTGCATTAATAAGAGTCTCACACTGAGAACATCATTTGTGCTGGGGAGACAACAAAAGCATCTGAGAATACACAAATTAGCACTATTATCTTTGTGCAATTACCATACAGCCCTGTTTATTTAAACTCATCTGACTGATTTAAAATATTTACCATCATGTTGTAGTTTTGAAGTCTTTGCTTCTCTAAATTGGTAACCAAACAGGATCAGTGCATTAAATTACTGCATTGGGTTGAATAACATGCATATTCCTTTTTGTAATAATGAAGCAGTCATTATAAACCAATACTACTAAAAGCCATTTTATCATAAAAGGATATATACACTGTGGCAATGAGCCACTTTGACAGATTTCTTTTTGTTCTACAGTAGCTGGGGGATATGATAATGTCTGGTGCAGGACTACACAAAAGTAAGGTTAGGGTTAGGGTTACTTCAACTGTTATAAAAGAAAAAAGAAACAATGGTGACACAGTCCCTTTTGCAAAGCATGATGATAGAGGCATCGGGTTGTGTGGGGTCTTGCAGGTATGAAGGGATCAGTAAATACAGCCAGATACAGGCATAGTTATTGGGGGAAATTGCTTCTTGGTGATAAAGATCTTACATTGACTTGATGATTTATGTTCCAAAAGGGCCATGACCCTAAGCATACAGCTAAATCACACTGGAATGGTGTCACAACAAGAATATGAAAGTCTTTGAGTGGTGCAGCTCCAGATATGCCCAGATAATACAGATGTTTCCAGAAGACTGAAAGTTGCAGTTAAAGTTGCATCTATAATGTTTCATCTAGATGGATGACTGTATTTTTAAGGAAAGAATTATTGGACAATTTGTTGCTGTCACAATTTCTGAATAGATTTGTAGGTGCAAACTGAAACAACAACGATCACTGCCATCATTTAAAAAAAAATAGTACAAGCTTGTCACAAAAACACAAGTGTTTAACTGGGCAGACTCCAGAGCTACTGAATACAGAAGACACTTTTACAGAGCTTCCCCTGTGAATTCTTTGGCCTCTTTGTAACAGAGGGAAAAGAAATGGGAAAGCCATGTGCAACTGACTAAAACACACTGCTATTCAGATTTTTTCCTCTTCTAAAAATATATTAAGTGAGCGTTAACAGCAGCATGCAAGATTATATTGTATTAAAGGAAAGTGGCATCTCAAGCTCCATGGCTTAAATTAAATAGGCACTACCATAAAATTCTAGGTTTTTTTGTTTTGTTTTTTGTTTTTTGGGGGGTTTTTTGTTTTGTTTTTTAATAACCAAACAGGACCTTAATAGATTGTGTATCACACAGACTTAGTCGTGACCCCTTCACTAAGGCCCTGGCTTCACTATGAATTGTCAGACATGTTTAAGAAGAACTTGGTCCTTGTTCTCTCAGACAACATGTCTGTCTGTGTGTCTGTTGTCCTCTCCAGTCTCAAAATATCTCCCTTAAAATCAACGTCTAGCTTGTCCATGTTGGAAATGGTGGACATCTGGGGTTCTCTGGTGGTACATACCATATAACCGCAATGTCCGTGGCTTGATTCCCAGCTGGGGAATTGTTGTTTCCTTCTTTCCTGTCTCGCTAAAGTGACTTTCAAATGAAGGCAAAAGCCAATAATGAAATAGTGGGCATGTAAATACTGGGGTATTTAATTTCATCTTTAATATTGAAACCTTTTGCTTCAAACCATTGAATGTGAAATGAATGTCACTCCACTCTTTATTTTCACACCATTAAAGATACATGTGAGAAAGCCTCTAAGACTTTGAAGTGTGCAGTTGAACAACAATATATGTGATTCTCTGCTCTCTTTTTTTTTTTTTAAATGAAAGAGACACACACATAAGCTGTGCGTGTGTGTTTGTGTGCAAGTAAAACAAAAACAAAAACAAAAAAAAACTCCACAATGGCCTCCGTAGAAATCCATTATCTTTCTAATCTTGGACCTCAGAATGTACTCAGGGCTGGCACATCAATGCCACAGATAATGATAAATGACAATGTCCTGATGTTATTATGTTTTTATGGGAAAAGAAACATTTTATTGAAATGTTTCGGATTAAAAGCATCCCTCTGTTTCATCTGGGGAGCTCGGCTTTCTCCAGTCTGTTTGTGAAGATAAAGTTCACCCTGACCTTTCAGCCAATATTTATTCTCTTGATGTGTGTATCAATGCAATGCGTGGGTCCCTGTGTGCCTGTGTACTGTACACGATCACCTCTGTGCATGTGGGTATCTGCATGCCTGGTGTGTGAGAGTCAAACCATGGCTTGTATCTTAACAGACCCATCCTTGAGGAATGCATGGGGTCATTACCATGTGATGGATGCTTGTGGTACAGCTCTGGACAGAGTGCAGTACTGTTGAGCATTTTATTTTACTTTATTTTATTTCATTCAGAAAGATTTTGATAAACTCATACTGTTAATACTATAATCTGCTGACTTCTTTGTAACACGTATCCTGTCCATAACTCTCATGTGCTGAAAATGCGTATGATAGAACAGCTAGTCAATAGAGAGTTGACAGTCTGATGGTTAAAAACGTGATGTTGTTTAGCTGTTCATCTGCTGCGACTGCTCATCCATTAAGAAAAGATGAAACATAAAGCCAAAAAGAAGAGAATCAAATAATGTGCCTGAGAGATACTGAGACAAAACAAAGTAAGCGAAAGTGAAATTAATTTCCTTTTTGTCATCCCTGAGACTCAGAGCGATAAGTAACTTAAGGGACAAATCAGTTCTCTGCTAATATATATGTTTAATTGTCATGTGTGCCTGGTAAATCCTGAATGGTGTTTCAAATTTTCAGCTCAATCAACTCAGAACTAATCTCATCCTAGGATTGAATTAGTGCCAAGATGATTTCAAATGGCAAAGATGGACTGAAGGAATACAAACAAGCTGAGGGAAAACACACAAAGCCTTGAGCTTAAACTTATGATAAGCCCCCCTAACACTGCAATCAAAACATCTGCTATCTTAAAACAAGTGAAATTGTAATCCTGAAGGACAAAGACTAAATCTCTCTCCCACTCTTGTAAGAGTGATGAGAAAAGATAAGAAGAGAGATGGCTATTCAAAGGGGAAACTTGATTAAACTGCATGCTGCCTTGTTCAAAACCTCACTAACTAAAACTAAAAACTACACACTTGTGACTGATTCCCTTCAATTCACATGCAAAAAGAAAGAAAAAAAACCTTGAAAGCATACATATAGCGTGCCAACAGCAGTCTCAGGTTGCAGTCCCCATGGTTTTATTGTTTGGACAGTTTACAGTGATAACTGATGTGATCAGTTACATCATCAATATGAGTGAGGGGCTTTCTTTTGGTTTCTTCCCTGAAGCCAAAACAGAAGGACTTTGATGGCCAGTAGAGTCTCCAATAAAGTTTAGTGCTCTTCATGCTAATAGCAGAGTAACTCAATCCCCCAACACTACTTACTACTTTGCTAAAAGTCTGTGACATACAGGCTGGAAGCTTGTTTACAGAACTAATTAAGTCAAAGCTGTTATATATTAAAATGGCCAGGACATTTTTAAGAGGCAGCAGTAATGAAAACAGAGTGGCAAAAAATGCTACACTAAGTTGCCCATGCCTCTCTTTTATCTCCTCTTTTTGCTGCTCCAACTCCAGAGGAGTGGCCATCTTCACACTGGATATTTGGAGGAACTTCTGCTTTAAAGGACTTGATGTTGTATAGACAGTGTTGCGCATGATCCAACTTATTTGAAGTATTAAGAGGAAACTGTATTTGTTCCTAGGTGGTGTTCCTTCTGCTAAATGCCAATAGGCAGAGGATCAGATGCTCTTGGCATGGGACTCTTTTGTTTAATTGTGGATGTGGGGTGTTTATTTAGTTTTTTTTTTTAATCAGAGCATATCTGTGGTTTTTCGGTCAAAGGAGAAGCTTGTAGACTGGGCTTTGCAAGAGAGGACTTTACTTATATCTCTGTTCAAGTGTTTGAAATGGATATTTACAAGTACATTCCCATACACACTCGACTCCCCCACCCTCTCTCAAAATCATGCATCAATGGAATTTTCAGGTATCATTTGCCTTTAACTTTGTGATGAAGGTAAGGGCCTCTAAAAGTGACATGCATTAAGACTGTGTCCTCATGCTCAATGATATAAGTAAAGGGCCCTCCATGATATGAGTAATATTAGCCCCTTAGTAGTGTATAAGGTACTTCATTTCAGAGTGTTTTCTAGACAGAGTGTCATGCTCTTTGCTTCTCTTTAGAGGAGTGTAATATGGACTAATTTTTCCCATAGACTGTCCACCGTTGAAGTGAAAGGTCCAGACTAGTGGCTTCTCAAGAACATGTTGACAGTGAGGCCTTTCTCTTGCAGAGAGCCCTTGAGAGAGGCATTTTGATATCCCTGCAGTAAATATGGTTGTTGTGCTAACTGCTGTTTGTGTCTATCATAAGAGCCAACAGCGTTAGATAGACATGGGTACGATGCCCTACGTGATGCTCATAAGGTAAAAAGGTCTTTAGCAAACAACTCACATACTATTTGTATGAGTCACTTCGGCATGGCTCGTGTAGAAATAATTTGTTGCAACTGAAATGATAAAATGAAAGGAGAGGCCAGGGAGTTGTCAGTAAAAAGAACAAGCAGCGGAGGAGGAGGAGGTGAACGGAGAGGGATGTGCCTGACACTAAACACACCCATCAGAATAATGTTAGCTCCACTCGGGCAGCTAGGCTCACAGCCTTGACCACTGCCAGTGACCAACTCTGAAGAACCCTGTACTGCAACATGCTGGGTGGTCTCTCATTGCACCACTCTGTACTGTACCACATAAGGCAAGCACAAAAACACACTAATGAGAGTGAGGAATAAGAAAAAACAATGCCAGCCACACAGCATAATGGCAGTAAGTTTCAGTAGCTCTTGTGCTGTGAGAAAGCGTGCCACGTTGGCCTTCTGGGACCGACTCGTTTCAGAAACATTTACCAGCCTCTTTCATGTCCTCCACCTCCAGGCTCTTCTCCATCAACGGGACTCATTAGCTGTTGTTACTTTACCCCTTTTTTTGTTCATTAAGATGTGCTAATTATTCTCCTCCATATTTTAAAGCCCTCCCGATTACCAACAGGCAATTAACATTTGATGAGAGTGATGAAAGTTAGTGTGACACAAAATTTCAAGACAAAAATACAAGAAGTATATAAAAAAGAGAAGAGAAAAAAAACAGAAGTTAGCAATGATATTTACTTTAATGTTGAATTTTATTGATCTATGCTATTAAAACCAGACATTTGCCTTATGGTGACAGCTACGGTGCACTAATTACACTGAAGAAGGAGAAATGTTGTAGTAATCAGTGTGGAGAAAGTGAGAGGTGTAAGTTGCTGAGTGTTACAGTTTGTCTACACAGGAGGTGTTTCAGTCGTGTTTTTCAGTCATCTGTCTAACGCACTTTTGGCACGGCAGATATGCTCCCATTTCAATCAATAAAATTGTCTACAAAGGCTGCGTACTGGCTTCAGTTTCACTCATGCTATATGCGCAAAACTACAACCTACCGTTTGGTTGTTGTTGTTTTGTGCATTTGAAGAGCAAGTCTAGTTTTATGCACATAACTACAGTGATTGTGTATTGGCATCAGACCACTGCCAAAACACTCAATACTGTTCTTGAACATGTACTGTGTAGATACAGATGGAGGTCTGATGCTGCTGCTGCTGCTGCTGCTGCTGCTCTGCTAACACACTGCTTTTGTTATGCAGCCTGTGCAGACATTATGTTAGAAGGCCAACAGAAACACATTCACTGACCTGGATCTGCTGCTGGAGGAGGTTGATTTTGTGCTGCTGCTGTAGAAGCTGCTGCTGTTGTCTTGCAATCTGGTTGGAAACAGAAGTAGATATGGGTAATTAACATAAATAAGAGGAGGAATAGCACCATTTAGTATTGATCCTCTGTTTTTGCTTGACAACATTATGTAGGAAGTCTGTTGTAACTGCAGGAAACATACCAGATACAGAGTAATGCTATCCAGGCCAGTTACAGTGTATTAGAAGATGGTTTGAGATAGAGGACGTAGTGTATGTAAGAAATATGGCAGTTACAGTTGAAATTTTAGGTTGCAATATTAGTAAAAGTCTAATATTGCATTTCTGTTTTTACAGTTTATGTTCTTCTAAACAAATTGCCTGCAAAGTCTGACAACAATCCACATATTTTCAATTTCTAAAATGTGAATGAAATGAACTGTGAACTGCACTGTCAAATTAGTGGTAAAAGAGAATAAATGATTTACAGGACAGATGAACATGGTGATGTTGATGACTAGTACAGGCAGGGTATGGGTGACAGAGGTCCCCACCACCCCTGAGTGACTATCAGCCACACCACAATCCCTCTCATCTGCAGTCCCCCTTTCTACATTCCCACTTCATTGAGCATGACAACCTAGTTTTAAGTGTCATTTAATTTTCATTTTTAAATATAATTACAAAGTGTTCACTGTAAGATATCGGTCGTCTGCAAATGTGTCAAGATTAATTTGTGCTGGCTTCCTCAGGAGTGTCAACAGTTAATTACTGTGTTGTATCTTGATGGCTTGATGACATGCTCTCAGCGGGCTCTCTCCTTCTCCCTCTCTTTTTTTCTCTCCCTCTCTTCCCCTATTTTATTAGTATTCTTCCATTTTTTAAATAAAATCAAATAATAAAACATCTCATATCACTGTTCATTTACGCTGCAATGTTCACAAAGCCTACAGAGTTGAGTGTAGTTTGCAAATGAACATCATTGATTGAAAAAGAAATCAATACTGTTAATGTATTATTAGTGTACTTTGACCAAATGCATCACTCCAAGGTATATCGTCTATCTCTTCATTTACCACAGGAAGGTCTGAGTGTGCTGAGAAAACTCTGAGTGAACTCCTTGCTGATAATTGACTCATAGCCATTAGGGTGGCTGGTGATAATAAAAGTGTCGCCTGTGTGGATAGTTTGTGTCCTTATTTCTTCCCAGACATTAACACACTTCATGGCCTCTGCTAATTTGCTGATTTGTACAATATGGCTCATTGGCCTGATTTGTGCTGCAAATCTAATGCCAGGCTTGTTCTAATAGGAGTCAATTTATAAGATATAGAGGACTTCCATGTTTAATATAACGTTTAATTCTCACATTCCCTCACACTTGTTAGTACAAGTCATAATAACATTTTTTTCTACCACACAGCAAAAATGTGGGCGAGAGAGCATGACCGAAATATCTGAGGTAATATAGAATATAACATCCCCTAAATCTAATATTATTCCAAATTCCTACCAAGGAGTGAGATTTTATTGGCATATTTCAGGCATGAAATTTAATATGAAATAAAGAGTGAAGTGACAATTTGTTACAAATGTATTTAATGGGGTTTATTAGAGAGAGGATAGAGGAAACAGAGTAAATAGGATTAAAGAGGAAGGGGAATTAATGTTTTAAACAGTGTGTAAGAAAGAAAGAAAAAAGGCAATTATCTAGGAGAGAAAAAGAGACAAAGAAAGAGGATAAGAATGTGACAAGGTAAAGGAAACAGTCAACAGTTACCTGCTCCTGCTGCTGACGCGCTAACTCCATTTGCTGCCTCTGTTTCTCCATCTGTGAGGCAGCGAGCTTCTTCTGTTCATCGTGGGCAGCCAGAAGCTGCTCTCGCAGGCTGATCAGCTGGGTGATCATTGTGGAGAGCTGGCGTTCCTTTTCTGCCAGGCTCTCTGGAGTACCTAGTGAGGAGAGAGAGAGAGAGAGAGAGAGAGAGGACAGAATAAACACGAGGTGGAGGGCTGAGACATACTCAGAGATACAAATGTGTTATGCACAACCGAAAGTAAAAATGTTTTGTAGTGTCTGTGGATAAATAACTCAGGTGTAGGCTTTGAAAGAAAGTCTACAGAGTGCCTTGGTCTTGCATAATGCTAAATATAGAAAAGTGACCATGCTGCACACACCAATCACCATATTGTGCTATTGTATTATACACGGTATATAGTACAAAGGAAACCACATGGGCAACAACCAACTGCAGTGAATTCACTAGTAGTGTTAAGGTCACACAGCCTGGAGTTGGCTATTTTACTATAGCTAGTGTTCACAGCTTTCAGGAGAAGAAAGAGAAGGAATTGTTCCCAGCACATAGACAAAGAGCTGCGGGGAGCTGTCAAACTGAGGTGGCAAATTATGCCAGACTACCAGGGGTGAATATAAAGAAAGTATGGAGAGTCACTGTGTTTGCACAGATATAAAAACTATACAAGTTTTCTTATGGTCATTTCAGCAACACGTTTGAGGAATTATTTGCAGTTGCTTGATTTCTGCTGAAAGGATTGTGCAAACCTCTTATTGTGAATGCACTGTGGCAATAATCATCATAAAAACATATTTTATTATAGTGATCAAGACTGAACAACAGACTTTTTATTCTGTTTGTAGTTAATGTCTGCATACTTAAAAAAAAGCAATGGCAGTCCAATAGGCGTACTTCCCTCTCCACAGTCACATGTCCACACTGTGCATGATAGAGAGAGCAGCCCTGCTGCACTGCTCTCTCCCTCCGCCTAATCAATGCTAAGTGATCCTACCATTGACTTACACAGCCAACATAATTGCCAGTGAGAGGCTAGACAGTAACTCACTCTCCTCCCACTGAACTCCTGTGTGACAAGCTGATCTGGGAGAACATACAGAAAAAAGAGATGGGAAAACCCGACAGAAGAGATGGAGAGAGAGAAAGAGGGAGAAGGACAAAAGCATAGAGATACAGATAACAGTACAGTGAAGTCTGGCCCGGGGCCAGCAGGAGCTGAATTCTTTCCTGGGTGTCTTCCTCTCGTCTCTGGCCACATCTGTCTTGAGTTTCTCCGAGAGCTCCCAGGGGCCCTCTCCACTCAAACTATTTTAATTTGACTAAACACCTGATTTATTTTATCTCTCCGATGAGGAAAGCCGTTTGTCTTAATAGGGCCTGTCAACCTCCAGAACCCATTCAGGGCAATTTACTGGCAGGCTTGTCTGAACCTCAGTTCGCCTCACTCTGCCTCCGCTGCCTCCACTGCCTGCTGCAATGGAAGAGAGCTGCAATTCTCCATTTATCCTCCTAACGAAAAAAAAGCACCTAAAAGCAGCTATTCATTGGGCCTGCGTGCAGTTTCCAAGGCCTGAATTGACTTCTTATTCACCCGACTACACTTGTTGTGAATGGCTTATCTGTAAAATTGATACAATCAGCACCAATTTTATTAACCTTTTGCTGTGTCCATAAAGGAGCTGCCTTATACAGGTCACCAACAAGATACATTGGTTGCTGTCACAATAAATCCATGCTATCAATACTGCAGTGGGAAGGAAGGAGGGACTGAAGAAAGTGAGACAGACAGAAAGGGAAGAAGAAAGAAAGGAAGTCATCTTCCAGGTGAAAATGAGGGCCATCAGGCCTTAAGGGTCAGTTTAGATGACCTTGAGCAGGGAACAAAACATCTGGACTCAATGATGCCTTTTCGGCCTGCCTAACTACACATTTCTGATGATCACTCAGTAGTTTAGGACTATCAACACTGGGGGGAAAAACAAATAAATTACAAAAATAATCAGGAATGTACAATATATATATATATTGTGTGTGTGAATGAATGTGGTGCTAAGGGTCAATAAAAGGATCTGCTGAGCTAGTCTGAGTGTGGAGAGTGCAGTCCTGCGCAGACACTAAGAGAATACTAACAGAGGGCCCATTGTTTTGATGCTGAGCTGAATTGTGGGAAGCCCAGACTGCCCTCTGTGCTGCTATTTGGGCCTTCACTCTTTGCTAATTTTTAACACTTTTTGGTTATGCTGTAGATGAACATTTTGACACAACTTTTTCACTATCAGTTAAACAAGTTGGAAGAGTTTCACCCCAGAGACTGTACATAGCTGAGCAGAAAATCAGGCGCATATGTTTTTTGTTGGCTTGTTAGTGTAAAAATCTCTTTCTTCCTGCTCTAAATTATGGATCAGCTTTAAAATGCAGATAAAACTTTTATTGGGCGGTGCAGAAGAGGAGAGTCGTGGTCTGTGTCTGACCAGCCTGCTGACAAAAGAGGCTGTTTCCTGCATATTGCATGGCTTTTAACAGCGGTGGGGCTGGGGTCTGCCTGTTAACATGTCTCCTCACATTGCACTTCTGATGCCAGACAGACAGCCCAGAGATGCCTTGGCGCTACATAAACCCCAGCAGCCAGCCTAGACCTAACATGTTGTGACATCCTCCTGTTAGACAACTGAGGCTCAGTAGGACAATTCCAGCCTGACACCGGAACAATATCCCAGGAGTGAGCGGTCAAGCTGCGCTGGCACTTTAGTTGTTTTCTTTCTCAGGCCACCATGTTAACTTAAGAGATGTTAGATTGACACATCAGATGGTGAGACGCTAAGTCTGTGTTGTTCAGTTCCAGCCCATTCAGCATTTACCTTTTGAGATTCCTGCCTCTTTTAAACGTCACAAAGTAGGGCAGAAAACATCAACGGGTGACTAAATAAATGATAAGAGGAAAACAAGCAGAGCCATGGTTGCTTGGGGAGGGATGGGGATATTTGAGCCTTGGGGTCTTTGGATAAAAGGCACTTTGTAGGGTGTGCGATTTGTTCTGTCCAATACCCACATCTCCCTCTCTCTTGGCTCCCTTCTCTCTGCTCTAATCAAGCAGTCTCTAATTTGGGTTCCAAGTCCAGTACCGGGGAAAAAGAAGGAGGCTTGTTACTTTGAAGAGTCCCGAGTGAATAACACAGATAAAAGATTCAGGCACAAAAAAAAGAAGAAAAGCGAGGGAGGGTGAGGGTGAAAAGGGGGGAAATCACAAGGCACCCTATTCTCTTCCCTTCCTTTGGTTAGGACAGCTGAGCCATTATGACCAGATCTGAATTGGGTTTTTTAGTGCCAGAAGACTGGAATTTCTTTGTCTCTCTATCAGTCAGCTATTGTGAATGTGTCCATATGCTGCAAGCCCATCCTAAGTAAATTTAAACATGTCCAAATGCTGCGATAGTACCAAGCTGTATTCACACTCAGACCGCACATAGCTAGAATGCCTTGCGTGCTGAAGCTTTCTCCCTCTGCTACCTCCTAAAGTGTGTGTGAATGTGGACACGAGTGTGTACAGATGTGTGCTGAGTGCCGCTCCAATCGATAAAATGTACAAGCCTAAGAGTAAATGCACATGTGTGTGAACTCTGGTCGTCTGACGCTTTGTCTATTCTCTCTTAGGAAAACAGAAAGAGCCAATTGAGTAACAGGGTATCCTTTATTGTTCAAATAGACATTTCAGCCCACAGACCATACTCCAAAATTATAACGTCGCATCAGCAAAAGCATTAAATGCAACCCAATCTTTGTACTAAATCTATTTCTGTAATATTAAATATGACTGATATATTACATGCTTTAGTCAGAAAACCGAGCTATTATAACAAGAGCTACTTTTATGGTATCCCTTTGCTTTTAACCACTACATACACTTGTTCTGCAATGCTACAAAGCCATATGTGTTTCCAATATAATAGTGTTAACGCGCTTCCATGTCCTACAACCAAGACAATATGAGCAACAGCTGTTTTACCTGGCTTGCTGCCTCTGCCATGATATAAAAGCTGTTAATCTTGCCAATAAAACACCATTAACAAGCATGAGCAATGATTCACAAGCACATGTCATCCACTGGCAGCAAAGACTTAATCCCAAAGCCCTCCTATATGGTATGAACATATAGGCTTCTTCTGCCCATCAAGTTGTCAAAGAAAAAAAAAAGTCAGATACTGTCAAGTTTTCACAACTCATGTACTTGAGACTTTTAAAAACCATTTACTGTTTAAATATGTTGATGGTAGTCTCAGAATATTATATAGAGTATGTACATGTGCAGAAGAGTTTGTATGTCGATTTTAAGATACTTTCACAGAATTAAAATGATTTAAATGGCTCTGCAGACTGTTTTTTTTAATACTGTGATTAGCACATGGAGTGGTTATTAATAACAGCACACTTCATCTACTGAGGCTCTGCTGTTCATGCTGAACACTGATGGAGACTAACATTTTGATGATAGAGGAAGCTTCACTCTTAAGTATAATTATGCTAATGTAAAAGCTCCAGCACTTCACTGTCTATCCATGACACTGGACAAGGTACTTCATCAAAGCCAAGATAGAGGCTCGACCTGAACATATTACTCCACAGGGAGTGCCTGTGACCCTTAAATTCGCACAGAAGACACACAAAAAAATGTCAGTATGGAAACTTCTGTTCTTTGAGTCATTTAATACAGCATTCTTTGGCTATGTAATGCAGTTTGACAAATAAGATATCTTGACACCATGGAGGATTTCTTATGTATGCAAGGCACCATATAGCAAAGATTACATGAAAACAAAGATTGTCTCCAGTTCTTCTATTCATTTCTCATGGTCTTTATGATGATGAGTCTGCCCCAGCGCCCTTAAAACATAAAAAGCATAGACAGCGTCCAAGGTCTCACACATACATAGTGCTTAAAGCCTGTGAGACAGTGATCAAAGCAACAGCTTACTGTCTGCGAAACCTTGGAAGTGAATTAGGAGCTCAACGTTATCTCGTTCTTTGTACAGAACATTTATTCATTGGTCTCACCTATACAGCTGATAATTAAAGCAGAATGTACTGTTTCCTTGGACTGTGCAAAAGAGATTCAAACTGTTGTCTCTGACACATAAGTATTTCAACAATGCCAGTTTTTATCTGGGTTTAATCCAAATTACAAGCGAGAAGCTGAAATAGCTGAACAGGAAGCAAAGACAGTTGAGACGGGTACATGTATTTAAAAAGTGTATAAGGATGAACACCTGTTAAGTTGTAAATCTGTCAAGTAGTGTTTTGTCAGTAGACCTAATCAAAGATCATTATAGGAGTTGTTAGAAATCCTTCAGACTGCCTAGTTTTCTTTGTTAAATTGTGTGCTGAGGTTAAATACTCCTCATATGTACGTATATGTACCTCGTTAAGATGCCAACAAAATATACAAAATTGCAAGTACAAAATACTATTTCATCAAATAATGAAACATGATTGATATATGAATCCCCCTTTCAAAAAAAGGAAGAAACATAAACTGAACTGAAATGAAAAGCATGTGTTATTGGTAATGGTCTGTGTGGAAATGAATAGACGATATAGAAGGGGAGGTTTTAAGTGGGGAAAATACAGGTAAGAGTGACATAGGGCCATAATGCATTATTTTTCTTTTAAAGGTGGAGGTTATGTTGACAGTGTGAGGTGGACCAGATGAATGTGAAGTTGGTATGAAGTCTTGATAAGACATGGGCTGCATTGCACAGTTAAAATAAATTGAGATTGTGCATGCAATAAAGGGAGGGCTGTCTATTAAGAAAATGAAAAAGCTAATGACAAAAATATAACAGGCTCTTTTGGTCAGATTTACATGGCTGTGAAGGCACTGTTTGTTTGGCAGAGGAAAAGATAGGAATAGGAGTGCTTTTTTAAAAGATGAAGGTGCATCTTTTTCAGTTCTGTAAATGTTTTACATTTTCTTCAGATGAAAACAGGATTAATATGCTTCAGTGTTTCTCATAGAGGAATTCCTTTTTTTCAATCAAGATGCACAATTGTCATTTCAGAATACACACAGACAAGCAGACTTTCAGCCCCAGAAATGTTGCAGAGTGTACACATCACAACACCACTAACTGTTACCTCAGTTTGTGCCTTTCACAGAGCTGCTGGTAGAGTTAGAAAGTGCTAATAACCCAAAGATTTATTCTTTATAGGAATAAATAAATAATGATTTTTTCCTTATAGGAATAACAAAATATAGATAGTTATTCACTTTGAGTATGTATTTGTTTGCTATAAGTAGAGTTATTCATAAACCCTTGTTTGATTAGTTTATTACTGGACCCAGCCGTTGCGCACCATGCCGTCACACCACTACAAGTAAATCCTCAACCTGTGGGAAACACTGTGCTTGTTTGGACAAAATGTATTATACAACTTTAAAACTCATTAGTTAAACAAACTGTGACAAACCACTGAAATATAATTCAAAACACAAACTGAATCCTATCCCTGTCACACAAACACATATGAGCACAACACTTCCTTTTTTACCTCCATTGCCACAAGCTAAATTCCACAATTCATTAGAGGAGAAAAACACACAGTCCAACACTCTCATACATTCATCTGGCAAATGTGGCCTGAGGAATAATGATTTACTGTGGCTCATATTTCACCTGAGTGCACAGGGCAAACAGTTGACTGAAGTGTTGTGGAGAAAATGCTAACTGAGGCATTTTTGACTGGTGCAACTGGACAAATACTGTTTTGTGCTGTTTGTGTGACTGTTTTTGTATGTTTGAGTAAATATTATATGCAATACATTTATATACAGTATGTTGTAAAATCAACCAAACACAATTCGACTTCTTCTCTGTGTCACTTGGAGAAGTGTGTGCAGATATTGTGCTGTGTATCTCCAGTGGCATCAAACCCCCTCTTCATGGAAGCTATTAAGAATAAAGTAAAGTTTAAAGTAAATAATTATGTTTTGAAGCTAACCCAGATGGCTGAACAATATGGGCTCTGTGTTCACACAGTGGACTCCTTTCTGTCTGTGCAGAAGTTAAACCAGCACAGGTACGGCCAGCATCAAATCAGTCTCAGCTGCCGCCCTGCCCTGCCCTGCCCTGCCCTGTGTTCTCCTCCTAAAGAGCTTCCACTTATCTGCTTGCCACAGGACTGTCTGTGTGCGCCCGACCACTGTCATATAGACACCATTCTCAAATTGATTGTGACAGTGCAAGAGCCCCAATTTTTGCGCTTCAGAATTCAAGCTGCCACTTCAATGCCAGTGTACAATGTTAAGCTATTTTTTTATTTCTTTTTTTTTTCTTTTTGGCAAATTTCAAGAAAATGAATACAGCTTGTGTTCCAATTTAGTAGCTACATATTTTCCTTCAGTTTGAGTAAATGCTTGAGCATTTTGCTTTTATTCCCTACACCCCCCACCCCACCCCCAACAGGGGGCCGGGAAACTGGCACTCAGCAGGGAAACTTAAACAGCTCTGTTGAGTATGAGGCTCAAAGACCCTGCACAGAGTAGGCATGCAACACAGAGCAACCTTATCTACCATAGGACACATTACACCATATGTGTACACATGTGACACAATGTATGCATATATATATATATATATATATATATATATATATATATATATATGTGCATATATATTTATAGTACTGGATGTACATATATATATATATATATATATATATATATATATACACACACAGCGTGATAATTGTGAGGATTATCATGTCATTTTGGGGGGCTTTGCTTTTTTTTCAAAATATGTCTTTAAGTATATAATGATAAAAGTGAAGTCTAAGTATTCACATGTATAATCTCTCTAACTCTTTCTCTCTCTCCCTCTCGCGCTCCACCTTGCCTCCTATTATCTGCTACTTTTTGTGGTTTGGAACCCTTCCAGCCAGCCTCCCTTTCTTGCTCTGTGGTTCAGGAGATTTCATCTCCCTCCTCACCGTTCCTGCAGATTGACAGCTAAGCTCAGGTATGAAAACAAACAGTTAGCTCTGGAATTGACTGGTGGAAAGAAATCCCCCACTAATGCTCCTTCTCAGACTCTCTTTTTGCCTGCCTCTGCTGATGCTAAGACTTAGCAACATACAAGAAAAGGCAGATGGAGATTTAAAATCATTAACCCTTAATAATACCATTCTACATGTCTGGCTTAAGTGCACCGCCTCTGCCAGATTATTTTTCTTGTTCCTTCTGACTCTAAGACCTAAAAAAATGTCTTTACTTCGGAAACAGCACGTTACGTAGCCAAACACCCACATGGCAATGAGCTATAATTACAGATGTGTCATCTGTAAGAGGTAAATGGTTGGGTGGGTTAGCAGACCTTGAAAAGCAAATCTCTGATGTTGTTGATATTCTTGTTTTGTTTTGTTTGTTTACTGTACGTGCGTGTTCACCTCAACAGGATAAAGTATTCAGGACATGTTTGAACAGAACGGCAGAGAAAGAATTTCTTTCTTTTCATGGGTAAAGCCTCGGGTCAAATTCTGTCGCACCTATTGTTTCTCATTTTTACTTGTTTTCTAAGAGCCAGACAAAACTATTTCCTCACCAGCCAGATTCCTCCACTTGCCAAGCAACAATAACACAATTACTTGTCTTTCAAGGTTTTGATGAAACAATGTCAAAAGGTAGTCTACAAGTTACTCAGTATAATTGGCTGAGGAATCAGTGAGCGATCAGCAAAGAATATACAAGGCCACTCTGCCAGTAGGTTCTGTGGTCTTTATCTGCATGTCAGTCTTTATTCTCTGTCTTATTTCATTCATTTGAAACCTACAGGCATGTGTGCCTTTAGTACAGATTTTAACCTAACAATTAATGGAACCTCTGATTCATCATAACACTTTAGATCTTAATCGTAAGGTGTTTTCTGCTTGGTACCTTTGTTTGTGTTTTAATTAGGCGGACCTTGTGCGTCTCCAACCCTGGGCTTCTTTTTAATTGCCCGTATTTACATCAGGCAGACATCAAACGCAGAGAGAGAGACATTTGTAAGGGGGAGCACAAAGCAGCCCTTTGAAATGTCTACAGTCATATGAAATGGCATGGTAATTAAAAATCTAAGGCTGCCACTGTGATAGGAGAAGCATTTATATTGGTAACTGTGGTGTATAGACTGTCTCCATAACTCATCAACAGACAGAGGCCATAGTGTTTATTATCAGACTCCCTACCTGTTTACAGACCACCAAGTAACCTTCCCGTTCCCATTCATCAAACAGAAGAAATGCCCTGCCTGTAATTTAACAGACCAGCTTTCAAAAGGCTAAATCATTTTAAATATTTTACCCGGTGCACTTTGATCTACAGTGGCATACAGTATACTAGGGCAGGTACAATGAATCTAGTTTACCAAGCTGTGATTTATCCTTCAGTTCATTAAGGTTATTGCCAATGAATATACTTATTAGAACATTCAACAGCCTTTTTTCTGTTTCCCTGAAAGTGCAGAAAGTGTCATTCAATAAATAAAACTAAACACTTATTGTATTTGTATGTCACCCATGTTTTAAAGAAAACTATCTATTAAGCAAATTTTTAAAATCACCTGCACACAAGTGAAATTAGATTTCTTCATAGGTTTGTGAATAGTCTTCTTAAGATAGTCGCTGAAAAAAGAAGAAACATCAAGTATATTGAGAATACACTGAATTAATGTGGTTTAAATGTTTTCCCAGAAATAAAAACAGGATAAAGGAAGTTGTCTGATGAAAGGTATCAGTAAGGGAGAAGTCAAGAGCCGGTGACAGCCTGGTGTTATCAGCCAGCTGGTATTGTGCTTTCCTGCGCTGTATAAACACTCCAGCTTTCAGTAACAGTCAGTACTAAGGACTAAGACGCAGACCTGCCCATCCCAGGCCCACCTTCACCCTGTCATAAACAGAGATTTTGGGGGAGTGCTGAGTTGCGCTTCACTGTGCTGCACTTGATACACCGCGCAGGGTGTTCACCGTCAGAGTCAAGACATTCCACTCAAACACAGGCTCACTGAGGAAAAGACTGTGCGCCTCTGCACCATCTCCTCTCCTCTCTTAGTGGCTCAGCCATGCTCCATGTACATCAAGCACACTCTGGGTTCAACAATTACCAGAGCGGCATGAACACACTGCATGTGCCAAAGCAGAGTAGCTAAGCTCAGGGATGTCTGAAGGGACAACAACAATAAACTGCTGACAACCTCGGAGAGCCTCAGAATGGTAAATGGAGTGGAATTTTGAAGACAGCACTTTGGACAGAGTCGGGCATTCCAACAAAAGATAAGGGGGGAGAGAAATGAATGAGGAGGGCAGCCAAAGGCCTTTGTTTTATTTCAGACTACAAGGCTGTTTCTGAGATTGTACAGTACATAGATTATGTATGTCTGATAGGAATGAGGGACTTGTTAACACTGGTTAAAGTAGTGTTTGTATGTGTATTCTCACCTTTTACTTCTGCCAGGAGTTCGCTGGTGTTGAGCCTCTCCATCTTCTCTTTCCAGTCTTTTGAAAGTAGTTTCTCCATGCAGGACTCTGAACAAGAAAAAAGAAAAAAAGAATTGTGGATTAATAAATACTTTATAGTTCCTGTTTAAAATTAATGATTTTTTTTAATGAAATATAGCTTTTTTTAATTTTGTGGATTATATGGATCTCTAAATCAATTCACTTCAAAATGAAAGAGAGGTATTTTATTTAATGGCATTTCACGGTGAACATTAAAAGGGACTCTGCCTGACAAGTGAGAGATGAGCAGAGGGTGGAGTGAGGAGGGAAGCAGGCATTGTAGGAATAGCGTAAGGGCAGAGACACACATTAAGTGGGAGGCAAGGACTGAGACTGGGAACGTCCAAGCGTTCACATAGCTGCCAATGATGAAAACAATTAACATTTGTCCAGCAGACAATGAATCAGAGGAGGAATGGCTGCAAGCTGCCATGCTGTCGCTGTTGTAGCTGATAAAGAACATGCTGGGCCGACTGACCCGGGCCTCCACCATCCCTGCACTGCTTAGGGGTCAGTCTGTTCCCATCAAACAGCAGCGGCACAAGCAAGCCTCCACCCCTCTACCTTGAGCCACTATCTCCACCAACTGCCTCGAGATCAAGACATCAGCTGTGCAGCATCCAGGCCTGTTCCAGTCTACATTTAACAAGTAAAAGCTTGTTCAAACCAGTTCAAATAATACTATTGTATGAGTAGCCTTTAGCAGCTGTACTAATTTGTATAGAAATTGTCCTCAGGTTTCATATAGTGCCTAAGGATGATATAATTTGTAAAATCATGTTTCTCTAGATTCAGAGCCAAATACAAAAACCAAAGCACACACTAATTATTACCACAAGGCCCTTGGGTGCCATAATGAATAGTCTAACCATATTTAACAGTGGATCATTTATGAACACCGCTCTGGCAACAAAAGAAAACAATTCACAAATGTTTCAAATGATTCCACAGAGGGTTTTTTTCACAGTTTGATGTAATTCTCATGTGTTTCTTTTATTTTTAGTAAGTTGTAAAGAGAAACAGAGAGAAAGGCCCTGTCACATGCAATATTCTGGACTTTTCCAGTTCCACTGTTATCATCCTTGACATCAAACACAGGGAAACTTTATACAGTTTAGAATGTATACAAGTGTTGTTTCCTTTTATCCATCCGCAACATCTCTTGCCCTCTGCTTCCACAAACCAAATACCGTTGCAAACACACTGACTTCAGAGGAACTGGGAGTAACAGGGGGTCAGTAGTTCTTGTGGCCTTGTTTAAGGATGGCTTTCAGATAGATCAAGCAGAGTGACCATTTTGTTTGATTGTCCACTTCCTCCAATGTGATGGGGGTCGACAGGACATCTTCAGCTCAGGGTCATTGTAACATTACTTCTGCTTTATTGACTTTCCAATTCCCAACTCACAGTTTGTACCCTTGACCCTAAGAGGGAGAGAGAAAAGGCTATGTGTGTTTGTGTGTGTTTGTGTGTGTTAACTCCCTGCGTGGCACAAAGATCACAGATCTTAAAACAGAGGTTAAGGGCAGGAGGGAGTAGTTGAGCTCAGCTCTTCTTTGCTGTGCCTCACCCTAGGGTGAGACAGTTTCCTCTCTTGGAACAACAAACTCCCCTCAAATCATTATCCTCCTACAGACAGAACAACATCAGAGCATGACATTTTCTACCCTGAAGCACAGAGAAGGCTTATTTTTTAAAGTGGTGTAAAGGGGAATTAAACAAACACAGTGAACATATGTTAATATGCACACATATGCTCCCTCTCCCTCTGTCTCTCTCTCTCGCTCACACACACACACACACACACACACACACACTCACACACACACACGTACACACGTACGTACATATGCGCGCACACTTTCATCACAGATGCTGCTCCAGCACTTGATCATTAAGGAATGCACCAACTGTTGGAGATAATGTGGTGCCAGCTTCCATTCTACTCCAGTCCTCCCCCTCCCTTCCACCTCCCTCCCAGGAGAACTGCCGCTCCCTCACTTCTCCATCCCCTCTGCTGGGCCAGACACGACCTGCCAAGTCCTCCAACAGGAGAGACTACAGCTGGAATGCACCGCTGTCCTCCCTGCCTTCCACCTGGGAGAGGTGAATAATGACCTGGATTAGTCTATAAAATAACTCTCAAACACCTTTCAGTGTTCGAACAGCGTGGACAAAACAGGCAACCAAAAATGGATTTGGTGAAAGCAGAGCAACTTTTGCGCAGGCGTGCTCGAGGAAAACATTAAATGAGTCAGATGTCTGGCTTTTTTCAAAGCACCCTTCTACAGCCTATTTTTCAGAAGAATTTAGATTAATAAGAGGAATGCTATTTCAGTTTCTAAAATGCCTGTCTGTTTTCTCTGGAGGAATTATAGATGCCAATGGAAACACTGGTTAGTATCAACATAATAATTACTGTCAGGTTATGACATAGAGAATGTCAAACTCTGATACACAGTGTATTCACCATAAAATAACAAATTATTTCTGATAAAGGATTTGATTCACACTTCACCGATTTCACCGAACAAATGAAATCCTGTTGGACTGCAAGTGAAAGGCAAACATAATAATTTAAAAACAGATAGTGCAGGACTTCTGAAGTTTTTAGAGTAATTAAAAAGAGTTTGCTGCTCTTGTCCTCTTTAAGTAGGACATATCATGCTGGGGAATTAGCTTAAACAAGAGAAGAGTCCAGTGAGTTTATTTTTATTTTCCTATGGGGGCTCTTAAATCTCTCGCACCCCCACCCCTTCCATTTCTTTCCCTCCCCCTCTCGAGATAAAATGCTCTGTGGCTGGGGAGCAGGCCATTCAGCTGGGATGAGAATGGAATGAAAACAATAGCCCTTATCAGGCTCTTATTTACATTTTCCCAGCGTCGCTGCACTAGACAGCTTGGCTTGTCACCAAGCCCAGATCGCCCCACTGGACCCAGACCAACTTCCTCTAGCCCCAGCGATTCCAATGGTCCCTATGGACCCTCGCCTGGCAGAGACACCCTCCACTCTGCAGCTAGCACAGATAGCAACATACAAGACAAAACTACTGGAGTGTGTGTCCAAGACGTGTTCCCATTGAGAGGGGAATGATTTTTGGACTACTAAGCCTGTCTGGGTCTCATTGTCTCTTCTCTGGGGCTGGTGCTATATAGCTGGAAAAATGCCCTGAACCCTTTTCCATGATTTTTTTGAGTGAGTTTCCAAGTGGCACTCAGAAGAAAGTGAATAGTCATTGCTGATTTAATACTGCCAAATTCAATATGTTTATCTGCTATCAGCCCTGTCATCTCTGGTTTACAGCCTTCCTGTGCAGGTATTCTGTGATCTTATTGATGTGGGTGAACAGGCGAGAGGATTGAGACACCTAAAACCAAGATGAGTTGGTTAGATTAGACTGCAGCTTTTTTCACTGTATTAAAAACAAAGCTAATGATCCTCATAAATCTCAACAAAGGAATGTTTCTAGGTTGATGTGTGACATAAACAAAGCTTTCAGCACCTGGTAGTCAGAGCTGCCAGAATATCATGTTCAGTATAAACCACAGTAGTGAAGCTGAGAGGCAGGTTACCAGTGACTTTCTGTCCTAACACTGAAAAACTGCCTGACAAGCCTCAATGGAAATATAGAAGTTATGTCTTTCTTCCTCCTATAGTAGGCTCTCACTGACATACTAATGCAACAACTAATCTGAATTTATTTTTTATTGTTCACACCCTGAGAAAAGAAAAGTTCATCAAATTGAGTGCTAGCGAACTATAAATGCCTGGTGGTTGTGGAGTGAAAGTAGGAGAAAGCCTTTTTCTAATTTATGTTTTTATTGCTGCTCTAAACAGAGTAGTTTATTCAGACGATCATTGCAAACTGTAGAAAAGCTCAAATCACTGAGCAGAACATCAAATAGACAAACACAGTCACAAACAAATCAAATCTTGTCACTTTGGAATTAGATTGGACAGTAATAAAGCAGATCTTAAAAAATCATGACACACTAATTTTCAAATGGCTTTCTACCCATGGAGATATGAAGTTCCGTGTATATTAAAGTTAGCAAATATACCGGCCATCTTCACATTTCAATATTTTCAATCTCTAAAAGGTTTAATCTACTAAATTTGTTGACCCAACAAAACACACCATCATGTTTCACAAGACCATCACTGCCTCAAAGCACAAAAATGGTTTGTTACAACATGCAGCAGTGGGTGTTTTATTACCCTGTGTTGTCAGCAATGAAATCGTTTCAACTGTCTGCCACCACATTCTGAGCTTTTCTGTGCGCACTTTCCTCCAGGGAGAAAGATGATACTTGTGTTTGAGTGTTTGTTGTGTTGAAAAGCCGTTGGCAGAGAAAAGAAGGCTATCTCAGAGAGTCAAATTAGCCATAAGTCATGGATAACAGTCTAAGAGACCTCCCCCTTTAGCATTGGCCTTGTATATCAGTTGTTCCAGCCTCAAGGGGAAACGTGTAATTACCAAATCAATGATCAACTGACACTGACCATATAAATAATATCCTCCCCAGGATGCAGAGTACTACTCATTGAGGCAAATCGGGGAAACAATGCTATTTGCTGTGAGAGGCTGAGGCATAGAGGAAATGGGGGTTAGGAGTCTGTAAACAAGCTTCAGTTTGAATTACTGCGTTGGAGCACTTTTTCTTTTTCAGTTTCTTATTATTCAGTGTAGTCATTTAAAACCAAAATGACCAAAGGACACAAACCTGGCCATTAGGAAAATCTATAAACTACAATATCAAAACAGAATAATGCACCCTTTTCAAAGATGAAAGTCGCATGAGACAAATGACTATTTGATCTCAATGACAATTCTTTTTATAATTTAAACCTATAGAATAGCTGTTCAAGACAGAAAATTGTATAAAAACAGAAAAGAACCTGAAAATCTAGTGTAATGCCAAATATAGACCAAATCAGGTGTGAAGGTGCACCTCCACAAGATTGTGCATAGGTGTGTGTGTTTATTTGTAACCGCCTTGTAACAATCAGAAAATAATGTTCTATTTATCTATTTCACCGTCACTCTTGCTAGCACTGCTCTTCTCTCTCTCTCTCTCATCGGCAAAGCCATACTTTACTTTTAACGTCATCAAATGAAGAGAAATGTCCTCCCCTCTTCCTAGTAGCGTGTCTTTGCTCTGTCTCATGGTGGGGTTTTACAGCTCAGTCGGATTGCTGTTTCTGATTGGTCAGCGCAGTGTGACATCAGGTAGCATTTCTCCAAAAGTTGATTCTGGTTCAACTTTCTCGCCACAGACTGCTGCAGCACCCCTGTGGCCCCAACCCCCGCAGCCCAAACATTAGCCAGATGAATGAGAGGACTGCTGTAATCTCCGTAACACCTGATTTGGTGTGAATTCAGCCTGAAGCTGAACTAAAAGAGATGCAGGTCATTTAAAAACTGTATTCACACAGGAAAAATCAAATCAGTTAAAACTAAAAGAATAATGCAACTATGTGATACTGCATTGTATAATTGTATGAAATGAACTACAGACATGAGTTCAGTAAAATCATGAAAATGCTCCAATCTTGCGAGCAGTATGAAATGTCCTGACATTAATCTGCAATCTGTTGAAAATATCATGGCCAAGTAGAAGAAAGGTTTAAGGCTACAAAGATGTTTGGCTAATATCATGTCCTACAGTAAATATGTTAGTAAAATATGGTGTGAGATCTGAAAATGTCTGGACAGCACTAATTTATACAGTTCATGAATCCTGTATAATATTGGTGCTTTTGATTTTCTTCATTATAATTAATGTATAGTTAATCCTGATTCCACATGTAACATATGACCAAATCACAGAAAATAAAAGTCTGGATGTCTTAAATAGCTTTTTAAAAAACCTCTTCAGTTTCACATATTTATTGTTCATTCTGTGTGAGAGACAGCTTATTCCTTTAATTCTGGCACAAATTTGTATCTCAGATAAAACTCATAATCTCAGTCAGACAGTGATAGGCTGACATCAAATTTCCCATCCACTCTGCACTGCACGGGAAACAAATCAAAAGTCGAGATTGATAAAAAAGAAAATAACTGTGACACACTCCAAGGAGTCCTTTTGAATATCTTAATCACAGACACACTAAAAACAAGACCCCATCATCACACCAAATAAAACATAATAATTACAAGAGGCAGGCAGGGAAGTGAAATGCTGAGAGAAAACATGTTTTTGTCATTCAGCCGGTAGTCCCTGAGACAACAGCTGTTGGAGGCTGCAAATACTCCTGAAGTCTCCATAATCATGGCGTTATTGAAGTGAGGACAAAAAGGGCACTAATTGCAAGGGAGCAATCGGTACGCAATAGGTTACACACCCGGGTGATGCCGTACAATGCAAACGCTAAAGAGGGAGCTAGGGGGGAAAAAAAACATTCTGAGCACAACAGTGCGTTGTCGCTCATTTTCAGGCAATTACCTTTCCTCGTTGTCAACAGTTTTAATAACCTCTACCATTTCCAGAAGACTTTTGGGTGCAGTTAAATAATTTCAGCTTTTTAATATATAATTACTAGTGCTGGCATGCATAATAAAAAGGTCCAGCTCCTTGAGACATGTCAGTGTATTGTGGAGCACCTGCACCTCGTGGTGGGCTTTCTTTAACTGACACCTAATCATTATTCCACTTGGTGAACATCTCTGTTAGTCACCTTCAGACTATCCTGTGTGGTCATGTAAAGAGTTGCTATAAATATACTGTAGGTAACCTGAATGAGATGTGCTTCCTCTGTGCTTGTGACAGAAAACAGACCTCCTCTGCTCCAATACTTCCTTCTTTCCTCCAATGCTCCTTTCAGTTGTTCCATCCTATGTTCCCTACTTCTTATTTTACTTTAACAAAACTACATCATGCTTGTCTGTATTCCATTTTGCATAAACTGCCAAAATCAGTCACATGTCAGTATTTTTCTGATATTATGAGTCAAAGGTATTTTCATGAATAGTTTTTGAATAGTTTGAGAAGCTGCTTTTTGAAAACTAGTGGTAGTACTAATAATCTAATGCAAAGTGGTTTAGCGGTTTAGTTTGTGCCGAGGAATAAATTCATTTCAAATGTGGTCCTAGCAAATGTATTTCCTACTATTTATCCCTTCAGTAACTGAAGACTGCAGAGTTAAATTCCACACGGACTGAAACACCTTTCACAATTAGAGCCACAGGTCAGAACTCTTACAAAAATGTGTGCAATTTGCAGGTAACTTTTAGAGTATTTTAGCGTTTTCCAGGGGCAGCTAAACATGCTGGCCAATGTGACCTGGAACTTTTCCCTCGTCCCTCGCCTTTATCTGAACTGACCAATGTGTTAATCCCATAGTGTTGACCTGGCTATTCTAAGAAGCCGTGTACACACACAGCATCCTGACCTCTCTAAATAGGACACATGTCTATCAAGCATATATGAATTAACCATCCCCAAGAGGCTTCACCTCCTGAGCTGAGCAGCATGTGACCTCTCCCAATCCATTTTACTGTGGCACTCTGTGGCAATCAGGCTTGAATTATTAAAGTGAGCAGTGAGCAATGATCAATTCATTGCGGCCCTTGCTCGCAGACTGCCTGGCCGTACTTCAGCAGAAATGACATTGAGAACACTTGAGTATGCTTCCAGACAATGCACATAAATGTGAAATATGTCAGACCCAATATGTCAATAATCATAACTATACAGGCTGAGGCCATGTCCAGGCTAATCCTACAGAAATGCTGTTAGATGACTGTGGGGTGAGGAGGTTTCATCGCTGTGATTCCTTACAAATGCTTTCTTAAAAGAAAGAGCAGGAGAAGTTGAGGGGAGGGAGACAAGCGGTTGATGTGCAGCATGCTGAGCAGTGCTGGGCATTGCCTTTGCTATCATGGGATGGTGATGTTTCTAAGAAATATGCTGTGCATATTTTGTAAACATATTTTGAAGAAAAACTATGGAAGATGTGTCTGCCTTGAAGAGGGTATGGGCCAAAAAAGAGAGAGGGGAAAACAAAAGCAGAAAAGTTGAAAGAGAAAGATTTCCAGGAAGTATGCAACTCAAGGAACCTGGAAGTAGGAGAAGGGCAAAAAAAAATCCAATCAAAACTTCGTGAGGAGGAGATGAGGAGCCAAGATAAACCAGTACTCAGAGCCCCCAAAACTGCAATCTCCCCTTAAGCCGGAGAGTGGCAGCTGGCAGAACAGCTGGTGAATAGGATTAATGTCAGAAGAATGAAATAAAACTCAACATATGTCCGAGCCTGAGGTGTTGGGACTGTGCGTGATTGTGCCCCCAATGGATGCCATGTGTGCAGCTGGAAGGAGCTGCTGTGCTGCTCCGCTCTCTACCCCACAAGGTCACTTTTAAGAACTAGGACCATTAAATGCTTGGACAGCAAAATTAACTTTTCATCTCCTCGCCTTGCTTTTCCTTTGCTTCAAAGTCCCTATTCAGGCAGCAAAAGGAATCTACTGCACATGACTATCAATACAATGCACTCTAAAATTCATCAGGGAAACAAACTATTTACTACCTTATATTAACAAATATTTCCAAGAACCAGACAAGGTCATAGACAAGTGCACTTTCTATTAAAATAGAGAAAAATAAAATGGATAAAAGATAAAATTATTTAATTTATCAGTCCTGGTTTTTTTTATGCATAATTCTTTACATTTTAATAATGATTAGCCTAATAAAGGCTCTAATAAAGCACAGTGCTTTAAAAATATCTCAAGTGAGACATTGGTTAATTTAAGTTTTTAGCTGGATAACAATGGAGCAAAAAAGCAAAACAGAAAGGTAGTAAGAGATAAAATAAATAAATACATAGACTTTGAGTGTGTGTTCATGTGTGTGTGTGTGTGTGTGTGTGTGTGCGCGTGTGTGTGTGTGTGTGCGCATGTGTGCATGTGTGTGCATGTGTGTGTTTGGTTTACTAGAAAGAATCCGATGCTGATCAGGGGATCAGCACTTGTGAGGATGAACATTACGGAGGAAATATGTGGACTTGATTTCAATTTATAATTTCCATTTGATGTCGGTAATTATTAGGGTCCACACACTGTAATAAATTATTATAATTTAACACAAAAATTAAATTACTGGGTACCTTGCATTGGAGAGATTTTTTTGGGTACCCTGCAATTTTACTGTCAGATATAAACTTGCCTGCTAATCAATGCTCAAAAACATTCACATTTATTCATCTATGTTAAATTAATAGATGTGTGAAGAAAACGTGGAGTACTGTGATCATGGCTGTTCAGTGTGATTTAGTAAATTAATGGGTGTCTGACTCTACAAGGACAAAAAGAGACTAATAGGATCCACATGAATGCATTACAATTTGCAGTGAAGCCAAGTGTCTGGTATAGACACCAAAACTTTATTTCATCATAAACGCTGGATGACTGCGATGCGCTTCAGAGATTGAACCATAAGATATTAAAAAAGCACAAATTACAAGAATAAGTGGGGCAATATACTGTACTTTGTGTAATAGCTGTATATACTATAAATGTTTTGAATTTTGCTGTATGTGTGTGAGAATATCCTCCAACTCTATAGTATATTTTAATTTCAGTTTAAGTAATGACAGTTTTCCAGTTTTACAGTGAGGGTGCTATAAATTTCTACTTCTGCAGTTTGACATTCTCATTTTCAAATAGTAATTAAACTTGTTTATTGAATCTCATGGCTGACTCTGTTTATTAACATGCCAGAGTTCAGGATGCCAACACACTGTTTACTGGACTAAAAGATCAAAGGTCACTATTTTTAGAATAGAAAACAAATGCATGTGATGCATACAACAAACAACTCTTAATATTCAGAAGTTTAATTTGTACATCTTTTGTGATGTTGTGTTATACAAGAACTGACATTTTAAAACTTGATCAGCACAATTACTAGAGAAATAGAAAGGTGAAAATGTTTGTATTCATTCTCCATACCATTGGAGTCACATACATCTGTACTACTCCCATCTCACTGGAGAAAGAAATGATGAAGCAACCATAGCACTTCTAAAGGTTAAGCATTCCAACTCTTAGAAAGTCCCCATTCATTTCCCCACAGCTAAGTATCTCAATGTGCAGTTGGTTCAGCAACAATAGAAGCTGTATTTTTTTTCAGTGGGCCCATTCCCTTTCTGTGGGATACAGAGCCATATGGACTGAGACCTGCTGGGCAAAGATGGAGAAATTTTCTTCTCATGAGTGACTGAGCTCATTGGTCCAGCTCACAACAGGGAAGCTGACAACAGGCTTACAGTATCGGCTTTGTTGAGCGAAGTGCCACCCACCCAGAAAAAAAATGACAAGGAAGGACAGAGGAGGATGAGGTGTGGAGTGAAAGGTGTAGGAAGAAAGTAAAGTGATTGTATCAAGCCTAAATAACCAGTTTCCTATTTTAAATATTACGCTAAGTGGGATGACAATAACAAAGGCAGCCCCAACAATAATAATTCCTAGTCATAATATCAACTCATCATTTGAACTTTGTGATATGCAATTGACAATGTGACATTAAAGTGTATTAACCACTCGACTCCATGCAGACTCTAAAAATGATACTGGGGGTACTTCCAAAGAGAGATGACGTTCGTCAAATAATTATAATCACTGGCACTCAGGCTTTGCGGTGCAATAAAACACATTTCTATGCATTTCTTCTGACATCCTCATCTCATCTCCTGGCACATGTAATGTTATTGAACAAGGATAAAGAAAAGGCATTGAGTGGGAGGAAACATCTGTTTAATCACTACTGATTAAATAGTCTCTTTGTTCATGAAGCAAGCCATCAAAGTTTGGTGTAAGACACCCATGCTTGCTGTTAGGAAAAAACAATGCAAATATGTTAATAGGCTGCATCTACACTAGTTGTCATGTTTGCTTGTATCAAGGCGGATCTCTTTGCTGGATGGCTGACGTACCTCTGACTTACAGAACAAGCCTGCAATGTGCTCTGAAATCATTAGCAGGCCACAGAGGCTGTCTGTGCCCAGGGTGTGAGTTACACTCACACTATTTTGATCCTTGGTCAGATGACACCAGCTCTTTTGTCAAGTTATGTGTGGAGAATGCTTGGGAGCTGAATGCCACAGCTAGGACAGTGATACTGAGCTGGCACAGAAGTCTTCCAGTGTAACCCTACTGTAGGCATACACACACATGCACACACACACACACACACACACACACAGCAGGACACATGCGCCCTCCCTCTGCTCCCCATCCCATTGTGGAAAAGCCCCTGTTCTTCACCATTTCTGACCGCCTCAGCCCCTCCTTCTTCTTCACTGTACTGTGTATGTGAAGTTTGCCTGTTCTGTCCCTCTTCATGCTCCTTTCATCTGCAAAAACAGACAGCTATTTGCTAAATCTAGGCTTCATGGCCCAATGATAAATATAGTAGCATTAATGGCCTCTGCCTTCTTATGTGTCAGCATTTCACCATCTCTGTACCCCTGCAAATGCTGTGGTGTCACATAAAACAGCCAGACCATTACAAACTGCTGCTGATTTAATCACCAGTCACCAGATTTGCAAATAGGCAAATCTATTGTTTTTTTCTTAAAAAAACAAACACTTTACAATTACCTCAAATTGTTACTGCACAAGCAGTGATATAATTGACTCCATTTCTATGCTGTTCATTTTAAATGCAGTTGACAAGACATACCTACAACCAGTGTGTGTGTGGGTGTGTGAGTATGTTAAGACAAACAAGCCTCTGTGCAACCCTGGCTGTGATTTGTCTCTAAGAGACACCCGTTTCCTCCTATCAAGGGGTTCCTGTGCAGTCAGTAAGCCAGGATCACAATGGGAGTTTTGTGCTGCATGGGTGCAGGGGGACACGCTCAACAGCTGAAACCCGGGAAGATGGCCCCTGGAATGCTCCACAGCAGTTGCTACTGTTGACTAATCGGAATATGAGAACTGGGGAAGGTGATCTTGAATGCAAAGAATGGCACATTGAAGAAGCAGCTGCTTGTTTTGTCATCTGAATGACCAAGACAGCAGAATGGGTTCCCATTTTGAAAGGGGCAACAAAATCTATATCTTAGCTGGTGTAAAGTGAAACCTGTGTCAGTCTCCATCGCCCTATGGGGATGTGTCTGTGTTATGTGAGGGCTCTGTTTTGGAACAGATAGGAAATACATAATTCAGCAGTGGACCAGACACCCTGTGCTCTCTATTCCCCACATACACCCACTCCGTTTAGCCCTGGGCTCTGAGCTCAGGCTGGCAAAGGAGCAACTTTGTCACTGGAGAGTGAGATGGGGAGGGAGACAAAAATCACAGGGAAGGAAAATGTTGACGTGGATCAGGTAAGGGTGACAAGATGGTAAGGGTAAATATGGAAAAGCCGAAAGACAAAAAGAGGGGACTGAAAGGAAACGAGGAAAGGCAAAACTGGAGGAGAAGGAAGAGAAGAGGATGGGAAAGTCAGATTAGGGAGGAGTGAGGGGCAGGGTATCTTTTTGTGAAAGTTCACATGTCAGGCTGGCAGGCTGCCTGCGGCATACAGCCGAAAAATCTATTTAACGTCTGCTTCACAGGGTGACAAGAGGGTTGATTGGCAGAGAGCAGAGAGCCGCTTTTGATCATGTGTCCTAACAAGCGATTCCAGCTCATGTCTCTTCAGCCTGAACAGATCTACATTACCTATTCAAACAAAAGTGACAGACCAGAGCACTGCTCCGCTGGGCTGGTGCAACACGCCACAGGCCAAGAGAGAACACACACACACACACACACACACACACACACACACACACACACACACACACACACACACACACAGGAAGGCCCCCACTGGCCCACACAGTATATGCAAGTATGCACACACACACACACACACGCACACACACACACACACACACACACACACACACAAAACTATATTGACTATTTGATCAAATAGATTACTTGCATCAAGATAAGAAGCTTGCTGAAATCTTGCTGACAGAATAAACAACAGATTATTAAAGGAGGTGGGAACACAGCTTACAGGAAAGATGCTAGTATGTGACTGATGTTTGGCCAGTGTGTGTGTGTGTCCTGCCAGGAGGGTCCCGGCCTGTCCAGTAGGACGCTGCACTCAGGGGAAGGAAGTATAAATCTATGTGGCTGAAGGATGCCTCAAAATCTGCAACCAAGGCAACTGCATTTCCAGCCCTCATTGCATATGCATAGAGTCAGAGGCTCATGCTCAGATCATTATAACAAAGATTCCTATTAATTAGGTGGGATAAAGCAGAACCAGATGACATGGCAGCTGTGATGAGAGGAGAGGGGAGAAGGGAGGGAACTGAAAGAGGAGGGAGAAAGTGCATCAGTCTGTTTGGGGGGAGGGAAGGGGTATATTTTATAATATAATGTAAATACAAGCCACAACATGCCAAATATATACCTGTAGAAAACCCTTTCAAATCCATTTTATTACTATATTTAAAGTAAACAAATTTCCAAAAATAAATCTGGTGGTGCTATCAAGCACCTGCAACCAATTTCCAGTGAGCCTGTGTATAGAGTCAGCAGGGGCTGTGAGACTGATGGGGGACAGTGTTACAGCAGAGTCAAGAGTTCATCAGTGCTTATCAGACCACAGGCTTAGAGCTGATCCTATTCTCTTCCACAGCTTTCACCCATCCCTGAATCTCATTACATGGCCTGTTGTAATAGAGGATAATGACCTGGGGCTATGCACACAATGCTGATCAATCCCCCCACACTCAACCTACTGCACAGCCATTATACAGTGATAATACACAACCTCACCAGGGGGATTACACTTACAAATCGAGAAGAGGTGATAAAAGCAGAGGAAGAGAGAGCTCTAAGTGGTAACACAGAAACACGTACAGTACACACATACAGTATAATCTTATGCCTGAATACAATTAGGTTACAGTGGCACACCATGTTGTGCTGTTTCATGTCACAAATAAGGCTTGGGTTACCTGACGCTGCAGTAGGGGAATTCGTTTTCACAGTAGCTGTTAAATATTCTTCTACCCGAGATTAAAATGGGGGTTGCTGTTAGGCTAAATGGTGGGATGACCCCCCTTTGCTAAGCTAATTAGCCATGACTCTGTCAAAGGGCTCCAGGTGTTGAGTATTCTGCTTGAGCACCTACTGTATCCACTCTGACTGGTCTTAAAAAGCTGTCGTCTTGAGAAAGCGTATCCTTCTTTTTTTTTTCTTTTTGTTTTTTCCTTGTCTGTCAAATTGCTTATCTTTTCACAAATTGAGAGTGGAGACAGGTGTGATTATTAGCATTTATCAATTGTAGCTATAGATTATTAAAAATCCACACTGTCAATTTAACAGCTGAGCCTCATGCCCTCAGACCACATCTGTTCACAGACTGCATGACCCTGGACCACATACAGAGTACATAAGAATATTGCGATTCTGGAGACTGTAGTTGATGTAGTCAGTGATGGTAGGTTGAGAAAGGTTGACCTCACCAATAAGAAACCTTAAGACTGAGAGGAAACAGACTGTGTTTATAAAGCACAGCTCAGATGTTCCAGTAGATTTGTAATTGGATTGAAAGCACATCATGCATTTATTTTACATTTGACTATATGTACATGACATTTATATAGTGTACTTTACTTACCACACTAAGAAGAATAAATGAGGCTGCCTCTGTCTCAGCATACCATTCAATAACACTAAATAAATGCATATAACTGTATCCAATTCAGTGCTGGTTGTACTGGCAAGGACTCAACAAGTGAAAATCCCTAAGACATGAAGCTAAAACCAAATTATCCGTCCTTGTCTTGGGGACGATCATAAAGACTCAACACAAAGTATTTCTGTGTTGACTTGCACAGTATTGATTCATACTTTAGTGCATTATATAAAACTGTTCTAATTGCATGTGAATCAAATCAAGGTCACCTTGGGTTTTTATAATGGTGGCTATTTTTCTTTTTCCCATAATACTTTATACTGACATTTTTAACTCTTGACAAGTGCTGTCTGGAGACTTATCCATAAATAATGCATTTACAATACCTAGTAAATAAACATGGGGCACAATCGTTAGCCCTGCTGGCAACTGGGCCTAATAGAGCTTTTACAGCAAAGGTGACTATTCAGCTAAATGCAGTGCTCGCTGCTGGGAGGACATTTTCATTCATTAGCACAGTCACAAGCACTTAAAGCACTTTAAGGACCAGAAATGGAGAGGAAGGGTGGAAGGATAGAGAGGGTGAAAGGGTATAAATATATAAAGATGGAGGGATGGAGGAACGATACCTACAATACTGAGCACCTCCTCTATTGTTATAATGTTTATAATGCATCATGGGCAATGAGGAAAATGGGCCATTCTTTGAATGGAGATATTACTATTTATTGATCCATTTGCTCGGGTATTGTCTTTATCGGCTAAAAGGATAAATTCACCTAAAACATCAAAAACACATTTTTCCTCTAATGATTCCTAACTATTTACATGCTGCAGTTTTATTTTCTGGAGAGGTAAAATATCTGTCACAATTCAAAGGAGGTAAATTGAATTTCATTGTGGTGCTTTAAGCATTATATAATTAAAAATTAATTTAAAACTCTACAGAAGGAAGCAGGGGAACATGATAAAAACAGTACAAAATATTTGGACTTATACCTTGTCCAGGAAGCTTTTCAACCCCGGTTTCACCAGAGTTTAACAGTACATACACATTTAACAAGTGGGGTTTCACGTTCCATATATGAGCAATGTACTGTGCAAAAAGTGTTCCACACACCATTTGTTTTCCCTCCTCTCTTGAGGTCAGTACTTGTATCCTCAGTCCATGATGACAATAAGCTATCTTGACCAGATGAGGAAGCCCAAAGAAGAATGGTAGCAGATGGTGAAGAGTCTCTGAGGACCTCGGTGATCCCGATCAGGCAGACACCAAAGCGGCAGAATTAGACACAACAGTTGTCATGCTTAGATAAGCGATATATTTAGCTCATCTGTTGCTTGTGCCACATTAGCAGCATCATTATGACAACAAATGGCTGCTCCAACCTTCTTGTATGTTCTTTAATAGATTAATCCTGCCCTTTTCAATTTCCAACTGTCTCTCTCCATAAACAAAGACATAAGATTATGATTTCTCAAAAGGTTTCTGCAAGGTTTTATTCTTTCTGTCTAAGAGTCCCTCTCCCTCCATTTTACATTAATCACTGATCATCACTACTGAAGCTTCCTCAAGTGCTCTCAAGGACAGAGTATCTCTCAGTTCCTGCAGCTTGGGGACAGCATTCTGAACTTTGTGAGCCTCTTGTCTTCTGCTGTGTTCCCTGCTCAGAAACTAATTTCCTCCAACAAGGGAGTTTATTTTTGTGGCAGTGATACACAGTGCATGAGGCAGACCAAGCCTCTATTATTAACAGGAGATTAAAACAGCTGTATGGCACTCTAAAGCACCCTCTCCTCCCTGCGCTAACATACGGTTCTGGATTACAAGCTGCACTTGACCATTTAAATTATTGCAACAACCAGCCCTCACCAGCTGGGGCTCATTACCATAACGCCTGCCGTCACTACATAGAGCACTGACAATTTTGCCATGAAAATCAACCCCACAAGAAACTAGACACATATGACATATAAGTTTATGTTAGTGTATGGGGCGCTATGTGTGTTCCTCTGCATCTTGGTATCAGTTCCATATTAGGCCACTGCTGTAGTCAAGAAGATATGTGGTAAGACTATTGCAAATGACTATACTGTCAGTCCAGGAAACTGCAGCACTCCAGCCAGGAAAAACATATCAATTCTAATTTTATTTTTTGTAAAATTACCAATATCAGTGGTCATGCAATAGTGAGAAAAAAAATCTGTTAGAGTGTAAATCGTTAAATGTCACACAACCCTTAATTAGTCTAAAGAGTAAAAATGCTCATGTAAACTAGCATCTTTCAAGTGGTTGACATTTTAAATGTTTTGTTGGTCATTTTTATGTATTTTAATAAGCCAGATGTTTCACTTCCCCAAATAATGTCCACTTTGTAGGTGTTCAGCAGAAAAAGACTTGTTTCTGATTGTTCTGTCTTTTATTATATAAATGACACCACAAATAATACAGGGCTAAATGATTATCCTGTGAGAGGCCTGTGATGCTCTGATACAAAGATCACCAAATGAACACTTAAAAAAGAAGTGGCAAATTATTTTTAGGCTAACAGAGGTCTAATTTATTCATCTGATGAAGTGCTTAAGCTAAGAGCTCCCCAGACACTAAATGAGACACATGCATTCCCAAGGGGGTTTAACATTTGATTGGATGTAGTTATATTACTACAGCCCTAATTAAGAAGGGGGATGTGTTTCAGCAGCTCTTTCAAATATTTGTTTTTCCACCATACTCTTGATAGACTGCAGGCTGTGGGAGGGAGAGCTGAGCAGGGTGAAATGGGGTGCAGACATGACATAGACTGAACAGTCTTATCACAGAAAAGGTTTTTTTCCCTCTGCGTATAATTGTTGGGAAATAAAAACTAAAATGTCCAGGGTGTGTTGAGTAAGATCAAATTAATTAAGCATGAAACAGGTAAAATCAGTGAGACGGGCTGCGGTTGTTTGTGGAGAACAAACTCTAATGAATAACTGCGGTGAGTGAAAAGTTTTCTGTGTAGCAAAAGAAAGAGGTAATGTTCCTGGCGTTAGGTCAGCACTATGAGTTTTATAGTCAAAGAGTTTGCCTTGGCACGGAAGAAGACCACACTTATGCTGAGGTGTGCTGCCACACAGTCTTTGTCACATTGGAAGAGGTTCAGAACAAACTGGAAACACTGTAACGTCAGTATTCCCAGCTTGTCTGCGCCTGCATGTGTGTATGAGAGATACAAGAGAAAAGAGGCGGACAGTCAGGAAGTTAGAAATTATGAAAAGAAAGAGGGAAAATTTGGGAAGATCCAGCCCACTTAGGAGGAAAAAGGTATTCATACAGCATGCCCCCTCCCCCAAAACACACACACAGGGACAGGGGAGTCATACCGTCTTGCTCTGTCTTTGTCATCTCCTCCAGCTTCTTCTGCTTCAGCGTGTCCACTACGTCTGCCAGGCTTCCTTTGCGGCGCTCAGGAGTTCCAAACGCTGATCCGCTCAGCAGGTCACTTCGATCCCGGGCCCCCTCCTCAGGCTTGTGCGGGGAAGTGGAATTGTTCCGGAAGGAGTAGAGGGAACATACTTTATTGCTGTCAGATTCCTGCAAGACAAACAAAAGTTGGGAGGGGTGACAACAAGAGATGGGATTTGTATTAAATGATGAGTGTGTTTCTGTCAGGGCTTCATTGAGCTTTTTGACAGTTTTTCATTCAAATGCAGTGATTGCTGGGTTTTTGCAGCTCAGGGTGATTTGGCCATATCAAATGGCCACTCTCTGGCTTTCATACAGTGGCGTTCTGTATCTTTGACAGAGCTAGCTGCACTGGTAAATGAGATTTGACAAGTGTAAATTTGAGATGAAATGATGAGGTACACTTTCATAGGGCATATCCATAATGTGCTCAGGCTTTACTTTTCATCTGCAGAGACTACACAGAGAAACCTCCCAACTGTAATTTCTCAAATTGCTTTTGAGTGTGCATTTGTGTTAGGGTGACTGCTGTGTAATTTGTTCATTTTCTAGTGGAGACCTATTCTCAGCTGAGTGCCTTGAGCCATCGTAAATCTGTGTCCTGTCTCAAGCTGTTGTTGTTTTTCAGTCCCACCTGTGTATGGTTTAGTATTTAACTAAGGGTCCTGTCTCTGGCTGAGTGCTCCCTGTGCACAAACAGAGACATGAAGGAAATGGAGAGAAGAATGGGAGAAAGCTTGAGGGGGAGAGAGAGGGAGAGAATACTCTGCACAAGGGAGTGTATAGTCAGCACACAGGCCATGGCTGAGGGTTGCGTCTGACAGAAGGTGGTGTTAATTATGGTTTGTGGAGTCTGAGAAAGCAGAAGGTAGCTAAGCAGCCAGGAGTTGCAGCTTTTAACTGGGGAACAGTTAGTTCTGATTTAAACATTGGCCCTCATAGTGAAGAAAATAAACATGACACACATGTGTATCCAACACATACTGCACGCCTATCATGGAAAAATGAGCTTTAATCAACAGAAATGTGATAACAGAGTGTAATACGGCAGGGTTGAATGATAGAACCATGTCTCTATCTTGCTCCAAAGAGCCACACAATCCTAAATAAAAAGTCAGGAATGCAGTAAACTGGGCAGGAATGTTGACAGTGCCAATATCTCATCCCTGTGTGGCATGTCGAGCCCCAGGCAGAGTTGCAGTGGTGTGTAGGGTGGTCTGGTACCAAGCGCCAGGGTGGCATGACCAACTGGCCTACTCTGCACCTCCCAACCCTGTGTTGGATGATTATGCAGTGTGGCAGAGACAGTGGAGAGTGCTTGAGGGGAGTGGAGCAGTGCTGGGTTAATCAGCTGGCACAGGTTCAGGGCACAGCCCACACAGACGCATGGCACAGCAGTGGAGTCAGGTAATCAGCAAAGGCAACACTCTCATTCCTTTCCCCTTATGCCTTCCCTTTTTCCTCTCTGTATCTCTCTCCGTCGTCCTCCATTTTACCTTTCGTGTCTCTCTTTTACTCATTTTGATGTTTACTTCTTTCCTGTTACTTTTTTCCTTGAATTTATTATTTATCTCAAGTAATGTCTACACAAATTGAATCCAACCATATGCATTTATCCTGTCTAATAACAGGATAAAGGCTTTGGAGGTCATAACACTGAAATACTTTAACATTTAACCTTTTACATCTAGAATAGCTACCATTCATCCATTCATGATGTGATGTGCTCAAATCAAACTCCTTTAACTGTTTTCAGCCTTGTATAACCCTTTCATCTTTCTTGATGACTTTGAAGACCACTAGCGAATAAATGATCTGGCTTAAAAGGTCACATTTTGACATAAACGTTCTGTTATGGCATCGTTGAATCCAATAAATTAAACTAATCAATCACAGCACTTTCATTAAAAAAAGAAAAAGAAAACAATATTGCAACATAAAACAACCTCTGTGGAACATACTCTTGTTTATTCTATTAAGTTTTTACAATGTGCAACTTGCCAAAAACTAAAAATTACAAATACACTCAAATATGGTGCTTTTATTATATTTTTTAAATTTTGATTTACCCTCTCAAGCCAATGACCTTATTTAAAATTGATATGACTTTCACTTTTGTTGTCATTTTTGTTGGGCACTTTGTTAACACAATGTTTCAGATGCACTTTACCAAAAATTATTAGTCGTATTCAAATATTTATGTTTTGATAAAAATATTATGTATAGGTATTTATAAACTTTTCTGTATTTTTACCTCTAGATCATTAAAATTAAAATCTTGTTACTGACATCACATCATGAGATGGGAAATGAAGATGACACCTGAACAACCTTTGCCTGTCAATTACCTTCAGTCAACACACACACCCCAACATCACAAGGAGAAGTCTGCTACAGAAGCTTTTCATGTGAGTGTGTGTGTGCGTGTGCTTGTGCTTGTGTGTTTGCGTGTGTGTGTGTGTGTGCCTGTGTGTGTGTTGTGCTACAATGTTGAGGTTTGAGGGTCTCTGTGGCCAACTGCATTGCTACTTCAGAGGCCCTCTGGGTCTCTTTACCATAGATCCGTCTGTCACAGACAACCACCTGCCTCACATGTCTATAGCCCACAAGTGCCTGTGCTCGTCTTCGCTCCGCTCACATCAAAGCAGCTTTGCACTTAGAATGTACAGCATCTGGAGTCTGGCTGCAGATGTAGCTTATAACCAACAACAAAAACAACATACGTTTACCAAGGACATGACATGTTTCTTTAATGGGAACAAGAATGCAAGCTAAAGGGAAGCAGAGAAGGCTAAGCTCCCTTCCAGCGGTCACAATGCAATTGGGATTTTATGTGCCATTAACATTATTCAAGGAAGAGTTTGAGATCCTCTGTTTAACCTAATAATAGCTGATGGTTTAGTGTTTGGCAGAGCTGCCTCTGTGAAGACCCCAGAATCCCGGAGGTTTCACGGCATTATGGAATCCTTGGGACTGCAGCTGGGGATAGGATATCGGCTTGAGCTTCTTTGTACAAGCTGGGGACAATAAGTGCCTGCTGAGCTTGGATTCTCAGTACCCAGGAGAGGGCAGTAAGATGGTAGTGCACACTTGATTGAAATTGTTCAATTTTGGCAAAGTTTAGAAAACTTAATTTGGCAACATACAGCTTAATTATTCCACCATTTGGATGTCATAGTTATTCACTGTTTTTGAATGTATGTACTGTATGTATGTATGTATGTATGTGTACATGTCTTACCATACGCTGCTGGGCTGACACCAGGCTGTCCCAGTCACTCTCTGGCGGTACACTGCTTAGCGGCTGCATTTCATCGGGGTGGGCTTTTCCGTGGAGCAGGCTGTGCAGTGGCAGCTGCGGTGTGCAATGAGCCTCAGCACTCTCCTCTTTCTCCCAAGATAAGTGCTCCTGACTTATGGCATCATCTCCATCAACCACAGAGGCAAAAGGAGACGTGGCTTGCTTGGAAGACATGACTCTGCTGTGGAGCAAGAAAAGGTGATATAGAGTCAGTAAAGGAAAGGATATGTCACTAGGATCATCATCAACAATACACATAATTTAATATTGTTTCCTTGAGCATTTCCTGAACCAGTGGCAGACATGTTCAACTGATTGTACACAGATGTAACAGGATTATAAGCGGTGCACCTGAGTTGAGAGGTGAGTAGAGAATGCCTAACGTACTGAGCACCCCACCTGCCTGTCACCCGTAGCTGCTCAGGTCTGAGGGATCTGAAGCAGGCCATGGGGTCCCTAATCCTTTGTTTAAAGCAGATGGGTGGCTTGATCTAGGGCTGGAACTGTGCCTGCATGGAGTCCTGGCCCAAACCCCAAGACAGTTACTCAGGCAATAGGTCAGCTAGGCAGCGAGACCAGCCAGAAAAAAGTTTACTTTTTTTTTTTCTTTTAAAATCACAAGTTCATTCCTGGTAAAATATTGCTTTCACCTAGTATTCACAATAAAAAGGAATATCTCCCTTATCTTTCATGTTGATTTAATTTGATTTTGCCCTTCAAGCATCTCATTTTCCTTGCATGAGCTTATTTTACTACGAAGCAGTAAAAACACACACAGAAAACCAGTCTTGTCCTCTTTTGTTTCCACCCTTCAAATTAGGAAATTATTAACATTTTGGCGTGACAGTGTTCCCCCAGGCCAACAAATCCTACTTAAGCAGCTTAAAAGTCAAAAGCTAACAGTGGAGGACTAAATTCACAAATCTGTCACTTGCTTTCATGAATATTACAGTGAAGAGTGTACTTGACATATCAGGTGCAAAGGAAACTCATGTTAATTCCAATTTTTCAATTCATTTTTTTTCTTTTTTTACAGCTCCAACTCTTTATGGTGCTGAATTTATACAACCAATTCCACTTTTTCTCACAATTAATGATGTCGCACTCATGCTGTGTGCTACAATGAATGAAATTAAACACTGTGCCAGCAAATGTAATTATGCATTTGGTATTAAATTAAAAAGGGGATAATATGGCCTTCCTACTGATGTGAAGTAGGGAGAAGGAGCAAGAGCATGTTTTACTTCTAATCTGCTTTTCCCTGAGCTGTTGTTCTGCTTATTTTTCCCAACTGGACATTGACCATTAAAACTAGAATTTGTTTACTAAGGGCTCAATCTTCTCTAGAGCATGATGCATGATGTGTGTATGTCTGTGTGTGTCTGAGAGAGAGAGAGAAAAAAAGAGGGTGTGAAGGTATGGATGCATGTGTTCCTATGTGACAAAATGCTTAGGGTATTTCTTGTTGTACATTTCATCACTGATCTTCTCCATTTGCCCCATTCTCCTGTTCTATCCACAGGGGTCAGTGTGACAGCACTTTAGTTCCACCCTTAGCTTGCCTGGGGGGGTTTGATGAGTGGTGGTTTTGGTTTGTGTGTGTGTGTGTGTGTGTGTGTGAGGTGGTGGGGGGGGGGGGGTTCTCAAGGTTGACGCAGTCTGTGGTGTGATGGTGCCCTTGCACTTTCTGTTAAAAGTGAGGCACCAAAAGATAGGCAAAGCTAGGTTCCTTTTAAGAACGGGTATTATGAGGTTCTTTGTCCCATTCAAGAGAGCTGTCAAATTAGGTGTACTGTCCATTTGAGGGAAAGTTTATGTGTATAGCAACTTTTTTTTAAAACACAGAACAGGTTAAGCGACATTTAAAGACAAGAAGTACAATACAATTATTTTTTTAAATCATAAAACTGAATAAGAGTGATAGACAAAATAATAAAATAATCAGTGTAGATGTAATGACATCATAAGCATCGACTTAAGATGGCTTAAGTTTTGATTTACAGGGGTTTTAAATTGGAGGAGACCTCACATCTCTCAGACATTTATTCCACATATGTATTTTAAAGAAACTAAATCAAAACAGTAAGCAGGTCAACCCCAGATGACCTGACCTGAGAGGGATCATAACATATATGTCAATCAGAGATGATTCTGTGTATTATTATTCAGAAATGTGCACTAGTCTAGAGTATCTACACAAAATACCATTCTCTCAACCCCCCCCCCCCCCCTCCCTTACTCACACATTCACACACTGGCACATAGTCACAGATCAGCCTGAGCAGTGAAGGGCCTAAACAATGGTGGCCTAAGTTAATCTCATGTGTCTCAGCAGCTGTACAAACAAACCCAGTAAGTCAGGTAGATGGCAGAGCGTGCCTGCCTGCTGCCTGTCAGCCCCTCTGTCTTTTTTGCCTGTGTGTCTGCATGTGTTGCCGGCTCTGTCTTTAGTGGGACTCAGCCTTAATTTTAATCAGCCATTAAATTGTTTCCTGTAATTATAACAAATAGAAAGTGATCTCAAAATTGAGTAATGTTAATTTCAAAATCAGAAAGTCAGCGCAAAGTTCAGACCATGTGTGTAATGGTAAGTAGAGGGGGCAGTGGTGAGGTGCGGGAGGGGGTCGAGCAAGTAGATTCTGACATATTTTTTATTCATGCACCCAAAAAGACAGAGCCTGGAGCGCAACAACCACCTCGTCCTCAATGGAGTGTGTGAGTGAAACAAAGCACTGCTTTTGTATTACACAGTAAATCAAGTGGTATTATTTTACCACTAAAATATTCAGTCTCTCAGGCACTTTTACTTTGGTCTCCAGCCATCAGTCAAACTGCTGAGGCGTGAGCAAGAGAAGGGGATAGAGAGAGAGAAAAAGAGAGAGCGATGGAGACTCCATCCTCCTGTAACATGTGTCTACAGCAATCTTGTTAAAGAATGCAACAGATCTGCGGCAGGCTCCATAACAGTATTTGTCAGCAGGAGTTAATAATTTATTAGCAGTGCTGGGAGGGCTGCGCTCAGGCAGCTAAAGAGTGCGGAGAACCCCCTTCTGCCCCAACCCCCACCTCTGACAAGCTCTATACAATACTACCTCATATTATTGAAAGGGAAAAGGGGAAGTGCGGCAGTAATTCTCTGAAAATATCTGAGGGCAACCATATGGTATTTTATTTCTCATATTCGGAGTGAGGATCACACAGTTCTAAGATCTAAAGGGGTTTGTGTGCAATAGATCAGCATAGACACAACAAAGACATTTGATGAGAAGCAAAATAAGGAGCAGAATTCAGTTGAATATGGGTACTAGCAATGCATGTGGAATTTGATCATATTTTCTGATAGAATAACAGTGTTTACAGGCTTGGCCTCCGTGCTAGCAAAATAAAATCAGCAAAACAGTTCTGTCTCTACATTTTTAGCTACAGTGTATTCTGCTGCTGTTGAATTTACTTTACTCACATTAATAATTGAGTCAGTTTCTCTGGAAAATAAGCCCAAAATGAGCTTTTACATATTCAACAGTGAAAATATGGTGAACTGAAGTGGTAGCTCATAAATCCTTGACAGGCTGCCCTCCCTCATGCTTGATTACACAATAACAACGGACAACTAACAAACCAGAGTAATCAATAAGTGCATGAAATGCTTCCTTCCTGCCTACTTTCTCCAAGACAAAGCCCCAGTGACTTTGAAGACTCTGGGCAGAGACGAGGGAGGGTCAGTTAGAAAAGAGAACTGCTCTATATATAGCTGACAATATTGCGCACATTTGAAGGATTAGGACTTAAGTTCTCCAGACGTGGGCTCATATGGCCTGGAATGCTTTGAGTCATGAATTGTTCCCTGCGATAATGTTTCATCATCGTGCAAAACAACCTCTGCTTAATTGGTGAGCATTAGAGGAGTGTTGTGCACTGCTCATCTTAAGGGTCTTGTGACTGCAGGGGCCATGTGTCCTCGGCTATCCCATTTCCTCTTTCATCGTAAAAGGGTTCGACTGACTTTCACCCGCTGTATCTGCTCTGTCACACTGTTTACCTTTTATAGACAATGGTGATAAGTAACTCCACACCAGACCCCCACCACCACCCCAACCCACCCACTTGCCCACTTGTCCGTCTCACTACAGCCGTCTTGCACTTTCACGTTTTGATCACAAGTCCCAACGGGAAAATATTACACTCCGTTGCTTCACATGTTATCGGCAGACAAAAGGAGAGAAAATCTAATTAATTATTGAAAACCTTTTTTTAAGAGATGGGATATGAAAGATAATGGCATTTAACTTTCCCTGTGTCACACTGTACATCCATGCAGAGTTACATGCACATGAGAAGACAGAAATATGAAATACAATTTTAAGACATACTAGTTAATGTGAACCAAACTAAGCACTTATAAATAAAAATATTATATATATATATATTTTCTCACATATTGTTATATTATATTTTTATTGTAATCTGGTTTGATTAAAAATATTTCCAAACATTGACAGTAAATTAAAATAAATTGTTGTACACAGTAGTGATTTTTTAAAGTATGGTAGAGGAAGGCAAAGAAAGTCGTTTGGGATCTTTATATCATGTGTGCATTTGTGTGTGTGTGTGTGTGAGAGAGAGAGAGAGAGAGAGAGAGAGAGAGAGAGAGAGAGAGAGAGAGAGAGAGAGAGAGAGAGTGAGAGTCTGTGTGTGTGTGTGTGTGTGTGTGTGTGTGTGTGTGTGTGTGTGTGTGTGTGTGTGTGTGTGTGTGTGTGTGTGTGTGTGACAGCGAAAGTCAGAGAGAAAGAAAATCATCTGTGTTTCCCTTCAGGGGTTCCTCCTATTCTAACAGGTGTCGTGGTAGGGTTCCTCTGGGTTCTTCACCTGCCATAATGAGATATTACTACCTGACAGCTCCCAGCTGGAGGAGCATTGACACGGAATCCACCGTTTAGCACAATTAAATTATCACCCTCCATTGTGATTGTGCCATGCTGTGCAGCAGCCAGGTTTCTGGATACATAATCAACCCGTAATACAGGCTGTATACTGCACACAGTTACTCTCTTTTTTAAGCACATATGCACATACACACAAACACACACACATGTTTTTGTATTGTATAATTCCTAAAGGTTTAAACGCAAGGCAAAGCATGGCAAGGCAGCTTTATTTATATAGCAACTCAATGTGCTTTACATAAAACAAACATTTAACAGTAAGAATTGGAAAGAAAAAATAAACATGCAATTTGAAAAATAAAAATAAAACCCAATAATAGTAAAAACATACAATTAAAATAAAAACAAAGTACAGATAGATAAAGACAGATGAATCAGAAAAGGGGAGTGCAGGAACTTTTATTTTTACATGTTAGTCAGAGCCATTAAGAGATTTCCATCTCTTAATCCTCAGCCAACAACGTAATTAAAGATAATAATATTAAAATATAGTAAATGGTTGGGAAAATACGGATTTTCCAACAACATAACCTGCTGTACAGTGAGAGTTGTCTAAATGAATTTGTTTAAATTGTTCCTCCATTATTGTTGACCTTCCCCTGCAAAAAGTCAACTCAATTAGAGCGGCACTTCATCCTCACTTCACACTCTCTCCTGATGCCTTCTCTATTAGAAACTGCCACAGTTACCACAGCTAAAATCCACACTCATATGATAGCCACCCAGAGCAAATTAAGCAAGCCACCTGAAGTGCACACTTTACATATTGAGCAGAGCATTGATAATTACTTTGCAGGGTAAATTATTTGCAATAATATGCTGCTAGAGGAACTGCCTTGTATCTCACTTTAAACACTTGTGCAGCTGCCAGTGACAGCATGGTTGGTGTCCTTGCCCCCCACGCAAGGCAAAGGCAGATGCAGGTGTGAGAGTGCTTAAGTGTCCCTGTCTGACTACTCAGGAAGGGTCGATGAGCACTCACACACTGAATCCCTCGTTGCCCCCTCCTACCCTACCTCTTCCCCTGTGCAATTGGCCCCTTTCCTGATCCCAGGACACAAGCTAGCGCTGGATGGCATAACAGCCTCTCAGTTCCCCAGGACACACACAAGTTCACTCATGCGTATGCTTTCACAAATGAAAGATGGTCGTCCAAAAAATTTCACTACTGGCCTTTTTACGGCCCAGCATCATTCTTCCACAGATAGTATCCACTAGAAGAGGAGCACAGTGGATGTTGTGAGTCTAACACACACACACCAAAAGACAACATCTCTTCCAGGACAGCAGTGTCCTTAAACCAGCCAAACTGACAAAAAAATCTAAGACAAGAAAAGCTACTTGTTGTTCTACCCCAATTCCTTTCTTTTCCCTTTTCTTTTTTTCTGGTCCTGCTGGGGGATGGAGTTCCCAAAAAGGCTTCTGTTGCTGCTGCTGTACTTAAGCAAACCTCACAGCGAGTCAAGCCATCAACCAACACAACCCTATTTGCTGAGCAACAGTGGAGCTTTGTGGCTTGCCTCATAGTTGACAGTAAGTTATGAGCCCTTTGTGAGCAGGAGAAGGAAAACAGAGATCGGAATTTGGCAGGAACATAATAATACAGAATTCTCCTGTTCATGGAACCTGAAATTTTCATGGCAACAATCGCGCATTGTTGAAGGAAAGAAAAGCAACAGTGACAGATGAAATATAGAGTGGGGCCCCCTTTTTGTAAAACAGTAAACAAAGCACTATTCAAGCCAGGTCCATTCTGTCATTTATAAAGATAACTTCTTCTGTGCACTGAAGAGTTTGCAGCAAATGGCTGCACTTCAACAAATCAAGTGTAACATCTCTCACAGTTGCCAGAAAAGTGAGTTGAGGAGCTAGCTGGGGGGTTCCTAACAGAAGTGAGGGGACGCATCCCAAGTTACCAAAGAGATGCACAATAAGTCTATAGGGAGCATAGAAATCTCAATAGAGAGGGAAATCAAAAAAAAGAAAGAAAGCAGGCCCTTTGAGAAAAAAACAAACCACAAATGTAGACTTTTGGCCAAATAATCAAGGACAATAGCTAATTTTGAAGGAGAAATTTTGCCGGGTGTAAGAAAAAACATTGGTGACCATGAATGGCTTATGAGAGGAGGGGGGTTATTGTACTGTATGGCAGGGGAACTATGGGCCTCAGTCTTTGGTTTTGCCATCATGAGGTCATCATTGGCAACTTTAGTGCCCAGCAAAACTGGGGTTGGTATAACTGCCGTTGGTTTGGACATCTGGAATGTCGACACACAGTGGCCCACTTTCTCTGTCACTATCCTTGTTCCTTTTTCCTTTTATTTTCTAATGCAGAAGGCTTCACAAGTCCTGGTCACCAAATTGGCAAATTTGCAATGTCTACAGAAAAGAAAAGCTGTTTTGTTCCCTTTCATTCTCATCTCATAAATGGATTTCTGTTGCAAGGGGAAAAAATGAGTAAATTACCTTCAACACTGTTGTAATTAAGCTGCTCTATTCTTATTCTACAGGCTGGGAGGACAACAGCTCATTAGCTACAGTTGGTCCCACCTCTAATGCTTTAGTTTCTTTTTTCCCTTTCTGATATTCTTTTTCTCTTTCTGAATAAATTAATGGTATTCATTGAGCACTCTCTCACAAGGGGAGGCACACAAATGTGTCTCCCCTTGTGACAACTGGACTTCTTTGCCCTCTTTGTCTTTGGACCCTTGTGTGTTTTTTAAGGACTGTGAGAAGAAGGGCTGGGATAGAATTGGGGAAGGGAGAGAGTAGCCACGTTTCATGTGACACGTCAATTGGAAAATCAAAACAGGAGTAGTTCATTTGCTCCACCCAGATGAGGCCATCTAGCAGCAGAGCCATGATGAATAGGGTTCAGGCAAGCCACACCTCAAAGATTTATGATTAAGGCTTATTATGTTGGGAAACTGACATTGATTGCTGATTTAAACCACTGAAACCAATTAATTTGCCAGTGCTGAATAGAAAGCATGGTCAACAGTGTGTGTCATTCTGACAGGTTGGACAGGAAGAAGCAGAGCAAAAGTGAAGGACTAAATGAATGGCTGGCACCCAGCTCTGTTTGGAGGTGGTTAAAAGTTACCACACGTGATTGACAGCTGATACAAAAAAAAGGAGAGCGGCTGGAGAAAAATGAGATCTGAAGAGCAAAACCAGAAACCCCAGCCACTGATCTGAGTAATTGCCCCAAAATTTGGTTCACAGGAGACATGTACAAGGTGCTGTTTTAGCAATGCTAAGATGGTTCCATTCATGGGTTGGCACTGAGAAAACCTGAGTAAATGAATGTGAAACATAGCCCTAATAAAATCAGAGAGCTGACAGACATGGTTGAACAGAAAAATGTGCTGTATTTCCACTCCAAGGAAGCGGGCACTGTAGTGGATTAGACGCTGACTGAAACACAAAATGCCTCAGCAGTCTGCTGCTAACCATGTGTCTGACCACTTATACTGTGCTTCAGCTCTTTTCTGCATTTGACCAGAGTGTTGCATAAAAAAACACAGCAGCCACAACTGATATACCTACCCGCTGGATTACCCAAGTAAACTTAGTGCTGTGTTCACAGCAAACGCCACATTACGCTCAGTTGCATGTTATTTTTTCTGTGGTAGTCGGAGGGGAGGAGAGAGGAGGGGGGGCTTGTGTTTACTAATACCTTTTCGTTTTTATTCTATTCCTAGCTTGCTAAGAAGACACATGCATCATGACAGTGCTTGAAAATTAAATCATTAACTAAATTGCTTTCTTAAAAAGCCACAAGTGTGTGGCAGGATTTGTGTGTGTGTTTGGCTGTGGGCCATGGGCCTCTGGTTCCCAGGCAGCCTCTGCCCCAGCTCTGTTGTGGTTCCCTGCCACCACACTCATTATGCTCAGCCTCAGCACAGCACGGTGCAGGCCTGCAGCTCGCCTCGCTTCACTCACTGGGCTAGTAGGAAATAATCTGGTAATCTCAAACTACTCCTCCATTTCAACTGGGGCCCCATTCACACAAAGAGACCCTTTGTCCTGAAACATTTATGACCACCCTCTGGATCTCAATCAGGGAATCAATCAAAAACACATTAAACAAATATGGTTTTATATTTGAAAAGCTTAAAGGGAATTTTTTGTAGCGTTGATATAATATTTGGTACCTCTATGGTATCAAACAATACCTGCTACAATTTTAAATAGTGGTGTTGGTGTGTTGTGAGTCTGTGTGTGTGAGTCTGTGTGTGTGTGTGGGGGGGGGGGGGCAATCCATGCTACTGTCAAATATCTATAAACATATAAAACAACCTTCTGGAAACTTTATCAATCTGTCAGGGATATATTTCGATCCACAAAGCAAACAGAATAGAAGGCAAATAGTGAGTGAAGGCCAGACAAATATTTGATAAGAGGATAGGGACTGTTGTTGAGCTCTATGACAGGGTAGCTGTGGACCCCACCTACACACACACACACACACACACACACACATACAAACACACCCAACCCTCAACCCTGTCTCCGACTGTCTATTTGTTCTCAACTGTGCTGATGGTAGCAGATGTGTCTTTCACAGCCTGTGGAGTGTGTAACCAATCTACAAACAATAGCTTGAACTTGAAAAAGGTTGCTGCACTTGCAACACACTCTTTACAGTAAAGGGCAGTCAAGTCCAACTGGCCACTTACTGCGGTTAAATCATGCCCTTTAGTTTTGTTTTTTTGTTGTTGTTTTTTTTACTTTAAAGGCCACTAAAGCATTAAACATTTTGCAGTCCATGAATTGTGTATTTTCTGTTAGTGTCTAGGCCACCATTAGTCAGCCATTATAATTCTATTTCAGCTCTTGTGTAAGCCCCTTACTAAAGTTTAAGTCACCTTGTTGACCCCCTGTTAAGCCAACAATTGGTGTAAACATGTTCAATCCTATTAACCTACAAATATACATGGGGCCAGGTAAAGTATCACAATGCAATGTGTTAAAAGCCTGCTCTGTGTCTTGATTATAGAGGACAGCCATGACAGTAAAAAGATCTAGCACCAGCTATGCTTTATAATACTTAAGACTGTGTGCACAGAATGGGGGCTCAAAACAGTAATTCAATTTCACAACATATCAGTCTCATGCTGCCTTTGTTTTAATAATCTTTATAGGTAATTTACAGGCATTCACTTCAGTGGCTGTATAACAGATTTAAATGGAAAACTCACAGTTTAGTATTGACCTAGTAAGTAAAATATGCCAAAATTAACAAATTATGCTCTTGACTCCAGGCTTACTAAGAAGTGGTATCAGGTGTGTGTAGCCAAGGTGAACTGGTGCCATCAGTGTAGAAAAAGGCCAACACTTGAATGAGTTGAAATGAACAACAATTAGTGGAGGCTCTTCTGATGCAAAAATGGGATCAGATTATTTCAAAGATCAGAAGTGACGTTGTGAAGAAAAAAAGTAAACTTGAAAATGGGAACTTACTGAAGATGTAAGACTGCAGACTTAAGCCTCGGCACATTAGATGGTTTCCGGTCTTCATCTTGACTATGATGTATATTACAAATACTGCATGATGTGATGTTTTGAAAAGCAACCCTTTTAAATATTTTTTGCTGGTCTATGTATTGGAGAGCATGTTGTGCAAACTTGTTGCAGTCTATAAACCCTCCTCTCTTGTGTCAGAAGGTCAGACATCCAGCACCAGACTGGCATATCTGCTATAAATGGCAGCTACGTCACTACAGCACACACTAAAAATACAGGACCCACTTTCTTCCGTTTCCCTGTATTCTCAATTGTGTATGAAACCTTAGCTGGGATACCCTGTAAGACAAGATTTATGTGGAGAAAAAAAATGCGTATTGGTTTTGGACCAGTTGCAGAGCACGTAACAAAGACCCTGTATTTGACAGCAAATCGCAATATATATCGCAATATGTATGTATACAGCATATATATAGCATGAGAATCAGCTTTTTATCTTTGCTTGTGAGCCAGATTTTAAGAAAGCCCTCTAAAAGCTATCAAAAGTTTCAAAATTTCCCACATTCCCCTCCTGTGGGTGTGCCTGTAAAGTGCTTCACTCCCCTCTCTTGAAAAGCTCTAAGGGATTGCATCATGGGACGAGGTGTAAGACGATGGTAGCAACATACTGTAACATGGGGGAAATACCTCATGTTGGTTGATTCATAAACACCTTGTGAGCTGGCTGGCCGCTCAGACTGGTCTGTGCTGTGCTGGTTGTAATGGTAGAGCTGCCTGTGCCGAGTGCCAAGTATCTGCACTGGCCTGAGTGTTGTTTAAGGACACACACACACACACATACACACACACAGTCATACAGATTATAGCATGGCTCTGTTTTAATTGAGTCTCAGCCTTTGTGGTGTCTGTTATCTCTGACTAATAGCATACATTGGCCCTCTCTCATTATCAGAGTGGATCTTTATCAGAGACCCTTGTTTGATACAGTTAGAGTTGATGTATTATGAACCACACACCAAGAGTCAGCAGTGATCTGCATATTCAATAACTTCCGCAATTATATGCGCAATTCATCAGATGGGATGTGATTGCAGGGGAAGTGGAATAGAGAGGAGCAGAGAGGTCTGATTCCTGGAGGACCAAAGTCTAATCACAAAACTAACATGATAATTGAAATCTAAATTGAAAGGCTTAGCTCTCAGAGAGAGTATGGCAGACATTGAGTGTGGAGGCGATAGTGAGAGTCAAAGAAAAGGAGAGAAAGACAGGCAGGAAAAATAAGATTTAAACTGTGTATGTGGCACACAAGCCACTAACAATACACATATGAAAATATAGGGGTGCTTCACACCAATGTTATAACAAGCTCAAAAAAATCCCTGTAATCCAATTAACCGTTGAAAGTTGCAAGAGGTGAAAGAGCTTTGAACAGCCTGCTGGATGCTGTGAGGGACCTTTAGAAAAGAAAACATGAAATTTGAATCTATTTTTAAATGTTTCTGTAACACATATCCAAACCCCTTATAAACTCATACAAATAACAATGTTGTTTTCTGAAGTTATAATTTATTAGTTTTTTTCCTGTTGTGTTATCATTAGTATAAAGTATTGTAAAGTCCCTTTATTAATCTAACACTTTACGCTTAATAGTTAGGGTAAGTATTTTACATCCAAAGGAAAAATATATCCTGTTTTCTTCAACACTGACACTGGTCTTAGAGAGTGTGCGTTTGAGGGCACTTCAATAATTGCTCAATATTCCACACTGTCACCATCATCCCTCTTTGCTTGAGTAGACCCCGCTTCTTGGCCTTTAAATTCCTCTTTTCAAGAGGTGACTGAAGTAACTGCTTAACAACAATTGTGTGAAAAGGGGGCATGTTCTGCACTATGTAGAGTAGAATAGTCCTCAGCTTATTGTGAGTGTCTAATCACTTTAGCTGTTCATTTGTCTTTTTACCTTGCCCTAGTACTCAGACATGCAAACAAAGAAAAAAAGAGGCAAGTTTACCTGTCTGTTGAATTATTTTTTCTGTTCACACTGGAATGTTAGGATCTTATTCTCCAAAACAGTTTTCTTTTTGAATGCATTTAAATAGACAAAGTATTGTGTCTGAAATAAAGCTGTCCTCCGTTTCACCTCAGAGCCTGTGCTGTCTTTCACTTCTCATGTCTTACTCATTGTAATTGCAACCCAAAGGAGGAACTGCAGGAAAGTCCTCTGTCCCGTTCTCCTCTGCTCCCCCTTTCTCTGCTGTCATTCCTGACCACAGGATTCATATTCATCCCTCAATAACGTTTAATTAGTAATGCCAAATTCATTAACCTGTACTGCTGTTACGCTGGCCTCAGCCATAAATTAGCTTAATGTGAGAAGACATATTGCAGCTGTAATAAGGGACATAAAACTCAAAGAGAAACACATACTGTTCCTCCATAGTCATGGATCATTATAACTCAGCAGTGTTTTAGAAAGGGAGTGTTCCTTTTCAGAGTAGCAGCTCTTTAGCAGCCCATCAAACACTTGCTTTTCCTTGTAAGGATTGAAAAACTTGTTTTATGGCTGGTAGAATTGAAAAGAATATTATGGAAATGCATTATTCATGACAAGCAGTATTTCCCTATCCACTTTTCAAGATTTTCAACCCTAACTTAAACACTGTGGTCAAAATATCATTGAGTGTTTAATGGAAACAAAAAATTAATAAAAAAGGCCAAAAAATACTGTTATGCAGCTGTTACTGAGCCAAGAGTGTACTGGTAAAATACTTAGGTGTTTGTAAGATTCACGCAAGACTTTGTGTTGTTTCCATCACATTGCAGGTGCTGGAAACCAATTCAGAATCAGTGGTATCAGTGAAAGAGATGCAATTGGTCAAAGTGTTGTTTGTGTTTATTTAATCACCCTAGGGACTGTGTGCATTTTGACTATGGGATATATTATCACATTATGCTAGCAGCCTTCTCTGTCTTTTATTTAATTTTTTTATCTTAAAAGTGTCCAAACTTGCAGCAGACAAACAGATCCAGAAGACAAACCGCTATTGTAAAAACCTGGGACGACCTTCACTGTCCTAGGATTACACGCTGACCTTTCTGCTCCTCTATCCCCCAGTGATCTCGCCTAACAGCTCACACCAAAGAGCCTATTAGGCCTGGATCCCACTTTGTTGTTAAAAAGGGTCTTGTCCTTTCAGAACACTCACTTCCTTGCTTTCTGTTTTTTCAAGCATAGGTGGTGGAGGAACACAAGTTCATTGTTCCCTCGCAGATGGAAGTTGGAGTTACCAGGGTAACAGCTCTAATCCTCCTTTTTTTACCACTTTTTTCATATTAACAGCCTATCGAGTGCTACCTTTTAAGTCAGAGGCAAGAGCGCTCACTCACTTTTAATTAGCTATGATTCTGTTTGCCAGGAGACAGCACGATGAGCTAATCGAAATTTACGAAATAATGACGTACTGCGAGAAGCTACTTCTTTCTCCTGAGGCCTGCTCCAAGAATAACAATAATGAGCCCATTATCGAGGATTGCACTTTAAAACGCTGCCCTGCCACCAAAACAGAGGACATAATTGTTCTGGTGTTTTCCATACAATCAACAACCCATTGTTGATGACTTGAGAACTAAGGGAGCAAAGAATGGGTGCCATAATGATTGGTCTGTGCTGCCATGAAGATCCTGTACAAAGTGTCCACTGAGGAAGGACCTTGATAGACTACTGATTTGCTTGTAAGAGCCGTGGATGAAGACAACTGTCTGGCTTTGTAGAAAAATGTCCTTTCTCCTTTTTGTCTGTCTTGCCGCTCAAATAGCTCCCAAGCCGCATTAGAGAAGAACCATTCATATGGTGAAAGGCTGGGAGTCACACAGGCTCATGTGAAGGGGCCACATAGTTGCTGAAGAGAATGGCCATTTATATAACCTCCCTCCATTTCAGTGGAAAAAAAAATTACAACTGATCTCTTGCAGAAGATAATAAAAGCCGTGTTTGTTATCTGTAAGACGACAAGGTGTCCCTGAAAGAATAATGTAGTGTAACATTTGACCGGTGCTTCTATACATATATTTAAAAAGTCAGTTTAGTTCACTAGTCATGTATGTCAGCTGAGCTTTATTTAACATGTCAAGATGACTCAATTAGATAATTGCATATCTATGCTCCAAAACTAACTGCATTATAAATGCATCACAGCCATTTGGAAATTAAAATATCCCCGAGATTAGATTATGATGAATTAGAGGCTGAAAATGAAATATTTTGTCAAAAAGTTCTACATCCAAACTTACTGGGTGAGAGCTCAGCGGGGTTGTACAAACACGGTGCTGCAACTATTAGTTGTGCTCTATTGTGAAGGAGTGAGAGAGACAGAGCTCGAGGGCAGGAGGAATGCTAAGTGGGCCCCTTAGCCTAGTCAACCTTCAGTGGGTTTCATTTATCTTCATCTTGTTAGACTAAATTAATTAACAATCTCAATGTTACACACTTTCTCCTTTCATTACATCAAATAATGGCAGAAATGTAGGGGGAGGTCCTGCCCACTGGGAGTAGACAGAGACTGAAGACATCTCTCTCTCTCTCTCTCTCTCTCTCTCTCTCTCTCTCTCTCTCTCTCTCTCTCTCTCTCTCTCCCTCTCTCCCTCCCTCTCTCTCTCTCCCTCTCTCCCTCTCTCCCTCCCTCTCTCTCCCTCTCTAACATCTTCCTCCCTCCTTCCCTCTGTCTATCTTTTTTCTCTCTCCCCATCTCTCTTTCTCTGCTTATCACACTGTGTTCACATCTCTGCCTCTCTTCCTTCCCTTTTCTCTTACGCTCACTCTCATTTTCTCAGTCTCTTTGACTACAAAAACAAAAACCTGTTCAATGTCTTCCATAAACATATAAAAAATTGATCTAAAATGAAAACACATCTTCTCCTCAACAAAGAAGAAAACTGAGGCTTACAATAATGTGAGCATCAGTCTATTAACGGTGCAGTGTATATTGTATACTTTACTTCACAGAGTTCTTTCACTTTGTTTTAAAAAGACATTGGGAATTTAAGCAGGCTGATAATACTTTCATCAGACAGTACAAAGGCTTTGGCTTTTATGTATATTCAGAAGTTTAGAATGACAGTTGACATGCCATTAAGAAGCAGTATTTGTTACAGATGAATGTGGATACTTTTACAGCTATTGAAATGTGCTGTATGTATGACTCAAAAGCAAACCCATGACTCATTAGAATAAATAAAGGCGTATCCGGTGTGACACTAAGATACAGCACAAAAAGTCATAAACATCTGCACATTGTAGCACAAATGTATGAGCATGCTCACAAAGCCCCCTTTGACCTAATTCAGTTGCTTGAGAAAAGATACTGGGATTCTTCACTGGAGGAATGTCTAACTGCCACATCCATCCACCCCTGGTTCTATCCTTTTCTCCCCTTTCACCCCTACCCCCACCCCACAGCCCACTCCAGGACACAAGTCTTACCCAAGCAAAAGGGCTAACCCTGAAGCAAAGCCTGCCTTTAATCTTGGCCTGATTGTTGAGGCCTCCAATCTCCAGCCTGTGTGCGTGATATCTTTCTACTAGCGCTTCTCCTTTAATTAAAACAGACATTGACAGAAGGATGTGGATTAGCAGTGCAATAATGTGTTTACTTAGAATAATCACAGTGTATTCTCACAGCTACGGGAACAAAAGGAAATTGTTGCGAAATAGCTGAGGTCAAAGGGCACATTTTCTTTTTTTTTTCCTTCTCTTTTGTAGATGTGGGATGCAATGTGAATTTGAGACATACCAGGCCTCTTTACTATCTCCCCACTGCAACACCCAGTACAGGTAGCTTAAGTACAGTTAGTTACTAACCGAACTGGTTTCGACAGATGGTGCCAGTTAAAGGCTGTCATCCACTTTGTAGCATTACTCCAAAAAAGCGGAAATGAACATAGGCAGCACGCTCTCAAAAAATTGAACATACTGTATGCCTGAATAACTTCTGTCAAACCATAGCACATATACCAGACCAAATAAACTGGTGAAAGATAAAGCAGATAGTGTACATTTGTGCATAGAATTAACATATTTTATGTTATTGAGTTATTTTATTTTATTTTAAGTAGATATATTAAATGTTTATTATGAGATAATGGTATGTTTTTATATTTTAAAAGTATTTGAACAAGAAGCGGTTATAGTTAATAGTTATAAATGTTGTGGAAACCTCCCTGCGACTATGATTTATAAAGAGCAACTGAACAATATTAACTACACATTTGGTCCCAATTTTAATTCAGCTTTCTTTAGCTTACAAAAGTATAACACAATCTTATTTTAGTATGATTTTAAATTATTGAATTTGAACAATAAATTACATTTTAATGCATGAAAGATTTTCCTATTGAATTCCTGAAGGACATTTTGACTGGCGAGAGTAATGGTATCAAATTGTCCTTTCTTTTTAAAATGCCCCCAGCAGTTCTGAGAGAAAAAAAATGCTGTTAATTTAATCAAATAAGTGACCTTTTGAAAAAGAAATCAAAGAGGATTCATTAGCTTTAGTAAAGTTTGGCTGACAGCAGCTTTGAAAGGCAGATGCTGCTGCTGTGGCTTCTAATGAGCCAACCCTAATTAGGGAGCAACACTGGAGCCTAGAGAAGGTGGTTGACTAGGGAAGGAGCCAATGGTAAATACGCTCTCTTATTTACTTCCTCCGTGTGTAATGACAGCACAAATTTTTAATTAGAATCATAGGAAGGGTAAAGACAAAAAATGTAAATCTTTATGGTAGGTTGAATACAAACACAGGACACAACAGGAAGCAACAGTACATCACAAGGCTGCTATGCCAGTGGCTGCCTTCACCCAACATCCCTGATTAGGGCAGTAAGAAGGGAGGGCACATGGGGGAAAGTGGTTGGACAAAAGCATGCGGTGTAAAGACACAGAAAGCCTGATCTGCAGATCCTTTAAGATGTAAAAGGGAGAGGAAAGGAAAGAAACGGGGACATCTCATCTACATCTGTCCCTCAGGTTGATGTGTGCTTTCAGTCTGACTGGAGGCTATCAGGGTGAGCATGCCAGTCAGCCACACACTACATGAACACAATCATAACACACAGCTTGGGTAAATATGTTAGAATCCATGTTTGACATTGTTCAAATATACAGACACATACGCACACACAAACATGTGCACACACACACACAGGACAAAGTCTAAAGCTAACAATGTGTCAGAAAGTTTAACCCCTCTTAGCCCACTACCACCCCCTGCCCAACCTATGATCCTAAATGGCAACAACTGAAATGAAACTAACCTCAGTAAAAAGCTGCTACGAAGAAAGCCCTCCATGTCAGCGTGTGGGGTTCTGGCAGGAGAAATCACAGAGAACCATTTTCACTATGAAACGAGTATTAATCAAGAAGAAGAACAAGGAGAAAAGGCAGAAAATGGGGATAGAAGGAAAGAGAAAAAGACAGAAAGAAAAACACATACAGCATACATCTTCTGCCTATAATAAGGCATGTCTTTAATTAAAGCAGAAATATGGCTACGAACCCATCTTCTCTTTTTATGAACTGACATCATTAATTATACCTCTTTCCATCGAGGGAGTGGATTTGCATACAACATTGGTTTGCACTGAGAGCCTGATGATATGTTTGCATCAAATAAACTCTGCCTACTGATGTCTATACAGTCTTTTTCCACGGCCGTGTGCAGATATATACATGTACATCCAGCACTGTGACCACAGATCCCAATGCAGCTCTAGTCTGTTCAGAGTAGCCAACGGTGGTCCAGCTGCAGCACATGTGTGGCGAGGGTGCTGTGGCTTCTGGGAGCCCGGCCGCAAGGGACCCAAGCTGGGACGCACAGCGCCAATGAGGCAGGAGGATGTGGTCATGATGTCACTGCTTGCAGGGGTCGTTCAGAAGCCTTACCCACAAAATACTGGAGACACATGGCTAAAAATGACTTACAACAGGTTTCCATTAGTCTATGTTATTGGTCTGTGTAATATACACTTTTATTGTGTTAAGAATGGTTGGAAATTGATTAGGACTTCCATGTGCTTTGTCTTAAGTGGTAAAAATGAGCAACGATTCCAGAGGACAGATATGCGAGTTGAACTTTTGTCAGTGGTTGAAATCTAAATGTCTCTCAGATCTCCCAACTCGTTTTATGAAGATACTCAACCACTCAAATGGGGCTAGGATATCCTCTTGCAAAAATATTTTCAGCATTTTAAACAATTATTTCAATTCAACATTTCATCACTCCACCATCCTATTATTCAATTTCATAACTTAAATTCAAGACCTATAAAGTCTGCAGATCACAATTCCTGCTATAAAAATCACCATTTTTTTTACCACCAGTGGAAAGCAAAATAGTTTTTTTCTGAACTTCTTCCGTTGCATGCACATAATCGTGATTAACACAAAACACAGCAGCAAATGACATCTCAGCCCTTAAACACCTTAAGTTTTAGTGACATGGGTGTAATTTGGCATTTTCTCTCCTTGCTCTCTTGGCTTATGAGACAAAGCCTCTGAGAGAATGGAAAGACTGAGCTGGGACCAAGGACACTGTGCCTTTCAGTCTGGCCAGCACTTAGCGAGGCAGTGGATCCTCAAGGCCCAGAGGGCTCAGCCGAGACTTTTCTCACAATAAGGTGTCTGGGGAGGCGGGAGTGGCATAGCCAGGGGCGCTGCTGCTCTGCTCTTTTCTCCACTCAGCTGGGCCCAGCGTGCATAATACCATCACCACACCACAGCACACCAAGCCAGTGACAACGTGAGAAAACAACCGTCAAACAGTGCAGAGCAGATCAAGCGTGTCTGCTCACTTCTCTGAGTGCAAAAAGCACACATACTGTATGGCAGGAGCACACAAACCAAAACAATTACCAACAAAAATGTGATTTTGCTTACAATTAATGTACACATTTACTGCATACAGTTACTGCAAACATTTGTGCAGAAATTAGGTATTTCAACAGTATGAGATTGACTCAGTGATGCAGAAACTCAACAAACGTACACATAATAACAGAATTACCAGAGCACTCTCTTTATAATATGTACATTTGAGGTTTGTATTTAACTGGAACCTGAATCATCCTTCCAGGCCTCCAAAAACAGTTGAATAGCAGGAGAGAAAATAAAATAGATTAGGCCATGCTTGTGCTCTATATTTATTTTTGGTTTCATTCCATTACTCTCTCTCTCTCTCTCTCTCTCTCTCTCTGTCTCTCTCTCTCTCTCTCTCTCTCTCTCTCTCTCTCTCTCTCTTTCTCTCTCTCTCTCTCTTCTCTCTCTCTCTCTCTCTCTCTCTCTCTCTCTCTCTCTCTCTCTCTCTCTCTCTCTCTCTCTCTCTCTCTCTCTCTCTCTCTCTCACTCTCTCTCTGCTTGTGTTTCCTCAGCTGTGCCTGCAGTCTACAATCCCATTGTGGTCAGAAACAACTGAACTTAGCCTATGGAAGCAGAGGTTTGGTTTGGAGAGCAATTTACCAAACTCAGGAAAAAGTGACGGGGCCACATTGTATTTGCTCTTCTCCCAACACAAAAAAAAGAATGGCTTAAAATTAAGGCTCGACCACAATTCAAGGGCAGACATTTTGGTGAAGGAGAGGCAGGGAGGATTGACATCACTAAGTTGGCCTGGACCAGTTTGAGCAGCACGGCAGCCCTTTCGAAGAATGAGCCCCTGCCAAAAGCTGCCTCTGCCTAACCAAGTCTCCCACCATCTGCAACAAATGTGCTCTATTAAAGCAGTACCATATGGACAACAAGCTAGCTATTAACACGGCTTCAGCACATCCCCTTAACCTAGCCCAGATTTCAAACTTCCAGTCAAATTGACTGCTGATTTAATGCACCGCCAGCAGCCATGTGGGTCTTGGCACGAGACAACACTCTCAGCCTTCAGTCATTAACAGGCTCATGTAGTGCACGGTACACAGCGAGACACAGAAGTTAGCTACACAGATCCTACCAGTAACTACATCACAGGTTACTTGGTATATCCCTAACCCATATGAGAAAAATAATTGATTTCCAAACAGGAGGATACAGAGAGTGAGACTCTGTGCTGATACAGAAATGCCAACTGTCTTAAGACAAGTAAATTTGGGCTCAAAACACTCTATTATACAGAGTGGAAACTAGCTTATGAAGCAAATTTACCCACAGAACTGCTGCAGTGGCAGACTAACTGGTAGCTTATGTCTCAGTTCTTCCACAGTGATGGAGAATGCATTTGCTCCCTCTGTGTGGATCCAAAATGGCAGTGATTAACCCTGCAGGGTGTGAAGGGGGGACAGTTTAATCCCTGTGGGCCGGGTGGCCATGTTGACGCCTCTCCCCTCTCTGAGTCATGGCGGGACCCACCCACCGCTAACAAAGCCATGCTCTCTTCTCCTCGACCATGACGCCACGGCTATGAGCCCTCTGTTCTACGACCCAGAGACAACACACACACACACACCAAATCAATTACAGTACTGTGGTTTTAACCCGACTCCAAAGTTCAGTAAATTTTGCTTGTTTATTTTTTCTCCTCCTGTCTCAGCTGCTTAGATACTGTACATAATTAGAGTGGAAACACATTTCTTCTCTCAGAAGCCTGAATGTACGCAGTTCTATGGACTTATAGAGAGTTTTTGATTTTATGTTTTGATCTTAACCATGTTATTTATTAACCAATTTTGCTTTTCACGATAGCAATATATTTATCTGTCTGTACTGACCGACTGTCGTACTAGGCCAAAGATACCTTTTCAACAAACTAATAATTCTGAAATTTTAACCACTCATCTGTTAAAAAAACATTTAGTCTATTGCATTTTAATAAATGAAAAAATGGAGTGAGCTCAGTTTCAAGATTATTAATTGTACCACTAGTATAATGTCAATGTGGATTAATCAAATTGTAAATAAAACAGTTATCACTATTCAATTTTTTAACCCCTGAACATAAAACCTGAGATGATTGTTTGACACTGTCTCTGCCAGTAGAGCCCCTATGCAAATTGAAATGATAAGCTAAAGACTGCCTGATGACAGTCTAATTAAATAAGCCTTTCAGTGCTCTCAGTGGAGCAGTAGGATGTGTGAAAAGGTACTGTTGGTTAGAGAAAAGGGAGATCCAGCAAGGGGGAAAAAAGCTGTCCAAGCCATCCCAACATCCCAACAGACAGCTTTACGCCAACTCAACACCCAGTCACATGAAATACGGTGATACCTGGTCAACCACACGTGTGTTTTTCCACACATACTGACAGATATGCATATAATGTACACCTACAATGTAGTGCGCACACACACATTCACACACACTGACACGCCTTAGGTTTGCTTTACTAATGGCAATAGTGTCCCAATGACCCCCTCCCCCATAATCTAACACACACATACACCTATGCTTGCATGCACACACACATCTCAGTCAAAGCTGCCAGATGAGTAGTGAATTAATTTGTGTGAGCCACTCCAACATTAGGAAGGTGTGTTGAAAGGTGTCTGCTCATGTTTCAAATTAAACGCGCTGCTGGTCAGCATTAGCACCTCGCCACCCGTCGGCAACTGACACTTAGGGGGCTGGGTAGGGGGATGGGGAGGGGGAGGAAGGAGGGGAGCCCATCCACCGTTCACACTGGAATAATTAGAACATGTCAGGAAGAATTAATTTCCTCATTTTTCAAAAGGATACACAGAAATTACCATGTTATTATATGACAGGGTCCCTGGGAGGATTGGATTAAATTTGATTTCTTGCGCAGCCCACACAACAAATTAAAGTCATAAATGAGATGGAAAGAAGCGGGGCACAGAGCATATGTTTATGGCAATGAGTGAAGCCAAGGGACCAGAAACAACTATCTTCATTTCATTTTATTTAAATCAGGCCGACACCGTGTGTCTGAATGACAGCAATTGCTAATGGATCGAGATTAGAGGCTCCTTGATATTAACACAGAGATTCAACAACTTCTTCTAAAAAGCAATGGAATGTACAGTGTGTACATCGCTAGATGAGCCTATTCTGCGTGGAACGATGGGCAGAGAGAGTCAAATACTTGGTCCAGGTCTTACCACAACAACATTTTTAAATTTGCATGTGACCAACATATGACACACAGGCATATGCAGCCTTAATCATATTTCAAGTTGCCTCTTTACAAAATACCATATATTCAGCATGTCCTAGCTTTGTACCTATACTGAGGACCAGATTACACATCATATTCTATGCTCTGTAGAGAGGATAAAAGTACAATCAGGTTAGAAGTTACTACATGTGATATTGAACTTCTATTTAGGATGATGTTAGACTGACCCAATCTAGTGACACAATACTGGGCATCTTCACAATTCTTGGGACTTAAGATTTGTTATCTTACTATTACAGTTTAATACAGACTTGCCTGGGAAGAATTTTTCAACACTTTCAAAATGGGCCGTCATTAGAGCCTAGCACTCCCCTGGGCACCACAAACTTTAAATAATTTGCGAATCAATTAACTGGCTACTCTCAACGCAACAGGGATTTCACACTCCAGGGCCATGGTGTATTATCAGTTGGAGACGATTCATGGCGTTTTGGGAGAAAAGTTCATGGTTGAAATCATTAATTCATTTTACCGGACTTTTAGTTATGCATTGCTTTCTACAGCTGGGGTAGCAAGAAGATTAATGGCATGTTCTTTGGGTCTGTTTTCTGCTATATACACCTAGCTTAATCTGTGAAACTCTGTCCAACAGTAGAAGGACAGATACAGGACAGCAACCAAATCCATATTAAATTTTTACTCTTCAGATGATGTTATAAAGTCCATCAAAACTTCAAATAACAATAATAACAGAGTCAGGGGTTGGATCCCATTCATGCAATTTGATAGAGACCACCACTTGCAAAGAGAACCCTGTTAATACCACACCTAATCAAACTGCAAACACTAAACTTTTCTAAAAAAAAACCTTCAAAATGAGGTCATTCATGAGTAATACAGAGAGCAAGCTATCAATTGGTGGCATGTTAGGGATGCTGGATGAAGTTCAGGCAGGTTTTTTTGTACATTCTTGCCAGGTAATGACATGTGCAACAATTAGAAAAAAAAATTCACACTGGGATCCTCTGAAGCAATTGAGGCTGATGAAATTTCAATCTTTGTTAGGTGGTCTTTGTCAAGCGATTGCTGTTCAGCAACATATTGACCATAATCACTGCAGGGTCAGTGGACTGAGGAGGCCCATTTGATAAATAATAGATGAAGAATAACCATTCAAAGGTTATTCATTTCCATTTTATGGTGAAGTGCTGTTTATTTAATTTCTGACAGAATGGCTCCCCTGCATCCACTCCTTCACTGGCGCCATCGATAGTGGGCTAAGAGCTGTGAGACCGTGTGTCTGTAGCTTATTAGATAAATGTCACATACTAACAAAGCGTGTATGGCCTATTCAGATGGTCTAACATATCCTCAGGTGTTTTCAAATGAGATTGCATGAGTGTAATTAAAGTTGTTCTAGATGCAATCCAGACACGATCTTAATTACTCCCTGTCATGTTCTGAGATTAATTAAACCTGTATATTAAAGTTGCAAAGTATGTATAGTACATTGTGGATTGTATGCGGATCTAAGCGAATGTCACAGGAGAATGGGGTGGCACACTAAATTAATCAGTCATACAAACAAGGTATGTGTCATTCTTGTTTTTTCAAGGAGTAACAAGTCTGTAGTATCAATACTTGAGGACTCCATTTATCCGCTATTCACTAAATTTTGAGGAGCATTTGGATCACATGGACCAGCAGACGTCATGGCTGACGATCAGCCCAAGTAGATTATTAGAATCCTGTTAAGTTAGTTTGTTATCTTAAATATTTTCTAAGCAAGCATACAGTATGACATATTACTTGTATAACAGTGGCATAAGATGTTACTTTATTGTTGTAATGTCAAAATGTAGAATCTAAATTGATACTGACAGTAATTTAAGATTGTATATTACAAATACAAGCCATTTTGCATTGATACACTGAATCAATGCCACATTCATTTTTTGTGATTTTTCTCTGGATTCAACTGTAGTCAAGCACAGAGACAAAAGTTGCTCCATACCTACATCAAACTTTCTCAAGGTTCATACTTAATAAATCAACTTTCTATCTTGTGCCATGAGAAACAACATGGAGTCAAAGAAAGACATATAGTGTCAATGCAAACAACAGGTAGTAATGTATACATAAGGTCTATATTGAAGTTATACTTTGATATCATCAGTGAAACTGGAGGTCAAATTATCCAGAATGGTTCATAAGAGATGCTGCAGATGTGCGTGTGCATCACGTGTGTGTGTGTGTGTGTGTGTGTGTGTGTGTGTGTGTGTGTGTGTGTGTGTGTGTGTGTGTGTGTGTGTGTGTGTGTGTGTGTGTGTGTGTGTGTGTGTTTGTCTAGTACAAACAATACGGGGTACGGGGACACACTCTTGCTCCACTCATGGTCAAAACCTCCACATTGTGGCTTTAATTTAGAAATGAATATTGTTCTTCACATTAGATTGCATTATATACACATCCTAAACAATAAAACTGGTGTATGTCCAATGTGTTACATCTACTGTATATCAATTCAGAGGTTCTAGAGGTTCAGAGGTTATATCATCAGTGCTTGTATTACATCTCTATGAATGCTATGTGCTGTGATGTGTGTTGCTGATGTGTATATGGTGCTTTTAATAACTTTGATTGTTTAGATGTTCTATTTATGTTGACAAAACCACAAAGAGTATCACATGACTGAAGACCGACAGACAGTTGTGGCATGCTAAGTCATAGCACAACCATTTTATGACCCAAAGCCATTCACAACAAACTCAACAACACTAACATGCAGCAGCAGTGATAGCTCACTAGTAGACAGGTGCATGTTCATCTGAGCAGTGTTTGACATGAAATGGCATGATTAAACAATGGTAAATGGTCATGAACTTTCAATGCAAAGAGACATTTCCCAGCTGTTATTGAAGAGCTTCTCAACTACATTAATATGACTCTCATGATATCTCCAACTGACATTTGGAGGAAAATAATAATATCACCTAAGTTCCTCACCTTTATTTGCTCAATATCTAAGATACATTTTTTATTAGAAAACCTGCACGAGCAGCAGATGAGCAAAGACTGTTAAAGTAATATTATATGGATGCAGAGAGGAGTGTAGTATGATCTATTTTATTTTTTAAGCTCTATGAAATTCTGCCATCCATCATAACTCTCTTACTGTAGTACTATGATTTTTTCCACTTAAACCTCTTTTAATCTGACATATTATGATGTATAACCAATCAGTGTACAAGTACTGTGATCCTGATCTGGGTTGGAGGTAGATCTGATATTGCTCAGTTTTAGTAGAAAAGAATGAATATGCATTAGTTACTACAGGATTGTTGTATAGTTATAGAATTATGGGATTATCGCCATATTGGCAACAACATCTAGAGCATAATGGAAAAAAAAGATAAAATCAAGGCACCATATAAAATGAAATAAATACAGTAGTTTTCATTTTTGAATATTTGAAGGTTACCTCCTTTACAATTATAGTCATGATATATTTATATAGATCTATGGTTTGGCAGTGATCCAGGTTTTGTGTGTGAACGTTAAAGACCACTGATTAACCCACAAGAGTGTGGCTTCACTTAATGGCTTCATTATCTGGTGTCAAACACATATCCTGTGTGTGAAAGTGCAGTAGAAGAGATTCTGAAATGTTAAAAGGTCAAATATTTTCCAACAATACAATAATAGATAAAAACAGAATATGTGGGGATCTTTAAGTTCAAATCTCTCCATAGTTTCACAGAGGATTTGGTCAACAATGCTTAACATGATTCAATGCATATTCTCACTAATGACATTCAAGGTTTCACATTTTTGACCAGCATCAGTTGTAAAGACATTTCAAAAGACATTTCTTCAAAGGCTGCCGTGGGCTTTTCCCTTTTGTAGTGATTTTTCTTTTCTGTAAGGCTTCAAATAGTTATTAAGGAAGGAAGTTACGATTTATATATTCTAGAAAAGCCTCATTTCACCTTAAAACTGCAATTACCACACAAGAAGTGGATTATCTTGCAACAAAAGATTAAAAAAGTAGAAAGGGGAAAAAAAACATATGTAACCACAACGCAATATGGAAATGAAATAATATCCACAAACTGCAGGAAAAATAAGTTGGGGGATCTGATTTTTAAAAGGTCTGTCAATAAGTTCTTATATAACTGTCTAATTGTGCATACATTGTGCGCCTATCCAATTGTCCACCTCATTTGATGCAGGTGTTCAGTGTGGGTGAAAGACAGCAGGGGTGTATGAGACATGTGGCAAGACAGAAACAGCTGAAGAGGCAAATTGATACTTACAAAAACTGAAAGACTCAATCCCCAGCTTCCAGCGATCACTGGTAGGTTGGTTTTGAATTCATGTAAATGACCTGAAATGTAATCACAAAGAAGACAGAAGCAGGTGACTTTAATGTGTGTCTTTATATATCATAAAATTAATACTATTAACATCTTCAAAATTATTCAATTTAATTAAAACATCATAGAAAACAGAACAGTTAAATGTTGCTATTTAAGTTTAAATTTCTTTCATTTGATGAAAAAAAAATCCCCACAGAATTTGGAACATGGTTTAAAATCAACATGGTGCTTAGATAACTGTGTTTACCTACATCAGAATAAACAGAGACAGAACAAGAGAAAGAGAATTGGGGCCATGGTGACTGTTGGCTGAGGGTCAGAGTCTCTACAGCTGAGCTAAAACAGCTTTGTTAGAGTCTGACCTCTAGTCCTCACAGCTGTCACCAATGGGAATCAGTCCTAGACAATGTTTAAAATCTACTTCTCCACTACCTCATTAATCAGTCTTCCAGGCAGCGGACTCTGCTAATAAACAGCTTTCATATAAAGTGGTTGTTTTATTTGATTTTGCTTTCTTTCTTCAACCGCTGCCTGCTAATGATTTATTTAGGGGCCATGCTCTGTTAGTTCAGCATGTCTGTTGAAGTACCGCAACTTAAGAGCTTTGTTAGAGAACATGCAAATAACAGTATAATGTAATATATAATAATGCCAAACTTAAAAATAAATCTCACAGTTAAGAATTAATGACAACAGAGGAAGAAAAAACTATTCAGAACAAAACTGTTCAGAGCCACTAGACTAAGGGATGAAAATGCCAGAAGCTCATTCATGTTGATTTTCTCACATTATCTTGTTTTTCACAATAAACTCAGATCTCATTACCGGCTGATTTATACAATTAGTCCGCCTCAGCACTGCCAATTAAACAAAGCCAAGGGTTTTTTAAGGTCACGCTTAACTGATCTGTCACTAATTTGCACTACAGCACCTCAGTCTCCCATCATCGCGGCCAATAAACCACCAACAACAAGACCAGATAAATGTACTGACTACCACTACATTGTTGTCAGAGCGCAGCACGGAGTCTGCTGCGTGGGAGGCTGGAGGGCTAACAGAGTGAGTCAGATAAAGGCAAAGAGTTGCAGACAGGTCTGAATGTGGTAGCCTTGAGGCTGGAGGTGATAATGGGGGGGAGAGGGGACCCAGGTGACCCCAGCTGAATGGAAAGCTGTTACATGAATAGCACCTCCGAGTTTAAAGTCTACTCTCAAATGATGCTAAACACACACAATTTCCACTGCTCTGAACTATGCTCCAGCTGCCACCACCCACTCCTGTATTAACACACACACACACACGCACATGCACACGCACAATGAACTTATATTAGGAGCTATTCAGTCTACACAACAATTTTTGCATGCTGGAAATCCACATATTACATAGACCGTAATTCAATCCAGCAGTCTTGTCAAACATCTGACTATATGCCTAATTCCTGTTGTGCCTAAATAAATAAGAACTTATAATTACAGAGAGTAGACATTAACAAATCTTTGAATTCATAATCTGATGTTAATTGAGAACAATGAGATAAATAATAAATGGGTAAATGTATTCCTTAGTCATTGCTAATTTAAGTTAATTATTTGTCGGAGGGGGAAAAAAACAAAAGAATTTATAATTGCAAATAATGAGCAAACCCAAATTATATTATAATGAAGCAAATGTAGTAATCCCTGTGGTGTAATAAGAGTCAGTGTCAACCGGCCTATTGTAGCTGCATGTAGCAGCTCTTTTCCTGCTGTGAATTAGACCTACAGGCAGGAAACATAAAACAGGAACTCCCCGGTCCTAATTAGAGGATCGGGGACATATTAAACACAATTCCAGTCAACCCCAAACTCAAATTATTAGTTTCACCACATTTTTATAAACAAATTGTCAACACACTTAACCAATATATTTTCCATTTCTGTTGGGGGATGTGGAAGAGAACAAGAGATGTCGACTCCGTTAGACCACAGCTACACACTATTTAGATATTAAAATCATTTCACTATGTGGAAAATACTGGAGGTTTAGCCATCAGATACAACAATCCAAACAGACTGATGGTTCTGACATCAAAGGAGCAGGGACAGAGAGCTCACAGCCACCTGTGGCATTTCTGTCAAAGAGTGGCCTTTTCTCTAGCTTTTACTAGTCATAGCTATCTCACACACACACACATGTACGCACACACACACACAACAAATACATGAAAACGCAAACATGCACACACACCCAAGATGCCCTGAAAGCTTTCAAATGCAGTGAAGAGTTGAAAATTATGGCATCAGTTCCAGCACTGACATTTGTCCAGGAATACACACCCAAATGATAAAAAACAATTCTTTTTTGTGTTTGCTTTTCTTGATCCATGCTAGTTAGAAAATCCAGAATTTGTCCTTTAATATGACACTGATCAGACACACACACACACACACACACACACACACACACACACACACACACACACATACACAGTTTGTCTGATGTTTGTTGATTTAAATTTCACATATCTGCACTGAGGGTGAAATATAAGGTTAACCCATTCACTTGTACTAAAACCTCCCACTCAGAAACAGTTCATGTAGCTTTATACACGCACATCAAACAAACTGTATGCCTCCTGTGATTGCCATTTAAACTAAAAGTCTCTTGTACAGCACAAGACAGAAAGCAATTTTACTACTACAGCAAAGCTCGGAAAGATTCACTTTCAAACCAACTCAACCTTCACATTCCAGACATGTGTTCATGTAATGTGCGGGCTGTGCTTGATTTAATTTTCCTGGACCATAACACAGACTTGTGTTTCTACCCATCATGTGACAGTGGCTCAATGTCAATAGACAACATAACCACAACTGTATACAGCACAGAGAAGAGCCACCACTACATCACTGCATGTTTCACGTACTCAGTCAACTTTATATGAGGCATTTTTAAAATAAAGTATCAGTGGGTGTTTATGTGCCTACTTTATACATGTATGTAAATATACTTTTCACCTCATATAGCCCTGTGTGGTTAGGCATGAGGCAAGCTAAAACTTGTACTTCAACTTCTGTTTGGAATTCATCCAGATCTGCGACATGTTAAAAAAAAATCCTCCCAATCCTCCATTCCAAATCCTCACTCTCTCCTGCATCCAAACACGCTAAAGTAGGAATTCTGCCGAGTTAGTTATTTTGACAATAGAGGTAATCTATGCCATCAGCAGGTTGCTCCCTATGTGGATGCTGTATGGTTATCTCTGCAGAAGCAGCAGCCACACAGTCAGGCCCTGGGACTGCATGGGGGAATTTTGGGATGCAATGAGGTGGGACTGTAACAGCGGCCCCAGGGGAAATAGGGAAATGGGAGGAAGGGGAGGGTGGGGTGGGGTTAGGGTGCGAAGGGGTGAAGCGCAGAACATTCTGGCACAGAAATGTCTGATATAGTAATTGAACACATGTGATTGTCTGTTAAATATCCAGTTCCATAAAGTCAATCCTCTCCGCGGAAGCTTCATCTGTGAAATATGAAACGACAGCTTCCATGCAGTGAGTAATCACCATAGCCAAGAATGAGAGGACATCACTGGTGGGGGAACAGCTAGTATCCAGGTAAACTGTGGAGACTCTGGCCTAGATTATTTTGCAGAGGTAGTATTTGTGGAGTTGGTATTAGCTCATAAATGTATCTACTTCCTATTCAGATGAACAGCATACAACCGTGGACAGAAGATAAAAAATCCAGTGCTATGTTGTTAGAAAGACAAGCTATATTTCTACTACAGATCCACCGTATCATTGAGTTATTTGGTGTTGGAAACAGGTCAGTCACATGCAAACAGCTGTTTCATGCTCCAGCACACCGTTAACTGTCACAGCCTTGCTAACCTCTCTTTATCCTCTTTTCATCTTAGCTCTCTGTCTTTCTCAAACAGCCTTTCTCCTTCTCTGACTGATACCATCCTGACACTGAACTACAGCAGACCAGACACTCACAAAAACGTCTCGCACCAACATGTCAAGAATGACTACCAGAGTGACACTCAAGTATCTTTTTTGAAAGTGAAATTGTGACCAGCATTTTGTTTGTGTCAAATCTAGAAGTGTGATCGTGTCAGATAAAGCAGGGAAAAAAATCTACCCTTGAGCAGCAGTTATTCTGCCCAGAATTTGTTACAAGCAATAGACTGATACAGATTCAGCGCTGTGGCTGAACAAGGCTTTCATGTGCTGCTCGGCAAATACATTATCTGTCATTTTCTCTGCGTCAAATAACAAGAATAAAAGTCTATTTACTGAGCAACTTGGTTTGCAGCCGGGTAAAGGGAGAGAAATGACCAGCAAATAAAATGTTTTCCTCTGTGGTGGACGGCATTCAGTCCCCAGTGCTCCTAACAGGCGGGCGTGCAACCTATCAATTCTCTTTGATTCCTTCTCACATATTTTTCACTCCAAAGACTGTAAAGACAGAGAACACAGTATAGGCTTGTCTTCTTGCACACTGATGAGACCTCTTTGCTTAACTTCCAAGAAATACACAGGTATTTTCTTTGACTTCTTTCTTTCTTTCTTTCTTTCTTTCTCTGGCTTTCTTATTCAGTGTGGGGTTTGTGTATTTGTGTATGTTGGGGGCAGGGGTATGAAAACAAGTCTCTCCCTCTCTCCCAGGTAATGTGTTTATTTTCCTGTACCCATCTTCTAGTTTACTGCATGGTGGTGTTTCTCCCCTCTTATCGCCTGGCCCTCGCGGGGCACTTTAGCCCCTCAAATCCTGTTCACCACATACTGGTTTTAGAATCTGTGAAATGAGTGCTAGAGAAGCGTGGCCACAATGTCTGCCTGTGTTGCTACTGGACTCAAATGGGCTTGGTGCTTTTTTTTTGTCCAGGGAGATGCATAAATGGAAGTTTTTAACACCTCAAAGGAGGCTGGGCCTTTGTGGAGCCACACTAGAGAAGCCTGCCAGTCTCCTGAGGAGGCAGACACACTGAGTGCTGCAGGACAAAGAGCTAGAGGAGCAGAATCAGCAGGGGCATCACTTTGCTTTGGGCACCAGGCAGACACACACGTACACCCACATATATACAGTAACTGCACCTACATACAGAGTGCACATACGAACACATGCACACACACACACACACACACACACACACACACACACACACACACACAAATGTTTGAATGGCATGTTTCAACTATTTCAACTACCTGTAAACACACTACAATCACAAGAAGCAGACATGTCAAATATATCATAACAGTCCAATTTTATTTCTGATCTGATAAATTAACCAACAGCATGGTTCCACATCATTTACCCGCCTCACACCTTCAGTGCAACCTAGTAACATGTACAAAATCAAATAGCCTGCAGCAGTAACCAAAGAATAAAACAACATTTGATCTGAATATATACACTGTAGTTCTACCAGTCAAAATACAACATACAGTAGTTAACTGTAAATAGATTCATATGTGATTGTTCAAATACGCTCAACAGAAATAACAAATACAACCCGCACAACAAATGCTGCCATTTCCTACTTATTGATTTCAGCTCCACTGTTTGAAAATAATTTCCTCATTTCCATCCCAATTTTCCTTATTGAAATTCTTTTTTTTATTCCCATTACAACCCAACAGCTGGCATTTACAATCAGTCTTTATGCTGTTTAGATGTCTACAATAAGCATTTAGATGCAAATATCTCTGCCTTGTACAAAGGAGTTGCAACCTCTGTCAGAAGCAACATAATCAACCTGCAATTGTCTCCTGGCTCCAAGTGGTTTCCAGTGACAAGGCCTAAGCCTTAAGCATCTGTATTCAAATGATTCCCTATTTCAGGCACAGTTTAGTGTGGATATTTTCCAACAGTACTGCACTGAAAATCAATCACATGGTGAATTAAACCAGAAAGGAAACAACTGATCCATAAATGATCAGGTTACAACGAGGCATTGGTGTCCGCAAATTATTCAGTGTTTTCCTTGTTCAAAAAGAAGCAGTGATGCACTGTTTGATGGTAGGCTTTTCTGCCAATGACTCGCATTACTGTTTATGATTTGCAAGTTGACAAATAATTATTTTAGCAGCTCGGCACAGCACAGGCATACAACTTCACCTGGGGACGTGGGAAACCTTTGTAGCGTGTTATAGAATAAAGAAGATGGGCTGCAGTGTTCACAGAATATAAAAAGACTCAGAAAATTACTCTTAATCCCCCATTCATGTAACACAAGACTACTTTAACAGCATTTCACTGCATGTTTCTCTGGATACTGTTAAATACCTGAAATCTCAAAAGAGATCCAATTTGTAGTCTTCAGTTTTTAGTTTATTAAACCAAATGAAGGACTGACGATTGAAATCGTGAATATGAATCAAGGGTCAAATAAATTAAAGAAATGAGTCAGTGCTTCTGAAGTGTATGTGGCCATGGTGTAAATCTGATAGTGATGGGGGCATATGCTTTCCTTTAGCTCCTGTACGCCCCTGTACAGCCGTTTTAACAATTAATATTATAACCTCTGTTTTTTCTTTTTATTTACAGTTGCAGAGGTCATTTGTCTTTTTTTGAAACCCACAATTAATAGCAGCGTTTGCAAATGCAAATGAGTCCATTTAGGGGGAGGGAAAATGATCAGTTTGAGAATATTTCTGCCTTCTTAATCTTCTAAAGAGGGAAATGATTTAAAAGGAGGACACAAATCTCCAGTGACATGGCAGGAACTGTAAGGGCACTTTCCTCTCTCCCTCTCTCTCCATTCTCCCTTTCTCATCTCACTCATGTCTCCCCCGCCCCCTATCCCCATTTCTCTCTCCTCCTAATTTACCTCTCCCCCCTTGTTGCCCTGTAGGGGTGGAAGGGCCAGGAGTAAGGGACAAGGAGCTGAGAGCAGGGCTGTGGTTGGCTTGTCCCCTCAGAGAAAACAAATGTAGTGTTTGAGCCACTGATCACTGGTATAATTGAATTTAACACTCCTTTTCTGGATTAAAAAAGAGCCTTTGAAATGAAAGGTCAAATTACCTCTACAGTCAGGCAATAAATAAGTCAAACAAGGTAAGAGGTTCCTGCCAGCATATGTTAGTGGCAAATTTAATTAGTGGAAAAACAGGAGGCTCTCTATCAGACACTTTTCCATTCTGCATTGAACAAAAGCAGTGCTGGAGTCCAAATCAGAGACAATTATACAGCAAAAGAATTAAAATGTATCAATTGTCATTTAACAAATCTCATCATTTAAACTTAACTAAATAAATAACATTAAGTCACTTTTCCCAGAGCATGCTTCCAACTTATCCAACACAAAATAATTTAAAATCCAGCCTGGGTAGTATTATTAGTATTACCCAGATATCCATAGCAATTTCACACATAATTAAATTACACAGGGAAAAAAACTTAAGTCTGGATATCGTTCCTTCCCGTTAGTCTGCACACCTCTTAATGCATAATTTTTCCCATTATATAAGGTATCCTATAGGCCCATTGTCCATTGATCCCAGCACAAGGAAAGGAAATGGGCATAAAGTGAGACTGTAGTCTGGAGTGGAAGCACAGACGGTGGCCGAGCAATGCACAGAACAAGGGAAGGAGAGAGAGACAACACTGCTCTACACCCAACGAGCTACAATGTGGCCTCTGTGACATAATGCACTCTACACAGCAGATTGTGGAAAATAATCCAAAATTTACTGGTTCACATATCCAGCAATAACAACTGACATCACAACCTGTACCATGTATCCCATATTTCAGAGCACATTTTGCATTTAGTGGAGAATGAGGGGGGGTAAGAAAAACATCATGAAGCAGTTATTATATTCCCATCATGTCCTGGGAGCCCATTACAGCATGGCACAAGCAATGGTAAAACGGACAAACTCAGCAGGCTGAGACTACAGGCAGAGGGCTGGGGAGCCCTTAGACTTGCTTTACAAACATACTGCACACTGTTAACTGCTGGAAAAAGATGTAGTTCAAACAAACACTTTGCACCTACAGATTATCTGTGTTTAAATTCTGGTAGCCATGCAGAGGTTTAGTTTTTCTGATAAAGTATTAAAAGTACGGTGTGTAGAATTTAGAGGCATCTAGTGGAACAGATTTAACAGAATTGAATATAATATTCATAAGCATGTTTTAATTAGTGTATAATAATCTCCTGAAAATAAGAATTGAGTTTTTGTACCTTAGAATGAGCCATTTATATCTACATAGAGAGTGGGTCCTCTTTCACAGACCCCGCCAAGTTGCACCACCATGTTTCTACAGTAGCTCACAATGGACAAGCCAAACACTGGCTGTAGAGAGGGCATTTTGTGTTTTTTGCAAGTTTTGCAGCCACTAGGTTCTCCTAAATGATTGGAAGGGGAGGGATATTCAGTTGGTTGCAATCTGCAGCCACACTGCTAGATGCCAGTAAATCTTACACTGGTCCTTAAAGTTAGCTTCTGTGTGCTTGCATTAGTTTTAGGCCAAGCATCTTCAGTAAACTATGTAGAACTCCTAAGGAAAGAATAAAGAAGAAGAGAACACAGCAGAAAAGTGAGACGTAGAGGCTCTTCTAAGTGGCTGTCCAGACAATAGTAACACGGTTTCATGACAGGTGGGTGATATGTTTTTTTTTTACTTTCTCAACACATGCTTCTCATTATTCTACTAGAAAAACTGACATTGCTCCAAGCAAAAGAGCAAGGGCCTTCCATGGCCACTATCACTCACCGCAAACTTGTTTTCAAGTGTATCTTACATTACATATGAGTATTCATTTTGAAGCAGAGTACACTTTGAACATTCCAATGGGACAAAATGAAAATGTAAATAGATTAAATTGCATGTCCAAACATGCTGTAAGTGCTGCAAGGTACGAACAATCTATATAATAAAAGAAAAACACTTTTCAGAATTCCTTTTCTTTGACAGACTTAGATCTCAATTGAATGACTTTTACATAAAACTAGCAGACTGGTTCTCGCAACCTTAAGAAATCTGAGTTAAAATGTACACTGAATAAAACATATAAATAAATGTGCTGAAATATGTGACTTCCATCCAGCTAAAAAAAATTCCACAGCTGTACCTTTTCAATCTTAAATGGCAAAAATAATATTTCGACTGAACAGCCAACAGTCAGTGCATGTGAGCATGTATGTGTCTGTAAGTCCATGTGTGTGCATGTCTGCTCTCCACAACAGCCCCCTAAACGTGGTTTTGGGCAGGCAGTGGCCCAACAGTAAAATGTTGAAATTGGAAAAAATATTACCCTTCTTTCTTTTGAATAGCCAAGAGATAAGCACCCTTTAGCAATGAAGCCAGTGGAGTTTAAGCTTATTATGAATACCTCTCAGAGCGCAGAAGCATGTACTGTAGAAATCAAAGGGAGTAATAGGCAGGTAAGCCAGCGTCATTTTAAGGAGGAAGTCAGTTGTGAAATTGTAAAATCGCAAGGCCCTGCTGACAATCTCCTGCCCTCGGAACACTCCCATAAATTATTTCTAATGGCAGTGGCTATCACATATCTGAAAAAGTTTGAAGTTTGTGAGGCGAAAAGAAAGAAAATCCGATGCTAATCTCCCCATTGATGGAGACTAATAATAATAAGAAGACCATTTATCTCTTTGATTAAACAGCACATACTCTGCAGTTCACAAGAATGTGTGATTCTTTGTATGTGCTTAAGCTTCCCGAAGCAGACCTGGCTTTGCAGAACATTCCTCATGATTGCATGTTCAATTGGCTGTGAAAGTCTGCAGCATTACTCTTACATGCTGACCTGAAACCATAAAAAAACAAGTAACAAACTGAGGTCATCTTCTCTTTTTTTATGATGTTTGTGGTAGAAGAGCTACTGATCAAATTTCTGAATTGTGTGCACATATACTCAGAACAAACATCAGCTGCAGGGTTATACTAGTATAGTCGCTTTGTGCATTTTCTGCCTAATAGCTTAAGTTGCAAAGCTCCTCTGCCGAGATCTGCTGTAAAGATGATATCATAAAGCGACGGCTCCGAGGCAGCCCGGACTGTAGTGTTCACACATTCTATAAAGGCATGCACACACACAAAAACACACACTGGCTAATACATACAGTACTGTGCTTTTCTCCTCTGAATATTCATCCATGTTTCCACATCATCTGCAGGTCTCCTAATCACAGTCACTTCCCCTTTAATCACAGGGCTCTAATTAGGTCCTAATAAACCATTTTGCCATCCTCTTGGAGCGCCTCTGTGTCACTCACACATCAAACCATGAAATACTATATTAAGGGGCTGTCAACCTCAAAGGAAAGCTCCTCCAGCAGCAGTGATACAGATACTGCAGGCACACCCTCTTACACTAATTGAAATTATCGAAAGCTCCGCTTACATGTGACACTTGGCCATGTCTGAAACCGTGGCCTGAAGTACAGCAGTCAAAAGCACGACGGTTGTGCCAGCACTGAGGCTCTACTGGTTTCTCTGATGTGGGGTAATTGTTTAAACCTGAGTGGATATGGCACAGGGCCTCATGCTGCCTGTTCTGCCAAGAGAGGGAAAAAAAGGTTCTTGCTAGCACTTTTCTCCTCTGTTTCTTCTATTCTAATTCAGTCCAGCATGGGCTTCAAGGAAAGCCTCAATGATTCCATGTTCATCTTGGAGAACCAGTGTTGGGGATGATGATCACTGACCGCAAGTTGATAATGATGACTGTTTAATTAGAAGCCTTTCTTTGGCCTGGCCACAACCCAAACTCCTCCACCCTGCAGATGGTAACCAATAAATTTAGCTTTGCTGAGGATGAGGAGGAACATTGTACCTCCCCAGTTTGTTCTCAGCCCCACCCCTAACCAAAGGCATAAAGCTTTTCTCCTTACTGACACAAAAACTATAGTGCTACTGAATGTACTGACTGTGTTGGTGAAGTCCGACCATGTCCGACCATGCCATCTCATTTGTAATTGGTACATTTTGGAGGAAAAGTTGATCACCAGATTACATTTTTATTCCTTCTTCTTTTTTGTTTTGTTTTATCCATTGGGAAGTTGTGTTTGTTTGTTTGTTTTTTTAATTAACACAGCAAAACTTTTTTATTTAGTATTGCTATGAAAAGTCTATTTTTTTTCTATTTGTTTTTGCTGCTATGTCTACTCCTCGCAAACCGAAAGCATGATTACATTTTTTTGGTTATGTTTAAGCATCTCAGAGCACTTTGTTAGGGTAAGGGAAACACTGTGGTTATGGCACATACATTATGGGTAAGGCTGGGAAACTAAAACACTTCGTTAAGGTTAGGAAAAACATTGTGAGCATGGTAAATATCCAAAAAATCTACTCTGATGGGACGCAAACCTTGGTCTGCAGCATAGAAGTTGGTTGCCTGGCCGTCCACTCAGACCTCCACCCTATGGCTTTTCAGTGCGGTATAAGAACGTCACTCTACGAACAATCTTTGACAATAAATCGCTATTGCAAATTGATTGCATATGAATGTAATATGTCGGCAGGTTTTTAAATCATTTGTATATATTTTTTTAAAGCCTACAGGGTCATTAATTGTGGCCATATAAAAGTCCTGCAAAAGCAAAAAGTCGATCTTGTTCAAAATCTGAGCATTTTTTGGTATTTTATACTTGTTCCACAATGTCATTCCACTCTCCTCAGCAAAGGTTTGAGATTTTACAGACCGTCCTGTCTAGTGGAAAAAAGGAAACGTGTTAGTGCAGACAGGACAACCCCTCCCATCTTCCTGTAGTCCCCCTCAGTCTATCCCTCACCCACTACTTGTCAATCATCCTCCCTAAGACAAGCCTCCTCCCAGAGGTTTCTAGACCCGTCCTGCCTGGCAGAAAACGGGACTCTGTGTGTACATATGCCTGTGTGTGTGTGTGTGTGTGTGTGTGTGTGTGTGTGTGTGTGTGTATTGTATGTGGGCGAGTGGCGTGTGCCAGAGTGGCTATCCCCTCAGATTGTCAAAAAGCCTCATGGGAAATATACCACATGAGCCAAACCACAGTCTTTCTCTATCATTTCAGCAGATTTCTCTTTTTTAGTCCCATTCAAGAAAGTGATTATCACAAACTCTACTTTCTTTGGCTTTATTCTTCCAGCTCTGAGTTAGGCTTTCCGGGCTTTCCTCACTATCGCTGCACTTATGAATGTCCAGCTGAGCCAATCAGAGGTTTCTTATAGGGATTTTTCAACCTGGACCCTATATTCCCATCATTTTGTGTCAAAGTGACTAATGTACAACCATTTTTTAAACTGGTCCAGCTGTGAAATGGGCTGCAATGTAATCCGTTGCAGTAATCAGGACCCACAATATATGTCCAATTAAAGTGCTTATTTTTGCCACTGACAGGCTCAGATTGTTACCTGATTTATATTGTTTGATACTGTTGTGTTATATTTGCCTTGTAAGGTGTCCTTGAGTACTTTGAAAGGAGCTTTTAAATAAAATGCATTATTATTATTATTATCATTATTATTATTATTATTATAGGTGTCTATAAATAATAAAACATTTTTCTTTACCTTTCACTTGATCCAGTCTGTTATTGTGTCTAACCAAGTCTCGCTCAAGAAGAAGTATCACTTTGAAATCTTGTGAGAATTGTGTTGTTGTAGGAAGACAGCTACATAATCAGCTAAATATTCAGCCATCACTTTGAACATCTTTTAGATAACACTAAGCTACACTTTATGTACTCTAACACAAAAAAACTCCTCCCAGGACTCCTGTCTCCAACTCTCACTCACATTTTCATTGTTTCCTGCAACAGCTCAACTCTCATGAGATTTTTTTCCATTGCCTTTGACAATTGTTTCTAAAACTTGAATATTAATTCTTTGACCCTTTTAAGAACAAGCAGAAGGGCAGATTTCTTCATTCAGTTAAAGTTGGTATTTTTTAACATTACTGTCTCTTTTGTGGTTATATATATTATGGTACAAGAAGACAGAATGAGGGATAAAGTTGTTCCTGCACTCAACGTACTGGTGAGGGGAGGAAACTGTGCCATTTGGAAATAAATGAAAGAGGAGCAGTCAGATGCTGCAGCCACACAATAACTGCATATAAGTACAAGTATTCTTGAACCACTTTTAAAAATACTGACGATTTCCCCCTGAAAGATTCACTACATGCGGGTCAGGGAAATAAATACATTTGAAGGAGACTACGTTTGATCTACTAACACATCATGAGAGGAGTGTGAGGCAACGTGAACACTAACTTTATTATTTGTATCCTTAGTCTTAGAAAGTGTCAGAAAATCTGCTCTTAGCCCATCCTTTCAACAACATTGCCTAAACACCCCCCTCCCTTTACTCAATGAAAGGGAGAGAGAGAGAGAGAGAGAGAGAGAGAGAGAGAGAGAGCGAGAGAGAGAGTGAGAGTGAGAGTGAGAGAGAGAGAGAGAGAGAGAGAGAGAGAGAGAGAGAGAGAGAGAGAGAGAGAGAGAGTGAGAGTGAGAGAGAGAGAGAGAGAGAGAGGATAACAAAGACAGACAAGAGACCAAGAGAAAGCTTGTGGTCAGGTCTGCTGAAGCCATTTTCTCATAATGCACATTAAGGGTAAAGCCTTGTAACACATCCAAGTCAGTGTAAAAAGAAATTATTCAGAAAGGAAACAAAAGACCTGGGCAAGAAGAGACGCTATGGTTAACTTCATCAGAACTTTAGCCACAAGACCCTTTCCATCTATCCCCCCCACCCTCCCTCTTTGTCACTTTGATTTATTTTTGGCATCCTACATTAGCATTTTCCACAGGAAAAACTGTCAGGAATATGATTTCTGGCCCAATACGTCCTTTCTTTTCCATAACTTCCTCGCCTGTTTTAGATGTCACAGTAGCTGCTCCATGATGCAAGTGGTTGATCAGTATTTGTTTCCATCCAAGAAAGCAAACATACATTATTATCTGGAAAGCATGAAATTAAGCAAAAACACAGCATGGTTGTTTTTTCCTGTGAAGCCTGTCTTTAAAAATGTAATGAATGAATGTGATTATAAGGTGCAGACCATGTAGATAAAGTCAAGTCTTTGTTGTGTACTCATACTTTACTCACTTGTCAGTAACACCGGAGATGCCAAATATGGACCAACCTCTGCATCATGGATCAAAGTGCCACATAACATAAAAGTGTTCATCATTGTCACGTTATGCCAATGCATGCTGAAGAAGAGACCATGCAATATTCAAGACTTATATCTCTTAGGATTGTGCATACATGCACAAATGTACACCATGTGTGAACAGACACACGCAATATGCACTATGTACAAACACACACATACAAATATGCACGTGCACAAGCTAAATTGCCATATCTGATATGAAAACAGTTGTGTGCCAATAAAACGGCTCCCAGCATCCTTAAGGCTGTATTGGAGAGTGAAGAAGCCAGATTGGCTGGCTTAGTAACAACTGTGGAGCATATTTTACATCTCATGTCAGATCAAGCTGGCAGATACTCGGCCTGCTGTCAACCTCCACCAACTGGATAATGTCTAATTGTTCAGCTTTTAAAGACAGTGGAGACCTGTGTAAGGATACGCACAATACTTCTGCCAACTACAGCTTGGAAATACTTCAACTCTGCAAAGCTGGATCAATTATATTTTCAATAAAAGCTAAATGATCAAAATCAGAAATGATGCATGGAAGGAACAACAGCATTGGTCACCTTGTGAACATAATCTGGATGTTGGATTTTTTCTGTACTAGGTTTATTCATAACAAATGCATACATATCATATTTAATTGCATTCAATGCTATAATTGCGCTGTTTCCATTCAAACTAATGCAAGATGAAAATTAAAGGCCTTTTTCACATTATTTTATATAAAAGACTGTCAGTGTCACAGCTGACAACATATTTTCATAGAGTCCTTTTATGCTTACTCCAAGTCAGTGGCTTGCCCATGGGAAGACCTGATCCAAGCACAATGGGGGGGATCACGAGCAAAAGGGTTGTTGTGACACTCTTGTGTGTGAGCAGCGCAGAAGCCAACATTACACTAATCTCTTTTCCCTTGTTCACTCACAAGACCCAAGCTCAGGTCTTCAGAGCTTCTTCAATTCTAGTAGGACAAAAATCACTCTGTGTTGGGCAAAAGATCACAGCGTCTTCTAGTCATAATCCTAGCATTCTGCAACAAGGTCATGAACAGTGTAGTAGTGTGTGTATGTATATGTATGTGTGTGTGTGTGTGTGTGTGTGTGTGTGTGTGTGTGTATATATATACACATATATATTCACACATACATACAGAGAGCTGATGGATTGATATATAAGCATAATTTGTCTGTGAGTAAAAATAGAGGTTAGTGTTACTGCAGTCAGTGAAAGCAGTTACTGAGTCAGGGGAAAAATAATAATTACACAAATTCACGGCTCTATCAAGCTGTGGCTAACAAAATGGTTGCCACAGAGAAGGAGAAAATGAACTTGTTTTCTTGAAATGGCTTTGGATTTCATGCCTAAATGTCTGCAAAAGGAACACAAGCGGACATGAGTGTTTGTTTAAAATTCAGTTTCAACCACCTGTACCTCTTTTCACACAACCTGACAGTTCTTAGCCTTGGTCTATGCGGCCTGTTTGTGTGGCTGTGTGTGTGTGTGTGTATGTGTTTGTATGTGTGTATGCACATGCTCGTGTGTGTACGTTCTCTCATGCCTGTGTCCACATGGCTGTGTGAGGGAGTAAATGCGTGTGCGAGGGCCTCTGCCTGTGTGTGTGTGTGTGTGTGTGTGTGTGTGTGTGTGTGTGTACATGTGCAACGTCTCAAAAATCCACCACATTTTAATTACTGCCCGGCTGCACTGTGTGCCTCTTTGATATGGAAATAAAGGCAACCATCTTCACACAGCCACTGTACAAATCTTCATGTGATTCATAAAAAACAATGAGCCTGACTAATTCCTCCACCTGATTACCGTCCCAGACCTGTGTCAGGAACACACGGCCACCAAGGCCCTTCCAATTAATTCTACATATTAATGTGTGTGTTTTTTTTAAATCAACAGAGGTTACTTACCATAGCCTAGACTGTTGCATTTTGAAGTCAAAGTTAATTATGCACAACTATGCAATGGACTAAAAGAAAATGTCCAATTATTTTGAGAAAAACATATTCAGTGGGAGAGTGAATGATACAGATCAAAATGGGCCACTTAGGTTACTCGTGCAATTATACAGTTCCTGTGAAGATACACATATTTAGATTTTTTTTCATCTGTAATCCTTTAATGTCAGCAATACTGTTCACTTACAGCAGCCAGGGGAACACAGAGATCTAACATAGTAGAGTAAAACTACCCCTTCTCGATGTTCAGTTAGTATTGGCACACAAAGGTGATATTTGGTTCTGAATAAATAAATAAAAATCATGATCTTAACTTTAATCTGTGACAGAAGAACCTGACTTCAATGAAAAACATGATGTTAAAAAAAAAAAAAAAAAAATTCTCTCAATCAGCTTTTGGGCAATTTAACATCCAAAGCTGGATGAAATTCAAAATGTTAAAGCTCGAAATTCTTTTTTTTCAAACAGCTGGTGTATTACACTCCCATTAATCTGTCTGGCTCCATGTTCTCACAGCTTTTTATTTAAGACGGTGACTTCATGGAGGTGATAGCCCACTGCTTGTGATGACTCAGTTAGACCATTGATAAAAATCTGTATTTCTCGTTTTTAGGAAGTGACAATGGTTTGCAGTGAGAAAAACCACAATTTCCTCCGATATGAGCATGTCACTTAAACAGATCTGCAGCATAATGACTTTTTTATACGCTGTTGTCAACCCACAAAAAAAAACTATCCCACAAAGCGCATCTGCGGTTCAGAGGAAGGCGATTTACACCAAGCGTTCTCTGCCGCTGCATGCATTCATTATACAGAAAACTGTGCAACACCTAATCACAGTGTCCTGCAAAAAGAAAACTAAGCATTATGACAGGAGTGACACGTTACTAACTTGTCAGAAACTTCCTGTTGGAGGGGACAGATTACAAGTAAAAACTGTTGTGGCATATCCCTATCAGTTTTGATCATTGTTGAAATAGTCTACAGCAAATTAGATAACACTTAGAAAGACAGATGTCACAACATGTGCTGCCACATTTATTATCTCCTGCAGTCCTCCGCCCTTCTGCTGCCCCCCCCCCCCTCCACCCACCACCCCCCCCACACCTCTACCTTTACCAGGCCTGCTGTTGTTTACGTCCTCTCATCTTGTTTATCATCAGGTCTCAGCCACTCCCTCCACTAACACGAAGAGAGGGAGACTAGTACCTGTGCACCCCTCAGCCACAGACCGACCCCCCCCCCCCCCCATCCCCCTCGCTTCTATTTCTCTGCTCTCCCTGCCCGCATCCCAGCAGCATCTTGTCACTTGGAACAAAATAGCTGTCTCTCTGCAAACCACTGTGTATACCGAAAAGATAAAGCGGTGTGTAAGGTCTCAGTTATGCAGTCTATAAATGACATCTGGACAGGTGAGACAGAGTGGCTTTTTTGGATTTTGACATTTCAAATCAAGAACAACAGCAGTGTTTATCCATGTGTCAAGAGTGAAGACATCCTCTGCAAAATATCTGGTGTAGGGGAAAGTATCATACATGCAGAGCTGTACACACAGACCTTTTTACATCTATGAGAAAAATATTAAAAAATCTAAGTGTGGAGTGATTGCTGCAGCCTCTTTACATATTACACATATTATTAATATCATTTGAAACACTGCTCTATCTGCATAACGACAACACATAACTATTATTTATAACACTGTCGCAAAATGATGTCGATATTAGAAATGTTTTCTCCTCCTCCAACTGTGAGATCGGCTTATTATGAGTTAGAATTGGCTGTAATATCATTAAAGAAATTCAGTTTGGCAGGGGAATACACTCCGAGTAGAACTGTTCCAGCAGAAGAGCAAGGCCATAAAATGAAACCTACAGAAACCAGTACTTTCATTTGCATCACTGTGTGGCTTACAGACACGTAACAGCTGAGTTTTAGCAGGGAAATTAAATAACACATTACAATGAATAATATAGATCTGCAAGCTGAGAACTCCTGCAGGTTACTTTTTTTCCTTTTGAGTGGATTCACACTTGTAATAAAATTCCTAAACATAAAACAACTTATGCCATTATGTCTGAATTACCAGATTCGCCTACTGCATTTCACTCCTGCTTTTTCTTTGATCTCACTAATTGCTGGTACAATATAGTTTAAACAAATCCTACCTGTAGATGATGAGGACAGTTAACAGTAAATCTTTAAGTAAATTCAATTTGTGGCACTTAAGACTAAACAAATATTATATAATGGGATCATTCAAGACATTTCTCTTCCAATCAATAACACAAATAATATATATAAAAAGGATAGCAATAATTGCAATGCATCATGATGAAAAGAAAAAAGGATTCCCAGCAGCAAAAGTTGCTCTTGCACCACGGGAGACACTGGACTTGGACAGAGCGCAGGATATGTTTAGACACAAGTGAACTAGGTGGCTTATCCCTTTCATGCCAAAATGAAAAGTCCTAAAATCTTTTGAACTTACTGGCACATCAGCGTCAGCGAGTCTATATCTTATGCTGAGTCCAAGTGGGAAATGCTGTCTTTCTCAGTCTTGCAAAAACCTCAAGTCACCTCAAGATCCACTCGCAGATTACTCCTTGAAAATACAGAAAATGCGCACGGCCAGTCAGTATGAAATAAGACAAATATGATATCATTGCCCTGCATTTCTACTTAACTATCGCGCACCCAGAAAATGGTCTTTAGTGGTTCATTCGACTGCAATTTAGGGGAGAAAAAAACAAATGTCTCAGACAACACTTATAAGACAGCAACAGATTATTTGAAGGAGTCTCTTCAAAATATATTAACATTTAAAAAATTTCTGTGCTGCTTAAAATGCACATTCATGCACATGTATGTAACGTTTGCGAAGGATGTGTACAAAGGAGTAAGATAATTAATTGTAGATGCTGGTAGTTTCCCCTTTGCAAAAAAAAAAATATGTGAGAGATGTTAAATAAGAGCTAAGTGCGGTTCTGTGACATCAAAGGGCGCTTTTCACTCTTTCCTCTCTCGCTCTTTTGGTGAGCGACACGCTGAGCTGCACAAGCCGTCAGAGACAAACTCTTATAGAGATAGAGCCGAGTGTCCCTGTATAGCAATCAGGACAATGTGCTGAATGGGCAGTCTAATTATAAATGTGCCATTTAGACTTGCATTTGGTGTCCAGAACTCGCCTTACCTTATGAGGAAAACCTGCGTTCACTCAGCTGCATTAAGAGCAACTTGTTCAAAAGAAAGAAGAAAAAAAAATACCAAACGATCTTTACTCCTAACGCAAATATTGTTTTTATATTTCTTTAACTCGAGGAAGTGTTATTGTGTGTGTCTGTGTCTCTGTGTGTGTGTGTGTGTGTGTGTGTGTGTGTGTGTGTGTGTGTGTGTGTGTGTGTGGAGGGGTTTTTGGGCAAGGAAAGAGATAATTGTGTGTTCATTAATTAGCCACAGGTGTGTTATTTCTGTGGTCACAAAACGCACGTGATCAGCAGGGTTTAATAAATAGAAGAACTGTTCAATTCAATACAAAAACTCCTAATTTTATCTTTGCTTACTGAAGCAGTTTTTTAAAGGCTTGTTTGTACACTGTGTCTAATTTTGGAAAACGCTTTAAAATGAGGGGCCATCTCCGCGGTGTCAATTTCATGCTTATTCAATGACATTTCACTTAACACGCCTCCATTTATTATAAACCTGGAAATTAATTATCGAGTTTGTGACACGTATTTTTTTTCTTGGACAATGTATCAGATTTTTTTTCCCTGTCATTTCCCAGAACTTAAAAATGTGTTAAGTCTATATTGTTTTCTAAAAAATATTCAAAAGTCTTTATTCTAACATAAGGCCTGGTGATAAATTTTCGAGATTGTCTTTCAGCAGAAACAATCGGGATAAAAGGCAAGAAAACAATTAATCCTTATTGAGCACATTTGTACTTTCTTCACAACAACTTGTGTCTGTTCAGAGCGAGGGCGCCGAGCTTCAGAGCTCTCGGCTTAAATGGAAAACTGTCTGGGCGAGTACATCTTCTCTAAATGGACAAGACTTGCGATTGTTGAATTTAATTTATGGCTTATGCATTCTTTGGAGGTCAATTCCCCTGACCTCTCGAGAAAGTTAAAGAAGAGCAAATTCCCAGGCTAAACTGGGGGGACAGGCATACACTGTAGGTTTCTGTTGTTTAAATTACAAAAAAAAAACTCAGAATAATCTACGAACTAGAGAGCAGTTTGGGGGCAAAGAGCACTGGAATATTTAGTTATAATGAGACATGAGCGAAAGCTACAAATAAACTTGTCCACCTCACATGCAGAGACAGGAAACCTACCAGGGCGCACGTCATTGTCAATGAATGGTACCGCTGTGTGGACAGAAGTGAAACTGCCACCAGCAGAAGAAAGTTACGGGACATGTAAACACACACTCCAAAGCGCCGACAACGTTAAGATATTTAATCGTAGGACTTAGTAGAGCAAGAATCACCACTTATTTGGGAAGCTCGCTCAAAGTGTTATCGGTGTTAACGCTGCAGTTTAACGTGTACAGCCCGTGTCCGCCTGTACGGCTTCACGCTGCTGAAACAGACAAAGATATATAAAAAAGAATGATTTCATACCTTCAGACAGTGGTTCAAGTTGTTACATAGTAAAGTTATGATGAAGTTAGATGATGACTTTAACGTATATTTGGCGATTCTGTTGCGAGCTCGAGCGCCTCAGAGCCAGTACTACGTAGCGCGCTACTCGCGGTTCGCGTGCACTTCGCTTGTTTTGGTGAAAGCGACGCACCAAATAATCCCAATCATTAAAGTTCAGCAGTCTTTCTACCCGTCACAAAATGTGCCAACTCGTGAAAGCTTTACACATAAATTACTTTTTGGAAATGTTTTGAGGCGATGTGAGCGCTCTGTGACGGAACACTGCGCTGACAGCACGCTCGACGTTTAGAAATCAGCAATAAAACACTAGATGAAAATATCAGGACAACATAGAGCATGTTGAAAAGTACAGCAGACGTGTTGTTTACCTTGATGATCTCAGCCTTGGAGAAGATAATTGTGCGTCCTTTTCCGTGCGTAAAGACAACTAGACTCGGCTATACTTTCTAGAAAATGATCACTGGGCTATCTGTTGAGCGAAAACTTAAGTCTGTTCACACGGGGCCATATGAGGAGATCCTGCACACTCTGTGAAGTTAAGCTGTCCAAAACTACAAGTACCTTTTGTTGTTCGCCTATCTGTTCTTTATCTCTCTCTCTCTCTTCTCTCTCTCTCTCTCACTCTCTCTCTCTCTCTCTCTCTTGCTCTCTCTCTCTCTCTCCCTATCAGACAAGAGAAGACGATGGGTAGAGCTGCTGTCAATCTTGGCAATCAATGCGCGCAGCCATGTCGCAAGTATTCAAAGCATTTCCCGTCGTGCAACATCAGAAAGTGAGTGGCCAGGGCATTGATCTGAGGAAGGCAAAGAGGCAGGACTCCCCCTCCTCCTCCCAGACAAGAGATGCGAGAGAGCAAGAGAGAGAGAGGGGGGAGAGAGAGAGAGAGAAAGGGAGAGAGGGAGAAGGAGAGAGAGAGAGAGAGAGAGAGAGAGAGAGAGAGAGAGAGAGAGAGAGAGAGAGATTTGTGGTGAAATAAAAGTGGAGACAGGGAGGATGGTTGTTACTGCCCGCAGTTTAGTCACTTTAATAAGTTTACTTAAATGAACATCACTTACATGCTACACAGCGACTGCAAAGTTAAGGATGACCTTTTCCCCTCCAGAGATGTTCGGCTTGTTCCTTTTCGTGACGCTTACATTTATTTTAGTTAGAAGAGAAAATAACGCACTGACCTCTTCAACTTCAGTGAAAGTGATGCAAAAACGCAAACGGCATTGAGCTGATACGGGATAATGAGAGCAGGTGAGAGAAACACCGAGACGCCACAGAGTTCAAAGACCAGTTTTAGACTTGTGTCATACAAGATAAATTAAATCAGCACCCAACAATATATCAACACAACATTTCTCTCTCTTGTTTTAGACCTTTTTATTTTTAAGATTGTCATATATAAGAGATAATGATTTTTGATTTACAGGTATCCAGATGTTTTCAAGTTCTCAAATATTTGCAAATGTCACATTGTTCTCTACAGCTGTTCTGAATTTCAAGATAATTATTTATCCTATACGTTCGACATATACTTTGCTATCATCAAGCAGATCCTTTGACATTTAAATCCATGCCGTCTATTTATTATTAGCTAATTAAATTATTGCATTTATAGAAACATGATAAATATTAAAGAATGATCTTAATGGACGTGTTCACTTTTGAGAGTTATGCACTTTTAATTAATAGTCCGATTTCAGAATTTTAAAAAATCCAGATTATTGTGCAATTGCTTAAAATATCTGTAATAAGGATCAGTGATGCGAGAATACATATTACGTTCCAGCCTTACATTTATCAGTATTTTATGCTTTTAATATTCTCAAACTTTCACAGCCTGTCACATTGCATTATTGAGTTTTTGTGTAACATTTTACACGGGGTTTTAATAAAGAAGCTTTCATCAAAAATCATATTGCATCAGCATATTAATACTTGTTCAGTTAATAGTGTGTTTTACCGATTTGAATAAATCCTATATTGTGCTTTTTTTTTTCTTTTTTCAAAAGATCCGTAAAAATGTCATGTGGCATCTGAAATGAAAGCAAAGGTCCAGCGGCTGACCTGGCAAACCCCACAGGTTGTGATCACACGCCAAAACAGAAGCTTCTTACAATGAGACATTTAACCGTATTGGACGAGCATATGTTTGAAATTATCACTGAGCTGGGAGGAGGCCCACAGTTTGTCAAACACACAATAGCAACTATTCAGAAACAGTCCATCAGAAAAGCACCCCAAAAGGAACAACACAAATGACAGGAAAGTTGTAATCTATACACCAGCAGCAACATTGAAACACCAATATACAGTAAAGCACCATCACTGCGTTATTCAGCATGCAAGTGTCATAGAGTTTTTTTGGCATGTATCATATAATGTGAATAGAAAGTTACTTACAAAGAGAGGAAACAGCAGGAGAAAATCTGATTGTTAACTGCAGAGTCACACAGAACTAAAGGAGGGAGGAGAAGCGGAGAGACACATGGAGAGAGAGAGAGAGAGAGAGAGAGAGAGAGAGAGAGAGAGAGAGAGAGAGAGGGAGAGGAAGAAAGAGAGAGAAGGGGGTAAAGAGAGGGGAGAGGGGGAGAGATAAAAAGAGGGGGGGTTGGTAATACATCTCATCAGATCATCACTTTCCCTTTCTTTCTTTCTGTTTTCTTTCTTCCTTTCTTCTTTTCTTTCTTTTATCTTTCTTTCCTACTTTCTTTCTTTCTTTCTTTCCAAGGTAAAGTAGAACGCACCACGCCTCCATCAAGGAGCATCTTGCTTCACACCTTTACACGCCTCAGTTAAATTTCCTATAATGTTCCTTTTAAGTCTCTCTGTTTTTATTATTCCTTCTCATTCACGTGGCCGCACAGTCTGCAGTGTCTGATGTGTGTGTGAGTGTGTGAGTGTAAAGTTGAAATCGTACTGAAGGAGACAGACAAGAAAGAAAAAGACTTACCTTACCCGAGAATAAACTTTTTCAGTTGTTCTGCGGACACTTTGAACTTGAGATTCTCCTGAGATTCAGCAATGCAAAAGAAACGAGATATGACATCTATCACCTACTTTATCAACAGAGATGTCACACACAGATCAGCACAGCTTGTTGGTAAAATCATGAATAATCTGGCTGACAATCGAATACAGTATTATGCAGATCCATCCATGATGATTCACATGTGATATATCTACTGTGTGTGAAGCCTCTCTCTGAGCGGACTTCTCCACTCACCAAACGGGCTGAGATGTGTGTTTCACGTGTCTCATGCGCCACCTTTTGGACACTGCGGGAAACACATTCAGACGTCGACAGACATAATGTATCCAGTATTCAGGCCACAGCCGAATGCTTTTTTATACTACTTTAAATTATTTAAATTTGGTTAAAAGTGAACTGTAATCTGATGCAGGTTCTCTTTGTAGATATTGCATGTCAGCAGTAAAATCCTCCCAATTCGTAAGGATTGCTGTTTTTGCTTTGCACTGCATTGTTGCTGCTTTCAAAAACAATAATCTGATCAGCATCAAAAGTAAAATAGTGATGCAAAAAGACACAACTCATTATATTTTGCTTTACTTGATATCTATTACACGGTTTTAACCTGAGCAGTGAGAGATGATTACTTATGGGTGCAGCTGAGCAGGTGCCAGATAGTTCTCAATACACAAATATAGGCTACTATTTTTATAGAGGTGACTGTAATGGCTTCCTCTTTATAGCTCAGATGGTAGTGCAATGAAGCCCACATGAATAGCAAAAGACAGTCCAACTTGTTGGGGGGTAAGGCAGACACATTTGCATATCCTGTGAGTCTTTGATGCATCTTGAAAATTCAAGTCTAGCCCATAAATATTTGAAAAGGAGAGTGCATGAAAATCAACATTTTTGTTACATTAAATTAACATGTGTTCTTCTCCTGTTCTGCATGGTTAATTAGAGAACGCCATTCAGTCAGCGAGTGAGGATGAGGAGGGGGCGAAGGGGGGGCTTCTTTGATTACAGTGCAGCCAGAGCAGGTTTCAAAGGTGTGCAGCTGATTCATGCTTAGGAAGAGACTGATTAGTATTCTTGAAGAGCATTCACAATTATCTACATTTTTTTTTAAAGTGTAAGATTTAAAACTTTAAATTTAAACCTTCAACATGACATTAAGCCAATAAAGATATATTGGCCTTTTAATTGTTTCAAGTTCATTCTGATATTATATATATATTTGTTCGTGGCAAAACATATTAACATTTTAAGTTATCAATAATAACTTCACAACAGGGTCATGTGCACAAACTATTTGATCTGTGCAGTAAAACAATAAGCTGCATGTCATGGAATATGGAGAAATGTTTTAGTGTTGTGTAACCCAGCATCCTCTGCAAATTAAACAAACCGAGTAAGGGCAAGGATGATGGCAATGCTTCACTCCTCCTTTACATGAATGCAGATGTTTTGTTGTTGTTGTATTCTGCACATCCCTCTGCAAGGGGATGAGCATTACCTTTGATTTTCACTTCTCTTAAATCAAGATTTTTACAGATTTTTTTTTGTTATTGTTTATTGCCATATTCAATCTGTGCCAGACTACAGATTACACCAACAGTAGCAGTTTATATGAAGTTAGAGAGTGTGGGAGAAAGGACAATTTAGCTGCTCTGCTCAGCATTTACCACCATGACACCAGGCAGGATAAGTGATGTGAAAATGAATTGATGGATATGTTATTTTAAATTAGTAGTTTTTGAATGATAAATGTATGCAGTGGTGAGGTTGCTTTGTAGTTTTCCAGTTCACAGCAGCACTTGAATATTTATTGTTGTATACTGTGTCAATCTATGACTTACTGTATGAAGACCTTCTTCAGTGACAAGGGATGAAATAATCCTACAAACCTGCCATCAGTGAGACAGTGTTGCTCATGGTCACAATCACTGACATGGTCAAGACATAAAGGAGTAAACCATTATAACTTAGTCATTACTGAATGCCAAGTTATGCAATTAACTCAAACACCATTTGCATACATGCAAATCGTCTCTCTCCCAATTGGACTTGCAAAGTGGGACGCTCTGTTCTCATTAGTTGACCCAAATCTCTTACTTGTGACTCTGGATTTCATCAAAGTTTAGTCAGGATCTAATATTTCCTTTCAAGTTAACAGAGAACCACTGATTAATCATGTTGAAATAAGAAGTGCAACATGCCAATTCTAATTATATAGTTTTCAGGGACATCATCACACAGCCAGTGCCAACAATACTACAAATATCATCTCATGAATATACTTCTATGTGATACCATATGCGTAATGTATTTCTTAACACATAATCTACATTCTTTGTTATTTGAGGTCCAATTAGGAGTCTGGTTGAGTGAGTTTCATGATTTTCATAAAAGCCAACAACAGCAGCAGCAGTATTTCAGCAAAATGTATCTTATTAATTATGACTCAATCTGACAGTTGCAAGATGACTCTTTTCAGAAAACTGTCCTGCCTGGTGTATTTTAAACAGACCAATGCGTCACCATGATACTGTACTGTGGTTCCGCAGATACATTTGTAGTCTTTTCAGGAGACTCGTTGAATGAAGTAAATTTCCCTTAGCTCAGTGTGTGTATGTGTGCGTGGAGCTGCAAGATTAAAGAGTAGGCCCAGGGGCATTTGCTTCATTTACAAAGCAATTGCTTTTATGTACAAAAAGCCCAATTCACTGTAGGTATTGTAAAAGCCTTCCGTTTAAGGAACACAAGACTATTGTTTAATGTAACACCTTTTCAACACATGCTTAATGATTAATGATAAAATGATAAAGGAATTGTATTCACTTACTATACTATACTATACTATACTATACTGTACTGTACTATACTATATTAAGGTAGTAACTGTATGGCTTAATATTTTATATTTGTGTATCCCAAGACCCATAAAACCTTGACACAATGGCTTTTTATATCAAAGATGACACAGATGGTATTGTTTTAGTTACTGCAAATAGTTACGTCAATGTGCAGCATGACTGTAATTCTGCTTTCCCTCTATTCTTTTTATAGCATGCACGCACGTTAGGAGGAATATTCAATGATTTGCTAACTCTTCAATTATTCAACAAATCACCATTCCATTTCTTACATATTAAAAAATGTACCATATGTGGAGCTTGAAAATGATAAAAGAGCATAAAATACTGTTTTAAAATCAAAGCACCTATTGCATCGGCTTCCTTGGTTTCATTTGTACAATTGGACTACAATGTGGGTCCCCACGGTGTGCAAAGGAGGTGCCGGCTGTGTTTCCACTGTAGTTTAATCCTCCGACATTCACAGCAAGTAACAATAATATTTACACGCTGGAAATAGGCATCAGTGGGAATCAGTGTAGGATTTCTCTTTTCTTTGCTCCTGTCAGGGGAAAATGGTGAATATCTTACACATGCAGTGTGTGGTGGGGTGAACAATGTAGACCAGAGAACAAGGTCAAAATCTTCAGCATGGTCTCAGTAGGGCTTTTCCTTTCAACCATACACCTGACAAAAAAAGCAACACAAGTCAAAGTCTTAACCTGATCAGCATGATTTTAAGCACACTAGAAACACTGGAACAAGGCTCTTTCACTTTTGTGATTTAAAACATTTTATTTACTGCTTACTTAGTTAGTACTTGTACAAAACTACTCTCTAACAAGCATCCCTGTCAGGAAACTGAGCAGTACGTGTCTCTCGGCATCTGAAAAAGCATTTCTGAAGCCAGTAAGTATTTAGTAAGGGATTAATGCAGGAGGCCTTGATTGCGTTTAACAGAACAGGACCCAATTAGCATAATAGGCCCTCTTTCATTCTCTTTGAAGTCCAGAGCATAGAATAACAAATGTATACGAACCACCAGCCAAACGTCAATACATGGAAATGCCACAATCCTCAGTGGAGGGTCTGGGTGAATTTTTGCAGGAGGAGGGAAAAACATCCCATTTTATTGCAAAATAAGCAGAACAGAGGATGTGATGGGTCTTCTAGCCACCAGGGCCAGCCGGCGCAGCGGGGCCTCGATCCTGGAGGAGAGATGGAGGCAGAGAGGATGTGGCTGCACCCACTGTGGAGCTGAGGGAGGTGCATCCTCTCTCTCAGGTGTTGTCAAAGCGCACCACGCTGCAGACGAGTGAAAGTAATTACTCTCCAATTAAAGATAAAGATGTCACTTGGGAGGGAGCCGCAATACAACAGCTCACTATCAGAGGGGCAAAGGAGGGTGAGGCGCTGTTTGCATTAAAAGAAGCATCACATCCAATCAAGTGTGTGTACCACAGTGATTCATGATAAATATTTGTGTTGAAATTGGCAAGATTCTAAGCAAGATAATAACAGCACAGTTGCACTTCCTCTTTTAAAACATACTATATTCTCTAAATTCTTCTTTTTTATTATCAAAAGTTCAATACATGTAATTCTATGAGCTTTCTTTTACAATTGCAATGGAGACATAGTTCATGATTTAAAGATATAAATTCTGTACTTCAGAATCCAAAGTTATTAGTATCCACCTTCTTGGTTGAAAATACACAGAATTAAAAATGCCCTTTTGAGATGGAAAAAGCTTTGAACTTAAGAAACATTTCAAGAAGCCTTTTTTTGTATTGAAAGTTCACCTCCTTTGAGCATGCCATACTTTGGTTCCTTTTTCAAATAATAGAATGAAGTTTAATAGGTCAAGGCAATCAATGTGGAAGTTCAAAGAGAATCTTGGAGCTATGATGAGTGCACATTTTGTATTTTTCCTTTGTACATGATTAGAATAAAGATACAGTCAAAAAATGCATCAGTGAAATGTAATAAAGAAGAAATGATTTTTTAAAGCTTAAAAGTAAATAATTTAAGTAATACTTGTCTGTCTTTCTCTTCAAATTCATCAATCAAAACAAGAATAAAATATTCGGATTAGATTTGGACAGTTGGAACTACATTTTGTACATTACTGAATCCCTAAAAGCAGGCAGCAGTGCAACACTGTTGTGCTGTACAATGGTAATCAATGACAGGGACTAGTGCAGTGTTATATCCAAGGTTAAGATTCAATACAATTTAAAACAATTTAAATACAGCTCAGGGAAAATAAACATTAAGCTTATTACTCTGGTGTCAGTGGTGGAGGAATTCCTGAGAATGACTTCATTATATCACATAAAATTGTACTTTTTCTCTTGATTTGGGAGTTTTTATATTGTACAGTGTAGTTGCTTCTCTTTAAAGGAGCAATAGGAAAGACTTCTACCCTTCATGTGCACACAACAACCAGGGACTTCAAGTCAACTGTATCATTTGTATCAAACAACTTTCATCACTGATATAAAAGGACAAAAGGTCATAGATGACATATTTCTTTCTATAAACATCATATATTTTAAAACCCTAGCACTAACTTAATATAGTAATGGGATAGTTGAGTTTACTACAAATGGTATTTGACTCTTAGAAATAAACATGCTAAAGAAATACATATGTGATGAACAAAACATTGTGTTAATATCTTTAATATTCACATTTTTATAAACTTCCATTGTGTAACCTTCCCCAGTCACACAGAAAATATGTTAAAGGTTATTTTCCATCCAGATGTAAGCAAAAATAAAATTCATTTTGGCAAGCTAAAAGGAGACTGGCAGTGCTACAGTAGATACATACATACACATGATATTTCAAGTGGTTTGGTGTAAGAATATTATCTTGAGTTTTGACAAAAATACTACCATCATGACACATTTAGTACCTCCTGTTTTTTAATATTCTGTACCTGAAAAAACAAACATGAATGTTCACACTCCAAGTAAAAGCAATTCAGTCATACCTTGAAAATATTAGTTTCAATTTTTCACCATAGTACAATTCAAAGTGCAATAATGTGTAGAAATTTGTTTTTTATTATTATTATTATTATTATTATTATTATGAGATTACCATTTGTTAAACACATCTTCCATAGTTAATAAGCACAGCAGCTCCCAAAGCAAAGTCTTGTGTTTTCTTCAGGAAAGTTGCTTTCAGCGACTCGCAACATTTTAACGAGTCAATGCTGCGTGAGCCTCAGAGAGCATGTTAAATGTTTACTACAGTTCCTCTACTGCGGTATAGAAAGGTGTCCAGAATAAAACAAAATCCCCTCTTCTTGTAGAATCCCGTTGTTTGTTGTCATTGTGAAATAGCACCTCAGTGTCCAGAAATAGCTTGAGCTGAGAAGTGAAACGAGAGAAAGACAAAATGAGACCATGAACAGAAGAAAACATGTCAACAGAGAACAATATGACATGATTCAGAATAAGAAATCACTTAGGAGAATGAATCCATTAACCCTTATATACTGTTCACATTATCCCCTTATCACAAACACCTTATCAGTCATTAATAAATAGGTGATTCATTATTTATCAAGCTTTCACAGAGCAGCGAGGGTGAATTATGCTTTTTTTTTTTATGGAGAAAAACATTCACAGTCACACTGTATGATGGTCTCTGTTACCCAGTGGCGGTTCTAGCTTGAACGACGCCCTGGGCAAGAACCACCCCCCCTTGAGCCACCCCAGGAATTGTATTTAATGTATACTATAGGTCCACAAGGACATCTAAAAATATATGTTAAATATAAAGAAATTTACAAGATCTGTTGAAAAAAAGAATAATATAATAGAAATGAAATGAAATAAGAATGAGAATAACATTTCTCAATTGCACAAATCCTTCATCAGAACAATGGAAAAACACACTAAAGAGAATCCAGTTATTACAGTATTGCACTTAGAACAGGAAACACACTACAATCACCATCTCCAACATTGCCACAAGACAACAAACACAATTCTGCACAAACTATGACTGTATAAATTATCAGCATTTAGCGAACCACAAGGACATTTTTGTATATATTCTTTTATATTTTACATCAGTCCAGGGATAACAGATGTAAAATAGCCTTTTGGCTAATTCTGGCATGTTTACATTTGTTAAAAGGTTTTATTAATGTGCATTGTCCCTGATCATTAAACTTTTAAATAAAATAAATAAATCCATAAATATACATATATATGCCAAAAATATATACAATCAGAAATGTAAGAAGAGCAGAAAGCAACAATAAGAATATAATCCAAATAAAATAGAGAATAAATATTCTTAATAGCACAGATCCTTCTTACACAAATGGAAAACACACTGAAGAGAGTCTAATTACACTATAGCACTTAGAACAGCAAACGCACTGTTTAAATGGTACAACAGCCAACTAAAGCCTGACCCTTCTGACCTTCCTTCATGCAAAATCATCAATGATGTCATCATATGAAATCTGCTCCCCATTTCACTAAGGCTAAACTAATTCACCTTGGAGGTGCACAGATTTGCTTTGTATGACCTTTTTTTAGCCATTTCACACAACCCAGAAAAATAAAAATGTGCATTCACTATAGGCCTGTATTATAATATTATGAATGAAATGTGCGTTATTGGGAAGAAAGTCGAGGTGTGACTGACTTTAGCCCACTAATTCCATTAGAGTATTGCTCTATTGAGTGGATCCCCTGTTCCCTCCTGCCTGTTCCAGTAGGGAGACCCCTCCCCTTCTCTCACAGCTTCTGTGCGTGTGGCACCATCTCAGCAAGCAGGGGCCCGTGCACAACAGAGTGATAGATTAACAGTGCAATGGCAATAATTATCTACCACACAGATATGAAAGCAATATACTGTAATTCATATATAGAATAATGAGTGAACAGTACGCTCTATATGATGTGCTGAGAGATGAAAGTCCCACATACTCTTCCTCAATATGCGAATTCTCAGTAAATAAATAGCTGATGGCTCATGCAGATACTCTACAGTTTAGTGATCTCTGCTGTAGTTCTGCAATTGCTACATGAAATAAGAAATCCAGATATTAAATTCAGAGTCTGATCTTTAGCAGTGGACACAGTGGAAAAGCACACTTTTAAAAAACAACTAAACATCACAGCCCGTCGAGCAGATGTAAGTGTGGGATGACAGCGCTGCAGAACTTCTTCTATTACGGCATGAAAGCTGCATTATAATAGAAGGTTCAAAGGCCAATACAACTACTATAGACGGATGCTTTCTTACTCTGTGGTATGCGTACATTCAGTTAGCAACATATGAATTGTGTCTGCCCATGTACATCACATAAATGTTTGTGTGTATATATATATATATATATATATATATATATATATACACATAGTCAATGGAGGGTTTGTAATCATATATATTTAGTAATCAAATCTCTGTCAGTTTGGCTGATGCATTTAAGTTTTAAATAAGATGGTAAAATGACACAAGCCTTCTTTTTGCAATTACAGTAGCAACAGTGATATGTAGTTTTTTTTCTGACTTCTCGCTGCTAGAGTACAGATGGGGGCTAATTGGTGCTGTAGGATGCAGCTGTGCTGACTGCTGAACTGTCAAGGTGCTAAATCAAAAGGTGTCTCTTTTGTTAATTATACACAATGCTACAAACAGTCATGTTCGTTTGAGCCCTTTCTTTCCTCAACCATCCATAAATATTTTGGCAGTGATACAAAAAAAAAACGAAAGAAAAAAAAAACAATTTACACACAATTATCACAGTGGGATGAACAGACTGCCTGCAGATGTTTGTTTTGATTATAATGGGAACAGAGGCAGAGCTTCTCCAACCTAGACAAGATGTGTTTCCTACAATCACAACAGAGGAGTAAGCATGCAGTGAGGTGCAAAGCACACCAGAGCTCCTTGTTAGAGAGAATTAGAGGCCACATAAACATTAGCACAGTAAAACATGCAGTTAGGCCTTACTTTATTTTTCGGATTAGACAAACGTGTAGTGAATTCCGTTGCTTAGAGGAGAGGGAGGTGCCAGAGATACAGGAGGGAGAGGAGGAGGTGGAGGAGGAGGAGGGGGTGGAGGAGGAGGAGGAGGAGGAGGAGGGGGGGTCTGTGAAACTGGTGAAACTACAGAGGAGAGGACAGAGGGAAAAGAGAAAAAGGGAGAAAGTGACATTGGTTACTAATTGGTTAGTCAGGTGTCAGTCAGATGTCCACCTTTAAGGCCGCAGGTGAAGGCTAGAACTGGATGTGCACCACACACGGTCTTTAAAAAGAAGACACAACTACTGTATGGCAGTGATTAATGTATGTGGGAAACATGGATTAGATTAGTTTTATATGTCAGTATCAATATTTTTTCTGGAAATTCAGTTTATAAACTTTTTTTTAGTTAAAATAACCAGATAGAAAAGTCTTTTTTTAAATTTATTCAGCAAATTAGCAAATTAAATACCTAACAAATAGAAATGTATCATTATATTGATATAAAGTTTCTGCAAATCTAATGCAGCATTAAAATCATCCTGCTCATCGCACTGCAGCATTGCCCATTATGGTGGAATGCAACAACAATACAGAGGTATTATAGGAATAGCTGAGACTATTATATTGATTAGTCAATTGACATAAAATTCAATTAATCAATTATCATTTCAAATTAAATAACATTAATCAAATAAAAGTAATACATGCAGATTCTTTCAAATCAATGTGATTACAGGTAATAAGTATACATTTGTTCTGCTTCCAGTTTTTTTCCATGAGTTGAAGGTATTTGAAAACCAGAAAGTAATTGTGATAGTATGTGTGTGTGTGTGTGTGTGTGTGTGTGTGTGTGTGTGTGTGTGTGTGTGTGTGTGTGTGTGTTTGATATGAGCCTAGTTTTTCATCTTTTGAACATCTCATCAGTTTAACAAAGAAAAAAAAGCAATTAATGGTTGAAGATGCACAACTACGTCTTTGCGTAGGTCATTAATATTTTGTATTTAATTTTGCCAGCTCAAAATGAGATTCTTTTCAGTATTTCACACAAGTAATTACAAAACACCAAATTATTTAACTATTTAGAATAAGAAATCCAACAATCAAAAACTGCTTTTTAATATATACTGCATGCAATTGAGGTGCTGCATATACTTTCTTTTATGCTGGCATTATTGAAGAGTCTCATGCATAATACTGTGAAAAAAGGCTCTTCTTTTAATTCAGGGATTACTTTAACACCAAAGGGAGAGAAAGTCATTGATTCATTCTCCACTGACAAGATGCCACCAGTTATATTCTCTGACATTTCTCAATGCTGGAAATAATGTTATAATTGTTGACTTTGCCTCACAGTGCATATTAAGCTTCCACACACTCTGACAGCTTGAGTGTTACTGTGTGTGACATATGTATGTGCGTGTGTGTGTATGTGTGTGTGTGTGTATGTGTGTGTGTGTGTATGTGAGAGAGAGAGCGAGGCAGACAGACTGACAATCTGCTGCAGCTACAGTGAAAATGAACTTGCCTGCCTGCTGTAGAGTATGAAAGAGATGAAAAGTGAGCGCAGTGTCTTTTATGCAGGTTCAGAGCTAGGTTCAAAGAAGCATCAATGGTATGCAGAAGGAGAGTAGAGTTTGACTGGGTCATTGATCAGCACACAAAATGGCCTCATCAAGCGATTCCTCCCCTGTCTGAAAGATTCTACACGGATTGCAATTAGAGACTATCTGAGCTTCTAATAAGGAATAATGTTCAGTTATTAGGAAATGAACAGCCTTATTGCTTGACTCTGCACCTTATGCCCTTCTCATCTCCATACCATCAATCCAGCATTCTTGAAAGGCTACTTCCCTCTCTTTATCCCTTCTTCAACCAAAAGATGTCAATTTGATGCCGGGAAAGTTTTTACTAATACTGTCAGCTCTGCTTCCTTTCCTTTTTTTCTTTTTTTTTTTTTTTGCGAATACAGTAATTATTATTTCTGTAAGTATTTCTGTGGAATAATGATGATGGAAACTAGATTTTTTTCACTCCTCTATAAAGCAAACACCTATAACCTACAACAAGCACTGGGTCAAATGAAGTGTGATTTTATTCCACTGATATGAACAACCAACCTGTGACCAGTTTGCTTTTGAGGGATGCTTCCGAGGCCAGAGCGTACGACATGGTGATGATCCTCTCTTGCTCCTGCAGAGCCGAGTCAAGTGCCACCAGCCCCACCTCCGGCTTGTCCGCAGTCAGTGTCGGTGTTAGGTTTTGCACACTGCACCATGCACATAGATATAAAAAACTAAATTAAGGAAACATAATGCATTGGTAATAATGGCATAATGCATTTATTGAGCTAATAGCATTTTCTTTCTACATTACCACCTACAAGGAGCACACAGACAAGAGTTAGTTTTAATACAGTAGCTTGAAGCTGGTGGGAATTTAGCCCTTTGTTCAAGCAAAATTTCTGTGTGGAGAATGGTAACTAACATACAGCTTGAACCACATTTGTTTGGCAAACTACAAGATCAGCCACTCCAGAATCAATCATTTAACAGCAACACTTAAAGACAAATTTACTTTTTAAATTATATTTACCTTGACTTCGCTAAGATGCTCTTGATGCGTTCCACCTTACGATGGCGATCCTCCACCTCCTGGGGACTGAGGGGCTCCTCAGGCTCTGAATCCACATATCGCTCTGGGATCAACACCTTCTGAGGTTTAGAAAGCTATACAAAAACAGATATGGTAAGGGTTTTCTCAAGTCCACACACGATCTAAGCTGCTTTACAATCATTCGTTCTTTTAAGCCATCCAAGTGATGATTTCTGAGTTGAGAAAATGTTCAAATTTGTAAGAAATAGCAGTGAGAATCCACAAAACATTTTACAGATATAGTTTATGATCCTGTAGTGATAAATAGATGGATGGGTAAGGATGAGCTGAAGGACACAGAAGGATATAAGAAAGATTTAGCTCACTAGTTCACTATAAAGGGAGAGCCTGCTCTTAGATATTTAGCTACTTGGCTGAAACTGCAAAAAAGAGCAGCTCTAACAACACGGACCAGGAGGAATGAAGCAGCTTATGGGGGCTGAAAGCTACTGACAGCTATGGTATTTTAATGAAGAGATTTTAAATAATATCAGATGTCTGTCTGTTTTCTTCTGCGTCATGTTTCTACCTCACAGAGTAAACACCAGTCAACACATACTCTAAACTTAGGAAATAAATCCTTTTTATGTGAGCAGGATTTAATAATGTTATAGGTACTCCCTTATGTGGCTAAGGTGATCAGCTCAAAGTAATTTCTTGTATTTTGGTGTTGACATAAACTCCATGTTCCTTCACTGGAACAAAGATAACTTAATGTACCTCTTTGTTTAGGTCCAGGTCATATTCTAGTGGTTCCAGGTCAACCTCATGGGTGGGAGGGGTTGTGGGCATGGAGCGGAAGGTCAGCCATTCGTCAGAGTGTGAGCGAGGTCTCTCTTTGTGTTCGGGCGGCCTTTCCTCCCCTTGAACGCTCCTAACTGCCTGAGCCTCCTCCCCCTGAACAGCCCTCTCGAGTAACTGCAGGTCAAACTCCTGCTCTCTCTTCCACTGGACAACACAGACAAGAAAAAAACACAACACTGTGAAACAAATTGCAGGATGCTGACAAGTTGTCTCCTTTAACGAGTAAATGTTAAAGTATTTCACTTGCCTTCACACGAATCCCATGTAACAAGCACTGTACAACACACTAGTTATCGCTTGTATCCTACCATGATTTTAAAGACTGCAGAGAGTGTGTCTGTGTGTGTACAGGTGTGAAAAAGAAAAAAATAATAATAAAGGGAACATGCATATGAGTATGCATGCTTATATGAAATTGAAAACTCTCAAATCACAGCATGCTGTAAATTATCTACAACAGTGATAAGTAGGACAGCAAAACACCACTGAAACAAACAGGAAAGATCACGTCGCTCATAATGATGACTTTCACCAAACAGAACCACATACACTATATGTATGCATTCAGAGAAAGAAACAGAATAAATGAAAAACATGGCAATATGAGTTCATTAGGAAATAATGTTTATTTATTTGCAAACATTCACAATTGAAATCTTAAAACTAAAGATTAATTAGCAGATAAAAAAACACTGAGCAAACACTGATATCACTTTACCAATGTTTTGATATGAAATGGATGTCATACACTAGTATTGTCTAAATAAAAGGGAATTCTTCTTCCTACAGCGGCTGGGAACTACAACAGGCCCCAATTTACAAACATCTTCATCTTCTTTCAAGTCATGAAAATCCAGCAAGCAAAGAAGTTATGATGAGGTTGGAATGAGTAAATTTAAATAGGCATTGCTCAGTGTGTTGATGTTTTGGTCAGTATTGTAGAAAACCCATAGGCACTTGATCTCTCTCTTTCTTTCTCTCTCTCACACACATCCACACCCACATGAAAACACACAGAAAATGGGCTGTCTAAAGATAATGAAACACATTTAGTATCTACAAGAGGGACAACAGTTGTTATTCTGAAAGTGCAAGCCAGTCACAGGAAGCCAACAGCATGGTAATAGAGAGGTGAGAGGATGGGTGAGGAAATGTTAGGGTCTATAACAGAGAATAATGTAAAAAAAAATCTAGAAATGGATGAGTGTGAGGGGCAGATGCATGAAGGCCTGTGTCTGAGGTAATTAGTGTGTTATCTATGTTTGACAATATATCATTTATAAAGATTTTGATCAAGAAAAACAAGAAGAACTCCTATTCAGTGTAAATGTAATTCATTTGAATTATTAAACGTGTTTTAACAATTATACAAGTATCATAAACCATTTCACTCATTTTGTGCTACAGTCTGTGAAGCAGGAAATGTTAAAAAACGTATGTATGCCTCATAACAACATACAGTTAAAGCCACATAGTGAATTACCATACTGCACTAATTTACTGTATTACTATCAAATGTCAGTAAAAGAGAAGATCATCTGCACTGAGTAAAGGCATGTATTACTACTGTAAATAGATCGCCACTCTCTGTTTGGTTGTCGTCATGCGTGAGAATGTGACATGTGATGCTGCTCTAGTAACATACTGATCCCAAGTCTGCTGAAAGCGGGCGTGAGGATGCGGACGAGGGCCGCGACGATGAAGATGCTTGGCGGTCTCCGTGGCTCAGGGTACGCTTGCGCTGCCGAACGAGAGCCTTCTGGTGCCTCTTCATCCTCTCCAGCTGCTCATCGGCACTCATCTTCCCGCTCTGGTGCTGCTGCGCCGGGTCCCCAGAATACAGACGCTCCAAGGCACTTTTTGGTCTCTCCTGAGAGAAGTGGAAGGAATAAGAGTAGTTGATAATAAACCACAAAGGTGCCGCAGAAGGCAAAGAAAAGAAAAGAAAAACAACCAAACCAAAAAAAGAGGCTAAAGCAACAAAGAGGAATCACAGCACACAATGAAGTTTTCACAACTGAAACAACTTACAGTTAACATACATAAAGAATCAGAGGCAGAATGTATAACAACTGTGTAAAAAAGTGATCAATCCCACAGATGCTTATCTTTCTTCTCCAGAACAATACTTATGTATAACAAATTTAATACATGTAGTAGTTGGTTATTAGTAGGACAATAATTAAATATGAGTCTTTATTATATGTCTTTATATGTATATCATAACAAAGTTCTCAAATTAAGATCAAAGTTGATGATGCATTTTACCAAAATCTGTCACCATAAAAAAATCAGAAATACTTAAAAACATAAATTGTTTCTAAATAATGGATTTTTTTCTGGAAATACATACAGAACAGAAGAATTTTATTGATATCATGAAGAAAATCAGTTATTACTCCATCTGTGTTGTCTCTCCACTGATTAAGATACCCAATTTTGAATCACTCTTTACTATTTGATTATTTTAGTTTAATTCTGAGCCCCACCTTCATGCCTGCAGCTGAAACTGCTCTTCGAAGGGTCACATAAGAGGAGATGCTTGAAGACTGATTCATTCTTAGTGTGGAGCCAGCCACTCCTGAGGGGAAGCCAAAAATGAAAGAACACAATTTTTAACTTGGCATCATAGTGAAAAAAAAATCTTGGTGGGTGGGCTTTATGTGTGAGGTGCTAGTTTAAACATTTAGGGCCTGATTTAGTAAAGGTTTATGTGTGTAAAAATGTATGCAACTTGACATCACCCGCAGAAAATATGCAAGCTGATTTACTAACGCGGCGCACTGAGGTTTGCCAGATAGTATGCGCTATCCATTTAGTACATTTGCCATAATGAATATGCAATGTGGGGCATTTTAACAACAGTGTGCAAAATACAGGGAGGAGAAAATGCAAATATCTTATTTAGCACGGGCATTGTGATTTACTAAACTTGAAGGTAATTTTTCTGACGCTAACTGCGATTATAAATAATAGGTTTGAAGGGCAGGTATTAACCAGCACTGCACTCAGATGACTATTGTCACTGTGGAGAGGAGGAGACGGAGGCACAATGACAGAATTGACTTTGTCATAAATACTCTCCCACATGTCGTTTTTTCTGGTAATATTTGTTTTTGTTATAACTCAATATATTTGTTAACCTCTTCCACTAGAACCTGATCACATTTCATTTTGCACTTGCAGCTTTCTGCTCGTCCAAACTCTCCATTCAGACACGCAAAACCCTCATTTAAATACTGCTGTCTCCACCCTGTTGCACCTGTTTTCATTTACACAGTTATTCTTAGTAGATCACCTGCAAAACGCACGCAAACAAAACACGCAATCTATTGCACTGTGCACGCAATTTAGTAACCACTATTTGGGATCTTAGTAAATCAGACCCTTAAAGTGGTAAATATGCTAAAGCTAAATCAGCTCTACTGGTGCCCATGTCCACTTACCTCGGCTAGGTAATGTCTGGTAACCTCCATCGTGTCCTGATCCTGCTACACTGATGTGGCTGGAGCCGTCTCCAGCACCCATAAGCTCAGGATCGCTCAGGAAAGGCCTAAGTTCCACCTGAGATACACAGACAGAAATTATGCACCGATGTGAATGGAAATTTAGATAATTTAAACAGCGCATACAAAAACTAGACAGATATGTACCTTACTGTCTCCATTAGGGTACTGGCCTATCTCTCTATCCCTCTTGCGTTCATCTGACTGTCGTTTGAGGCCACGTACAGATGTGTGTCTGATGACCGTTGTCTCCCTGGGCAGCGGTGGCACAGCAGGAGGATGCTCATCAGGACTGTAGAGCTGAGGTAGAGGAGGTCTGGGAGGCACATCTTCCTCACCCTACAATAGAACAACTAACTGATAAAAGCTTTAAATGTGACATCAAGCTTTCATAAAAGCCATAAAGCACCAATGAATTGGGGCGTATTGCTGGAGTATGGGTTTAAGACTCCACGTTTTTCTAGTTTAACTCCAGTTGGGAAAGCATGTAATCTCATCTCTCTACCCTCATTTCCTGTCACCTCTACACTGTCAGATTTGTAGACTCCTATATTAAAACCCTCTGTTTTTCTTCAGTTCTTTACAATAAACTAATACATATCAGAAAAGGAGAGCTATATGTAGCTAGAGCAGAAACAATTTGTTGATTCATTGATTTGTTAATTAACATAACATTATTTAACAAATATTTTGATAAAAAAATGATTTAATTGAATTACCAAAAAAACAAAACAAAACAGAAACCCAAACACTTACAGCTTAAGCTTTTCTGCTGTGAGGCTTTTGTTGGTTTTCTCTATATAACATCACTGTAAATGGAATATTGGGCGTCTTGAATATTTTTGCAAAGAAAGTAATTTGAAGATTTAAAGATATCACCTTGGACTTTTTGTGAAATTGGTATTTCTCACTATTTTCTTACATTTTATTAACTAAACAGCTAATAAATAAAATAAAATCAACAATAATAAATGAAAATAAATGCTAGTGGCAGCCATGTATATGTACAACTGAAAAAAGATGTAGATGTAAACACTGAACTGGAAGAAAGCTTTCCTTAAGGTATCACAAATAATCGTGTGATCATCACACAAACTGTCACACAGCAGGAAATAGTGTACTGTAAAAAAATGTTTTTTTAAATCTACAAGTATGAAGACTGCATGTTCATACACACCCTTCATTTTGTATGAACCAGTTGAATTTTATTTCTGTACTGTAGCATGGGTCACTCACCCATTTAGGCCCAGTGGTGATGGTTGTAGAGTGGTGCAAGGGCTGCTGGCTGAGGCTGGAGGAAAGGGTGGGGGTTGTGGGGTTATGGCTACTGGGGCTGAGGTGGGGGCTGCTCTGCTGCTGCTGGGACAATCTCATCTCCATAATGGATGGGCTTCCAGATACAGAAGGCACTGATGACACCGACACTGAAGGCACAAATTTCCTCTCTGGGGAAGTCAGTGTAAACAAAAATGAATACACGCACACTCTAAGGACAGTGCTTTCTTTTCTCATGGGAAATGTAGAAGGCATTAGCACTGACTATAACATTAAGGACTTAAAGTCTGTATAGCATGACCACGTGGTTGAGCTGCATTACATAGAAAAGCAAACATGATTAGCGTGGTACACATGAAACTGTCTGTGTCAGACTTCTGTGTAGGCGTAGCACTTGTCTCACCTGGGTTAGTCACAGAGGAGATAGTGACTTTGTAGTTGGCTTTACTGCTGCTGAGGCCTGCGATAACATCCTCAATCCTCCACAACTCTTTCCTGATCTGGACTTTCTCTTGCTGCTCACAGAGAAACAAATAATGGATATCCATAGGCACAAACACAGATAACACATTTTCATTTGCTCATTCTGTATAATTACTTTTAATAATAAGTCATCTCTTTTGCCATACTAAAGTTTCAAATTTGAAAGTGATGCACAATCCTCTCTGAAGAGACACTTTATCTGTGTATAATGAACTCAGCACTCACATTCCCACACACACCCATCCCTGAGAATGAATTAGTTGTGTGTGTGTGTGTGTGTGTGTGTGTGTGTGTGTGTGTGTGTGTGTGTGTGTGTGTGTGTGTGTGTGTGTGTGTGTGTGTGTGTGTGTGTGTGTGTGTGTGTGAACAGAGATCACTGAACCACAGACCTGAGAGAGATCACTGCGGTTCATCTGTCCCTGCAGGGCTGACTTCAGCCAGTCCACGTCTCTCTCCAGCCGGTTGTACTCATTCCATGCGTTCTCCATCTCCTACAGAACAGAACGCACGCTGTGTTATAATAAGACAAGAAGCAGCTTTCAGATACTGTAATCATCTCCCTTTAAACTTACAGTATGTGCATGTGTAGTGAGAAGCAGAAGGGAGTAGTAGAGAGCAGGTGTCATGAGTTATTTGAGTCATATTATGTTTTGTCACAGGAAGCCTTTTTAATCGTAATGATTACTCAATATGAAAGTCACACATTTTTGAACAAAATGAATGTGGCAGGAAAAGTCTTGACAGTGGAAATTACACATATATGATTATTGTTCTATTCTGTTGAACCTGGTCACCTTTTTCTTATCTTAAACTGAATATCTTAAATATGTTTGACCTAAGCATTTTCCAGAGTGGCTGACAACTGTAGTTATGAGTTATGAGTTTCTTCTTGGGCCCCAGTTTGGTCCCCAAGCACTCATTTTGATAGTCAGAGTCAACCTGAAACACTGTTGCCAGTTTACGAAACCATCAAAAGAGAACAACTAAAAATAGAAGTGAACATCTTGTTTTCAGCCAATAAAAATATAACGCAATACAATGTATGCAGTAGAGGAAATAGTAAAGGAAGTCGTCTGCAATGTTTGATTGAAGGTTGCGGTGGGTGGGTGGGGGGTGGGAGAGGGGGTCTCACTGTGGACACTTTGGATATTTCAGCTCTGATGTGCACAACATCTTCCTGTAGTAACTTCTGCTGGTAGGCGATCTTCTCAGCATGGGCTGGTTGGTCTTTGTACTGCTCCATCTGCTGGTGGGAAACATCCAGCACTGACTCCAGCTTGTCCTAGATAGGGACATGAAAGACACCATCATAATAAGATGGACCACACCAATACAGTCAAAAACACACATTTAAATACTGTGAATATGAAAAAAGTGCTATGTATGAAACAAAAACCTTGTCTTCCTTCAAAGTGCGTATTGTGGCCTCTAGCTCCTGCAGAATCTTGTCTTGTTCACACAGTCGACTTAGTTTCACCTAAAGAGAGAGAGTTTTTTTTAAAAAGGGAAAATTCAGTCTAAAAGTAAACAGGGAAGAACATTTGCATCTACTTCTCATTTTTAACATCCTTTGTTAGACTCTAATAATAAATCATAATAAGACAGGAAGGAGATTAAACAGTCACAGGGCTGATGAGACACAGTATCTGTGTACTACAGAGGAAGACTGCTCACTATTTGTCTTTGTTGAACTATATTCTAACAACACAGACAGATAAGACGAATTGATTGTCTACTGTAGTCTGGGCTGTCTATAAATATGTCAATAAGCCTCATCTATGTGAAAAGCCCAGAGGAATTCCTCTCATCAGTGCAGTGAGAAATATCAAAAGGCTCTATACTGTCTAGTTTGGGGGCGAGATCTGGTAATGCCCATTATGAGTAATCGTAATCAAAAATCCATATTTTCAAATTCACTTTTGGAGAAAACCGTGTTTATTGAGAGTGACAGATTTGTTTTCCCAGAAATGGGTTATGTGTTTATGAAAACAACATAAGACTGCCAAGTTCAGAGTCTTTCTCACACAGTGCATTTTTTTCTCAGATCTATTTATCATTCTGTTCAATTAATAATTAAGCTGTTTTTATTTTGCTGCTGTATATTGTTGTTTTTAATTGCATGAAATATTCATTGTTCAGACAAATTTACTGGCAAATTCTTATAAATTGTTAAAGTGGAACAATGCTAATGATGAAAAGCCAGGACATCCATCTTATTTACCTCTATTCAGCAGAAAACAAAGAATGAGAAAAGCAGGATCAGGCAAATCAAACTGAAAAATTTAACAGCTCAACATCTAAAACTCCCATTACATGTATTTTTCCCTTTAAATTGCAGGGAGGAAAATAAAAGCTGTGGTCGATACTCTCAGGCCCTCACTGTGCAGCGTGGATGGGTGTCCCCACAGTGTTGCAATGTACATACGTTCCCTTCCCTGCACAGCCTCTATTTACCACAACTTAGGAACACACACACAAACCACACAAAACACACACAGCTAAGTCACACCAAAGTTGGCTGCTTCTCTGTAGTGGATTGTAAGAAGACAGAAATGGAGATCTTAAAGAAAAGACAGAGACAGATAAACAGGGTGCTTATCAAACAGTCTCTTTCAGCCCTGAGAACATAATGATTCACTTACATCAGCATCACTCTCTGCTATTTTCACAGGCCTTGATGATTCTTTTTTTAGGCTTTCACGTCCAGTAACCTGAAATTCCCAACAACCACAAAGAAAATAAAACGTTTGCATTGCTTTTTTTTTTGTGAACAATAAACAGTGACACTGCTTGACAAATCAAGCCAGATGGACGTACAGTAGAAAAAAATAATGAAGATGAGCAAGAGCAAGAGCTGGTATAACGAAAATTTGTGCAGAAGCAGAGCAAAAACATTTATGCAAAGACAGCGTCTACATCTTTGGGTTTTTCTAGTTTGGGGAAAGCCCAAAAAACCCCAAAGCTGTTTTTTTTTGTTGGTTGCTAAATACTGTGAACAACCAAGCCCCTCATATGGACCCTGAGGGATGATATGCTTTCTGAAATATTATAAATCTTGGTTTGTGTTGGAATATTTTCAGGTTAATACTACAGAAATCTTAATTTCACTGTCTCGATGTTGAAATGCTCCACCGTGTCAAGGCTTCTAGCTTCATGTTGGTGTGGTAAAACAGTGAGTGCTGGCAGAAACAGCAGTGACAGTGTGAACAAAGCCAGCGGTAAGAGACTGAAAAGGTGGGGGTCATTAAAAATAATGAGCTGCGTATGTTGTCAGTGTACCAAACATCTCAGCCACTGATGACAAAACTCATCACAGTTCAACACAAGTGAAGAGAGCTGTAAAATTATATTTCACTACTGGAATCTGAGGAAAAACACTTACTTTTTTTATTAACCAATTTCATGTTACATTTAGCCCGATTGATTATTGATTATGCCTACTGTATTTATGTGTTGTGATAGCAGCAGAAGATGCATTATATTATTCAGCAGAACTGTATGAAAGATTTGAACAGCATGTAGGTGGGAAAAGCTATCATCATGTTCAGAAGTTTAGAGCTCTTGTTTCCATTCTTTGTAATTTTAGGACATGTACTTTAGTATTATATCCTTAAATGGACATGGAATATATCTTAAGAGGGTTTAATGACTTTACAGTAAGTACAAGTCAATATATTTTCTCTTTTTATTTTTCTGTTTTAGTGATTTACAGTATCACTACTACAAATCCTTACTACATGAACTAATATTTTATCTGTAATCTGATGTAGTTAGCAGTGAGCTAATCCTTCATAATGCTTTTTCTTATTCTATCAGTATATGATTATAGGTACTGCCAATCTGTGCATCCTATCCATTCAGATGATATCAAAGACATTTGTCTCTCTGTCACAGTTAGTAGCATATGAAGCTTAAAAGTGTGGTTGGAATATTTTTAACACACCCACATGGAAATCACCACAGCCAGCACAGTGCTGTGAACCAGTGCAAATGGGAGACTCTACTAAAAGAGACATTCCACCAATTTTACATGTCAAAGTTAGTTAGCTTTTCATGGGGAATACAACAACACAGGCTGTGAGAACAGTTCTATAATGTACTCTGTGGTTCTGGAAGGGGCTTTGTCCAGTCTGGGAAATTCATTGACGTAAGCACCATGATATTTTGGCGTGGGACTACAACTTTCAAATAAAAAGTCTGTGTTATGGAGTGGGGACATCAGGTTTGAAAGATGTGGGCATTCAAAGTCAGCCATTGAGTTAAATGAATCATTCTGTCATAGTTAATAATCTGCCATATCAGTTTTGACCATCTTAAATCTGTCTCTCACAAGTACCCCTAGCTTTAAGAGAGTGTAACACTAAATTGCTGGAGTACTAATGAAACACACACTGCTTCTGTTATGATCCATTTCAGCCAGTTTACCACCATCAAACTAGAGACCCTACAATGTAAGTTGTCAGTGTCATACCACAATCACAGTGCCAGTACATTTCTCAAGGAGCACTACTGGGTCGTCACTTATTCTCTAACAAGCATAACAAAAGCGAATAAACTGGATGTCAAACAAACATTTAGCACATTCAGTGATGCTTAATTGCATGCAGGAAAGCAGTGGAAGCCTTTTGGCATGACGACTTCCTTCCCATCATCTCAAATCTCATAGCAGTGTCTGGAGTATCACACAGTGAATGATTGGATCAAGGTATTCATGTGCAAAATCCTGCGTAATTTCCAGGGATGCATCACATTCCATTTGTAAAGCAGTGGAATGGTCTTTTTCACTTTGTATGCACACCATCCTTACATTCAAACAGTACCCAAAACTTGGAGTGGAGTTTTCAAACACATTGTGTATTGAAACGATCATCGGGTCAATTCTTTGGATCTGTTTTAAAACAGGAAATGGAGAGGTGTTACAGAATGTACTGTACCTCGCTAGATGACCTTTCTCCATTAAAACAAAACAAAAAAATCTAATCAGTACATTATGGTGTTACACATACAAATCATTTCGGGTCAAATGCTTTGCGCAGGTGTAAATGGGATATATACTGCAAAAGCCAATAGCTTGCTAAAGACATGAGACATGTTACTCAAATATTTGTGATGCCCACATAGGAATTGGAGTTCACATGACTCACTTTGTAGAAATTCAGTCATTTACTAATAAAAACTTCAATTCCCATTAGGATAAGCTTAACATCATTGTTACATCATGTTTTAGGCTGACTTAACTGCATTACACAGCTGAAAGAAAAGTACAATCCATTTGAGAACATTGTCACATACTAAATATCAGGATGACTAAACTAACAGCGAAGAAGCCAATTCTTATTACAAGTTTATGTCGGTCACATTGGACTGTGTGTTGAACTATCTCATGTTATCCGCAAATGGGAAATTAACGAAAAGAAGACAGTTAGAACATGTTAATTCCATTGCAACAAGATACTAGAAAGCACAGCACAGAACAAAGAAAAGACAGGAAAAGGGAAACAGGGAGGCAGATGTTGGAATAGGCAGCAGGAGAGCAAGACTGCAATTCAGAGAAGGGAGATGGAGGAGAGGATGAGTAAGATAAAGTGGCATTTACTTTGTTGGGGCCCACCTTCAGATCTAGATACTCCAGGTCCTTCTTCAGTTGTATGTAAGTATCATCAGCCTTTAAATGAGCAGCAATAAATCATCAATCATTCAAGACATAATTCATATGAAATGAAGCTGCAAAGGATAATGGGTGACCAAATTACTCCTTAGGCCTTTATCTGTTGTTTGGGGTTTACGGAGTTAACTTTATTTGATCTCAATTATTGCTCACTTCTATCTCTGTATTTTTATCTACAGTTTGCAAAACCAAACTAAAAAAGTAATCATGTAATTTTTGACTGGACCAGTGTCTCAGGTTTGACCTCATACACAACTGAGCAGCACAGGTCTTGTGCATGATGTGTGGTTAAATTGCGTGTTTACTCTTCTTTATGTGCATTGAAAATGGCCAGAGAATGGTCAGATGTTAAAAACTGGGTGCAGTTGTTATTAACGATCACCGTTGCAGCTTCACTCTGGTCTGTTAGTCTGACAGCAATGCACTGTTTGTGCAAAGGCTCATGAGGGAGGCTGTGGCCTTGTGGCTGATTCAAAACAATAATACCAAGAGTGAGAGATTTATCAGAGCACACAGAAATATAGACACAAATGTGCTATATTCATGGTGTGTTCCTTAATGTGGCTGTTGAAGGTTACACAGCTATCAGACAAAGGAAAATATAAAATACAGGCACATTTGACAAGCAACATGCTTCAAATATGGCATTTTACTTTTTACAAAATAGAATACCACAAACCTCTGAAAGCTTTTCCAAGTTTTGAACAAAGTGGATAAATGTGACTAACAATAAATACTATTGTATAACTAAAATGCACTTTGCACAGTCTATAAAGTGCAATGCAGCCCATGCCAAAATGGTTGAATAAACAAAACACCCAAGCAACACCAACAGTCTTATGAATGACAGGGAAGGAATGTATGGGATTGGCTGGGGAGAGGGGGAACCACAATGCACTGGCTGGGGTTGCAATGTGCTGAAGAGGAGATTAGGGATATACAAGGGCCCCTGACCTGCATGCTGGGGCCTAGAAGGCCGTTGTGCTGGTGGTGCTGCAGGTGAGCGAACGCATCACTGGGGCTATGCACACCAGCCATCTTGGCCTGGTGCCTCCGAAGCTGAATGAGGAGCAGAGTCAGCTCCTCTGGCTGTAGCCAAGCCCAGTTTTAGGGGCCAGAGGCCAGTGAAAGCACAGAGGGATGAGAAAAAATACTTAAAAACCATCTGGGCAGTACAGTGGCTGGGCTTCAGCAGCGGAGAGAGCCAAATGGTAGAGAAAGGCCAGTACACTTCTGTCTCTATTATGTGAAAGCTAGAGCTAGATCTATGGAGCCTGATATGAGAGGATGATTGATTGCTGTTTTCTGGAGATAGGGGCTATCAGAACTCACACTAACACTAATATATCAGATGGCCTAAAAATGACACCAATTTCAAATGTCACAAAATCGTCCATCTCAATCAGCTCTAGATTATAGATTGTGTACTGTCACCGAGATGAGCCTTAATAATGAAAATTTTGACTAAGATATTTCTGTTCACACTTATGGATTGCCTATCCTAGATTACTTGAAAATGAATCCTTCATATATCTTTTAAAACGCAGCCACGTTATGTGCTCAGTGTCATATAGAGGATCATACCGTTTTTCCATGTAAGCTGGGCGCACTGACAGTGTGTGTGATGTAGCCCATGGCTGGCATGGACCTTCTCTCTATTTGGGCGGTCTGTGGAGAGACAAAATTCATCAACATGTTATTACAGATCTTATGGAGTTAAATCAAACAGAATGTCTAATTCACAGAAGTTATCTTCAATAGTTGTTGAAAGAGACCACAGTATCAACACTGACTCAAAGTTAAACCGTTGCCTCCAAGTCTGCAAACAAATTTGACTACACAGCACTTTTTTCCCCCATCTATCCCTTTCTCCGTTTCATCACCCCTACTCTTATTTGAAACAAGGTGTGCCCTGAGTTTAAGATGCTACAGGGCTTGGAAAATTTGACATTTTTGCTTAACACACAGAATTAGCGAAAAACTAGAACCTACAGAACCTTAAAAGGACACAAACAACAAGAGATTTAATTAACTACACATAAATTATACTAAACCTGCTTTCTTAAAATAACATTTGTTTGCTACCAGCAAGAGAAGCACTGTAAGCCATTCCCTTTGAGATTCCCATGCCATTTTTTTTTGCTGTATAATAGGTTTTTTATTTAAATGCGAGATCAGAAGAAAGAGACCGCTGCTGATGTCTGAGATACAGTAGAGATGTTTATAGGGTGCTGAGAAGCCCTGGGCAAATTGGATTAGCTGCTAATAAAACATACTTCTTAATGATATTCCACTGAGGTATACATATATCGCTATTACTTAAATGCACTCCAGCCAGAAAGCATCAGCCTCAAAGATGCTTGGTGCACCAAAACTAAGTTCATCTGCCGACTAAATTTAGTGCCCATAAACACTGCTCTCTTGCACAGTCACTGTGGCTGCCTTTGTTAAAAATGTATGTTCTTTTAAATAGTTTTCCATAATTGTGCATCACTCTATTTTATGGTTATAATTAGTGTCTTGACACTCGAGTGAGTGATGGATGGAACAGAGCATTTGTGACACTTTGTTTACTTGTGTAAGGCCAGCGGGTTGGTTATGGGACTTGTGTGTGTTGGCAACTGTGGTGAGGGTTTGGAGGGAGATCTTTTCACATGTGGAGGGTGTGGTAGGGAGACAGCACAGGGTGTGGATGACTGAACGGCCTCTCGCTCCGTCTCCTGTGGCGTTGGTGGTGCTGTCTGAGCACTAAGACGGTGGACAAGCAAGCTTTTACTCATACATGGTCACACCACCTGTGGAGTGGGCCTGGGCGTGGGCTGTGTGAATCTGTGAATGATTCACATGAGCATCAAAGTGCATGCGCTGAGAAGTTGGGGCCTTCTCATGCTTCTCATGCTAATCTTCCCATGGTATCCATGTGAGCTCACAACATCCTTCCTGTCAACATCAAGAGATACCTCTAATCCACTATCCAAAGCTACTGTGAGAATGAGACCTTTGTCAAGTTTTGATTTGAGACATGAGTTTTTACTTCTGTCCCATACCAATGACAGGCTACTGACACTCACAGTGTGACAGTAGTACAGTGTGTTAAAGCACCAATGACTGAGTATCAGCACATAAATTCATGAAGGGTGGGACTACCATCTATCCATCCATCCATCATCTATACCTGTTTATCCTGTGCAGAATTGAGGTGGACCAGATCTATCACAGCACACATTGGCCAAAGAGATGGGGTGCATTATTCCAGTACAGAAATCTGAGGTTCAACAATCAGCAACAACATATATATATATATAAAACATAGATATAATATTGACTGAAGGTTCATACCATATTTATTGTACAATTTTAATATAATTCTAAGATGTTAGATTTAGGTGAAATTCATATTAATGATGTTTTATGTATAAAAATGTTTCATATGCAGTAACACCTTAGTTAATTACAACAAATAGTCATAGGCTTGTAAACATATGGTCACAAGAAGTTTAGGAATCACTAGGCAAGGCCATGTTATTCTACAGTAGTTACAGAACTACTACCACCCTTTAAAACTAACCACTTTGTCAATTGGAGGATACCACAGACAGTAAGGAGATATGTTGACACACAAACAATATCCATACTCTATAGCACTCATCCAGTTCAAGTTCATTTAGTGTGTTCTGCATTTTTTATTTCTGGTGACTAATTTTGTGTCAGATGGATGATTCTAAGAAACTGAGACTGCGTTTACTCTGCTAAATAGAATAATCTTCTGGCCATGTTTATCATAATGAAGGAATATGTTAGCTCAGCTGGTGAAATAATGCGTCTCTTTTGTATGTGTGAAACCAATTATGTCTGTTCTATAGCATAAAAGTATAAGCTATAGCCTTAAGATAAATTAAAAATACTTCCAAAGGATTATTTTGGTGGTTTCATCTTGTTTTTTGATCATTTTATATTGACCAATACTGACCAATAATGTCTCTCTTTTTGATCAGGCTGTATGTGAAGTTGTAATCTCAGTATATGATATGCGTTTTAATGTCTAGGCCACCAGGGGACCCTACGACCCTTCAATACAGTGCCTCTCCTCCCCATCTAAGTGTCATACCTGAGAAAGATGGGCACAAATATGGCCAGGGGAGCTGGATCTTGTGCTGTCTCCGGGTGCCACTTCATCCAGGGGCCTGACTGTCCGTCTGTCTGAAGGGGTGTGTGGCCTGTGGGGGGACAGGGGTTTGAAGGATGGGATTGATGGTGGGACTTCACAAGGCGATGGGGGCACAGAGATGGAACGTGGCATCTCCACAGTAACTCTAAAAGATGAGGAGTCTGAAAAATTAGGGCCGGTGTAGATAGGAGCTGTGGGGCTGCCATGGCGGAACTGCTGCCGCTGCTGCCACTCGTACAGCTGCCACACCATTCCCTCCTTGGTAGCCATGCGTTCATCAGTGGACATACGGAAGTGGCTTAGCCGGTCATGGGCATACTTGTAGTCACTGGGCAAGTTACATGTTGCTGTAGGAGAGTTGCTGCCAGATGGGAGACGGGGAGACTTTGGCAATGACTGATAGGCATCAGCTGTGCTGGCTTTGGGCTTTAAGGGAGGAGTCCGCCGAGGGAGGTTGTACTCCGCAGAAGGAGAACTGAAACAGAAAGACATATGGAAATCCTTTGTACTGTATCAAGGATTTCATATCTGTATGTATTTCATAAAAAAATAAACCACACACAAAGGCAAGTCAAGCTACAAAACCTCATATGAACCACTAGAGGGAGACATTTATTCTTTTTTTTCATCAACCTTTATAGTGAAATGTGACGGCATGAAGTTGAACTGACCTCTTTGATGGGTCCCCCTTTTGAACTTTGACCCAATGCTCCACCTGAGCCAGTGTAGTTTTCCTCTGCACGTGTTTCTCAGTGTCTGCCCGGGAAACAAAGCCCCTCTGATAGACGAGATTTCCATTCTGTTCTGGTGGCAGAGTCACTTGAATTACAGTCTGCTGGCCGTTTTTGTGGGTAGACTCTGGAGAAAGTCTCTCAACCCTTTCCGCTGTGGCTAGCTGGCTGGGTCTTCCTTGGATTTCTAACCCATACCTCACCTCATCTCCATGAGCCAGTCGGATACCATTATCCTGAGGTTCCTCTCTGTCTGTCCTCCGAAGGCTTTCCGATTGAGATGAGTTCTGAGTGATGTGGACATGATTGGTCTGGGGAACTGCCTGCTGCACAACCTTCTCTGGCTTTTCCACCTCTCTGTGAAAAAAGTGAGATGGGATGATTGAACATACAGTACATTAACAACACTTAATTCTGTACTACATAGTATTTAAGCAACTGCAATGAATTACTTCATACAGCTCATCTTAAATTACAGGATATGGGTTGAAGTGTTCATCTAACCTCACGTGGCTACAATTAACAGTATTTATCCATCACCTCATTCCCCCTCTTGACTGTACATTATGATGAAATACAGCACTAATGTAGCATTATTCTTATAATACGGATTAAACAGCCTTAAACAGATTATAGCAAACCACAATTGGCATTTAATTAATTAATTAATTAATTAATTGATCCTGAAGGTAATTTCACAATCAATTTACAGAGACACTTCTGCATATGGTCAGATTCATTACAAAGTGTCTCTAAGGAAAGAAACCACAGGGAGCTATACAATAACTTTTGCATTAGTATGCTTTTTTATATTTTTCCAAAGGGATGAATGAAGGAGTATAGAGCTCTAGCTTGAGAAGCCATACAGAATAAATCCTCAGAGAACAAAGATGACACTCACTTTGTCTTCATCAAATAGCTTGGGATAACCAGCCTGTCCTCTCAATGTGCTAAGATGATAAGACTTGCAATTTGTTAGGTTTTATGTTTAAACTAATGAATCCATTTCCCACTCAAGGGAGCAAGACATGATTAAACACACACCCTGAACGTTTTGTGAATTCTATGGAAATAATTCCTAAGTTCCTAAGTAAGGGAGGTTCAGTATCAAAAGGGGCATTTTTATCTTTTATTCTATACAAGACTTGGTGGAAAATTAAGTGCTTTTGTTATTATTCTATACTAATGTGGACAATTTTGTATTAGTAATGCAACCAAACTATGACTGCCATGTGGGATGCTGAGTGCTTTCCAAAAACAAAACTGTTAGGAATTCTGAGTAATATTTGCCTCTAGGTGGCATTATTGCACAGAGCATCCAAGCTATGCGGCAGATCTCAGATGTCTACATACATTTTGTAATGCATTTACCACAGATGGTGACAGAGTATCAGACTGTATTGCAGATTATTTCTGCTCCAGATTGTGAATATAACACAAAATATATACAGTATGCCCACAAATCTGCCTTGTACATAATGATTACAGCTGCAGAAACATGTTCTGCAGTATAACATCTCTTGAGTAAGGCCTGCGCTCAGCTGGCATAAGGCTGCAATAACCCTCATCTATACCAGACCCAGATGCAGCACAAACACACACATACACACGCACACACGCACACATGGACGAGCACACACTTACAAACATCTAAGTGTCCCAGAACAGACGGACAGGGCTGGGCCTGCTGTGTTAAACTGCTCACACTGTTAAAATAAAGCTGCGAAGGCAAGAAAAGGGAGCAAATATTCAGTAATGAAACTGATATTAAAACAGGGGCCTTGAAAAGAGACAATAAATACTGCAGTGCAGCACTGGGGGTTTGAGTGTCAAAACCTATAAATATGATAGACAAGCATACTACATGCACAAGAATAATTTAATGACCAGCTTTATTGTATTTATTTTATTTTATTTATCAATATTAAGACACATCCAGTTCACAAAGATCGCTGTATTTTATGGGAGGCAAGATGTAATTACTATTAGAAGCTCAACCAATAGGAGAAGTGAATGCTACTCCATAGAGAAAGACCAACCTCTTTATGGTGTGGCTCTGCTGCATCAGCGCAGCCTGGTTCATGGCCCGGATCCAGCCATTCATGTCCTCCTGTGTGTCCGCACTGAAGAAATATGTCCGCATCCCGCAGTGTTCTGCCTGTGAGCCAATCACAGAGTTCTTATTGTAAATGTAGGAGCGCATTCCTGTATGGCTCGCCTATCAAAGACAGGGAAATTGAAAAAGAGAGGGGGGTGAGAGAGATATGAAAACTTCTCATTAAAGACAGGAAAAAGCTGCCAGCGAGGCTTACAAGTTTGATTTCTTGCTTACTGAGACTGACAGCTGTCGGCTCAATGTGGACAAAGTTTACACATTTTCTGAAAAAAAAAGCAGGGAGCAAAGTGCTGCATCATAAATAAAGCATAAGCACTGTGTTGTTTCCAGCAAAAAAAGGCATAGCAGGTTATCTTTTCATACCAGCTTATCATCTTTCAAAAGGCTTGCAGCAAATGATATAAAATCCCTTTAGCACATATAATGATACAGAAATTACAAATACAGAAATACAGAAACTACAGCAATCAAAAGAAGGAAACAAAAGATAATTATGGGTATCTGCCACCACGTTTATAAGGATAAAGGATTGTTATTTCATTGTAGTGTAGTAAATCTGTCCTAATTAGAGCTTGACCAATACTGGAATTTCGGGGCCGATGCTGATACTGATAGTAGGGAGTAAAACAATTATGATATTCAATATTGATTATCTTATACAGAATATATACATATTTGTACAGTTTTTGCATCCCTCAAACACTTGAACAAACACAAATATATGTGATGGAGGCATAAATAAATGACATATATAAAATGACATCAGTGCACTGAAACAGTAATCACTGAGAATTTCATAATTATATATAACAGAAAAAAATGAAAGTACAGCAATCAAAAGATACATAAAATGCTGCCTAATATGCATATATATATATATACATATATTTTTTATATATCGGCCAACTTACTATACTGATATATATGCTGATACTGATATATCTGTGATAGGTCAATGTCTAATAGCTTGACTGTAAAATATGTACAAATCTTCCGAACTCCATAAACCCCACCAGACCATAACCAGCTATACAACAGTAAAAGATCATTTTTCATCATATCATAAGTATGTATCATAAGGAAAGGATTTAAACACAAGCTCAGGAAACTGAGAGTTGTAAAAACACCCTTGTGATACAGCTACCATAGTGCAATTATAATACTGAAGAACCTTTACTTTTAAGGCAATATGTGAGAAGCCAAACACTGCAAAGTAAAACCAACAAGGCACCACATGAAGAAAAACACAGTTAGACTCCATGTTACATTGTAAAACAATATTAAGTTCATGAACGCATAGCGGGGGGACAAAATGTTGATGGTGGCTAGAAACAAAACAAAGAAAATCAGAGAAGAGTGTAGAAAAGCTGTGCTGTCCCACCTCTCCTGTGATGATGAGAGTATGATAAGTGATGAAGCTTGACAAGACAAATACCAGAGCTAATGAGCATAGATGTTTATGACACTGATTAAATGACTAACCCTGTCAATGAAGGCATCATGTTCTACTCATTAGCCACATTTATAAGCCACATTTATAAAATCAGTTAGCTCATTAAGTATTTGGACATTCATATATTCCTTTTCCTGCTCTGTGCTTCAGCATTATGGATTTGAAATGAAACAATGTATTGAGGTTGTAGTAGTCACTCTCAGTTTGACTTGTTTACACCCATGTTGTGTGAAAAGGATGCAGTGGGAATGCAGTCTTTTCATTGTCCTCCCACTCTGTCTAAAAACTGGAGGACAATACTGTACAACTTAAAAGAGATATAATTCCTTCATTAACTAAATTGTATTATCTCATTTCAAATCCAATTTGCTAAAATGCAGTGGAAAAGTTTTATCAGTAAAACCTTGTCTTGTCTTTTTTCAATAACGATTTAAATCTAATAGCGCTCTGGCATTGTCCACTGATGACTGTTGCTGTACATGGTGGTAAGACTCTGATGCACATCTTGAAATGTGCATTCAGCAGCTAGTAGCATGATATGAAACAAAATGAGCTGAGGATGGCACTTCACTGATGAGGCTGAAGTGAAATCAAATACCTATTCATGCAAGACAGGAAGCCTGTGTGATTCAGGACGGACGCCCGCAGAGAACAGTACTCACTCCGCCCGCGCACACACACCGGGTCACAATGGGAGGCAATTGACCAACAGGGAATGGGAGAAACACAGTGAGATGAGCAAAAATAAGAGAACACAGCACAACAGGAAGTTAGAGCAGACTGCTGACTACATACTGTGCGAGAGAACAGAAATTGGCCTGGTGGGTTGTCTTTTTCACAGGTCATCACAAATGCAAGAATGAGTGATAGTGGCAGCATTGGAAGTACTTAAATACTCCAAAATCAGACACATTATGGTGGCATCACAGCACGGCCTTAAGTGCAGTAAGTTTTCAAGTTTTTCATATTTCACAGGAGTTCTGTACTGACACACCACCACTTACTCATAACTTCTCCATTCAGCTGATGTTCAAATACATTTTATTACTGAGAAGACTGTCAGTGTCGCAATATCTAGTCCATTATTTCAACTCCTTATGTCTGCACAAACTGTAGTGTGTATGCCGCCGTACACGTCACTCACACTAATAGTCTGGAACATCCCATTGTTCAACAACATCAGGCATCTAGTCAGCTGCTGTCTGGCTTACTTAGCAGTAACTGAAATTTAGCAAAGCACCTCAGATACATGTAATGAAATATCCAGCTCTTTAATGCATGACGGCTCCAGGAGAACTGAGGGGAATTAAGATCTCTTAAATGCAAGGTGACTCATTTCATGGAAACCTCACATATACTTTGTGGCAAGCTGTGGGAGGAGATGGTGCAAGGGTAGAAAATAGGCTGTATGTATAATTAATATTCCCAGCAGCACAATTATCATACAAATCCCATTGTATGTAACGTGATCTTTAAACATAGGGAGATAAGGTACGTACCACATGAGCACACGCATTCCTACTCACATTCACACAAAATCCAAGAAAAAAAAAGCCAAAGTACAAAGGGGCTGAGAGGATTGCAACAGAATGCCCTGAAGCTGCAATGGTGCATCAAACATTCAGGCACTATTGTTCTTTGCAACAAGCAACGTGTTTCCACAAAGGAGGAGCTGGATAATGTTAACACTCATGCTGTAACCAAGAGACATAAATCCTCTGGCAGAATTCACAGAAGGAAAATAGGAAAATACTTTTTTTTCTGCATGCAAGGAAGACTTTTTTTTTTGCACAATTTCAAGTAAAATGACACAATTAGGACAAAGGTTTATTATTAATGTGTAATAAACAAGTTATTTACCCTTCAGATTTTATTGAAAGAACAAGGCTCTTTGGCACTGTGCACACCAAAGTGAAGACTACACTGCTGCTGCCTCTAGAGCATACTGGTGTAGCTACTGAAAATGCTTCTGCCCCTGTCCATCAAGTCTACTTTGTCTGAAATGCATGTGCTAATTTGAGCAGATCATGCTTTAGAAATCACTACCAGAATACATAACAGTTTATACTGCAGTCAGTTACTGTAACATCCACTATCGTGTTAAAAAAGGTAAACAACCTGAAAGTTAAAAGTTCCAACAGACGCCGGCCATCTGGGCTTCAGAAAGAAAAACATTTCAAATAATTCAATAAGTGATGTGCATTAGAGTTGCAACTATTAGTTGGTTAATCGATCAGTCAATCAACAGGGAACTAATCACCAACTATTTTGACAATCGATTAATTGTTTTGAGTATTTTTTTAAGAGAAAAAGGCCACATTCTCTAATTCCAGCTTGAATGTGAAGTAAAATATGAAAAGTTTTCGGTTAAACTAGATATCATTTTGTCATCATTAGGCTTTGAGAAACCATTACATCATTTTGGACATTTTAAGATGAATTGATCAATCATGAAAATAGTTAGTTAAATCATTAGTTGCAGCCCTGTAATCTTAGATAGTAAATAGGGCTGGGTATTGTTTGAAAAGTTTGTACTGATACTGAAACTTTGTTCACTTCTCTATTTTCAGAATATAACCATGTTTTTCTTTAAAACTCTATTCTTTTTTAATTTAACAAGATAAGCCAAACGTCTGAAACACATCAGTGTTGTCTTAATATACTGTAAACAACTTTAAGACTTTGCATTAATAAAACAGCAAGGTTATAAAAATCTAGGAATATCTGATCAAACAATAAGTAAATAAAAATAAGAATCGGATGTCAACTTTTGACTAATTTTTGATACTCTGATTTGGTTAGTATTCAAGAATTTAAATTCAAATAGTAGTAGTGAATCATAAATTGCCCTTAAACAACATGAAAAACTCACAAGAGACACATTAAAATACAGTAAGATGTAGGTAGCAGGGAGTGCACAGCCAGCCTTACTCTGTTGCAGTGACCTCAGAGGGGGAAATCATTATCTGGTCATGTATTAATCTAGTAATAAAGTTGTAATTGATATTCATAAATAATGAAGACATTGTGGTGGTTACACAAGCACATGAACATTTCTTTTATAGATTCCATTCAATGCCACTACAGTGTTACCTTGAAAGCATATTTGCGGTTTATGTGGTCATCAGGCTCTACTGGTGCAATGACATAACTGGGCAGAGGGATACTACCGAGCACTGTCTCCTCTCGGCTGTCTGTGAAGCAAACACACACAGAGTATTGTTATCGGCACCCAAAAATGTAATCCTGCAAGGATCTTTGACAATGTTTACAGATGACTGCAGATTTATGTACAGAAGGAGAATTAGCAAGGCATAATTCATGTGTGACAGCATGTGTGGCCTGTGGCTTATCTATTATTCAGTGTGATTAATGAAGGAGAGGAGCTAGGTGCTATGGCAACACAACCACAGATTACACCCCATAATGAAACACTCAAGTTAATCAGGAAGGAGAAGTGGGAGCAAAAGAAAACTAGGAAGTGTAGAAAATGGCAAGAGATTTCAGAAGTCTAATTATAAGCTGTCGTTATTCAAGAAATTCATCTTCCTCAGAGGAGATTACCAAAGGTTTGTATGTCTGATTTGATTATCATTTATAATCATTTTAATTTTTGTCTATTGTTTGTCCAACCTTAACACTAACCCTGGCTGAATATACTATTCATAGACTCACCTTTGTAGTAAAACAAGCAGTAGTCTGACAAAACAAACCACTTCCGTTTCCACAGTCGCATTCCAGAGCTGTCCTGGAGGTGAAGGGGGAAATGCAACACACAGCGTATTTAGAAATCATCCTCGCAGGAACATTTTAATTCACACTTTAATTAAAAAATGTAGTTTGGGAATACTATGCTCATTAGCAAAGAGCAGAGAGGAAAAAAAAGGCTCTGTGCATTTCATTAGAACAATAATGTAATTTAATTTAAGTTGGGGGTTTTTTCAGCACCTTGCACAAAGCTGCAGCCCTTTCATTAAATACAGCGTTTAGGTGTGAGTTAAGGCTGTGCTTTTTTTTGTTTTGCACTTTTAGTAAATATAAAATTGCTTTACAATTCAGTTTGAGCATTCTTTTACAGTCCATATCACATCAAAATAATAGATAATTGATAAAAGAATGAATGAGAAGAATTAAAAAGACAGTCCAGGGAAGAGTGCAAAGCTGTGTACATTAAGGAAACCCTCATTTGAATGGCATGTTTATCCTACACCAATTCACAAGGTTGCTTATAAATCACACACACATACATCTGCTGTACAGTGAAGTATTTCATCTTCTGCAGGGAGGGATAAACTGTGAACTAAACTAACACTGTGATTAACATCTGACAGAGTGACATATTTGAACCTGTGTTTGTTTTTTAACATGTGCTGGTAGACATGTGACAGGTGGGCTCATTTTTTCAGTCTCACAACAAGCCCTGCTCACCTGTTTATAAAGCCAACCTCTCACCACCACTGGGATGTTGAGGTTTCTTTTAATAGCATGATCCCTTTTGCCAAAACTGTGTACTTTCCCCGCACCCCTGGAGCCCTGCAGGAAGCAAAGAAAAAAACAAAAGAGTTGACAATGTGGTAGCTTTGCTGAAGAACTGCAAGCAGTTTTGCTTACCTAAGAAAACAGTAATTCATAGAAAGGGATATTGCCTTCCACAGAGTAGAATAATACAACTACAAAGTTCAGTTATTGTGCTTGGAAAGCTGCCTTCTCTGCTGCACTTCCTTTCTCAACACCCATAACGAGAGGTGGAAATACCAAATATTCTCGTGGGTGTGCATATCCATTTATAAACTACTATATTTTCAGACAAGGTCATTTCAAGACTACATATTCTCTGCAGAAATTACATTGTCTCGCAATACAGTGTAATTTCTGCAGAGTTATGTAGTCTCATTTTTATATAGATATACCACACTATTGAATAAAGATAGGAAAAAACCTCCATATAAGAGGACAAATATGCATACCAAATATATTCCACAGAGTCATGACTGTGACACAATCTCAAAAATGTCTCCATCAGATAATAATAAAATAATAAAATAGTAATAAAAAACACCTGGAGGACCACAGTCAATCACAGAAAATAATGATTGCACAATTAATGAAACAATCACAAGCATTTAGGATACCAGCAGGTCAAACTTTTAAGAGGAATACAATGTGTGTCTAACATTAAGGTGCATTAACATGTATTGTCCTGCTAAGGGTAGTAGTGAAGTATTTCATATTTCAACATGACATCACAGTCCTGTGTTTCTGTATTGTGGCTCATATTCAGTGACAAAACATGTTTTCCGCTAAAACTTTCCATGATCACTGTGGGAAAATATCAGAAAGCATGCACCACACCCCTCTCCAGCCCTGAAATGTAGGTATTTGAGTTTTATTATGCTGGAAAAATTACTAAATTATTGCTCTCTGTGGCCATTAATCAGAATGAGATAATGTCTACGAGAGTTGATTAAACCAATTTATCAACATGAGCATTAATAGTCATACAGAGAGCACCAAAAGCAATTAAGAGGAATACATATTTAATCACTAAAACTTAATTTAAAATAAGAAAAAAATTTGATTTCTGTTTTAGAATAGACAGGTCTTTAAATATTCTTGGACTCTTAGAGAAGACAAACACTGCTGCTTACCTTTGACCCTGAGCTGGCATCTGCTGCTGTTGAGGTCACAGCCTTGGAAGGCTCTATGACGATCCTTGGGGATCTCTGATTGGCCACTGACTTGGACATGTGGGAGCCTATCCTAAAGTTGAGGAGGCAATGTAGAAGGAGATCAGTAATACAGGCAGGATGAGCAGCATCGGATAGTGATGTTCCTTCTCAAATCCTTTGACAAACTACAGACATGCAGTGAAACAGTGTGGGACCCTTTGCTGAGCTTTCAGATATCAAGGATATGGCTATTTCCTGAAACCGCCACGCGACCTGTCAGAGCCAATGGCATTACAGGAAAAGTGTTAACAGGGGAAGCTTTTTGTTCCGAACACTTTCGTGACACTTAGGTCTCACACTCACCCCCAAGGCACACATAGTACACACACCCAGCTCAACAACCCAAAACAAACAATAGAAAGAACCCAAGTTTCACCTTTAAAGGCATATGCACTCGCACACACACACACACACACACACACAATCATTTGACACCTTCCAAGGAATCCACATCCCACCTCACATTTCCTCATGACATCATTATATTGCTGTAGATCCAGGAAACATGAAAAAATACAGCATGGTCCATTCAGTTTGAATGACAGATTGAGCCAAATAGCTTATTTTCTTATTTTTAAGAAGACTTTCAACTGGGTATTTTTGGTGTGACTACCACTGAACATATATTACAGTGCAAAAGATTTTCCAGCATTAGGAAAGAAAGCAATCTAATCCCCATAAAACACAGCACCAATAATCTTAATTTATATTTCTGTAGTATCATGGAAAATATTGAATGGGGGATTAGACTGTAAAGACCTCATTATTTATACAGCTGTTGGCACATATTAATTGGTGATATTGCTTCATTAATGTCTCTACAAATATATCTGCCAGGCCATTAGCCAGCTTTTATCACAACTGTATTGGTAGTAAAGTTAAGATTGTGAAAGATTTAGATCAAAATAATTAATACTTATGCTAAGAAATTTAAAAGGAGTAAAATGCTTTCCTGAAAAAAATAGTATAACACATTTTACAGCAATGGTAAGTTGCATATCCACGTTTTTATTTCCCTTGGCATCACTATGTGTAGCAGTGTTCAGTTGAAAAATTAGAGAAAATGCTTTCACCCAAGTATACTCATTAAATGCATTTCTGTTTAGACAAGTCAGCATCACTGGTGGTACAATCACCTGAAGTAGTTTCATTCTGAACAAGCTGCGAGCTGCACAATCCAATTCTAAATTAAACACAATATTGTGTTATTTTATTTAGAGGATGATTTATTAGTTGTGTATCTCAAGACCTTTACTGATTCACTTCTCTGCTGTGTTATTACCATAAACTCAATTTAGCTGAAGTTGATAACTTCTGACCTGTTGCGGTGGAGGTGAAGCAATAAGAAATTATGTTTAAGTATGACTTTCTACATAGGCTGAATGACATTGTATCCACAGCCATCTGTGTTCTGCCTCATACACACTAACTCCAAAAGGTTAATGGAATGAGTTGGTGAATAGTTTCACCCTTCAGCACAGAATTACACAGAGGCAAATTGTGAGGCCGGACAAATGGGATTTCAGTTGACTGGAATCTTTCAACACCACTGCTGGAAAACATCTAAGGAACCTATACATATAGAGACGAAAGATAACAAATAATATATTGAGATTAAAAGTGCAATTTGTAAGCGACAGAAATTCTTTCTCATTAATGACACCGGTGGCTGTTAAGTGAGCTGTAGTCAGCATCCTGTTGCACTTGCACACATGCTTGCTTTTCATCAGCACAAGTGAGCAGTGGTGCTAACATTAGCCAGGTAAACCACAATATCACATGTTCACTTATCTGTCACATAAGAAGACAGCCAGCTCGGTGTTGGACGTTAGCCATTTCTGAGCTAACATTAGCTAGTGCTGCACCCTGATGGGGCTGACGGGAGAGAGACTAAGCACTTGGAAGCACATATAAACAACACATCCTTTGGATTTTCCCAAGCAAAACTGCCCCAAATCCTTTACATAGAAATCAGTCCACAGGCATTTAAAGACAACCCAGAAAATCAGGTCTTCAAACTCTGTTGATAATTCTAGCTGTTTTTATGTTTACATAATTATTACATATTGCACCCTTAATAAATAGGTGAAATAACAATATTCCTTTGCATAGCATACAGTACATACATACCTGTTAATACAGTATATGTGCTGTAAAAGTATCAGAACTAAATGTGGTAAATTGGTTTAGCAAGATAATAAAATAACACTAAAAACTGGCATCAGCCTCCATATTCAACCATCTTCAGAACCCAGATGCTTGGCGCAAACATTATGGATGCTTCTAGTTGAGCTGGTGTAATGTTAAAGATTGTACTTCATGCATTATGAAACTGACAGTACACAGAGGAAAAATAGGATAATACATGATTTTAAATGAGTAATAACAACTTGCATGTATGTACAACTTCTTAATTAAACTGATTTTACATAATGTCAGTTGGAGTCACGGTAGGTATCGATGCAGTACAGAGGGCTAGCTTTGAGTATTTTGAGTATTTCCCTGTTACCACCTATCACTTCTACAATTTCCATGCTGCTGCAGCTTTTTTTGTATTATTAAGTTTAAAAAGTGATGCATCATAGATAACGGGAGACTCTGGAACAGCAAGGACCATTTTCTTTGATTTCACAAAATTCCAGTGATATTTCCTAGGAATTTTAATTCATGCTGATTCATTAACATAAAGTTCCTACAGCTTTTGTGTTGCAGACCTCCTGTTACATTTCATTCTAAATTTGCTCTGCTGTGTTGAAATGTGGAGACTGTGTAGACCACTGGATTAAAATCACTGGCATGCCTCTGAAACCATGTTGCAATGATGATTATGCAGTTAATCTGCACATTATGAATGTGATATAGAAGGGACACAACCGGTCAGCAACATGGTATTGATGGACAAATAATATTTTTACGCACTTATACTGCAAACATTACTGTGCTTTAACACAAGCCAGACCCCTAAAATCTCTATGTCACAATTTAAATTGAGATTTGTTAGAACACAGAACAAGTTTCCACAATAGGTTTCTGCTAACAGGTTTTGGTAATCATGTCCTCACTATTACTTTATCGTCCTGTTCCTAGCTGCTTATGGAGCCTCGTACAATTTTAAGATACTGTAGCGTCTAACATCATCATTTTATCTCAAGTTTTATTAAGTTAAAGTTTTATTAATTTGACTTGTATTAATTCCCCTCTAAACATGTTTTAAGATACATGATATTGAATGTGAAAAAAATGTATGTCTATTATGGTTTTTCCGCCAAAAAAAAAAATCACAGAAATTGTTAAAATGATCTCCTCTTTCTCCCTAGGTGAAGAATCCAGACACTAGTAATATGCAAATATTGTTCGTTTCAAAGTTTAACTGCTGGACATACGATGACACTGACCAGACCTTATACTATTCTATACAACAGACATAGAAAATAACACATACATACAATGTTTTCAAAAATACTATGCAGCTAGACATCCAGTATAACAGAAATACAGTTGTCCAGGTCTTGGAAGATCTTGATGACTGTACAGTATAAATCAGCTTGCAGCCGGAAACAATGTGTGACCTGTCTCTCCCACAACACTGCCACAAGCCCCCCTGTATTGTTCACAAAAGGGTTCAAATGAACAATGACTCTATTTTTTCCTGTGTTGTGCACAACTCTACATTAAAGCTAAGAAGGAGATCAGCGAGAGAGGTGTGCCACAGACTGAAACAAAAATGCTTGTAGAACGAAGTGAAAAAAGAGACCACAGTGAAACAAAACTTACAGTATCTGCACTCACAGCCTGGACTGCAGCCAGCATTTTTACAAGATGTTTCTGTCGTATCAGAGGGGCTCTGCTGTTTATGTGAAGCTCTCATACTGTTTACCACCACTGTCATTGAAACAGTTTGCCAGGAGATTTGTTGTGGCATGTGGTGGAGAGGGGCTATATTTCACATTGTGTAGTGTACAAGGGGAAAGACACTAAGCTGTATTTCTTCTTGCTTCCGCTGATGGAAATGAGGGCACATTCAACATTTTTAATCCATTCAGGCAATGGGTGTTCATGAGGAGAGTTGACAGATTGATAATAGTGTGATAATCAATGACTAAATCAACGACTTCAGGCCAGCAAAGCATAGGCTGATCGACCCCTCCATGGGGAAGAGTCTCCTGAGGCTTTTCTTGTCTTGCTCTGTCCTCTGTCCTCCGATACGGGTCTCATGGGAACCCAATGACGTTCTTAGTTGGAGGAAGTCAGTGTTTCATGGAAGAAATCTACTTCCTATTCAGATATCATTATACACAGAATAAAGCCCACAATATCACAGTGACAGTAAACAGAAGCAACATTTTACAGTCACAGGGAGGTCATGCCTCACACATTTGATACCAAGACTGCGCCCCAGCTGTCACACACTACATTCAACTCTACAACAGGATTATAACAAGGAGGGTGGAGGAGAGAGGCACAAAAAAGGGAGATTAAGTAAATGCAAGTGGGTCCAGAGGTTGAAAAGAAAAACAACCTTAAACAGCAGTTATACTTTTGTGTATACTACAACACAGAATATTAGAGTAAATGCTCGCGTTAAAAGAGATTGTTTAATTTTAATACAACATGGCATACAACTTACAATGTTACTGAAAGGACTTACATCTACACCAAAGCTGTGTTTGCACATAAAACTGCAACAACAGATAAATGTTAACATGTACCTTTATGCCATGAAACAAAGTATTGTTTAATTTTTTTGTTTTATTGTTTGTTTGTTTTTTAAATAGCCAAGTAAAATGTTTTTAGTGTGGGTACCTTTGTAGGTATGACTAGTCATAATAGGCAGGTGATAAATTACCGATCAAAAGTTCAATAAAGAGCAATCTGAGAATGTAAAACTGATTTTATACAGATTTTGGTCGCAGTCTTTTAATGAGTGGGTTGAAAGCAGTATCTCTTTCCTAACTGGCAATCAAGAGACAATTGCGGCAGATCAGCTGGTCATATGGACAGTTGCTGAACTATGTAAGAAATAAGTTGGACTTTTAATTTAATAAGTCAAAGTAGGATAACATTTTAATATGCTTACTGTATATGTGGAGTCAAAGTTTCATGTTTTTGTGGGAGCGACCTTAAACTGATATTATTCTTGGTGTTAGGAGCTTAAAGAGATTAGGAGTAGCATTACAAGGCAACAGAGTTATAATATGACTGTTGAAAATATGCAAGTGTGGCAACAAAGGCAACTTCTAAGCCCCATGATGGTATACAAATCCATGGCTCAACAGAAATGAACCAGGGGTAACAGAGTTGGAGGACGTTGGAGGATGCAGATGAATCACAATCAGTTTTGCACTGCTTAAACAAAAGAGCTTTTAATCATTGAGCCTGTGGAGGTCAGATACTTGTCTTTCAACCTTCTCTTGCCTATAGTGGAATCTACACAGTGCATGTGATCATCTTACACCAGCCAGCTTAAATATAATCAGACACCTGCTGTACATATTGTGCTCTAAGCTTTGATGGCTTTACTGGATGAGATTCCTACAATGACATAAATGATATATCCAACCCATGAAAGGGGATGTTATATACAGTCCTGCTTACCATTATTGGCACCTCTTCATTTTTGGCATAACCTGTACAATATATTCAGAAATAAATGGAAATGTACCAAATGTATAGCATCAGGATATTTTAATTGGAGGTCCAAAGTAATTTTTTCAACTTACATATTGTAATTTCAAAGAAGAAACAGAAAAGACGACGTGCAGCAATAATGGCACCCCTCTTTAATGTTTGGTTGCACACCCTTTGGCAGTGATCACAGCCTCCAAACATTTCTTGTAGCCATCTATAAGCCTCTTGCACGTCTCTCAGCTGGTCATTTCTCCCACTCTTTCTTTGCAAATTGTTTAAGCTCTTGAACATTTGTAGGCTTCTATTCTCCAATGCCAAATTTCAGCTCATACCAAAGATTTTCAATCAGATTGAGATCAGGACTAACTGTCTCACAGTCCATTTTTTCCTTTTCAATCATTCCTGCATCCTTTTGGATGTGTGCTTTGAGTCTTTGTCTTGCTGGAGGACCCATGATCTTCGCCTCAAACCAAGTTGTCTAACACTGGGTAGGACATTTCGCTCTAAAATTTTTTGATAATTCTCTGATTTCATGATTCCTGTGATACGGTCAAGGCCTCCAATACCAGATGCAGCAAAGGAGCCCCACAGCATTATGGATCCTCCACCATGCTTTACTGTTGGTAGGGTGTTCTTTTCCTTGTAGGCTTGATTGTGCCATCTGTAAACATACTGTTGGTGTGCATTGCCAAAAAGCTCTATTTTTGTTTCATCTTCCTAGAAGGATTGTGGTTTGTCCAGGTACTCTTTTGGAGAGATTAATCATTCCTTTTTATGTCTTTTCCTCAGCAATGGTGTCTTCCTTGGCTTTCGCCCATAAAGCCCTGTTTGGTTTAGTGTGCGGCATATGATACTTGTTGAAACCATGATCCCAGACTGTTCCAGGTTGGCCTTCAGGTTTTTGGATGTTTGACATAGTGTTCTTTCCACCATTTGCACCAAGACTTCTCTCATAAATGTTTCTCATCCCCCCACGTTCAGGGAGGTTCTTGACAGTTCTATGCTTGGCAAACTTCTTACTAACATTACGCACTGTTGAAACAGGGATTCCAAGGTCTTTGGAGATGGCCTTATACCCTTTGGAGGTCTTGTTTTTGCTAGTAATCGCACTCCTTTGTCTTCACCATTGTGACAAAATCATCATTCATTGGCTAATTCATGTTACATGGGCACAGACAATTTATCACAGGTGATCATTTGTGATTTATCACAGGTGAGTCATAATGTGTTTCCATACTGGTTTACAGCAAAGGGTGGCAATACCAGTGACACAGCAAGCTTTACATTTTTCTATTTTTTTCTCCCTTTGTTTATTGTTTTAAATTGTTGTTTATCATTTGCTCTTTTGTATCAAACACGAGTTCTCTATAGAAAAAAAAATGTTTCACTTGATTCATTTTTTTCAGATAGAGATAGATACTCCACATTGTGTACTTAAACTTCATGGGTGCCAATAATGGTGAGCAGGACTGTAGTATAGTAAATTAAAATAACTCAACATGAACATTTTTTCCCAAAGGATGGTTGTATTACTATGTTATTGAATATTAACAAAATCTAATTCTAGAAAAAAAAATCATTGAATTGAAGTAATCACTTAAAAGGAATCTCTGACAAATGTATTCACTTCCTTAGTCTATGTCACACATAGTTAGGTTTCTATTCCTTCCTCCTTTTATGACTTCAACTACATTGAGGAAAATAGCCTGAACAGACCAAAAAAACCCCAAATTCTTATAATAAAGCCAACATTAGCATTACTTGGCAGATTGATGGGGCAGATTCATCCGGATATGATATCAAGACCGTCAAAAGCATGTGAGTTCCAATGGTGTTATTACCATAAATTCAATTAAGGCAATAATTTGAAGAATAATACTTAAAATCTCAGTGATCCAAAGTCATTGACTTTTGACTTTTGCAGTAAGTCATGAATACTGTGATGATAATGATAGAATTCTAATTTATTGAGAACATTTCAATGCTCATCTCTTAGTGTTCTGACTATGACCACAGCTCATTGAACAGTTAATTGAAAGTCTGAATATTTTTACGCTCTTTGTCACAGCAGAATACACCCCCTGTGATATGCTTCATCAGGCTATTTCCCACTCTTTTTCGACTCACTCCCATTGCATTGACCTTGAAGTAACCTATATGTAAATTATAGCATTCAGTCTATGCATCACTCACCTGTCTTGTAGTGTGTATTCTGTGTTTTCGGGGGAAATCTGTCCAGTCACAGGGTGCCGAAATGACGTAGCCCTCAGGTTGTGGCTGTAGAATAGATAGGATATGGAGAAAAGAAGGAAGGATGGAGAGAAAACAACAGGGGAGGAACAAAATCAAGTCATTAATCATATTTCTGCCTGATCACATCTCTGCACAGCTGTGTTTCTATTATTGGCTGAGGTTACGACAAAGCCACATTAAGTTTCTTATCTTACAATAATGCTTCAGTCAATTATCTAAAAAATCTACAGCAGCACTGAAAGCTTGTCGGGAACAACAGCTCATATTCTTTTAGACAAAGTGTAGGGCTCAGCACTCTCCCATAGGCAGCTCACCAGGCTATATTGATTTCAATTACAAGGGGTCATTCATTGCTTTAACTAGGACATAAATGCATGTTACTGTCACAGGACAAAGCAAGAAACAGGCAAGCAGCTGGTGCTGGTGTTGACTAGATTGAAATATTGTTCCATGGCTCTAATTATTATTTTTTTGTTATCAATTGAATAGTTCTATGTGACTGGGCAAGGACGACTGACTATTTTATTCACTACAAAATAAAGACTAAACCCAGTTAATATCTAGTCTCTTACCACGCCACTGATATCTTATTAACACACTGTCCGTATCTACTATGTTCACATACAGACTATCTTGTAGTACAGTATGTGGGTACTGAGCCTGTTGTCAACACACAAAGATCAATAAATAGCCCTGAATAAACCTTTTGTCGACACACTGAAGCTTGGACAGGTCATCCTAATTCCTAATTTGTTTCTTGTACTTTATACCAAAAAAAGAGATGTAGTCCATTGCTTGTCTTTGATATATTCACTCTAATGATATGAAATAATTGAGTGTTATCTAGCAGCAAGGGTGTGTCTATGTGTACTCTCTACTCAGGTGTTACCAGTGAAGAGACAGTTATTTATCTGATGAGGACAACAGATAAGTGCTAAAGCTTTTGTCCCTTTCAGACCGGCTGAAAAACTGATGGCAGTAATTGGGTGTAATAATGTACTAAACAGCAATATAATGCTTTTAAGTCTGGCTTGTGTTAGTACTGGATTTTATTCCTCCTAGCCACTGCTTATCTTCTCTCATCACCATCAAACACAGTCTATTAGAGAAGAGAAAAACAAAATACTATTCTTCAACAGAGGCTGCAAAACACTGTGCACAAGCATGCAGTGAAAACAGAGTACATACTGTGCAGAAGCAAAACCCACATGCTGTTTGTCCATAAACATGTACACTGGTATAGATAAATAAATAGCTGAGATAAACATGTTCACACTATCATCACTTCAAGTGCACCAGGGGTAAATAAATGACTATACATCTAGCAGTGAGGGATGAATCCTCTGAAGGAAAGCTGCAAAGTTTCAGCGCTACAAAGGTGCAGAATAATCCAAACAGAAAGTGATGCCTCACTGCATCACCATGCAGCAAAGGGAGGGGAGACAAACTGAGCGGGGTTTATGAGTTGACATTTCGGAAAAGTTCAGAGGGAGTACTGAACAGGAATGATGCTGATCAATTCTGCACACACAAACATGATGTAAGACAGAAACAGTATGTAAAATGAACACAAACACTCATGTAAAAAAAAAACAACAACAAAAACTAGTTTACATATACAGTATTTTCACAAACAAACACACACACACACAGGCTTGGCCAGGCTTGTCCCTCTTAACAACTCATAATTTGCTGAGCTGCACGGGGCATATACAATACTGCACCAGCATCCCCTGTTAATTGGGAATCTGCATTCTTTGAGGCTTTTGTTTTAGCCGCATTACTTCTGAACTATTTGTCACGGAATTTGCAGCATCCCCAGTTAGTGTCCAAACACTGCAGCACAGTAGATCTATTTGTTTGCAGAAAACTAGCTCCCATCAATGCTTGTGACAGAGCAGTCCCAAGAGGGAAAATGAACTGCTGCAGAGGAGCTAGAAAACTGCCTTTTGGATTATGTTCTGTATTGGCGAAAGAATATTATTTGCAGCACCAGTCAGATGTAATTGCCTGAATTGAATGTCACATATAAGATACTGTGATTGTACATTAACCCTGGACTTCATATAACACAATACTTGAGATAGTTTGAAGAAAATCCCATAATAATAACAACAGGTTCCGCTTTACTTTAAACATGAATTTGAATGCAGTCAAATCCACAGCTGTTCTAATTAATAACTTGTGTTCCTTGATCCAAAAATCTCTTTAAAATTCTAATTCATTACAAATTACTCTATTGGAATAGGACAATTGTAGACTCACAGATGCACTGAAAATATCACTTCACTTCACTGTACAGCATTCATCATGAGGGGTTCCATGTTAGACACAGATCATGGTTCAGAAAGTTTGCATTCCACAATCAGACTCCTAGCATGTTACTGAGCACTAAGCATCAGGTCAAAAGGCAGATAAAGAAGAGAAAGAATGGCAGGCATCTCTCCTTGCAGAGAGCCTCAAGAGGGGATTTGTCAGTGTAGCAGGGCTTACATTTCCAGTACTATTGTTACCACAGTATAAACAACATCAGGGCAGCAGCTGATTTTCTATCAAGAGCTGGTGTAAACTGGGCATCCTTGGCTATGAAAACAGCAGGTAAACTGAGTGAAAACTGATTTCTGCCAAAGCTTCTTCTGGGAAATGTGTAGAAACAGCAGCACTGCAGCACACATAAAAATGAACTCTCTCTCACTCACTCTCTCTCTCTCTCTGTTGCCCAAAAGCACAACACTGGAGTACAGGGTTCAGCCCTGGCATGCCATACCAATTTTTTCCCAGCAAAACAAGAGGCTCAGGGTAATCCCTGTCCAACACAAGGGCTGAGTCTTTGCAGCAGGGGCACCAGGGGCAAGGCTTTGTGGTTTGAACACCTCTCCCTGTCTGTATGCACACACACTGAGGCTCCAAAATTCTTTACAACACACATAGCATGCATGGATATCACCATCTGTGTACAGTCTTAACTACTGTATCTCTTTTCACCACTCTCCCTTTGAAAAAAATCCCATAACTGTACAGTATATCCACTACTAGCGTCGATTTCTCTCCTTGTGTAAATACCTCAGCTACTTACTATACTCTGCTGTATCATGCACACAATGGAGACAGTCTCACCTGCTGTGAGAGAGTGAATCATCATGATTCAGCTGCTAGACTCGCTGTGGTGCCGCAGGTCATGGAAATCCGCTCTGCATCATCAGGGCAGGTGGAGGATGCAGAGAGGGTCTCTAGTAGCAGCTGGCATCCGCAAAGAGAAGAGTAAAGTGGAGCCAGTGAGATGAGAGTGGGAGGGGGAGCTGTTTATCTCCACTTTCTCCTGCTCGATCATGCCTGTCTGAGAGTTTCACACCACACTTGCAGAGCGGATGGTAGAGATCCAACTCCCTCCCATCAGGGGAATACCTCAGTTGCTTATCAGATCCTCCTCCTTTTCCATTTTCTACCTCCCTGTCTCTATCTCTCACTGACTTTTTCCTAATGTTGAATATGCTAAACATCTAAGGAAATAAGAATGTATGTAGCTGCTAGAGAATGTGTTTTACCATTATTATAAAATGTATAAAAGGGTATCACTTACCTGGCTCAATTTTTTGTTAGTTCCATAGAGTCAGGTCTTATTACTGTGCTTTCAATAGTCCTTCCATAATGTAGCTGTCATATGTTTAAATGTATTCTAAATCATGTTTATCACCAGAGTGTACCACTGGTATCCTCTGAGTAGCAGCATTGCAACAAAGGTAATACAAACAAGAGAGAATGTTGGCAATTGTGCTTTTTTCGACCAGTAAGATAACCTTCTTTAATTGGCTCAATACCAATTAGTACCTCCACATAAACACAAAGTTCATTTTGAGTAGTAGTAGTAGTCAGTGGAGTGATTCTTAAAACTATTCAAATGTCAACAAAATGAGTTCAAACTCAAGACAAAAATAAAATTGAGCATTTAATCCAGGGCCCAGAAATAGATTGTACCTTGTAAAACAGATAACTTCTTGGGGCCCATCAAGGTCACCTCAGGGTGTGTACTTTTTGAGGCACTGGTTTAACCGTAGAATTGACCTCTGACCTATGCTGAAAGGGAATTGAAACTAATCCTGTGGAATGTGAGCTGAGGGAGCAGGTGGTACCAACATACTGTAAGCCTGTTGTAAATATTGAATTAAACAGACAACCAAGGGGAGCTAAAGGTACAGCCACTTGGGGAGGTTTGAGCTCTAATTGTTGTTTCTCAGAGGTTTGTTACAATCACTACTAGGATAATTCCTCAACTGATTAACACAAAAGTGAATGATCACATCTCCATTTACATGATATAGTTAAAAAAAAAGCATTTATGATTTGATTTATGAATATATAATGCCTTTATTTTTGGTTTATTTTTTCCCTTCACACTATTATCATGTATTGGCACCTCGGCCTAATTATTACCTTGCAAAGCAGCTGATTTGCAGGATCACCACATTACAAGATCATGCGAGAATCCATCTCATCAGGCTTCAAGTTATGTGTTTGTGTCCAACCAAGTGTGTTCAGACCAATCAGTGTCCTATAAGGATTCTTGAAAGTTCCAAGGATGACTTCTCATATGGTTTTGTGACATCTTGCGTGTCAGGTTAGTCTAATTCAGTTCAGTTAGTTTCAAGTTCCAAATTACAGAGAAGCAAAGAAACAACAGCAAATGACTCTGGGCATGGGAATGTATCCATTATAATAAGCTTCACAGAGAAAACTCAAAAAATCAAGGGCTAGAGTTATGTCTACAGAGCTTCTCTGTAGACATGCCTTTAAGTTTGGAAATGAAATGAATTGCAAGATGCAATATCACAGACAGCAGGTAACATTTCACATTTATGCTAAAAACATTATTATTTAGCATAAATGTATTGATATGTGATAATATATACTTTTGTATTTTTTACATTTATATTTACTATTTATTTTTCAAATGTTGAACTGAAGTGATTATAATTAACCACTGAAAACTTTAATTCACTGTCACACTTACAGATAATGCATACGTTTCCATACAGTTAAAAAACTATTCATTATGTAACAAACTTAATTCCCCAAATTAAATATTAAAAAAGGTCAACCACTTCTTATTCAACCTATACACAGACATACTAACATCTAAAATGTTACATTTCTTCTGTACAGCATGCCGTTACATCAACAACTCTTCAATATCTCCATTGAAAAAAAACATAGGATGAAGACTGAGTTGACAAGGCGAAGATGAATCTGTGACAACCTTAACAGCTCAGCAGAAACTCATCAAAGGAACCAGTGTGATTGTAATAAATATCATATACTGTAGAAGCTTGCATTTTACCTTGCACTGTGGCTTTGAGTGAAGTAAAACACAAATCAATGTGCAATTCTACTAATCACCAGAGAACACACAACGGCATCATTTAATTTATTTGGGTCGCTGACTTCATTTCCAGACCAATTCAATTAGCTGTAATGACTAATGTATCATTAATATCACCAAGCTGTTACTGAATCCAAAGATAAAAGCAAAGAAAGGTTTTGGATATGCACACATGATGAGTTAAATGAGTTGCCATGGAGTAATACTGAACTATGTACTGATAGTCATTTGTGTTGCCCCACCCAAGCAGTGTGAATGTGTGACAGAGTGTGACAGGACATTACATCATGGGAGAGAGATATCATGGACCTCCAGAAACACGTAGCATGCAGGCCTAGCAGGGAGAATTAATTAAGCCTTAATAACAGTGGCTTGTGCACAGTATCCAGACAGTGAGTCATTAAAGAGATAAGCATTCTGCAGCAAGACTTGCACATGTTGCCTGACCTTTATCAGTTTCATAGCATAGTACCGCAGCAGCCTCGTTCAGCTTCATTTGTGTGGGAATTATCTAGGCAATCCTTCTGCAGAGTTATTGGGAGATCCCACTGTCAATCAGTATGGAAATGAGGGTATCCAACCAAACACATCTCACACTGACTGCCTGGCCTTTCACTGTCATTGCACTCATTCACTAACATCATGATCATGATCATACTCACTGTTTACAACAGCAGAAACTCACACAGTGATTACAATACTACCAGCGAACAGTTACGGCTGATTTATGGTAGGTCAGTTGACACTTTTGAGTGTTGCTTGACAGAGAGGACATACATTATTTTCAACAGAAAAAAGTGTCACTCAACACTTTCCTTTCCTGTTACATATTTGGAAAATATTATATTGCACCATCATATTTTGTCCCACAATGCAACGTGTATGAGGAAAATGTATGCCTCAGCCTCACACTTATTTCACAGTTTCAAATGTCCTAGAACACTTCTGTTTTCTTGCCATTGACCAATCATGCAAACTAATGCCGGATGCCCCAAATCATGTTTAACTACCTGTATATAATCAAGTATACATGTTTTTCCACATCATACATGTTATCCATTTTGTTAGCCTGACATTGAGTGCTTTTCCCCTGCTTGTTGTGTAGCCAAGTAAATGCTCATTCTTAAAGTATACCTGCTTACTGCCCATAGGTGTGAAGAATATAAACAGAGAAGAAAAGGGAGCGGAAAGATGAGCGCTTTATATTTTGATGTTTGATTGAGGTTTCTACATTGCATAATGTGGAAGTCGTTGAGTGCCAAACGAAATGATAAAGAATGTAGAATAATATATGTGTGTGCTTCTAGCATTCACTCTAACTGAACAAGCCAGCTGGAGGATAGCGTCTGGTTACCATGAGGATGGCTGTTATCATGGAGACGACTGAAACCTTTTGCCAAAGCATAAATTAAAAACATTGCACTACTCTTTAATTTCTGTTGAACAACACTTATCAAACATGTTGAGGGACGAAACCATTAATCATCCTTTATGCCTCTATGAATGCATGTACTTTTAAATAGCATCAATGAAACATCAATGCTTTTATTGAGCCTGTGGCCATCCAGGAAACCACTCAAGTAGCACTGGCAAAACTGGCAAGGACAAGCCACAACAGGCCCAATGGAGAGTAGAAACAGGTGCAAGACTTGCTGTCAGACAGACAGTTTGGCAGAAATTGAAAGAGCTGTCACCATATTAACATTCAACACACACAGACACACGCATACAGTTCTGACACAGCACATTTCATTACAGTCACAATGGTCCTTCAGGCCACGCTGTTCCAAAACATAAGCAAAGCAACAGCTAATTGCCTTGCAGCCTGTGTTGGACCAACAATACAGAATTAGGATGCAAGAAACGCTACCCCACTCCTCATGAGCATGATTACTTCTGAAAGATAATAGCTACTCTAAGTGAAAACACTGATATTGCTTTTACTGGTCAGAAAATAAAATATGTTGCCAAAAGTAGGTGTTGCGTCCCATTTCATGCCTGCTCAATTGGAAATTAAAATTTAAACTTTAAGGAGACGCCAATAAAGACTAATGGATGCTTAAATCCAGTGTGCAAATACAGGCTCCAGAAACAGCCATACACTTATATTAATAGCTTGAAGACAAGAGGGCGGTCTCTTAGTTGCATTGTTGTTATAACTTGTTATGAGTGTTCCAACTATTGCCTGCAGTCCAATCATTCGAGAAAAAATGACCTCAGGGAGTGATGGAGGCCTACATGACAGTGGGCACATCAGCAATTCTATTGCTCCACTGGCACAAATTTAGCTGACTGATAAATATTTATAAATGGTAATCTGAAGTCATTTATCAAAGAAATTGTGGTTTTATAGTGCCTCCAACCATGACAATAAAATTACTTCCAAAAACACTTATCACAGGGATCAATAGAGACAGGGATATGCTGCTACAAAGAAAAAAGTTGGGAAGTTTTCTGGAGTGAGCATTACTGTGGGGAATAAATCAATGAAGAGCCCCCTCAACTTCAGGTCAATATTTAATACCATAGAAGTGTCCAGTACCTTAGTCACTGAATAATGAGCAACATAGGAAACCAGGAGCTGTTCGATCTCTTCATATGTGCTAACAAGAATAGTCAGAATATGAAGTGTGTGTGTGTGTGTGTGTGTGTGTGTGTGTGTGAAGTTTCAGTCCTTAGTCCTTCATAATGCAAAATACATACAAACAAGGCTTTCTTTGGGGTTTATTATTAGTAGTAGTATTATTCATTTTATATTGAACAACATCTTCAAGTTCATAAAACCCAAAGCATTGTTTGTGACCATCTTCTAATAGCTCAGTAGATGTCTATACAGCTGACAAATGGATCAACAAAGGCTGTGATTAGAAGGAGTGGGAAATTGGTGTTTTATTTATACATGAAAAAAGTTGGTATTTTGCAGCAGCACTGTGGGTTTGAAAATCCAGATATTCAATCTATCTTGGCAATCTCTTATTTTGGAGAGAAGCTGCAGTAGAGAAGATTTTGCAAAGCAAATGATCTCTTTCCATGACAAGAATACACAATCAGCAAAATGATCTCATACCTGACAGTGCAATATAGATGTGAGACAGTCTCCAAAGAGCTCTGTAGCTCTTACCTGAACAAGGATGTTATTAGTGGAGCTTTTTCTAATAAACAGATATCTTTAAATGTCTAATTAATCAAAGTGATAGATTGACAGAAAACATATCAAAACCTCCTCTTGCCAACTCAGAACGAAATCAAAATGAGCTGATGCCTCTTTTCTCTCCCACCATAGTCTTTCCCCCACGGTGATCAGCACATTAATAGGGGGAGGTTCAAAGGCACTTTGTTTCCCTTCGCCAACAAACACAAACATACAGACACCTCCACAGCACTGAGTCAAGCATTATCATCATAGGTCTGACTCTGAGCCAATCCCACATTAAGAGCTCAAGAACAGCAGGAGCCACCTGCCTTAGGAAATCACAGGTTAATGAGAAGTAACATGATGAACTTATGACCTCCATTCTCATGAGGCTGCATGAATGCTATGCATAGCTGTTACAACCCAGCTCGTTAAATGAAAGATGTAACATAAAAACCAGATGTTAAGGTTTGAAATAAAATTATTTACTAACCACTAAGCAGAGGAAGTTTACAGAAACTAAACAAGGCCAATTGATGCTGCTCAAACAAACAAAAGAATATAACCAAAAGAGGACTCCTAAAACAGAGCTAACACATCTGTCTGATGTGGTAACAGACAAATAGAAACAAAACCTACCAAAACCTCTATTAATGATTGCTACAAAAATACAAAAAGATGAGTAGCACCCCTACTCCTAGTGAAACTAACACAAACAAATAACTAAGGAAGGTGTGTATCAGTAATAACTTATCAGTAAAACAACAACTCACAGCAACAAAACACAGTACAGCCCAACAGTAAAGCGAGGCGGACTGGACACAAAGATCCAGCTGACGCGACTGACAGGCTGCAGAGCATTTAAAAGCTCAGACTCTGATTGGTGGCTAGGGATTGGAGCGCACCGAACCGATGGAGCCGAACGAGTGGGAGGAGCCAGGACCGCAGGGTGGCTAGGCAGGAGAGTTGGGAACCAAACAAAAGAAAGAGAAAACACATACACACACCATACACACCTCTGCAGGGCCGTAACAATAACATTAAGCCACAGTAGGTCAGACATTAATGTAGGTCAATAACTGACAGTAAAAAGAGGAATTTGCCCATGAAAGATGAAGCACAGGTAAGTCATCACAATGTACACCAGTTATAAAGTGAAAGCAGCATGTCAGTACTGAGAAGGACAAGCGCAACCCCTGTGTATCCTCTGTTACTGTGCACTGACAGAGTAAAGTATGAGCACCCTTACTACAATGCTGTGTGCACCAATGAAGGATGGATTTACCCATAGTTTTCAAGAGTTAAAGGCGATCTGTTAAGCTTATTTCCAGCTCTACCACCACTACTAGAGTTGCTTTGCATGATTCACATTTCAAAAAACTTATCTCATACTAACCCCTGTTTCTTAACAGGCAGATTAGCTCCAGTCTCTTTAAGGCCCCCTGCTGATCAACATAAAAGCTTTGAAATGACTAAATTAAAAAGTGATGTTTTATTTTATTTATTTTACTTTGCAATGCCGACTAACTGAAAAACACTCATAGTGTGCCGGCTAGACTCGATTCATGGCCTGGCGTGACTACCCCCAAAACAATGAAAAAATGCCATAAGAGCAGGGTGCTGTGTGTGGAGCAGATGTCCACATAAAGAAATCTGCCACGCGTTGATGTCAGCTTGGCCTTAAAGTAGAAAAAAAACACTGAAAACTGAGAGTTCAAAGAAGCCTGAAGCCAATGCTTTTTGCTCACAAGGATTACATCCGACATTTTAACATTATCGGCCTGTTTTCCTTTACAGTTATTCTTAGTAGATCACCTGCACGCGAACTAAACGCGCAATCTATTGTACTGCACACGCAATTTAGTACCCTTTATTTGGGATCTTAGTAAATCAGACCCTATATGTATGACTGAAATAAGGAAAACCATCTCCTTTTAATATTTTATGATTTAGAATGAATCTTAATTATAAGTGTCTCGCAGACCCCACCTGTATTATATGGAAGGGTTGTCCTTGCTAGTTTATCAGTTACACTGTACTGTAGAGGTGCCACCGAATGTGAGTTTGTCATCAGTTTAAAAGTGTGATGTTAATCTTATTTTGTTTGGTAGCACTAAATATGCTTAGCTGAAGTAAGCATATTAATGTCATCACACCAACTCAAATTTACAAGCAGCAATCCGTAACAACCTCTGCTCACTAAAAACATTAGGTTGGAAATTGGATTAGACAGCAAAGACCAGGTTTGGTAGACAGGAGATGGTACAGACAAATTAGAGAGGAATAACAATAAAGAGAGGTGACTGATGGAAGTTTTAAGATGTGATTTCTCAGCATATTCACATTACACCTTTTGTTGCCAAGTGGTTAGCTATAGCAATGTGTAAAAAATGCAGTGAGTCCTATTCTGAATTAAAATGTGGATTAAAAGAACATGAACTTGTGTATAATCAGAGAGGATATGTTATTATAATAATGCACTATAGTAAAACTGTGACAATCAGACTTATTGCTATTAAGTTATGTGTGTTTTTATTTTTTTATTTTTGGAGATAGTTTTTAGCACCTTGTTTAATCATTTTACCTTGTTGATCCTAAACGTTCAATTTAACAGGTCCCCTGGTAAATAGTTAATGAAAAGGAGGAATTATTATGCAGCATTGGAAAGCAAATATACAGTATAATAGGCATAGCTTATTGGTTTAGCAGTCAGTTGAGGGAAACCAGATTGAGTCTCAGGTTTTTATTTCACGTCAGGTAAAAAGGTTACAAGGTCTGATTAAGAAGATCATGACTGACTTGGTCTGTAGTGGCAACTGAGAAGAACCCAGTGAGATCGAATGTGGCTCCCAACCACCAGAGAAAGGGTGCAGGCTAGATGATCGGGTATAATCCAGAAGGAATGTAATCAAATGCATGTAATTCCATCTCAACCCCTTGCCTCTCTCAAGCAGGCACAGCTCCTTCTCTTCCTATACCATACTGTGATGACTGTCATGCAGGAAGACAATCTACACTCCAGTTCTCTTACTCTGATGGGCCACTGCATCTTGTGATATGATGCTGTGCTGTGTCTAATGGGGTGTGAGACCTTGATCTTGTCTGAGACTGCTAACTACATTGACTGTCTCAACCATCAAAAAAAAAAGAAGTCCATCTCAAATCTACTAAAATAATTAAAACAAATTAAAATTTAAATTATAACAAATTTTTACATCTAGACTGGCAATGAAGATCAAATGAGCTACTTTTATAACCCGTGATGCAGTCTTTCATCTGTGGTTAAAGAACACTGAACCAGAGCATCTGCTTGAGTGTTGCACACTGTATATCAACAGCTAAATGCAGCATCCAACCCACATCGCAAAGCCAAACACAGCTAATCACTTAGCTGTGCAATGTAGGACAGAAGGGGATGTGAAGTGCGAGGGAATGTAAAAGCTGACTATATCTGGCAGGAGATAGACTAGGACATGGACAGAGTGAGCCCCGGGCCAGTAAAAGAGTGATGGGGACGTGTCGTAGAAAGCTCTAGGGATCTGAAGCTCCAAAAAACAAAAACACCAAGAGGCCTTAATAACAGCACTAGCAATTAAGTTCTTTAAGTGCTCCTCATCCTCCTCTATAGGCAAAACCATCACCAATATCTAAAAGCAGACCAACAGTTTTAATGGAATGGACCAATAAAGAGACCTTATTGTGGTGTGAAATTGTGGTGACTGATAAAACTTTCATTACATCCCCAAGAAAGATACTTAAGTAGTAATTCATTTGAATTTGACCGGCTCACCCTTGAATCCCCTCAGGGAGCTCCACCCATGTGTAGGAGGCTTAACTAGCAAAACGATCACTGCGCAGTCAGCAGAATAAAAATAAGAATATTAAAGAGCTTGAGGTTTTGAACAATAACAAAGAAAGAATGAGACAAGATACAGCCAGTCTGGGGCACCTAGTCCTTCTCCTCGACCTCACTGTACTACTCCACAAGCTCCCATTTGGGAAACTTAGAAACCAAATCAAGGCAATGCACAAAGGCAGTGAGTCACCCTGGAGCCAGGACACAGTCCGGCCAAAGCAGAAAGATAAAAAGAGATGACAAGCACCCACACCCTGCTGAGGTATCCTTGAGCAAGAAACTAACTCATTTTGGCTTTGAACGTAATATGAAAAATGAATGGTATCAAATTACATCATTACAGTACAAAGGAAAATTTAATGAAACAATCACTTTTTAAATGGAATGAAAAAGGGTTACCTAAGTTCTAGAGACAAAAACTAAAATAAAATAAAAACTAAATCCAACATATCAAGTTATCATGTGATGAGGTGACATTTCTGGTTGAAACCTGTACTTCTGTTCTGACTAGAGATCACCTTTGGGAACTTTTCACTGGGAATATTTCTCTGTTTTATTATCATATCTCTATGGCTCTGGTGGGAGGAGAAATAATAAATGTATGATGCAAAATATCACCAATGAGGACAATGAAGAGCACAAATTAGAAATCTAGCTCTAATATTCATCATGAATTGCAATAAATGCCTCTGAAATGCAGAAACAACATTTTAGTTGTCAATATTTTATACCTAATTGGTAAAAGTGATTGTGAATTAGAAGTATGCTACTGTAATATTTTCACATTTTACTAAGAGATTGTCAGATTAGATTTTATCATCAGCACAGCATTAGATTGATTTGTGTTTCAGTAGCACACAAATCAATCTGTCATAGCTGCATCTACTCTGGGTATTCACTGGACAGTCACTGACCATTTATGTAGTAGTGCGGAATTATTCAGTATTCACACGCATACATGCACACACAGGCATCCACAGAGCTGAGTTTCCCACTCATCCTATCAGATAAAATGTGTTTCTCAGCCATTTCTCTGATGAGTGCCAAAGAAAATTCTAAACTATGAGGAGAGGAGAGGAGAGGAGAGGAGAGGAGAGGAGAGGAGAGGAGAGGAGAGGAGAGGAGAGGGCTGTGAGAAACAATGGAGATGGTGCATCGCTGTACAGCTCCTTTGTAATCTTCCTACAAGGTATATGTGTAGAGTAGACACATCTGACATGAAAACATATGCTGCTGTTTAGGGCTTTAGGAAAATATATTGTTAGGCAGCTCATCCTGAATATCAGTACTGGTGTATACAATATGTCAGCCAATAAATTACAAGATAGTGAAGCATAGAAATGCTAAAGATTAGTATTCTATTGTTTGTCTACTGGAGACCAAAGCTTATTTTTCAACTGTTTTTTCCCACACAGAACTTTTTATTGCTCACAAAGAAAAGAAAAGAAAAGAAAAGAAAAGAAAAGAAATATTGGCCAATCAGATTTTATAAACTATTACATATCAATATCGGTACTGACATCAAAAATCCTATATTGTTCAGGCTATAGTAAATAAACATCAGCTTTTCATTTCTGTTTAAAGACAACAATACTTCTAATCACTACTCAGAAGGCCCTTTAACAAGAGAGTAAACCAAGACACAGCCCTGACTTCATCTAAGGTGAAGGTAACATGCAGGATAATGGCTTACCATTCACTAAACTGAGCAATTAGCATCCATCCTACAGTAAGTGAGCCATGTGCACCTTCTGAATTTTATACTATCAAGCTTGGAGATATAACAGATATAGACAGATACAACAAAACAACATGGCCTACCTGCAGGTTCTCAGAGCATTTTTCTGAGTCTTTAAGCTCAAAAGGTTCCACAAAATGAATGATCTGCTGCACAACTGATTCTACCAAAGTGACACGATCCATCACTCTACACACGCACACTCCAGTGAACACACACAGACACAAATTGCATATGTTCATGGTCAGATAATCTGTCTGATCTCTGATCCCCATAATCCCACAACATCAGAAATAAATCAAACATCAAAAATAAAACCCAACTCAAAACTGTGACATTATGACAAACCAAGGGTCTTTGATATACAATAAATCCTAAGCCATGGGCAGGTATGGGTATGTAGGTATATAGGTATATTTGGTGATGCCACATCAGTGAGTGTAATGGCACAAGGTGATGTAAAAGATGCATGTATGTTATCTAATGAGCCAGGCAGAGCAGCTTGTCCTGTTGTTCTGCTGCTATGACTCGACTAATGTTAGCCATTTTGGCACGTCATTACATGAGCTGGACATAAAGGTAATTGATTTTAATAATCTCAAACACAGCTGTTCTCACAATTCTCATCTTGAGGACAAATAGGAGATGTTAATCCAAGGCCTGGAGGTATGTTAGTACACAGTGTCCTCATGCCCCTCCACCATATACTTTTAATACAGGAAAGAAACAGGTCAGACATAGTTGATATTCATTGCATTCTTAAAGATTACATTATTTGTACCAGGGTAATCCTTTCATGAAAGCCATGTCACTTGCCAGTGTTTTTATCCAAAAGCTGAGAGGCAGATAAACAGTCATTGGATCCTCTAACAATCGGATTCAGCTCACCCCCATTGCTGTGAAACATGTCTAAATCCCTTACACAATCATGTCACAGGCATTATTATTCCATCCCACCTCTAAATACCCCCCTCTCTGCCTCACACACACACACAACTAAGCAAACCGGCACATATAAAAAACACTGGGGAACTTTAATCAGCAAGATGACAGGAATGTATCAAAATATCCAATTTACTGCTGAAGAATGCACAGTTAAGTAAGTAAGGATACTAGGAGACAATCTGTTGTTCAGAATCCTGATTACATTACTCTTTTGGAATTGTTACTGTTGCAAATCATAAATGACAAAGTCATCCCATTTTAGTAAAAGCACAGAAGCTACTGTATGAGAGAAATGTGATTAGTCTGGTATATTTTGCTGCAGAGAATCTTGGCCCTGTGGGTCTCCAAGCTTGTACAGTATGGTGCAGCACACTCTACTGCAGCATGGCTGTCTTTACAGTGTTTGTGTGAATGTGTACAGTACATTTAGAATATGTCATCAGAAGAGGAAACAAAAACTATTCTGATTTCTATTCTCACAGTGCCTTCATAGCAGGTCATGCAGACTGAGTCAGCTCTTTCTGTGCGTGGGATATCTGCTCTCTCTACTGGGAGCTGACTGTGTCCAGACTGACTTCAGGCTTGGAGGGACCTCTCTCCTGCAGTTCTCAATCTGAGCAAACACACACTGCAGAGCGCAAGCCACCACTGGTCACACTCCCACTGGATAAGAAGTCATGACTGCAATGCTCAGTGACAATGAACAACTATTGGGCACCACACATAGTGGCCCCAGTGACCAAAGAATACACATCAGTGTTTCCCACAGGACAGGCATCTATTTGTGGTGGTGTGGTCCTCAGCTCATTTTTGATTCTCCCCAAATGAGAAAATGATCGCCCCCTCCCCCCACAGTTTGTCACCGGCAACGTAAGGAACATCCTCAAAGCCACATAAACATTAGGGAAGACTAACTGCAGGCCAAACTTCAACATGGTTTTCAGCATATTTGAGGGTGACTTGTCTGTTTCAGCCAACATGAAGGATCGGAACTGCACACTTAAAACACGCTGTTCCGCTAACGGGACGGACCGGAAGTTGGGAGGTAGCGACACGTTCTTCTGAATGTTTTAAACATCAACCCTTAAACATATATATTCATGCCATACATTGTTAGAACGCTTAGATTCTCCCGATTCATTCAAGACCACTCATGAATTATATGGTTGCTCACAGCTGTAATAGTATTAGCGGTTAGCTCGGCTAGCCACTCAGCTAAGTAAGAAAAGCTATAATGCCTACATACCTTCAAAGTCTTCTCTTTATCCACAACGATCATCTTATGACTCAGGACTTTCTGTACAGCTCGCCAAGTATCCATTCTGGTGAAATATGTAATCCGTTTCCATAAAACCGAAATATTTTCCTCAATATGTCCATGTATTTAGTCCAACACGTAAGGAAACAGACACGGAACAAACCATATACGGTCCCTTTCACGTCACTTCCTGACCTACACGTGCATCTGTGGGACACGTGACTGTTTTGTTTACGCCCGTGAACTCCTCCTGTTTCATACACACCACACACCAGCAGATAGCCTCTAGCAAAGACATATGTCTATCTTCTTCTTCTTCTTCTTCTGGCCGACCAGGTGAATTAAGTGCGTCTTCTTTGGTTTTATTGCCGCCACCTACTGCCCCGGAATTGTTACGACAAGCTACATTCACAGACAGAGTCCCATTATTATGCTTTTATGAGCGAGGTCGAGCGAGCCAAAAGCCGAAAAATCTATTCGTGGCGGACGTAATTCTTTCGTGGCGGCCTGAATGTGTGGGAAACACTGCACATCTATTCTGATGTAAACTGATTAGTTGAGAATGTCATTGTCTTGTTATATACTGCAGTACAATGGCAGTGAGGATGGCTTCATATCTGCTCTGTGCAAAGATGCAACAGCACACAAACTTATCAAAGCACTGCAAGTTTCTCTCACAATCTGTTCCCTCTGAATTGTATAATAATGTATATTACAAGTATGTCATTCTGCAATACTGACATATTGTGTCACTGGACATTAAATGATGAAGGGTTATTTTAACATAACCAACCATGTCACCAAAATCTGCTCCTCACATCTGTCCCTGTGTTGCTGGAGCTATCACATTATCATTTTATCAAGGAAATTAAACAGATGGATTAAATACATGAGGTGAGGTTCCACTTGGCTGGCAGAGGGTAACTGAATTTAGAGGCTATTTTTAGACCTCTATATCCTGAGGGTAGGGAGAGCTCGTGGAGACTTTGGAGGCTTATTAAGTCAGGCATCAGTGGAGGAAGGTAGGCCACATCTGGTGAGCAGCTCTAAAACGCAATCTGGTCAGCAGCAGAATTTACCAGAACAGTCCCTTCACTGGAATTTCCATCCCACTCACAGAGGCTGATCTAAATCACAAGCAGGGGAATTTAAAAGGTCACAGTTTTAATACACAGAGAATGTACTCCCTTTTCAAATACCTCACCCTTCTGTTTGGTATCATCATTATGTCTATTCTTAGAAGTATTAACTCTCTCTGGGAATGTGCAGCATTTGTGGTTAAGGAGAGGTCACCTCCTTCCTCTGATACTACCTCCCTTCTATCCACGTGTAAAATGTCCCCTGAGACAATTTTCGGTATGTCATTTTTCAGTCCGAAATCTCCAGCCACACAAGTTGCAGTTAACGAAGATATGAGCTCTATCTGCCAAGCATACAAGTGAAGTACCTTGGCTATGGGCCACATTTCACCCCCATGGTTGGAATAACATGGAAATGATGAGCTTGGCTGAGCTGGGCTGGGTGTGACTAGGTGGGACTAAACATGACTGGATCGAGTACTGAACTAAACATCAGATTAGATGTTACTCAACACCCTGAGTAGAAACAGACCAAGCAAAAGCCGAGCTTACATAATCCATTATAAACAGACCACCACACATGAGTGGACACACCTACATGAGGCAAATTGATGTTTATTTGAAATGAGCTAGGTTATAAATGCTGCTGTATATTCTGCAGTGAAAATAATGTTGATTAAAAGCGAGATCGAACTGTCAACCTCTGTTATCTGCTGCTTATAGGTGAAACTTTGTGGTCTGGTCTTTACTGCCTTTGTGGCTGAGAGCACAGCAGGAGGGCTGACCGATGAGGAAGCACATGCAGGAATGATAAATAGGCTAAGTAACCTTATCGCTGCGGCTGACATAAAGGCTCTGACAGAATGATAATAAGCTTGATATCTCGTGCATATATCCATGAATAGATTAATGGCTGGCTTTTCTGCATGTCCTGGTTTCTATGTTCTAACCCAAATAAAACTGGCAGAATTAACTAAAGAACTGCTTAAAAACAGTAATTTGGTTGTTTATGTGGCTGGAACAGATGGAACAGTGCATTGTATAACATGCAGCTGCAAAATGTACAATTCAATTGAGCTGGTCAATCCCTAAATTCACCTTTCTGCACCATGCTAACATAGCACTATGGCTAGTGAGCCTGTACTACATGAACATACAATTTCAACAAAAAGAGAACTAAAAGAGCCTACCAATGCATGGAAAAGTGCAATATGCATTAAATGTGACACTTTATGTGTACATCTGTAGACAGTATATCTCTGTGCATCTGTGCATATGACAGTTGGTTGAGCCCTAGTAGCAACTGTGCTTAGGACTGAGGAGTGAACCCATGTAAACAAGTACATTCCTCTGACAAGTATAGCCCTTGCTCAGTGAAACAGAGAGGGGAGAGGGGAGGAGGACTGCATCAAACCTCCACTGTAGTCTAACCTATAGAGACGTCCCCATATTAACCATGTTTATAGATGAGCATCATAATTAGCCTGAGAGCTCACAGTTCTGCTGACATCAACACAGCGGTCAGTGACCTGTGATTATGAGGCACTGCGGTGAGCATCTCTTGCTTTGTCCCTCTGTCTTTCTGTTCTTCTCCCGTAAAGGATGCTTAATTAGTATACACTGATAAAAGCACTTCGCAAAGGCAATTAAAATGGCTATATTGCCTTTTAAAACAGCCAGATGCCTTCCCTGCCACAAACATAGATGATAGACACTTCTCAGCATGCATGTAAATTCTCCCTTTTTCCCATATACTTTGTACAAACACATAACAGCATGCAATAAAGCACTTTATCTCCTCCAGCTGCTGGCACGTTGTAGCAAAATGCTTCAGCTAGCAATACAATCCACACATGTGTTGGTAGAGGGACTGCGATACACACCTGTGAGTCGCACGATAAACTGGCTGTCTCTTGTAAGGGAAGTTAAAGGACTGTCCTGGTTGGCCCAACATGTTAGCCGCAGGTCTGTGATTTGCTGTGCTCTGCTGTGCTCTTCTCAGTGGTGACTGTGTGTGTGTGTACTCCTCTCAGCTGGTAGTACTGCTGTTGCTGACGTCCTCTGCTGAGCACGGTGGCGTTGATTCATTCAAAACATTCTCCTTCCCACTTCTCCTGTGTTACGCTGCTGAGGTGGGGCTAAAAATACATGCAGTCAGTGAACTGTCCCCTGTCTCCGAGAGCGTTGGCTTGTTATAGATATTGTTAAGGCCAGCCAACCTCACCGATACGTCATGTAAGAGGCCCCAAAACACCAAGTAAAACTACAGTTACAAAGCATTAGCCATAGCCCATATAATCATATTACCTTCTCTCGCATTCTCTCCCTGCCTTTCTATCCTCACCTCTCCTCTCCTCTCCTGTAATGTATGCGTTCCTCAGCAGAGCTGGGCTGTCAGAGCACTTGCCCGAGCTGGACACCCTCTATGCTCCATTCTCTCTGCAGTCATGCAGGCAATGCACAGCAGAAACAACGAATGACGAAGAAAGGGTAATTACTGCAGTGAGTAAAGAACAAAGATGTGATGGCAGAAGTGATGGTGGGAAGGTGAGAGAAAGTATTTCCTATGCTACCATTTTGCACCAGCTGAACATGATAAAAACGTATACACCCACAAGCATCATTACAGTATATAAACTGTCAAATTTGAAAACTTTATTAATAGTTACTAAATTTGTCTTTTTTTTCTTTAGCCACCCCAGTGGCATGGAGCTTCATGGCAATATCAGTCAGCCAATCTGAAATATCTCAACAACTATTAGATGTATTTCAAGTTTCCTTCCCTAAATCTATGGTCTCCAGAAGAAGAAACCAACTGATTTTGGTTATGCCGTGACTGTCACTTACTGACACCTAGTTTGACAATTAAACTTTTATTGACTCATTTAGGTATTGATAGAAGATTGGAAGAACACTTTAGACATTCCTGGTTTTCCTCAAATCCTATCCTCCTGTCCTAATGACTGCAAGGATCCGCTGACTGTCACTAAGTGACACCTAGTTCAATAATTAAACTTTTAATGATTGATTTAATTATTGATGGATTGGTAGAACATTTTGAACAGACATTCATGATTCTCCTAATATCCTATCCTCCTGTCCTAATGACTATGGGGATCCCCTGACTTTTTCTTGTCCTTCTGGCTTTTAGCGATTGTTGACATCTCAACAATCTTAACTTAAGTCTGAACTTTTCATCTCATGCCATCAGCAGTTACATTTTCTTAACCTGCAAAATTGGGGCTATATCTATGACTTTTACATCAGGGTCAGCTATACACTGTTTTTAGAGCTAAATAGCAAATGCTGGCATACTAACATGCAAAACTAAGAGGGTAAACATTGTGACTGCTAAACATCAACAAATTAACATTGAGTCCCAGTTAGGAAGACATACTATACCTCATGGAAAGAGAAATGTAAGTCAACACTGGGCTCTGACCCAACAGCTGAAGAGACGGATGACTATGCCATGTTACAAATGCCTGCTATCTGAAAAATGCTTTTTGCATCAGCTAAGGACTCAGAAAGTCATCTCACACATTAAGCTGACAGTACCCACACACATACACACATGCACCAAAACGCAGGTAATGCATCCAGCTGCTGTTGCCCTCATCCCCTGAGTTTCATCCTCTGCTGCTCTTTCTCATCCATCTACACTCTCCTTCACATCTCGTTAGCGTACCCCACGAGTCAAAGAACGCACTAACACTGCAAGAAAAGACCGCTTCAGCAGGAGGAGATGATACAATATAGTGTGACAGATCACTGGCTCTGACCTGCACCAATGGTCATCTGAATTGTGCGTTAGACCAAGGAAAAATTGCAACATGTATGCCATTCAAGTTTAAAACAACCATATACTGGGAAATACTTAACTGCTAGAAAGCAAAACAGTTCCAGAGTACACAATATATCATGTTTAAATAGTTTTGTAAATTGACCTTAAAGAGACTGTTGTGCAATACTAAAAGTATGATCCACACATGAAAATGGCATCACTTAAACACACACCACCTATAGTATGAATCATAACACACAGTACTGTACAGCCACATCTGGGATGAACAAATAATCTCAATGGGATTTGACTGATATGCAGAAATCTTCTTTTTATCACGTTTCTATGATGGAAGTATCAGCTCATATTGTATATCGTCATTCATATTTACATTATTTATAGAGTTGCAAAAGATGATTCTTTTTGGCCTTTTCAAGGAATAAGTTGTAAACTGCATACTGACAAACTTGTTAGCAAACGCTTGCTTTCTTATACGTCAAACAGTTACGGAGCAACGTTATCATTCATTTACAGTTTCTGGCTTGCTTGTGAATGTAAGTCCAATATTCACTGTCCTTTTAGCTCTTGTTTTGGTCTCTATCAGCTCCTGGCTATCTGGCCATAAGCTGTTAACTGCTCCACTATGTTTACCAGCAACACTGTCCCCAACACTCACTGTGCCTGTTTGCTGTTCAGTGCTGTGCATGTAGTGTACAGTTGGGTTTTTGGAGCTTGTTAAATCACAATGAAATGAGAGTGGTAAAATAATAAGTAATTATTACTTCTTAGGGACTACGGATGCAAATTAGCAGCTTTGCTATAATCCGGCATGTTTACAGAGATGTTTTCGATGTTCATTAATGTGCACTGTTCTTATCCAAAAATAAAGCATTTATTATTATTAAACCAAAACAGTGAACTTTTGGCCAGAGAGTTAAACTATAAGCTGCATCACTGCAGTCAGTGATCATTTTTATAGGTTCAGAGTGACACTTTTCACAATAAACATTAACATTTGATACACTGTTATTATAAAAATAATGATTATAACTAGTATTTATAAGTTATCAAAAACTAACATGACTATATTGACAATGTGCATGGCTAAATGCCATGAACACATAATAAATGAAACAATATTAAACAAATAGAAATATATTTTTTAATTATTTTAAAAGACTAAACTAAAAGGCTAACTTCTTGTAAAGACACATTCCTCCTACGTATTAGAGTCCTCTTAGTCATATGAGTTGCTAAATTGCTACTCACCAGTAAATGATCAGAAGTTGAAAGTAAATCCAGTTCAAAAGCTTCAAACGTCCATTTCTGTCCTAAGCTTGAAGATGGACAATAAGTTGTGTCCTTTGTTGTTCTCTTGTTTTAACACAGTGCACAGTGTTATGCAGGTGGGTGTGCAAGAGAGGGCACAAACAGCTGTGTCAGATAGGAGTATAACTGCTGTTTCAGCCGCCTCTCTCTACTCTACACTGCCAGCACGTACAGTACAGGAAGAATAAAATGATAACACTCCTATTGTACAGTCCACATGTAAAAAATGGAGGGGGAGGAGAGGGGACGGGTCTGACTTGCTGGCTGGAGCCTCTAATCATTTGGTTACCACAGATGAGCAGTTATCACTTCAGCATGTTGTCAAGTTAACACAATGTGCTGACCTTGGTCTCTGACTGCAACCAGAGCCTTCCATCCCACCCTGAACCCTCTTTATCAGATCGCATCCCAGTCAGCCAGGGAGACAGAGGAGGAGGATGGAGGACAGACTACAGCTGAGTGGCTGGCTCAGGGTGCTGCAGTGCCGGGTCAATAATCCGCAGACAGACATATAGATAAGAGCAGAGGGCTGGATGAGGGAGGTCGATACATCAAATGGACCTGCCATTTTTATCATCCCGACTGTTGGAAAACAGAATGAAACTACTGGCTACAACAACACTGTCACAATAAAATTAATAATTTCTATGATACCTCCCAATCTGTTGTGTTAGCAAACCAGAAAGCCAGCAAATCAACAAACAATATACCACAGCTGCAATGTTGATGGACTAAAATAGCACATTAAGAAGATATTGTCAGTTACCAATTCAATACCGAACTCCGGATTTTTCTGTCAAATACAGGCAATGGAATGATTATTAAGCTGATATATATAATGGGGGAGATAAAACATTCAAAATTATATAACTCAAGCCTGAGTTCAATTCAGTTATAAGGTTACATTTTGCATTTTGCATTATGCATTATCTGTATTGACAATAAATAAGAAAAACAGAAAGAAACATGAAATGGCATCAAACTGTCAAAGAGGCAAAGAAAGACTCAGTAGCAATATCTAGTGGCTAATTACAGAACAGCACTTCACTGCAAAACTGTACTGTACATGCACATGCTCCACAATCAGTCTCAATGATTTACTGAATTTAACAGTAATCTAGATGATCAGTTCTAAAAAATCCGCATATTTTCTGCACAAAAGAAATTCAATATTTTCTCACAATGGTCAAATCACAAATATTTAGAATAAAGAGAGGATTCATTGGATTGTGAATGAGGAATAAGTCTTGCATCTCTGGTGCACTAAGCAAATTAAATTGGATTGGTTTGCGGGAACTCACACAGCCGCATGGTCAATGTGTTCAATAAATGCTGCAGTGAGTGAAATTGACCAAATCACCAGATCTGCTCTGGCTAGCATTGGCAAGGCGGGTCCTTTCATTTATCTTTTTCACACTCGATATTCCATTAATGGGAATAGCAATATCTAATCAAGTAATCCACAGTGGGAAACTGTTTTTCATAGCTTCTATGCTGCTGAATAGAAGCTTATTGAAATGTTAAGATTATTCAGACTTCAGACAATATCACTGAAGAATATTTAGAGAAAAACACTGCAAAACCAGATTACTGCCTATAAATTCCTATAGATCGTGAAGGTGTAATGTTGAAAAATATTTATTATTATTATTATTATTATTATTATTATTATTATTGTTCATTTTCAAACATGACACCATTTCTTGCTCTCACCAGACAATAGGACATACAAAAAATATGTCAGGTTCAAGGTCATCTTGTATTAAATAAGTTTTCTTGGAGTGTTTTATGATTTAATGCCTTAAACCTTGTTTTTTGTTATTTTTTACATTAAGCATATCTTTCGATATCGATATCTTTCTTCGAAAAACCCATAGATTGAGCTTAAAGTTTTGTTCTTGATCTTGGAAACTAGTTTGATTTTTTTTTAAAAACATAGCCCATTTACTACCCTTTTCCAGAGCTTTTGGAGACCATGAGATGCCATTGAGAGCTCCAGAAAAAAGGAATATGTGGACTTTTAGTTAAATTTTTTGTCAAACAGAAAAGGTTTGCATTTCAGCTCTACTCTATATGTGTAGCATGTAGAATGTATGCAATAGTTTCAGCAAGTGCTCAGTAGCAGTTTTACAGTAAAAATATATTCCATGCTCTAACTTTTACCAGATGCACATACCTACACTATACCTAAGCCCTTTTTTATCTAAATTAAAACTTGATGTGCTCCCAAAAATCAAGACCATTAACCTTGGTTTACCCGTCTCATGATATCACCATTTGGATCTTTTTTTATACAGAAATGAGCAGAAAACAGATGTTCCACTCATAGAGTCAAATGCAGGAAGACAGAGAGAACAGTAAGTGTTTGCCAGCCAGTCCAAGCAAATTAAAGCACATGGTAGAGATCTGTGAGTGATTTTAGACTCTGACCTTAATTTTATTTGCCATTTTAAAAAGGTCACAAAAACATAATTTCTTCATCTGAGGAACTAAATTAGACTATTTTTAAACTGAGAATGATGTTGAAATGCTGATACACTTTTATTACAAGCTGCTTAGAGTATTGCAGATCTTTCACTGGTCTCCCAAAAAAGTATTTAAGAAAATCATAGGCAACACACTGCAGCCAAGATTTTGACCTATGCAAAAAAAAAAAAAAAAAAGAGATTACATTACTCTCTCTGCTCTCATTGTCCACCTTTACCTTGTGGAATTGGTTTTAAAGTCATTTGACTTATCTACAAAGCCCTCTATAATCTAGCACCTTCATTAATCAGTGACTGCTTTTCATTTTATGTCCTAACAAGAACTCTCAGATCTTCCACTGCCCTTTTTTTGTGACCCGCACGAAATCTGGCAAGGCGGCTTTCGGCTTTCTGTGTTTATGGCTCTTAACTGTGGAACATCTTGCCCTCAGATCTCAGAACAGCAAATTCCCTGGGAACTTTTAAAAGTAAACTAAAGACCTATCTTTTTAATGTGGCTTAACGTTACTCATATTGTTGTTAAAGTTTTATTGTATTGTGATTAAATTGTTTATGTTTGTATGTTTTTCTCTAATTTATTTCTAATTTTTTTACCTATTGGTTTGGTTTATTATCATCTGATCTCATTTTAAAAAGCACTTTGGGTTGCATCTTTGCATGAATCTTGCTATAGAGATAGGTTTATTATCACTACTGTTAGTATTATCATCATTGTTAAACTATCCTGTGGATTTTACACTGGTGATATAAGCTTAGTACATTTAAATTGCCTACATGTTGCTCATCACTTTGAAGGTGAACACTGGAATCTGCTGGACAAAATAACAATGAACACTTTACAAAAAAGCTTGATTCTCAGACAATCTCAGCAAAAATACTTTCTCATTTTATCCAACATCCATCTTGCACCTCTGTGGCTGCTAACTAATCAATTCTCTCCTCACCGATGTGGTGAGAGGAGAACCGTGTGGGACCTGCTTCTCTCTGCAGTGGCTTAAGTCACACTCCGGCTCTGGCAGAATGCGGCAGAAAGAAGTGTCATCTGAAGTCAATCAGAGGGAGGGTGTACAAACTCTTTCTTTCCTCCAGGGAGCCAGCTGAAACTACTCAGGTGTAGAACATCTTTCTTTAACAGCATGACAAGAGAGATAAATGACAATGGACAAAAAAGAAAACAAAGGCTGTACTTTTGCTTAATAGGAAATTTTGAGTGTTCTCAGCTGTTTCTTGCGTGCCAGTTTCATTTTCATTTGCTGTGCATTAGCATAGCATATGACAGATATTCAGAAAAAAAGTGACATTTCTATAACACAAATACACAACCAGAATTGCACAGTGTTAATACTTAATCCAGGACATGCTAGGAAGTGTTACCTTATCTCACTCTGCCTATCCTCGCTCTCCAAACTGGAGGGCTCCAGCTCAGTAACCAGTTCTGTTTCATGATCAGTCGAGTCAGTCCCCTGGCCAAGGGGCAGGCAGCTGCAACAGCAGGTTCCCATCCCGGCTCTGGCATCTCCCCTGCCCTGTTTCTGCTCTAACTCCTGTTCTTGCTCTGACTGGTCAACCTGCTCCAGCTGCCTGGACAGGGAATGACTCAGTCTAGATAATGTATGTCATCCAACAGCTCTTAATGTATTCATTCTTTGCAGGCCCTTTGGTTATATATTGTAAGTCAAAACAAGGCCTGATGGAAAGCTTCCTTTCTATTCTGCAGCACAGATACCCACTGTACCAGCTGTCTCAATCTATCCTTTGTTTTCATCCACTTTATTCAGTCCGATGCTTTAACCTCCAACTCTATTTGTAGGCCTCCGACATAACTGTACAGTATATGTTGTTTAGCTGTCACGAGCCTCGTAATCAGTCACTGTGGACATGATATTGACAACGACAGCTCTGTTTATAAAACGATCTGGCCTCAAGTGAAGAGTCAGGCCGCCTCACAAGACAAGTTAAGAAGACAGATGCACCAACATAATAGCTGGACACAATTTAAACATGATACAAGGACCTACTGATGATGACAAATGGTCAACATAAATCACCCTCAAACTGTGAGAGAGGACTGACTACATCACCAACAGCCCATTTTGCAATTTCTCTGCCATGAATCCTGATATCAATTTCAGCATCCCTGGGCTTGTTGTTAAAGATGGTGTTAGCAAGAGCATCATTACCATCTTCACAGGATTAATGATTCCTGCTTCAAGGCCAGTTTGTGTGTATGTTATAGAGCAATGAAGTGTTCTGTGTAATTTTTGAATGTGTGCATGTGTGTGTGCATTTGACAGCTATCACCTTATTCCCACGCTTCACTCCCACCATCACATTCATCTGGACAAAAACACGCTATAAACAACATATTGCAATTGTCTTGACCTTGAAATGCATTTCGCCTGTTCATTCAGTATTTTCATTCCCTGCACAGCATGCATGGTAAAATGGTTGGAAGAGAAGAGTAACAAGCTGGGAGCTGCATTACACTAAGGAAGTTAAACTTCCTTATTGCAATATATTCATTCTGTTTCCCTTCATCAAAGTGTGAGATTTTGATGCTGTAACAGGAACAACCAAGGAGCATATCTGATAATTTGCTAATGATGCGTCAATCACAGAATAATTAAAATCTTAACATTACATTAATACATACATTCTCCAACAAACATGTATTTCATATTTATTTCTTGCAACATAGAAAGGAATGCAGTGTTTTTCATACTAATAATGTTCCCAAACCAAATGTCTTGCAGAGATAAAGCGTGAGTAATATGATCCATCAGGATTTTGACAAGAATGACACACAACCATTTTAAAGTATCTATTTTCAGCTGAAGGTCACTGTCTCAACAAACAGCTTGACGGATGGTACAGAAAGAGAGAGACTGAACTGTGTTTACACACAAGATGAAACAGACAAGAAGAGTCTGCAGAAGTGCTACTGTATCTATTTGCGCCAAATGATAAAATACCATATCTACACAATATAGTAATATGAAATAATATAACAAAAATACTAATATATGGCGGAGTATCCTGGAATTTACATAATTCAAAATACAGGGCCACTGGTGCAACACTCACATTTTATACATGTAAATGACTTACATTCATGTGTGACAAAATAATATGATATATGACAAATGTGCGTAAATAAATAAGATTCCTCAGCATTGTTCTGAAGTGCATGAATTGTACATGTTGGTAGATGGTGTAGCCCTTTCAACTTTTTGTCTTTGCTCTCATATGAAAATGCTCAAAACATCAAATCATAATGCAGTTTGGTTGCAATTTTGAATGTTAACTTGCTTGTTGTGCTGTAAACTGAAAACTGTCAGACAAAAAAAAAGAAAATCAGCAGCTCTACAAAGTATATAAAAGATACATTATTCAAGTTTTACAACCACTATTTTCTGTAATAACAAGATGTATCGATTTAGGAAATGCCTGTTACAAAGTACAGGTTTAAGATACTTATTTACTCTGGTAATGATTTAGAAAATAGCAGTGGTCATCTTGGCTGCGTGGCACTGTAGAGTAAGTGGAAGTTACCCTACAATCAGGTGCATAGACTACACTTCAAGTGATGCTAGCACAGTCAGATGATACAGCTTTGTGAAATATGTTGCCTGCAGTACTTTGTGGTGCCTTATAGAAGTACTTAACAAGCACAACTGTGGACAAGGAACAAGGAAATGATGTGGCAAATGCAACACAGTCTGCTAAAGCAGTTTCTCATACCAGACAAATTTACAGAGAAAATGTAAGAAACATTGAATTGAATAAAAAAGTTTATTATATTATATTATCCTGTGCCTGAACTCACACCTGCACTATATATAAATATGTAATTTGCTCATGTGTGTGAGGAGATTCCCATTTGATGATACTGTATACAATATTTAATCCATACCCTCTTGTAACATCCACACGGTTTCTACATGGGCACTATTACTGGTAGCATAAAGATTGATAGGCATTAGTTTCTCAATTGATCAGTGGAGATAAAAAGATGCCTCGCTGCTTTTGTCATCTTCAGGTTTATTTAAACAAGCATTTGCACTGATGCTTCTCTTGTCTGATGCATGGGGCAGGAGAGCTGATTCTGATCTGATTGATATTCAGTAATGCATTTTCAATCTTTCTTCATTACTTCCCATGGCACTTAACAAAGATTTCCAAATAATGTCCCTTCACACCCGTGGTTCTTTGTACAAATATAAGGTTACCTAGCAAATCTAATAGTAGTCAGTAGAGCTGCAGCTGTTGCCGCAGTTACCACATTACCATGTTAACACAATAACCTAACACCCACCACAAAGTCAAGCTAATCACTGCTTCAACACTGAGTGAGCGGCTCAAGTGATGGACACAAGTTTTCTCTCAGGCTTGACATACTGTTGCAAAGTCAACCTTAATGACAACACTGTCACTGATGATAAAAAGTTCAAAAAGACAAACAATCAGTCTTCTAAATGCTAACTGTTGGTGCAAATATTTTTTGACCACTTCCAAGAGTATGAAAGTGTGTGAGTATGTAACTATACTATGATGTGAGATGATTCACAGTTCAAAAGACCTATCTTATACTGGCCCTTTATACTTAACTCCAGCAAGCTTTCCAGAAGCCTGTGAGGGGTAGCCGTATCAAAGTCATGATTAGTTACCACCAATGAAAACCTAACATTTCCTGCTTTACTGCTGTAAATCAAAAGCTTTTAAATGACTAAATAACTGGAGACTCTTATTGTAAAGAATTTACAGGAAATTAAACATGCTCCTCACCGAATTAGCAGTGCTAAAAACTGGTCAACACAACATATGGAGATATTTGGAGCTTTTTGTTCAGCCTATCAGTTAGCATAATGCAGGGAGGATTAGTATAAGCAGCAACAAACACAGTGATGATGATGTTGGATGAGGAGCTGCGGACAACCAGCAACAACTTATTTTACCTTGCCCTGCTATGTAATGGAATCCCAGATAGCATGCGAATGTGGGCCACTTGAGGCAATGATCTGGCACTGTAGGCATTCTTCTGGCCCGGACAAAACAGACGTGAACCTAAACTGGCCCATACATTTGGGCCAAATATCACAAAACGAATATGGCCCATCTTTGGCCGAAATATGGCAAGTATGGCAATGACTAATCCGGATGTGAGCCTAAAGAGGCCCACATATAAGGAAACATACTTGGCCCACCTTTGTTGAAACATATTTGGGCCAGTCTTGGCCGAACTGGTTTATTTGGTGTGTTTTTGGTTGACATCTGGCATTGTGATGGCTTGGTTATGGCCCACTTTTGGCAAACATGAGCGGACCGCCCAAGTGCCATCATTCCATGCTGTATGTGGGCCGGATGAACATGTCAGGTGTGGGCCAGATATGGGCCAAAAGAATTTTGCTATCTGGGATACCACTCACAGTGTGGAAGCTTGATTCGAATCAGCGTGACTACCCCCAAAACAAAAACGCCATAATGTTAGCAGAGTGGAACAGTGAACTCCAAGATGAACATAAAGTATAAGTATAAAAAAATCTGTCAAAAGTTGACGGCCCGGGTTTAAAGTAGAAAACAACTTTGTAAACCAAGGATTCAGAGCAGCCTAGCAGCCTGACGTTGGTGCTTTTTGCTCACAGGGATTACTTCTACATTAATTGACCTCATTGCTTTACACTTTAGCCACATTTGATATGAATATCCGACACTGCAGCATGACATAACTGAAAAGAAGGAAAAGCATAATAGGTCACCTTTAAGCAGTAAATAACTTATCCTTGTATGTAGTGAGTGTCTGTTTATTGCTTCTTTTCAAAAAAAATCACAGACTTGTCTTGCTGCCTGAGCCCAAAGGGGAGCCAGTAGGGACACACTTTAAAAGGAATGCGTTTTGTCTAAAGTTTAAAAGTTTAAAAGTCAATGTTTAGTACAATTCTACAGTTTAACAAAAAACAAATCAAGATCAAGTTAAATACTTTTAGTCTATGATATAATGTTTGAGGAACTCTGACGTGCATTTATTTGACAGAATAAAGAGTCAACAATGTGCACATGAATCTGTTTCATGTTAAAAGAACCTTTAATCTGGAAGGGGAAAGGTCATTTGAAGGATCTTGGGGCTCATTTGTGACACTATCCTTTTTGGCTGTGCTATTTTGAACTCAGCAGTTACTAACATATAGATTTGCTCTGTTTGCAGAAAAAGAAAGCTTAATTAAGACAGCATTGAGATAAGGGCCTGTAGGGATACTAAACTGCTTTTTTATTCCCTATTAAAACACCCTCCTTCAAAACTCCCTAAATGTCTTATGGCTAATTAACCTGATAAAAATAGTCAGCTAGTTAAAAATGCCAACACAATGTAAAAGCATAACAAGCAGCAGAATATGGGGAAGATAAACACAGTCAAAAATCTGAGAGAATAATAAAACGTTGATTGATGAGATTTAGATAGAAGTAGAGAGAGTATTCTAGTTTTTGGTGTGTGATCTATGTGAGCTTTTAGTATGGATATCAAACACTTCCTCTTGTCTCACAGCATTGTAAGCCCATTCAACAATGTGAACTGTGTCCTCAACAGGACACCATTGTGCCTCAGTGGGGTCATTTTTTCCCTCAGGGAGCTATAGAATTGCACATTTCCAAAGCTCAATGAGTGCCAATGATGTGGCGGAGAGTACACCTGACTGAACTGAAGTTTTCCCAGCTTTTACTTGGGAATTAATACATCTTATGAGCCTCTATAAATTAGATTAACTAATAAAATAGCACAATAATCATTATTACTCCGAAGTCTTTAGTTTACCGTCTTGTCCATTGCTTTTTACTGTATTTTAAGTCAGATGTTTATAATGTTACTAACTCCTTTACTGTTCTTCCAGTCACAACCTATTATTGAATGAATTTCATGGCTTACTACTATTTCACTCTTTTAACACTGTTGGACTCACAGGAGAACATTTAAGAAAAAAGGGTCAAAATCAATGCAGCAAAGAGTTTTGGGTGTGTGTCTTATGTAGCCTTGTAGTCTCAAGCAGAGATGAGGAGTGGGCTAGGAGAGGTCTGGTTGAGGTTTGATCTTGTTTAAATTATGTGATTTCACACAGTTCCCCTGTAACTTAGTTATACCTCTGCATTGTACCTATAATAAGTTATCACTATCACACACATTTTGCCTGGTTTTTGCTTTCAACTTGCTTATTTGCAGTGAAATTCACCCACTTGATAAATGTCAACACACAGACTTGTGCCATCTGTAACGGAAAGTATCATCTTCAGGAATTGAACTGAGTCATTTTGGAGGCTGGATTTCAAACTGGGTCACGTCCTTGGAGATTTGCCAGAAATATGACAGACACTGATAGTCTATCTCAATCCATTGCCATAGATGACGGCAGACCTCGACCATTAGTTTTGACAATCTCCTCCTCCAAACTACTCAATTCAATATATTGATTAGTCAGTGTATCAAAAGTACTATAACTAAGTTGAACTAAACTAAATCCATCTTACTCTGAGATGAGGCACTGAAATATATCTTAACTCTCAACGTGTTCATACATCCAACATAGAGCGCTATGCCCACTTAAATGTAGATCAGATCTGCAGGCCACAGGCTGGCCTGCAGCGAGGTGTAAATAAATGTGAGTTGTGCCACAGCAGCAGTGTCTGAACAATCTTTTCTTTGTACTCCACCTCAACTAAATTCACAAACAACGCACAACCAAGTCTACCAACCGTTGTCACAGCAGCACTGTGTGGATTTCAGCCACGCTTCAGTTTGTTTGTTCAAACAGCTGAGGGGTGAAAGACGGATTGGAATGGACATCAGTTTTTTTATATCAAAATACCTATTTGATTTGTGCCAAAAAAATAAATAAATTCCAAGCAAGGTTTCCCAGAAAGTCTAATGTTGAAGTGGAAATTATGTGTATGTATGAGGTGAAATTTCCTTAAACAAAAAAGAAACATAAACTCACCTAAATTCAATGCTTATAGTACTTGTCTCTGTAGTATGAGTTGTACCTTTTATAAGCTATAAACTAATACTTGTGATGATTTTAACAGTGTGAAATAGGGCCCGAGCCCAAGTTGTCCAATACCTGTCCAAGTTTTTTAATGTGATTTTAACTAATAATTCCACTGAGCTGGAGACATCTTCACTCTCTTAAGTGTTTGAGCATTGCCAGCAAACATGAATAACCAAAGCATATCTTGCACCAAAGCTATAAAGATATTCCTGGATAGTAGGCTGTTTTTAGTCATGAATCTGTCAAATCAACTTGGGTTTGTAAGAACAAAGATGTCATAAATATAACAGGTATCCACACTTACAGCTCAATTAGCTGAGTGCTGGAGTTCAAAGAAAGGTAAGCTTCAACAACTGACACTCCCTATAATTAGCCTGTAGACACATGGGACAAATCAGGCATCCTGGCATCATCATCATCTACAATAAATCAAATAAACCACCAGAGATAAACTCCTCCACAATGTGGAAATGACAGTACTCCATCACCAGAGAGTAATACAATGGGTTGCAATGAAAAGGTCATGCTCATCACCAGCTGTACACCAATCAGCTGTTTCTCAAACTAATTATCCATGTGAACGCGAAACAGCAATATGGGACCATTTCACAAATTAAACAAAGGCCGATCCATTTGTCATATCCAATCAATGCTATTGGTTTATTTCGGAGCATTATCTCAATAATACTGTATATATAGTCAAAGTCATATGATGAAAACTCAAATTCATGTTCACATTGATTTAAATTGTTATGTTGTTTTTAAAAGGCCAAAAGTCATAATGTTCTGAGAACAAATATATACACTACATCAAGCATCATCATGTAGTGACTGATTTTGGCATTATACAGTAAATTTGTCACAATGCTAATCATTCAGCTCTATTAATACCTACACTGGCGTGCACACAATGATTTGATTTTCTTACATCTACCAAGAGCACACAGAAAAATGTCAGCTGTGCTCAAAATAAGAACGGCCTGACTATGTTTCTGTTCAATGTTTGACTCCAAGAAATTTCTGTTGAAAACAAAGAAGTGATAGCAAAGCAGGAGCATAACAGGATCCTTCCACCGTGCCAACTGGGCAACAAGTCGACAACAAATTTTACAGCCTTGACATTAAGGCTACCATATATCACACAACTTCAATGTTGTTTTGTTCTGCCTAATTCCAGAGCAAAAGCAAAAAAGAAGAGTGAGTGAGTGAAAAAAACACAATGACCACCTTTATTCAACATACAATAAATGTGTCAGCAACAACAAATTTGTTAGTTTATGTCCCAGCCCACAACATCGTTGGATCCCACACTTTCCTTTAAAGTGGCTACTGAATGCATGTAAGCCCCTGTTTTTTTGGCTCAGTGCAATCTGTGTACATAACTTGTCATCTGACAAGTAACTCTTTTGTTATCTCTTGTCATTACACTGTGTGATACAGATCTGAGCCAAAATGAAAAAATGTGTGTTGTAAATGTTGTTGTCTGCAGAGAAAGCAAAGGCCTCTTATTAATAACCATCAATCTCAGAACTTCTGCAGCTATGAGCATATAAAACCTTGCATACAGGCCTTCTGTCTGGGACAAATGGGGCAAACTAAAAGGGGCATGGCGGGACTACGGGTAGTGGGACAACAAAATGTTAAACAAGCTACAGTGGGAGGAGTCACTGTGATTCACAATGATGCAGCTCCAATAAAGAATTTATGTCTTCACTTTATTTTATAGTAAGCTTTCTGTTTTTCATTGTAACCCTGACTTAAATTTGATTTAGCATGATTTGCTGGTTTCTCTTGTGTCCTGGTTTCTCCCACATGACTCATCTGATACACACTGAAAGCCACAGACCAAAATCTATCCATCCATAACACATTTTAGATGCAAGTGCAAATATATATAACACTTAATCATCGACTAAGCATCTAAACATAATGGATGTGTCAGTATGGTACTTGATGGTGTGGCACCTTTCTCTGGTTTCTAATCTGAATCCTATGACTGAAATCAGGAAGGGATGTGAAAATCTGACAGAATCCTGCGACTGAAATCAACAACGGACGTGAAAATCTGACAGGAGAACTTCACACACTGCAGCCTGTGTGTGACTTTGGAAAATCTGTCCTCCCGGCTTCAATAATGCAATCATGCCATACATCTCTGTCACCACATGGTCACACCCCTCTCCTGCACCCCTTACAGTCAATCTCTCTCTCTCTCTCTCTCTGCCTAACACACACACACACACACACCAAGGCTGTACACCTAGTATCTAATAGAGGGAGTAGAGGTCCTGCATGGAGGATGTGAGGAGAATTTTAATAGCCTTCTTCCTGTCCTGCTAGGCACTGCCACTTTCCATTCACAATGCAAACAGAAAATTGGTTTCATATATCCAGTGGGACCCCCGTGTGTTAATCCATAATGGTTCGTTTGTTAATCATTTCTCAGCTCATGTACATAGATAGTGTTTTCTAGGCAAAATATTGTCTTTTTTTAATCTACTTTGAGCATGTGATAGCAGCTCAAACATGTAAGCAGCATGTCAGTACGGAACATAGAGGCAGAAAGAATATGAAAGGAGCATTTTTACACACACCACCTCAATGCAATACAATTAAGCAGCTAATCAAATTATACACGGTCCAAACAATGCAACACAATGCACATGAGCCACTCACTTAATGAAGTAGCTGGCTCCCTCGTCCGTGAAGCCCTCTTCCCATCCTCTCGGCAAATCTATAACACGGGACAAAAAGGAAAAAAAAAGAAAGAAAAAAAAACATATTGAACGACCCGCCAAAGGACAGCACACTGCAGCAAAAAAAATGCCCTCTTTATATCCTGCAAATGTGATAGTTTGCCTTCGTACCTGAACGTATCATGTGTCCCGAGTTAACAGGTTCACAAGTGCGCGGATGGAGCCAAGTAGTGCTCTGAGTTTTATCACTGCAAGAAAGACACCTGTTACTGAACGATATTTTTTAAAAACAAAAAAAAACTAAACAAAAACCCTTCACACTACGTTAATGACTCACAAAGTAACCGATGTTGAATAGTTAAAACCGGCTCACTTAATAAAAAAGACCCGTCCATCTCTACAAACTCCGTACGACCAGTGGTCAGGTAGGGTGTCCCGTCCGAGAGGTGCCGCCATGATCTCTCGTCTCTGCTCCCGACTCTCCCCCCTCTTCCTCTCCGCAGACTTTTCCAGGGAGCTCAGCTATAATACCACCGCTAGGGCTGCATAGTTTTTTAAAGGGGAAGAATACCAAACTCGTCAATGGACTCACTCCACCGCTCTGTTTTTTTGTTGTAATTTGAGCTGAACGAGAAGAGGCTATCCTTTTTCCCAGAAGTAGCGGTCTGGTGGGTGATTATAAAAGCAAAGCTCGGACCCCAACAAAACAATGGAATAATAAATGAAGTCCACTGCGGAGAAAAAGTAGGGAGTAGCCCCTAGGGTGTAGTAGAGCTGCACTGGATTGATAGGAGTGGGAAATGATTTTTTGGCACGTAGTACAACCAAAAATATGCTCCTATGAAAACATCTGGGACAGTTTTAAGACTCATTTTAGACGGAGTCACACCTGAAAGCAAAGAAATGTAAGTAAGCTACTTTAAAGCTGGTTCTCAAACTTTTTCATATCAAGGTCCCCTTAACTGGCACACATTTTATAAGATTTTGTCCCAGGGTCCCTCATCTGACTGATCAACTGTTTGCTTTTATATGTTTTATTACTTAAAGCTGTTTGAAATATGACCAAACATATAAATTATGTCATTGTGTTACATATGGATGAAATAACAGTGAAAATAAAGTATTCCCCTTTTTGCTGCTGTCCCCCTGAAGCCCCTTCAAGGGCCACTGGGGGTTCCAGGAAGCCACTTTGAGAGCACTGCTTTAAAGAATATTAAGATTACCTGCTTGAGTCTCTCCTGTAAAGCTACTGCAGTATATGTTGAAGTGCGAATTTGTTTGAGGGAGAGAAATAAAAGACTGATTAAATAAGGAACCTAGCATCCTTTCATCAGAAATGTTTCATCACAGGCTTAGGTATGTATGAGAAACCCTGACTGCATACCTGAGGAGCAGTATAGCTTGTACAATATCAAGATTTAAGTTTTGAGTCCTTCAGTTGAGCATGCTTGAGTGCAGCACCACCCAAATAAAAGGACAAGGAATTATTTGTGATGGAAAAGAAGAAAATCAGACAGCACAATATATCCACAGGCTCAAGGCCGAGGATTGAGATGACACCACTTTCAACTGGAGGAAGCTAATCAACTTTGTAATTACATGTGACGTGAGTTCATGATGCCAAAAACTGATAATACCATACATTGTAAAATTACACTAAGTCTTCTTTAAAGCTGACTTAAACAACATCAGTAGATTAGACAGAAATAAACATTGCAATACTGTTCTTGAACACAGAATTTCCTGAAGATTGGATTCAGGAAAATAAAAAGTAATGTGCTGTGATCATTATCATATCATTATTTGTATTATCCCTTCAACTAAAGATTGACAGAATTATCCAAAGTTAGGGCTTCAACTAATGATTGTGTTCATTGATTATTGTCTTGATTAGTTGTTTGGTCTATAAAACATCACAGAAAGATGGAAAAAAGTTGTTTCTCCCAATCCAAAATATCCTCAAATGTCTCATGTTGTCCTGACCAAACAGCCAATACCCTAGAGATACTTAGTTTACTATCATAGAAGACTAAATAAACCAGAAAATAATCACAGTTGATAAGCTGGAATCAGAGAATTTGGGCATTTTGTCCTTAGGAAATTAATCAAAATGATGATTCGATTGTTCAAATTAACCCTAACCCTTAATTTTCTATTGATAAAGAATGCACAAACACAGTTAAGAGCCAGAGGTTGAAGGATGGAAAGAGACCTTTGTTAAACAGTAACATTTCCAATTGCAGAGAAATAGCATGAGACCAAAACATGAAAACTATGACTACAAGGACTGCATTTAACTGTTTTTGAACAGTATCTGGCATGAGCTGAGCTTGCCTGCATGTGTGAATGAAAAATACTGGAAGCATTAGATGAAGTTTATCAGCCTTACATCACCTTCATTGCAGTCAGGCTCTGAAGACAGAGAGCCTTCCTGACCATGACACATTACAATAATGCTTACACTGCATCAAACAGACCTTCCCAATTTACCAGTGCTGCCCATAAATTTTACTTGGGCTGAGTGACGGCAGGCAATGTTCAAAGTCACAGTGGTGTTGGCACAGGAGGTATTTTTCTGAGCATCGGACACCAGGAGTCAATGTTTCACATCATAATGACATGTTCTCTTACATATGCATCATGACTAAAAGTGCTCTTCCCGTGCAGGATATGTGGCTTTAACCAGGAGGGAGACAATGGTTTGCCAATAAACCTGTCAAACAACCATAAAAAGACATGCAAAAATACTTCACCAGTTTCACCACCATCATGCATAGATTATGTGTCCTCTGTGGAGGGAAAATACTACGGGGTGCATTCACCCCAGTGAGCAGGAAGCATCTGTCAACATTATAAATATTTGATCTGTGATTCTTTGTTGTAACATTCTCCAGTGGTTTAAGACATTTTTCTTCAAAGACTGTGGGACATAAAACATTTCCTCTATAAGCCATTAAAGTGCAGCTGCTGTGCAGAAATCCAATCATTGTAAACCTCAAATACTTATCTGCTTGGCAAAAAAACAAAGAATTCAAGGTACAGACATACGTTTCTATCCCTTTGTTTACAAATAATTGATAACAATAAGTGAATTATTTAGTTAATGAGATCTACAGAGATGTGAGAAATAAACTTGAAAACCTGAATAAATTAGTGGAGAAACTAAAAAATGCAGATACTTTCCTACATGTACAAAGTGAATGGTTTAATGTAATTAAATATAATGTAATTAGTATGCTATGGCTTTCACAATCACCATGATCTCAACCATGGGTCCCAAACCTATGGGATACTTTTGGTCAGTGTGTTGGGCAGTGCTTTCCACCATCTTTATCAAAACAGAATGTGAGGGAATATCTTTTGGAAAGCAGATTGTTATGCTTTTTTTTACTGCGCACTACCAGACAGAATTTGTTCTGTTGAGACAAAAATATTCTGCATGTAAGGTCAAGCAGAAACTGGCAGAGATCTGAAAGAGGCTTAAATATACAGCCTGGATTCCTCATTAACACAGCCAATAATTTAAAAATGGTGTCATTAAGCGCACAATTAACTTATTCCTCATCCGGTCTGCACAATGAAGCAGGGGTGGCTGGAACATACACACTGCAGTGTAATCATCTGATATCCCTACTCATCCAGTTGCTGTTATTTGACCTTGCTATGATTTATAATCATCCTCACTACATACACACACTTGTACATACTAATTTACACACAGAAACACACACATGGATGCGCAGTTGAGTGCAGCTCTGCAGTATGGTCTGTGCTGCTGCTGATTCCTGCCTCTCGCCTGCCAGAGCTCACAATGCAGCAAGGTGACTCAATGATATTGTCTTTTCCTCAGAGAGTCTCCTCCTGCTGAATCACAGTTTACTAGAGGTACCAAACAGAAAATGTAATAAAGATGCTCATGTCCTCTTCTGACTTTCAATAGTTTGGGTACTAATTTACCTGGCATATGCCCACAGGAAATACTTATCCTTTCTGTGTGTGTGTGTGTGTGTGTGTGTGTGTGTGTGTGTGTGTGTGTGTGTGTGTGTGTGTTTTCCAAATAATCCTTTAATGTAGGCAGAGTCAGGTATATATATTAGTGTGTAGATGTATTTCAAAGTGCCTGAATTATTAACAACACACAGTGTAAGATAATGTTTAGACAAGAGTCTGTGGTTGGTTATGCAGGGAATTTAATCATCACATAGTTGTCTATTAAAATAAGTGCTGATCTTTCCCATCTGCTCAAGCTTTCCTTTACTTTCCACATTAGCCATGATCTAAGACAATGATTAATTGCTATTCCAGCTCATTGAACTATTACAGATACTGACTACAGGGCAGAGATGTTATATTTAGTCATAAGCCAACTGATCCAGATAAAATTAGATTTATTGTCTTGCTGTACCTGCCAGAACTCATAAACAGTCTTTATGGAGTTTTTTATTTTAAGTACTCATAGATTCAGTAGAAAACCAATGATTTTACAACCCCTGTACTACAAATGTATGTATTCTACACAAGCTTGTACAAGCAGCTGCTGAGTGCAACAAGAGGGCATCTGAGCAGCATTTCGAATTTTACTTAAATTATATTTTATTTAATATTGCTATGTCTGCATGTCTAATTAAGCTACATAAGTGGAGCTGCAGGTGCTAACGAAGATCACAGTACGTAGTTGGCTTTAATCATGCACTCATTAGCTCCTGTGCCTTCTAGCATATGTGACCAGTTAAGCAAACATGGACTTCCATCCAACACAGGACTATGAACAGACTGCAATAAAGGACTCAGCCAACACATTACAACAGCATCCTCTGTTGGAGAGATGAGGGCTCACCACGTGATTCTGAACCAAAAATCAATGTTGAAGTGATCATTTTAACTTGATCTGGTACTGTAGTAACCATAGCTCATGGGACAGTACTTAACAAATAGTGAAGTCAAGCAACGTTCAGTCTTTGTTGTGTCAAAAAGCTAATGACTATCTAGAGAGCATCATAATTGATTAAGTTAAATTTGTTTGTTAAAACTAGGCAAATGTTTTACACACAACCAAGTGAATTCAAATATTTGATAAATGACTCCTAACAATCATATTATACACAAAGTGCTTCATTAAGAATCAATAACTGAAATACCTATAAATACTTTACAGAGACTAATTTATCATCATCATCATCATCATCATCATGCAGTGTCTTGGTGTTTGTGTACAAAATAGAAAAATGTTAATTTGTTTCAGATGACAGCAAAGAACTTCACAAATAGATTATACTGTGTTTGAGTGTCTTCAGAAGCAGAAGCTCTGACTTAATCAGCCAGTAAGATGCAGAGTGCATAGAGAGGAGTGTGACAAGAATAGTAGCATCCCCATGAGTCCATTGAGCAGGGCTGGGGTGAGAGGTGAACTTGGACCCATTAAGCAGACTGCTGTGTGAGTAAAGACCGTCATACAATGCAATACTATAACTTGCTGTACATTTACATAAGTACTGCATTTACTGTAAGTGCAATTTAAAGAATATTGCACTTTGGGTTTCTCCATTTTATTTTCCTGCAACTTTACACTTCTACTCTACTTCATTTTCAAGGGAAACGCTTTTTTTGTTTTTAATCTGACAGTTATAATTACAAAATACTCAAATGAATATTGAAATATTAATTTCAGATGAATATTTTACATACATATGGCCATGTTATGAAATATGTTGCATAATTTATAAACCTGAAGTATGTAAAATGATTAAAATTAGTTCTACCTCGACCTGCTGCATACACACAGCAATAATAATCCATTTGGCCAAAAAGATGGACAAGGCTCAGTAATGCCTGCAAATAATAAGTACTTTTAGTTTTTTTTAAATAACATTTTGTTGACAATGTTTTTCCTTGTGATGGAGAATTGTTTTACATTGTGGTATTGCTGCTTTTATCCAAGTAATAGATATCTGAATCACAATGCAGTGGATGATAGATAGGTGTTGTACTTGATTACTTGTTAAGTCATGATCATTGACTGTCAATGGTCATGACATGTGGTCATATATAGTCCTTTAAATACAAGTTAAGAACAAATTAGTCTGTTGGATGTAACACAACAATGACATATTGAAAACCCCCAGTTAAAACGTGTCACTAAAATAAAAAGAGCAACAGTTTATTGTAACAGGTTGAAAATAATGCTATTACTAATCTTTATCCACACCACAAGCAAACAGCAAAAACATTGTAATTAATGAAATGACCAAATGTTGGCATGCACTTTAGCCTGAGTGTTATTGACCATTATTATTGAATTAATTAAGCACTTTACTTTCAGTCTCTCAGTGAGTGCCCCACATTTCAGCCTGATCTGTTCCACATTAGGAAAAACACCTAATATGGGGTAATTTGGAACAAAGAACACTTACATGTGTGCCATTTCTATTCTGGGTGTGATATTTGCATTCCCTTTTCTGATAAGATTAGAAAACACCCCAGAGATTACAGAATTGTATTGAGTGTGGATAAAGTGTATTGACTTCATTTCAAACCCACCTGCTCTGACGTCATCTCGCCACGTACAATCCAATGCAACGCAACTTGCTCGTCGGTTTGACGGACAGCCGCGCCGACCAATGGGAGTTCAACGCCGCCGCCAATACAACGTGCAGTGCTGACGAGCAGGAAGTCTGGATGAGAGGAAGCGACGTGAGCAGAGGAGATGAGGTTCAGCATTCATAATAAAGTGAGTATTCAAGTGACACGTATCTAAGGTGCTCTTTAGGGAATATTTCAACATTACCTGTAGTGTCATCATGGGTGTGTGGCGTTAACTGTGCCGTTCAGACTGACAGCATGAGGAGCCTTACAGATGCTTATCCAAACCTGTCAGTGGCAGTGCTAAAGCTAACAGCAACAGCTTCCTGAGGATATTAGCTGACCATTAATGAACAACCATTGCAGACTAGCAGAGCCGTCTGAAGAGAAGAGAAGGAAGCCGGCAACTGGTCCTCGCAGTTTGTCTTCATGCGCTGTGCTGTGTAATGTAACTACATGTTACTGTTATAACAGCTGTAGCGTTAAATGTCCTCATTTCCAGATGTGTTGGAGCCGGGCCCTGCTCCTCCTGCTGGTCCAGCTGCTGAGTGTGGAGGCAGTGCCCATCAGTATGGACAAAACAAAAGTCAAAGAGCCTGAGAAGAAGCCTGAGGAGCCTCCAGCTAGTGTGGTAGGAAGTCCCAGGATGTTTACACACACCTGTTTCTAATGAAGACATCATCACAAAGCAGACTTCTTGTTTTGAAGCTCTGAAACAGTCTAGTAATGGATTGAATTGATCAAATTCAAGGATTCAAGGATTTGTATTGTCATTCCAGCCATGTAGATACATGAAAGATAACTCAGGTCCAAGTGTAAAAATAAAAACATAAAGATACGTCCAATAAACCAGCAGCAGATGATTGCAGTGTTCTTAAAGGCAATAATTACAATAAAATAAATAACATCTACACTATAGGCATAATGAGTCAAAATAAATTAGATAAAGTAAGAGATAAGAGGTAAAGTGAGCAGTGCAGTGTACTGTCAGAAAAAAATCTCAGAGACTAGAGGCATTTACTGCAGCATGCCCCTGAGGGATATCATAAATAGTGTAAAGTCAATAAAGTAGCAGCAAGATGGTAGCAGCAGCAGTTGATTGTAGTTCAGAGTCTATGTGATTGAACAAGGCAGTGTGGTGCAGAGTTTATCAGTCTTACAGCATCGGGGAAGAATAAATGAGAGGTTGATTCTGTGTGTTTGTCACGTGGCTCTGGTTTTGATAATCAATTATTTGGTCCATTTTTGTATGAAATAAACAAATATGTAGAATTTCATCCTTTAAAACGATTTGGATGAAAAACAGTGTGACATAATTGGCATTTTTTAATTCATTTTATATGGTAGTAGAAATTATAGTAGTAGTAGTAGTATAGAAGTATATAGTGGAAATTACTGCCACTGCTTAATAGTTGTTAATAGTTTGCGATCCGGAGAGAGTTTTGCAGCAGGAACAGTGCCCAGACTATGTTTAATGACAGGTGGGCTGATTTCTCATAGGACTATAATTCAATCAAATTACCTTAATTAGATCAGGCTATTTTAAGTCAAAACTTATGATCCTATAAAGCTAATTTGCTATCTGCACAACAGCTCTACATGTTTTTCAGCTGCAAGTTTGTACATTTTAAATTTGGAAATATCCGGCTTCACAGAGCTCAAATAAATATTGTGTGAATTCTGCTTTGTGGTGAAAATTACTTGAAATATAACCTTGTTACTCCTTAGTCTGTTTTGTCTTCAACCACAGAACAGCTGTGCCATACAGTATGTGACTTTGCAGAAGGGAGTAAAGCCGTTTTTAATGCATTAATGACAAAACCTTTCATCTCTGTATCAAACAACACATTGTTCAGCAGACCTGTATCCCATAAAAAGCTAGATATTCTGTTACTTGTTTACACTGGCTTCAGTATGTTACCACTAACCATATAAATGCTGTTAATAATATGTCATTAGATATAAAATTAGAATAAAGTACAAGTGAATATAATAACAATATCAGAACAGAGATGTGATCACTGTGGGATTGTTTGGTGTATTTAAGTGACATTGGATTTGTTGATGTTATAGGAAACAGGACTCCACTATGACCGCTACCTCAGGGAAGTCATCGATTTTCTAGAAAAAGATCAGCATTTCAGAGAAAAACTCCACAATACAGACATGGAAGACATCAAGGTATTGTGTGCTTTCACTTGTCCAGCAATACATTTTCTTGGAAAATAATAACACTCTATCTAGACTTCTCCTGTAATTTCAGTCCACTGTACGATTCATTTTAAGTTTAAGAACAATGATAAAGGTATTTTAGTGGAAAAAAATATGTGTTCTGCTACAACTTTAATATTGAATACTGTTGTAATTATTTACCATATAGCAAGGTAAACTGGCCAAAGAGTTGGACTTTGTCAGCCATCACGTCAGAACAAAACTGGATGAGTTGAAGAGGCAGGAGGTAAACCGGCTCCGAACCCTGATTAAGGCCAAGCAAGACCTTGAAGGAGGGAATGGTATGTTGTGTTATAGTTTATATTTAATCTATCTATCTATCTATCTATCTATCTATCTATCTATCTATCTATCTATCTATCTATCTTAGGTAAATGAATGTATACTGGCTTAATGTTATGTTATATACTATATGGATATCCAGTATTTGTGTTTTTATTTATATTTTCGTTTACCCCCACTAGACATAGCTGTGGACCACCAGGCTCTGCTAAAACAGTTTGAATACTTGAACCACATGAACCCACATACATTTGAAGTGGATGACCTGGATCGGCTCATCAAATCGGTAAACCTCTTTGCTACGTTTCACACATTAACAAAAATGCTGTGTGTTTTGCTTCATTTGAAAAAAAGGACCACACACAACTGTTATATTTATAAGCCACAAGTCACTGCAACACCTTTGTGAACTGTGGTCAGCTGTGAATTGTCAACATCCGGGAAGGAAAAGAAAGCAAACAATAAATGTAGAGTGCACATTGAGTCAATATAGAAGTCTGCAGCTACTCCAGACAGTGTCATGTGATCTGCTTTTTATTATCAGCACCTACTGTCAATTACTTTCTTTTCTTTTTTTTCCTCTCCTACCGATTTAAAATGTTTCTGCCATAGTTTATATTTAAGGTCTGATTATATGTCAGTGCTATTTAGCAGTTGACTTGGATATCCCTGATCCCAGAGCTCACCACAACACACGAACACGCTTAAGACCTGCAGAATTAGTCACAGCAGTAAAGTCACTTTGACAAATGTATTCAGACAGAAAGAAGTTCACTGTGAAGGATTACTTTTATTTAGGTCGGTACGTTTAGGTACGTTTTTTTTTTTTTTTTTTTTTCATTTACATAAAAAAAAAATTCACAATAACAAAACGAACAAAACAAAGATAAGAGAAAAAGTGATAAGATATATAAACAAAACAATTAATATATCATCATTCTTTCCTCTATCCCTATCTGTTTCTCTTACAAAGTATTTAATCTCTCTTTTATTCTCTTTTGTTTTCTTTGACTGAAAAATGAAGCACATTGATTTTCATAACAAACTGAATAGCTGCTTGAGATCGATAAAAACATTTAAAAACACTGTATGCTGTTTAAGTGTGGTAAATTGGTTCAGGTTCCAAGTTATAACCCAGGATCAAATATTCACATGATCTAACAAGAGAAAAAACTGTAATTGTCCAAAAAGTATTAAGTAGGACAGGTAGGAATATTAACTGTAGATTTTGATCAAAGTACATTTCAAACATTTGAAGTAATTTTGTCCTCTACATCAAGGCCACTAAAGATCTGGAGAACTACGACAAAGAGAGACATGAGGAGTTCAAGAAGTATGAGATGATGAAAGAGCACGACAGACGGGAACACCTGAAGACACTGGATGAGGATGAAAGACAGAAAGAAGAAGAACACTATGAAGAGATGAGGAAAAAGCATGCTGACCACCCTAAAGTCAACCATCCAGTAAGTAAGATTTTGTCAGACAGACATGACACATTTTGCTTATGAAGAGAAATTCTTTTCTTTAGTGTTTTGTATTTTTTTTGTTCAGATTTCAAGAGTTGCAGTTTTGCAAATTTTAGATTTTTACATGATGTGCTTTTGGTCTAGGTGCATTTTCGTAATTTATATGTAAACTCTCTACTAAAAGGTTTAACTGGGGAGTAATTTATCCAACTCTAATTCAAATGTGATGCTTTTTCTTTTGCTATTCAGGGTAGCCAGAATCAGCTTAAGGAGGTGTGGGAGGAAGCAGATGGCTTAGACCCGGAGGATTTTGACCCCAAAACCTTTTTCAACCTGCATGGTAAGAACTTTAGCCATTTTCAAGTGTTAAAGATGGGAAGGATGGTGTTCATTAATCCAGTGCTACATAATCTGTATTGTCAAATATAACAGAAAATAGTGTATTTGTTTAACACATTGTCTTTTTCATGATGCAGATACCAATGGAGATGGTTTCTTTGACGAACAGGAACTAGAGGCACTGTTCACCAAGGAGGTAAAGACATTTCATCTGAAAATGTATGTTTGTTTCAGTGAATGGTCTATTCATTGACTGTTGGTCTGTGTGATTTCAGCTCGAAAAAATCTATGACCCAACACATGAAGAGGATGATATGGTGGAGATGGAGGAGGAGAGGTTACGTATGAGAGAGCATGTTATGAACGAGGTACATTAATTTACACTCAGGACTCTATTTTTATGTAACTGTTTGCTTTGCATAAACAACCCCCTCCATCTATTAACGAGTGTCTGTATAGCATATATAATCTGTTCCTTTGTATAAAGCTCTTGTTGCTCCTGTCTTCCTCATAGGTGGATTCTAACAAAGACAGACTGGTCTCTTTAGATGAGTTCCTGGTTGCTACAAAGAAAAAAGAATTCTTGGAGCCAGATAGTTGGGAGGTGAGACACAATCTCTGACACTTTATCTTGTTGACATTATTTCAAAGTGTAAGCAGAAGTAGGACGATCCTAAATGGTGTCACATCCACTTTGTGTTCTCCAGACGCTGGAGCAGAACCAGGCTTACACAGATGAGGAGATGAGGGAGTTTGAGGAGCACCTTGCTCAACAAGAACAGGACCTCAACCTGAAGGCTGTTGACCTCCAGAAACAGAGAGATGAGCTGGAGAGACAACAGGAGCAGCTTAATGCACAGAAAATTGAGCTGCAACAGGTAAGGACATGAGTGGCACACTGTCATTTGAAATAATATTAGGAGCAGACGAGGCAAACTGCAGGTTTAAGGTGCCAGTATACCCAATCAGAACTGCTTGTTGGATAGTTGAACATCTTCAGAGACCCTCTCCTCCAACACACTGAATTTATTTATTTCTAGCATAATCTGACCCCTACGGAGCCCATAAAGGGACATGGGGAAAATAAAAAATATTAAATGTCTCATGCTCACCAGCAAGTATTGCATGCACGAGACAAGAGGAGACATTATGCATATATGGGTTCCCAATCCGACCATTTTTTGTGTATTATTTTATCATTATTAAGGCAAAAGAACTTGTGCTCACCAGAAAGTATCTCATGCTCACCAGAAAGAAACCAAAGTTGTTGTTTTTTTTTTTACCATGTCCCTTTACGGGCTCCGTAGACCCCTACTGTAACAGTGAATGTGCCAAATTGTTCATTTCCAAACCTGATGCCAAAGGTTTATTAGAAAATAGAAGTTCTATAGAATTGTCTTCAGAATAAAAAGACAACAAACATTTTCTTATCAGTAGAATCTCAGTAACTGACTAAAAATCTATTACTTTGGAGTGGACTACGTTGTGTTATTTACGCTATCAAATGAATGTGACTACACATTGTGCATATGCATAAAAATGTGAAATGGTTGTTCTTTCCAGGCGGTTGAGCATATGGAACGGCTGAAATCACAGAAAGTAGAACCCCCTCCTGAGGTTCATGGTAAGTTGCACCATTTCATTTATTTTTGTGAAATTTGATTTTTACAGGCTGACGTCTGAGAAATGTAAAATGGCTTCTTTGTTACAGTTGAAGGAAATTTTATCCCAGAGGTACATGCAGATGACTTCCAGTTACATCCTGACCAAGCAGCCCAACTCCAAGAGCATCAACCTGAAGCCCATGCCCAGGATCTTCAAGATACACCCCAGGAACATAATAATCAACAAAATCAAGACCCACAAGGCCAACAAGGTCTCCCCCAGACACACCAGGATCTGCCACCGGGTCACCAAGAAGCCCCACAAGGCCTGCAAAACGTGCCATAAAAATGCAGTCAGAACTTGAGCCTGTACAACCTTACACCCAGACTTTTGCAGCCCCTCTGGTCCAGCGTGCAGAGGAGCAGTCCCTGCAGATGATTAGGCCTCTTTAACCAGCATGACTTAGGGGGTTTGGAGGACTCTTGGGATGAAGGAGAGCAGCACAAAAGGAAATTCCTGTTAAACTATACCAGTGTTCGATAACTGTCATTCTTGAATTACATAAAGGAAAGTAAAATGAGCAACCAAGGACATGCATTTTAACACTACTTGCATTTTCAAGGAGCTGAGTTTGATAACTGATTATACAAAAATATAATTTTGTGGAGCTTTCATGGCCTACTGTTTGCTGTTGAAAGTAAGAACCTCTAAAACGACAACCTGATGATTTTCATCCACGAGCCTGTTGGATACATACAGTGCAGCTGTTGAGGGGAATAAGGTGTAAAAAGTTTTTTCAGACTTATAATTTTTGACTATGGATTTTCTGACTGAATTATAAATATACACATGAACATTTCAAACAAGAGTTAAGTGTTTATTTTACGTGTGACTTGTTTGCAGGGTTTTTTCTCTGGATAGCACTACATATTTGAGAAATTTAGTGAGATATCTTTTTTTTTAATGTTTTCTACAATTTACATTGAACTTAAATTGCAATAGAGGCACCATATCTTTATACACCATCTCAGTGTTTACATTGACCATTTACATTTTATATCCATTATCTTCAGCTGCCACTGTTCTAAAATATTCCATATTTGAACCAACCAATAAATCAATGTAGCCCATGTTGCTCCAGAGACCTCATACTTGTGTCAAGAAATCATTTTACAGATGTTTCTGCTGCTTTCTTAATGTTAATTGTGGTTGCTGTCATAACCTGTGTCAGCTGTTTACCTACATTGAAACACTACTATTTCATTGTGTGTAGTCGGAATATTTTCTCAACTGTAGGAAATGTGTGCTCTGCCAAAAGAGATGAGTAATGGAGTTTTAAAATTGTCCACATTACAGTTTTTCTCCAACACTTGAGGTTACAATATATGCAGGTATTCGGTTCTTAAAATAAAGATAGACATGAAATCACCCCCCAAACAACAAAAGTTTCCCCTCCATTTCCTTACAGTCAGAGATGCTTATAATACTACTTGCAGTATGACTCTACAACTATCAGATTTGCAAAGCAACCCGATTACCATACAGAGTTGGCAGATGGCAAACATCTCAAATATTCAGCTGCTTTCTTACAGTATAATGGGGCATTTTAATTTTGGTCTGTTGTTCTTATTAATTGTGTTTGTGGCACATTTATTTATGAGTTGATCAATGAGTTGATTTTTGATGTTAAATAGAACAGTTTGGGTGTTGAGAAGTTCATTCAATTAAGCTGTAGATCTTTATTATGGATGTCTTTGATCACAATTGTCTGCATCAAAGTATTTTGTTGAGGCAGCTGTGGGATTTGTTGAACTAGATCAGTCAACTCATTAGAAAAAAAAAAGGCAAAACAACAGCTGAGTCTGGTATTACTACTGTCTCAAAAAATGCAGCAGTCTGTCTCTGTTGTCTGTTAAATCAAAAGTGTGATCACATGAAAACCTCTACAGTACATTTGGTTTTTGTTTTTGCATTCAGTTCACATCACTGTATTTGGCACTAGAAGTATATTACTAATTTGAGGAATTTCATAGTATGGCATACTTTTTTTCCCAATTCTCCATTAGGTATGATTACACTCCAGGTTCCATCTTGTGTTTTCAATGCTGTAATGCTGTGGTTTCTTTTAGCTAGCAGAGTGGTCATACCATACCGGTTTTGAGGTGTTTCCATTGCATCCTGTGAATGAACAGGTCTGCCTTATTGTGGTTCAGTTCATACAAAAGTTAGACGTGGAATATATGCTTTACTCTTTTTGTTGTGTCATTAGTTTTTGTGCCAAGTGTTTTCTTTGATACAATACTGCATCATAATTTGCACAAAATGTACAGGTGCTGTTTTCAGATTGCTTGCTGCTGGATAAAATAATCATTTGATGATTCTGTACACCTCAGTTCAAGATAATAAAAACAGTTATGACCTTTCAGATTATGCAACAATTTGATCACTTTCTCAATGATCCATCACAATGTGTACTGTAAAATGCCAGAATTCATGTACTACAAGCTATTAAATGTTGAAGAATGAAAATGCTGTAAACAACATATAGATCACCATTACTATATAAATGTATGCCATCCATAATCATAATAAGACATCTATACCTATTTAATTACAGGATTACATTGTTATATAAGGAGCACACAGGTATAACAACTAGATTTGTCACCTTAAATCCATACCCGAGCAAAAAGATCCAAAGCAAAGAAATGATCCACAAACAGCAGGTAATAGAACACAACTTTATTGAAACAGTCTCAACTAATAACATCAGCGTACAAAGAGGTGATGGCGCGAGAGGTAACAATGGGGTAAATAAAAATAAAATAAACATTAAATGTTTTTATGAAAACTATAGGATCAAGAGGAAAAAACGTTGCTGACAGCACAGGGCAGAAGAAAATAATCATCATGGAATCAGATCGACAGTGGCAGGGTATTTTTTGCATTTATTTTGTACAAAAAATAAATTAATGAAATCTTTCAAGTTTACAGGAATATCTATTTGTTGTTTTATACCACACAGACTTGCTGATAATCCTACATTGTCGTGAAGTTCAGCGTTTTGTGTTAAAACATTAAGAGGATCTAGACAGACAAAAGCAGACTGAGTGATAAGTAGGCTAGGAGTTAAAAAAATAAGATTACCAATGAGAAACAAAAAATTGTTATAAAAGTGAGCTGGGGCGAACACATTCAAAAATCCTGAATGTTCCAACGTGGCGCGACTTGACGGTCCTTAGGATCTTTTAGGATCTCATTGCTTGAGCGTTACCTCGAGACAAACCTCGTGGTCCTTGGGCAGCTCCCCGTTTGTAGCCTTGCTGATAGCCCTCCTACAAGAAACCACAGGCATTTTATATTAACAAGCACTGAATCCTTCAATATCAATAATGAGAATGGTCATTTATTATATGAGCTTTTTGGTACATGATGTTTATTTAATAATCAAAAGGAAAACTTACCCGCTGGTAGGTGCTATTTGAATAGTCCCGGGGCGTGTTGTATTGGGTTTGACCATAACCACTGCTGGGAGCATTTGAGAAAGGAGGGCGATAACCTTCATATCCACCTGACAACAAAAAACATTATAGAAAATTTTGAATAATGACCTTAGTGGATTTTCACCTGATAACAACAATGTGTATATGATGTATATAATTATGTCAATACAATAAATAATGAGGTTACTGCATACATCTCTAAAACAGTTTGATGCATATACAGTACCTCTGAATCCATTAGAGGACCCTCGGTAGCCGTTCATCATGCCACGGGGGTTCCTAGGTCCACCCCTGGGCACGGCTCTGCTGTTATAAAAAGACTGGCCCGACTGTCCAAATCCTGCACCTGGTGACGTCTCTTCATGTCCGCCTGTTGAGGGCATGACCTGGGCTTGGGGCTGGAACCCAGCAACAACTGAACAGAAGCAAATGAGACAGAAAAGTCTATGATGCACTGGTGAGTGTTTTGCAGTGTAGATTTAAAAAACAGTACACTTCTGTAAACGGAAAAATAAAAATAAAAATCTTGAAACTACTACTTTAGTTTTATTGTGCCAAAGAGATATTTTTGTCTTGAAGCATGGTGAAACTAAACTGTCCTTTAACGGACAATTAACATATATATATATATATATAGTTCCAGCAACATTAAAAATATATTTTGTGGCTTCAGGGGCTCCATGCTAAACAGAAAATGCACACAAACTTTAGGTTTATGTAAATGTTTCCTCATGATACAAAAAGGAGCCAGTAGGCTTTCCAGATTCCATTTCTTTAACGTTCACACCCACTGAATACAGTGATTAGTCAATTGTGTGGAAAAAGAAGAAAATATTCAAGAGTTTGAACATCTCTCAAGCTCTCTCTTTTATCATTCGTTATACCAATTCTGTCACTTTTGACACTACCTGAAAATGTGGTGAATTCAGACAGTATTTCATATTAACTGGTAAATGTTGACCATCAACTTGCCCTTGTAGTGCCAGGTCAATGTAGCTGTGATGCCAAACAATTTTGACATCTTGATTTTTTTCCCAAACATCAAACAAACCATCTGTCATCCCATCTCATCCCTCACCCGACTGTAATGTCTCCTGTGGGATGTCAGGCTGGTCTACAGTATTCTCTGACTGGCTGGTAAAGCCTTGTCCATAGCCACCAGGGAACTGGCTTGGCTGCTTCAGAGGATCTGCTTGGCCATCAGTGGCGGGGGGTACAGGTGCATTCAGGTTAAACACCTAAAAAGAGGGAAAGAAAACATTTCGGTATTTCTTTCTACATCCAAACAATATTAAAATCACAATGTCCACACAAGTTCCAGTGTGATCAGATGATGATATAGTATAACAACAATAATAGTAATAATAATTGTTAAGTTACAATAAGGTCTTACATAAAACATTCAGAATTATGAAAGTCTATGTGGCTTAAGACAAAGAGGTGTTCAGTGGGGTAGAAGAGAAGAAGAGCAGGACAGGATTGGGAAAGGGACGTGTGTAATTGTTCACCAATGGTTCTTATGCTGTGACTTTTTTGCAGTGTTAAGTAGCCTGTATTTGTATTTTTATGGCCTAAGCTAGTAAATCCAAGGGTGGAATCATTTTCCAACACTGTTAATTATATAAGTCTGAGGAGGTGCTGTGTTTATTAACTGGACTCAGATACAAAGCATACCGCTTGCACTGACTGGAAGGGTGCTGCGTTGACATTGATGCCTCCTGTGTGGGTGGGTTTGGAGACAGGTGGGAAGGCAGAGGACAAGGAGCATGGGGCAGGGGACTGCTCAGAAGACAGAGACATCGAAGCCTGGTTGAATAGGGGGAGGGGGGAGAGGTTGAAGGAGGGAATTCAGGAGGGAAGAAAAGGAGGATTGAGGAGAGGTGAATGGGAGAGACAGTAAATGTTTGTGCAAACCAATGCTTTGATTTTTGTTCCTTTCTTAAAGCTCCCTTTAGCTTTATGCTCATATTCAAATGTATCAAATGACTCTCTGTAATACACAGTAGATGTGTATTACATTCTACCTTTTTTGCCTCCACTCTACTTACTTGTGAGGATTCCTGTGGTCCAGGCACTGAACCTGTTTGAGGAAGTCTGGACTCTGGGTGTGCTGTTAGGAATATAAAGAGAAGTGTGTAAGAAAATAAAGTCTTCCAAACTGGTCTGATACCCTAATAGAATTATTTAACCAAGTTAGGGTGTTTTCAAACCTTTGTCTGTTTGAACCAGACTCAATTTGTTTGGATTTGTTCTGAAAACAGCAGTCATAACCTGCACCTGGTTTACAGATCAATTTGACCCCATCTCCAATGCATACTTTGCAAGTTTAAGGTTAGTGGGATGTAGATGAGTGAAGTTAACAGCTGATAGCCAGAAAATGAATTGAAGTCTGACCTGGACTAGCAATTAAGCATGTTGCCATCTTTGTATTTGGGCAGATAGGACCTTTTTCAAGCATTTATGTTCTAAGAACCCACCCAGACACATCTGACCAATGAGCAAAGTGAAAGTTCTCATGTGGCTTGAGTGATGCATTTTGGTTGGCTTCAAAAAACATTTCTATGTGATAAGAAACTGAATAAAGAGGAAATCAGAACAAGTTTACCACCTCCTCCACTGATTGGACTACTTGGACCAGAGTAAATAAACTCCAGGTTTGAAAACACCCATAAGCCCTGTTTCGACCAAGAGGTCCAGGTACTTTGGACCCAGAGGAACTAATCCCAGGAACTACAGTTGGAATTTTAAGTCCCTGTTTGTGTTTCCACTGCATCTGAGGAGCCGGGTAGATCAGGCAAATTAGACCCATGAGCAGTTAAAAAATTAAAAAATGACTTGAAACACAGTATTCACACACACGGGGGAAAAAAACACACAAACTTGTCCTGTTATTCTTTGCATTTACTGCTGCATGGGTTGGATGTAATGAATGAAAAGGGAGGAATGCAGAGGAGAATGAAATTAAGAGCTTCTGTTTCTACACTAAATCATCAGCTGTTTGAAGGTTACATGAGCTTAAGAACATAACCATGAAAGAATCCGAAAATAACTATTTCTCTCATTCACTGCTTTGTTCTCCCTATCGCACATGCTGTCAGCTTGCTTAAGTTCTCTTTTTCACTTGTCCCTTGTGCCGTCAACAAAGTCTAACATTACTTTTGACATCATCAAATGGAGAAATGTCCTCCCCTTCCTGCAAACTCTGGCCCTATTGTTCCTGTACTTTTCAGAAGGATTACTCCCCAAGCATGATCTTTTTCCGGGGTAAAACAATCTCCCTGAAACATAGTTTAGACCCTGGTGCCTCCGGTGGAAATGCAGGTAAAGGAACTGAGTTCCTCTGAATGTTCTTAGTCCCTGGGGAAAGTTCCTGTGGCCGAAACACGGCTTTAAAAAAATGATTTTTCATAATAACCAGATGCCAGACAAATACCAGACAGTGAGAGATGCTGGTCAGAATCAAGGTAAATTAACTGTGCTCACATGAAGCACAGCCCAGCTGCTGGAGGTCAACAGTCTGCCCAGGCTTCATCGGCTGGGCGGACACAATAGCTGGATCAAGAGCCTGGCCATCGAACTCCAACATGGAGTCCTGTGGGACCAAAGAAGAAAAGAAGAGTAAATGTATAGTTACGGCATGGCTCAGATTGTGCAGTAACAAGTAAACTGGGACACTACTTTTTGACTGAAATATCTCTGTTCGCTCTCCCATGTTAGTAAGCATGGAACTACTATATATTTTTGATTTGCTTGTGAAGCAATTAATACACACTTTTAACAGTGTACTTTATGTTGTGCTCTGACAAAGGAATCAATTAAGTTCTAAGTTAATGAATAACTAACAAACGGGTGAAATCCATGATTACTGACAGGGAGAAGCAGAACACACAATATCCACAGCTGAGCAGTAACTATCATGAGCTGAATTACAGTGCATGCTGGACCTTCTCACCTGCATGAAGTTGTACGTCCCTTGCATCTGAGCCATTAGGTCCTGCACCGCCTGCTTTCTGACCACTGGGTCGTTGGCTGGTGGGGGGGAGACATGGTTCACAGTAACGGTTGGTTCTGGAGCCAACTGGGCAGGGGGCTGGTGCTGCAGGGAATTCACCATCTATTCAACAAACAGACACAGGTTGTGAAGGGGATTATAGAGTGCACTCCAAATATATAGAATACTGAAGTGATACAGCAGCTCAAGCATACCTGTGCCTCCACTGTCCACTCCTCTACTTGGTCTTTGTCTGTGCTGCTGTATGTGGTTTCTGGAATGAACTGTCTGTTTACAAACTGTAACATAAAAAACATACTGTAAGTGTAGTCTGACAAAAAAAGGAAACAGCTTTTAACTGCAAAATCAGAATGTTCTTATTGCTGTATATTTACAATCTCACCTCTGTGGTCTCCATTTTCATTGGCTCTGTATAAATTTCAGTAGCTGTTCCTTCTGAAGGAAATAAGCAAAGTAAAGATAGTTTTGTCACTGGGTTTACTGACAGACATCTGTTAATGTATATATTTATCATTCTTGATGAATCTGAACAATTATTTCCACAATTACACGATTGGTCTATTAAATGTCAGAATATGGTGAAAAAAGATCAATCATTGTCTCTCAGAGCCAAAAGATGTCCCAAAAATGTCTTTTGTTTTGTCCCAACCAACAGTCCACAACCTAAAGACATTTAATTTACATCACAGTGGACTAAAGAAACCAGTAAATATTCACATTTGAGAGGCAATCAAGGAATCAAGAAAATATTTTCTTTAAAAAGAAAAAGAAGAATGAAAGCGATTATCGATCATCCAAAAAGTTGCCAATTAATTTTCTGTTGATTTATTAATTGCTGAAGGTCCAAATATGTTTTGTTAGAGAGGTTACCAGGTTCTGATGGCTGCTCCCCAGCGTTAGATTCAGCCACCACAATCTGCTTCTCCTGTTCTTCCTCCTCCTCACACGTGCCATTCTGATGAGTTTGTGCTCTGTCAAAGTAGCCACTCAGCAGCACCTTGTCCAGAGTCTCCTTCAGTGACTTATCTGGAACAGAGATAATAAGAGAAATCAGAAATATACCTTATTGTTAAATTAGACAATAATTAACTGTGTATCAAATAACATGAAACATAATCTTAGCAATGACAGTATTGATTGATTATGTATTGCAATGTGTAATACATACAGTATACTAGGGGTGTGACGAAAACGCGATGATATTTCTCGCCAAAGTGAATTTTGTCTTGCGAAGCTATAATTAAAGGTGCGCACCAAAAAAAAAAAAAGACGCTTGGTTTTCTATCGTTCATTCGCAGACCATGTCTTCTTTTTATAATGTCACGTGTGGATCATAAACCTTGTTACAGCTTCTACCTGTTGAGAATATCTCAGTCAGAAGTAGGAGATGAGGAAAGGAGCAGCGGTAAATTAACCTCAGGTCTCTACACTGAGCCTTCCATAGCGCTAATGATGCAAAAAGTTGTGAGTCACACTACCAAATTATAACAAGTTGTTATAACATGTTGTTCTACTTGTGTATTTATGTGATACAGGACTGTGTTTTTATTATCAATATCTTATAATTTGTGATAATTGGATTCTTTATCTAATTTATATTTGTATATTAGAATTGTTTCTACTCTTTATAATTTACTTTTTGGTATTTGTGATTGTATCTAACTTTTGTATTTATGGTTGTTATTTCCATAAATACCAAAATTATCCATCTATAAAATATCTATCTATATGGAGAAACCTTTTACAGTGCTGCATACTGCATAGGATATGATGAATTTCCATTTTGTGAATAAAAGAACAGTCATTTATTTCCTCATTGAAGTTTTCTTAAAAGTATAGTTAAAATCTCATCTCGATCTCGTGAACCCAAAATCGTGTCTCGTCTCGTGAGCTGAGTGTATCGTCACACCCCTACAGTATACAAATATATTTACATACACACACACATACTGTATTAGTACAATACAGAACTTTAAAGAGCTTTACATCAGCAGTAAGTCAATGTTCCATGAGCCATGAAAATACTTACATGTGGTTCCTGCCACAGCCTTGTCTCGGCCCTCAAGCAGTTCCCACAAGTGTACGGAGGCCTCTTCATACTGATCAGTCAACCTGCAAGTCACACAACAGGGCAAATATACTCATACAATTCAACCTTGCTCACAGAACCAATGACAAGATTATGAATCCTCACAGATTTCCTTTTTTTGCACAAAATATTATGAAACCACTACACATTACTTACATACTATATACTTATTATATAATCTTAAATATTTGTAGCACTAAAAAGTACCCCATACCTGACATCATAGTTCCTATCGGGTCCCACAAGTTTGTACAACTCGTCAAGAGATGTGAGATCAGCATCAGTTAATAAGGGGGAACCTGATGCATCAGGCCGTTTCAGGTCCTGCCTTACATTGTCATCTCCTAACTGGTCCAGTAAAAACTGCAGCTCCAATACTGTCTTAAGCCGCCGTTGCTCCCCCTCCTCCCGCTGAAGCTGCTCCCGTCTTGCAGTCTTCTTCACTGCCTTTTGAACCTGAAAGTCAGACATGTTTCTGAGCATTTTGTTTCACAAGGTTTCTCAAACAAATCAATCAACTTTATTTATCCCCGCAGTTTGCAGCCTCAAGTCACATGGAGAAAAAAAAACAAACAAAAAAAACACATACAGCATCCGCTCACCACCACAATACACCACAATCGCTGCACTTGTAAAATCTAGAAGTCTAGGAATGTCAGTGAGCAGGGTCCTAGAAGTCACCCCCCTGTTCCCTCAATGACTTTTGATATTTCACACTTTCCTGAGTCAGACTGTAATGTAAATTCTTATCATGTTCACAAAGGCTTGTTATGTATCTTCAAGTCCTTTGAGAGAATTTTTACTGAAAAGATAGTTAAAGGTTTGCATAGATCATAAGAGCAAGTGTACCTCAGCACTCACCTCTTGGCCCAATGCCAGGAAGCTCTTCTGCAATTCTCGAGCGAACTCGAGGTTGTAAGTGATCTCTTGGTACTTTGTCAGCGCATCCTTCGGGTACATCATGCAAAGAAAATTGAAATTGAGATTCGTGTATTATCTAAAAACTGTATTTTGCTCTAAAAGAGCAAGATGCAGCAACAGATAAAGAGGCACTGCCTTCCAGAAAGCATGCTAACATTGATAGGATTTAGATACAACAATACAAAAACACATGTTATTGTATGTTTTACTAGTTATCATTGTTAAATTATGGTGAAAATAATTGTATTCGTATGTCAACATAAAACAAGGCCCCATGTACATACCAACTGATCCTGATTCAGGCTTTCTCCCTTATTCTTCTTTGCCTGATAGTCATCCAGTTTGGACTGTAAAAGTATTAAAAATGTCATATGTTAAAATTAAGTTGAGATATTGCAAATGGGAGGAAACACACACGAATGAAAGGTACGAAAAGAATTTAAAAAGTCATCCTTGCTTAAAAGAAATAATAACCCCTAACAGTGAAAGTATTGCTTATTAGCATGGTTTTATATGTGAAGGCAAGCCTAGTCAGAAAAGATCCATCATATTTTAAAAAGTTAATTCAAAAGTTGACTAGAGGAACCTACTAGACTAGATAAACCCACAGCATGATCTCTAACCTATATCCTAACCTATATGATGTTCTTATAAAAATTCAGAGGACCCCACACAAAGCATTCATAAAGAAAATATCAATCTTATATTCAGACGATCATACTCTGTCTCACACTAACTATGCAATCTTCATTCTTGTTTATTTATAGTACTAATGCACTTTGTAGTCACATTTATATTTATTCTTTATCTTTGCACTAAATATCACCTGATTTATACTGTTTGATGTACTGTTGTGTTATATGTGCCTTGTAAGGTGTCCTTGAGTGCTTTGAAAGGCACCTTTAAATAAAATGCATTATCATTATTATTATTATTATTATTATTATTGTTATCATTATTATTATTATTATTACATTCGGCCTAAGGTTAATCAAGAGAGAATGACGTGAAGACCATTATTTAATATTTAAAACACTAGAGATACCTTTTTCTTTTCCATGTTGCGAACCTTCTTGTCAATCACACCTAGAATCTGCTTCATGGTCTCACATTGACTTCCATTTCCCAGGTCTGGACTGGCAGACTGGACAGCGTTGTTGCCAACCATTGCTGAAGGCATCTATATGGGAAAGAGAGAGAGGAGGGACATGGAATTTTTTGGTTCAAATTATTTTAAAGGATCTTCTACATCTACTTAACTGCATCAGCCACAGACTTAGTCAGTATTATAAATTGTTCTTATGGCAAATGTTTACTTTGTGGCTATTTACAACTAGAGAACAAACTAATTAATATAAATAGTCAAGTGTGCACATCTTCTTTACCACATTGTTGATCTCAGATTGTTTTAGTTGATAGAAAAGGATGGGCAGTTTCACTTCCATGTTAGTCTCCCTTTAAATACCACTCTTTAAAACACACCTTACAACTGAGTTATTGGATGGGAAAAAATATGCAATCTACACAGTGTAAGACAGGTGACATTTTTTTTTTTTTTACAACCAGGTTGGAAACAGAGAAACAATACTTGTACAAAAGGTGATGTCACAGGTAGTACTCAAATCTCAAAGATTTTAGAGTAATTAGTTTGGCTGATGAAGGAGGTGGAGTCATTTTGCTCATGGATTTACACATGTCTAAATGATTTGTATGAGTGTATTAACAGTATTATTACTGTATAAACAGCTTGTACTGGGTAACAAAAAGATAATGCCATTATATGATAAATGTGAATTAAAGCTATGTATGTTTGTCTAGTAATATAAAGTATGTGTGTGTACCTGTGTGGAAGAGGCCAAGTAAATATTGACTTATAAACTGATTTCTAATTTGGCTGCTACAAGAACCATTACCCTTATTTTTTCAGAGGGTGTCATTACATAGTATTTACTCCACTGACTGCCACCTGACGATAAGCTAATGAATCATCAGCTGATCATTTAAGTGTAATTGATCCTGAGGTTACCCATGACGATGTTACTCACTGTATCTAACCTTGATAACCTTTTGAATCTCGTTGCTTTTACTAACAGACCGGATTCACAGTCGTGCAGGATTAAACATCAGGATAATGGTGAGACTTTGACTATGAAAGGAAGCGATACAGACGTTATCGAGCATTTACCCGTCTTTGATTTGGCCTAAGAGACGAATAAAGCCGGCGTATGGTTACCTTGAGGAACAATGTGAAGTACTTAGTTGGTTGTGGTTAACTAAATGCACTGATTCTGACCTGAATGAGGAATCTGGCAGAGGAACTTGACTAAAGTAAAAAATATAGGCCCTCTTTTAAAAGTTAAAAACCTCCCGAGGAGACACCGGCTAGCGTCGCCAACAGATGCTATAACTGTTCATACGTAGCATTGACATTTCTGGCTTTATTAGTGAGCCAGCTGTTCGCTTGTCTAGGTTACTGTAAGCTCTCAAACGATAACTCAAATAAGGTAATATTTAGTAAGCTGCCAGCGCAGGTCTTAATCTCTCTGTCCCATTGTTAGCTGCAGGGCTAAGCTAACGTGCTCGGTAACGCTATGCGGCTAATACTCTCAACCGGATGTCACTTACTACTTAATAATCAATAAAACAAACATCTCTGGTGCTTTTAAATGAAACGATGTTACACGACGACTCTAGCAGTGGAAAACAAAGACCGTCTCAGGACGCTGCGACGGCTCGTTTTGTGCTCGTTTCGTCTCGAGTAAAATGACAAAAGACGATTTTATGAGGCACAAAGCTAACAGATTAATGAGTCATTTGTTGGCGATGACATGAATCCCATACCTTTATACTCTTTGTCTTCAAAGAGATTTCCTTTGACGGGGTTAACGTTAACTGTATAGGTGCAGTCTGAGTCTTTTACTTTGAGTGGTATTTTTCTAGAAGGATGCTCAGGCTCACACACCGGGCTGAGTAGCTGCTGCTAGCGGCTACAAGGACCCCACTACTCACCTCAAGACTGCCTGACAAGAAAACAAAGGAAAACGTCACGATGTTGTACGATGCTGCTGCACTTCAACCAGTGAGTAACTAGTTACATGTAGTGGCGTTATGTAATTAAAGTACAAAATAATTGTGTCTGTAATCTGTTACAGTTACTGAGAAAAAAAGTGTAATTAAATCACAGTTACTGATGAAAATGTTGATTGCAAGGGGGGTTACATAGACTGTATAAAAGGTTACATCTGAAGTCAGACCTTTCAGAGTTTGCTCAGAAACATGCTATTTAACATGTCACTGAATATAGCCTATTGCTATTTTTAATTCTCTGAAATAATTTTTTTAATATGTTATAAATAAATCATGACATGGGCTTATTTGGAGCACACATGGGTTTAAATGGTGTCTCAGTTTAAGCCCATGCCAGACTTTTGACTTTTTTCATAAAATATCTTTATTTTATATTCCAAAATCTACATGAACTAGTGAATACATTTTCAAATGAGAAAAAAATCTTGAAAAGAAATTATCTCCCTTATAAATCATGTCAAAAACTAATATTATTTATATTCTGGTCACTTTACCTTTAGGTAGTAGCCTACTCGTTTAGCACTTGTTTGTTTGTTTATTGTAGGCTATATGTTTAAGGGTTTCTGTTTTTTGTGGATTTTTTATGTAGTTATATCACACAACTTTGCTTCTGGTTGCTGCTGTAATAAGTGAATTTCCCTGTTGTGGGAATATTGTTATTTTCATAAATATTGAATTTATTAAAATAAAGTAAACCTACTGCCCAGATAGTAGACAATAGACAAACCTCGGACAAATTCACATTATTTTAAACACACAGAGGGCGTGAAGACAGGTGGAGTTCCGGGATTCCCCTCAGATTGGCACGTCATCAGGAGGGATTCCCACCCGATAAGGTTTTGACCGGCCCTAACTGCTCTACTGTTCTGCTATCTCCACTGTTGACGAGATGATATATGAGTTTCAGCATATGCTCTTAACTACACTGTGTGTGTACTTGCCACAGAAATGAAGACATCCTGTCAGGAAATTGGCAGAAGATGTTCTACTGCAACAACTGGGAACAAGGTTGGTTTTGTTCAAGTCTTACTATTGCAGATACTGGCCTTTATTGATTTGTATTATTTATTGATATTGACTGTACTTTTTGAACTGTCTTTCTTATTTTGCCCAAATTGTCCTTGTGATTTCAGTCAGGGCTCAAGAGCCAAAGCAACATGTGGATTCAGCAAGACTGCACACAATCTTTGATCTTTGGCTGATGGATGTGGAAGAGTTTTTGCCTTTCGGGTAAGTAGTTATGCACTTTATTATAATAATAATAATAATAATAATAATAATAATAATAAAGTTAAAAAGTGTGTTCACAATCACATGGCTAACTTTGGACAGTGGAGAAATTAAGAGTATCAATCAATCAATCTTTATTTGTATAGCGCCAAATCACAATAAAGTTATCTCAAGGCACTTTACACATAGAGCAGGTTCTAAACCGAACTCTTCAGGTTTTAATTTTAAAGAGACCCAACATTCCCACATGAGCAAGCACTTGGCAACAGTGGCAAGAAAAAACTCTTTTAACAGGAAGAAACCTCAGGCAGAACCAGACTCAAAGTGGGCGGCCATCTGCCTCGACCGGTTGGGGTAGAGAGGAGAGAAAGGGAGGATAGAATAGAGAAGCACAATGAAAATCAACAATGAAGCTAGTAGGTCCGGGACTGGCATCTCACTCCTCCATACAGATCTTCTCCAGATCCTTCAGGTTTGGGGCTGTCACTGGGCAATACAGACTTTCAGCTCCCTCCAAAGATTTTCTATTGGGTTCAGGTCTGGAGACTGACTAGGCCACTCTAGGACCTTGAGATGCTTCTTACAGAGCCACTCCTTAGTTGCCCTGGCTGTGTGTTTCGGGTCATTGTCATGCTGGAAGACCCAGCCAAGACCCATCTTCAATGCTCTTACTGAGGGAAGGAGGTTGTTGGCCGAGATCTGGCAATACATGGCCACATCCATCCTCCCCTCAATACGGTGCAGTCGTCCTGTCCCCTTTGCAGAAAAGCATCCCCAAAGAATGATGTTTCCACCTCCATGCTTCACGGTTGGGATGGTGTTCTTGGGGGTTGTACTCATCCTTCTTCTTCCTCCAAACACGGCGAGTGGAGTTTAGACCAAAAAACTCTATTTTTGTCTTATCAGACCACAATGACCTTCTCCCATTCCTCCTCTGGATCATCCAGATGGTCATTGGCAAACTTCAGACGGGCCTGGACATGTGCTGGCTTGAGCAGGGGGACCTTGCGTGCGCTGCAGGATTTTAATCCATGACGGCGTAGTGTTTTACTAATGGTTTTCTTTGAGACTGTGGTCCCAGCTCTCTTCAGGTCATTGACCGGTTCCTGTCATGTAGTGCTGGGCTGATCCCTCACCTTCCTCATGATCATTGATGCCCCATGAGGTGAGATCTCCAGACTGAGGGAGATTGACCGTCATCTTGAACTTCTTCCATTTTCTAATAATTGCGCCAACAGTTGTTGCCTTCTCACCAAGCTGCTTGCCTATTGTCCTGTAGCCCATCCCAGCTTTTTGCAGGTCTACAATTTTATCCCTGATGTCTTTACACAGCTCTCTGGTCTGGTGGAGAGGTTGGAGTCTGTTTGATTGAGTGCATGGACAGGGATGTTTTATACAAGTAACGAGTTCAAACAGGTGCAGTTAATACAGGTAATGAGTGGAGAACAGGAGGGCTTCTTAAAGAAAAACTAATAGGTCTGTGAGAGCCAGAATTCTTACTGGTTGGTAGGTGATCAAATACTTATGCCATGCAATAAAATGCAAATTAATTATTTAAAAATCATACAATGTGATTTTCTGGATTTTTGACAGTTGAAGTGTACCTATGATAAAAATTACAGACTTCTACATGCTTTGTAAGTGGGAAAAATCGGCAGTGTATCAAATACTTGTTCTCCCCATTGTAGATAGATGGATAGAGAGAGAGAGAGGAACTCAGTGCATCATGGGAGTGGGAGTCCCCCGGCAGTCCAAGCCTATAGCAGCATAAACTAAGAGCTGGTCCGGGACAAGCCTGGCCGGCCCTAACTATAAGCTTTATCAAAAAGGAAAGTTTTAAGCCTACTCTTAAATGTAGGGAGGGTGTCTGCCCCCCGGACCGAATCTGGAAGATGGTTCCACTGGAGAGGAGCCTGATAGCTGAAGGCTGTGCCTCCTGTTCTACTTTTAGAGATACTAGAAACCACAAGTAGGCCTGCATGCTGGGAGCGCAGTGTTCTGGTAGGTACATAAGGTACTATAAGCTCTTTAAGATATGATGGAGCCTGATCAAATGCATAGACTAGTTTTTCAGCATCATTTTGAGACAGGATGTGTCTGATAATGTCTGGCAATATTACACAGATGAAAGAAGGCAGTCCTTGAGATTTGGTTTATGTGGGAATTAAAGGACAGATCCTAATCAAATATAACTCCTAGGTTCCTTACAGGGGTGCTGGAGGCCAGAGTAATGCCATCCAGAGTAGTTATGTCATTTGATAGTGTGTTTCTAAGGGTTTAGAAACCCTTCCTGAGTTTAATAACAGGAAGTTGCAGGTCATCCAGTAAGTTATTTATAATTTTCCATTTGTACTACATGTTGATCAACTGCAGAACTGCAGAAGATGACGCAATTAATGGTATCACTCACCTAACTCTGAAACACCTTGAAAACCCAAAGGCCTATGCCCGTCTTTTGTTTATTGATTTTAGTTCTGCTTTTAACACCCTACAGCCTCACCTGCTGATCAAGAAGTTACGGCAGATGACCGTTAACCCTTTTATCATCAAATGGTTTTATTCCTTCTTAACTGACAGATCACAGCTTGTCAGAGTCAACAACACCCTCTCAGAGCCAAGGTTTATCAGCACTGGGGCACCCCAAGGTTGTGTTAGTTCACCTGTCCTCTTCACTATTTACACAAATGACTGTATCAGAGGCTATCCTGGGTATTATGTTTTCAAATTCTCTGACGATACAGCAATTCTCAACTTGCTGTACAAAGATGCTGACCCCTCATCATATTTCAATGAGGTTCAGTCTTTTGTTCAGTGGTGCGACGACCATCACCTCATTATTAATGTCAAGAAATGTCAACAAAGAGATGTTGATTGACCCTAAGTCAGTTGGTGACCACTCCCCGCTTTTAATCCATGATCAGATATCTGGGCATTCACTTGGATAGTCTGTTTAACTGGGAAGTTCATGTTGATATGTTGTGTTCTCTCCTTCAGCAAAGACTATACTTTTTACGCAGACTCAGGGTCTTTGGGGTTGACCAGAAGCTTATGTTTTTGTTTTATCAGGCTGTGTTGGAAAGTATCATCAGGTTTGGCATGTCAGCGTGGTATGGCAATCTCTCTGTTCAGGTAAAATCTAAACTTAATCGTCTGGTCCATTCAGCAATGAAAGTGATAGGGAGGACTGAAAACTCCTCTCTGCACTCCATCTATGAAGAGTCTGTCCTCAGACTGGCACAGAGAGCTTTTTCCGATCCTGCCCACATCCTCAATTCAGAATACCAACTATTACCATCTGGCAAATGTTACAGAACCCCCATTATGCACGTTTAACAAATTTAAATATTCATTTATCCCTACCTCCATTAGAATAATAAATAAGATTATGTAAACAGTGTGAAGTATGCATTATTGTCATGTTGATGCTCTGCTAGGATTGATGTAATCCCCTTACTGTTACCTTGTATGGAAATTTGTGGGAATGTGCAATATATGTACTTATTATATGTATGTATATGTGTGTGGGAATGTGCAATATGTGTACTTATTATTATTATTATTTATGTATTTATTGAGGCAACAGGTAGCATTGTATTATTTATTGTTGTGCAAATGTGCAATTCTGTTTTTTATATTGTATTATTGTTGTGCAAATGTACAACCTTACTTTTACTTTCTTTGTTCTTTTTAACTATGGCAGCAGCTTGTCTCAGCACTTGGAGTCCAAGACAAATTTCCCTTCAGGGACAATAAAGTATATATCTATATATCTATCTATCTAACTGGAACCTTTTCACATCCACATCTTGATGTACACTGGGGCCTGGATTATAACTATCATGTCCACAGGCCTGCAATGAAAAACAGGTATGGTATTTTAGTGTGTTAAAACTAATTAGCTTACTAAACCACTGACATGTATTTATAATTACAATTAGAAATAGAAGTACTACAAAAACTAAATTAGAAATGTCATCATATACAGTTTTTTGTGTTTTATCCTTTTTTTTTTTTAGGTAAGTCTGAAACAAAGAGCTTCAGTGTTTCCCACACATTCAAGAATTACGTCCGCCACGAATAGATTTTTCGGCTTTTGGCTCGCTCGACCTCGCTCATAAAAGCATAATAACGGGACTCTGTCTGTGAATGTAGCTTGTCGTAACAATTCCGGGGCAGTAGGTGGCGGCAATAAAACCAAAGAAGACGCACTTAATTCACCTGGTCGGCCAGAAGAAGAAGAAGATAGACAGACAGACAGACAGACATATATATGTCTTTGCTAGAGGCTATCTGCTGGTGTGTGGTGTGTATGAAACAGGAGGAGTTCACGGACGTAAACAAAACAGTCACGTGTCCCACAGATGCATGTGTAGGTCAGGAAGTGACGTGAAAGGGACCGTATATGGTTTGTTCCGTGTCTGTTTCCTTACGTGTTGGACTAAATACATGGACATATTGAGGAAAATATTTCGGTTTTATGGAAACGGATTACATATTTCACCAGAATGGATACTTGGCGAGCTGTACAGAAAGTCCTGAGTCATAAGATGATCGTTGTGGATAAAGAGAAGACTTTGAAGGTATGTAGGCATTATAGCTTTTCTTACTTAGCTGAGTGGCTAGCCGAGCTAACCGCTAATACTATTACAGCTGTGAGCAACCATATAATTCATGAGTGGTCTTGAATGAATCGGGAGAATCTAAGCTTTCTAACAATGTATGGCATGAATATATATGTTTAAGGGTTGATGTTTAAAACATTCAGAAGAACGTGTCGCTACCTCCCAACTTCCGGTCCGTCCCGTTAGCGGAACAGCGTGTTTTAAGTGTGCAGTTCCGATCCTTCATGTTGGCTGAAACAGACAAGTCACCCTCAAATATGCTGAAAACCATGTTGAAGTTTGGCCTGCAGTTAGTCTTCCCTAATGTGTATGTGGCTTTGAGGATGTTCCTTACGTTGCCGGTGACAAACTGTGGGGGGGGGAGCGATCATTTTCTCATTTGGGGAGAATCAAAAATGAGCTGAGGACCACACCACCACAAATAGATGCCTGTCCTGTGGGAAACACTGAGCTTATATGCTGTTGCAGTTTCAAAGGACAACAGTTACTTGCCAACCACGGGCCAGATGCCTATAGCTGATGACGAGGGGATGCCCAGAGTACTGCATCCCTCAGACCCTCGTTAGCATGAGTTTGTCTCTCGAGTTTCAGCCCTGACCACAGAGCAGCTCCTAGAGCATCATTTATAGCATACACTGAAGTCAGCAGGAGACTTGGAACGATAAACTTACATATTTTACTGCAGCAACAAACCTCAACAAGCCACCAGGGCACCTACACCAGACACTAGGAGCTGCACAGCAATAAGCAGATTCAATTTTAGGGGTGGGGGGAATCTCTCTCTTTATCTCTTTACCTCTCATCAAAGAGGAAGAATTGTGAAACATTTAAAGTTCAACTCGCTATCAAATGTACAGTTTTAATTGTAAACATAAAGTAAATAAAGAAACAAAAGAGTATGTCACATCTTATAGTGAATGTAAATTTAACATTACAAGACAGCTGAAAAGAGAGGCATAATATCTGAACAATGTAAGATCAGGAGTGGATTTACCTTTTAACAAACTCCAGTGTGCTTGCAGCTACCTCTTGGTATTACAAGTTAAACACATATTAGGTGATCAAAAGTACAGCAAGCCCTGCGATGAAGCTTGGTTGGATGCCTTCACAGATGACATGACTGTCAATGCTGATCATCCAATGTCCAGTCATGACTATGTCAAAATGAAATGATGAAATGTTGAGCACTATGGACATTTTCCCTTTATTACATGAAACAAATGAAAAATAATACAAAATAAAAAATAAAATAAAAATCCCTCAGGAATATATTTCAATAGTGAAGGACTTCTTCAGATACTGTGCCAGACTTTTTTTTTTATAAGAGTGTAAGAGACCTCTTTGGTCCCATGCTGTGAGCCATTATAGGCCACAAGACTGAAAAGTTAAATCTTAGTTACAATAAATTAGGTAAGGTGTTGAAGATGTATACAGACAGACAGACAGAAGTACAAATAATTCATTGTAATAGCAAAGAATCAGCAGTAGATGGTGCAAGTGGCAAATATACTGGAAGGGTCCCCCATTTAAAATGAAAAAACATGTGATGGCCAAGAGACTTAACTGTTATCTCAGATAGTCTTCTAGTGTGTTTGTCTTGCTATTGTTGAAATTTGGCGTTATTTACCATCTAGGGTTAGGGTTAGTAGTTTTCAAAATACAGGGTACAAACAAGTGGTAACCAGTAATGATGTGCTGGAATTAAATGAAGAAAGTGATATATGGAAGAGTACAAGAAAAGAGCAGAACTGGAGTTGCCTCAAATGTTTAGGTGATACTTTAGGGTAATTGTAATGACCAGGTTGTAATACATACATGCTACCAAGCCAAACATATTGAAGTACACAATTACATACACAAACAGTGGTATTACTGATTGAATACTCATTTCTTAAAATCAGCACAGTCAGTGTTTATATGAGTCAAAACTGGAAAATAGGGTTTATACATTATAAAATGCTGTGCAATTAGCATTTAGACATTTCTCAGCAGAGACTGCATTGATATTTCTTGCTAGCTCTCACGGTTTTATCCCAATATGGTATGTATTGAGAAACATATTTACATTGTGAGAGATCAGAGCGAAAGTTCAAATCTCACACATTTTCCATTATATGGGGAAAAAAACAGCAGATGAGAGCATCACTATTATCAAACTCTCAGAGCTTCAAACAATTTCAGTGAACTTTGACACTCAATTTTCACACCTCCTTTATGATCCGTGTGTCTGGTTCTCTGTCCAATGCTGGATATGCCTATAACTGGTGAGGTGGGGGTGTATGGGATCCTCGGCCTCTCTCTCTGATGTGGGCTGCTGAGTAATGGCCATACATCCTTCAGTGCTCTTCTCCTGCAGCACATCTGACTGGATTAAATATGTGCTGAGGATTTATTGGCTGAAAAACCACAAGAGCCCTACAAACACTTTGGCCCCAGACCATTTGTAGTACAGCCGAGGCAAGCACAAGAATTCATCTGCGATCCCTTTCTACCTCTACTCTCCCTTTCAGACTATGTATCTTTACATTTTTTCATCCATGACTTTTTCATCACACTTCTATTGTCTCAGACATTCCCAAAAGTGTTTTCATTTTATAATAAGACACAGCAAACACAGAGGGGAAATCAGCATCTTGGACATTTCCAGACTTTTATTTAAAGAAGAGGCTTTTTCCACTTGCAGCCTCTTTCAAATTAGTCGGGCAGCATTAATAATTCATGGCCCTGGTGTTACAGACAGATTACAAATCTCCACTAAACTACTATCATTATCATTATTACAGCCAGAGAATTATATTCACCATCATGCACAGATTGAGGTTTGATTTTGGAGTGTGGTTCAAGGGTGGATTTGTTTACACTGCAGTCTTTTGGGACAAACTATGATGATGAGTACCTCCTCTTCTTCCCATTTTTTAAACCAAATTTACCAGTTCTCACTGCGTGTATTCATAAGACCATACCATCAATGCCTTTGGTGATAGTGGTATTTTCAAAAATTCTCTATGACTTATAATGTGTTATGCCACAAAGAGGGGCTGTGAAATTGCTTTGTATTCATGAAAGTATGGACACAGTACAAGCTGACCTGATGTTCTGTAGGGGCTGGGGTCCTCTTTTGAAGATGAGCAGGGTAATCCTGCTGGTATTGAAGGCAGATACAAATACATCTGTGAACTGTGGCACAGGCTATTAAATGGCCTCTCACTCTCTACTGTAGATGTCCACATAATATTTATCATTTATTCTCTTTCATTGTTTGAATCCCTCACATTATGGTTTAGTTTAATCCTTGATCTAACAACATTCTCTCTCTTTCTGTCTTTCAGCTTTCTCATAACAAAATTGTGGGAGCATCTTATTATGACCCTTTTGAAAGTAGAATTGACTAAAACATGCTGTAATTATCCCTGTATAAAAAGATGTAGATCTGTTTGAGTGCAAAATGCTCACCTCTAGTTATAGATTCTTTATTATCCTTCAAGGACATTTGTTGCCACAGTCTGTAAAAAGCCTCACATGAATACATAGATACAGTAGACATCCATATACACAACTACATGAAAGACATCCATAAGGGATACAGCCACATTCATACAGACATCCATAGCACATATACACAACTTACCGTGACCACAGTATGATTTTTTATTGAGGAATATTTTATAACTTAATGTGACCATTTTAATGGATCCAAGGAACCCAATATCCAAATGGGATTCAATTACATATACAATGTATTAATGTAGAGAGAAATGGATGCAGCCAGTGATATGAATTATGTTTTTTTATGTAATTAAGTTGTGCATATGTCTGTAATTCATGCACAAATTAACCAATACAAGGTATGTCATTAATCCATTCAGTAAGTACATTGCACACTTCCATCTACTGCACACACACAGTACAGCACAGTACAGACTGAAAGGTTTTTGTTTATCGTTAACAGCTAGTGTGTCACAAATTGAAGGAGATTTAGAACAAGAACAAATCTTTACATATGGCAAACTATATATTTTTCTAACTTCGGAGAGCGCGTCTTTATTTCTAAACTGTGGTTTATAACACTCTCTGGAAGACAGAGCACAGGCATCTCTTATGAGTTTCAAGTGTTCTTGGTTTCCACTTACATGTGAAGGTTTTCTTTCATCATAAGGTCCTAGCAAGCAACACAGAAGTCAATGAACTCTATCAACCCATTTAAGAGATGATGGCTTGATTTATGTGACAGCTGGTTAAAAAGTGATGATATCAAGCTTCAGTTCAGAACATCTGCTTTGCATATTAGTTCAAGAACAGTAAGCAATGTTTGCTTTAAGTCACATTGCTAACAACTTAAGTAATGTTAAATATTAATAACGTCACAACTAAGATACAGGCCAGATTAAATGTGTATCCATACTTCAAAAAGATGGGTTATGAGTAATTGACTTCAGGCTTAATGGATAATCTATAGAAACAAGTCACTGAATTAGAGTAAAAGTAGCAGGTAAGACAAATGTTACTCCCCACTGTCTATTGATTATTACAAAAATAAACACATGTACCAATAGTAAGATATGATAAGGAACTGAGGAGGAATGATTGAATGTCTATTCAACCACACCAAACTCTTTGACGGTTAAATAACAAACAGCTTTTCAACATATGCAATGCAAATCAGTCTTTGTTAAGAGTGACACTGTATTTACATAAAGCATTGCAAATATTGTTCACATGTGGTAAGAAGGAGGGTGTGCACAACTGCAATTACAGACAGAGTCTTTGTTATTTCTTTGTAACAGTTCTTTTGTCCTGCATGTGTGTTGTCATTATCTCCACACCACTGTTTACCACAGTACATCAACAAAAACATCAAAATCAAACATGCCTGAGAAAGCAGTGAAAGAAATCATTCAGTTTATTTAATTAAAATTTTGAATAAAAAACACATTGTAGCATGGTTTCTCGCCCTGAAACTATTGTTGCATTCTTCTATTGTAATAGTTAGATACAGAACGTACATGGTGAGAATTTTAGGCATATTTGTTTTGTTGTTAGATGATCGGTTATTGCTTGAGGAATGGAGTAAATGAGAAGGTAGAGGAAAGGTAAACTATGACCTTTGACTTCCTGTTATGGCATTGCGTGACTAGTGTTGGCTCCTGAAGCCCAATCTTTAGCTGCTTTACTGGGTCCACACTAACCTGAACTGCTCTATGACAGGAATCCAACACACAAACTGATCTTATCTGACAGCGTGAAACCAGAGCAGACCTGGCACTTCTGTCCTATACTGAACCTTGCCCAGAGGGCATCAACAGAGGTTCACAGTCTTTTGACCACCTCTGAAATTACATTTGACTTAACATCTGTCAGTCATGGACATAGTTGGGACATCTCTCATGTTGCAGGAACATATTTGGTTGAAAACTTACACCATTATATCAGTTCATGGTATAGAAATGAAATAGACAAATGCTATGTATCAACTCACTTTCTGATTTCTGTTACCATTTTTTGAAACACGAAATTGCTGTAAATGTAATAAAAGTGCTAAAAATGCCATTTTATGTGTGTACATTTGTCTATATGCAAGAGCAAACATGCTTATGTTGAGGAACTGATACAGAACAACATCTCAACACAAAATAAGGGCGATGTGAAATTAATTTTGACAAAGAAATGTAGTAATGATAATCATTATTGAAGTAAACATTTTAAATCTAGCAGGTCTATATTATATAATACTTCTTTACTTCTACATACAGTATATAGCCAGTGAAAAACACACCCACAGGCTGCACATAGTCAAAGCAGATCTTCACCAGAGATGACAGGAGATGAGTTGAACTGAAATATGTAGTTGTGCACCCCTTTGAAATATTTTGTGGTTGCCGTTAAAACTCAATCCGTTTTGCTGTAAAGCGGATGGAATGTGTCATGTTTACTCTGCGTTTAGATTCAAATCAATTTGGATGAAAAACTAAACCTAAACTCGGTGCCAAATAACCTCCGCTGTTGGTCTGTGTACTTGAAAGTTATGGAAGAGTTTTGGACTTCCACTGTTACCTTGGGTGAAATCTATCCCCCCAGAAAAACAAAAACAAAAGCGATGTGGAGATAATGATACAACATGTTTCATCCCAAGCAAGTCAAACTAGAAACATACTTGGATGTATCCTGACTGTAAAGATGGTATCAACCACCAACTGTGAATGGCCACAAAAATGTCTAACCACCTCGAATACCAGCCCAAAATCAAACAGTTTATGTTGCAACTGTAGATATTCAGTCTATCAAACCTTGAATTAGGAGTAGTGGAGTCATAGCCTATATCTGAGGTCAGGTAAAGTGGAAGCCCTAATAACCTGTGCTTAAATATCCCCTGCTTAAATTTCTATGTAACTGAAAGGTCTGGCAGACCAGGGGGACCTGTACAGAAAACCCCACAATATGACCTGCCTGGAAACACACTCAAAAGCAATTCACATTCATCATATGCCAAGTCAGAGCTTAAGCAAACAAGGGCAGACCTGGACAATGACAAATCCAGGACTGTTTTAAATGAATGTGCACAGAACTCTGATATATGCATGATTGTTTCCTATAAGCATTCACGCAACATGGGGACACACAGGCGGTTGACGTCTGGTTAATATCCTCGACAAAAGGCATGACTGCCCTGTATCCCAGAATTCCCTGTGCTTCTGGTGAGACGTTTGCACAGAACTAGAGAGTATCTGGACCCTGTCAGCATTTCCCTGAAGACCTCAATTATACAGACGGGCTAAATTAGATCTGCTTTGATTGTTATTTCAAATGACGGGAATAACATGAAGCTGTGTGTTTGTCCTCCACACCCATCTCTCTCTGTCTTAGTAGTACTGAAGTGCTGTGTACATTTCTGTCCAGCTCCATGTCTGTTGTGACTGGAGTTGGTAAGTGAGTGGGCGTTGTGACGGTGATGAAGGGCTGACGTGGCAGGTGCTCTGCAGATGATCTGGGGTCAGACACTAGATTGAGCCTGAAAAGTTTTTAAGGAAAGGTAGGGTTTTGACATTACACACAGGGCCTCTGTGACAGTATGTGGATTTATCCAGAGCAACCAGCACTTTTATACTCCATCACAGGCACAAACAAACTGGCACGCATAGAGTGACACCCAGTTAAGAAGAGTACCAGAAGCTCAATGAGTACACCACAGTGACCAAGACTGAGTTTAGTCATCCGGTGCTACACAACAGGTCTCCAATATTTGTGTGCATGTGTGCATTTGCATGTGTGCTTATTGTGACCAGTAGACTGCCTCCTAAATTCTTATAGTTTGGGTCTCAGGCATAATCTCATTTTGTGGAATAAGTGGACAACAACCACATTGTACAAATATATAGATAATCATCTTCTGATATGGAACACAATTATAATAATAAATAATTATCATGTAGTACCAAATGATAATTCATGTCAGACATTGCAGTGTTAGTTGAATCCAATTTGGATATTGACTCCTGTGTATTCCTGAAATCCCTATGTTAGTTATGGATGATTCTTCATTAAACTGTAGGATTAAAAAAAAAGGTCACTACATATCAAACCTATTTTAAAGAGAAAAACATGGTATTATTTTATATAGATGTTTGTTAACCTTTGGCAGTAAGTGTTGTACTTCTTCTTTACTGTCAAATTGTGAAGACATATAATAGTTTACATACTCTAATTCTTGTTAAATTATACGTAACAAAAACAGGCAAAGTAAAATGATCTCTTATGGTTAAATACTTTATGTTGTATATTTTTTAGATCTTCTTTGCGATGAAGAAGAAGATGAAATAAATATTCTCAAAGCATTTTTTTTACTTTTAAAATGTGTGCCCCTGTTACTTTAAGGAGAGACACACACAGAGAAAGAGAGAGAGAAAGTGTGTGACTGACATCTGAGGCACAGCAGTTAATTATGTAGTTAAAGCTACAGATCAAGTGGTATTGGTGGTGGTGTGACTATGCATTCATTGTGAAGCAGCCTTATGTTGCATCAGGTAGCCAAAAACAGGCAGTCGGAAATTGAGCTTGGCTGCTTTCCCATCGTCAAGCATTAAATTATGTTGTTTTATTAAATCTGGGCAAGAATATTCTGAACATATAAAACTGATAACTGAACAGAACTTTCAAAGGGCAACCTCATCCCTAAAAATACCTTGAATTATGAGCCAACATGTGCTAACATCTGTGAGCAGTAATTGTCTCTAACTTGAATTGAGTTAGCTCTTGAGCTAAAAATGAACCTCTGAATGTACCCCCCCCCCCCAAAAAAAAAAACAACAACAAACAAACAAACTATTCTTAGTATTCTTAGTCTGGTGAAACTGGTCTTTTAGGTCAGTTTTGACAAACATTTCTGAACTAAGCTCACTAAACCAGAAAAAGATATTCAGCATTTGAGCAAACAAAAAAAAATTAAAGTGAATAGATAAATTACCAAAGATACTCTTTATATAGATGCAATGGCACACAGGTGGTTTCCATTCTTTACTAAAGCAAAACAAAGGAACATGATGCAAAATCATCTTTTAATTTGTGCAGTCCACCTGTTCTGTATGACTGAATGTGCTGCAGAGAGAGGTGCTACTTTTTGACTTGCTAATTTGTTGGCTGTTCGGCTTGTTGTCTCGCACGAACAAGACTAATAAGCTCATATTGCTGCAGTAGCCTCCATATGTGCTAACCGTATGTACCTTGGTCAAACATGACATCTGTTTGAGTTGTCTTGTCTTTGACTTATGTCAAGCTGTGACTAATCCCTCCTGTTGCTCTGTATCTGCATGGGAAAGAAGGGACTGCAGTGATGCTTGGATTTTGTGCTCAAGCTGAGGCCCTTTGATGTCTCATGCCCCTATGTCCTTAAAATAATTCTTTATTGTTTATTTGGTAATACAGCTTTTCTGTTAGATTTTAGTCTCTTTACCTTAAAAATGAACTGACACTCTTGCTTTCTCCACCCTAGTTTTCTTATAAATTGAAATAACTAATTATGTAGTTTCTATCATGCCCGCTCTGTTGATATCAACATGCATTTTTGGAGGTCAGAGGGTACACAATTGGGTTCCTGGGGATAGGAACAGAGCTGTGGTTCTGGTTTTAGATGCACTGTAACTGCCACAGGAGGAACAGAAAGGGCTTCAGAGAATGCAGACTCTCCTGTCAGTGAAATAAAGCCAAGCCGTGCAGATAGCCAGCAGGGTTTGTTTCCCCTGTCAGTGAAGAGAGGAGACCATGAACAGCGTAAATACAGCACTTCCTCCTCCTCATGGTTTTCATTCTCTGCAGCATTCTCATTCCGCACAGTGTATCTCCTTCCAGACAAAAAACACACAGAAATATACCCACACTCCCAATTTAGCAAAACAGTGTGTCCACTGACGGAAAACTTCTTTAAAAGGACAAGAAACAGTTTTCAATCACATGTCAACAGACCTAAACAAGCAGAAATTAGCTTTACATTTTTTTAATGTTAAAAAAAAATTAAATCTATAATTACACTTGTCATGATTCTGCTACAGTGTACTTCAGGACAAAAACATGCACGACAAAGTAATTACGGTGACCTTATAGATGCAATCAAGAGCTCAATGTCCTCCAGCAGTTCTCTTCTCTTTGTTCCACAGGACCATTTTAAGCACTCGTGTTTGCTGCTAGTTCTACAAAACAAACAAAGACAAGCAGAGTTGGAGCAGTGATTAGAGAAATCAACAAATCCTCAACAGGACATGAGCGCATGGGCCTCTGGGCTGGATCAGGTTCTTTGGAAAGGGTGAGTCAACGAGGTTAGGGGACGAAGGGTGAATGTGATGAGGGGGTGCTGGGGTGCTGTGGGACTAGAGGTGTGAACTCCCGGCCGACAGAGCAACCACTCTCAATTTAGTTTACCATATCCGTCATGGGAACATCACTTCTATTTTCTTTTCATTACAAGACCAATCTCTCCGCAATCCTTCCAAACAACAGTGGAATAACAGCTTATTTGCTCTGTGTGGCCTTGGTGGATAGTGGAGTGATTGTAGTCTGTGTGGATGTCCACAGGATCCTCTTTGTTGTTGGACTCTGTACTCAGTGAAGGTGGAAACAATTTTTTCATTCATTGCAAAATGTAGTTTTCCCCAACAACAGGTTGAGCTGTTAATTTACCAGTCTCCACTGAATGATCTCATCAGTTGACTGCTCTTCATACCCGTGATGCTGTAATGTGAATGAATAATTAAAGTAGGTAAATGCAAAAACTGTGATTTAGGATTAAAAAAGAAAAATTAACTAGTATTATTAATGATTATAATCTTATTTTTGTGTCTAATTTTTGCAGAGGATGGTGAACTGAAATAGACTATATTTTTGGTGCACAGCCTCAAAATCCTGGCGAAGCATAATGGGTTGGGCATTTTCTGCCCATTTTGAAAACATGAACACATGTTTCCCTGTCTTGGTTTATTTGGCCAGACAGGTGAGTGATGCATAATGCCATAGCTTGGCACGCCTGTGCATGCCTCAGCTCTGTCTCTGCCTAATTGTCCTTCCCACACGTAGCCTGGTTCAGATCAGATCTGACAGAGTGTGTGAAGCAGACATACAGAATCACTCTCTGCATACGTGTGAATCACTTTAGGGTCTGTTTAGAGTTTCCCTGAGGACTGGTTTAAGATGTGTTTAACTGTACAGATGGCCCTGGCTTTGAGAATGGTTAGAGTGGGTACTAGCATATCAAAAGATAGTGATAATGACGGTGGGATATCAGTTACAGAATAAATGGCGCCGCTGAGGGTGTCTGTGAAGTTGTCAAGGTAAAAAGACTGATTGGCAAATGTGATGACGGGCTTTAATGCTATATCTAAATTTCATCAAACCAAATAAATTGTCAGATTCCTTTTTAAGTTGAAATCCTCCTCAAAATCCTCCAAAACTCTCCAAAGATGATAGAGATCCACTGAGAGGTTTGTTGATTCTCCAGAGAGACAAGTTAAGTAGAGGGGACATGTCAAATCTGTGTAGATTATCTTCCCGTAATCAAAAGCTTGTTTTATCCAGTGAATGTGGTCTAAAAGAGATGATAAATCAATACTGTATTAAAGGGAAATAGAATGTGTGGCTATAGATATACTTTCAGAGGCCTGTTTACTGAAATGAAGATGGTACTCTGCTGCCAGGAGTCCTTGAGATAGTTTCCTGCCATAATACCATGTGTGAAAAAGAAGAACATGAACCTCTCATTTTGAAAATAACCTTAACACCAGACTGGAACTGGAAAATGTCTGTTTTGAGAAATAAACCCTCGACTTATCTCATGAGTGAATCAAAGGGATGTTTTGAACATTATGTTGACAATTATTGCTGTGGACTGTGGTGCTATCCAGCGATTCAGCATGCTTTTTTTTTTTTTTTTTTTGAAACAGCCAGACACTCTGTATACCCCTTTTTTTTGTCTGGGCTTAGCTTTTAATGTAACTGCAATCAACCACAACAAGATTTTTGAGGCCCAGCGTTCATCCCTTAGAAATCCCACCAAACGTGAGTAGTTTTGGAATTCCGGAGCACCATGCCAACCGTGAAGCCTCCCTGCCTCTCACAAGCACTGCATGGAGGGGCAATTTTCCTCCGGCTGAACTTCCCAAAGCTGCCTCACCTGGAACCAATCTGTAACACAATCGAAGGGTTCTGACTTGAAAGCCCATTCCTTCCCTTTGATAGTCTCTTCTTGGTAGCCTGCACGGCGCTGGAAACAGGCCTTTTGTAATCTGCAGATACAAAAGAGCCACGGATTGAGACGAGTATCCACCCATCAAAGTGTATTATGCAAATAATAGAGAAACAAAGCTCAGATACGCTAGTTTTTCTGTCTTTTTTTCTGGGATGAGGGGGAAATATGGCTAGCGCTTGGAAATTTTAAGGTTGTTGTCACCCACTATTTCCTTCTGTAGTATGCTTCTTTATTCATACCCTTTACTTTTGACATCATAACTGAGACACAGCGTGGACGTAAGTTACCATTTCCCTTTGCTAACCTTTTAGCGACAAGTGTGAAGTGTCGAACATTGAACTCCTGTAGTGTGATTCAGTAGCTTTCCTTTCCAAGTAGCTAAAACTTACCCCATTGGTGCTCTTCCAATAGGAAAGGAAAGCAATTAAAGTTTAATAGCTGTCCTTTTAGGGCTCCTGGGAAATTTAGTCTTGAGTCAACATGCCAAACACTATTTCCTTCCTTTACTTCTTCTTCTGCAAGCAAAAGCCCCCTCAAGCAAAACTGTGTCATAGGCCTTCCCTCACTGATGCAGTTAGTACAGTGTACAGTACAGTACAGTGGGTAATGCAGTGTAGGTAGAAAAGTACATAAAATGCAATAATGACCTTAAAGATGACATACTGCGACTATCTTATCTCTCTTATACAATGAGCACAGGAAAATACAGAGTCCACTTCATTCTCAGACACCCAAAAGAAGAAGTTATTTTTATGCAGAGGTCTTTGAATAGGTTATTTACTTGCTCATGCATGTGATTTCAATTGAGTGATTAGCTGCAATTGAATCAGCAGCAGAGGAGCAGAGCATGTGGATGTAAAGCATGAAATGAAAAGGACATTTGTTTAGGGAGCCCTTCTTCTACAGTCACAGTCCATAACTTGGACCGTCAAAAAAGTCACAAGCTGAAGACACTTGGCCAAAAATTCTGCCCTTTGCTGCTCTACGCAGAGTGAAGTCCAGCCAAATTATACACTCCTCAGTTCATTATGCTTAATGAAATTAACATGTCTCCCTTTCATGTTCCTTATTATCACATGCAATTTTTAAATTTATTTTATTTTGTATGTTATACCCCAAAGGTTTTAGGCTTACAAACTATTTAGAATTTAGGTTGAATTTTTGTTAGTTATCTATGTAATCAATGGTCTTATCTTTATAGTTAAACATGTTATTGCAGTATTATGTTAATACACTTACTCATATAAACACCATGCAATTTATAAAAACAGATAAACTCAGGCCTTGAGAGATCTGTATATTGCTGTGAGGGAACAGAATATTAGCTATGAGTCTATATATTGAGTATTGTTTAATAAAAAGGAATTTGTTCATCAGGCATATGTTTCAAGTTAATATTTATCCAGTTCAGCTGTCAATCATGACAATACTGTTATATGAAAAAAAAATCTGCATGTCTATTATAGGGCACAATATCTGTAGATGGAAGATCAAAGACAGAGAGTGTGAATATGATTTTAAACTTTACAAAAAAAAGTTGAACTCAGTGTAACTGTCAGCTTTGAATTTGTCTCCCTTGATGAAACCATAGATATTTGTCTCTTGTCTACACTTTAATATCACAAATATTAGTAGAACTATCCAGAAACACAAGAATAACAAATACAGATTCTGATTTATGCTTGAAAGCATATTAATTTCAAAAAAGATGTAATTGATTGTTAGAAATTCTTAAAATTATTTCTGATCCTTCTAATCCAGAACTTGTGACTTTACAAATATTATTAATTTTACACTGCTGAATGCAAGATGTCTACTAATTCACTGTCCCAAATCCAGTTGACTTCAAGTTTCCACATCATACTGCATATTGGACCATGATTGATTCCACATTTTTGAGAGCACAGTGAATTTAAAGAAAAAAGGCATATACTCATCTATGTATTCACCATTATAACAATAGAACTGTATATCAAATTAAGATGAAACACACTGAATGCAAACACATAGAGAGTGTGTATAAACTTAGTAATGAACCATATTCTGACCTGTTCTAACAAACAAGGAGAGAAGGAGAACATGCTGCATAAACTCTGTACTGTGGAGTTGGATTATGAGGCAACCACTGACAATACCGCTCATGCTTAAGGTTGTGTGTTACAAGGTCAAGACTTTCTTTCATTATGACCATTGATGCTATTATATAGTTACGTCATTTATTTAAATGTGTGTTTTGAGAGAATCATAGCCTATTTTAGGGGAAGGTTTGACTTGGCTTAATTTTATACCCCAAACACGACATCAACAGCTCTCATATGGAGAGTACAGCAGAACTTTTCTCACTGCTTCCAGCTTCTACTTATTCATGCCACTGATTTTATGATGTATGATGATGTTATTCCTAAAAGTGATCAAATGTTCATATGCTATTTGACAATGTAAGAGTTTTAACTTTGTTGTTTATTGGTTGTTATTGCTGCAAAAGTATCACACAGTGTAGTTGAGTTAGGCTTGGTATGATAATAAAACTGTTGCATTACGAGATTCTGCAGTGCATCAATGCAGTAAGTTCTATTATTCAGAGATACGTATAATTTTTTCCTGAGTTACTTCAGACTCCCTCATCCTCTCACAGACTTGTTACCTCAGATGTCATATTACATTAAAATGTTGATCAGATCAATTTTGTGATCAGTGTTTGAGATCAGTTCAGCTTCTTGTCTGTATGTCAGGGGGAAAAGGAGGTTGTCTGCCAAGCATGACCGATTCTACCTTTTTGCGCCTTGCTCTTATAAGCTACAGTTGAGTTGAAAGTGCATCGATTAGACAACTGTAAAAACTGAAAGCTTTGAGTAGGCAGATAGTCCGATCTTAAAACCTCATCAAAAAAGTAAAACAATGAATCTCAGTGTTTGTCTGAAGAAACTCTGGTCATAGTGATCCAAGGTTCTGCTCTCTACTTGTAAGATTAGACTCCTTCATGTTTGACTTGCACGACCCCAGCCTCAGTAAACAACACATGCAGCTGTAATTGGAATCACTTGGTCACTCTGAAGCAGGATGAACAGGGCTTTGTTGCTGGCAAGGCAGCTCACAGAACCTGACATACACATCTGAAAGATGGCTGGATCCACAGAAAACAAATGAATGACCCACACCTTCAAAAATCCTAAGCTGCAGCAGTTACTATGGCACTACAACAAGCACTACTCCTAATCATAATGAGTATTATTATGATGGTAAATTTGTGTAATGTGAATAATCATAATAATATTATCAAAATTGACAGTATTAATTTTGTTTCAGGCTGAAAAACAATGAAAGACCACAAACAGATCGCAATTACACATATTCCCATGACTAACTCCACAGAGGCATGTTTTATATTAACACTTACTGGTTAGCATGTGTTTCTATGTACTGAGCTGACTCATGCACAGTGCACTTGCAACACTATTTTAAAACCCAGCTTAAAGGGTTAATCAATATTAGATTTTTGTTGAAACTGTATTATTGTTGCAGGACATTTACACAGAAATAAGACAATAACATGTTATAATACATGTTACACTTGATTCATGGCACATGAAGAAATGTTATTGACAAAAAATAAGTTATTGTGTGTTTTTGATCAGAGTCATCACGGATCAGCACCTGTTGCTCCACCAGGTCGACACTTTATGTGAGAAGATACATGACATTACACTGATTTTACAAGTTTATCTGGCATTCTGTTACAATCTAATCCAATACAGCAGACCTGGAATTAACCCTGCCTGTGTAAAGGTTACAGTGTAATCAGTTTATTGACACAGGTCTTGAGGTGGTGGAAGTGTTTTATTGGACCCCAAAAAACATTTTGCATGGGATGTACCTAATAAACTGATAAGTAAGTGAACCACTTCTATCATGTAATAACAACAACACACAGATACAAATTCCAAGCAGAGAAAGGCAGACATACAGGTGGTGATATATATTAATGTATGAATGAATAAGATGTCTGTTTTGTCAGCTCTCTGCATTTTTTCTTCTAATACTATACATTACAAGACTGGATTGAAAAGAGGGCCATAGGGCTCACTTATGAACACATAGACATTATATATATGACAGAAATAGTAACCATTCATTCTTGTGTGATTCCTCAAACTTCCTGAAGTGAATGAATGAGCATCTTCAGAAAGGGCATCTGCATCTGTGCGTATGTCCTCTCAAATTGAATAAAGAACATGACTCTGATTAGGATCCTGTTTGAAAGAACTGTTTTTTTGCCCCACAGCTTCCAGGACATTCCAGGATATTAGATCAGTGAGGGCTCTCTCTGTTTTCTCTTGGTGCTGACCTTTGCTAAAAAGGTCACTTAAGTTTCACTGCTGGTCATCGATGCTCAGTCTCTCCATTGCTCACCAGCCATCCTCATCATGGGAACTATGACTCAAGATTGACGTCAAATGCCTGGAAGCATGGATTTTAGTGTTTAATTAATGATGATCTATTGGGTCACTGAAAATGAAAAGGAGAGAAATTAAGTTGAATAATGTTTTAATTCTTGGGACAAAGCAGCTTCAACATACTTCTTATTTGCGTTGGACACTGAAGAAATGTTTTGTGAGGATAAAAGTCACTTAAAAACTCTTTTTGAACTCATGCAAGTTCTTATCTGTTTTTGAAATACTAAAAAAGTTTGTATTATAGTATGTAACTTTTTTACCCCAGATAGTTCTGGGTACTGCACCAGTCTATTTCTCGTCTTTATTTGACAGCACGCACACAAAATGTTCAGTCAAAATTGTAAAACTTTATTAATCTTGATTAATCATAATTATTAACTGCCTCATATCAAAAGCTTTCTCTCTGTAGAACATGATCGAAGGTGAGGATAAAACATATGTCCTGTAGCTGACATGAGGATTTCCTGAGGCTGCTGTAAAAATGAAGCAACATTTTTATGAGACAACATAATCTCATTGACAAACTACTACAGATACAGTTTAAGCCTCCACCCCTGAGAGTATATACTACAAAACATTTAGTTCTGTCCTTCCATGGTTTAGCAGTCAAATTCCTCCCCACAGTGCAACAGTGTTATTCACAGCAGCTCTCAAAATGTTGTGGCATCTTTCTAGTGCGGCCAATCAACAAATCAGTAATTGCGGCTCATGATGCAACAGAAAAAAACTGCAAGCTCCTTTGCTATTATTACTTATTTCATGATTTAATTATTCCTTGTTTATACTCGCTGTCTGTGTGACTGGAATCAAGCACTCTTTACCCTCATGTAGTTACCACATAAACATGCTGAATGTAACAAAAAGACATTAAAAAAGTTAGTATGATCCAGAGTCATCATGGCAAAGCTTCTGATAAACAATCTACTCTGTGGCACCATACGAGTGTTTCATGTGGAAACCCGTGCAAAGTGAAAAACATATTTTATTTGTTCAAAAAGATCATTGCTGCATTATAGTAAAATGTATATATAACTTAGATTACATGTATAACAATATAACCTATAATCACTGTTACCCTGGATAGTAATAGGAAAATAGTATAAATGCATGAAATAGACATGCAAGGTGTTGAAAAAGGAAAGGAACAAAAAGAAAAGAGAGAGAAAGGAATAAAACAAGATTTAAAGATCCCCTCCAGAAATGTTTTACACATATAAAAAAAACTATTTTAAAAAGTTCTGAACAATTTGTGTCTGATATAAAAAGTCTAGTCACAGTGTAAAGTGATATGGAGGGTTCAAATTTTCATGTTGTACTTATTTATACATATGGAAGAAAAGTGGCTTCTGAACTAGTTGTGATGTCATAAAATCGGCTATATACATCTGAAACTGACATTTAAGGTTAACAGAGAAACTTGTAGAAATCAGCCATCTAGTATCAAACTTTGCACATACATCAACAGTTAAGGTCAAACATTCAAGTGAAGTAGCAATACGCAAGGTTTAGGGGGACCATAAAAATATCTCAAGTGACGAAATAATAGATTCAGGTGTATGTTTTGCACAAAATGCTGTTGAATAAGGATATGTGTGGACTCAAGTCAGCGAAGAATGCTCAAGTATTTACTCCCACTTCACCTTCAGCCTTGCCTGGACATTTTCTGGTATCCCCTTGTGCTACCTGCTTTATCTCAATTAGAAAACTCCCCGAAACTCTTATAAGTGAAAGAAAATTCAGTGAGGCTATTTCTTGACATCTGTGCACATGTTCAGCAGCAGCAGCCCTGACCTTTGACCTCTAACTGAACGTCCCACATGCTGCTATTGCTCTCTTCTCTGGAGTCTCGGTGATGTCCGGCGGCCTGAGTTCGTAGGTCACAGTGATGACAGCGAGCACCTTGCTGCGAGACTCCTTTCTGCCCACCAAAATAAACACAGGAGGGTCCACTCCAGCCCTCCCACAAAATCCCCTGTCCACCTCTGACTGAGGCTCAGAGATTAAACACTAAGGATGCACAAGATCCTGCCTTCTCTAATCAAAATACTGTCAGGGTCAAAGGTCAAGTTGGGAGATCACAGACTTTTATCACAGAGACATTGTCCCAGAGAATGTGGCTTTATTTCAGTAGGGGCAGAATCATGCCTTTTTTTCTCCAGTGGACTCCTGTTCTCCTGTTTGAGTAGCTTTTTACCACCACCTGCTTGTGTTTTACTCTTTATTCTACTTGCACAAGACCAGCCAGCATGCATCAGTAAAAGAGTGACATTCATGACAGTTCACATCTGCCACTGTCTTAAAAAAAACACATCACAAACTACATGTCAGATGTCCCCTTTGTTGCAAAGGTTTTTATGTAACACAATGAAATACTAATATTTTTCAACCTAAAAATAATAAAAATACAGTTCGGTGTTGAAGTGCTGTACCAAATCTGTAACTTCTGTCCCTCTCTGCATTTTATAATCTAGTTTTTTGGAAAACCATCTGTGCCAGAGAATTAGATGCAGAGTTAAATCAATTAGTGCAACTCTCAGAGAGTACTGTGTCCATGGTTAAATGTGTTAATCTGTAGTAATGTCAGTAACTGAAGGACAGAGGGAACACCTGAGCAATGACTCAGCACAGAAAATTGCTTGGCAGATACAAACTTGGCTTGCTCTGGCTATAAATAGTGCTTTCATTTCTTTTCTTTTCTTTTTCTTTTTTTTTTGCATTTAATTTTTTATGAGTACTTCCATATGGCTGTCATACCTTGAACAAGAGAAAATAGAAAGATTGCATTAAGAAATAACACAAAGGACATCTTTTCTCCCTTCTCTGCATTACACACTCTTTACTCCCTTCTCTGCATTACACACTCTTTACTGTATATGCTGCTGCATTATTGGACTCTTCAAAAGATAAAACACTTGAGAATATCAGAAAAGTAACTTGCTCATTACCTGCCCATTATGAGATGGTGGAGAAACTAGCAAACCATAAATATAGAGATATTTTTGTCAAGAGCAAAACCAGGGGTTGAAATATAATTTCGCACTTATATGTATCAGAGCACTTAGACCAATGTTGCTCTGCTTTTGCAGAATGTGTATGTTGGCAAGTGTTTGCTAACCAATTATCCATAAGAATATACTTCAGGTACATATAGAATATCACGGGTAAGGGTTTTGTGATTTACCACTGAGCAATAAAAAACACTTAATGCAACTTTTAAAGGAAGAAATAGAGGGTTATTTTCTTTAATAAGATTACAGAAATATGGAAATCAGCGGTCATTCACCATCCAAACACAGTGGCTTGTTTCCTATGTCAACGCTATTATAAACCAATAAGGGTTTCTAATATAACAATTTTGCTATTGAAACAAGTCAGTTGGAAAACCAAGCCAGACACATCATGGTTTTATATCAACTTTCATTTTAGAGTTTCACTGTGGAGTACAAGGTTGAGGCTTGTATAAGGCAGGAGATCTTAAGTTTATGTCCTTGAAAATATTTAGCTTGTAGGCTCAAGAGTGCACAGTGAGTATTGGGTTTGAAAATTGACCTCATTGGACTGTAAATGAAAATAAATCTCATCCTATGAATTTTAACTCTTTTTCAGCAGCAACTGCCCTTCAGTGGTTTACCAGAGCTTCACAGAATACACTGCATGTGTGGCGTTTAATACAACTGTCAACTTTGTACACTCTAAATTGTCTAGTAAATCTAAACTATTGTTTAAAACAATGCAAAATGAAGTAGAGAAGAAAATGTACACTATGTGAAAACAACAGACTGCAAAATGGAAGGAAATCCACAGAAACCAAAAAGCTGACAGCATCAACCGACATTTAAGCATCTGGACATTTGCAAATAGGGGGTGGTAGGGAGGGAGACAACAAATTGCTGGACATTTGTGTAATTTATTCAGAATACAGTCCCCTCTAGATTGCAGCCTGCAACCTATTTGCACAGCATTATCTCTCAGAAGTGGTTGGAGTCGGGTGAGGTGCCAGTGCTGTGTTTCTGAACTCTCTTCATACTGGTACACATTAGTATCACATGTCTCAACTGCTTGTTTTTAACTCACCATATAGTGCAATTTTAAAATGTATACCACTTATGTTTTATTGGCAGCACATATCATTTGAAATATTAGGAACATTTCTGTTCATAGTCCCATAAATAAATGAAAAGTTTAACCATTAAGAACTGAATTTTCAATATGCATCCAAATTATCCCTCAACTAACATTGTTCCCTCCTGTGAAATCTGTCCACCAATTTATATAATGGAAAACAATGTAAATGTTTTTCACAGGAACAAATCTGAAGGTGGTCGTGGCCTTGAAAACATGTACAGTAGCTCAATCTGAGAGGACTGCCATTGCATTTGCTGCTGTCAGCTGTGCAATCACCATATTCATGTGTCCTTATCCTTTGAGGGACATATTTGTGGCCACGGTTTCCAGAGATTGTGAAGCCAAATGAAGTCCCTCCTTGAAGTTTTCTGCCCAGTAGAGCAAGTATGGTCGCTCTTGAGAGCTAAATTATAGGGGCACACACACTAGCCACAAGAGGTTACCAAGCATGCCAAACATTAGCCATTTAATACCAATGGGTGATTGCAAAATACTCAAGAATAAATCCAAGAATTGGATGGCAACAGCTTTTTTTTCTGATGGCAACAACTTTTTGTCTGTCTCATACACTGTAAAAGAGTGTACTCCTTTTATGAGTAGCTGTACTGTAATGTTGAGTACTGCAACATGGGAGCTGGCCCCTTTGTTATTAGTCTCATACTGTGAAAGCGGTTATAACTCAGGTGATAGAAAAAGTTGGACAGCATGATTGGTGTTTCAGTCCCTGTCTCTTCCTTCCTGTTGTTTGATTTTAGTCAAACAAAAATTTATGTTGCACTTTGTTTTTGATTATAGAGAAATACTAAACGAATTGTTCCTGGTCACTATATTGTTTTTATTTCCTTGCAACATTTCTTTAACAGGACTGCTCACATTTACAGTTTTAGTCTCAACATGAACCCTTCTAAATCAATCAGCGCAATATGGTTATGGTCAAACCTGAATAATTACCAGCTCATAAGCAGCCAAACACCGCATTGCAGGTGCTCGTGTTTTTTTTCTCCCTGGTAGTTTAAATGCATTGACGTCAGTAATGATGCTTTACCTGCAGCTTCTCACATCCAAACACTAAGAGAGTGATACCACCACAAACTAACACATACTCTCCCGGTGAGAACACCCTGACTACTGAATGACACTGCTCAGTTTGATCAGTAATATCTTCCAGAGGATATCTGTTGTGAGAATCTGCAATCTGCTAACTTTATCCATTGAACACACACACTTGCTCACTGCTGTGTGCTGTGTGTGCTCTGAATTTGATGAAGCAGAATGATTCTCTCAACTGATCATATCAGTAAAGGAGGAATCCAAAGATCAATGCCAGACTCTTGAGGTAGTCACATATGGGATGCATTTTTGCAGATCCTAATAAACTTTCATCTGTGTGGATCTGTGTATGTTGAGGGGCTGGATGGGCTGGGCATCGTCTCCAGGCCTCCTACAAGTTCTGCAGAGCCTGAAAATGGTCAAGGTGTTTTACAGAAGGCAGATGGAAAATAATAACCCTGAACTCAATCTGAGAATCCTCACTGTACTGCACTGGTGTGGAATACTCAAATACTTGCACATACTGTAAATACAGTATAAACGGTACACACAAATACATACCAACACACAGACGACTAACGTAAAAAAACAGCTCCAAGAGTGCAGCAATTATTTTAAAACTAAAAAAAAGTTATCAATGCAAAAATAGTGACTTCAAATTTGATTTGATATCACAAGCACATTTATTGAACCATGCAATCACATTTGGAAATCAAATTTAGTGCTTCTGAACCAACAAAGCACTGTGGCCCACTGGGCGTTTACCTGTTCTGTCTTTGAACCTGCCTGTCAGAAGGTGCCAGATGTTTAAATCTCCTCCACAGGAAGTCCAGCAGATGTTTCACTGGCACTGTGTATAATGGAGATGCAGACTGTTGCTCTGCCTGTGTACACCAAGATTACACACCAACCAAAACTCTTATTAAGGATGGAGAAAGCAAGAACAGATGAACAGAACAGATTTTTCTATCTTTACCTCCTCAGGCCTTTTTATTAAATTCAAGATAAGTGCAACCACTGGCTCTTCTTTTCTTTCTTTTCTTTCTTCATTTAATTTGATCAGAAAATCTGCTGACGCAGTTTGGTCCCCCCCCTCTCATGTGAAACCAATTTCAGCAGCGCATAAAAATCTTCTGCAGTGCTTCAAACAGCCAGAGGCACAGCTCATCCTCGCCCAGAATACCCTCACTCACACTAGCCATGAAGTATATGTGTGAACCTGCAAGTGTTTTCTTACCACTGGTCAATGCAGGGACACAGAGAGGAAAGAGAAGCTGTTTCACACATTGATTCTTCATATGATAGAGCCGACAACACCTCTACCAAACATCCTGATATGCACATTAACAAACAGTATACTTAGTATGTTTGGCACCATGAAGTCAACCACACAGAGAGACGATATGGAACATTTTTTATGTATTGCTGTGAATGGGAGTCAAACCAGAGCTACAAATATATAGACATCAGCCATACATACACCAAAATTAGTTTAGCATACAGCACATTGGATCTATAAAATAAAACAGTTATGGCCAACTTGTTGTTATGAAGAAACAGTGAACAGACAAAGGGCAGATAAAGTATTATCTCAAGCTAATTTTTGGTGCAGTGAGCATTTATGGACTCAGAACAATAAGAAACGCTTCCAGAAAACTACAGTTCAGTTCTTGTATTTCTTTAGTGCAGACCAATTTCTACTTTCACAGTAGCTCCAGGATTACTGAAGAAAAAGTGCAGAGAATACAATACAATAGAATAACATTTAAGATAAAGAACATTGGTAATTAAAGGCAGTGTGCTTATTGAAAAATGTGGATTTGGCTGCATTAATCACAAATTTATCAAAGTATTATCAATATCAAGTAATGGCTGATATCAAAAGAAAAAAAAACCCAGACAAACATTTAATTTAGAAACTTCCTAAAAGTCAAATTAGAATAAACTAGAATAGTGTCTAAATTGTGTGTTTTCCCCTTCAGTGTTGCTTTTGAATTGTGTCATTGATATAAGAGGGGCCAGTAATACAGTCATAAAATAGACAACATATCTGTTTTTCATTGTGTGCATGTGGAAATTAAAAGTCAATTTGGAGAGCTGTCCTAATCTTCCTTTTTCATTATTGACTACTTTAAGGATCCAGAACACAGTTGTCATGGTATTATTGTGAGTTAATAGCGATATATATATTTTTTTCTGAATCAGACAATGACAGCATTTATTGTAATTTATGGCTCACTGACATACTATGAATGCAGGGTATTAACGGGATTCATATATCAGTGTCGAATTTCTCTGACATATTTCACTCAATATGTTTTCACCGTCTTTTGTGCCAAAATCTAAGATGAACAATCACATAAGAAGCCCAAGAAACTGAATGATATACTACCATGCAAATATGAGTGCAACTGCAGCAATGTATATTAATGCTTTGGATTGCAATAAGTATAATGTAAATTTGAACTTTGCTGGCTTGAAGGGTTTAAGACTCACTATTGGTATATTCAATGTACCGAGTGTGAAGTGAAATGTTTTAAAAGAAAGAGTTAGAATAAATTAAAGTAAGCACACTTTAACAAGCAATCAACACATCTTCGATTTAAAGAAACAGAAAATGTGTTATAAATCAAGCATACGTCTTTGAGCTCCATTTGCAGTTGAAATGCACTTCATATATCATATAGGCCTCTTTGTTTCCCTTGTGAAAATGTTCATCACAAGGAAATCTATGAAGCATGTTGTGTTTGTCCCGTGGGATGTATCATTAAATATAAAAAACAGTGCTCTTCACTCTTTAATCCTCAAATCAATGACTCAAAGGACTTCGCCTGAATTTTACTTTCTATCATCATGTTACATACAATGATACAACATGTGAAATATAGTAATAAATTGAAGTTAGAAGGGTAAGTACATACAAATATATGAAAGTATAGGAACAAAAATGCATCTACTTCTTAGTTTGTCCAGTAATCACTGGATTCACTGCAAAAGACAGATGTGAAATAAAAGAAAAACTTTACAAATCTTTGCTCAGACTTGGTTGAAATATTGGTGCAGTGCTGTTGTCCCACACTGAAAATAATGTAATAGGATATGACAGAAGAGAAATGTTTGATTCAGTCAGAAAGTGTGAATATTTGCATGTTGTGGATATGAAACACTTAATTGCAGCTACGCTCATTCTTTACACTTAAAAAGACAGTGAGTGTGGTCAAGACTAATTACAGTAGTTTTGCCTGTGGGCAGGGCTGACCGACGTCATGCCAGGTAGTGGCTCACAACATTCCTCACCGTTGATTTGGATGGTGCCACTGAAATGTTAATGCAGTCATGTGTTTTTAAAATTCTGCAGTAAAAAAAACAAAAAAAAACAGCTAGCTGACAATATTCTCTTTCCCGGTTTCAGAAACACTCAACAAATCACTGCTACACACACAACATATGATCCCCAGTGTGTTTAGGGAGGTTGGGGCTTGTTTGGGCATCTCATACGAAAAAGTATGAGATGCCCAAACAAGCCTGTGAAGATGGAATGTCTCTTTTATGTGAAATTAAATAAGATCAGCTTGTGGGCCTCTCTCCTTCCTGTTCCGCTTTCCGTTTTATGTTCATTTCCATTCCTGAACAAAGCCGTCTCTCCACGGTGTATTAATGCCCATCAAAGACCTCAATCAAGTTGCTTTGCCACAGGCTAAAGCCGAACTGGAGAGGCTAAAGTTTAATGTTGTCAGTGCAATGAGGATGTGGGCTCATGTCTCTCGTGTCCTTGTGTTTTCTTTTAAACCCCACATTCACAAATATCTCGCAAGTCCGGTTGGTGTAGCAAAGCATCTGAAAAGAGCACACACTAAAGGGCCATTTCAAGGTCACTGACTGTGGCAACAGTCTTACTCATTGTGCTGTCAGGACAATGTCTTTATGTATTTCACTGAGAAAACAGGAAAATTCAGAAAATAAAACATAATTACACAGGACTTCCCTAAAAAATTAGTCACAGCTGTGAGTCAATAGACTCTTAGTTTAGAAGTATCCGGCAATGAGAAATATTTAAGAGGAAGCTGACGACTGTCTGCTGACACTTTCTCCCCCTGACTGGAATATTGTGCTTTGTATCAGTCCTGATTAAACTTCCCTTAAATATATTAACCATGTGTATTGTGTACTTGTTTCAGTATGTCATTAACAACAAGGCTGAATTTTATTAAATCTTACTTGTTTTGTTTTGTTTTCCTCTCTGAACACTTAAATTTAATGTCTTAATTGTTCAATTTAATGTTTAAGCATTTGTAAAGTAAGGAGATGGTAGTTTATTAATATAAAAGAAGTTAAATATGTTGTCAGCACTTTGTCTTTTTACTACCAATAAATATGTCCTCATAAGAAATAATGCCCATAAAAGCTTTCATTAAATGAATGCAGAGATCAGTTATCTGTGCACATGGGAATAAATACCTGTTAAATTAAATTCTTATTTGACTCTTAATTAGCACTGTCAGGGATTTTAAATATTTAACTCCTATCAGCAGTAGTAGTAACTGCTTCATACAGTCATTTGGTTGAATATTGTACCACGTAAATACAGAAATAACTTGTGTTTCTGGAGGAAAAATATGAATCCAGTGCTTTTTTCCTCTCTGTGTATGTATGTGTGTTTTAATGCTCACTTATTCACTGCAGGTGGGCCTACTGTCAGGGGGGAAGCTATCCCTTACTGTGCCAGAAAACTGACATGTAAATAACTCTTCAATAGTGAAGAATACAGCCCCTCATGCTCTCTCACTTTGACCATCCCGGCTTGTAAAAAAGAGAGTGTGCATGGTTCTTATAATAAAGCAATTACAGAAAGTAAAACTGGGGACACTTTTGCCTGTGAAATAAAAGGAGATCAATTCATGCTTGTGGCCAGAGCAGGAACCTCCCTCTAAACATGCCAGTGGAAATATAAAACATATTATATTCCATCTTTATTTACAGCAGTTGCAGACTTCCTGGAGCTTCACTACAGATGAAAACAGATTAGATAATAATCAGGCATACATAGCATTCAGAGTCCTGATGGTGTCCATTTCCCTATCTGTTTAAAGCCACTGCTTTATCTATAAAATTATTCATCGACTTGGATGCATGGTGGTGAACATTAAGTGCTTCAACTAAGCCAGTTACTAATTTGCATCCTGGAAATCACAAGAGTAACCTGCATCCCCTCACTGAGTAGGTAAATCTGTGTAAAGACTGTGACATGATTACATTACAAGATCATTACCTAACATCAGCTCACTGCTAAGAATAGCACAGACAGAAATATACTGTTTCAGCAGGTTTAAAAATTGGGTAAGTAATCATTAAGTCTGGTGCACTGCCATAAATCATGCTGCTGACAGAGTTCAAAGCAATTAGATATTTTATTTGACTGTATTAGATGAAACATAAATTGTTATAAAGTCATTTCATCTTTCCCCCTGGGACAGTTTGTCTACAGCTGAGTGAGAGTTAGGTTTTTGAGAACATGAACGCTGCATCAGGCATATGAGTATGGAAAGCTTTCAGGGTGAGGGGCTTGATATGAAACCCAATCATGTAAATGGAGCAGATTTGTTCTCCTCTGTCTCCCAGTCGCTTTCTTTTTTCTCACTCACACATGCCTCTATGTGTGCATGTGTCCACCATGTGTGCATGGCTGTATGAATGTTTGTGTGTTTGTTTCATTATTTGCACACCATGGACTGTATAACTGCTGTATAACTGTGAGTCCCTTTTTACCCACTTAATCTTACTCTATTCAATTTCCACAAAAGCTCCTTAGGTCACTGTGCACCCAAGAGTTACAAGGTGATAGCACATACACCATGACATCATCATGCCTGCTGGGTACTTTACAGTACCTGCATGATCAAACAGAGAGATAAATGAGGCTGGGTCACACCTGCAGCAGGGGTCTGACCAGACAGTGTGATGTTATTGTGTTACTTTGTTAATGAGCATTTCACTAATTCACAGAACAACACGTTAACATGTTTCTGAGAGCATATTTAAACTGACTTAGAAGATTACAGCCTGCAAATGATTGAATAACATGAATATGAAATGTCAAATTTCAAATTCACGGTCACCCATAATAAAAATGTTGTTTCCAGACACATTCCTCTTTTTATTTTCTACATATCAGTAATCACCTATGACCAGGTGCAATGAGATTGATCAATACAATCAATACAATTTTGAGAATACACTTTATCTATCAAGAATAAATCACATTGTCACAATTGTCATTTCAAGTATAAAATATTTTATTCCAACTTTATGGGCCACTGTGTACATTTAATACATTTAGGCATGATTTAAGCTGCTATATATCAAATGACTGGGCTATGAAAACTCAACCATATTTAGTAGCAATATCAAGAAAAGTATTTCTGGTTATTGGACATAAAAGAAAACGGATTTTTTGGAAAACGTGTACTTAATGATGTGCATCAATATTATAACATATTTCATGTGGAGTTTGTCTTGACTGTGATATTATGGCTTCATTGTTACTGACATGACACAGAAACATAAAAAACAACAGAAATAAATAACGATTTTTGTCAAGTCGGTCTTTTGTGCTCATTTTATAATCGTTAACATTTAACAGCGGTAGATTGTTGTTATTAAATAAGTAAAGATTCATTCACACCAGTGAGATTAGGGTCCTGATAAGGGGGGAAATATGCTTTATGAGTGTGTAAAAAAAAACTGACATTAATTCTGGGATGCTGTTGACTTCAAAATGATTTTCTTTAACCCTTTAATCAGTGTTCACGTAATTGGCTGTAGCACTATAAGCGATTAAAACACCTTAGGGCCTTTATAACATCACAGACACTAAATAGTTATTTTTCGTTACTTTTCCACAGACTGTAGCTACGATATTAATACTCTGAACAGCATTGCTGAGGCAGACGTGTGAAACTTGGATTCAAAAAGAATTCACCTCATGCAGAAAGCGAGTTGATGTGTCGTGAAAATTCAAATCGATAATTTTTATAAAAACCAAACTGAAAAATAAATGTTTGATCTTTGAATTTGGCAGTAATCACAGGCTTTATTTCCCTGAGACCAAATCTATAAGACAAGATGGAAAAACAAGGAAGCAATATTTATAATAGAAATCTAAAATATTTAAGATTTAAGGAGTGAATTCAGTGAACCTGTGCGTAATGATACGTGACACTGTGGCAATATTACTATTTTTAAAAATGTACTTGTCTACCTTAATATTGCTATATACCACATGATAATAATTTGTATCCTATATAAATGACGAAAAATTGGAAAACAATGAATCTGTTCTGCAAATTGAAATGCTTTTCGTGACAGATTATAAAACATTAACTAATGAAGGAGATAATTAGTGTGCTAAGTGTCCCGAAAATCCGTTTAAAGTGATAATCACATCATTAAGTTGCTTTAAACGAACAGCCAGTTTTCTTCAGAAGCCACAGAGTTTGCCAGAGGAGACTGCAGGGACACAATGAGTTGAGTGAGTATGGATGATTTGGCCTTGATGAACCATTGCGAATGAAGCATAAAATTGTGCCCTCTCCGCTCCAGTCAGGGCCATCACTCACAGGCTATATTCATATCCAAATTACATTAATGTCATGTGTTAAGCCCCCCGCCCCTATTTGGAAACTTTTTTTTTTTTTTTTTTACTTTTTAAAAAACTTTTTCCGGCTAATAACCGACATCACTCGTTCGTGTCATCAGCACAATCACTTGGGAGAGGTCCTGAATCCAAGAGATCTAGCACCCAACCCTGTGAGGAAAGATGGGTTTGTGAAACGCTTCTCAAACCTGAGGGGGAGTTTGGAGTGTTTGGTCAACGACAGTGGTTCCTGGAAAAGATCTGAATCGTTTTATAACTAAACCCAGCTGCGGTCTGGTGTGCGCTGCAGTCCCTGCGTGCATGTGTGTGTGTATGTTCATCTGTATGAGGTAGAGGAGGAGGGGGTGTCTGCGCTTCCCTTTCCGAGAGCGAGAGAGAGGGAGAGAGAGAGGAAGAGAGAGAGGGAAAGTGAGGGAGTGAGAGAAAAGTTTGGTGTTTTTCTCCCCTTGACTCTTTTTTTTAGGCATGAACGCCGAGACCTGCGTTTCATACGGCGACATGACATCCATGGATTCATATTATAGCCCCTCTGCAGCGCAAGGTAGGGATCACCAGACAGACCACTTTAGGACATTCCCGGCCACTGACACCAAATACAGCCCTACTGCCTTCCTGCCCAACAAAGGTCAGGCTTACGGAGAAAAGTCCCGAAGCCCCTTCCAACAGGAGTGCCAGTCATTGGATGCCGCAGCAGCTGGGCAAGGCACTTTCAGCAAATACCACCTCTTCATGCAGAGGTCTTCTTGCAAAACACCCCCCGAGGAGAGCAAACTGCACCAGGAGACCGGACACAACACAGCGCTCATCCCGTGCTATGGTGAGTGAGGGAAAAAAAACCCCTTTAAGATGATTTTGTTGTTTGATTTTTGGTTTTGTTGATGGCATCCACTGATTTTTATCCTGAGACAAACATATCAAGATTTGATTGTGTAAAGCTGTTTTCATGATTATGGAGCGATTTGATCGAACAAATGTCAAAATGATGAGAGTTGTGCAGTTTTGTGTTTGACTGATCATTTCCTACATGGCCAGAAACTTTAAACCATGTCAGTCATCTTCATTGCTCCCACAAAATACATAGATCCGTGTGGTTTGGTAGTTTAGATCGCAAATAAGGGCACAGATGCAGCAACTGGTCATTATGGTTGAGATAACGCACTGACACAGCTGAGGTGTGTCGGCCCTTTCATCTTAAATTGTTTCTTTACTGTCTGGCTGATAAGACCTCTTATCCAAAACCATTTGAACGGGTTTGTTGCTTCTTATAATTCCTCTGTTTTGTTGTTTCTTCTTCTTGAGGGAACCTCCTTCATGCGTAAAAAACGGATCAACAAACATTTCCCTCTAGCAGCGTTGGACAGGGCATCCCAGCTCTTGACGACATGGCCCTGCAGTTATGTGCGTAACACAGTTAAGAAGGGGCATAATCTTCCCGACTATCAAATTTTCTCTTTGGCCATCAAAATTAAATTAGGGCGCATTTAATGCGATAATCTACATTACAATCCTTAATATTGGAACTGAGTCGCACAATTGAATTAACAGGTTTTCAGATGGCACAAATAGTGAGCTCCAAACTGATAATATTTTCATTTCATTGCTCGGCCTTATTGGCTCCAATTAGATTTAATTGCGTGGGGAGGTTGCTGTAATGGGCGAATGATGAGGGTGTAAATAAAACTTTGACCCTCTGTGAGACGGCCGCTTTGAAGCAGCATTAGTTGGTTTTCTTTAACCCGCAAAGACTTTTTCCCTATGCACTTCTGATGTCACATTGAACACCGGATTACCAAGATTTGTCTGCAAAAAGAAGGTGTAAAACATTATGATGAATTAAAACATGGTCAAGTGTTTCATTGGTTTTGCCCTAAACTGCGCGTAAAGAACACACAGATACAACACGCGCGCGCACAAAAATAAAACTTATATTTGACATCAGTGTGTCATCTCTTCTTCAATGCAGATTTAATTCAATCTTTAATTCTTGTTAAATAGTTGAAAGAGGTAGAAATGACGAAACAAACTAACAGGGTTTTTATTTTGTGATTCAAGCCGCTGCGTACATGCGGATACCTTATTATCATGTCTGCGGTCATGTCTGAGCTCAAAGATCAAGTGTTGACACATTTGAAATGATTATACTTAGATCAATTCTACAAAAAAAGTGTCTATGCATTTGGTGTTAAATCATTTTTTAGGTTGAGCTGAAAACATAAAGTTATTATTGCATTATTGTCTCCAATAAAATCACAAAGCCTGAGTACTCTCTCTCTCTCTCTCTCTCTCTCTCTCTCTCTCCCTCTCTCTCTCTCTCTCTGATAAATGCAATTTGATTTCGATACCTTAAACATGAAAATGTTCCCTCGTAAATATTTTTTTGTGTTCAAATCATAAAAATAAAATACTGACAAGATTAGTAATATATTGCCATGGAAGTACAAAGCCAAAATCTACAACTGGATCAAAAAAAGTAGGCCTATATACATGACCCCAGAAAGATGATAACCCCAACAATACGACAATGATAAGAAGAAGGTGAAGAAGAAGGAGTGGGGGTGGGAGGTGGGGGGGCAAAATCGAGAAATGTTTTCGCTTTAACGCATGAAGCCATCACTCCTTTTTCTTTGAAATGCACGAGCTGCTTGTCCATCAGTATTACACTGAAACGCTTTAGTGGAAGTAGTTTAAGGATGTTATGACAGTTTCTGGAAATCGGCCTGCAGGAAAAGCTTTTATAGCTCCAAATATGTCAAGAACGGAGATCAATCTTTTCAAAAGCGCATACCGGCTTTTTATAATGGCCGTTAAGTTTTTATTACCTATTAACCTTGACATAGATCCGGTACAGCCGAGATGAAATTAAATTTTACTTTATGTCGTAAATAAACCGCAGTTGTTATGCTGGGTAAACTGCTCTTTTTGGACCACACCACGAAGACAGAAAACAAGGAAACGAATTTCCAAAGATATTCCAATTTTACGCATCTCTCACTCGACATTAAGGGGCAAACACGTTTTACGCATTCAGTCAGTTAACATTTAAGTCAGTTTAATTTCAATTCTCAACATTTTTAAATAGTATTTTTTATTTCTTTTTGATTCAGCATCAAAGTAAAGTTTCTGGAGTCACATGTGTCAGTGCAGGTTGTTTACCAGGCGTCCTCCTTTGACGACAAGGAGACTCAAATAATGACCGGATTCACACTGCAAAAGACAGGAAAAAACATCTCGGCCCAATAGACAAGGAGAGCTCTGGCATTAATGCGAGTCAGATGTCAACTTCTCTGTTTGCCTTTATTTCCCTGCTCACGGTGACTTGCTGGCCCTCAAACACAGAAAAAAAGCCTCCTTTAACTCTTAAGACTCAGAAGAACAGAGCCTGCTTAAAGGACTTATGCTTTAGCCCTTTCTCTCTGACGTAATTCTCATGAAGCAAAAATAAAACTTAAATTCACAGTCATGCGTCAATTACGCGCCAATCATTAAAAACCAAAGCGAAATTCGTTAAAACTGTTGTCCTGTTTCTTCTGACTTCTACACCACTGACTGGACATAAATTGAAGGGAGCAGTAAAATATGCTGAACTTACCAGCTGAGGAGAAAAAATGATAAATGATTCCTGATGTTTTTATTGGAAAATGGTGGTGTATTTTACTTCCTGGCTCACTCCCTTTATCAAACCTGTATTTTGCACAATCGCCTGTTAGTTTCACATGGGCAGAGAGCAGCTTTGGTGCTGTAATTTGTGGCTGGATCCGTTCAGTCGAAGGTGATGTGATGACTGGTCTTAACGCTCTCTGAAGTGTGCGAGCTGCCAGCTACACTAGAGACATTTTTTTTTGGCTGATAGATAAACTCATGACTGTTTAACAAACACTCTCATACATAAGAGTGACTGCAAACACAGTTCTATTGTTTCTACTCAACACATTGCCAATCCTGTTGTTACATGAAATCAGTAAGGCAGCTCTTGGACACCTTTTCGCCCAGGCTGAGAGCATCATACTGACTGAAAGTGAAAGAGAAATGTATGAGCAGTGTGATACATTTCAAAAAACAGGAAAAAAAACATATCAGACAGATAAACTGACAAACTATACAATATACAGTGGTGGAAGAAGTAGTCTTTTCTGTCATAAAAGTAGCAATATAACAATATTAAAATACCTAATAACATGTAGAACTCCTGTATTTAAAAAAAATGAATTATATAGAACTGTTATCAGCAAAATATTATTTTTAAAATTTTAATTAATCAGTTTTAGGTCCTTTGCATTTTAATACAAATATAATATTTTTTGTCATGTTTTGCATACGAAACTTTACTCTAAAGTGGAAGAAGAAAGTAGCATCAAATAGTAATAATTTAGTACAAGTACCATAAAATTTGGCTTAAGTTACTTACCATCACTTTATTCAGCAGGTGTAGAAAAAGTCACACTGGCTACCAAACAATAAATAATGTACAAATTGATCCACTCATCTATCTATATATAAAGAGAGAATAATAGGTCTCTGAGGACAACTCAATCAGGAGCTTTGCAGTCCTAAAACAGCCACCTACATGTCTTTGTGATCCTCCACAGACAACAAGTTTCCTCTTTTGATGTGTGCGTGTCTCTTCTCGGTGTCTGAGGGTGTTTGACCTTTAGCTCAGCTTGTCATCTGTTTGGAGAGAAGTTCCCCTGTGTGCACAAAGCAGAGAGAATCCATTTGAAACCCCCCATTAGAAGGCCTGTAATGTCAACGCAGAGCTCTTTGCAACATTTGGAGTCTAGTTCAACATAGTAAACATTTAACTGCACCAGTGAGGCAAAGCATGTTAACTTGTTGTATGCGTGCTGAAATGTAGGCGTAATTTTAGTGGGATGATGCCTTTTAGCATCTTTTTTCTGTCTCTTACAGTGACAGTGATATGTATTGCAATTATATTAAAAACAAGCTGCTGGCATAATTTAAATCCATGAAAGGATGGAATTTATTCCAGCTCAAACCATAATTTATTCATTTGGGCAAAGTGAAAATGTGATCCAGTTCTGCTCTCCTGCAAAGATAAATGAATTCCCTGCAGAAACAGTAAACTGCACCAGGAGAAACATTCAGGTGTGATTGCTTCACCTTGTGTAATTTTGTCACTCTGTAATGAGGACCACTACCTTTTTTGTTCCCTCACCGCCTCAAACCTATATAGTACAACCATTTCAGCTTCTCGTAATGGCCGTCTCAACTGATTGGCTGTAGCGGGGAGTAATGGGAACCAGCCATGCAACCCAGACAACTGAGACACACTTCAGCAAGTCAATGACATGAGTGGAGGTGACAAGGACTCAGGATCATTTTACCATTTAGCTTAAAGTTTGGCAGGGCAATTTACATTAGGCTCAGTTTGCATGGACGAGTGAGAGCAGCAGGGCAAAAAGGCTCATGCAGTCCAGGACTTCCTTTGGTCTCTTTGTCACCGTTTCATGTAAACTGAACACTGATACAAAACCAAATGTGGAGCACTGCAGATCAGTTTTCACTGCTATATTCAGTATAATGGTGACCTTTTTTCTCCAGTGTATTTAGTCTAATTTATTTGATTAAGCTTAAATTTGTATATGACATTTTTCAGGTAATGGTTTATATATTCCCAAAAAAAGGGTTTAAGGTTATTTAAGGTTTTTGAGATAATACCCTTCAAAGGCTTCAAAATGAGTGTCTCAGAAATACATAATTCAGTTTTTTTCGGAAGGAGAAAATAATTTTAGTACTGAAGGCTAATTCATATTTAGACTACTTAATGCATACATATACCTACTGTAACTCATACAATTAATAGTAGAAGCACATGATGATTAGAGTGCAAATATATCAAAAGGTTCCCATATGTCAGACATATATAAAATACTCTGCTTGGAAAAACAAATTGTGTAGATTGTATGAAATTCTACATTTTTTACTCTCTCACTTTCTGATAAATTCAAAATCAATGAATATAAAAATACTTTCAAAAGTTTAAATGTTGGATACTTGATGTCTCCTACTGAAAAGCACTGGAAGCCTTGTGTGGGTCACTCTTGTGCCTTCCAAAAATCTGCTAGTGTATACTCATGTTTGTACAAACTGTGATTTCAGGTGAGCAGAGAGAAATGTTCACATATCAAACTCTGCACATTAAGTCATTCTGCACAGTGCAGGTCAAACATCCAACCGAAGGAACAAAAAAGCAAGTGTCTATGTGTGTGTGTGTGTGTGTGGGACGGAGGGGGGTTAGAGTGGGTAGAGTGTTTTTCAACAACAGCAACATAGCTTTCTTTTTCTTGGTTTTTTAATTTTTCTTGTGGGATTCAATTTTCAGTACAGTTGTTTATATCATTTCACTGCATTGATTACACAAAAAATGCTCCAACGGCCAGGGACCATTTATTTAGATTCTGTGGGTGGTTGAACGTTTGTATTTCTGCTATATGACCATTATTATATCTTATCTTTACCTATGAAACATCACATACAGAGTTGTGTTTCCAAATCCAACATGACTGCCTGTAGAGCAAAAGAATGCAACTTGAAAACCAAGTGTTAGGATTAATGTGTTTGGCTGGTGGAAATTGGATGCATCGTGTGCTCTTTGACTGCAGTTTGAAAATGTTAGGCCAGTCGCTGAATCCTTGGTAGGATGATGTGATCGTGCATGTTGTTAAGTGAGTTTTCCAGTGAAGCATTTCTCATTTTATGTGTGTGCACACAAAAATGTACGCTACCAACTTTTTCCCACTCGGATGGAATGTTCTCCTTCGATCAGACAACAAAAACACGAGATGAAGGAAATTCAATTCTGCTCCAACGTTTGAGAGAAAAATTTGGAAGGGAGCTGGTGGGAGGAAGAGAGACACAGAGGGGGGAGAGTGTGAGGAAGACAAAGAGTGCGTGAGAGGTGATTTATCAGTCTTTGGCTTTATGGATTTTTTTTTTTTTTTCAGTCAGTGAATTTTGCACAGCCTGCTGAGATGGATCATCTCACTGCTCAGACAGAGTTGGATTTCAAAGTGAATGGCTACTGATCACATGGTTACAAAAAGAAAAGTTTTTGTAAGAAAAAACAAGACAGTAATGTGCTGATATTTCCTAAGGTTCTGTCTATTTCCAAATCACAGCAGACGGGTGCACGTGTATGGATGTGTGTGTAGAGTATGCTAGTGTGTGTATATTGTCCCAAAATGTTTTAATAAACGTACCTGACACCACACTGTGCAAGTACAGCCAAGCTATTCATAGACTGGTTATGTGTGCTTCCAAAAAGAGACAAGGTTAGATTTCAAGAGCAGAGGAACGTATTGCTTTGTGATAAGCTCTGTTTTGCATGCAGCAGCGCAGACAGAGAGCTGTTTCCAATGCTAGTCTCTGTGTGCAGTCACACTTGTTAGGCTAAGCCAAAGGGCAGCAAATATACAGCAATTTTATATATAACATGCGTCACTTCATTCTTGCCTGAGCTTGAGCTCGGTCCACTCGTCAGCAGGCATCAGTGTTGTAACTTGCCAGAAGTATTCACAATTCAAAGCTCCATGTTACATCCCAATCCATATTTTAAGACAGGAAAACAAACCCACTCCTCTAAAGATGTACCAATAAATTCTTTGCACATACATTTCCTTTCTTCTGATTTCTGTTTTGAGTTGGACACATTTTTTCTTTCTTTTTCTAGCTCATCTTCTATTTTCTCTCCACTATTTATGTTTCACAATATTTGGGATATTTCTTTCTCTTTTATTTTTTCAGTATGAAGCAACATGTTGTTAATCTCGCTCAGTCGCCGTGTGGTGTGTAATTTATAGTGTTTCCTCTTAACACGGTGAGCTGACCCCAGTCATTCCAGTCAATAAAGAGGCAAGGAAGGTGCCCTGTCGCTTTACAGCCAGTTAAATTACACTTTGATGTTGCCCCCTCGTTTTCAACTGTGAATTAATGGCTGTCTGTACTGAATGTCTGACCCACACAAACCTCATCCTGGTGCTGATATCCACACTGGAAGGCTCTGAGGTTATTCAGTCAGTCTTTAGTCTGCCTTTGATATCAATACCATCAGTCATATGTGAAAATTATCACTAATTTTGGACACTTAGTGTTTTTCTGTGGTCAGGTGGAAATGTTCACATGAGAGTAGAGAAAGTGAAAATTCCCGCTCTACTTGTTCTGAAGCACTTTCTGTGTATCTCTGTGCCCGTTCACAGCCACAGAGTCTCCTCTCCTCACTGCGAACAGTAACTGGAGCAGATGCAGACTGTTGGATCCACTGCAGAGAAACTAGAACATTCTGTGGTTTGCATGGCGTATTCATCTGAATAGAAAAAAAAATGCATTTTGGTTTAAGAAATTGTGAGTTTTTGGACTATTGTTGGGATCTTCTTGTGTTAAAACAGTACATGCAGGAGTGCAGGTGTAAACTGAAAATAAAAAAGTCTGTGTGTAATGTTATTTATCTAGAAGAAAAAGCTAGCTGTACTCATGAATGGGACAGATAGAGCTTTTGATCCAACATGTCTTTTTAACAGTCAGGCCTTCATGCCTCTTTCCACAGAGACAGGCTGCTATAAGACCTCATACATATGGCGTTCCCTGCAGGGGGGCACACTGTTGTTCACCTTGAGCAATGCTGGAGAGCCTTACAGCTATACAGCAGATTGCATGGATAACAAGGAGGAGACTGTCACAATATCCTGCTCTTGCCAAAAAAACATCAATGACATACGATATAAACAACGGCCTTTGATCAGCGAGAGGCCTCATGATTTCAAACAGCCTGACAGCTCTTGCCTTGTGGGGACTGTGGGTGTCAGCCAGGGAAATATGATGAAATAACTAGACCATTTATGCTGGGATAAAAACACATTTGCTTCATTCAAGACTAACAGGATATCTTAGTCATGGACAGCGAGGCAATGTTGCGGCCGTTAGACCCCCAGCGAGGGTTCTGCCACCACCACCAAAACATGACTCCACAGCTCAAGTCCATTTCCAGGGCTGTTAGGCAAACCTCTCAGGAAGCACCGCCTCAGTCGCCTCAGTGTTCAGTGAATCTTGCATGGCTGAATTACATATATAGCCGGTCTGCTCTGAAATATAGTCCTGTGTAGTATGTGGTTGAAAGAAACAAAGACCACATCCATCCTTCCAGCTGGTGGGAGTTTATTCTCTTCTTGCAAAGCTGAATAAAATAAAATAACATCAGTACAGCAATAAAATAAAAATATATAGGCTGTGCTGTTTCCCATTACTGTGGTTGGGTTTTGAACCTCGATACTTTTTTGGCACTGATCAAAATGTGTTTGTAGCACAGAGTAACAAAAGCTGTCAGGTACAAAAAGTGGCCATTATTGCCTTCGCACGCTTGCACGCACGCCTTTTCTGTATTTATTTATGCAAGTTCTTGTATGGCTGCTTGTTTTTAGAAAACATTTAGAAGCTTGGCTTTTTGTTGTTGAAGGAAAAAAGTTTTTGTTTTAGAGGAACATATACTGCATTCCTCAAAGCAAGACACTGAAAAAAGTAGTGTTATGTCATCATATTGGCAGAAGTATTAAAAAAAAGTCAAACTACTCTACAAGTCATTAAATACAGTACTCAGTTCTCCATAGATCTATAAAGAATAACAGTCCTTACCTATACAGTTATCATTCAATATGAACTATTTCTAAAAAGTGACATTTTTCCATCCACCAGAATTATTATTATCATTATTATTATTATTATTATTATTATTATTATTATTATTATTATTATTATTATTATTATTATTATTATTATTATTATTATTATTATTATTATATATCATATAATATCATCATCGACTACATTTGAAAAACTGCACTTTTATACATTACAACTCTAAAGGAAAACAACAAGACTGGCTTGAGATTGGTCTCCTACCATATTACAATCAATTGCTGTATGTGTGCTGTCCAAAAATAAAAATTCTATACAGCAACATAACACTAACAAGATTTACATCACTGTCCAACTTTTCTATCAAGTCACACCAGTAACAGAGGCTCATCTCTCCTCAGCACTGTCAAAGATCACAATATAAAAAAAGATAAATAAACATATACATATGTGTACATGAAAAATCTGAACAAAATATGAGCAGAAGTAAAGAGGAATTTTTGATCAAATGTACTGTATTCTTTCACCACAAGTGTTACATAGACAAAGCACATACTAACCCAACCAGTAATAAACTCTAATTTGTAGGATTAATCCTAATCTAATAGAGCCCACAACTATCTTGATCTTTTCAAGCATACTTGTGCCTATATAGAAAATATATTTGTGTCATAATTTATGATAACATCAACAAAAAAGGTGCAGTTGAAAGATGCACTCTGGTGTGTTTGTATGTGAACGAGTGCATGATATGCTATCAAATCACGTCACCTTGCAGCATATTACCCAACATGGCTGTCAGCTGAGGGTCATCGGGTGTTTGTGAGCTCTTCTGTGCTGACTGAGTGCTGAGAATTGCACAAGGAGCTCACATGAACACTCACACCTCCAGCTACTAACCTGACAAAGTCTCTGGATGAGCAGAGAAGTCCTGAAAATAACTCCTAACCTCATGATATCACAGAGCAGGAAGGTGCAGCACTGTGAGCTGCCACTAGACCGAGCCAGAAGACAGGAGGCTCATTTAACAGCCTGAAACCATGTCCTATATACACCTTAAGCAATTACGTCCTCCACGATGGGGACAGTATTGATCCAAAAATATGTGTATAAAGTGTATAGTTGAGTCAAGGACAGCAGTGGGGTGAAAAGAGCTGCCAGTTTAGACAAGAACACTGGCAGAGAAATGACTGTGGAAATTTATGATCAGAGAGCTGCCTGAGGTTTTACAGTTAAGCTGCAGCCATGAAGAAAGCAAGTGTGTGCGTGTGGGTGTGAAAGAGAGATACAAAGAGAGAGAAGGAATTAGAGAGTACAAAAATTAGTCTTTCTCTTTTCCCGTGGCTAGAAATTACAAACCGGCAAATTAATTGGGACAGTTTTACTTCCAGGTGACTTTGAAGCCACATGACAAGACCTCGAACACATTGCACAACTGGTAAACAGCAGCCGAGTGAAAGACAGAAAAGTTTTTGTGTGTGTGTGTGTGTGTGTGTGTGTGTGTGTGTGTGTGTGTGTGTGTGTGTGTGTGTGTGTGTGTGTGTGTGTGTGTGTGTGTGTGTGTGTGTGTGTGTGTGTGTGTGTGTGTGTGTGTGTGTGTGTGTGTGTATGTGTGTGTGTGAGAAACATGAAATACTGCAACTTTCTGTCAGACTCAAATTATGGCTGAGGTGTCTGTTCCCCAGTACATCACAGAATGATCTACGTACTACAACTGGATCCTGTAAGCAGCCAGTGATCCGGGCCATCCATTACATGCAGGCAGATAGACAAACAAATCGACACCCATACTGAGCACTGAGCGCCAATTGATTTCACAACTGTCTCAGAATTTCCTCACAAAGAGCGAGAAATTCCTTTGTTCCACCCTATCAAACTCCATGAATTACTACATTGATCCAACAAATAAACTGTGAGTTATGGATTTAGCCGGAGCCAAGAGTGACTGAATATTTGAGATGAATTGAATAGAGGCACAATAAAAATGTTTTGTCTAGGTGGCAATGGTAGTAAATTTGAATAACAACATAATGAATTAAAAACATTTGCTTTTTTTTCAGTTTTCACAACTTTCAGTAACAGTTGTTTCACTATAGTCAGACAATACTCTGAACAGCTTGTTTCATCACTTTGCATGTGACACCAAAAAGAGGTCTTTAAAGTCTAAATATGAGCATTTCCTTTTTACTATATTGTATATATCTGGTAAAACTCTGCACTGCAACCTAAATCTTGACATGTGAAAAATCTGTTGGCTTTATTTCCACTTTCATCGTCATATACAATTCTGATTTAATCCTAATAAAAAACAACTCTATTTACAGTCTTTCATCTCTTTCCTGTCTTTGCAGGTAAAGACAGTTCAGGTCTGACAGATTCTGACTTGGCACCAGACTCCGACCACCCTGGAATGGACACCAGCTATCTGGCTGTGAAGGATCAGGGTGTCAAGGCGGCCTCTGATAGGCCACCTGGCACTGACTTAGCAAGCCCTCTGGACAAGGGTGATGGTGGTGAAAGCAACAAGGGCAAGAAGAGACGCAACCGCACAACCTTCACAAGCTACCAGCTGGAAGAGCTAGAGAAGGTTTTCCAGAAGACGCACTATCCTGATGTTTACGCCCGGGAGCAGCTGGCACTGAGGACTGACCTGACTGAAGCTCGCGTGCAGGTAATGCAGGAGACTCCACAACAGTCTTACCAAATGCTGTTTAAGTGCACGGATTTAAAAAGAAAACTCAAATCAACAAACATAACAGATTTCTTATAATAGACAGATTCTTATAATTTACAACCATATGCCTGTCCTATCAATAAATAAAAAATGAGCTCTTCATCACAGCAGAACAGACTGTTTGAACAACACAACCTCGTGTATCCTTCAACATCTGCAGCTCTGCAAAGATAACGTCACTCGCAGAACAACATGAGAGATTTATCTGGTAATGTGGGAGTAGGGGGTGGGGGTTTGGGGGAGTGGGAGCTAACAGAGGCCAGGGGGCCCAGGGGGCTGAGGTTTGAGCTGCCTGGGCCTCATATGTTCAGTTTTAGGAGAGCAGACTCTAATCAACATGGGAGGAGACATGCTCCACTCTTCTGTGTTTCGATGGGATCGTCATCGGTGGGCTTTTTCTTTGTACCTGAGCTGCTTCGTTTCCTGAATTTGTGAGTTCAGTTCTGCTGGTATTAGTCCGGCCTGAGGCATACATAGCACCCCTCAGACTGAAACCCCTTCAGTGACCTTTTAGCCCGATTATACAATCCAGTCATGACTGCTGTAATGCATTCCAATACTGTTGAACAGAAAGAGACCTCTATTTCTATACGTGTGTATGGTGTATATCTATATCAGTGTGTGTGTGTGTGTGTGTGTGTGTGTGTGTGTGTGTGTCCACCATGGACTACCAAAGCCCCTGGCTTTTCGGTGTTTTTCTTTCATTAACATCCTGTTCAGACAAGAATGTGTCCCTGCTGTGGTCTCCAGGGTAGGTGTGAAACCCTTCCCATGAGCTTTGAGCAAGAAGGTGATTGATATTTCAAGTCATATCTGACTTCTGAGCAATTTTAAGGCACGGGGCGCACTCTAGCTTTGTCCAAGCTAATGCAAAGTTTGAAAATTTATGTAGAGTTTGCCACATTTTGGCTACAAATTGTTTTCCAGTGAGATGAGATAGGAGTTCGATTAAAACCAATACTTTTACATGACAAGCTGGAACAGTGACCAGAAAAGCTTTGCAGTGAAACACAGGAAGTCTGTGTAGCCGCGAGGTTATAACTCAGCCCTGAGGCTCTGAAGGTATGTTGCTCTGGTGTGCTCTGTTGCTCATACTATCACGGACCTGCTTGCTTCAAATGGATGCAGCTTTACAGCCCTCAGCTCTCCCAGTGGCCCTCTTAAACACTCAAGTTAAAAAGATAAAAGACACGAGATGCCTTGTCTGTCAGAGCACAGGGCTCTGTACTCTATTCAGGTCATTCACACGAGAAAGGACTCGCAGCTCATGAAATCAGCGTCTTGAGCGAAAACCTTTATGGCTGCAGAAAAATTTTAAGCATACATAGTTTAAATACTACAAGTAAAAAAATTTTTGAACATTTTCTAAGCTAAGTCTCTTCATTGACTCATGTTACTTACATAAAGAACAAGAGACTTTCAGCTAAAAAAGTTGGGGTCTGGAGGTGTTTGCTTTTTCTGTCTCAGGGTTTCAAAGGGAGAAAGTAAGTTCGGATCTGAGTCACATGCACAACAGATACATAGGAAGGTCGGAGGTCAAAGGTCAAGGGTTTCAACAACGTCACATCGCTCAGATTTTGCCGTTCTTTAAGTCCGGTGAGCTCAGAGCTGCGATGCAATCTGCCATGTGAAGTTCACCCTGCAAACAGAGGTGTGCATATGAGTTTATAGATCCAAACGGTTAAGGAAAGATAAAACAGCAGGAGAGCCCGTTTCAACAAACGACATGATGCTAATAGAGGAGCGGTCCAGGCTCGCAGAAATGATAAAATAGTCTTGTAAGTAATTTCTCTCATTTTCTAAAGAATGTGGAGGTGAATTATCTGATGGTGAGAAATCATGAATAGTTTTAAGAAACAGTAGAAATATGATTCACCTTCCAAAGCCATTTGTTAGATTTAAACCTTAAAATATTAGTTGATTAGTTGATCGACAGAATAAAAATCTTTATTTTTTAGTCAACAATGCTGAACATTACCAAGTTTTAGCTTCTGTTGTGATAATTTACTGCTTTATTTGCCTTTTGTGATACTAAATACACAGAGATGGTTTTCCCCCCGGTGTTTTACAATTAACTGAACAAAACAAACCAACAGCTTTTGGAAATTGTGACTGCCACATTTCACTGCGTTCTGCCTTTTTTAGACTGAATGATGAATCAATTTAATTAGTTTATTTAGTCAGTTTTATAAAGTATGGAGAGTAATTTCAGAATATTTAAACTGTTTATAAACCTTTAAAACAGCTAATATTACATCAAATAAAACTAAAGATTATAGTGGTACAAATAATCACTAATTAGAAAAGCAAAAAATATATTGCTTTGTATCAGGCCAGCATTCTCCTGGACTCACTTTTAATTGACAAGGGAAATAAGAAATTATGTTACAGAGGTTTTCGGGGGAAAATAGAATAAATCTACTTTTAATGAACCACAACAGTGGTCAGTGCTATTTCCATGATATTATCAGTGCTTTGGGGGTGTTGGTAAACTGAAGCCAGGCTCAACCTTAGATTTCTTTTTTACTTTGCTTTGCAAGCTGACATGAGTGACAGCAGAGGTAGGTTATCAATCCTCTGAGCTGGTCTCTCACTTCAAAGTGTTTTCAGCCCCATACAGCTCTCCTGCTGAGGCCAGTTTGGTATTTCTCTGCTCTTTCTCTCTGGGGCTGTAACATAAATAAAGCCTCATTGAAAGTCCACCAGCTACTTAAGCTGTCAAGGTCTTTACCAATTACTGTCACAACGCAGTGTGTGCAACGCAAAAATATGTTCTCCGTGTATAATAGCCAACAGACTCCGCACAAAAGATTGAGCGGATGAGTGCAGGGCAGCGGTTGGTAGTAGTTGGTGACACTGTGTACACAGTGATCTTGTACAGAGTCAGATAGCGTAGAGCAAGATGCATGAAAACATCAAGGAGAGAAGGATTATGCTCTGTGTGCTTCTTTAATTTAGGATGAAACAGCATCTGAAAGCCAGCAGCTTAAGACTTCAGGAAATTAAAAAGGAAAATGCAAACAAACCCCAGTTATAATCCCATCTCACTTTTCAATTTCCCATATTACTTCTTTATATTTATAGCAAAGTGTATGAGCGAATAGCAGATACACAGAATATGTTTGTGCTGGTAAACTCATGCCATAATCAGTGCAGTCAGGTACTTACAGACAGATAGTCAAGAGATGCATATCAGGCCTTCAAAGACAAATATATTTAGTATTTATTTTACTTTCACCCAGACTGGTGGTAATTTAAACACAATGATGCTTTCAATAAACAACAGCTTCAGATTTAGATGATTACAGAAAACAGTCACAAGGAAAGCACCCTGCTCTTGTCAGAGTGCAAATAAGCAAAGGTGAAGTGGTTTATATTTTGTTTTGAGGACTCAAGTGAAGTGAAGGCTGCACACTGTTTACAAAGACTAGTTTCTCTTCCTCTTTTTGTCTGTATAATATTTTATTCCTTGACTTGAACCTAGAGAAACGTACATCTGTCTTACTTCAGTTGAGCTTGAATTGTTTGTACATGTGTCCTGGTTCACACTTAGAAAAGAAGTTTGAAAATTTGATGTGCTGCTGATCATTTTTGATCTTCAGCCTTTTAGTCTTTTGGCAGAACTGCATGGGACCACATTTCCATTTAAAAGGGAAACTTAGATTTGTATCTATAGAAAAGTATTTTCTTCAGACTTTGAGGGGAACGTTGCTATTTGAGGGTTTTGGAGTAAAAGTCACAAGTCAAATGAATTCTAAACCTCACCTTGACCCAAGACCAAGACCACTGAAACTAAAGAGCCCCTTTTTCTTTCTCTCAGATAAAATCACTAAAAATTCCAACGGTTTTCACTCTGCAGGTGTGGTTCCAAAACCGAAGGGCGAAATGGAGAAAGAGGGAGCGTTTTGGTCAGATGCAGCAGGTCCGAACACACTTCTCCACAGCCTATGAGCTGCCTCTTCTGACACGCCCTGAGAATTATGCACAGGTACAAACTCAACATTGATATTTCTTATTTACTCAAAAACATGTACACATTTACATTTTTCCGACTTTCAGGTCACCGTTAGGGTTTAAGTCATTTCAACTTGTAGACTGAAAATTTCCTTTTGAGTGGTGCATTACAAGGAATATTTAATTTCCCTCACCTTTTTTTCATCAAAGCAAGAAGAACATGATTTGTTTAATACTGTTAGCACAGAAAAAAACAACTAAAAAAACTTTTTAGTTTTCCAACTTTGCGCAATCATTTTCTGGTATTACACTCTGAAATGCAGATCAAGTCAAGGCTCCAACAAGGACCATTTTCAGAAAAGTTACTGCTCTTAACTTCATAAACCATGCAACAATAACACAATGGTGATACAATCATAAAGACTCTCATTATGTATTGAAACTAAATGGAAATCAGTGACTTCATCTAAAGTAGAAAATCAGTCTTTTCATAGAGATAGCATAAGTTGTAGTTGACAGGCCAACCAGTATAGCCCTGTCATTTTTGAAAAGATGCATTAGAAAACTATGAGTTCAGAAAAGGAAACCAGTTGTCTGATTAGCTAGTACGAGAGAGTTCTCCCCACAGCACTATCACCCTTCAACAGCTTTGATTTCCCGTCATTATTTCAGATTCAGAACCCCTCCTGGATCGGTGGTAGCAGTGCAGCGTCTCCTGTGCCAGGCTGCGTTGTGTCCTGCGACACCGTCACTCCCTGTATGACCCCTCACCCCCACTCTGCCAGCGGGATGTCTGATTTTTTAGGCGTGCCGAGCCCCGGAGGCCATGTTGGACAGGCTCACATGGGCAGCCTGTTTGGAGGATCTCCTGGGATGGCCACGGGCATCAACACGTATGATCTCAACATGGACCCTGACCGCAAGTCCTCCAGTATTGCTGCTTTGCGCATGAAGGCCAAAGAGCACAGTGCAGCCATATCTTGGGCCACATGATATGTTGATACCTGCTGGATGGGGGAACTTTTTGTCCCTTGAGATGTCTAAGCCAACCCAGCATGGGGTGAGGGGGCACTAACATCTAAAACTACAAGCAGCAGTGACTACTTTCATAAATGTTGCAATAAAATGAATATGCAAATGAAGATTACACAAAGAGATTTGGAAAGATAAGTGCTGTGTTTCTCAAGGCTTTTGGGGCGAGAACACATCCACAATGGGCAAGTGAGCTTTATGGAGAGCTTGCTGGGACATGATGCTGTACTGTAGAGCAAGAGTTACAGTGTAGTACTGATGATAAGCAAAAGAAAATGTTTAATTATTTCAAACAAATCCATGCACTTATTTGTTCAAATACAGATTTTTCTGTGTGTACAGTGCTTACAGTGTCATTGTAGTTCAGGTGCTGTTTTATTCTTACTTTGTTATTTAAATTTTGAGTGTTCATGTTTTCGTTTTGTTTTTTCCTTCAGCTAATTTCTTGCTGGATTTGATTAAAAAAAGTTCATCAAGCATCCTTAAAAACTGAAATTTTAATTTAGTTGATATATACTGTGTACATATTATTCTGCTAATCTTTATCAGCAGAAATGTGTAACTTAGTCCCACTGGTACTACCAAAAAACAAAAAAACTAACAAAAAAAAACAGTTTATATCCAGCATATCTGTCAAATTATGAAGCTTGTCAGATTCGACACAAACATCAAAATAACCACCTGAGTTTGCATTTTATTAACTAAAAGGTGGCTCTACCCTCTAGCATTTAAAAGTCAAACAGATGAAATGTAGTTTGTTTTAGTTGGTCAGGGTGAGAGATCCACCTGCTTCACTGACTCAGCCTGCTGATGACCAGGGAGAGGAAAGGATGGAGGAGGAAGTGGTGTTTGAGCATGAGAGAGGGAGGCACAGCAGGCCTGCTGCTCTCAGGACTGAAGAGCCTGGGAGTGCCAGTCTCCAAACAGAGCCAGTTCTGTTTTCAGGAGGACAAACTCAGAGTGGACATGACTGTGCCCCTTACGTTTCAGAGGGAGAAGTGCCCTACTTGTCAGTCAGACTGCCAGAAACAACACCTGAAACCAGCAGAAGCCACCTTTAAACACAGGAGGCTGGTGGAGATTACGCAGTGTGTGTTGACACTTTCAAACACTGAACGGATGTCAGTGTTCAACAGATCTTTTTTAGACTCAGACTCACCAATAGCTGTTGGGCTGTCAAAGCTAACCAGTAACTGGTAATGAAGCAGTATTTCTTATTCACGTTTCAGTTAAAAGCATTCAACCAAATGAATGCAGAATATACTCCTTCATCTTCAGCAAGGTTCTGACTAGATCTCATTTTGGTTTGGAACCACATGAGAAATATCACTTGCGTCCTCCATAATCCCTTATGTGCTCCTATTCATCACACACATATCTTTGAATGTTGTTGGATGATGGTGTTCAACGTTGATATGATATCTACAGGAGCGATGTTTCAGCTGAGGAAAGCAAAAAAGGCAACTGCCCCGCATCCCCCCCGATATACCAAAAAGGCCACATTCACTGTATGTCAGTTGGTTTTTCATGATTTGACTTCTTGCTAATTTGAATTTTCACCATTGGTGCACAATCTCAATTGGGTCCTTCTTTGTTACATAATTTTGTGGTGATGTCACAAGAGTCGTGTATTGAAAATGAAAAGCTTAATTGTGCTCATATGGTGCATTATGCTACATTAAATTGTGTTTAATCAAATTACCACAAACTAAAAGGCATACAAAAAACACCCTTATATAATATTGCAGCACAGGAGTACTGGTTGTTTTCTGGATCTTGGCAACATATAATGCAGAGTTTTTTTGCCTTGACCTCCAAACAAGTTTATCCAGACATGGTTACCAGATACAAACTTTGATAGTTAAAATTTGTAAGGTTGTGTGGAGCAGTACAAGAAAACATGGCCATTCCAATACAGAGTTTCAACATGTGTGTTGTTTGAGCCTAATCTCAATCATTTTTTTGGCCTGATATCAGAGCAGAAGTAGTCTTAGTAAAGCCACTAACATGAAGTGAGATCAGTCTCCACTCTGTTAACAGCCTCGAAACAATATGTCCCTGTTTGTTCATGACCCTCAGTGGGAAGAGACAATAGGGACACAGAAAAGGGGCAAGGCAGGGGCTAAAGTGGAAATCGGCAACCTTATTTTTCCCCCCTGGTAACTACTTCCTCGAGTGACAGAAACAGCAGATGAGATTTCCAATGTAGTATCAGAAGGTGATGCATGATCGTCTTCTGTTTGTAGGGCCTGATTGAGGCCTGAAGCATAACAAAGGGCTGCATGGTTTCAGAAACTGAACCTGACCCTGTAGTACACCTTCAGGCAGAGCAACCATTGCTAATTCCCTAAATGGAACCACATTCACTGTCCTTCTGGGCAGGTAAGAGAAGCGGGTTGCAGGCTATAACCTGTCAGCGGAGCACATCACCCCGTGGTCGTCCAAATTACATCCAGTTTTACTCTCTGGTACAAATCCAAGGCATATGCATAATCCTGACTGTACAGTACGTATCTCAAAACTAAGAAGATCTCCTTGGAAATGTGGACATGGGGCCCCCTCTGCTCTTGCTGAGGGGTTGGACAGAGGGCGAGCCGTGAGGGCGTCTGCTGTGTTCCGGTGTTCTGGGAAAAGGACAGTGCACACAGCTGCGCTCAGGGGGTAAATGCAAAACAAACATGCCTCACACATGCTTCCCCCTCAGCTGTCATGGCTCTGCTTTCAAAGATTCTCCCCAACCCCCCTCCTCACCCACCTCAGCACACACATTGCACTGTGCCTCTCCCCCTCTTGCTCACTTCTACTGTGTCCATTGGTCCAAACCTGCATCCCCCATCGCAGAGTTCGAGGATCTCTGGCTCAGGGGCGAGGCACGGCCACACCACCAAACCCAGGAAGGCTTTTTAATTAACACTGAGCCATGTGGGGGCTGCAGTATTGTGTGTCAGGACAGACAGGGCTGTCTGTCTTTGCCTTGGTTTAATGTAGACTGCTCTTCTGCACAGCGCAGCCTGTATGCACATGGACATACAGGCATCCAGTAGCTCAGGTTAACACAATGTATACTCACTGTTTACCATTTTCACTCCCGTATTTATGAGTCGCTAATTTTGCGTTGAAAACATCTTCAGTGATGTCTTCTACACCCCTTCATTCTATCCCATATCACTGCTTCAATCGATTTTCCTACAGTCATGTAAGAACTGTTAATTCAAGATTAGCTTCACATAAAAAGTGTTATCCTCCTGAATGCTGCATAACTCCTGAGGTCATCTTCCACTTTTTCTCATTTTCTAATACTACTGAAGTCAGGCAATCAGTATAGGAGTTATTATATAATAAATATGTGTGCTATTGTGTGCATGTACATTTTTGGTGCATGCAAAATGGATTGAAGTGTTGACTCTTGGAGATTATATTAATTTGATTTTTAGATTTTTTGTTTTTGTGAGACAATGATATCAAGTATTTGAGTTAAATTGTATTTCAAAAGTTGTTTGAACATTGTTTTTCTCAAGATATGTAATTCTTAAGAGTTTCAAAAGGTTTTTTCAAGTTTTTGTGTGGCTTTAAGCTGTCTTTTGAAACGAGTGTATGAATTTACTTATGCTTGTGTTGTGTGATTAAAGTACAATAAGTTATTGCACTTCTACTCAGAATCAATGTTCCTTATTGGATTTTGAATGAAAGGTTAAACCTGGAAAGGTTAAAGCAACAAGAGAAACAGTAAAATTGATACATTTTCTTGCGAGGTTATAGTGATGCTTGTTTCACTGCAGTTCCTCAGCAAACCAAATGTCACCCCCCAAACTCTGTAATAACAGTTTCATATAGTACAGAGAAAAATCAAGGCAACTATACTACTACTCATTAGTATTTAGTAATCTTTCAAGTCACTCCCAGTTTCAAGAAAAGCCTTTCAGGTGATCTGCAAAAAACACTGATAAGACATAACGTGTTAATAGTTGTCTGTTTTTAAAAAGAACAACAACTATGAATTTGCAGCGTCTTATTGTATTGCACCACCCTGCCAAAATAATGTCATCCCTGTCGTCACACTCAGAAATCCCCACGCTTTTCAGTCCCTTTGAAGGGACACGAGTGCTGAAATGAGATCGCACAACCCGCAAGAGTATCACACTAATTGAAGTTGACAAAAATACGAACTGCGCCCTTTTGTACTGCTGACATTGAACAGGGTGGATTAGGCAGCGTATATTAACAACAGGTGACAGGCTGGAGGGAACAGTGGATGTGCCGTGTCACTGAGGGTCTGCTCTGGATGGTCACAGAGTGAACCTCACCACCTCGCTCACACAGTATATAACAACAACTGAGTCACTTAAGTGTGGTCTTTATTTATCATGTATGAAAAGTCATGGATACATAAAATCAGTCACAAGCAAAAAATTAAAACAATTTCAACTGACCTTATGAAAATGAAAAAAGGCAAATAAAAACAACACAGGAAAATGTTAACATCTGAAGACTGCACTGCTCTCCATGTTATAACCTACTCAGGGGAGCTTTGACATCTAATGATGAAGGGGACACAAAACAATATAAACACACACGCAACAGCTACAATAAAATGGTAAAAAAAAAAAAAGACCAGGCATTGCAACAGTTGCTTTATACAATGTTTTGAAAAACATGTAGATTTGTCTATTGATACAGTATGACTTCATATGCATGGCAAACAAATAATTAATGCAGTGTTCATATGCACAATTCAACTCAAGGCATGAGTCAGGGGACACTGCACTAGCACCGCCGCTTTTTTATGTATAAATATAAAGAAAGGCTTCCCTCGGCAGTATCAACTTACAATTGAAGATGTTACAGTAGCTCAGCAACACTTTATTTTATTAAACTGGCAGCTGCTCAACTCTAAATATTAGACTTATGATACTAGCTTTGTCTAATGGTCCCATCAGATTGTGTAAAACTGACCTCCTGTGAACCATTTACTGTACATTATCTGCTGGCCACCGTGGATTGTGTTATATCACATTTGATAAACCCAACATAGATATGTTGCTGAATCATAAACTACATATCATGTAAATTAAACATGTATTACTTTTTCTTGTCATACAATACAACCAAAAGATTCAGATCCATGTCCAAGTCTTTGAAGAAAAAAAAATCCTGGCGATAGCATCATAAATTATGACTATTAAACAGCACTGCTGCAAAATATATATATATATGTATAGTATATATACACTGTATACACTGATTCCAGAGGAGCTGTAGCCCAAAGTTTCCAGCTCCAAAACAGCAACCATAAGGGACCACAAGCCTCCAATCAGTCAGTCTGTCCATCAAATCTTTACCTCTCTTTAACACTCCAACAGCAGTTCATGTAACATTAGTGTTTAGATTAGTGTAGAATTTATATTTTAAACCAAATCAGTGGAAATGTGAGTGTTGACTAAACTGGGAGGTGATATACCAGTTCAGTCTGAATACTGATATCTTGGTAGAAAAGATGATGGTGATGGTGGCAAATGATGAGTTGAGGCTGTGACGAGGTCCAAACATCTGTTGCAGGCTGGTCAGAGGCTGCCGATGTTGGGGAAGCTCTTGAGCTTCTCTGGAAAGTCGTCTTTATAGAGAACTGGGTCTGCACGGTGCTCCACCACCTTCAGAGGCATTGTGCCAAAAACCGACGCAAACTTGTTAATGCACTCAGATCTAGAAAGGAAAACAAAACATATTTACTTCAAACAGCAAGTCACAACCATGTATTTATGCATTTATTGATCAACACTTATTAATGTGGTGAGTTTATGTTTCTCTTTTGTTGTCATATTTAAAGGAAGTTTTCAATCTTTCTTCAGTATTTTTTCTCTTCTATTTAAGGTCTACATTATTGATAATTACATGCTTACGTCTGTTTCCTGGCATGTAGTGGCTATATCCAGTCATTGATTGAATACAGAATGTAGTTTAAAAGTGAGGTTTAAAAAATAAAAAAAAGGGTGTAAACACGGTCTTAACATGTTTTAACAGCATTTCAGTGGCAGTGTTTAAATGTACTACATTTGTTGAAGTAGCCAAAATAAGGTCACTGAATGGTTTTGAGCCAACATACATTTTAAGATCTACTGTATTTAAGCATTGATGCCTTTATAAGTGCAAATCACTGAACACATTACTGGATCACACTGTGAGCTCACAGTCATGTCTCTAAATCTTTGATCTATATATTTTTTCAATCTTTAACTATATTTTTCATCTTCAGTTACTACTGTGCAGCCTGACACAGTCAGTTCCCACTTTATCACCATTAAAGTAATGTATGTCTGGTGAATTATGAATTAATGTAAAACTTTGACACTTTTCCCTGCTCTGACTCATGCCCTTTCTTTTTTTGGGTAAATGTACACCGCCTGCATAGATGCGCATTAATATCTCTACATCCCATACCATGGTGAATCATGGTATTGGACCTCCATTGATGATGGCTTCCCCACGTACAAGCTTAACTCAGTAAGCATACTCAAAGTTGACTGAACTGACTCTGATCAGCTGAGTTTCCCATCTCAGGGTTCATCAAGTCAGAGTTCAGGGTAAAGTTCATAGTTTGTTAAACCCACTTTCTGGAATACCACGCTCTTTAAAGTGAGCTTCACACAAGTTTGTTGTCCCATGCACCCACAGGTTATGTTTCCTGCTCAAAGAAGACATTGTTCACTGCAGTTTACAGATGTTTGTGCTATGAGCAAAACTCAGCTAAAGCAACACATAACAGAATGTGAGGAAACATGAAAAAATGCCCATGAGAGCTGCCTATAATGCACCATGGTGGGGGGAAAAAAAGAAAAGAAAAATCTTACCTCTCCACCATGTGTGTCTGATCCAGTGACAGTCCATCTATGGCAGTACACTCTGGACACTTGAACTTTTTCCTGGGGGTCACCTAAACAAAGTCACACCAGTAATGTCAGTTCAGTTTAACCGTTTGTCAAATCTCAACAGTCCAGACAGCCGCTAATAAACTGTCCAGTCTGGCAAAATCAGTCTGTGGCATCCTACAAGAAGTCATACACAGTGGGGAGAAATTGACTGAATTCTCATCAGTACTAGAGTGATGATGTATGGCTTTCCTCTGTCTAACCTCCATCACATCTACACCCTGCCACATGCCAGCATCCAACATTCGACCTGTGAATGTATTGTGTGAGTAGAAGAGGAAAGACGGTGAAAGACACAGAGAAGAGGACAGTTCGGGTGAGTGTTTTCTGAAGGAACCTGTCTGAGATATGGTGGGAGGTGGGAGTGCGGGTGCAGGCGTGGGGAAGTGTGCAGCTTGCGATTTGATGGCAGGGTGTGTGTGAGCTCCGGTAAGCTTAGGAAAACATACTCGGAGGGGGAGTGCCAATGAGTGACACCCAGATAAGGGAGGTTAAGGCTGGGCTTTAACTTGGGCCCCTGCACCTGGGCAAAGTCAGTGTGATGGGAAGGGGGAGAGGCAGTGAAGTAGGAGGGTGAGAACTGATCAGACCCAGAGATGCTGGTCCGCTCTGTCAGGCTTCATCCTCCCCCTGCAAGTTTAAAGCACCCAGACCAGTCAGTGATATGAATGTACCTTTATGGGAGCTTTGCCTGTGATGTTAGCCACCAGGAAGTTCATAGCAATATCCTCACAGTTCATGTGGGCATCCACCCAGTTCTTGATGTCTCCTGGCATCTTGTATGTGTACAAATAGTTGAAGTACTGGAATGGAAACAGATTCACAATAACACATGATCATTTAGTATCATATGGATATAATCATAATAGCATATAATATACTGCAAATTCATTATGCAGAATAATGAACACACTGTTTGACTGGATGACCCAAGAATATGTAGGAGGAATCACTGCTCTAGAATTTGCTTTGAGTGTTTGAGCTTTTAAGTACAAGTCAGATAACCTCACCCTACCTATGACACAGTGCTCGTCTATCACTGTAACCCTCTTGCCTACAATCCAATCCTTCACATCCCTGAAAACAGAGTTTTACAGGAAACTCTGTAATCCTTTATGTAAACTTCATATTTAATTTGATTTCCAGTTATAAATGTACAATTTCCTTTTCAAAATTGGTTCTGTGTGCATCATTACTCAGAAAAAACTTGTAACATCCATGAGTAACTTTCAGGGGCAGAGATCAAGCAGCCAAAACTACTCCGTTTCAGGTAGGCATTCCCAGGTTACCTTGTGGTAAAAGGCAGCTCCTGTTAGAACCATAGAGACCTCATTGGTCCACTCCGACTCATATTTCCACTTCCCCATCTCATGGTCCCAGAGATGCAGCCGGCCTGGGTAGCCCACCAGCCTGTCCGGGAACTCCCTCCATACCTGAAGCAAGAGGCAGGGAAGAAGACAGATTGAGCTGACATGAAACAAAGTGAGAAGGGCACGGTTACACTAAAAGAATCATATTAGGACCTGGTGTCCAGGCTATTTAATACAAAAACCAAAAAGGTATGCCCATGGGTTTATGCTAGCCAGTATAGACTGGTTCCCCTGTAGTGTCACTGCCATCAGATTGACAAATCAGAGATGCATAACACTGTCTGAGTGTAACACTATTAAGATATGCTCTGTTATCTCCATAGTGAGACAATAATGTGTCTCCCTGTAGATTATTAATACTGAAGCATCAGTGTGTAAGCAGCAAGTTACTGTTGTAGTGCTGCTGGTGGAGCTAGTTTTAAGTACTTTATATACAGTTAGACCATAAATCAGTCAGTAGATGTCCTGACTCCTAGCAAGAAACAGAAAGGTTGTTTTCCTTTTCCCACTGCAGTACAATTAGTGAGCCATTGTTGTATGTTTATATTTTCCTAAATTTCTTTTTTTCTGCTGTTCCTAAATCACACTGAACCATGACTTTTGTGTACTGTTAAACTTCTAATTTTGGCTATTCTTTTTTAAATATTTCTCTTAAATCCCCCAAATTTGTGGAAGAAATATATTCAATCCCTTGAGTACTCATTTAAGAATTATGAAATAAATCTCAAACATCCAAATATCTGTCTGAGCCAAAAGTCAAATGAAAAGATAGCTTAAGCTTGGCTGAATATTTTTGCTCAATGGAAACCAAGAGGCGTGGGCATCTAGTCAGACGGACAGCTCCTCTATGGTATCCTGCCTTTAATTGAATGTAATTATCCTTAAACTGAGCACAATTTTATTAAATGGCTTCTAAATGCATTCAGGTGAGTGTGCAGGGCGAAGTGGGGCCAGGCAGGTATGGCATGGAAAGCATCAGCTCTAGACCTGTCATCATTCTTCACACATCAAACACAACTAGCGGGCAGTCAAATCCCCACTAGTGGAGAATGAGACTGTAATCTCCCTGAATGACTTTAAACTCTGGGATCAACTTGAAATGGTTCCCTGCATTACATGCCATCAGGGGAAAGACGGGAAAATATGATCAAGGTTAAAGTCTTTTCTTTTTCTCCTCACCTCATAGCCAAACTGCAGTTCGTCAGATGTCAGCATGATGATGTCATCATCAATTGCCAGCACAGCTTCTGTCTCGATCTCGTCGTAGGGGAAAAAACGGTTACTCAGCTTGTTCTCCTTTGTTCGCACAACTTTAAGAGGAACACCGATCTTTGGCCAGAGAGACTCTGCCAAGAGAAAACAACAAAACAAGAATTTTTAACTTTTTACACATAGATATAGAGCTCAAATGGTGAGACAATTAATTGATTAGTCAATCTATAAAAAATGAATTATAAATCAATTCATGATTTAAAACCACTTTTAAAACAAAAACTGACAATATATTGACTATCTTCAGATTGTGGCTATTTGAAGACATCACCTCGGTCCCTGGAAAAATTGTGATGAGCTATTTTCACTTATGACATTTCATTACTAATTAAACGAGAGAAAATACTTGGCCAGTATATAGTATTGGACAGTAGAGGTAACTTTTTTTGGTATATTCGACAGAAATTGAGCAAATTTATAAATATGGCTGCTATGGGTGCCCGAAGATGGGTGAGAACTTATGATGTCACTCACCACTGACAGATATTTGAAGCCTGTCCTGGCAGAAAACTGTGTTCTGGGGGTTTAATTTCACTCAATAGCTTGTATTGCTCTGCTAACCCCAAGCACGTGCAAATCTAACCACACTACGATTCTTCATGAGGCAGATCAACAAAGCATTTTTTCAGGGGAACATTTCAAAGACCTTGGGCAGTGTCCATGGCACGGACTATGGCACAGACGGATCACACAGAATGTGTCCCCTCCTTAATGGTGTAACTGGGGCCTGGCAGACCATAAGAGGAGCTCCAGGTCCGCCTAACCACGTCTGAAGACTCCTGTCAGAAGCTATTGTTGGGAAACTGCTATGATAAAATGCCCAGAGTTTCTTCTTTCACTCTGTCTATGTTCCTGTCAGCCCTTCTTCCATTTCCATGGTTGGAAAGAGACAGCAGGAGTGGCAGAATTAAAGGTTATTATCTAAATTCAGCCTCATCTTGGCATAAGTCAAGATGTACACACTGTTAAACCTACAAATAACTTATTAACTCCTTTATACCTTAACTTTTTAAATTGTAAACAAGGGGCAGAAAAACAAATCCCGTGTTCTTAAATGGTAAATGGACTGTACTTATAAAAGCGCCTTTCTAGTCTTTGCGACCACTCAAAGCGCTTTACATTACATATCATTCACCCATTCACACACATTCATACACTGATGGCAGGAGCTACCACGCAGGGTGCCAACCTGCTCATCAGGGGAATTTAACCATTCATTCACATTCATACACATTCATACCGTTGGCGCAGCAACGGGAGCAATTTGGGGTTAAGGACACATCGACATGTGGACTGGGAATCGAACCGCCAATCTTCTAATTGGAGGACGACTGCTCAACCTCCTGAGCCACAGCCGCCCCCTTTTCTTAAGAAAAAACTTATAGACTGTTTGGCAGTTATTTATATCTGCTGTATCGGTACGGCAGCACTGTAATACTGCCAAAAAACATAATTGATAAGAACAAACAACGAAAGCAAGTCAAGACAATCTGATAAGAAAATTTCCTTTCAAACCTGTTACAAACACAGAATAAGAAATAATATTGGACTGCGTACAAAGACATTTATCCTTGGTCAGCATCTTCCTATAAAATAAGAAACATGCAAAAACAGCAGCTTGTAAACACATCAGACCAAGGCTCAGTGTGAATGAGAAAGAAATCTTCCCTCATACTGGACTGAGCCCCATGAGTCTGACCTGTCAATGGCCCCTTGTTAATTCTAATGGGTCACAAAGCTCCAGCCAGGCGCCGCTGACGCCTCTAATGAAAAGGCAACTCACAGCCACGAGGGAGCACTTCAAAGTCGTCTCACTTCTTCATTACGTTGGCCAACTCTTGCGGCAGCAGGACTGATTTAATTCCTGGTCCAGAACAGTCTTCGTCTGAGTTAAGCCGTCAGTGGGGTAAAGGCGCGCGTTAACAGTTGTGTACTTAATTGCCATGTTTAGGAAAATGATTAGAGCGCATGTTGCAATAAATAAACAACAACTAATACGAGTTTATTCTGACACTTCTCTGACTCACTTAAACTGATGAAGTAACAACCACGAAAGACAGAAATAACAGAGACGTAAAAGGTAATAATACTCTGTGGTCAGTCATGACTGAGACCTGCTGGTGTCTAGTTTAGATTATATTCATACAAACACATCATGCTTGGTGTTCAGCTGACTACTGAATATAATCAGCTATCAGTTCTTAATCTGTTACTTGTTTACAGTTGGAGGGTTACCACACGGCTCTACACTTTCTTCATCCCTTTATGAAACAGAAAGCCAGAGTGCTGTGGCTCAAGCACTGAGCGTGCCCTGACAGCATTTATTCTGGAGAGATGAGTCTTGGCTGCTTTTTCTATTATCAGTATACATCATCTGTTATACATCAGAGGCCTCACTCTGGGACTTAAAAACCACTATGGCATCAACACCCAGACTCAGAACTTGTAAGCCCAGCAGGTGTCATAGAGGGACAAAACTAATTTGTGAGCACAAATTAGTAAATCACTCACTTAACACTCAATGTCACTGTGCTGTAGAAGTGACATTACAGGTTATTAGACCATATCAGATTTAGCTGGGTGTACCTGACTATATATATATACACACACACACACACACACACACACACACACACACACACACACACACACAACTTCATCCTCAAAGCTTCATAAATTACATTAAGAATATGTGCGTGGGTATACTCACCCTCAGGAGGACTCTTGTTCTGGTTATTCCACACAACCAGCAGCTTAGCCAAGCTAGGCACCTTGGAGATTTCTGTGATGACCCTGAAGAGACTCTCAACGCGGTCGTAGGTGAGCACCACTGCTGTGAACCCAGGTGCTCTTGGTGGGATAAGTGGCAAGAACAGAGGACTGTTCACACTGGACCACTTCTGCACAAGACAGAAAACAAAAACAAACATGAGCAGATTAAGCCTTGCACATCTTTTTCATTTCCACTGAAAACTACTGTACAGCTTAGTCTTTTGTGTCACCCGGATCTGTCACATTTTCCATGATTTAATGCACTATAGCAGTGCTTCACTGGACAGTGAGGTCACCTGCAATAATTTCCAGATGATGGTTTTTATTATGGAGCAAGAATCATCCAATAATGTCTCTTGGGGTCTAACAGAGGCAGAGCATAGAATGCCAAAAACGTCCAGTCAGACATTGGCCCAGAATGCCACGTAAACTTTACAGAAGCAGCAGTTCATGACAAAGAAAAACCAGGAACCAGGAGAGAAGAAGAGTGGGACAGGGAAGAGGAAGCAGAAAAGGTGGGAAACACTGTTATTTTGTGAATAGTGGCTGCCCATCATCAGTGTGGAAGTTGGCTTTTCTTTCATTGCTCCCCATTAAAATAGTCTGTAAAGCCAGAGAGTCCCACTGACTCCAGCTTAGATCAAGTGACACTTTTAAGCCAAGAAAGCCAGATGAGAAGTTTATAATATTATATGCGTGTACTAAATACTGGAAATTACTGAAAGTCATTTGGACTGGACAGTTAGCATTAGCCACAAATAAAGTAACAAAAATCTACTTTTTGGTGTACTTTCTCATTCTTTCAAACTTTCATGTAAATAGTAGCAAGTCAAGGCATACAATTCATGAAACTTCAGTCTCCCAAAATGTTCCATCCATGGCAATGACTCTGAGAAGGGCAAAGAGAGCTAATCTAACACAATCAAATTGTGGGCTTCTTGAAGTACAAATAAAGCTCATTTCTCCTCTCTCTGGTCCCAGGTGGCCACAAACACACACAGGCTCCTTCCACAGCATCAACACAAGTCTGTCAACACAGACACAGTCACTGCCTTTTACACAACATCCGTCACTCCTCCACCAATAAAAAGTCACTTTACTGGCAAGTGGAAACTTCCCTGTGGTCGTTCTCACATTGTCAAACAAGCTGAGAGGGAAATAATTAAACTAACACATATAGGCAGCACAGATGCATTAAAAACTGAATAAAAGAGGCACAGACCACTTAAGTCATTTGTCAAACCGAATGAATTAGATGAAAAGAAAGCCGCAGCTCAATATGTTGGCAACAGATCTGAAGGAGTTGAGTAGTCTTTTTTTTTTTTTGACTTGTACTAAAAAGAAGAAGAGCTTTATTTGGTTGTTTGAACTGCTTGAGAGGTTCTTCATTTATCTGAGACACTTAAAAACCCTCATAAGGTACCGAAAATAAGAGCAAAATAAAATGAAGAACCGTATTCAAGAAGAAAAGTATTCAAAAAGAAAAGTATTCAAAATGGCTCATCTGTCAAGAGACATTCTCACTAAAACAAGTTCTTAAATTTAACTTTATCAGCACAAATATTATGTGTTACTAATGTAAAATGTTAGAAGTAGTTCTGATATCATCTTTCAATTTATTGCTTAATGAGGCAAACAAACTTGCAACACAAGATGTGTAAAAGCCTACAAGTATGAGAACATGAACATGTTTTCAATATTTTGGTTCCTCCAGAGCACCCCTGGGATTACGGGGGGGGGGGGGGGGGGGGGGGTGATGTTTAAATCCCTGTGAACGGATCTGTAAACTGTGCACACCGGTTTCCAAATCTGCTGTTCTTCAGCTAATGGACTGTGGTAACCAATCCACCCAGTAAATTCACTTTTTGCTGTTTGAATGCTCATCTCAATGTTGGTTTTCAGGTGAAAGCACAATAAATGCCATATTACACATTAAAGTTGAAACTCCAAAACAACAAAGCTAAATTAATTTAACTGATTTCACTATCATTAAATAATAGTAATATTAATTATAAAATAATAAGTAACAGTCTAAAAATCAAAAGTTAATGTCAGCTTTCTTAATGTACAGGTATGTGTTTCAAACCTGACTATCCAAATTAATTTCTGGTGTATTAATCATTCAACATTCCCACACAGCTTACAAATCTGTGCACATGGCTTCTGAATCCGAGGCCACGGTTTAGAAATCCATGTAAGTTTTTCTTCCTACTCTGTACCCCAGGAGGGCTCTGTAGGTTCCACTTAAGCAAACTGGATTTTAGTCCAGTCAAATGATTGAAAGGAAAGAATTTCTACAGAGTCAAATTAAACATGTACAAATACTTTTGGACTGCACTGCACTTTAACTAGAGTGATCAATGCTGAATAAAACTTCATTCACTCCAGATGCTTCATTGATGGCCAAAACACAATTCTTAAAAAACTGGCAACTTTAAAAGTCTGAGATACCTCAACCTCACAAGTATACCCACTGCCTAAAACTCCTACACAAAAAGCAGCTTGTCCTTTATTCAGAAAACCCCCTCCTAAAGGCACCAGAAATCCTGGGAAATGTGCTTTCAATTACCAGCCTGAAGACTACAGGAGGTGGTGGTGGTGGTGGAGAGGGGGGGGGGTCTCTGCCTGATTTATTTAGTGCTCTGTTCAAGTTCTTCTCACCATGCATTCACTGAATCCATCGAGAAAACACTTCATCTCCCATCTCAGGAAGGAATGGTCTAGGGTTCGCACCCCAACACAATTAACCTCCAGGTTTGGATCAACCTTGAGACCTGACTGATGCTGATATATTATGCTAAGGGTTGAGTACTCAGACCAAACATTTTGACACAATAGAGAAAAGTCAAGTGGAAATACTGATTAACAAGCTACCTGTTCAAAGGAAAACAAGCCAACCTTGGTTCAGATTGATCAGCTACCTGTCTGGAAACACATTAGTCCTGGATAACGGTCTGGATTTGAGCAACACTGGATTCCCAATATTTAAAACACCTGTCAGAGTGTTCTTGTTTACACCAACACAACCTGATTGTGACTGCCACCTTTTTAATATTAGCATTTAAGTGTGTCTGTTTATCATGACACTAACAGATACTACCATGCAGCATCAACAGACATATTCTCACATGCTTGCACCTCTACCACACAGGCTGAAGATAGAGGAGACACTGGATCAGACTGGGCTGATTAACAACTCCTAAGAGATGGTTGCACAGCCAAGCTGTCTGCAGCCACAAACTCCCATAACCACAGGGATGCTAAACACAAACACACACACACACACACACACACAATTATTCACATCCAGAGTCCTCTTTACAAACACAGTGACTCAGACATGCAGGAACTTATTTTTCACCACAACGGAGGCATCCTCCTAGCGCCAAACTGCTGACACAAACTGGCTGCCTCAGAGCCAGTTGGGTCTACACCAAACTGTGAAGCACTACATGTGTGGTGCTTCTGAAAGAAGGAAGGCATCTACTGTCACTCTGCTACAGGAACTTTGATTTACAATGCACAGGAGAGTAGGGAGGCTAATGTGGCACTGTGACGGTCTGTATAGTCAAACCTCTTTTCTGGACGGGTGGCATTCGAATGCTGGGAAAACTTCTCGGATCAAAACTGCATAAATTCTACAGAATATAGCTGTATTTTGGAAGGGAGCAGCCTTTAGGATAATTAAATTAATAAATATTGGATACCTCTGAAATACTGAAACTTAGGTTACAATAACGAGAGAGAAATCTTAAAAATAAGAGGTACTTATAAAATGCATGTCAACATCAGGTCTACACAGTTACATACCACGACAGGTGGATTGTTCCACTGCTCATAAGTACGTGCAGCATACGGGTAGATGCGGTCATTGATGATCTGCAGCGTTGTCAGGCCAATCGCCTTCATGGAGCTGAAGTAGGCCTCCCAGAACCAGCGTGCCTATGGACAAATGGAACAAAGCTTTTTAAGTGTACCCATACAAATACAAAGCAAAACATCAACAAAACCAAGAACAAATGTGCTCTTTCTTCACAACTTTCGGAAAATTCACTTTGCAGATGTAGACACAAGAGGTGCAGTATTTAATTTTTGCATTGATTGATAAATAAAAACATGTTAAAAGAAGGCAATCTTTTCATACTCAAAACACACACACTGCATTTAGGTATAAGAAAACCCTCTTGCTGTTTCCAGAAATAGTCATCATACAGATAACGTTGATGAACATGTATCGGAGCAATTTTAATTTTTATGTTTGTAATAAAAACAATTTAAAAAAAAAAAGGAAGACATTTTTGCCACGTCAGTTCCACTAGATGCCGCCAAATCTTACATACTGGACATTTAAGTCAAACAAGATTTCATTATTTCATTAAAAGATAACATTATTCATTAATTTGTAGACATGCTGGTATTGCTTATAAAACAGAACTCATTTATGCAATGGATAATGGCTATTGTGACAGATAACATCAGTGTGAAGTCATGACTGTAAAATCCAGATTTTTCCCTCCGGTCCAAGTCTTTAAAGACAGTTATGCAGGCCTCTCCAACCTCGTGACCTTCAACTATTCTTCTTCTGAAGTCCTCTGAAATCTCACTTGACTGTGTCTGTTTTACTTCAACAGATCTCTGATGTGAAAAGCAGACTTCAATGATAACTGAACTCTCAACCCATATCTTGATGTTATCACATCAGCTGGATATCCCACTCCCGACTGCCCTCATTGGAAGTTTGCTTCACAAAGTATTTTGAGCCAAGATCAAAAATGTGACCAAGAATACCTGCTTTAAATGTGTTTTGTTTACGTTATGAAATAATAAACTCATTTTCTGTATGTAAAATGTGACTAAACAATGAACTGATCAGTCTAGAGTAAATCTAAAGAGCTTGACATATGTGTCTAGCCTCCTTCTCTCTTGCATGTCCTCTCCCTTTGCCCTTATTCTATTAAGAAACTTCAAGGTACAGTTCAGAGGCGAGAGAACACTATAAGAGTTAATGAAGCTTCAAACAACACTGTCTCCTGCCAGGAGACACCGTGCTACACTGACCTGACTCCACCCCGCCAGCTCCTCAATGACCCACATTTCCGGGGTAGAGGATGTGAATATTTGTGTGTCTTGTCCTCCTCAAATAATGCACCGGTGTGTATTAATGGCTAATGTATTTATGTTAGACCACGACAGCCCGTAGTGGCATGTGATCAGGTTTCCATTCCCATGTAGCCTTGTACAACAACTCAAAAACAGCATTTATTTTTAAAGAAGGGTGAGGAGAATCCAAAAAGTCTTTCTAATCTCAGAGGGGAATCCCAACGGCCCATAAATCAGCCAGTGATGAAAGTTTCTTTTCCGACTGGTAGGAGGCAGAAAGCAAACTGTGCTAGCCTGAGGGCCCCTCCCATCACTATCCCATCACCCTCCACCCTCTCCCAGCGCCTGCAGAAATTTTTATGAGCAGGGAAGAAGAGACAGGGTTGCAAGAGAGGAAGAGAAACCCTTATTCAACCTCTGGATTGCATCCAGTCTAGAGACATAATCTACACTTCTTTTGTGTTTGATCTACCATAAACTAACCACAATTTATCTCAACAATAAAACACAATTAAGTATAATGTAAACAATTTGTCCACCTGCTGCAAAAAATTGAGATATAAAGGAAACAATCTAAAGAGGTACAGGTCCAATAATATACTCCTCTGTAAGTCAACAGTCATCAGATGTAACACTTAGTTAAAAGTTAATATTGTCTTTTCCATCAGCAGCTCCCCCTCTTTTTTTGTTTTCTCCACTCTCTTCTTCTTGTTTAAAATAATTAGGTCAAAGTCATGATCAGAAACAGTTTAGAGTACAGAAGTCTGCATCACTTTGTTTAATTCAATGGACGTTGTCAAGTGCCTGACACATGATTCAACCTATAGACCAGAACTGGTAGCCAGTGAGCTGTGGACAGAACTGGGCCATCATTAGTGTTTTTGACTTAATCAGAAACAGCAGCAAAACCAAATCTGTTTCAATCCTGTACGCAGCTCACTGGGAATATTGTTTTACTCAAGATTTATTAGCACTTTACTTTTAACTGTGATCCAAACATTTCTACACACTCATACACAGGGTCCAAAATTAACAACCGCCAGGTGCCAAATGTGGGTAAATGTATTCTTTAGAGAGTAAATTATGGAGCCCACCCGCCACTCTTACCAGTAGGAAAAAATGAATTTCCTACACGCACTGGAGAAAACTGCTGGTTCGTCGCACTTCAATCTGCTAGATCTGTGTCTGTCATGCGTGGTGCATAATTGTATTAGTTGTAAAACCTCAGGATTTTTGGTTACAGTACATGAGGTACTTGTTGCTGTCATCTGGGCAGTTGAAATAGACCCCTGCTAGCTATCAGGAGATTTATTGCAGGAGTGGAAAAGAAAACAGGTAAAATTTTGCTTGTTTTTTTGAATACAGGTCAAGACTGATTGGAAATCCACCCTGACATCTGCCTACCTGTCAGATCTCCTCATTGTACAACTTAGCTCACCATAGATAAACAACTCATCCACTACCATTGACCTGCAGCACACCATCCACAACAGAAGGCCATACTTCATAGTACAATTCAATTTATAATTTTGGCTGGTAAAAAATCTTTTTTGGTCAGAAAATGTTTTTTCATCCACCAGCTCCCTTGACAGGTAAGTCACAAAATTAAATTTGAACCATGCTCATAAAGACGTGGCTCCATAATTATTATGATTACCTGGTGTCCCGGGTGTAAATCAAACTAGAGGACAACTGCAAGCCAGCTGGCCTCATGTGAGATAGCGCAGCCTTGGTACTAGTGAGCCATGTGGTTTCTGGATTTCAGATGTCTAAACTCATGCCACCTCTAAATATTCTGCAGAGTTACACTGGGGACACTTCGGTACAGCACTGTGCTCTGTTCCATCTCAATACCTTCAAATTTAACTCTGGGCTGGGAAATTGAAGGAACAAGTATTTAAAAGAATGTGTATTAGGATATGGTGGCAAAATTAAGTTGATAGTTCAGGGAGATCAAATCTGCAATCAGTGACACCTGTCATCATCCTGCCTGACTGTTAAGTTATGTATAAGGGGCTGCATGTGGAAAAAGACTGGACTGAAGATGTAGTAAATAAGGCAGGAGAGAGTTGACAGACTTGACTTATTCTATAAATCAGCTGCAGCCAGTGTTGGTTCTGCAAGGTGGATGGCTGGGAATGCTACATGGACTTTATACAGTGTATGAGATGCTACAACAAAGTTAAGACATTTAAGATCAACAGACTGAAAAAAAAGAAAAAGAAAAAAAGGCCAGCCTTGTAGAGTTGAAGCTGAATACAAAAGCAAAAAATAGAGAAACGGTCGGAGGAGTAAGTCTTGCATTTATATTCTAATTTAATAACAGAATTGATTTGGCTGTGCTAATTTAATAAAGGTCTCCAGTTTATGTGTTCTATTCTGAAAGTATGACCCAAACAGGCTCATGGGAGTCAGTATGCAAAACATTGGCTCAGTGGTCTCACTTGAACACTGTTAACATCTCGCAGCTGTGTAGTATGTGATCTTTTAGAATGTGAGCCAAATGAAGGCGATTACATCAACTCAAGTTTGAAAATGAGCTCCATTGTCTGAAATGAGTCTGCTGACTACTAATTAAAGCTCAACAGCAGTTTATCACAGTTTGACCTGGTCTCCAATTAGACTTGTCGCTTGAGTTAACCAAATGTTCTGTCCCTACAGGGTGATGTGACATGTGACTGCCCCCTTACACAGGTTTTACTTAATATATTTGACTTGACATGCCAGATGGTTTGTTACACAAAACCATCTGAGAAGTTGTCCTTGAAAATTGTTCAGAAAAGGGCAGTGATTGGATAAAACATCTGTCTATCACAGTCTTTGCTTGCGAGGAGGCTGTATCAGTGAGAATCCTTGTAGGACACTGATTGGTCTGAACCAACGGTGGTACAGACACAAGCGCATAACTTGAAGCGTGACAAAATGGATTCTCGCATGATCTCGCAAATCCAGTTGCCTCGCAAGGTAACAATATATCTGTATAAGTAACACACACATCTAAGCACCATGACAACTAATAAATAGCAATGAATACTTATTTGAGGACATTGTTTCAAAGACCTATCGCTACCCAGACAGGCTCAAATTAATACATTTTGGTCAGTTAACTTTGTCTTCTCCTTTAACAAAACCACTTTCAACAATCACAGACTTTGAAGTAGCTCTGTATTTGCAACTTGAAGATATATAATTCATGTTGACAAAGCTTAAACTGTACCAATGAAATGAGTTGTGAGTGGTCCAAATTGTATGCTATTGTCTTTGAGGTAAGTATGCACTGTCAATTCCTAGTTTTACATTAGTAAGCACAAAAGGTTAGGCTATGCAGGAACATAGACATAGAATCACTATCAAAGCAAAGACTGTTGAGCCCTCTGCTGGTCAAACTAATGAAATACACTCAAGCAGCTCAACAAATTAAGTGTTGAGGCTTTCTGCAAATAACTAGGAATTTATCTATCTCCCTCAGCACTAAAAACTTATTTTTACTAACAGAAAGCAAGAGTAATGTTTTGAGATTTATGCAGGTAAAAAAGTACAACATTACACATATCTTGGACGGGATGGACCTTTTGCATTAATTCAGTTCAGCGTCTTGCTCAAGCACACTTTGGCATGAGGACAGGAGAAGCAAGGGAATTGAAACAAAATGGTTTACAGGTGAACTGAAGAGAGTTGAATCATAGGATTTTCTCTATACCCATCACTATGTTCAGTGAACATCTGATTCTTTTAGAGTGCGTTTAGTATGACCAAGTGCACATAAAATACTAGAGAAAGCTTTGTGTTTAGTTTCACCAAACTGGTTGTTAAATTACTCCAATAGAGGAACTGACGGGCATAGCAGAAGAGTACAGATCTATACTACCATGTTAAATGAACTATACAGAGCAGAAAGCCCCCATCTCATAAGGCCCCACCTTTATAGCTTGTCTGGTGTAATCCAACCCCAAGCCCGTCTCTGAGCCTTTGGCATAAAATGTCTGTTTGGCCAGTATAATTGGTAAATGGACTAGAGTTGATACAAGGGAATGAGGAGCAGCTGAACTGGTACAATTCTCCCCATAGCTGCTTTCACCTTTGTTTATTGTGGCTCAATACAGCTATCAAATGGATGGAAAGAGTGAGCCGTCTCTCGTCATTTCAGTTGAGCTAAAATCAACATAGCTGAGACTTCTGAAAGTTTTTTTAAAATGTAGACTGAGCAAAGGAGAGGGAACTCAAACTTTAAAAAGAAATGAGGGTAATAACCAAGTGTCTGTCTTTTGCGCATCACAGAAAATTAGTTTTGGCTTTCATAGGCTTGGATTGGTTGGTTGGTTAAGGCACAGAAACATCTCAGACATAACATGCAAGTGCTCTACTCCAAGACCGACATGTCAGTCTGAGGGTTCTCTACTCAGTACTCAAACTACAATTGAATGAAATGTATTTAAATGTGTTCTGAGAAATGTTTTCTTTTCAGTGAGACGGTACCTGTCTCTGCATCTCTTCCACTTGTCGGTGAGGAATGCTCTTCAGGATGGTGTACATTTCAGAGAGCTTCTCCTCTGGAATAACCACAGATGCCCTGTGTAAAACCATAAACATAAGATAAGTGATCTGAATAAAGCTTGACAATAAATGCCATTTACTGTTTTTTAAATTGACTTAAACAGACCTTTTCCAGTCAAGTACTTCAGAGAATGGCAGAATGTAGGAGTCAGCAAGGATGACAGGGACACAACCAGCCTGAAGCACATCGCTGAGGGCAGCCTGACCCAAACGAGCCCCTCTCAAAACCACACAAAATGATGATTCCTGCAGAGGTGCATTGTGATACAACTCTTATTGGGACATGAGATTTTTCATTGGACAAACACACACTAGATTCAAGTATAAGGCATAGCTCAATTGGGCCTCCTCCAAACAGAAACTGTTCATAGTATAAATATTACGACTTGGGATGGAAAAACATATGAATATATGAAAATAAATTAGATTTTTAGTTGAAAAATGTAGGAATCTTTTCACACAGTTGTTTCCCACCTGCAGGATCTGTGGGTAATCATACACCTGCCCCTTGTAGCATCGTTTACGTGCGGAGGCAGCTCCCTGGGAGAGATTGCTGCATTTGTCCAGAAGGAGCAGTGCCTCTCCATTTTCTTCCTTCAAGCGTTCTAGTTCAGCACGGTACTCTCGGTGAATGGCAGTCTGAGAGGACAGAATAAAGTAGCGCCGGGGTCTGGGGGATGAAGACAGGAGATATGAAACTAGTTATCAAGTCATACTTTCTGCTAAGTGTAACTCCTTAAATCAAGACTAACCTGAAAAATAAAAACAACAAAAGCTTTTATCATTTTATTTAGATATCCATTCTAGGTGTCACATTATTATGTTCCAGTGTTCATTAACTTAGTAAGTATATCGGCAAGATAATGAGAGATTAAGAGTGAAATTAGCTCACCCAGGCTGTCTCTCAGGCAGCTCAACATCAGCGGAGAGGGGGCTGTAAACTGGGATGCTGACATCATAACCTTGTCTGTAGGTCCATGTAGAGAAACCACCACCAGCCAGCAGTGCTCTGAAACAAATACAACAGGCCCGACTGTAACAATGCTTCAACGCACTGGGGATTTCAACAGAAACAGAACAGACTCTAACAGACAAATGCACTCATTTGTCTTCTTTGCTTCCTATGAGTAACTATTTATCAACAATTCTGATGTGAGACATGAAGTGACATCAAACAAGGCTTGGATCTTGGCCTGGTTAACAGAACACATATCGTTCAAATGTCTAGGTGATAAGAAGTATTTTGGATTCCCTTCTGCTTTCAAGCAAGGTGAATATAAAGTGGAAACACACTAACGGTCAACCACACCTGGTTCTGATGAGGCTCCATGCCAAATGGACTCCAGCTGGATGAGCCCAGGAAATTCTTTACAGCTAAAGATAGTGTTCATTGTCTCAAGGCTGCGTATTCATAAACCCAACCTCTTCCATCCATAACCATCATTCTAGCCCACAGGACATCCTGAGACACATACAGGGGTCTTTGCTGGTAAATACCTCGAAATTTGAAACATATCCTTAAGGCCCCTTGAAAATATGCTATAGTATATTTAACTACTTATAAGTATCTCTTTCATCTTCTTAAAGTGATCATAACACATGTGGGTGACTACAGATAATGGGCAGTTGTACTTGAGGTTGTGTGATGCAAATTTAGGTCAGTTTCATCCGACTACAAAAGAGCTATAAAAAATAAATAAATCAGGAAACAAAAAGGGGATGTACATGAACAAGAAATTGCTTATCATTTTGTTCTGTATCTACAACCTAACACAGCAATGTATGTAATTAATTCCACTGTATTATTTTAACATGCTAAAATGTTGTAAAAGTCAAACATTACTGTTCATTTCAGATTTCACCAAGGTTTTGCACAATGATGCTGATTATAATGGACCCGCTCTTATGTTACACAAATGGCTTTTAAAGACAAAGCTACCTGTCCCTGGGCACATCCAAAGCAGTGTTGTAGTCTGGAGGACCTCCAGGTAGCATGTTGAAAAGTAGATGATTCATTCCTTTGTCCCACCTATAACAATATACACACAATTAGTGCTAGAATAATTATTAATAATTACAGAATAATAGCAGTTTTGCAGTTAATTGTGTAAGTAACTGTGAATTGTAATATATCAAACATTAACTTTTATATACACCCAAATGTGAAGAATTATTTGCTATTTTCTTTTGCACAACATTGTAAAATGGAATATCTTTGGGTTTTTGAATGTTGGCTACATCTAGAAAACAATTTTAAGAAATCACTTTGGATTCTGGTGTCTTATGTAACTTATCTGGTGTTCTTTCCCAACATGTTATAGCCTCAGTGATTAATTTATGAATTCAAAAATTAATTAATAGGTTACTTGGTAATAAAACAATTGGGGTCTAAAAAATGATAACTGCACACAAGTAAGAGCAATTTGAGGAAAATTATTTCATTAGGGGAAAGAATTGGGAATAACTGCAGAGTACCCAACTGCAGATGAAAAAGCAGTAAAACTATTATGTGTCTTGATTAGGACTGATTAAAGATGTGAATTAATTTCATGACTGGGATTCAAGTAAACTTTTACCTAGGTAGCATTGCCAGTGCCTGGGCAGTCTCTCTGACACGCAGGGAGTTCTGATTCAGCACATCAATGGATGGAATAAAAAGACAAGCCCTGGTGACGTCATCTGTGTAAAAGTCACTGTCAGAGATGGCACTAAGAAGGTCATTGTATTCTCGTGACAGTCCAGTGCTGCTGATGGGAACCCCCAGTTCATCCACAAACCTCTGCAGAGGGTAGATGTAAACCTACAAAAACAACAATTTCAACACTGTGTTTAACCAAGGACCAATCAAGGATGCAATGTGAAGGTGGATCTGAAAGGAAAGTACCTTTATACGGTTCTTGGGATTGTAGCCACATCTATACACGTCAAAACAGGTGTGCATGCGACAGCTGAGGTCACCCCTCTCAGGAATGGGACTGGAGACAGGGAGGCGGACCAGAGGTGCATCATGAACACTGCGTTTATCCAGGGTCCAGTCAGCGGTGGACTCAATAGAGTGAGGCCAGAACTGGAACATCCCAGTGGCAATGAGTCCGAGCAGCACCACGGAGAAGAGGGTGATGTAGTATATGCGGTGCTTGGTCTTCATCCGTGGGATAAGAGCCGGCCCCCGGGAACTGTATTTACCAGAGGCGTACATGCCTGACTCCTCTCTGTCCAACCAGCCACTACAAACACAGAGCTGAGATAAGTGACAGTTTCATACACAATAAAGCAGTCTAGGACCCAATGCCCAATATTGTCCTCGAGTACCAGTCAAAACAGTGTCTAAAATGTCAGTCACAACAAGCTGTCGTTATTATAATAGCTCATTTACAGATTTAACAGAAATTACAATTGAAAACAGCGTTGGTATGCTGTCTTCCCCTTAGCTTCTATAAAACCAATGTCACCCCAAACCATTCGTTGACCATGACCTCAGGAAAATCTGAATAACTTATTTGTGCTTATGTTCAAGATAAACAGCGAAAACAGCGACGAGAGTGTCTTTTTTCTCTCAAATTGACGTTAGCTAGGAAGCTAACTTGGCAAACAGCAGCTAACATTCATGTTACGTTAGCTTAACTAACTGGCGTTAACAAACCATAGAAATTACCAAAAACATTATGTGTATTCCGTTAAATGTTTTACCCACCGAGACGTTTATCTGAAGGGGCTTCGACAGGTCGGTGTCAATTCATGGCGACGGTGAGAAGACTAACTAAGCTAAAGGCTCGCTTGTAAATACAGTGGTGATGAGAACTTAGCAGCGAGCTAACGTTAGCTTTCAGGAAGCCTTTCAGTGATTTTCGGGAAGTAATTCTTCTTTGCTTCTGACATGAGTTTGCAGGATAGAGACTGTGTTTCCCTCTGGTGGTGGACATCATACTGGCACATATTCTGTAGGTGTGGGCGAATAACTATAGCACCGTATTTTACTGCATTTAAACCCAAAATTATTCATATCCCAAGGTCCCATGATAACTTCATTATTCTTATTCTTAAACTTTATTTTATCGAGAAACAACAACAACAATACACAAAACAATATGATGTTAAAAAAAGAAAAAAAAGAAAAAAAAGAAGAAAAGAAAAATGAAGAAATAAAAGAAAATATTAGGAAAAATGAAAAATAAAACAATGAATAAATACAAGTAAACAGATAAGATTACGATGAAGTTATAAGAGAATGACATTTTTTCCTATTTCGGTCCTGACTAATTGAATATAGCAATAACCTATTTTGTGTATATCATGTGACTTCAGAGCTAACACTGATTAAATATAGGGTAGCAGTAACTATAACAAAGAGTTACATATAGCCTAAATAAAAAACATTGTTGATCTCGCCTCACTGCCAGGGAAGGCCAGCCAAACTTTTTGGTACAGAGTAAAGTGGTGGGTATTGTTGGGATTGTTGGTTATAAACCTAATTTAAGTTATAATTAAGTAGGTGTTGTTAAATGAAATGAAATGAAATTTTAGTGATTTTAGTCGTAAAACTGATGTGAAACCATATAAATGAATAAACATTACAACAAGTTGTACTTTTAAAAAGCAGATGTTTGTTATTGGTGTTTGCTCATACATTTATTTAAAGTAATTAACTGGACAGCTCAGCAATTGGTCATTGGTGTTATTAAACACACTGTTTCATTTGACTCATGATACCTCTATACAGTTGATTCTGTACATTCACAACAGACTGCACCTACACTTGGACTTAAATATAGCAACTCATGCCATCTTTACTCAAAATCCACCTGCACTCAGCACTTTTAAAACTGACGACGCATTCTTTACAATCTATCTCAGAATGGGCCCATTTGGCTCAAACTCTTTAGACAAAGCACCTTCCATCACATATCAAGGGTACTTGGCATCAAAATTTAATTTGTTTAAAACAATTAACCTAAAAATAGTTGAGTCTGTTAGTCTGAGTATTCTATTGCCAAAATGCATTTAAAGCTTCAAGTATCTTTTAGGAGAAACTCATTAGACATCAGCAAAAGTGTCTTTTTCTTCAACTAAATGACAGTAAAACTGAAGTTTGGGTTTTTGGCCAAGATCAGGTCTCTACATCCTCCAACACCTTGGTCCATTGGTTACAAATAGAAAGTCTTCTTCTAAATTCACTCATTTTTGACTACCAGCTGGACATTGATGAACACATTAAGTCAGTTATTTGGTCCTGCTACTGCAAAAATATCCCAGTTATCTTTCCAGCAGTTGAAAATGGTTATCCACGCTTTTGTGTCATCCTGCTGAGACCACAGCTCTTTATTCCTGCCTAAGCCAAGCCATTACAGTTAGTCCATAATTCTGCAGCAAGATAAATCACTAAGGTCCCACATCGCTTTCACATCATCCCAGTTCTGATGTCACTACATTGGCTTCAGATTCAATTCAAGATATTCCTCCTCATCTATAAGGCATTGAATGGTCTTGCTTCAGAGTATATTAGTGAATTACTAATGCTTTACACATCTGCTGGGCCTCTCAGCTTCTCTAAGCAGGGCCTAGTTGTACCTCATTCCATTCCTGAGTCCTAGGCTGTGAAACAGGGTATTTTAAAGCACAGCTGAAAAGCTACCTTTACCTATCTGAAGTGTTTTGTGCTTGAGTTATCATGTACATTTTCAATTTAATTTGTGATGATGTTTGTTTTTATTGTGCGGTCTTCTGTTGTAATGTTTTTTTTTAACATATTGTTCCTTTTTAAAGCACTTTGTAATGTAGGTTTTGAAAGGTGCCATGTAAATAAAATTTTACTTACCTCAAGGAAAACGATGGCGTGATATTACCAAGCATTCAGGACACACCCAGAAACCCTGCGATGTGAACTACTGTACAATGCTTTTTGGTTAGTTTAAATTGACCAAAAAGAGACTGTATCTCACTAGTATATGTTTAAAGAAATATGACAGAAATTCATAGTTACCTTCATAGTTTGTTTATTCCATTACAGGCAGGGCAGTAAGGGGGAGGGATTAAATACATTCTCATTGTGGGGGAGGAAAGGAGGGAAGCAAACCAGGTAAACATGGACAAGACAGTTGAATTATTCCTCTTTCAATATAGACCAATTTGTAAATCTGCCAATATTTGAATAAATAACTTTCAGATGAAATATTCTTTTCTATATGTCAATAGTGATATCTTTTAATATAGTCATTTTTTCCTTATTGATATATATTGTTTTCTACACAACTCTATTGGAATTCAATCTTTTTTTTTAGACATCTGCATAAATAATTACACATAGAGGATGGTGCTGTACACATCATGGTGAAAAGTATTGTAGTGCTTTCTTTCTGGAGTTTAAGTGTTTGACCGGTTGCAAGCAAAGCTACTGAATGCAGGAAATTGCTGGCTCAACCTTACTGTATCTTGTGTGAGACTACTGGGACTGGCAGCATGATTTGAGTATTGTCAGACTGTTAACTGGCTAGAGCTGTCTCCTGTGAGTAACCACAGCAAATCTGGCTCCAAATAGAGTAACTGTGCAGATCCAGGCTTGTCACTGGCACTGCACCAAAGGTCACTGTGAGCAGGCTGTCACTCTGCAGCATGTCTCACTACTATGAAACATTTGTAAAAAGAGCATATTGTCACCATGCCATGGCAGAATGTCAAATACTTTTCCACTTGGACAGAAAAAAAGCTGAAATATATAACTCCTTACATTGGGAAAGTCTAAAAAGTTTCCCGCACTGTACTGTCCCAACAACTGAGATAAAAACCACTGACATCAAGCCAATCTGAGCAATAAGGATAATAATACCATCAAATATAGCAATAAAAGTTGTAACAACATTAACGGTAATAAATAATGAAAAGTATGAGCCACCTGTTACACCCGAGTGATATGGAAGATTGTATGCCACATATTTAGAATTGGCACACAAAATGCTCAAGCCCATTTATTCATTCAGTCCGACCTCGATGGTGTTTGAGATGAACCAGATTAAAGGGAAGCAAACACCTTGACATCCATTATGACTCAGAGCACCTTGAGAACAAGAGGAATTATATCCTGGGACACTTTTAGGATACACAGTTTGGTCCTGTATGGAGACCTGGGTATGCATTACAAATGCCCTCAAAATTCTGCGTGTACATACATGGTTATTTATTGGCATTATCATAATGACTTGATGACTTGTTCTATATCAGCCATGCTACTCTGAAATGCACAAAACATGCAGACCCTGAGGAGGGCACATTGCCAAGAGCTCTCCAAAGAGAAAAGGTACAGTAGATTATGACAGCTATTAGCAAGTTCATTATTGTGGCCTAGATGTTGACACTAGGACTGGTTCACACCCAAGGTACAGAGTTCATGTTTTTGAGACCATGGCAGTGTTTTAAGATCAGGATGGCATCTTTTCTGTGGCGTTGCTGTGTAACAGTCTACATGGGAACCAACAGAATGATTAGGGAAGGAGATAATGATTGTAGCTTGGTACTGTTGTGTTTAAATAAAGCAATATCCATATACATATACAAAATTACATCTCATAAATACATTTGGCAATACAGTGTATTAAATTTTTTGGCAACGGGGGAGAGGGGGATTGAGCAATATGATGTGTGCAAGAGTATCCAAATGTGGCTTAGTGACAATTTCTCTTTAAAAATAAAGAAAAAAACTTCTTCATGCACTATAAAGAGTAACCAAAAGACTTAAAAACATCCATAGGCATCTGTAATAACTTTGTCACAATCACTAAATTTTTAAGACACATGAATTCTCACCAATGAAACACACTTACTCTCTTTCTTGAAGTCTATTCTGGATAGACCGGAGGAACATTTCGTGACATTTTCTCACTTCTATTGATCTACGAATATGTTCGTCTTCACATTCCTGATTAAAAAATAAAATGAAATCAAAGTTGGACAAAAAATTCCAGAGCTGCTGCGGGTGCAGGAAGTTGTACAGTACATCAACCCAGATGATGTGCCTATGCTAACCTCATTCTACAGTGTTAAGTTTTTGAATCCCTGCTCAGTTAACTATTCTCCCTTTAATTTTGTTATGTCGGGGAACAGATGTAATGCTGAGGCGTCTCTACGTGGGTGAGACAACATTGTTTTGGAATGGCATTGTGAAGCTACAGTTTTTTTTTCACCCAAAAGCAGCACAGCCCCCTGGCATGCAGAGAGAGGTATCTTTTATTCTTAGTCATTGCAATAGTGTGAAAATGCTATAAACAGCGTTCAAAGGGGACACCTGAAGAATGGAAATAGTTTGTAAGTTGGTCAGTCAAGTTCTGTCATTGGATCTCTGATGAGTGACTGCATTCCATCGCATGCATGTACTGTGATATGTTTTAAAATTTTGGATGACTGCACCTTCCAGTTTAGAGCAATGGAAGTCTTGGGAGCCCACTACACCATAGATGATACTGTGTTTTCTTCAGGACAGTGACAAGGGGTAGATGTTCGTAGGGAGTGTATGGCAGGTGGGGCACCCTCACCAGGGGAGAGATCGTTGAGCTCCTCAGACGACGAGAGAGGGAAGGAAGGTGACAAAGAGATGCCAGAAGAGGGGTCAGCAGATCCAGCAAATGTGCGTGGGGGCTTGGGAACTAGGTTGGGCTCCAGTGTTGCTCTGGCCAGAAGTTGTTTGTCATCCAATTGCTGTCCTTCTCCCAAGCAATCCTCTTGCCCACAAGAGCCCCGGCCTGACTCTGACTCCCCATCAGACAGCTCCAGTGGCGGCGAGCTGCTGCCGTCCAGTCTGAATAGAGAGTCCAAGTACTGGGCGAATTCCAACACTGCCTGGCTGGGGTTTCCATTGGATAGTTGGGGTGGAGGAGTAGAAGCTGCCTGTCTGGTCTCTGCAATGAACTCTTTCTCTTCTGTGTTCATCTCCCACTGTTCCTTTTTACCATCCATTGGTCTAGAACCAATTTGTGGACTGAGGGGAGCATTAGGTGTGCTACCTGGGCTGTAGACATCAGGTATCTGTTGTTGATCCCCATCAGGAAGCATAATTGGGTTGGCGTTGGCCTCTGGCTTGAAAGGCTGAGCCAAGGCGCTCTGGTTAAGCAGAGCTGGGGAATGTTGTCCACTGTAGCGTGGAGTGGCAGGGGACAGACGCATTGGATAATCTGGGGTGGACGTGGATTCCAGTGGGGTAAAGAAGGGTCCAACCTCACCCAGGTGCTCTGGCGTAGCCTGGCAGAGGCAGTCGGCAGTCAATAGTTCGGTGCGAGAGCTGAGAGACGGGTTCTCCTCTGGAATTGGGGCATCCAAAGGGAATGGGAGGCAACTCAGCATTGGTGAACCCCTTAACGCAGCTGAGGAGCGTCGGGAATCCAGACTATAGAGGGATTCAGCGTCTGAGAGACTTTCCATGACAGCTAACGGTGCTTTGCGTTCTCTCAGCTCCACTGCAAGGCGCTCCCGTGCTCCACGCAGCACTACAGGGACTGGAGGAGGAGGGCACTCAGAGAAACCATCCAGAGATATTTCAGATTGGGCACACGAACTAGAGGATAGGAGATGAGAAGAAAGGAATGGAGAGTAGTGACAGGGAAAGGGTAAGGGGATCCAAAACACAAAACAGACGAAAAATGGATCAAAACAAGTTATGGAGGGTTTATCAACAGACAACTGGGAAAGTGTTAGTATTTAAACAATATCTGGGTACTAAGGGTACTAAGGGTACTAAGGGCCTGATTTACTAAAGATCTGCGTGTGTAAAAACATGTGCAAACTTGACATCACCCGCAAAAAATGTGAAAGCTCATCTACTAACGCAGCGCACTGAGGTTTGCGTCTTTCAACTGTGAAAGATAATACTTGCTGTCCATTTAGCACGTTTGCCATAATGAGCGCACTGCACAGAGATGACTTCTGTCACTGTGGTGAGGAGGAGACGGAGGCACAGAATACGTACAGGACAGAGTTTTTCCACCTGTGTTAATATTTTGAGTGGAATATTTTTGGTTTTACTAACAACATTGACTTTGTCACAAATACTCTTCCATATGTCGGTTTTTCTGGTAATATTTGTTTTTGTTATAACTCAATATATTTGTTAACCTCTTCCACTAGAACCTGATCACATTTCATTTTGCGCTTGCAGCTTTCTGCTCGTCCAAACTCTCCATTCAGACACGCAAAACCCTCATTTAAATACTGCTGTCTCCACCCTGTTGCACCTGTTTTCATTTATGCAGTTATTCTTAGTAGATCACCTGCAAAACGCACGCAAACGAAACACGCAATCTATTGCACTGTGCACGCAATTTAGTACCCACTATTTGGGATCTTAGTAAATCAGGCCCAAAGTGTACACCAGAAAAAACATTACATAGATGGAAGAAAGAACAGAAAAGGGGAGACTGGGAGGCCCGTGTATCCTAGTGTACCATCTTGTATTAGCATTTAATACAGGAAACATAACATCCTAATTCAACCATCACTATCAGAAGTTCACACTTATTTTGGACAGGGACTAAACCAGAGAGGGCGAGGAGGGAACTCAATACTACCATACGTTGCAACTGCTCTGTGGTCGGACAGCGTGCATGCGTGCATGAGAGAAGGGAGCACATTATGAAGAATTAGTGATTGCATGCTTTGCTTACCGTAACATTGGTTTTTGTCTTGTTTTTTTTAAACCAAAAGGAACAGACAGAAATAATAATTTTGAGAAAACAATAAAGTAGCAATTAGTAGCAGTAGTATTGTTTAGTACTGGTTTGATAGTAAACATTAGATACATGAGGAACATTTTGACCCTTATGCTGTATTTTAATTTATAGGGGAAACTGACTATACAGAAGATCAAAGCAAACGGCTTTATATATTCTTTTAGGATCCAACACACCCACAGTGGTGCCTGATGTACTAACCGAACACTACTGTTCCTGCGGTGGTGGGTTGTAGGTGTTGGCTGATGGGACGTTGTTGATGCATCCATGAATATACTCTCTGGGTTCAAGTCCACTTCTGTTGGGCTCACCATGATCTTTGCTGCTGACAGCAAAGCTGTTTTCCCTTTGTTGTAGTTCTCCAGCACCTGTCACAAGAACAAGGGTATACACAAACACATGACTTGTAGCATGGTAGACATTATTGCTTAACTTGATATGTAAAAGCAATGAAAGAAAGCATGAAAACAGGGAGGATGCACTTTGGGGTTGAGAATCAACATACAATACAATCGACAGAAAGATGCACAAAAAAATGCATTCCCTCACCCACATGGTATATTTTTAAATTCTACTTCTGCTGCTCTCAGCCAATAAACATTCAAAAAATATTTGCATACTTACTTAATTTTGTGGACTGAACAGTTAAATAAGCCCAATATTTTACCACTCAAAAAACTGTAGATACCCCGTGCACAGCAGTGCTTCTCTCTTGGGTGCCAGCTGGTGAAGGGTAAACCATAGTAAACTAAAAACAATATTCCAGCACACACCAGGATACTAGTATCGGCACTGATAAAATAATTTTATCAGTGGATTACACTAAAACAAAAGGAGCGAACTTCATGTTAACTCAGAAATGAGTTAACATGCTTTTGTTGAATCCTTTTTCAATGTCAAAAGGTGAGATAAAAATAAGCACACACGCACACACACACACACACACACACACACACACAAAATCACTACATCCTTATTTAACTGCAAAAATGACTGCATCTACTATTGCAGTGTTAAAAAGGCACAGAGTAGTTGAGATAAATGTAAGTGCGATCTAAAGGGGAGCTCACTCCTACTCCAAATGACATTAAACACCCACAGTGGAGTCATGGATGCCTGAGAAAGAACTACATAAGACCTACACCATGACAAGTAATAGGAATCCATACAACTACTGCATATGCAACTTCAAAAACATACAAGAAATCCTGTTGTTTACATTTGAACTGTGTTGTATAAATAGTAAAAAATGTGAGGGAAACAAACACTACCAGCAAATCACATCAACACACATTTACATATAATTGGTTAGCTTTAATGAGTTAGACAACACTTGATGGAAGAACATGATGATATAAAAATAACTAGAGCAATAGACATGAAAACATGAAAAACATACAATACATGGGACAATGGAACATAAAATGTTAAAACTAAATGAGAAGTAATGTAAACAAAGACTTAAAATATTAAAATGGACATGTGTTAAGTGAATTAAAAATGGCTTTAAACTGAGTTTGAGTTATGAGGATTGTTATGGATCACATACTGTATTAAAACGTGATGAGGTTACACAGGTGAGTTTGGCCAATGATACATGAGAACAAGACTGCTGCAAGTGATAACCTACAACAAATATTTGGCACGAACAATATAAAACATATCACCAGCAGCTGTAGGCACAACTACCAAGAAATCACTAAAAACACAGAGAGCATGAGACGGCATATTCTATGTAGAGAGAAATGTATAATGTGAGCTCTGCATTTCCTATGGACATGTATACATCAATAATTTATGGAAGCACATTACATTATGGCACAGCATGATGAAATAAGTGCATGATGAAGACACAAGGGTTTAACTTCTTTTTTTCAGTCTTATTAACACGAGACATGGTAAGTAGCAATTTAACAGCAGAGCAGTGGTGCTGAACAGAGTACCCCATATTTACAAGGTTTTTCCCCTTGTTACTTCATCTGCAGCTGATGAGTTATTGACAATTCCTTGAAGGGATTCAAATTGAGTAAAGGCTGAAAATGTGCTTTCAAAAAGCAAAAAAAAAAAAAAAAGATCCAGAGAGGAGAGCTGCAGCAACTGAAAAACCCTGAGAGAAGCCAGCCAAGGAGGAAGAAAGAGCAGATAATGTGGAAGAAATTAGGTTACCATGGAAACTTTGTGAATACAAAGAAAACTTGTTAGCTCGAGGGACAGAGTTGGCAAGTTCATGCCACAGCACTTGACCAAATGTACCTTAGCTGTGAGAGGAATGGAAAAGAATGAAGGAATGATTCAAGGAAAGTTGGATGATGAATCTCATTATCAAGACTAAGAGTGCAGGTGGGTTTACAGGGTGTAAAAAGTCTATTTTTGACTCTTCATGGGTTTTAAAGGGATTACATATTCTTGTACTGTTATATACACTATTAGTATGTGGTGTATACCAAGAGCTATGTAGTAATTAGATTTACCACAGTAACATGTTGTTTACACATGCATTGCCTCAACTTGCTTTGGCAACTTTACAAATTTCTTCCCGCCACGCCTTTTGACGTCCTCCGGTGAACATGCCTGGACCTGTTGCATCCAGCCACAGGTCTTTATGCGCAAGTGTAAAGAGCAATAACACAAGCTGCACGTCCTGGGCTCTCTCCACCTCCTCCAAAGTGAAAAATCTTTGGGCCGAGCCCAAATTCTGACTTAAAAAAAATGTTTTCACTTTTTTAACTTACGGAACTGTAAGCATTTGAATTACATTATCTTAGTCTGGCATTTTAGTTACAGTATTAATAGTAACAACGGTAGTGTTTAGGTTTCCCAAGAGAGAAGAATATTCAGATGGCTTGATGATGAAATTGTGCACAGTGACTAACAAATGTTAATACTGAATGTCATAAAGTCTGTGTGAGAGAATCACAAGAACTGTTTGGCACTTGTAAACCACAAATCTCATGTTTTGTAAAGAGCTATGCAATGTTAATTCTACCATGATTCTCTATCTGAGACTCATCAGGTAGGATTTCAGAAAGAGGTGCACAAATCATATCTACACAAAGGGGAGAGTTGGGTGGGTCTGTTTTGGTTTGTGATGGAATGCATGAATCATCTTCAACTGAAAGTACTCCTGAGGGAGGGTCTAAAGGATTATTAGAAAGTGGTGGGACAGACACCAAGCAAGGCTCTGGAGCAGAAGTACAGTCTGACAGAGGAGGAGGAACAGACTCAGCATCTGAAACAGAAGGAGAAGCATTGACAGTCAGAGGGACAGAGAGTGGTTCAGTCTCTGTGAGGTAGGCAGTGCAAGATAGATCTTTGTGGGCGAGTGGGGGGGCATCAGAAAGAAGAGGATTAGAGTTGAATTCTGTTTGTGAGTTCATGAACACAGTGGCACTGCAGGTAGGTTGACTGACTTCTGGCTCCTCTGATTCTGGGTTTTCCTGCTCAGACAGGGGACAAAATGGTTCCAGTACCTGCAGAAACACCAGAGGGATCATTCTACAGCCTAGGCACCACAGGCTAGGGCTGGGCGATATAGACAAAATCAAATATCACGATATTTTAGACCAAATACTTCCATATTGATATTGCAACAATATTGTAGAGATGGCTGTTGGTGCGTTCACTAAATATTTACACAATGACATTTTTGATAAATAATCATCAGTAATGTGGATACAATGACAAAGTGGGTAAAAGTTAAGAAGTTATGTGGGTAAGTTCAGAAAATCATATATTTTACTGTAATGCAGCATTTAAAACCAGGAAAAGACAACTCTGGTGACATATCGTGATATTACGATATCCAAAATTTAAGACGATATCTAGTCTCATATCACGATATCGATATAATATCAATGCATTGCCCAGCCCTACCAGGCATACACACATGCATACAAACACACAGACACACACACTAATGTACAGTACAATACTTCATCACAAAACTTCTCAAAAACGAACAAAACCACGTAATGATTCCCAAAGTGATTCTATCACACATACATGCAAACACAGACATTAATACCCTGTTACCAGAAAAGATGGTCAGTGCCTGTGAATCATACACTCATATACACCAGAGGACCCCATGAAACCAATCACGAGTGAACAGTTCTCGGTATAGTTGTAGGTTAAAGATGATCCTCCCTGCGGGTATTGACCATCGAGTCAGAGTCAGTCACTTAAGGGGTATACCACTGAATCTTAAAACACAAAAGTTTTTATCTTGTGTCTTTGCAATAGTGTTTTTAAAACCAATTTTAATATATGTAATACTTATATCTCTCTTTTTGATTGCTGAGGTACTCAATCTCAAAACGGCTACGACAGTTTAAGACCAGAGAAATCTTCTAATGAGTTTTTTCTATTGATGTCAAAGGTCTTAACCAGTTTTAAATGACAAAAAGGCTTTCCATTTAATAATAAAAAAAAAACTGTCTGTAGAAAAAAATACACAACATCTATATGAACATGTAGTTGAATAACCACGGCAAGAAACTGAATAATGAAAATGTACATTTGGAGTCTATCAAGGCCTACATGTGTTATGGGTATGGGTATAACCTCTGTCATTTAGTGAATGCGGGTATTTATTTATTTAAAGCACAACAGAGTGAAACATACCAGCAATTACATTGTTTAATCTATAACTTGGATAAAGATTTGTTGAAAATGGATTAATTCAAGATATCTCTACAAATATTGTATTAGTGTATTGTATTAATATTGTATTATTGATGTCTAGCTTTAGTTAGAATAAAGTCTAAATTTGTTCCTTTGTAAATTTTAAACAGTGGTATTCCCCTTTATAAGCAGTTATTGACAATATTTGTGAAAGCATCTGCATTTTTATAATGACACATTATCACACATTTTCTTTATCCAACAATTCAATCATCCAGTATTTTTATATGAGGGACAAGATTCAAAAGACTTTTCATCATTGGTTTAGATTCAAACACCTCTAATTTCTATCGGCATGCACATAGATAAAACAAACCTTGTTTAGGCCCTCCATCACCATGTGGGGCATGTGCTCATTAAGCATGGCAGGTGATATGATGACCTCATTAAAGGCCTTGTTGTCGCCCCACAGAGCTGAGTAGGTTGGGTCTTCCTGACCACAGCTACAAAGAAGGGGAAGAAGAGAAAGTGTGTCAATCACTGTGAAAGTGAGAGTGAACATACATGTTGATTTAACAGCAGTCTGCTTCAGTGCCTCAGTGGCACACTATAGAACAACAACAGCTGGACATGTTTGCAGTGTATGACACAAATATAAAAGAAAGAGCTATGTATGGGGATTAGGTCAATGTAAGAGAAATGTAAAACCCTAATAATGAACACTCAGACAGAGCCATCATAGAGGGGTTTGTCTTGCTGTCATTTTTAGGATACTCCAGCCAAACCACTTCTGCTTTGTGGTTTTCCGCAAGACTGCAAGGCTGGATAGCCACAGAGCAGTGAACACAAGTGCAGTGAAATTGTTGCAACTTTATAGACTTCCAATGATGTCTGCAATATATCAATCAGTTACTGAAGGCTTTTCACAATGGTATAGATTTATTGTACATAACTAGTTTTATCTAACTTGAGAAGAGAATAAAGTTACCAAAAGAGATGTAAATAAATATGATCATATCTCATATACTCATTCTGTGCTTTTTAATATACTGAATGATATCAACCTGTTACTCATAAGAACACTGAAATGTGCCTTAGATTACATCCCAGTTGATGAAGAAAGTGAATGTGTGATACCAGTGTCTGAAAGCATCAGTAACACAATTTCAATATCTCCAAACAATAGCAATAAAGATTTGGATTCCCTCTTTGAATATATTTCCACATTGTTCAAAATAACAAATAAGCAAGGATTGGAAAACAGCAGGCACAAAAGAAAGGGAGATTATTAAAAAAATGAGAAAGCACAACTGAGTATGCAGACAGAAGAATGGAGGAGTGCAGCGTGACACACTGTAAACCCACACCCTCAAGTATGCAGTGTATACCTGTTTCTACTGAGTTGCCAGTTTTTTTTATGTCATAGTGCGAAACTAATATAAAATTAGCTTTGAGGCAGCTGCATCCGTTATACAACACTTGACCATTTGTGAGCCTTGTGGTAAATTTTAAGAACAAGTGTTGTATTATTTATCAGTAAAAAACTACATTTGGGGATTTCATTGTTACTATCTACCCACAGCTCTCTAATCAGTTTCCTCACCATGTCTCTGGAGGATGGTTGTGCACGACGTGGATGATTCTGCCAGGAGGGTAGAGGGGGGTCGAGGCTGAAAGGGCAATGCTGAGGTCACTGGGGTGGAGCCACAAGCGACTGCTGGGGGGCGCTGCTGGCTGAGACTGAGGATCCTCATCCTCTAGTGGAAGCTCTGATTTCGGGATGCATTTGGTGCCACCCGCGATGATCCTCCACTGTTGCAAAAGAAAAATAAAGAAAAAACATTTTATTTGTGTGACATAATGTATTAATTGAAATGTATCCTCGGTATAACAAGGTTTGTTTTTCTGCAACAGCCGGGGGTTAACTAATTATTTTAATTACAACAGAGATAACTGCAGTGTTGTGACAGGTTGTGTGGAACCCTGCAGTTCATTTTTATCACCAAAATCTGCAAAATTTGGAAAACACGATTTAATTTGTGACAATACTAATGTTTTAAATATGAATGTGAGAACAGTGGAAAAAAGGCAAAAATAAGATATTAACATTAATACTTGTATAGTAGAGATTTTTTAATTATTGCAAAAAGGCACAACTTGTTCTTGGTAGATTCTGCTGATAACACATGTGTATGAGTCTCTAATCTTTCCTTTTGATGTTTTCATTGCACAAATGGTCTTCCTGACTTCTACAGTGTCAAGAGTTAAGTCACCTTTGGCTTGTTACTTTTCTGTAAGACTTCCAGAAGGTGGCGTCGGAAACCCTCCAGTTGTGACAGGCCAAGCCTACGAGAGACCAGTAGAAGATATGTCAATGTGGGAATACTGCAGTAATGAAGTTAGCGTCAGTATACTGAATATAGTAAAGGAGATACCTTGGTACCAGGTCTTTTCCTAATACCACAGAGGTGACAAACTCTTTGGAGTACTCCATGGCATCCTCACTGGGGTAAATGAAAGATGGAAACATTAGTCACATTATGTGAACTAGAAATATGGAGAGCACTGAGGGGAAAAAACTTCAAAAAATTTCATTTCCAACTCATACTTCCAAAGAAACATTTGCTCTAATGTCTGAAGCCAATAATAGCATATGATAAGATAAGATAAACTTTTATTGATCCTACAGTGGGACTTCACACAATTCTTTCTCATATTTCTAAGGTTTATTTAACGTTATTCACAAAAACATTATAGCAACTTTCACTAGGTCCACTAATACCAGCAGAAGCCTTGATTACAGAGTATAACTTGATATCAGTCAAGCCTATGTTTAGCCATTCTTGGCTTGGGTGTAACCCCTAGGGGACGGGAAATTTTCATGGGAATAATGTTTCCTTTCTTACAGAAGTTGTTATGGGAAAGGACAGAAAAAAATGCAAATGCTAAAGTCCTCTGTACTACAGCTATTATAGGATTACAATACTTGTGATTTCCCTCTCTTGTATAATCTTTAGTAAATCATATTACTCACCTAAGAAGGCCACCAGGTGGAGAGTAAGAGTAGCAGTGAAGTGTGGGGTACTGAGGCCTCAGCAGGAAGGAGAGAATAGCAGCAGTGCCTGCACCGAGAGAATGCCCAACTATCACCAGTCCATAGTGCATGGTGCCCTTGCTCTGTGAGAGACAGCCAGAGTCATTATATTCACAACAGCACACTTTTGTTATAATCCCTTAAAAATGCTTATTATGCTGTTTCTAGATGGATGATTTGTTTATCCCTGTAATGTTGCAAGACTAATAGAGTCTTGAATAAAGTACTACAATATCAAATCATAGTTCAAAATGTAGAAAACAGTCATTATTCAGCCCTTCAATCTGAATACAATATTGAGTCATGTACCAAGTCTCTTCCAAAGGCTTGTGACAAGATCATTTCCTGTTCCAGTTTCTTCTTAATGTACTCTGCTGAGTAAACCATCCCCTAAGAGCGGAAGGAATGAGAGAGTGATTCAGTGGAGCATAAGATGGTAAGGGAGAAATATGGACATAAAGTGTGCCTCATTAATCTCTTATTTAAATATCCACAGTATTTTTTTTACTATTAGCAGCAGTAATGACCTTTGGGGTCTGGAATTGTATTGAAACTGCACTATGGAGAACAGAAACAATTGAAGTTGTAAAATCTCTGAGGAGACGGTCTGGTGGAGTAGAAGTATTGTAAGAGAGTGGTTTACAACAATAATCTCTGACCTTGTGACCAAGCCACGTCCCATGCTGCTCCTCTACTGGCAAACGTTCAGAATCCCCCGTCAGATCAGTCAAGGCATCCTGATACATACAAGACAAGTTAAAAACTCTACAAAAGGCAGCGTAAAGCTGAGTGAACACAAGTGGATAGCGTGAAAAAAAGGAGAACAGAGAAGGTGATGAGAAGTGTGCAGGATTTTAAAATGCCATTTGTAATCTTCTCAATCATAAAAAAAACCCAACATAAATATTATAAAAATAATACAAAAAAAGACTGTAGGATTGTATAACTGTTCTTGGATATACCAAGAGCTATAAGAACGCAAAGTAATGTTATATTGTCACACAATTTCAGTTTAAAATTATACATGTTTTTTTACACCTCAAGATGAGTTTACTTGTCATGGGAGTACAACTCAGCCTGTGCAACAGTTGTATAATATCTTCTGTGACTCTGGCAGGGGAGAGCCTGACAAAAATAATTTAGTTATCTTGGGCATGAATACTTCAAATTCTCCAAAGAGAAAGCTTGTCTTACAAATTGGGGGTGAGGATTCAAATGATGCAATTTTTTGGCATGCAGGGAGAGTCTAACTAATGACAGTTCAGGATGTAAAACCTTACAGAAAAACAATACTAAATTGTAATTGGACTACACCTTTAAGAATTCATGATTACCATTCCCAAACTACTTATGAAATATTACACTTCCTTTGTACAGTTTTCCTTGGTTCAGCATGAGGCTACAGTGCTGTGTACTGGACGGAGGGGCATCAACCTTTGAGGAGGTAGTAATGAAGTAATATTACATGCTTTTTGGAAGTTTAAAGTTTGCCCAGAAATCAAACAGAGCTAAACTGGTCACTGGTGATCAATAAAACACCTTAGATATTCACAAACACCCTGAAAATCTACCTTTCAACTTTGTATTTTCCTGCTTTATTCTGATTTCCAAAACTGCATGTATTAACTAGCTGTGACCAAAGCTTTGGAGGATTATGAGATAAGTAATTACTGTATTTCCTCAAGCAATATTTTACCTTTTGATAAGGCAATTATTCATCTCTTAACTATATGTTTAAATCATGTCACAAAAACACTACAGAAAGAAATGATGTGTAAAAAATGCATAGGACATATTTCACAAAGTGGATAGTCATGCCCTGGGTGTGCGTGGTGTAGGAGTTTGAGAACACTGTATTATGACAACTTCATTTACTCTGGAGGTGTTGGTGAGATGTGAGGGAAGCAGGATCAACTAGCATTTGGAGAGGTAAGAAAATAACAAAAAAGAAAAAGAAAAACAGGACGCGAAAGTTGGAACCCACCTTTGGCGATAGGGTTCCTCTGATACTGATGACAACCTTCTTTTTCGCATGATCCACTGCCACAAAGAACGGAGTCTCATAAACCTGAGTGGAGGATGCAGAGATGACAGGGGTGAAATGAAGAGACGACAAATACACATGCAGCATGTGTAGCTTCACTTTCATCCTGACTAACTGGGCACTGGTATAGTTTTTTTCCAAGTTGGCACAATCACATAAATCACTCCATAAAAGGAATTTATAACTGGAAACTCAGCACTTGCCAACTTCACTTGCTCTGCTTTACAAATCATTGATATTGTGTTGCTCAATTGCTACTTTGAGTGCTGTGGAAATTCAACATAAAAATAGAAGCAGCAAATGTAATCTATGTAATTAGGAAAATATTTTAACAACCAATGATGTTACAAACAGTCTGAGCCTGTTTTATATTTAGGGATTATTTTGAATGAGTACTAGAAGTTGTCCATTTGGATGAAGGACTGATGCTGCTGTGCTGAAGAAAGTATAAGTAGTATTTTAAAAACTCTGCAACTGCAATTCATAAGTAATTAGAAAATTCTATTGAACATTTTTTTTATCATTCTTATTTTTGGTTAAAAAACATGGTATTTTTACTCATCAGCTGTATCAACTAGATGTGGAAATGCAGCAGTGTGCTAAACATATTTTTTACAACAAGAGTGGACAGAGTAACAACACACAAAATCACACAGTTTTAAATCAACCCACTCATTTGGGAAATGAAATCAAAGCACATCACACCTGAGTCATCCATTGCAGACACACATAGGAGTGTATAATTCTTGTGTCCCCGCTACAGGGGAAATAATCTTAACTGGATTTTTGATCTATTCGTAAATTGAGACCCTCACCTCCAGGCTCAGTTCCCTTATCATATAGATGGTTTGGTATTAAATTCTCATGATAGTTACACTATTAAACACTGCGGAGGATGACATCATATGTTAAAAACAGAAGTGTACTTTTCAGTTGCACCTCAAGATTCTGTCCACGATGATTACGAACAGAATCTGTGACAAAACCCAGCTTTGGTGGAGTCCAACACCTACTGAGAACAAACTCGCCTTACTGAGAAAGATGCAGACACAGGTCCATCTCCACATATCTCAGCAACTAAACTGGTGAGTCAAGTATAATCAAAACTGACGCAACTGATGGCCAAACCTACAAGACACAGTGAAACCACCAGTGTTGCAGTGCTGCACAATAGCCCAGTGTAAAGTGATATTTTCTTGTCTAATGTACTATTTAGTTTGCAAGCGTAATACTGCATGCACAGCTCTGGGACTCCAACAGTATGTATGGAAAAGCCAGAAGAGAGCACACTATAACTCACCTTAACTGTACACTTTTCAAAAAGACATCAAAAGAAAAGGAAGAACATAAGAGAACATTATCCCGCTGCTGTTCGTAAACTTCTACACAATGCCAATCCTTTGTTTGATTCAGGAAGTAAAGCCCAAACACCTCTGACTGCTCGTTAACTGGTTGCCAGATTACTCACAGCATCATGGCAGGAAGTGTAGACAATGTGAACCTGCTTGAGGTCCCTGTCCAGGAAGTGTCTGCGTATGGCGAGGACATTACAACCACAACAATTGTCCTCCTCCACTGTCACTGACTGAGTCAACCGAGAGCCAGACCCTGATGTGCAGCTGGGGTGAGAGAAAGAGGTGGGATGGTCAAGACAGAAGGGGAAAGGGAAAGACAAAAAAAATTAACAGGTTATCTACATGTACAATACAGTATACCCGTGCAAGTAATCTGGATAAGAGTATGTGATTAATTCAACATTGCTTGTCAGTGAGTGGGTCTAACCAGAGTGGTATTGTCTCAGTGGATTACCACTTGGCTAGTGTTGGCGCATGTGAAATTTGAACTGCACTGGAGAGCCTCAAGAGACACAGAAGCCAAATAGATCAAAACTGTGCGGGTGTACACATGAGTGCTTACGGGCAGGAGCTGACGAGGCGGCAGAGCCCACAGGCAGGCTTCCTCATCAGGTACATGGGCCAACCATATGCAGCAAGGGCAAAGAGCATGTAATAGCACACATCCTTGTACATGTTCATCTCAGCCTGGTAAAGGAAAAGGCAGACAGACGGACACACACACACACGCAAGTCAGAGCAACTGAGGAATGAAAGTAACAACACATTGATAAATACAGATCATGTAGATCCTCAAATATTATTTTAGAAAAATAATAATAACACAACAGATAACACAATAATACACAACAGATAAAGAACGCTCAAGACATAATTTTAATACATGTAACAAATATACTTTAAGACTGAATTAACTTGTAAGAGTTACACTAGAAAGAAATCTTTTAGCACGTTTTATCTTCATCCACAAAACTACAATGTATGGCACCAATAGGCTCTTTTAATCTATTTATCATTGTTGATATTTTTTAACTTTGTGAAACTTTCGACAAAAATACTGATGTCCTTGTGAAACATTTAACAACAGCCCTCTCTTGTATGCCATTTGTATTTATTCACTTTACTTAAAAGCAAATTATTATTATTTCAAGGACTGAAAACAGCATTTAAGGACAAGTACAAATGCATATTGTATTTTTGTGATTCAGTATTTGATTGTTTACCTGAATTCTAAACATTTTGATGTTAAAAAGTGTCTGTCTGTTCATGTGTTTAAACACACACACACACACACACACACACACACACACACACACACACACACACACACACACACACACACACACACACACACACACACACACACACACGTCAACCTCAGCTTAGCTGTGTTCATTTATCACACTTACCGAGTTCTTAAGGTCCAGGTATCTAGTGTTACGTGTGACAGGCATTCCAGATAGGAAGGCTAAAATATCATTGTTGGCCTTAACAGGACAAAAAAGGAGAATAGGGGCATTGTTTTTACGATAAATATCACACACATGGAACAGAAATATGAATATATATTATAGGTGGTGATACCTGGTCCAAAATAGAAGATCTTTTAGACCTCTGGCGCTGGCGGAGAAGTACCAGGCCAGCAATAATATCACTAGGCACAATGTCCAGGTCTCTGAAAAACTCTGCAAAAAGGCTGGCTACTTCTGAATACGCATCCTGGAGAAGAGAGCAGCAGATATCAGGACATCTACAGGAAGTTTTCCACAAAACAGATACAAACATACTCCAAAAACATATATAGATCAATACTATGCTGCAGGTAACTGTGAAGATGTAATAATGTCTAAATAAAACTATTCCCAGATCTAAGAGGAGCCTTGAAGCACTTTTGTTTTTTAACTTTTTTTTTTAGTTTTTTTTAGTTTTTTTAGATTTGTAAAATTTAAATTTGTTCTGTTCCGGTCAAGTCGAATAAATAGTAGTTATAATATGCTTGAACTTTTTGTGGGTACTTTGTGAATTGATTTAGCCTGAAACTAAATCATTATATATTATTATTTTATATTTAAAAAGGCCCAATGTTGTCAGTAAGTAGCTGTGTAATAAGCTTCTTTGTGTCAGTCTTGAGTCACCCTGTCAGGACTAATTTCATTTACTGGCTCACTGGACATTATCCCTGGGTTTTATTCCTTCCTATTTTCCTGTAACCACAGGAAATAAAGTGGTGGTAAGTGTATGCTGTGACTCACTGATTGTGTATCTTGGGCTCTTGTGCAGCACATGAAGAACTTTAGTCTCCTGCTCCAGCTGCTGGCTTGGCCTTCCTCAAGCCTGTGCCTAATGAAGAGAAAAGGTCAAAGAAAACTGTCAAAACTGGATAAATGTGAGAAATAGGTGATACTGCATGCCTGGATTGCTGTGTTTTAATTGAGTTTCATGTCAAAGCAAAAAGAGATGGAAAGAAATAGAGAGTCAAAGGGCCTGTTAATACCTGAGTGTGTACGTAGTTAGGTTGCGCTGGCGCCGCCGGGTGGCTTTCAGTTTGACAAATGTCCGGCCCGTAGGATCAAAGGTGCACATGAGGGTAATGCAGACGCTGAATATCACTAGCCAGTTGCATGCAACGATTCCTACAGACAATAATAAAATATAATTCACAGTCAGGCATAACAAAACCCCATATAACTTAAAAATTCAATTTTTATTCTCTTTAATGCCCTCTTTTGCTCACCCAAAGCCAGGTTTTTGGCAGTAACATCAGAGCATGGCTGGTAATATTGGACAAGCCAGGCAATTCCCACCACGGCGTATACTAGCTCGACCAACAGGATAGCTAGAGAGACATGGAAGGACAGCGAGAGAGTGAGTGGAATAATGATCAATATCTGCCCAATCAATAAAAACAGTGTTCCAATCTTAACTCAGAACCACAATTAATCCTCACAACAACCTCATCCAATTCTCACAAGTATCAAGAGGTCCTCCTGCATAAAAGAGAGCCTCGTATAAAGAAAAGTGTGTGTGACCGCAGGTCTTACCCAGCCGTATATAGATGACATACTGCACAGCTTCCCTGGGCTGTGTATAGAGAATGCTGCCTCTCATGCTCAACCACATGATGGCGCTTTCACAAATCAGGCAGCTGACCAGGATGCCCAGGTACCCTCGGCCATGGTCCACCAGTGTTACAGAACAGGACTGGTCTGAGCCGTAGGGAAGGCCGAACAGAACCACCGACAGAACCACCAACCTGAGCATTAAAGACCAGGGCAATGTAGTAAAGATACAGTAAAACAGACACTCCTTAGTACAGAGATACATTGAGAAATAAAAAATAAATATATATCTGCAAAAAAAAATCAATATAGTGAAAGAAACACTGACTCACCAGATACAGTGCAATAGAAAAAGAAAGAGGGCGGGCAGCACCAGGTCATCACTGCCAACTGACCAGCGCCGCCGAAACATCACCATCCCAGGCATCACTGCCCTGTGGGAAGATCAAGGATTAGAGAAACAACTTCAGGGATGATGGGCATCATTTCAACCTTGCATTACTGTCTTAAAACTTATTATGCCTAATTTCTCTAACTGCATTTTGCATTTAATCAAATGTCCTATATACTGTACACCATAGTCTTACATGATATCAAGATTAAAACAGCTAAAGATGCAAATAAAGGGAACTACAACAAGACATGTTTATATTGGAACAAACAACCGCTCAGAACATCATCAACATGGAAGTGATTTACTTTCTGTGTCTTGAGTCACTTGTCTTCTGTGTCACTGTCTATATGTTAAAACTGAGAGTGAGCTGCAGGGATTAGAGGAAACAGCCTTGCACAAGAGGAGAGTGAAAAATAATGGGAGGTGGAATAGATGAGAGTAAGTGGGTGAGGGGATGCAGAGAAAATGTGCTATTTAATGAACAAAGGAATGGGAACTAGCTTTGATACATGATGGTACCATGCTGGTTATAGACACGTGAAAAAAAGCGTATTTTACGTTGCCTCTGTCAATTATCTTTGTTTGAAAGCATTGCGAGTTTACTCAAGTTGCCTCTGGGCTTAACCTAAATGAACTGTAAAAGGCATGGTAGAAGGGAAATGGTATGTGGAGAACGAGCCACACCGGCTGATGCAGGCCTCATGATGCTGATACAGGCTGATACAGCCTTTATGGTGTTATGGTGTTAGTTCTGAAAACTAAAAGGACAGCTTTTACAGTTCAGACAAAATAATTATACCATCCACCATTATACCAAAACAATTGACTATATACAGTGCAATCAGAAAGTGACCCCTTCATTTTTTTTCACATTTTGTTATGTTGCAGCTTTATGCTATTTAAAAAAAAAATCATTTCCCCTCATCAATCTACACTTCTGGAAAAACTGAAATATCACATTGACATAAGAATTATTACATTGAAATTTAGTTCAGAGGCTTCAATTTCTGTTCTGTCATTGAGATGTTTCTACACCTTGATTTATGTCCACCTGTGGTAAATTCAATTGACTGGACATGATGTGGAAAGGCACACATCTGTCTATATAAGGTCTCACAGTTGACAATGAACATCATGAGGTTGAAGGAACCGCCTGCAGAGCTCAGAGATAGGACTGTGTGTATGTTTTGCAAAAAAGCACCTAAAGGGCTCTCAAATTGTGAGAAACAAGATTTACTGGTCTGACGAAAACCAAGACTGAAATGTTTGGCCTCAATTTTAAAAGGGTCATGTCTGAAGGAAACCAGGCACCTGTCTACTAAGTTCCCAATGGTGAAACATGGTGGTGGGGATGTTTTCCAGTGGCAGGTACAAGGAGAATGGTCATGGTTGAAGGAAAGCTGAACAGAGCAAACTACAGAGACAACCTTAATGGAAACTTGGTCCAGAGTGCTTAGGACTTCAGACTTGAGGAAAGTTCACTTTCCCATAGGACAACGACATTCAGTACAGCCAAAACAATGCAGGAGTGACTTAGGGACAGCTCTGTGAACGTCCTTGAGTGACCTAGTCAAAGCCCTGACTGGAAACCAATCAAATATCTCTGGAGAGACCTGAAAATGTTTGCCCATCAGTGGTCCCCATTTAACAGAGCTTTAGAGGATCTGCAGAGAAGAATGACAATGTCCGATCCAGGTATACAAAGCTTATCGTGTCATACCCAAGAACACCTGAGGCTGTAGTAAGGCTGCTCAATTAATTGAAATTTGATCATGATTACGATTTAGGGGCCAAACAATCTCAAAACTAATAAAATCGGGGGGAAACGATTTTTAATAATAATGAGATAGCGCTCAATAACAGGTTTTATTTTGAAAAGCTTAGACCAGAAGTCACCGGAAGCCGCCGCAGCTCCGTTAGTTTGACAGAAGCTGAAACACACAGCGAAATGTTTTAACAGTAAATAAAAGTGGACAGTTTACTGACTAATTATTAAAAACCAGGATGTGTTGCGTGAACTATCATCATCTTAACTCGCTCAGCACTAATATCCCTGCACATTTTCTGCTGTGTGTTGCGTTGAGCGGCAGATAAAAGGCTGCTGCTGGGAGAGAAAATGAATTAAGCCGAAATATCCAATAAATGCAGCATGGTTAAAAACCCAAATAATCATGATTATGATTTTTTCCATAATCAAACAGACCTTAGGCTGTAGTTGCTGCTGAAGGTGATTCAACTAAGTACAACTAAGTAAATGTGATATTTCAATGTTTCCCTTTTAATACATTTCTGTTTTCATGTTGTCATTATGTGGTACTAGGTGTAGATTCATGAGGGAAAAAAAAGAATTCAATGATTTTAGCACAAGGTTTCAACATAACAAAATGTGACAAAAGTAAAGGGGTCTGAATACCTTCTTAAAGCACCTATACACAAAATATGTGTCATATAGTATAGATGAGCTTAGCAGTTCAATTTAATTGTTTTGCCTTCTTATTTGGTAACTATCAAGCCCTCTTTCTTGTTTTAACCTTAAATCCCACAATGACCACGTTTGTTAAAGTCTCTCTCTGCATCGTGCCTGCATAAAATAGCCCAAGGGAGTGGTGCATCATTGCTTGGTTGAATGGTGTAAACGTAGGATTGTACAAATACTTTGTGGTTATTAGCACTGCAGCAAATATGTAGTTATTCAGATTTCAATGGGTTTGTAAATGCAGAAGCAAATTGGATCTAATTTGTTAATTCAAACTGCTCAATTAAACGGATCAAAAGAGAAGTCAGCTTGTGTGGCCAAGTTTGCAGAAAACTTGAACTACTTGTTGATGGCACATCTCCTTTAATATTTTTCAACTTTGTTCCCACCTCTGTTTTCTGACATTAAGGGTCTGATTTACTAAGATCCCAAATAGTAGGTACTAAATTGCGTGCACAGTGCAATAGATTGCGTGTTTTGTTTGTGTGCATTTTGTGGTGATCTACTAAGAATAACTGTGTAAATGAATACAGGTGCAACAGGGTGGAGACAGCAGTATTTAAATGAGGGTTTTGTGTGTCTTTATGGAGAGTTTGGACAAGCAGAAAGCTGCAAGCGCAAAATGAAATGTGATCAGGTTCTAGTGGAAGAGGTTAACAAATATATTGAGTTATAACAAAAACAAATATTACCAGAAAAACTGACATATGCGAGAGTATTCGTGACAAAGTCAATTCTGTTAGTAAAACCAAAAATATTCCACTCCAAAATATTACTTGTGGAAAAACTCTGTCCTGTGCGTATTCTGTCATTGTGCCTCCTTCTCCTCCTCTCCACAGTGACAGAAGTCATCTCTGTGCAGTGCTGGTTAATACCTGCCCTTCAAACCTATTATTTAGAGACACAGTTTCCATCAGTAAAATTACCTTCAGGTTTGGTAAATCACAATGCGTGTGCTAAATAACATATTTGCATTTTCTCCTCCCTGTATTTTGCACACTGGGGTTGAAACGCCCCATATTACATATTCATTATGGCAAATGTACTATGGACAGCTAATGACTGATGGACAGCGCGTATTATAAGATGCAAACCTCAGTGTGCAGCGTTAGTAGATCTGCTTGCACATTTTTGCGGGTGATGTCAAGTTTGCACACGTTTTTAGACATGCAAACCTTTAGTAAATCAGGCCCTGTTGCTGTTCCTGCTAACACACATAAAGACTAAGAAGAAAAATGTGCTGCATAACCATTAATAGGTAGGTTAAAAGATGAATGGTAAAGATCAGACTTTGTCCAGACAAAGTATTCCCCCTTCAGATATTTGCATAAGACCTGCCTCTGAAATCATTCAAATCCTCTATACCAAATCAGTATTCAATATGCTAGCTCAGCTCATATTCTGAATTGTCTTAGCATAACAAGAAAGGATGTCGACCAGCCTAGCTAATCTTCAGACATAACCTGAAAACACACATTTCTTACGAAGAGAAAATCCTCTTCCTGGATTGTACCCCAACAAGATGCATACTATGCATAAACATAATTACCTCTGAGGGAAGAAAAAAAAAATTCAGCCAGGCATTTGTGCTACCACCTACATGGCTCTCAGTAGGGATGAGTAGAGTATGGTGGACAAGTAGCTTTTTAAAAACCATTCACTATTTTGTTATGACAGACATTGATTTATGTCATTTATTTTTGTACACAACTGAAATAAAGCCAGCACATCCTTGTAGTGTGGAAAACCAAGACATTTATAAAAATATGACGGCAATAAACGTTACAGTAACCCTGACACTTTCTAACCTGTAAAAGCAAAATGTAGTATTTCAGTTTTAACAGAGGCAAACTCATGTCATGTATTGTGGTTTATTTCAAACAAAATACTTTCATGATGACAGCTTTGATGATCTGAAGAAACTTTGCAGTGCTATACAGCCACAACCACATTACTTTATCTAATGCTTACTAATGCTGAATAAAATCATTTTTATAGTGGCTTGTCGTGTCATTCAGGTTCAAATAAAAATATATTTTAATCCATATGATACAAACCAGCTCTTTTTTTCCTCTATTGAATCAGAAAGAGCCATTGACTTACATATGATGAACTTGGATGGATATTGAGAGAATTTAACAACAAGCATGATCTGCAGCTAAAAATAAATCATGCATAAAAGGGCAACAGCAGGACATGCCAATTATTGACTTCCTCTTTATCACAATGAAAGAAACAAATGACTGATGGAACTAGTTTTCCTTTTTGAATCATTATAGTAGTTTGTTGTGATTTGGCGCTATACAAATAAAGATTGATTTGGCGCTATATAAATAAAGATTGATAGTCAGACACACACAATTCACCTGGCTGTCAAATGTCTTCTTCGACTGCTTGAAAATTGACATTAAGCTGCAAAGAGCTCTACTCATCTTCTGTCCTGCAGTGGAAATTAAACTTTTTTTTTTCCTTTGACAAAAAAAAGAGAGGGACATGATACCTTTGTTACATCAAACCAGAGGGGTTGTTGAATAGTGGCTATTGGTAAGGTCATTGTTAAGTAGGTAGGCAAGGGCCCTGGCATTTCAGATTAAACTGCTCAAGCCAGCATGGCCAGCCAATGTAGTTTAGCCTTAGCGGATACAATGCACACATCAGGCTGGGCCAAGCCACAGAGTGTAAGATCTGGCAGGCAGTTTTAACATGCATCAGGTCAAGGTTAGGGAATGCTGTTCCCTATCAGGAGGCGTTCAGCACAGCAAGATATCCACTGCAGGGACTAATCAGTGGCCGATGGTCAAGACACCTCCACAGGAATGCTCACCCAACGTTTGGCACATTTTACTATATTGTTAACTGTTGCAAGATCATTTATGCCTAGTAATTACTTAAGGCACAAAAATTTTTTTCGCAGCAATGTAGCCTTAGCTATTTTGGCAAATTATTAAAACTAGCTAACTGTATCAAAGCAAGGCGAGTCAAACCGTGATCATAAGAGTGCCAGTGTGAAGGTTTAATCAAAACACTACAGCAGGTGGTTTCACTGATTGGCAAACCTTCAACTGAAGATGAGGGACAAATCAGTGAAGTAAGCATCAGTAGTGTAAGGCTGGGGAAAAAAAGTTTTAACTCAGTCTTCCATGTCAAATGGTTTGAAACCCCAATATAGAGCTTCATCTCTTGATGTAAATATTCATAAAAAAGAGATAATGAGAAGAAAATTAAACAAATAATTTTAAGCAAAAGCCTCAGCAGAGACTGAGAACTTAATAAATATAGGTAGGAGGTGTGAGCTCCTCTGCTTTAAAACGGTAATGCAAGAGAGTGAAGGACACAAGGACATGTGAATGGGTTCATCTGCCTGAGGTCAACTCACAGCCACTTCTAATACCATCTGGGTTAGAGTGGCATTAAACAGGACAGTGGAATGAGGGAAGATGGAAAAGAGGGGAAAAGAAAGAAAGGAACATCTGAACCCCGCCTCCGCCGCAAATCTCATTTAGGCCACAACAATCAGGCCAGTGAAATCAAGCAAATCTCTCATATGCAAAAGGCACAGACTAGACCACCAGGGACACTGTTATCAGCACTCTCCTCCAGGCCTGTTGTTACAATGTGGCTTAAACTCCCAGCAGAGACCTCAACGGTGGAAAAAACAGTGTGACATAATTATGACTTGAATCGGATTAAACAGTGGCAGTGTGACCTTGCTATAGCTTAACCTTGTTGATCTACTCAATAAAGTTTTTATAAGTAAAAAATAAAAGGTCTGTGTGAGGGATTTTTTGTGTCATGAGGGACTCTTGTGTCGTGTGTGTGTGTGTCTTAACTGCTGTAAACGCCTAAGCCTCAGGAATTTTGTTAAATCAGACAAGACAGGTAGCAAAACTGACTGTTTCTGATCAAGTAGGGGGTCAGCAAAGGTTATTCCTTGTGGGCTTATGTACTTTATTACTTTTGTACTTTATTACTTTGTTACCTGTTTAATTCAAATTTCCTCTGGGAGTTACAGTATAAAAGCTGAAACTGTTTGTTGCTTGGCAGAACGACTGTGTGTCCTTCTCCATGCTGGCATGTAATGAGTACAGAGAAAGATTCATCACTCTGTCATCTGTGCTTTTCTCTCTCGCTGACTGACACCTAGGTCTCGTCTGAAGGTTAACCACCGGTGGGAGTCTGCAGACAGACTCAGGGAAAGTTCCGCTCCGACAAACGGGGGACATGATCCCACCTGAAGTCATGCACAGGCACTCCATCTACTTGTGAGTGAGTACGGGGTTATGAATCTTTACTCTATAATAAGTGTTTGATACCTATAGGTAGCCAGCGCATATAAATCCTGTGTGGTATTGGTTGGTGGGATCCCTGAGTCATGTAATTTCCTGTGTGGTATTGACAGAGTAGTTTAAATGTAGGCCTAAAGAGTAACTGCAGTTATATATTAAATGTGCACACTAAGTATACTATACACACGCGTTTTGATTGATAACATCCTGTGTGTGAAATTTGCGAGAGGGTAAAGAGATCTCTCGCTGATTCCTATGACACAAGTTAGAATATTCTTATCATAGTATCATGCGTTGTATGACCCTCAGAGGAGAATGTCCCACTGACATAAAAGGGGTATGTGAGTGATGTCTACAACAATACAATAAAAGAATAAGCTTTTGTGGTAAATCAATTCAGTGTCTAATACTGTGGTACTACAGGGGTGTGTTGCTCAGAACGAAGATGTCGTACAAACCACCTGGCTGAAGTGAGTTACTCAAGGCAGGGTGTGCTTGATAAGTTCCAACTGTATGCATATGGGAAGAGCAGAGTGATTGTGAACTTTGTGTATGCTGTCTCCTTGTTGTACAGCAATATTTGTTTAATCTTCAACCCAGCAGTGTGTGTATTATTCCCTCTTTATGTTTAGTGTTTTCAGACAATTTCCAAATTATTACTTGAAGGTTTGATGGGATGCCTGTGATCTTCCTTTCACTGAAACAGAACCAGTAAGTGCATTTCACTCTTGGTGGATCATAGAGATTTAATTGGCATGTACATTTTATGGAAATTGTACTTGGTTACTCTGTTAAAGTCTAAAATGAAAAAGGTGTGGTTTAAAGCACACACTGATTGTGGTTGAAGTTTTTGGTTGTCTGTGTTGTTCTAAGCTTAGTAAGGGAGAGAAGTTTAATTCCGGACTGATAAAAAGTGCTGAGTGAGTGAAGAACACAGCGACATACACAAAATCCAGACTCATTTTGTTCCGTGTGTGTTGATGTGTTGTTGTTTAAAGTGTGTGTGCTGCTTTGCTCTAGAAGTGTGTGTAAGATAATTCAATTCAACTTTAATTTGATACTTTTTTTGATACTTTGTGCCTGTTTCATCAGGGTCCAACTTATTTGAGTTTAGGAACTCTTAAAATCATTCTGAGTGAAAAAAAACATTTTCAAGATTACTGGTTTAATCTTATCATTAGTAATAGCGTGTCTAATCCTGATTGTTACGTTTTAATTTTACTTTGATTTCCTGTTATTCTTTTTAGTTCTACAAAAAACTGTTTTGTTGAAAGAACAATCACTTTGGTGACATTGCAGGATTATTACTGTTGGAAAATCAATATAGTTGATTGTGAGAGGTTTGCCATGGGTGCTAATAACAGTCGTCAGAATAAAAGTTATGCGTCGAAAATATGGCAGCATAGCCATACAGTTTTTGCCTAAGTGGCTTATAAATTAGGGGTTTCCTCAAAGTGGGAGAATTCATCATGCCTCACTCCAAACTTCGAGAGATAAGATGGGAAAAAGGTGGAAGATAACCTTAAGAAAGCTAAAGTATATGTTTATAAGAAGGGTAATGGTAAGTGGTCAAAGCAACTTGAAAAGGTTGAAGCTGAGGAAGAAAGAAGCAGACAACAGAGAAAGTGGATTAAGAAAATGTAAAAGAAGATGAGGAAGTGTAAAAAGAAGATATGAGTAAGTGTATAGAGGGTTTGAGAAAGTGTATAAGAGTGTTAAGGAGTTTGTTTCCTTGTGTCTAGATGATGCACATGATAAAACTGTACAGATGACACTTAGGGCTCTTATTGATGAGGTGAAGTTTTTATGACACCTTTATGTGATCATGTAGGCAGAGTTTAATCCTAGAGGGCTGGTTTGAAAGATTGGCTAGTTTGAAAGATCTCAGATAGCATTGTTGAAGTAACCCATAACACCTCCCAACCCTATGGGGTCATCTGACTGGGATAATATATTATAAGGAATGCCTTGGGGGTGGAAAACCACTGGTCAAACAGTTTGTGACAGAAAGTCACACACTAGTACCAAAATTCTATTACATCTGTGACATAGGATCAGTTGGATCCATTCATGCAAGCATGCGTCCGTTTTCAAAACCACTTATTTTTAGGGTCACGTGGGGGTGGAGCATGTCCCAGCATGCATTGGGTGATTTATTGTTTACAAATTAAGTTTGTTTGTTGGCACTACAAACTGCCGTGGTTTTAACTATTGTCTAAATCCCTCAACAAGCAAAAGTTACCTGAACAAATTTTAAGTAATTCAACTATCAAATCAAACATTTTCATTGGGGATTTGATTATCTGTTCAATATAATTTACTTTCTGAAAACATCAAACTTTGTAAACATTAAATCAATGGTTTCTTCCTTAATTATCCTTTCTCTATTAATGGTCTTTTTCCTGATAAATCACGTAATCCATAAAATATTTCAAAACCTGAAAAATGCCTGGCAATATTACAATGAAGTCTTCAGGCAGTGCAAAACCTAAAGATATGCAATTAACAATGATGTGAGCCAGCAAAAAGCAGTAAATCCTCATCTTTGAGAGGCTGGAGCCACGGAATAATAAACAATAAGTGACTTAAACAATTAATTGATTATTTTTACTATTGATTAATTGCTGCCATCATTAAAAGATTAAGCACCTTGCAGTTGGTTTTAGACAAGAATTATTACAAACATGTTTACCATTTCTACTATCTTCTGTCATCATTATCCTTCACCTTTTTTATTAATTTCATCTCATAAATTATTCTTAACACAACGTTGACTATAGGCCAGTTTATGTTATATTCATTCAATTTACTGTTCAGGTTGTATTCTCAATTTTCAGGCATCTATCGGGCAAAAGCGGTAACCACAGATCCTTAGGTCAATCAATGTTCCCCATTAATCACTCTCGAGATACTGAGGAAATCAATGTGCTAAGAACGCCTCTGAAAAGATGTCCTCTTAACTCCATCAGTGTAGTTAAAACTACTTTCCAAGTCCAGTTGACTTAGATATGCACACCTGTGACCAGTCCTCATGTCATTTTCTGTTGATGACATGCAGTTTAAAGTGAATTTAGCCTTTTTGTTTCAGTCACACCTCTTACAGTAAAGAGCACACCAGCACATTAATCTTAGTATAGGTAATCTATCAAGTTGCACCACGACATACACAAAATCCAGTCTATTACTCTTGTAATCAGTTCTCTGTACAACTAATCAGCACTGAACTCACACCAGATAGGCTCTGCTAGCCTCGTTTCGTAGAAGAAGACACTGTCCATCAGTACATGTCTCAACCAAACATCCTCACTAATAGCATTTGCCTCCTCAAGGTCTTTCCCATCCATCACCCTGGGGATTTTAGCCTATTAGTGTTGTTGTTTGGTTTCTACTGTAGACATTAGTGGATGCACTTAGACTTTTTACACCATTGTGAAATACTAACAGATCATACTTATGTTACATTCTACTTTACTATACTTATGAGGAGGGGCCCAATATAATTTTTATCAGTGGAAAAGATTAATGCACTTTAAAAGAGACTAATTAGAGACAAAATAAGAGATTAACTAAGGATTCCCAGCATGGTTTCCATAAAACTGAAGGAGGATTTTGAAAGAACATGAGCAATGTATTTATGAAGAATATGGTCATCAGTTCAAGAGGTAAGCCTGTAACTGACTTGCAAGTGGGCTTCAATACAACACATTCTTTTGACAATGATGGCAATTATTTAACTAATCCTCTAACAAGGTTCCATGAAAAAGACCTTTTCATGCTGCCAAATCCAATCCCAAAAGATGAGGTACAGCATATTTTTCGGTGAAATGATAAATTAGGGCTGATGTAATTTATGGCAACATACTGATGTTGCACGCATCCACTACAGTCAAAAAGCCAAAATTGTCAATGATTTGAGCCACATCTGAACATTTCATCTTACAGTGATAAAACCTCTGCCATCCAATCAAGACGACAAGTAGCTGGCCAAAAAAGGAGGGAAAATGTAGAGGGATAAAAACACTATCAGGACCACTCTTCAAGCGAGTCCTACCCAGGACCATCTTAAATATGGAAGTTAAGCAACATAAACTAATGGATGTTATATTTCCACATTACAAAGCATCATATATTGGACCTTGGTTACTATGTATCATTGTCTGAGAAAAGTAGTTTTAATTTAACCATGGGACCAAAAGAAAAAAGAAAATAATAACGTGGATGAAATTTGACTCACTGTAAAATGTCTTTCAATTAACCTTTTGTGTGTAGTCCTAAATATAAATGTATAATACTCAAGATAGAAGGCATAGCATTAGTGTAGAATTTATTGTTTCTGTGCGGTTGTTGGTCACTCACCGTTTTATATCAAGGTTCCTTTTCAAAGTCTAAATGATCAAAGAGAAACTGTCATGACTGCATAACAACATTTTTATATTTCAGCAAGTAATTTGTGGTATGATTTTTTTTACTATATACCCTGATGTTGTTATTGAGCTGAAGTTTCAACACCTTTGTATTTTTAAACATACTTCACATCCTGCTGAATTTCTGACCTGAGATCAATGTCTAAAACCTGACCTTTAGGGCAATTCTACTAACACAGACAACTGTAGTCTTAAGGCTGATTTGTGTTTCTACGTAACCTTCACGTCCTAACTACGCCAGTGCCCCAATGCCGTCGTGAACCTTTCGGAGTTCTGCGTCTCTTTATCGCGTCGTGTTTTGTCGCGGTGCAATTCTCCGCCAGAGCGGTAGGGGGATGTGCTCCTTTCCTGAATGGTTATCGGTGTCAGTAGTTGTTGCCTCGACACATAGTTACATTTCTGGGGAGGTGCATGTCAGGGGACGGCGTAGGGGTTCACGGCGACGCAGAGAGCTCTGCGTAGGTATGCCGTCCGCTTGACGTCCACCCAACGTAGAAGCATAAATCATCTGCTTTCCCCCCCGACTCTTCTATGATAGTGCTTTCTGCATGCAGCATGAGTCATGCAAACTCCTCACTCTCTCCGTAGCTGGTGACTCCATCTGAATCTAAATGACATGTGTTTTGTGAAAAGACTGTGACATATCCCTGCATGTGAGCAATGCTTTTGTGCTCCGCACAGCGTGCTACTGTGTGCCAGGACCAGACCCATACCCACGTGATGCAACAACAATGATGTAACAACAATGACAGGACTCCCTGTCCGTCATTATGGCTTTGTCTTTGATACAGACTTATTGAAACAAACAGGGCACAAGCAGGGGAATGCTGCAACCATCTGAAATATTTTACAGAGAATACTTTCTTTTGAGTTGTCAGATGCATCTTTTACACGTGCTATACTCAAATAGAAGTAACAGTAATCCTATTGGTCAATAGGTGTTCAAATCTAGCTGAATTTCCTCATGAATGCTGATATCAGGGTAAAAATTAAAACTCTCCGGGTCTCACTGCTCAAAGATTATACAGAAGAGTTACAGCACTATCAATACATCAATACATTACACCTAAGGCAGCCAAAGTTAATGGAGCAGAATCTAAAATCTGTACCAGCAGTAAACCCTCCGTCCCATCTGAAATCAACACTGCTGTATTTCTTTTTGCAGACAGCAAGTTGATCTGGTATGACTAGCTGCAGGTGTTTTACTATCTTACACTTCCATCTCTCTCACAGCAAGTCTGCCGCAGCAACAAGCCAAGCTGTCCGTTTCAGCTTCTTTATGCTTTATTTTCTATCACATTCCCCCGCAGTGTAACCTCTCCATCTATCACCACTGTGACTGAACTCAAGAACTCTAACTGATGATGATTGATAAGTCATTGCAACATAATATTTTGTCATTCTGTTCTCTCAATTTTTTCTACTAAAGTTATTATCAAAAGATTAGGTAATAAGCACACCATTACCATTTTGTTCCAATTACATGTTATAGGCTACAGCAGGTCTTTATTTTATTCACTTTACCTTTATACAACACTACTACTAACACTATTAACACTTTAACATGATTTTGAACCTAAATCATATCACAAGATACCCTTTAAAGTGACAATCTGCAGTATATTCTGCATGTCAAAAAATAGTCCCCTGTAGGCTTTAAAGGTCACAGTACCAATTTTTTTTGGCTTCTTTAGGCTCAAGCTGTGCTCAACTTGACTTCTGTCAGCTACGATGAATCCTAACAGTGACACATTGCATGTTAGACATCGCGTCAAGATGCCGGCTTCAACTTTTTTGCCGGGTGACCTTGCGTTTGTTTTGGCGGAGCCCTCTGCTGCTTGACTGCCTCCATTCAAATGAATGACAAGGCTGTGTTTTTTCACACATGGCTAAAGCCAGTCTTAATGTGGCTACAAGAGCTAGCGACCATGCTAGCAGCACTGTCAGACTGTACATGGGGGATTGCCAATGTCATTAGGATTCAACACGTGGGAACCATTAATGTCTGTAACCCAGTTGATGTTGAGATATTTCACAGAATCAGTGACAACTCTGGCTGTGGCACTACAGAAAAAGTTGGATGATCACCAAAGGTTAATCCTCTGGGCACAATGGACTTCTGTACCAAAACTCACAGCAATACATTCAACAGTTCTTGAGATATATCAGCAAAAGCTAAAAATGTCAACCTGCTGATTGTGTTTGAGGAAAAGTCAGAGAGTCAAAGTCAGAAGATTACCTGGGGGCTATGAATTTCCCTAAAGTAGTTGTTCAGATATTTCAGTCTAGACCAAAGTGGTGGACTGACGGACCCACATTGCCATCCCCATAGCTACTCTGCTAGCATGGCTGAAAACAGGAAGCCTGGTTGCTTGTAGGGAAGCTGCGGCAGTGTGGCAATGTGTTGTGTATTTTGCAGAAATTGATTAAACAAACCAGAAGCACTGTTTCAGTTTCTGCTACTGCTGGGTGGCCTTCTGTCAGTGTGTGTACTACTGTGGGTGGCCATCCAACATTGAGACACTATTCTCTTCTCTGATGAAATGAGCGTGTTCTGATAAAGACTTTGCTTATCAAACTACTTCAATAAATGTTACATTGACCTAACTTATTGAGTCATCATATTGGACATGTTCTTCCACAAACATCCATCTCATGTCTAAATTGCATTCCCAACCTAAAAAAGTATGTTTGGGTTGCTTTGCCGGCCAATCAATGGACTGTAAAATACCCACTACTGCTCTACAAAGCTGTTTATAAATTTGATCAACATTTTGCCTATAAATACAAAAAGGTAAACTTATTAATCAGTAGGGGTGAGACTAGGGTTGAGGACCTTCACTCCTACAGTACATGGAGCACACATTTGCATGTCAGTATGGTTTACAGCAGCTTTCAGCTGGGTGCTCACTGGAGGTGAGACACTATGTAAACTTGGGTGTGTCACAAATGAACAGACTCCAGCTCTTATCTGAGCATCAGAAAACTATATCTGACTGTCACTGCAGTGCATTTAGTTGCTACATTAACTATGGTGTATGCCAATCCATTATATGTGAATAGTCATGGGATGGTTTTATTTGATGAATGAAAATTGCTCACAGCTCACAGAATAATACTCTAAACTGATGAACACAAAATGTAAAGATATGACAAATGATAAAGTTGACATGCACGTGTCACATGTCTGTGTATTGGGTACATTGTGAAATTCTCATTCACAGGTCTAAGAACTAGTTTCGATACAGGAGGGACCAGTGACATTCCTGAGAGTTAAGAGTTATTCAACTAATAGACCTTTTCTACCTTATCGGACAAAGTGCTTTACAATTCTTCCCTTTCTTTCGCCCATTCACACAAACACTCACACACCGATGGCAGAGCTGTCATGCAAAGCGCTGCTGAAGGACACTTTGACACATGGACAGGAAGAGTCGAGAAATTGAATGACCAACCCTGTGGTTTATGGATGTTCTGCTCTACATCCTGAGCCACACCCGCCTGTTTACACACTACTACATTATTAGTTGGCAAACATCAAAGTGAAGCTCTTCAGACAAACATTCAATCATACACATGTCCTGTGTTTGGACTTTTCTGTCTGGAAGGTGGCTTGTTTTGCTGTCAGGCTCAATAAAAATCAACAGGAAAAAAAAACAAAAAACTACAAACTGCTCTGAAGAGCTGCAGGCAAGCTAAAGAGGGCTTGGCATGCTCTGAGGTGTTGGGCACGATTTGGGACAGACAAAATGTCTACAGAAAGTGCTGAGGTTATACCGGGCGAGCATGATGGCACAACACAGTCCCAATTCTCTCGGTCTACTCCGCTCTCAGTCATACACCCATCTGCTCCAGTCTCTCTCTTTTTCTGCCTGGGTCAGAGTTACACTCTGCTCCAATCAAGATTCTCTTCAGCATTTGTCACATCCCTGGCACTACTCTGCTGTTGCTAATGATTATGTCACTCCCTATTCTGTCAAATCACAGCACCATTCTGTCCATCCTAAACAATCTCACCCTCTCCAATCTCAATCTCATCCTCTGCCTTTCCCATCTTCTGCCTTTCCATCCTCATGCTCTCTCCTTCTTCTCCTTCTACCCACACACTCATTCAGTATTCATATTTTAGAGGACATTTATGAGCATGAAACCGAGCGTGTGCATCTGCACCATTTTTGGCGCAGGGGGAACCTACATTTTCTCCTCTAGCCTTCCTGGTCCCCTTCCTCTTCCTTATCTAGCTAATCCAGATTCTGGTTTTGGTTTTGCGTTGCTCATCTTTTTTTAGACTGAAAGCCATGTGCCACTCACTCCTACTCTCCCTCTGCCTCTTTCTCCATCTTTTTCTCCTACTGCCACCCACTCAATTCCTTTCACCTCTTCCCACTGCATTTTCTCTTCTTTCAGTGGATGTGATAGTATGTGCGCTGCAGATTGCATGTGTGTGTTTGTGTATACATGGATGTTTTTTGTGTGTTTGGGTGGTAACATATGTGTTCTGCCAACCTGTCTGTGGCTTACTGCCACAAACCCATGCACGGATCTGTTAGTCATTGTCAGAATCTGGTCAGTTACTGAAAATAACTGCTGCGGTTTTGCCCATGCAACACACTCCTGCAGCCAAAGGGTTTTCAGCAGTTTGTTGCATGCATGATAAATATTAAATTGGCGTTTTCCGACACTTTAATTGACCAGATGTCTATCAATGGCTTCGCTGCATAATCACATGATTTCAGGTCTGCAGCTTATAGATTTTGCAATACGTGCAAGGCTTTTTGAGAGGGGACACACAAATACATTCCTGCCTGTAAAACACTGCACAGATCATCAATACTGTGACAGTCAGTTTGTTGCCCTTTTACCTATGACTGTTTTTTAAAGCCACCTGTCCCCTGTCAGCTATAGCACTGTTAAAAAGAGAAAGTTGAAAATTAACATGCATGTAATGAGAGTCACATCCCCACAAAACATAGGATATGGTAAAGTATTAAATAAATCAAAGCCTTTTCACAAATACATTTTCAATTGTGATGCTAAAACAATTTTTAGGCAATTTATAAAGGAATGATCTGTTATTAACACATCATTTGTGATATACTAGGTAATCAAAGAAAGCTTGTTTTGCAGACATGTAACATGCATTCAGACAATAAAACATGGAATGACATTTTCCACAGAGAAGGGATTTCATTTATACCTGAACTGAATATAATAATACACCTTTTATTTAATGGTGCCTTTCAATGCACTCGAGGTTACATCATATAAGCTCAGTAATAAAATATACAATAAACAACAGAGCACTACTAATAAAACACCAGTACAATCAACAATAAAGTGTAGCTCTACAATGAGTTAAAATCGATACTGCAGTGTAAAGGTTTTTTTTCACCCACTTTTAAGAGCAGTTTTGAATTCTCTAATGGGGTTCAATATGTGGATGTGATGAGGGAAGGGAGTTATAAAGTTTGGGTGCAGCAAAGGAAGATACCCTGGCTCCCATTGTGCTGAGGTTGATGGCTGTCTCTATCTTTGTAGGAAGACCGTAGGGAGTGGTTTTAAATATAAAACACTTTCGATTAGTCATACATTCCCAAATACTCCAACTTCTTCTTTACTTGTAGGGACTTCCTTTTTTGTCAAATGTCATGATAAACTATGTATCTTTGAGATTTGGAGTGTTAGTCAAACAAAAAATAGAAATGTAATATTATTTGATCAATCATAATGAAAATAATATCATCATGTTAAGTATACCTTGTTTCAGTCCTCAGTGTAGAAAATGTGTGCAAATATTAATTAATGTACGGTTGTTTGTCCTCTATGTCCATTTGTCTTTCACAAGCTCTTACCAACCGACATCTATACAGCAAACACAACAATAAAATGACTGTAAAATGTCAAGGTTACATAAGCATACACCTTTTGCCATCAAATGTATGCCCATCATTGATCCCTCACTGTCTACAACACTAACAATACTCTGTTCAGATTGGCTGGAGAGAGTGTGCAGCTGTGACGTAGTGTAATCACCGCTCTAAATTAATAGGAAAAGGCCTATTAGAAACATTTACCGGTGAGCATTCTGTTCAGAGTAAAACCTGCAAATCTGAAAATTGCATTATGGATTTTAACATAAACTTCAACCTTTTAGAACAACACAAAACGTACAAGGAAGCAGTGAATGAAAGGTTTCGAATGGATGATTAATCAAAAGAACTTCCCCAAAAAGAAAACGGATTTTGACAGAAGAGGACCTTCACGATGCACAAGAGAGAGAGAACAGAGACACATAACAGCAGCCTAGTGAGTTATATTTCATAGGACTTCTTTCTGTTTAAAGGAGTGACTGCATGAGGAATAGGCAAAGTCCACCAAACTGGCACACGCCAATGTCCACGGAGAAACATTGCAACAGATGATATTGTTGTTGATGGCAGAGGGGGGGGGGTTTTACTATCAGGTAGGCAGATTTGCTGGCTGGCTGATGATGACATTGTTCATTAGCCCAACCCCAGAATGCATATCAGTAGTTGTTCCTAATTTTTGGCTATGATCTAGTCTAGTTTAGTTATTATATTCCACTCCATGTTTCTTACTTAGCAAGTAACAAGCTTTAGGTGTTTCCCAACTTCTGCATACTTACTATTCTTGATCTTATCCATCCCTGACTTAGACATGCAACAGAACTACACGCATCCATTTGAGGCTTTTGCGCAGATTAGGGGACATAAATTAAATCATTAAATCTTTGATAGTCAATAGTTGGAGAAGATGAACCTACAGTATCTGTTTGGTACAAGAAGAAAACACACAACTTTGAAAACCAAAGAGACAACCTATTTGCCAAGACTAACTGCAGGTACCTGGTTGCCATAAGGGTTAAAGCCTATGGGGATTGCACTAAACCAGGCTGCATCAGCACCACACTGGTGCTGATGCAGCCTTACTCAACTGGGCCTCGTTTTACTCTCCCATTTTGCTTCTAACTGTACAATATTTTTTACTCACCCCTAAATTATAACCACAACCTGTTTCCCTGATCTCTGTGTTAATTATCCCAGCCCAGCCCTTGAATGGCGTAAGACATTTTCACCTTTAATACCAAATCAGTGCATGCAAACAAACCACATACGACATCTACTGGAAATGAAATGTGGATGATGTGGAGGGTTAGGTGCTGAGTAAAACAGCTAGTAAAACAACCGAGGAAAGATCAAAATCTGTGCTACGGTCCATCCAGGGTGCACTTCTGCTCATAATAAACTCCCATGGTGCTAAAACAGAAGTCTACAGCAGGTCCAGACTTATGAACCACTTGATTTGTAATCACTCGCTGCATGTCTCACTCTTGCCTCATTCTTCCTTCCTGAATTCATACATTTTCATCATTTTGCTCAAAAACCTTGCCACTGTCTCAGCCTCTGACATCATATATTTTTAAAAGCCTTAGGAGGTGTTACCTTGTTAGGACAGCTTGACCTTCTTCAAGTGACACCTCTGGTCAGTTATAGCTAGATTGTTTAGTGGAGGTATTTGCACTTTTGAGTAGCGTATGTGATGCCAGAGATAGACAGTGTCCACAACTGGAAGCCGTGAGAAATGGAAGGCTTAAAATATCACTAAAATATTCTCAGGGAGAGTGATAAACAGGTGTGAGATTCCCCGTGCTGTTGCTGTCCCCAACTCCCCTTTTTAAAAAAAATAAAGTATGTCACCTACTGGCCAACCAAAAGCACAGTCTGGTTAATGTAGCTATGCTTTAAGTCTGATCAGTCAAGTTTCCATCCAGTGCTGAAAAGTTGACTGATCAATTAGCTATAAAGGAGAAGACAAATGTTTTTTTTTATCTGCAATTCTGGTGCTTGGATCATCTGTCATTTATTTTTTTAAGGTTCAGACAACAATGCTGATAAACTGTCACATCAGTATGGACTCTTGTAACTTGTGATTGTTGGCATTTGTCACTACTTGACATTTTGTACAGTAGATTGACTCTAACATTACACAATGATTCAAACCATTGATGAAATGATTTGCTGCAGCCCTGTCTGTTTATATGCATGCAGCAGCATCGAAATGTGTGATTCCAACAAGTCGATCAGCAGCAGTGGCAGTAGTGTCTAATCTCATTTAAATCAGGACAGCTGCTTAAGGTGACATACTGCGGGCCTAGCTAGTAGAGATGTGGCCTTAGAATGTGTCTTAAACCCGCATTAAAACGGGGCAAAAAGCCCGGTCACACAGCCGGTGCGTCGGTCGGATAGCTTCACTGCTCTGTACGTGCATAGAGCTGAATGCATTTGATCTGGTGTCAGTCAGTCAGTCACCACATACTGTAGCTGCAGCTCACCTGTATTTTGACGATGCCTTGCTAAGACCCACTGCATCGGTTCCGCTCGTTCTCCCATATCCTTCCGACTGCCGACCCGCCTCACCCCCGCTCTCCCCGACACCGGCTCAGGGTTGGGGTTTTTTGATGAATCCTCAAACGTCTCAACGATAGTATAATAATAACCATACAGACGTCATTACAGCTGGCGGATGAATGGACCCACAGTCATCAAAGAATCAAAGCTTCCTCGGTTATCAACCGGGTGTCAAGCAAAGCCGATACATGCCATCAGACAGCGTCATTAATTACACGGTGCCGTTCAAGCCGCTGGCGGATCGCCTCTCTGCTTAATTGCAACACGTCGTCGGCTTTGGCAGTTCACTGATTGTGGCTCCTTTTTTCACGTCCCTCCAGTGGAGCTCGGCATGGTTATATCTATCCACAGTAGAGGACAGTCCGTCGGGTTTCTCCAACAAGACGAGCCCTTGGTTTGCCACGCCGTAGTCAGTAGCTTGTGTCTGCCATCCGCCGGACAACTCCCGAACCCCAGCGAGAAGCTAAACGGAGGCAGCGTTTCCCGAGGAGCTGGCCTATCCCCTCGGACATCTCTCACATAAAAAATACGTACGAATTGGCTATTCCCCTTCCGCGTTTAGCTGCGCAAATCCTGTTTTGATTACGCATACCTGGCTCGCTTGTAAATGGAAGACACTCAGGAGATCCTGTGGAGAAAGGGCGCCACTGGTGGTTTGGGAATATCAAGGAATCAGCAACTGGTTCAAAGAGAGCAGTGTTTTCCGAGAGGTTTCCACTCCTGTTAATCACCCAATGAGATTCAGGCTCCTGCTTGTGTAGTTAGGCTATTTCACTGTTGTTGGAATGTGGCTGTTTGTTGTTATTTAAGTCAGTAAAAGACTAAACAAAACACTACGCTAACATACTTAACGATTGGCGCATGCGCGCTTCATCCCCTCCCCGAAGCAACTTGCGTTACCACAGCGACGCTACAGCGATGCAAGTAAATGGAATGTGTGTTTGGTTTAAACAAGCTGTCCTATATTACACTTTATCTCTAGTTCTAGTATTTTAACACCATAAACGTCACATCATAACCCAACTCAGACAACAGCACATTTTGTTCTCAGGATTTCCACTAAGAGAATAGGGAAATATGGCCTATTCGATGAGATGATTTTTTTAGGGAGGAGACATCGTATGAGGGATTTTTTTCGAACAAGCAGCAGCGTCTTCTGCGTCAAAACAGTACGCATTTGAGCGACAACTCCATACTTTACCGATTACTATCTTGGCACGCTTTGCTCTTCTTTGGATCGACGTATGCTGGGTGTGGATCAGCGTCATGCCATAAAATCTACACATGAGGACTGTCAGGAGTCAGAAATGCAGCCCGACAAGTAGCCAAAGAGCCAACAGTCCATTCAAATCAGATCAAACGGACGTGGGACGCTTCATCTGAACATATGGTCTACAAATGTCCTCAGATTCACACAACCTGCTGACCTCAGGGCTTGAGGGTTAGGTTATTTAACTCTTGGCTGAAAATAGATTCAAAGCTATTGCATGTCAACTGCAGCAGGATTCGCTTACAAAAAAAAAAGGCTCAAATATTTCTTAAAGAGTATAAAAAGTGTGCTCATGTTAAAGAAGTACTGATACTTGTTAAACAATTTAATAGCAAACAATATGTGACACTCTATGCAATAACGTACATTTATCATTCATTACTGTTCAGCACTCCTTGCAATCTTCCTTTGTACTACTGTGCCCTTTCTACAATAAAAAAAACTGGTTCTGCGGCCTGTATATTGAATGTTGTTGACCATTTGTGGTTTCGATATGTATCTATTTTTGCACTTACTTGTTTGTTAGTGGTAAGTGTATGTGTAATTATCTTTGTTGACCTTGTTTTGGCTGTTTGTGTGTCTTCCTGAAGATTGTTTTGTGCAAGTACACTGAGAGCTTCTGGAAACCAAAGCCACATTGATTGTGTTGAACAGGGCCTATAAAGCTGATCTTGACTGTATGATATCTGACTTTTGATATGTGGCTGTCAAAAGGATTTTTTTTAAACAGAAGACATTTTGACATGTCACAGCAGGAAAAGCACAGGTGTAAATAATACAATTAACAAGGGTTGCATTTCATTTAGCTGCTTCAGTTGCAGGGTCCTGGTATTGTGCATGATGTCTTACCTTCATGGCTTAACTGCGCTTTTTCTACTGCACAAGGAAAAATGTCAGCTGTGAAAAGGCATGTCACTAATAACACCCCCTGAAATGTATTAAAGGCTGCATGTTCTTCAAGCAGCAGCACACATATAGGGATAGGGTCTAACCTCTGCAACCCTGGGATTGGTGGTGAAAATAAGTGGTTTAGTTAGACAGAACTAATGTGGGTATAACCACTAATGAATAAAATGTAGTACTTAGTGTTAAAATAAAGAAATCAACAGAATATTTTTATTTGTGTAATAGTCAACGATTATTAACATTAGTTAGTTCTTGTATAATGCTGTCTAAGTGTGTTTGACATTCACACATTTTGTATTGTGTTGGCTTTGTACTGCAGCACATGAATTTGAAATGACATAATTACTTTGAAGGTTAAGTGCTTATGTTCAGCTTTAATTTCAGGGCGTTTACATAGCAGTTTAGGAATTGAAACCTTGTCATTGTCCTACTGCATAAAGGTCAAAATTAGCTCCTTTAATCTCACGGTCATTGTCTACTTTCCAATCCTATGTGCTTGAGGACAGAGGCAAAAAACATTCACTGTCCAAATACTTACAGATTGCCAGTAAAAAAGTAGCATTTTATAAATAAAAATCGTTCAAAAAAATAATCTCCTGTCTTGATCTTTTAGATAATTAATTTACAGTCAACAGGCTTACAAATCTGCTGATGCATTTTGCACCTGTTTTTTCTCATGAAACCAAAAAAAAGAAAAAGGTTTTAAGAACCATAATATTTTATTAGTAAGTTAATGAATTAATAATTAATTACTGGTTAACACAATATATGATATTGCATTGCCTCATTGAAATAACACTTATCGTAACCATAAAAACTCACTGGAATTAAATGTTTTAGCACCCTAAACATAGGATGTGATCAAATAATTGACTCCCCCTATTATGAGCACTAGATGGTACATTCCAGTCTCTCCTCCCTCCTGTTTTCAGTGTCCTCCATCTCTCCGCTTTCTCTCATTTTCTTATATTAAGGACACTCTGACTTCCATCGACTGCTGGGGAACCTGCTTCATCCGTTATTCTTGTAATCTCTACAGAGCTATTAGAAAGGTATGTAATATCCAAATGTTTTCTGAACAAATCACTGCAGAATTTTATAGTAAGCATTTTTGTTAAGACTAGTCCAGCCTGCATTCTGTCAATTACAAGCTTCATTCAGTGTCAGCAGTATTTATTGCTGTTGATTATTTTTTCTCATTTGAATTTTCACTGATATCTTATGTGGCAGTCACTGTGGTCCTTATTTCTCTCCTCCATCTTGTCCTCCATTTATAGCTCATATGACTCACGCAGTTTTACAATGCAAGAAGAAAGAGCAATACAGAGAAGGAGATTAAATCGACATGTTACTGCATCTGGATTAGGCTCTTGTCAGGCTCAAAGAAATAAAGATTCAGTCCTTAACTATGAATATGCTCTGCAGCTGCAGTATCATTCCCCCTTCCACCATCACAAAACTAGCAGATTGTCCCATGTAAAAGCTTTACAGAGGAAGCAGTCTTAACATTATTTCTTCAGCGGAAGGTTATGTCACAGCTGCTGTGACCAAAATAAACAATTCCCTGTTCTCTGAGCGTCCGAGCGTTCCCATCAATGTCATCTTTTTCCAAGGTCACATTTAAGGCCCCACTGCCACATGACTGCTAAACTACTGTACAGTGAATACATGGGTTTTAAAGGCTCGTTCATATGTTAGTGTGTATGTTAGCAGAGCAGATAACATGATGTCTGAGCCTAATTTAGAGGGATAATCTGGCTGTGTCCGTTTGCTGTTTTTCCTCAGTGAAGCAGCACAGAGCTGACCCTATAAAGACTCCTCTTGACCAGACCACACCTCTGTCCATGGAAGCCAAGGCCAAGTCAGGGGCTCCAGCGCCCAAGGCAGTATCTAAAGCAGAGAAGAAGGACCCTGCACCCCCAAAGAAAGCTGACCCTACCCCTGCGGCCCCTGAGCCTGAGCTACCTCCTCCTCAGGATGGGGCAGCAGATGCTGAGGCAGCTGAAGTGGGTGAGGAGGCTGCAGCCTCTGGCACAGACTCTCTGGAACACCTGAAACCCTTCTTCATCGGTGGTGCCGTTATTGCTGCAGGAGCAATATTGCTGGGAGTGTTGCTACTGGCAAGGAGAAATTAAAACCAAATAATTTATTTCAAGAAAAATAATCTATTTGTTGATCAATCAACAAATAGAGTGTCACTTTCTGATTGGTTCACAGACTACCATGGTTCAGATGGGAGATGGGGAGCCACTGTGCAGCTTATGTTCTTGTTTGTTTTCTTTATCAGCCTTCACTTGTAGTGAATTGAACCATTCAAGGCTGTACATGGAGCATAATTACACATAGTATATGCATGAATTTGCTTCAACAGTTATAATCTATTCCATAAGAAAACTCACACTGTAGTACTGAGCTTACAAGCCTGAACTCTCTAAAGTTAGCCTATTCAACTGCTTTATCTTGTTTAATCCAATATTCACAAATGTTGACAAAAGCTTGCAATATTTGTACATTCTTTCACCGAAAATTAGCTTGGTTCACTTTGCTAAGATCATGAAAAATGGAAATTGTAACATTTAAACAAAGGAGGAGATATTAAACTAGTTATCAGAGTTGGTCTGATGCAATGTGGGAATAGGCAATGTGATGTATCACACATATTCTGGCAAAATACCTAAGTACAGCAGTTTCCTCTTCAATGCCCGTATATAAAAAATGCCAAATAGAAAAAGGCTGTTTGCAATTTAAAAAGTCTGCTTTTTCAGAGTCAAAATATAAGCATGTCATGGTTTAAGAATGGCATGTGGGTGAATGTTTGAGATACAACATGTATGTGGCAGACAGGAATTGTGAAGTTTTTTGTTGTAGAATAAGAAAGAGTTTTATGTTGCTGTCAAATGATGTCACAATAATCTTTCATGTATGTGTAACATCCACTGTCGTGCTGGTTCAATGTGTTTACACCTTACAGTAGGTACTTAGCTGTGTCAGGTTTAAAGCCTGCTGACAAAAGATGAGAGTTGTTTCTGGCTTCACTGTGCTCCCCTTATTTACCATTAGGAACTATTGTTGTTTTCAAAACCTTACTTATAACTAAGTATATATATATATCATTTAATAAGAGCATCCTAGTTTGCTAATACAACAAAAGTGGGGCTTAGATGAAGTATTGTATAGTTTACTCAGAAAATAATGCCAAGCAGACACTGTCGTTGCTGCACACACCCACTTGTATAGCTGTACACATGATTGTCCACTCATATGCAAAGCTCATGGGAATGTCCTATTACATAAGTAAATGGCAGAAAGACAGTTCTGACGCATACCATTTTTGATTTTAGTTGCAAGAGTATGTAGGAAACACATTACTGATGAAAATCTTATATGAGCATATTTTACCACAATCAACAACCCCAATACATCCAAAAGATACTATGCCAACACCAAAACAAACTTCACCTTACATTGTACAATACAGTGTACAAAAAAAGAGAAAAAAAAATCCTATTTTCATAATTTCAACAGCGTATAAATGCAATAATTCAGATAGGACTCCTCATTTAGCACATGTGCCGTAGCAAGTTAATTGACATACATGATGATGTATAATGTTAATGATGGCAGTGAAGGTAATGTTACAGATGATGATGATGATGATGATGATGATGATGATAGTGATAATGCTTTTCAAGGTGACTGTAAGAATGATGGTTATGATATATTTTTGATATATTTCTAACATACTTTCCTTATGCACACTCCCCTCTGCCCCCAAACTCCTGAATGTGAAAAATGAAAGAGGTTGTAATGGGACCTTTATTAAAGACAGTGAACCAGCCAAAATGAGTATTTCTTTGTTACAATTTGCACTCATTCTTGAAAATGATTCTCAGTTGTGGATTTTTATATCGATATAGCTTCAGCTCTATGAATTAATCAGAGGTTAACTTTCACTCACAGTCAATCACTGGGGTTTGCATGAATGATGAGAACTAATAAGGGTATATTTTTTGCATGTTGACTCCCCCTCTTTTAAATTTGCTTTTTAAGAATTCAGGTCTTATTCAATTTAATCTTAATTCTATCACAAATGTATACTTAATTTTTATGCTTTTTCCTATCTCAATGAACATCCGTTTTAATTATGACTGAAGTAGTCCTTAAAAGATTTTGAAAGTGTTGGATTTATATGAACAGAAAGGCTAAAATGCATAAATATCTTACAGTTGGAGGCACATGTGTTGCATTAGATAACTGCTACAAAACATTATCACCTGGAAAATATCTGCTGAGAATGAAAAAGTATGACTGTTATAATCAGGGTGTGAACAAGACATGTGGTATATATCAGTCAATATACCCTGCTCAGTAGCCCTCATAGCAGGTACGTTTTAAAACAGTTTAAACAGTCTATCCCACAAGCAAAATGTAATTGCCTCTGAACATCAGCCATTGGGAAGTTGGTATGAAGTACGAAATGTTCTTATTTAGAGTGTATTTATGATAATGTGATTTTCAGTTCAGTTTACCAGTCAAAATGTAACTTAATATTTACTGTTACTGGCATTAAATGTAATACAGTCAGTACATGTAGTTGCCACACTATTTAATAATACATATTTTTTGTTAATGTAAAATTTGTGCAAAGACAAAAAAAAGTTCAATAATGTTATATAATGTAAAATGTTCCGTATGGTTACTGTCAGATATTTTTGGCATTTGTGTGCCTTTATTTGATGGCTAAAAGGGGAGTAAGACAGAAAACAGGGGCAGAGAGAGGGGTTTGATGTACAAATGTCCAGGTTGGAAAGAAACCAGACTTTATGGATACGTGCCCCTATGTGGTCATTTATATTTTCAGATATTGATTTGTAGGCTACATGAGCCCACAAAAGCTAGTATAGTATCCTGGTATATCCCACAAAAGTAGGCTAATTTTTCTTCTGGCTGATTAGACCTCTGTTTAGATAGATGTGGGTATAACTATGCTGTGAGTCTTTTGAGGGCACCAAAATCTATTACAGGTGAATTATTAAGTCACAGGCCTCGTTTCAACAGGTCAGGTTCAAGAAAACCCACAATGTCGGAAATCCTGCATTTAAAGTAAAAATATAGAAACTTGTATTGTAGCATTTTAAAATGGTAGCATTGATACTTTTGCTAAAGTAAAGGATCTGAGTACTTCTTTTTTATTAACAAAAAAAAAACGTTTATATGTACACAACGTATCTTATTCATTCTGGGTACATATACAAAGAAAAGTATATGTATGTGTAAAGAAAATGCACATATTTACAACTATTGGGACTATAGGGTTGGGATCTATATAATGATTTTTAACATATCACTGTGTTACAGTTTTAATTATTTTTGGTTTGGGTTTTATGCGAGTAATTTTTCCAGTACTTCCGGTCACAGAATCTGACAAGTCACCAATTACGCTGTAACACCGGAAATCTTACTGTTTATGCGCTGAGAGAGAACGAGGGAAGCTTCCATCGCTTTGGCTCAAGTTCTCCCAATATCACCCAGTTCCGTCTATTAATAACAAGACTGATAACGGTGAGTAAACAAAGCTTTAATTTTGTGTCAGACTTTGTGTTTTGACCGGCAAATAGCTTTCACATTTTGACAACGTGTTACTAGTTAGCAGCTAACGTTAGCTAACGTGGCTAAAACGCATTGCCAATTCATCAACTTACTCTGGGATAACGGCATTAAACCTAACCCATGCCAGATATTTTGCGTTGACTTTTCAATGAAAACACAAGGCCAGATGAATTTAAATTGTTGTAACTGCAGTATTAGCAAATAAACACTGAAATGAGCTAATTTACTCAATAAAACAGCAGGTCGAAATGTATTGTTGGTTATGTTAAGCTCAACCTGATACTTGTATAATAAACAGGAATGGTTGCGTTAAGGTCATATAACCTAAAGCTAATTGCCAACTGTTGACTTTCCAGCATTACATGTTGTGTACTTCTGTCCCCAGGTGTTTCAAAAATGATCATCCCAGTCCGCTGTTTCACCTGCGGGAAGATTGTGGGTAACAAGTGGGAGGCATACCTCGGCCTGCTTCAGGCTGAGTACACTGAAGGGTGAGATTAATACCTACTGAGTTCTGTCGTTACACTGTCTTTGAGATGTTACTGTTAACACCTCATTTGTTTTTAGCACTAATTAATTTGACTTGTGAAGGATGCACACGTCAAAACTTAAAAAGTGAACACAGTGTATGCAGCTACATTGGAGTTAACGGTCTTGACCAGAAACAGTAGGAGTACACTTCACATTAAAACCTTTTAGCCCATGAAGTCACAAGGGCATGTTTATTTCCTACGTGGTTTTCCTTTATCCACTTTCAGACTTACAGATGCCAGTAAACTCTAAGATGGAAATAGTAATAGCATTTACTTGAGGCCATTTAGGCTACTATATTGTCTGCCATAATGTGCATGTACTTTCCTTATTCATTCAGCCATCTGTATGCCATGCATTAGGACTGACAGTATCTCCTCTCTCCCTATTAAGAGATGCTCTTGATGCCCTGGGCCTGAAGAGATACTGCTGTCGGAGGATGCTGCTATCTCACGTGGATCTTATTGAGAAATTGCTGAATTATGCCCCTCTGGAAAAGTGATTTGAACTGACCAACTTCAAGAACCACATAGACTTTGTGAGGCTGTTGCACTGACAGACTGTACAATTTTGAATTGACAGTGCAAGAGTGAGATGGTGTCCGTAGTGAAGACTTTTGTGACATTAATGTGTGCTTGATGCATTTTTTTCTAAATAAAGCTGTTCAATGACAGTATCACCTGCATTGCTGGCTTATCTAATTACAGTAATAATTTTATGTGAGCTATTTGAGATGAAGATTAATTTTCACACCTGTGCTGGGTCATCCTGTCTTTAAGAAAAGCAACATCTGTTTTTTTTTTTACAAACCAGTATTTTCTAGTATTTTTACTCAGTAACTGCATTTACTGCCAGATCAGACATTGCTTTAGGTTCGACTACAAAAACATTGTAGTGCAAGTGCAGTAAATTTCTTTTCAACATGTCTCTGAATATGCTGTTCTCGTCTTATTGGACCTTTTTCACAGCAGACATTTTTACTCAAAGCAGAAAAAGCACAAGTACAGTTAACATTAATTGTGCCCTAATCCCATTTAGTCTTTCCAAATCATGACCCTGTACCATATACTGCACAGTGGTTCACCAGTGTAGCTTCTTGGACACTTGAGGGGAACTGATCCATTGTTAATGCTATCAGTACTACCTGTGCTCTTCCTTTTTGCTATAGAAAGGGACATTAACAGCACCACTATTGTGAATATGACATAAATGCTTGAGAAAATGCCACACCAGAATTATTTTTATAGGAGTGTTTTGTAATCTGTAGATTTAATACAAAAAAAGTGATGAAAACATAACACAGTATTACATTAGTTATTAAGGTGTCTTGCACATGCAAACATTGGGGTCTAATGTCCCAGCATCAAATCTACAATCACATTCTTTTAAACAGGTAAAAGTCCAACTATATATAAATAACTGGAGAAAAAAGTACACTTTAGACTTTTGAGGATACACTTTTACTGTCTCACCTTAAGTTCATCCAGGTTTTTAAACAACTTAGTGTTGAAAACAAAAAATCCTTTCTTCGCTCTTGTTGAGATTCCACCAATCTAGAAGGAAAAATAATCATACTTTTTAAAACCACATTTCTTGTTAATTAAATACAAGTGATTGAGAGGATATGTCAATTGTCCTCAGATCTACTCCTTGATGGTATTTTGTCCCACCATCTTATGTCAACTGTTGTAATTCCCAAAACTGCAAACACAATCTGAAGTGTTTTTCAAAGTTCAGACTGTGTAAACAATATTTTAATTGACTGAAAGAACACAGAGCTAACAGAACTTATACTGCTACAGATGTGACAATAATATATTAAAACTCTGGTTTGCAGGCTCAACAGTTCATTGCACAGAACTTAAATACTACCTAAAAATAACTTAATAGTGATACTTTATAGACCTTCATGGATCTTAATTTGTTCAATAGGTTTTGGGTCTGCTGAAAAAGCACTAAGCACCCAAGAGGCTGTAGTTCTTTAACTGTTTGAAGGTTTAAGCTTTACAAATAATCCTGGCAGTCATTTAAATAAATATGACAGAAATACAAGCTATTTTATTTAAATTAATTACATGTCTATAACACATTTTTGACTCATTCTTTTCTCAACTCCTCTGAAATGAGTCCAAGTGAGTTGCGCTGTACATAGTGGGGCTTAATTATTTCAGGGAAACTTACCAAGTTAGCGGTAGCGATCTCTGTGCCTGTCTCGCTCCCGTGAGCGCTCCTTGTTCCTCTCTCCACTCTCTCTGGAACGGTCTCTGTGTCTTCGAGACATTCCTGCACCCTCCCAGCCAGAAGAATCCTCTCTGTCACGGTCTCTATCACGTTCTCGCTCTCTGTCACGACCTCTGTCCCGCTCTCGGTCTCTTTCTTTGTCCCCTGAACGACTGCTGCTCCTGCACATAAATGTGTATTTGTGTGGTGTTGCCTGAAAAGATTGCTTATGACATTTTCATACTCAGCTGCAGTTTCTTGAAAGACAAGATGCAGTCCTGTCAGAATTATGAAGCAAAATTATACAAACCTGTAGCCGTAGTTGCCCTGAATGGAGACTAGACAGTCTTTGAGTGAAGTTACCAGTGCCTGGCAGCGTTCATCTCCAAACACTCTGGACTGCTTAATGATAGCAATGGCAGTTAATAAAGTCTCCATGGCCACCCGCAGGTCTCCTGCATTAGTAGTTTGAGAAATTAGATATTAGAGACAGTTAAAAAAAAATGTATGCACTTAGAGCTTTTTACGATTATGGTTAATGAAAATGTAAAAATTCATAGCCACATTAACTGCCACGTAAAGTGAAGATACAGAAATTTCAAGCACTGAAATCCATTTGGACTTCAGTTAGAAAAAGACTTTTGTCAGCTCATCAAAAGGTTGTCATTCATCATGTTCCAGCACAAACATTTTACATGGTGCATCTGTGAAAATCTCTATTTTAACATGTAGTTCCCAGCAACAGTTTATTTCACCCTGCTTAGATTATACTAAAACACAACTTTCATACAGTGTTTATAACAAAGCATTGCATTTCCATCAGGCACATTCTGCTACCAACTGTTAGCTTGTTATTAATGTTTAATCACACTGCTCATATGAAAACATTGTGAAAATGTTTTTAAACATCTTAAACACCAACATCCCAACAAGAAAATACTGACCAAGTAGTGTTTGGACTCTATATTTGCCACAATTTGGTGTTGTGTTATGATTAATGAAATGGATTAAAATGCATTTTGCCAAAAATCAAAACACAATAAGGCTGTTTTGAATATTTATACAAACTTATTTAAAAATATACACAAGTCATTTGTGGTCATACTCCACAACTCCTTTTTTCCTTTGATCATTTTTGATGAGATGCCACTTGAACAACTGAGGTTTACTTGTAGTTTATTTATCTGATTCAACCGGATTAAAAAAGCTACACACATAAAGTTCAAGGGACCCTGTGACGCCAAGGTTTTTGAAGTAATGTCTGTGTCAAAGCACATATCAAGTAAAAGTACAATTTTCAAACAATAAATATATTTCAAAGCACTGAAGCACTCCACTGATCAAGTTTTTGTGGTACAGTGGCCAGACATAAGCAACTCAGTATAGAAGGTATTTTCCTGGAGTTTGCAAAAGCATCAAAAGGACTATAAATAAACTCTGCATTATTACCGAGTGCTGTGTGAGCTGAAAACAACTACTGCTCATCAATTGGATGCTGTCATCCATGTGATGAAATGTGGTGGTTTCAATACTGTGCAACTAGCTGTGAGCAGTAGAGACTGGGAATTGGGATTGAGGGAACACACAGAAACAAATAAAGAGAGGCCCTTTAAAGAAAAGCTGCACAAAGACACACAAAACCTTTACTGGGGTGAGGATTCACCTTTCAGGACGAGAATGCCCCAAAGCACACAGTCATGACAACACTGGAGCAGCTTTGTGACAAGTCTCTGAATGTTCTCGAGTGGCCCAGCCAAAGCTTGGTCTTGAACTCCACTGAAAATCAAAATTGAGAATACTAGAACCCACAGATATTTCAATCCCAGTCTGACAGAGCTATGGAGGATCTGCAGGGAGGAATGGGACAAACTACCGGATGCTGGTGTGCAAAGCTGGTGTGGAAAGCTGGTGTGGATGTACCAAAGGATGCTCAACTAATTGAAGAATAAAAGATCTCCACACTTATGTAAATTATGCAGAGTACTTACTTTTTTTTATCTTCAATAAATTCATGAAGAAAAACATAAAAAATATATTTCTATGTCATTATGAGGGTACTTTGTTTGGAGAAAAATGTAGTGAATTTAACATTACAACAAAACAAAGACCAAAACAAATCAAGGTATCTCAGCACTTTCCAAAGGCCATTGTAAGAGGACAAGTCAACAGCTTAGAAAGTGGCCTTTTCATTGTCATTTTTTTTAAATAGTAAAAAGGAATATGTCCTTAATACTAATAAAAGTTTCTGTGTTCCCTCTTCCACTTCACAAAAACTTGTCAGCTGTGCTTACCAGCAGTTGCTCCTGACACAGCCTTGGTGATGGCACTGCTGGCGACAGCTCTGTTTCTGTTCATCAGCTCCTCAAAATCTCCATCTGTACTTTTAGATGTTTGTCTGCAAAATAAAGATTGTTGTCACATTGGTGGACAGAATTATTGTGTTTAGCTCCTACAAAGGTTATTTCCACAACAATATCATCAAGTGTCATTGAATAAAACTGTTGTACAGAGATAAACAGTATATTTTCTCACGTTTGCTGGCTGTAACCTTTGCTACTGTGTCCGTCTTGTGCTGATGTGAAGAATGCTGGATTTATATGCAGACTGGGAGATGGTTGTGTGGGAACGCTGACTGGATGTGGAGGGAACAAGTGGGGTGGCAGGAGTGGAGGGATGGTTGGCGGCATACGTGGGAAGGGAGGAGGTGGCTGACCAAGGAACGGGTTGGGTAGTGAGGGAAACCTGTTTGCAAGTGGATGTGATGGAAAAAGTGGGGGTATAGTTGGAGGGCTGGGCTCCTGTGATAATAATGAAGGAATTTTATCACAAGAGTCTGGGGATTCCTTCGGATCTTTGGCATTAGCACGCAGGGGTATACCTATGGAGAACAAATTGTTAACACCCATTCTGACATTATTTGCAACATGATATACATCCCATTAGTAGTTTAAGATTGTGGTGCTCTTACGTTTGTTTGCTACGTCCTCAAACACAGTGAGGTTCTGTCGAGTAGCAAAGCGACAGTCTACCCTTTCTCCGTTCAGTTCACATTGGGGTATTTTTTCCAACAATGTTTTTAAGGACTCTTCTGAGGTCACCACCAATTCTGCATAGCTGTATTCAAGAGTAGAGCAAACAAACAACATTTCAAATATCAGTCTATCAATTTCTGTGTATTTCATAAACCTAGATCTATAATTACTCACCCTCTTGACTGGCCATTGACTCTGTTCTCAGCAAATTTGATCTCCATGATGTCCTTCACACCCAATGTCTGGGCCATGCACGTGAGGTCCTTGTCAGATGTCCACTGCAGGTAGCAGCAGGTATGAGAGGAAGAATGAGAAAATGGCAGGAGGATCGATAGTTACTTTACAGAAACAGATTTTGAGCTGATTCTGTAACAAACTGATACATAGTGCTGGGTAACACATTTTTATTTAGGAGGATACCAAACTTAGAATATTTGCTTTCCACAACATCAGGTGCTATGCCTAAATTTAGGTTGCTCTTGATTCAATTTTGTGTGCAAAGGAAATGTTCAGGACACATGCAGGTATATCAAATAATTTGGTTAACTTGGGGCATGCCCCTGGATCAGCTTTAATTCTATTTAGTATTACTGAAATGAATTTTGGACGCAAACAAAACAAGCCACTGGAGTTTTGCTTTGAAGCAGACTATGTTTTGCCATTCTAATAAAAAGTGTTAAGGAAATTAAAATGTTTTGAGTTGAATAGAAAATTTGGCCTTGAAAATTTGTATTTTTTCTTATCCAACAAAATTTTCATTTTAAAAAGGAGCATTTAATGATGTTGAAACTGTTATAGCTTACTGGACTCTGGGTCTAACTCTCATTTCAGCCACTACATACCCTTTTACTATCCACAATGCCACAAGAGTGGAAGTCATCTACAAAACCAAGAAACCCCTTATTTACACAAAAATCACAGGATGTGAAGTGAAGCTGCATAAACTGTACTGTCAGGTTTTACACTGTATAGCATACATCAATTTAATAAAAGAATATACTCATTCTTTTGGGGAGGATAATGTCCAGAGGATAATGTCACTGAACACCAAAGAGACTGAGGTGTCAGTATCTATGGTGTGACTTCATACTACAAAAAACTTAAACTCTGTAGTTGAGAGCAATGTGGGAAAAACTGCTTTAGGAACAAGTGTGACGCCTGTACTCCATGTGCAAAACTGAATGGTGGATGGAGAAATGCTAAAATAGTGATGTTGTAGCAGCCATTTAAGCAGCACACAACTGTTGCTGCAGTTCCTCTCTGTTCAATGAAGACTACTTTAGTATGACATACTGCTAAATTGTACTACTTAAAAAAAAAATACTGACATAATTTTGAAAACTGACAACATACTATAACAATGCTAAATAAATATATATATGTATGTATATAAACAATAAAAAAACACCTGGAATTTCAAAGGTGTGGTGCAATGTTTTATTTGGCATTATGACTACATAGATATGAGCACATTTCTTAAAAAGTCAAATGTACACATTGTTACTTTTTGTCAAATTTATCTTCTGATTTTGTATCTTAGGACTGCTTATTTTGACATCTGATTCTTGTGACCAAGGAACTGTTTTATCTGTTAACTTGCATGTAGATTGACAACAACAACAAAAAAACACTCACAGAAGATGTGTGACTCACCCAGGGGAAATTTCCAATATATAAAGATAATCTCTTCGATGAGTTGCCCTCTTTTGGGGTTTTCATTTCTTCTTGCTTATCCATCTCTTTAGCTGGAGTCTCTTTACTTGGAGGAGGGACCACATTTCTGCTGACTGTCTTGTCCTGATCGACTGAGCCAGTCAGGACAGCATCAAAAAGTTCATTTGCTTCAGCAATTCTGTCCAAATCCTGCATGGGTTGGGGGGGGAAAAGCCTTTTAATGGTGGTATCCTGTGCAACAGGAGCAGATCTAGGAGTTGAGATCTGGGCGTTAAGGCCAGAGGACCCACAGCCAGGGCCAATTTTTTAGGGGATGGTTCACATGCACACAATTGAATTTTACTGCATTGTATGCCTACTGCAAATAAAAATAATAATAATGATTAATAGTAGTAGCAGTGATTTATTTTGATCCTTAGTAACTACTTTCAAAAAAGAATGCACATAAAAAAATAAATAACAAAAAAGGCATTAAATCAAAAGCAGAAAAAAAGACATAAAGCAGACATTTTAACTACATTTCACTCAGTAACATTTCTTCCGAAGTTTCACTCTTAGCCACACTTAGCCTAGTGACTAACTAGTTTTTTGTGTTGTTTTGATAGACTCTGGGGTTTTGAGAAAACATTTAGGGCTACAACCTTAAAAGCCAGCCCCTAGCTCCACCCTGCTGTGTAACTTAATGTAGAGAGCATCAATAAGGAAAACACTGCAAGAGCAAATTCTACAAACTTCTCAGCAACATTGTTTTTATGCACTTTTCATTTTGTTTGAAAATTACTGGAAAAATCGAAGCAAAATTAAAAAAAAATATTATATACAGTATACTTGTGATCATAGAGAAAACTCAAATCACAAACAGATTTACACCCATAGACCTGTGCAGCTGTCACTGATTTATTTGCGATGAATAATTCGTAAAGGTCAGACTCACCTCCTGGTTTGAATTCAGGTCACTGTAGATATCAATGAGATCCTTTTGAGAGGTACTTGGTCCAGCTGCAGGTTGTGCAGCAGCCATCCCGAGGGCCTAAGATGAATCAATTGGTGGCAATGCAGCTGTTTTGGTGTTAATTTTGCTGTCAGTGTAGCTTGTAATTCCCACATGCACGCTAGGAAACATATCAGTGCATCCTGACAAGCAGGGGCACTATCATTATTCAGCTGTCTGTTTGTTAATGTTAGCTAACGTCAAACAACGCTCCGCTCAATTCCGAGGAAAACAATAATGTAGCTCAAACTAACTGTGATAAACCGAGCATACGACGAGCGGACAAAATTCAAGAAGTCACATTTTAATGGAAACAATGAAAATACATGCAAGGCCCTTCGTGTATGAGTGCACATACAAGTAGTTTCTGACAACTATTGCTTCGATGTTTGAGCAAATAATGCAAATGTTGCTAACGCCAGTGCGTCACGGATGTGTTACCGGGTAACAACAACAGTCGACATTTGGTTCCCATGGCCATGCCCCCTCAGGCTGTGACGTGAGAGACATTTATTGAGCCTTTTTTAAGCACTGCAAATAAATGAATCAAATAATAACTATAAATCATATCGCGTTGACACCAGTTTTTTTCTTTCTATAATGCTAACCAAAAATGACCGTTACCTTAGCAATATGGCGTCATGTATGCTCAATAGTTTGCCTTCTTCTCTGCGCTGCACTGATGAAATCAACACTTCGCAGCAGAATATTGTGAAACAACAAAAACTGTACTGTAATTCATTTTCTCCATCACACTGGACTCTACATGTAGGGATTTAACTCATTCAATGGAGTTCTGCTAAATGGCCTGGGGAGGGCAGCAAAACGCCTCTGCCACGTATAGTGTGCCGTAAAGTTCACCACAAGAAGAAGAAGAAGAAGCAGGGAGCCTCTTGTGTAATATTACTGTTTGTATCTTGACTTTCACTCAGAGACATCTTCACAGAGGGGAACCCGTTCACCTAGAAGTCTCTCATCATAACAAGAAAAAGCGTTTAAAATGCTGTCTTCTGTTATTGCGAAAAGAGTGAGTTGTTTCATGTGATTCGTAGCAAATCCAGACCAGTACGTGGTGTCTTGTACTAACATTAGTCTAGTTTGAAGCTCGATTGCTAACTGGAGTTATCCTCAAGGACGGAAATTATTTAGTTAGACGTCATTTGATGTATGCCTGCTGTGTATTATTGTGAATACATTTTTTTTATTTTTTATTGATTGATTTAGTTTGTATTGTCCTGTTGTAGAAATAATAGCCCCAGAGTTGTGGTTGTACAACCCAGTAGTAAACAGTTGTACAACAGGGCAGCATGTGACATTATGCAATTCACCTCGGCCTCTCTCTCTCTCTCTCTCTCTCTCTCTCTCTCTCTCTCTCTTGTATTTTTTAGGCAAATTAATATTTCTCTTTCTAATTGTTGCCTTACCTATTAAGTCTGTAACTTTAGTATAAAATAATTTGAGTCACTTTAAAAAAGTGGTTCTCAAACTGGATTCCAGGGACCCTTGAGGAAGCTTCAGAGTGTCCCCAGCTAAGAGGGGAATACTTTATTTGCATTGGAATTTAATCTATAAGTAATACAATTATAGTAAAAATCTTATCAGATGGGGGACCCTAGGACTAAATTGTACTGAATGGGTGTGTGTGTGGCCTAATTTGTGTCAGTTTAGTTGTCCTTGACAGGAAAATGTTTGAGAACCACTGCTTTAAAGGGCCACCATTGTATATGTAAAGTCCAACTCTTCTACTTTATACATTTTGGTCAAATTTAGTTTTAGATTTTTTAGACTGTCCTATCACTCTGAGCATCAGTTCTATTGATTTCTGTTTAGTATGAAACATTCATTGGTAGTTCTTAATTGGTAGGTCTTAAATTATGCTTGAGTAATGTGATGTAATCCATCACAGTGAACATCAGGTCAGTGTTCATTTTTTTGTCAATGTTACATTATTGTTGATTGGAAATATTTAAGTGCAGATCACTCTGAAAAGTTTGCATCTATACAGTCAGACATTACATAATTGTGATTCATATTAATGCAGACCAGACTTAAGATTCACTGTGATGGATTACATAGTCTGAGAGAGTACAAGAGTCAGCTAATTGATTTTCATACCTTCTGGAAATTAATGGAAACCAGTGAGTCACTGAGTAGAAATAAGGCTTTCAAATTTCTTCATTATTTGCACAATTGTTAGCTCTGATGTAAAATGTGTATTATTACTAGTACATGGTCTGAAACATGCAAAACTACTGGAATGGTCTTCCAAGGAAACTTCTTATATAAGCAATGAGTTACAGTTAGAATTTCATACATTTACAATGTATTTTTACCCCCAGCTTTACAATAGTATAATACTTAAGAGTTGTTTCTCACCAGCATGTAGCCTATGTAGCAATAGCCTGAACCAGTGGTTCACAACCTTGCATTCGTGACCCTCCAATGAGTCTCAAGACAAGCCTTGTGTAATTTTTTTTCTTTATTCTTCCTCTAAAATACAAGATTCGTGAAGGACAAATCACATTTTGGTTCAACTCATGCCCACTCTAATGTCATAACTTGTGAACACAAGTAGACATCACTTTATTTTAAGGCATCTAGAGGTGCCACCGTGCCACTATCAATCATTTCCATCATTGATCGATATTTCAAGCATTTTCTCTCTACACAACAGGAAGCATTGCAAAATGTTCGCAAATTACAATATCCCAGGGCACAAAATGACATAAAATATCTTGTCTCTATCTGACCAACAGTCAAAACTCAGAAAATATGTAATTATTAATAATATAAGACCAAGAAAAGCTGCAAATGATCACAGAGAGAATCTGGAACCATCAAATGTGTAATATTGTGCCTCAAAGATTCAAAAACAATAGATCATTTATCAAGATAGATGCTGGTTTAATTTTCTTTCGAGTGACTAATTGATTAATTGACTAATTGTTGCAGCTATAAAGGCACCGCAAACAAAACAGGTTGGTAACTACTAGCTTCTCCCTTCTGTTGTGTTTACAGTGTGGCAGAAACAATAAGAAATTGTAACAACAAAAGGAGATTTGTCAGAGCATTTTTCAACAGATTTTGAATGTGCATATTGAATGGTGGTGTTTGTTGCCTGCCAGCTGGTGACTGGGGTGTGCCAGGCAGCATGGAAACCAGCAGCGGCAGCCTTGGTACCATCACGTGGTTACCGTGGAGATGCACCGGACGACACCAAGGGTGACCTGATTGAGATCCCTTTGCCCCCTTGGGAGGAGAAGCCTAACGAGCCCACTGACATCAAGAGACGGCGCCTGCTTTATGAGAGTCGCAAGAGGGGCATGCTGGAGAACTGCATATTGCTCAGGTAGTTAAACTGTACAGTCTGCTGGCTTATCTGTCTGTCATCGAACCAGTCTGGTGTTTGTTGTTTTTCTCAACCTGCTCATATGCTGAAATGTGTGTTATGGCTTTATTTTTGCTCTCAAGCAATCAGTCACTCATCATAGGTGTGTGATCGGTTAGTTAGTTGGACCAGCTTTTGAAGTTGTTTTTGTACAGCTAAAATAATTACTAATAACTGTGACTTCCCATTTAAAGCAAAGACTCAAATGAACTTCCTGTCTCTCTTGTAGCCTTTTTGCAAAGCAATACCTGAACACAATGAATGAGTCTCAGCTGCTGCAGTATGACAGACTGATTAATGAACCCAGCAATGACTGGGACATCTACTACTGGGCAACAGGTGAGGACAATGATTTGTTTTCTTTGATGAGTTTTTTCTTAGACACGTGATTGCTTGCAGAATATTGCATAGTACTGTAGGTCTAATACATGTAGATCAATTCTAGTCAAGGGGCATTTCAGACTCTGAATGGAAGCTGGGTTTACTTTTAGAGTGTAATTTGCAAAATGTTTAAATATTTAATGACACAAAACATTTCAGCCTTGCAATATTAATGTTTGTACAAAGCAAATACTGGTTTTGCCTTGTTTATCCATTTTAATAGCAACAAAGAACGACAAAACACGTTTTTAAATTCAGCCTGTAACACAACCAATGTGGAAAACTCCAGTGGTAATAATAATTATAAAAGAGCTGTTTTTTTTTTAAACTGGCGATCATTCATGACCACTGATGCTGAAATAATGAAATCACAGCTTTGCTTACAGATCAAGCTCAATTAAGCTTAATCTGTTTTAACCCTGGGAACGTATTCAATATCCCAAAATAATTTACCATTTTATTCTTTCAATTTCCTGTAATTTGATTCAGTTATGTATGTGCGCTGTTGTGCATAACAGCTGGAAAACAGACACAGTGCAGCTGTGCAGAACAGCTTCAATGCATTCAGTTGGCAACACTTCTCTGGAAACCCAGACAAAAACTGTTGCAGGAAAGCTGACTTTCATTAAAACAAACAATGACCAAACTGCATAAATACATTTATACTCACAATTAAAATAGTGATGGTTTCCATCTTGAAATTAACAAGCAAAGGAAGTCACACACATAGCCTATAAAAGAACCTCATATGAGACAAGCGAGGCCTTAGTAATACAAGGTGATGCTCGAGAGACAAGAATCTATTTGCCTTTTCATGTTACTATAGTATGAAACAAATAAAAATGTCCAGGTGAACTTTATTTTTCAGCAGAAATCCCCCATTGTACAAGCCCACGTCAGACATTCAATTTCATGGTCTCAGCATGTCTTAAAATAGACAAGTGTGATGTCAGAGGGGCTCCCCTCTGTGTGTTCATTGCTCTTTTGCCATCTGTCTCATGATTCACTTTCATTGCCTGAAATAAACAAGGAATTTAATAATGTTGCACATTTTAAATGAGATGCAATCTTATCTTGTGTATGTGAAAATGACGTGTTTCTCCATGTAATGTTGGCAAGTCAAGCCTCACATCCTCTTAAACAGAATTAAATCTGTTTCCTTTTTGCTTGCAGAAGCCCAGCCCACTCCTGAAGTCTACCAAGGAGAAATTATGGATATGTTAAAGGAGTTCACAAGAAACCGCAACCAGGAACAGAGGTTGGATGCACCCAGCTTGGAATACTTGGAAAAGGAACACCAATGAAGTCCTTGGCCCCCTGGACTCTCTCAAAGACTCATCCTGGGTGGGGCACTGTGTGAAATGGCAGTGTCAAAACCCACCAGAGAAATCTCAAGGCATGACTATGAAGTCATCTCCAATTAGACACAGCAGTGTACAAAATACTGTGGAGTGCAAAATATGGGAAATACCTCATTATTGTCTCATTATGTCTCCATTTTCTGCAACTGTTTCATCTGTTATATCCTGCCTGTCGTGAAGTAGAGCTGCATAGAGGACATGAAAATGGAAGCTTTAAGGGATTTTAGCCTCAGAAATATGTGATTGAATATTTGATATTAATTGTATAGTCTTCTTGTGGTGGAAGACTGTAAATGGAAATTGGTTATGTATCTATAGTATGAAATGTAATAGCCATTTATTAGCATAGCTTGATGAATCACCACAGCTTGGTTCTGTACTATAATTTTACTGTGCCTATTACAGACATTATGGGTTATTTAATAAATGTTGATCATCTACCTTTTGCAGCTTATGTTGATTCTCCATCACTATTCTCATATACCAGAGGATTGAGTCATGTGACTGGGGGGTGCCATTATTGACAGTTTGAAGAGTATCTGTTACATAATGAAGACGGTGCCACCCGTAGTGTGGATACATGGCCACCAGATGGAAGCAGGCCACCTTTTTTTTTTTTTTTTTTTGTGAGTTACATATTGATGCACCTGCTGATCTGCGGCTTGGTACCTATAAACCACAAATATGTGACATACCTTTATTCTTTATGCAGAATATGATGTGAAATGCAACGACATGCTGAGAACCTTTGTGCTGTGACTTTATGAATGGTGAAAAGTTGCTCAAAAAAGCTAGGGGCACGAGGGGCATAAACTAAAGACTAGTCTGTGCAATTTTTGTTACAGCTTTTCTGAGACACAGCATCAGTGGAATCTTCTGTCAAGCTGAGTACCCAATTAAATCAGATATTTTTCCTCAGAGTCATGTAAACAAGGTTATATTTCTCTCCCTCTTTATCTTCCAACGCTGGATCTGTGTGTGTGGGGAAAATTTCTTCCCTGGGTGTGTGTCATGTCGGTTCAGTGGAACCTTGTACTGAGAGCAGAAGGGAAATGCCCTCTGGCCGGGGGAGATGTGCACAGAATCTCAAAACAGATGACAAGCCTGCTTGTGTACACCCATAGAATTATAATGTACATATGATCCACTGGCAAGGTGTTGACTTTTAAAGAAAAATGTTTTCTTCCAGCCTTCATTTTTATGTTCTCTTCTTGCCCTATGATAAACAAAGCTAATATCAGAAAGGTTCCCCATTGTGTGTTCTTTCCTCTGCCATCTGTTTTATAGTATATCTTCATCTCTTCACTCACAAAATAAAAAATAAATGCTCCCATTCAAATGAGCAAATGTCTTGCGCACTTTGACAATAGTGAGATGAGAACCTTGCTGACAATTGCCCACCTTCAAGAAAAAAGATGCCACCTGTGGATGCTACGAGCACTGGAAGCAGAATTCACATCTTTATTGCTCTGAGGCTTGTTTAGAGTGTATATTCATCAGTTGCCCACGCACACCCACTGTGCCTATCTGTAGCCCTGCGCTCCTGTCATCCTCCACTGCTGCCTCCTGTGTCGTGACAGCTCTCTGTTTTATCCTTAGCTCTACTGTCACCCTCTGCTCCCCTGGAATTTCAATCTCATGTTCTCTTGTTTCCTCTCTCCACCACCACCACCACCACCATCCTTGTCCTTCATCTTGTCTTCCCATGTCTGTTGGAGAGTAGTGAACACAGGAGCACAAAGGGAAACTGCTCTCACTGGCAAAAAAGGAGGGCTGCCAGTTTTAACTTTGGGGATGGAAGTGTTAGATAAGTTGGTAAATTATACATTCCTAACACAGTTTTTCTCTCAGATGTTAGTTTCTGTTGTAGACGCAGTGAAATGTGGTGTGTAGGCAGAGCATGCAATTTCCTTAATTCTAGAGATCTGCACCAATTGTTAAAATTAGTGCTGATCTCTAGATCCATGTTAATTACCCTTAAAATCCAGGTCCTATTTCTGTCTGAGCTGGGAGAGAGAGAGGGAGATCAAGAGCAAGGTTGGGTATTTATTCCCAGAAGTCTGTAATAAGTGTGGCTTTTTCAGCTGGCCTATGTATTACAATTAAACTTCCACAAAAGAAGTTGATGATATCAACACCCCAAATCAGACTAAACTGGGATTGACAGTTCACTAAGCAGCAAGTCTCTGTGAAATTAGAAGAAAATTGCACTCCTTGTCTCCCAGTTTACACAAGGACCTTAACAGTTAACAACAGTTTGAATTCAGGAGCTGGTTTGCATTAATGTTTCCTGCAGTACAACTGAAGAAACCTTTACGTTGTAGTGCATAGAAGATTCGAGGAAATAAGAAAAACAAGCTTCTAAAAAATTCATAACAATACAAGAAGTATCTTTGTTTTATATACACATTTATATTTTTTATATACACTGTACAGATTTCAAAAAAATAAATGGTTGATATTTAACATTGTGCACCCCACGGATGTGTAACTACAAAGAGAAAAGGGAGTGAAATAGGGGGCTGAGTGATACCAAGGACAAACAGATATCAACAACCCCAGTAAATACTGATGATTTTTTTTTTCTTTTTTTCATACAGGACACTTCACAATCATTTGTACAGTATATAAATTAAATGTTGCTGGTTAACCTCTCTTTGATTCAAGCAGTCTCCAAAGAGAATGCCCTAAATCAGAAATGTGAGTTTGTCCAGTAAAATATACCGGTGTATGGTATTTGGCCTGTGAAGAGTGTTACTATATTAGAAAGACAACTCTAGCTCGATTTCTTAAAACTAAAACATACCAAACCCTGACTGTTATTTAACCAATATTTTAAGTTGCATTGATTGAGGTGACTTTTACTAAGCCTTTGGAATGTAATGCTTTGTCAGCAGCACTCACAATAATTCCTTGTTTATCACACAGGGCCATCAGGACAAACAAATGAATGTGTTCCTGGTTATTTTGGGATGCTCCGATGCTCTGCTCTGACCTGAGACGTAGCTAATGATGCAATGAGGTGAGGATTATCTCCTGTCTCACCTTTTTTTCCTCCCCCCCTCCCTGACACTCGGAGAGGGAGCGCATATGGTGAAGAGCAAGGCGTGGTGGGGTTTATAAGGCACACACAGAACACTGTGCCAGAAAGCATGTGTGCACAACGGTGGTGTTTTGGGGAGAACGTCAGCTGTGATGTTAAGGAGCCGCCCTTCACTTTATGGCCTTGGCGAGTCAGAGCAGACCAGATAGGAAGGACAGATAGGACAAAATGTTAGTAGCTGCTTCTGTCTAAACTCATAATCAGTAGTATGACAGTGAAAGGAAAAAGGTTTTTATCTAGGATTGTTGTAAAACTTTTTCTTTGACCTTCACTCGCAGCTCATGTATGACAGATTGGCCTCCTCCCAAACCAACATCCTCCTAAACCACGGGTGGAGAAAATAACCCTGCTATGAAGAGAGGTTTGTTCCAGCATCGTCATCAACAAGTGCAGTGATTCTTTAGAAGTGACAACTTTTAAAAAAAACAACAACATATTTCTTTTTACATCCGGATCATTTCATACAGAATAAAAACAGTAAACAATGTTCTTCTGTATTAAACTGGCAAAATAGAACTCAGTGCAGAGATACACGCAGAGGGACTCACGGTAAATACAATCACACAAACTGAAGTTCAAATATTGACCCTCACGTACTGTGCAAACACACATACACACACACACAATAGATGTGGACGAACAGTGGAACGATAGAAGACCTTTCAACCTCATATTATTACTCTCATATGTTTCCATTCATTCACTAAACACTTGTCTATTTGGTTACTTGGGGGAGGTCACATGCAGGTTCTGCCTGGAGTTGTAAAGCAAACAACTGGAAGACTGACCTACACTTAGTTTGAAACCCAAAACAAATCAGTTCTAATATTGTAAAAATGGATAAAAGAGAAGGTTGATTGTGTTTTTAATGCTTATTCCAGGTTGGATGCACAGATTGTTACAGCTGATAGACACATGGTAACATGGTTGACTGAGAAAAGTGGTTCTGATTGATTAATTTGCTTAATCTTAATGGATTTGTCAGTTCACTGGAATCGCAAAAAACATGCATTGAATATCATCCTTGATCTTGAAAACAGTTATTTGACAAAAAAGCTTAACTCAAGGTCCACTTACTAGCTTTTTCTAGAGATTTTTATCTCATGGTCTTCTGAAGTGGATGGAGTTTGTTAAGTTTAACCTCTTGGAAAGGAGGTTAAACAAAGAGTTGTTAAATCCCAGACATGCACACAGTGGCACTGCTCTTAAGTATTTTAATTGTGACGTGGCATTGAAGTCCTTCTTTCCAACAATTTTTGTTTGGTCCTCTTCAGGATGGTGTAGCTTTTGGCCCCATTGCTGATAACATGGCCCCACTACTGATAACATGGGCTTGATGTGTTTCAATGTCTTGCCACCGTGCAAGTCGGGGGTTGAGCAGCCTGTTTATCATGGTGTGATCTTGGATTCAACTGACCAAACTCCATCCACCGATGACAGAATCTCGGTAGTAACAAAAGCATTGGAAACAGACTATTTTTTCAAGTACCAGAGAAAACCATCCACTGTGAAGTTTGTGGATTATCCCGATTTATCAGGACATTGTTTCTGAAAAGACAAGCTGCTGTTGAGTTTTTCAAAAGTCATTTCAAATGCAGTGAGCATCCACAACAAAATCCCATTTACCTCCATTTTATTGGGATGGCGGCAGACATCTAAAACTAACTGCACGGCTCACTACCTCTACGGGTGAGTTGGAAAATACTATATGTATGTGATGTCTGTGACGTAGGTGGACTCACCCTTTAACCTAAGTGACCTCCCCAGGTCTTCAGCTATCTTAAACACTGTGAATTTTAACAGTAACATATTTTCACCATTATTATCAGGGGAAATGCTGTTTCCAACAATATCTTTAATTAGCTGTGCAAGTCCAAAATCTCACTCTCTCTCTCACACACACAAACATACACACAAAAGGTGTACTAGGTCATTTTTGGGGACATTATATAGACTTACATTCATTTACTGAAGGCTTACTCTAATCCTATAACAACTAGTTGCTTAACCCTAACCTTAACCACTGACCCAAAAATCAATATTTTACCATTTGGGGACAGGCTTTTGTCCCAAATTGGAAAAACCATCCCCAATTAACTGGTCTAGTCTGAAATACGCCCCCGAAAGTAGCCTATGACAGACTTGCATACACACATACACGCACGCACACACATTAACCCACACTTCCACACTTATGGAAGCTGGCTTTTTGCTTATTTTCTGTATCTGGAAGAACAGGTTGATTCTCTAAGTTCTTTTGAAAACAAAAATATAACACATCAATCACTTAAATCTTTTTTTCTGTCCATCAGGGTTTCTTTTCCAAGAAAATAGGACCTTTTTTTATTTTTATTTTTATTTTTTTTTTACACTTGCCCTATGGACCGGCGTTAAACGGTCAGTCACTGTATCCTTTTTTTTTTTTGTTGAAGAACATTATTTGGGGTTACAGCACATCACCCACAGCACGCACAGACGACAAAGGGTTCCAGCCAAGGGAGAATTATTACAGTGGTGCCAGAGAAAGAGAGAGTGAAAAAGATCAAACATGAGTTGAGTCCGGTTCCATTTTAAATACAGCCTATCCCGCTCTTTCGTTGCCTGCGTTGGTTTTCCTGATTTTTCAGGCATTTAAGGGGATGGAGAAATAGTGAAACAAACAGAAGAAGATTTAAACAAAGTGCCAGGATGTTGACAGAAGGTGAGGAGCAGAGTGGAAGACTCCTCACTCCAACAACAGATACCATGGGTCAGTGAATGCAGCCCGTCTTGCCGCCATAGAAGAACAAATGGTTGGAATATCAGTTTGATCCATTTTTGGTTGGTAGTTTGTATTCTTGGGTGGCAAGAGGTACTGCTCGTAACACAGGGAATGGTTGACGAAGTAGAAGACAGACTGAGGGGTATCTTGAAAATAACAAATCTCATAGAAAGACAGTACAAGGAGGGAGTGAGTAAAGACATCAAAGACCCTTTTTAAGTTCAGACAAAGAGATGAGGAGGGGGAAGGTCAAGTGGGAATCAGAACTTGACAAGGGTGAAATTTAAGGATGGTGTCACAAGGACTGAGGGCAGGGGATATCAAAGAGGCCTGAGAACAAAGAGATGACACACATTGTCTGTAGCCCAAGACTGCAGTTAGTGAGCAGGATATATGTGCTGAGGGCAGGGGTTGAGAGGCTGATGCTGAATTCTGGGGGGGGGGGGGGGGGGGGAACACTGTAGGCAGGTTGGTCGCTGGGTCCTTCAGGCCTTGAGAGCGTGCCACTGGGCCACAACAGTACGAGGGTGACCCATCATGTCTTTCCAGTGTTTTACCTCTGCTGGGCCACTCTTCCATGACAGATATATCTGTGAGGAAAATAAAAGGATGTAAGTCATGTACAGTATCTAGTGTTACACTGGAGTGAGATTGATGTTTTTTGTTAAGAGCATCCCATAAAAACTGGAGAAAGAAAAGCAGATGAAAAGAAGGAAGACATTTCATTGTGAGTTTTAAGTTGAGTCCTGCTTTCACCACTAAGTCTGCCACTCTAATCAGAATTTAAATCCAGGGCAGAAAAAGCACCATTAGAGAAAGAGATTTCACTTAGTGAAACGTTCATAGAAAAGCTAATGCTGACACTAACAAAGATCAAACATGATGTCTTTGACTAATACTTAATATAGGAAGAAACTACTGAACTGTACATGTCACCTGATCCAGCTTTTTCCCCCTCCAGACAGTTTCCAGTTATTTATGAGTGTGGTATAATAGGCAACATATTCATTCTGCTGTGCGTGGGAAGATAATGCATGTGGTTAGGATGGCAACATGTATGGTACCTGTAATTACTGTAGATGTGCACGACTGAAAGAGCACTCAATAGCACTCAATTAATAATGCTTGCTCCAGTGTTTAAAAGGAACACAGATATGATTGGAGGGTCAGGGTCTGTCATATATTTTAGACAGATATTGTGGCTTTTCTGTATTGTATTAGATTAAGCTCTTTCTCTACTATATATCTATAACTAAATATCATACAGTATCCGATACTTCGCCAACTGCACAGACCTGAGTGCTCACATATGGATTCAGTAATAGAATCAAATTGATGTGGAACAAATAGTGGAATACCAGAAACAAAGATTATTCTTAATTTTACAGGGGTCTGTAAATTCCTAATAGTTTTCTAAGAGGACCCTAAAGCAGTTATGTAATTTAGCAGTAATTATTGATAAAACAGACAGTGCTCATTTCCTGCAGTACAATTTCAATGAATTCCAGTTGCTTGTATAACCTAGATGCAGGATACAGTTCAACATACAGTATATAAAGGCAATAATAGATTAAAAAAAGATAATGCTTTATGTTATTGAATTTCAAAGCAATTACCTGTAAATGTTATATATAATTTGGAGGTAAAGCAGCCGATTTTGTTTAGGACATTTTAGTGCAGTTTGGTACAAAATGACAAAGAAATTTGAAGATGGCTTGTCATTTTCATTTTTATGCAGATAACACAAATTTTTATACAACTGGCTCTTCCCTTGATCTGGCTATTGCAAATCTACAATCAGCTTTTGATACATTTCAGATTGCTCTTCATAATCATTAAGTAGTATTACATTTTGACAGAATAAAATGTATGTTATTCTCTAAGTCACCAAAGAGTATCCAGCCCACTGCACACATCCAAACCCTTCAAGGTTCAGCTATTGAATTTGTTGATTGTTATAAATACTTGAGACTCTGGCTGGATACCAAACTCACTTTCAAGGTCCATGTGGAAAACCTATCATGCAAACTAAAGGTCAAAATGGGATTTCTGTATAGGAACAAATCTTGTTTCTTTTTTGCTAGTCACAAATCAATACTACAATCTACAATTTTGCCTTTGCTTGATTATGGTGATACTGTATCCATGATGCCTCCCTCCATTCTAAAGCCTCTTGATTCTGTGTATCACAGTGCACTTGGCTTTATAAAAGGTGATGCATTTCTTAGGGTTGGTCTGCCTTAACAGACAGAAGGGGAGCAGCACTGTATGTTGTTTATCTATAAATTCTTATTGAAAAAAAACATCCAGTTACCTTTGTTTGCTAATTGCATTCAAATACCATACATATAATGTCAGGTCTCAGGATATTTTAACATTATCTATACCTCTAGTACACACTGAAATTGGTTGAAATTGGAAAACAATTAGGAAATTATTATGAAATGACAGACCTTTGAACTACTTAACTAAAAAAAACATCTCAGTCATTGTATGTGCAAAAGATCCTTAAAGAGATATGGAGCAACTCCTCTGTGCAGTACTGTTTTTCTTATTCTTACGCAAGAATTCACAGATTGTAACTGAAATATTGAAACAACAAATGGGCAATTACACAATGTGCATAACAATTATAATCAAAAGGGGTATTCTGGACGAAGTTAGGTGAATTTGGACACACCTAAATTTAATCAAATGGGGACAAACTGACATGCATCTCTATCAACCATCAACCTGATGATCAGCTGATGATTGGCATGCTGTCTTCATGTTCCAGCAGGGGTCAGCAGAGTCTGGCTAAGAGATCATGTGGTGATGGTTCTGTCACAGAGTCAGAAAAACAGAGAGGAAGAGAAGAAGAGGGGAGAAGCGACGAAAAGGGAAGGAGATACCTTTCCAATGACATCATTGCGACTGAGCCTGTCCTTGTCCATGACGGTGATAATTATGGTGGTCTCCCTCAGCACGTGGGCAGGCACATCAAAGGGGAAGGACTCGTTGAAAACAGGGTTCAGACAGCGCTTCATTACCACCGTCTTCTTCTTCTCCACACGCTTGTCCTTATGCATCAACCACACCTTTACGTAGGGGTCTAAGGACAAGGAGATGTGCTTGTTTGCATGCTGTTTCCAATTTCTCATTCCTGTTTATATTCTCCATGTTAGTTTGTGCACTACGATGGATTTAATGTAATTTCTTAGCAATGAAAAAAACCCCACAATTTTTGCTCATTGATCTAATTCAAGTGCAAGCAGCAGTGATATATAAGGGAAATGACATTATACAAGATGAAGGAGCATCTATACCAGAAGTGCCTCCAATGTCCATGGCTTTGAGGTTGCGGGCTTTGATGATGCTCACAGTGATGGTGTTGGCTGTGGGGTTGTAGCACAGAGACACCAGCAGATCCCCTCGGCTTCCCTGGGGAAAATCATACACAACAACAGAAAATTGTTTACTTTATTCATCCCCTTTTCAGACTGTTCTCCCTTCTGTTGCTTACTGTGTATTTCTATTTCTTCCTCTGGCTCATAGTGTTCTCTCAGTCTACCTGTCAGCCTCTCCATATTCCCCCTCTTTCTCCTCTCCCACCAGCACACTGCCACATCTCCCCCGGGACCGTCAAGGCAGCCAGGAATGACATCACCCGTTACATTCTGTCCCGTCTTCTCTTTCCCCTCCTCCCGCTCTGTTCCTCTTCTTTCCTCTTTCCCTTTCTCTCTCCCTCCTTTCCCCCTTCTTCCCTCCTTACTCACGCTGCCATCACTGCATGGTTTCAGCTCCTTCCAGAAAGTCTGCATGTTGGCCAGGTCCAGTTTGTTGAGGGGGATGGACACCTCTCCTATGGGGTCGTTCCTGCTGAAGCGGTCATAATCGAGAACCTGTAGGTAGAGAGTCCTCTGGACCACCTTTTCATAAGGGAACCCTGAAGTAGAAATAGACCTAAAATAAGTCATAGTGATGCATATAGACACAAAAACGCAAAAAAAAACATTTTTCTTAAAAACCCTGATATTATCTAATGCTTCCCATTTGTGTGTCTACTCCCTGCAGACACACACGCATCGATTTTTTTATCATCTTGATACTTAATGATTTTTCCAATCCTTATGAATATGATTTTGAACTATTGACATGTTTCAGGTCTAGCAGGAAGTCAGACATCTTAAACATGAATAATGCCACTTACAGTAAATTACTCTTTAGCAAACCAAAATAATGCATTTGTTCAATCATAGAACATACATCCTGTTTCTATTTTTAAATTAATGCTTAGTTTAATGGCAAAGGGAAAGGTTACCATGTCAATGCTTCTCTAGAGCTGCAATGGTTAGTGCACTGATTAGTCGATCGTCAAAAAAATGACTATACTCTCATGTTCCAGGTTCTCAAATGTGAATATTTTCTGGTTTCTTTAGTCTTTTATGATAGCAAACTGAATATTTTTAGGTTGTTGATTGTTAGTAAAAAAAAAAAGAAAAAAAAGACATTTTAGGTTGCATCTTGGGCTTTGAGAAACCATCATTGACATTTTATAGACCAAATGAAAAATCTAAATAATTGAGAAAAAATAATCAACAGATGAATCTATAATGAAAATACGTTTTAGTTGGAGCTGTATACTTTTCTACCTATTTACTTTTAATAATTACTGATTTTGTAACTACTATTACTATACATAGAAAAGTTGAGTCTATGGAATTCAAGCAAGAGGAAATAAAGCCAATTCAAACCGCAAAGGTTCAGAGTGTCTGCATGTGCTGTGAAAATAAAAAAGTTCACTTTTTGTTACTTGTCCGCCAAACCTTCAAACAGGAAGGTCTCATTCCAGTGGGGATTGAGATTCTTCCTCTTCACTTTGGTCTCCAATTTGTGCTTCTTGTCAGGCAGCAGATAAAGTTTGACAAACGGATCAGAGGTGCCGGAAAAATCCTTAGCAGGCAGTTCCTGGCCCTTGAGAATTTTGACGGTGAGGGTGGAGTCCTGGAAACTGTATCCTACACTGAACTGAATGCGACCCAGCTTCTCACATACTGGCCCCTCGTGGTCATCCTCCTCTGAACCCGGAGACAACTAGGAGACAAAAGAGGAGGCACAATAGATTTTTCACTCCCTTCTTGATACTTCTCAACATGTACAATGTGATGCAGGCATAAACTGTGTATATAGTGTATATGGTTTTAATACTGCTTTAATACTATTTTGAATAATATTTTGATAAATAACTTGTTAATGATATGTTCAAAGTTAATGGAGGACAGAATTAGCCAGGATCACCTTCATCAATGAAGGGGGAAAAAGTCTTCTTACAATTAATCTATCAGAGATCAATTATAAGGCAAGATCAGATTATTTTTAACTTTATATTATCATATACGTACATCATATCATATTCATAAGATAAACTCATTACCTACTTTATGTTGCGGTGCTTTTAAAATTGTACTGTATCATACTGACAAGTGTTTCTAATAGTAAGTCTGCCTTCCTTGATATATAACAATGCAATACAATGTAACACCACAAATCTGTTGACAAAACAAGAATTTGATTTGATTTTGTGGTCGAGTTTGATAATTCATTCTTGAAAAGAACTCAAATCTCTATCTAATTTGTTCCTGAGCTTTTGATTGTGTCACACTTGTCAATATTCACCTAATATGACAACTTTTACATCAGATGTAATGAGAAGTCCTGCTGCTCACAATGCTCCAGGGCAACTGTTTGATGAGGACCATGTGATGTGGTCAAAAGCTTCAGAAAAAGTGAGTATGAGAACCTTGAATTGAGATTGTTTTGTTGTTCCCGAGGGCTAAGATGAGCTGTATAAGTTGAACTAGAAAGTTGTGTCAACACCTCTCTAAACAGTTTTAGTTCTATTGTTGTATTAGACCACATTAATTTTAGCTAGGTGTACCCAATAAACTGGCAACAGAGTGTGTAAGGGTAGAGGAAATGCAGAACCTTGAGTATTGCATAAATGTAATCAAACCACAAGGTCAAACTCTGACATATTCACAGCATGTTCACACACAGATTAAACACTTCCAGAGGATCTGACAGGTGGTATCACACTTCATAGGAATAGTGGACTCCAATCCACAGGGGGCACTACTTCTGCACTTCAACATGGAACAAGCTCCTACTGTAAATGGCAAACTAGCATAATGTTATGTCACATGGTCGGTGTCCACTGAGCGATAAGGGCAGAAAGTGTGCATGGCTGTGTGGAGATGAGAGGCAGATTATCTGTTGGTGGACAGACCCTCTGGCTGATGATGGCTTGACCTGTACCGAGGGAGGGAGGGAGGGAAATCCTGTTTAAAAACTGCTATCTGAGGAGCTGGAGGCATTACTCAAGGAGCAGTTCCAGAAATGTAATATCCATTTCCGTATTCACCCACATATTTCTGATGGTAATGCTCAGCCTCATTCTCCATGCTGAATATGATCACTTTTCATTATTCAGTCCTCAACCCAACAGCTGGCCTAAATTGCCACCCCATCCCCCATTTTCTGCATTGGGCACTCTCTCTTTTCCCCAACATACCCCTTCTCATTCAATTCTAAAAATTTCCTCTTCTTCAGTTTTAATATTCTGTTATGAGTATATGTTTAGCATTCATGTACATGTTTTCATGTCTGTTCCTCTTTTTTTGGAGCCATAATAGACCTGAGGGACAGGTTGCTAAATTGCTCCACTACAGACAATTTATATTGGCTGTATGTCGAATTGTACTGCTTCAACTGTCAAAAAACCAAGAAAAATATTCCGAAAAAAAGTTCTCCTCTTTTTTTCTGACACCCAAAAACCCCACAAGCAGTTGATGTTAAATCTATTGTTGAGTCAAAGGGAATAGGAAGGCTAAAAAGGAATAAGACATGATATTCTACACTGTTTTATGCTTTATACAATAAATTAATCCTTCTAACAAGTATCACCTGTGTAGCCAAAGCTGGTGTCGTGGACTTTAATAAGCCACAACACTGCACCGGGTGACATGTTGCTTCTTCCCAATGAACATTGGCACTGTAGTTGATTTTGAGTTGATCCCATATGCAATCTCTTGCTGCTGTTAATACTTGTAAGCGCATCAGACCTGCAGCTATAAATAGCCCTCAACAAATGCACAATTCACTCCTGTTTGAGTAGAGATTAATAAAAACTACAGTGCCCAGCTGCCTTGGGAAATTATTTATCCTTTGTTAAAAAAAAGAGGCTGTATATTCATGAACTGTTTTCAGATTTATGTCTACAGAAGATATTAATTGGCTTGGAGCTGTAAGCCACAGGCTGGGTAAATCGTAAAATAATGAGATGGACATAATATATTGTTGGTTTTGTAACATATCCTTAAAGCAGATAACACACATATAAACCTCTACAAATGTGTGGAAGTGTGATGACACCAAGGCAAAGACATGTTCACACCGCGCAATCCATGGTTCTGTGAGCATCACACAAAATGAAAGCAGTGTCAGAACACATCCTGATAAGAACCATGTGATGCTGACAGGACCCCCACCCACCCTCCTCCAACCTCTATCACCTGAGATGCTTGAGAGGGTTTGATGTATACACTCTGAGGTTGATGCCATTTCACAGCTTTTTTTTTGTAATACAGTCTATGAAATAAAGTCTGCACAATGCCATTGCTTCTCTTACAGTGGCACAAGTGGCTCAAAAGAGCAGGATGGGTATTTTCAGCATGAAAGGAGGGTTGTGTAATATAAAGACGCCTTTGGCAAAACTGCCCGGAATGAGTATTATCATTAAGCACCACCACTGTGAATTCCTCAGACACACCATGAAACCCACATAATTACACACTGCTACCCATCTCTGCCATATTCTCGCAGCACCCACTGCACTGCATGTTCTTTCGCAGCTAATTACCGAACTGCATTGAATAAAGCACACTCCTGGTGTCTCACTTCAGAGTGATGATTACTGTATGTTTCAAGCTAGCAGAGATACTGTATAACCATAACTAACTGATGCTCTACAGGTGGGTGAGCTAAGTGGGATGAAGAGAGTACTTTTTGACTGATGAAACACTTGGGAGGAGGAAACACTTCACATAGGACTGAGCAAGTGTGTATGACTAATTTTCTCACCATCTTTTTAAAAACTAAGACAATATATTTTATACAGTAAGTGTAAGACGACAATGTTAACATTTTATGTAAAAAAAACCCTGAATGATTATTCTGGTTTATTGCAACTTGGTTCTGTGGCAGCTACGATCAAATAGCACTCACTGAAATAACTGAACTGTGAAGGATAATAGACAGTTTTATAAATTATTCTACTGCCTATATTTTTGATTCCAAATTAAGTAGGTTTGGCTAATCTGACGTTTTGTTTAAAACCTGTATAACAGTCAGACTGCTCATTTCTTGCCCCAACTGAATGTTGCTGCCCTTTAGCTCAGCAATTAATTTGGTATTTATTTCTTCTGATAAGAGAAACAATACATAAGACTCATGTTGCAAGTTTAATACTGAACTCTAACTCAATCACAAATGCTGCTATAAAGGTGAATCATGGTAGTTAGAGTGCCAGTTATATCTGTTTAGTTTTTAAAAAAACCTAACTGAAGTCCAAATCACAGGAGTGCAACTTTATAATAATTTGACGAAACACCCCCTCGCCCCAAAAGATCCAATTATCAAGGATTCATACTGTCTTCATCAGCAGAGGAAGTTTAAGGTTTTAATGAGCTTTAAAATGCCAAACTCAACTTTCAAGCCAACATTGACCATAAATCCTGAAGCTGCTCAGAATTATGTACGTACAGCTATGGTTCAGTCATAGATTATTAATTGAGCATTTAGAGCAAATGGGTACACAGTAATAGGTGGAAAAGGCTTTCATTCTGAGCAGCAACAAGAATTCTATATATATGAACATAAAACTTTGTTAAATCAACAATACCAAAAAGTAGTGTAAAGTACACATATAGTGTATCTGGAGGTGTTGGGGTTGTATGGGAGCTGCATCAGAAAATGGTGTTAACATGTGTGTCTCATCAAAGTAACACTGAGATGTTTAGATTAGAATGGCTGAACTGTACATCTGCATTAATATGATTGGATGCTCCAAGTTCAGTCAACCAATACAAAAAATAATTAATGCATCAAACAAGAGAGCTGAGCTATTAAAAGTTAAAAACTAAGCAACACAGACATGAACATCCATAGTGAGGCATGTGAGGCTGATAGATATAGCTAATTATCATGTAAGTGAATATGGCCCTTATAACAGTTTTTATAATGGTGATTTATTACTAATAAGTCCTATTTTGAGGCTTTTAAATTACTTCATCTAACCCCCCTTGGCTCATTCTCGACTTGCTTGTTTCAATGCCTGCATGTAATTTTCATCTTAGATTAGAAAAGATGAGCTGGAAGCGCCATTCAAGTCTCTCAGCCATCTCATTTTTTATGATTTAAAAAGGCTTTGCTGACAGCAGTCATCCCCCTCTTAATATAGATGAATTCAGCAGTGCAGAAAACAGGCAGAGCAGGGATGAGTTAGTGGTGTATCAATAAATGTGTCCCATGGGACTACAGATATACAGTGTTGATATTGTGTGTTACCATGAGCATGTCACTGGTGACTGAGTTGGCCAAATCAGAGACAGATGAGTTGGCATCGTGGCGGCGTCCGGTCTCATCTGGGGTGTGACCTCTGGGGCTACTGCCTGGTTTGTTACCAGGAGTCCTGTTAGAATTGACATAAACACACAAACGTGCTGTTTTACAAGATTTAAGATTCAAGATTACTTTTATCATCATTCAGCACAGCATCAAAGATGTAAAGCAGAAAGGAATTTCAAGCATGGCTCTATTAAAAACACAGATAAACTGAAATAGATATACTGTATAATTAAATAAATAATCAAAATGATTATAATTAACATTAATGTAAACTAAATTGAAAAGAAAAAACTTTTTTTTTGGTTTGGGGCTGTTTTCCATTGTTTGGACAAGGCCATTAAGTTCCAGTGGAGAAAATTCTTCATACTACAGCATACAATAATAATAATGATAATAATAATAATACATTTTATTCATAACGCACTTTTACAAGTGCTCAAAGACGCTTTACAAAGGACACAAAAAAATATAGAACAATGTGGAGTAACACACCCCCAAACAATGTAGAAAAAAAGACATAAAATGAAAAGAACAAACAATGTAGAAGGTTAAAAAAAGACATCAAATGAAAAGAGAATGAAAGAACAGTTTACAGGTTAAAAGCCAGTTTAAAAAAGGTGTGTTTTTAGGAGTGATTTGAAGGTATGGGGGTCTGTACAGTCTCTGATGGGTTTGGGGAGTGAATTCCAGAGGGTGGGGGCGGCAGCGGAGAAGGCTCTGTCCCTCCAAGTTCGGTGCTTGGTCCGAGGGGGTAGGGCAAGGAGATTTCCCTCTGAGGATCGGAGGGCACGGAAGGGGGTGTAGTGGTGGAACAGGTCTGTGAGGTAGGTGGGGGCCAGGTTGTTATGTGATTTGTGGGTGAGCAGGAGGATTTTGAATTGTATATGGTGTGAGATGGGGAGCCAGTGCAGTTTTTGGAGGACAGGGGTGATGTGTTCTCGGGAGCGGGTGTGGGTGAGCAGGCCGGCAGCGGAGTTCTGAATGTATTGGAGTTTATTGAGGAGTTTGGATGATGAGCCGTAAAGGATGCTGTTGCAGTAATCTAGTCTGGATGTTATAAAAGCATGAATCAGGGATTCGGCAGAAGAGAAGGTGAGTGAGGGACGGAGACAGGCCATGTTCTTGAGGTGAAAGAAGGCGGTCCTGGTGATGTGGTTAATGTGGTGGTTGAACTTGAGTTGGTTGTCAAAGATGACTCCGGATGTGAGGGGAGGAGGACAGAATACAGTTGTTGAAGGTGAGGCTGAAGTTTTGGGTGGTTCTGGTGTGGGATGTGGGACCAATGATGATGATGTCTGATTTGTCACTGTTCAGTTGGAGATAGTTTCTTTGCATCCATTTTTTAATGTCAGTTAGACAGTTGCTGAGTGTGGAGTGGGTGGTGTTGGTGATGGCTTTGGTGGAGATGTATAGTTGGATGTAGTCGGCATAACAGTGAAACTGGAGTCCGTGATGATGGATGATTTTGCGAAGGGGGAGCATGTAGAGGATGAAGAGGAGGGGACCAACCACCGATCCCTGGGGGACATCTTGTGACAGAGGAGTGGTGGTGGAGGTGCAGTTGTTAACACTGATGAACTGGTGATGGTTGGTGAGGTAGGAGTGGATCCAAGTGAGTGCTGTGCCAGTGATGTGGGCTGAAGATTTCAGTCGGGAGAGCAGGATGGAGTGGTTGATGGTATCAAAGGCTGCTGTGAGGTCAAGGAGGATGAGGATGGTGAGGTGTCCGGAGTCTGAGGAGAGGAGGAGGTCATTGGTAATTTTGATGAGGGCTGTCTCTGTGCTGTGTTGTGATTGGAAACCAGATTGGAAGCATTCAAAGAGATTATTGGAGGTGAGGAGGGTTCTGAGTTGAGGCTACAGCACATTCAAGGAGTTTTGACAGGAAGGGGAGATTGGAGATGAGGCGGAAGTTACTTGGATTGTCAGTGTTGAGACCAGATTTTTGGATGATGGCAGCCAGTTTGGGGGTTTGGGGAACAGAACCAGGGAGGTGTTAATGATGTTGGTGATGAGTGGGGAGATGACAGGGAGGTAGTCCTTAATGAGTTTGGATGGTTGGGGTCCAGGGTGCAGGTGGAGGTTTTTATTCCGGTCATGAGAGTTGTTAACTGTGCTGGAGATATTGGAGAGAACTGTAACAGGGGCTGGATGGTGGCAGGTGGTGAGGCAGGAGGGATTCCAGAGGTGTTGAGGTTACTGTAGATGGTGTCTATTGTATGAAAGGAATGATTGGCACTTTTCAGTTGTAAATGATGAGGGAGTGTTGTCATGGGGTTTGAGGAGTGAGTTTATGGTGGAAAACAGAGCCTTGGAGTTGTTTGAGCCAGAATGGATGAGGTGGGAGTAGTAGGTGGTACGGGCTGCGTTGAGTGCCAATAATATTTATACAATAGTTTGTGTCAACTTTGTGGCAAAAGTTTGTGGCGGGTTCTCCTCAATTTAAACTTGACAATGTACTTGTACACAGAGTGTGGTTCATTAATAAAATCTTTTCAGTGCTTGATGGGGAAGAATTTGACTGGGCTGCACAGAGCCCTGACCTCAACCCCATCCAACATCTTTGGGATGAAAAGGAGCAGCGACTGTGAGTCAGGTCTTGTCGTCTAACATCTGTGCAGACCTCACTGATGCTCTTGTGACTGAATGGGAGCAAAAACTTGCAGCCAAATTCCAAAATCTTGTAAAAAGCCTTCAGAAGATTGGAGGGTGTCTTAGGCACATCACACACACTACAGGATATTATTAAGATTATCATGCCAGAGGGAGCAATGCGCCACCTCCTGTAATTTCATGCAATCTCGTGGGGAAACACATGTAAACAAAATCTAGACTGACCAGGTGCAGCCTGGAAAGTAGTGATGTAAAGTAATGCAGCTGCACTGGGGCCCACAACCCCTATAACAAAATATCTTGCTATTATTGTATAGTAAGATCATGTGAGAACATCTCAAGCACTGAGTCTATAGTATAAACACAACAACTGAAATTGAACTGCAAGTGGTAAGCATTTATAGTACTCAATGAGCCAAGTTATCTACTCCATGGTGTCACATATTTGATGTCATCCATTATTATGTCATACAATACTGTTGGCAGTATTAACTGTTTTTGTGAGCTTTTGTGGCTCCTAAATTTCCATACCAGCATGAAAAGTTATGGGAGGTTAAACTTTCCACTGGACTGGTGTAAACCATTGTCAGGATGTCTTTGCTCACATCAAAGCTATTCAATTTCCTTTTGAGGAACAATTGCCTTTTTAAAATGTAGCGCATGTTGTTTAATGAAATTTAAATGTGTTTCTAAAATCAATCCTAAATATTTAAAACTATGTACCACCTCTATGGCTTGCCCTCAATTACAATTGCCAAGAAAGAAAACATCTGAAAAAAGAAAACATCTGAAAATAGGCAGTTGTTTTAAAAAGAAAGATGACAGCAAGCACAAGTTGTTCTATGGAGCAAGAGCCGAATAAGCCACCTGCTGATGCTAGTGCTGGAGTGTACAATCCACAGTGAAAATGGTGTACCTATGATGTAAGTGAAACTCACTGAGCATTTCATTGGATGTTTTGCAGCATATTAATGCCTGAGGTTTTGAAATGAATTGTTCATACTGCCATATATGACTCTCAACAGAGGCTGTGACTGACCTCACTGATTGGGACTACAAACACATATCTAGAAACAATTCCTTCCTAAAGTTTGAGAATAATGTATAAGACACAAGCACTCAACTCAAACATCCAGACGTGTGAGACTATGTCCATTGTTATCTCTCCTTTCACATACACTGAAGACCAAACAACATGTACAGTACAAGACCTTTAGAAATACAAGTTTAAATACAATTAAAGCTGCAAGGAGTGTTGGGCGGGACCTCGCACCGTTGAGCACGTCGGGCTGTGGCGAAGGGGAAAGGTTTCTGTTAGGGGCATTTAGATGCCTTCAAACCCGGCCATTTATCGGACACTGCACTAAGTAGATATACATTACATACTCACACACGCACACCCTCACACATATACACACACACAGACACACCCACACTCACACACATTCACACATATACACACACACAGACATACATACACATACTCACACACACAAACAAACACACACTTTCTCTCTCCCTCTGTCTGTCTGTGTAGACATTTAGACCGAGCAACTGAAATGAACCTCCAACACTTTGATGAGTCAAACAGGAGAGGAACTTGTACTTTGGTTTGATCTAGACTTTGACAGCAATGTCAGTGAAATAGTTGACAGACTGCACGGATATCTAAAAACATATTAATAATACAGTCAATAAACTTGAATTAGAAACAGAAAACTGAGGCACTTTTCCTTATCAGGTGTCATGAATCTATACAAGCTTTCTCCACTAGGTGGCACACTAAGATCACAAATGAATCTGGATGACTGCTTGACTTCATTATCTACTGCAATCCTCTGAAACTAACTTGTTAGAACAAACTATTCATCAGGAAGACACAGAAATATGTATAGAAGTAAACATGGTCAAAATTAGAAACACACACACAGTTGTTGCCATGGTAGTTAACGACCTGAGAGCATGACAACACAGACAGCAGGCAGAGTAAAGATTGAATGGGAGAGGAATAGGGTGCACATGTGGGTGTGCAGATCAAGTATAAAACATAGCCAGACCAAATTACACACATCTATAGATGAGACTTGTGGCTACATTTTGACATTTGAATGGAGTTGTAGCTGAAGGTATGCAGGAATAATGTATATATTTGAAAAGCCTGAAAAATCACAGAAAATCACACATTTAAGGGCAAAATGTGAACTTCCTGTTTGATTTAGATCAGTGGTGTCAGCACGTGATTTGTAGGTCATGATAAGACAAACAATTGAGTTTTGGTTTGATATTTCTACGACATTCCTATCAGACGTAGTGGACATCTAAGTGTTTCAAGGTGGCCAAAAATCATTGATAATCATACATTTAACATTCACACAAATTTCATTTTCATTTTCTTCAGTGATTACACCATGTTTGATAAAGACTCTTTATCCACGTGTCCATCCAAAAATTATGGTTTCCACAGTCCAAACAATGCATCACAACTAATCAAATAATTACCAGCTCGATTGATGTGCAATTAATAATCCACTTAAAATATTACAGCAGACTAAAAGGAAATTAAAATAAATACAGATAAAAATAACATGCTTACTTTTTCAGGAGCACAGAGCAGGGAGATCTACAGTTCTGAATCATATAGCCACTTTCTAGTGACTTAAAGCAAACCTGTCTGCAATTGACCATCAAGTAGACGAATAACTGTGTTCAATTGCAGTGAGTATTCTGTCAACTAGAGGCCACCTTTTAGACAGCATGAGAGAATTCACAACAATCACGCCTGACTGATTATCTTTGAAACAAAAAAAGCAAAAGAAAATACTAAAATTAGTCAAGGGTAAAAATGTTCCTGGTTCATATTATGTAACAATTTGCTAAATGGGCACTATACACATATCTGATACCAGTCTAGGCGTATTGACAAATAGAACTAATGAGCAATTATTGCTGTGTGAGAGAAGGCCCAGGGAGAAAAAGCAGAGAGTCAGAGAGTCGGAAAGCGAGCAAGCGAGCGAGTGAGCAGGTGAGCTGTAAAACACAAAGGTAACAGACAAAATTATATTAGAAGAAGGCATTGTGGGAAAGATGATCTGAGAAGGAAAAGACTTATCTGTGCACAGAGGCTGAGAAGAAGTGAAGGAGAGGATTTGTGTTTGTTAAGACTCTGAGGATTAATCAAATGAACAAAGTGAGGTTACTGACTCAAATTAATTTGAGACCGAGACATTGCAAAATACACACAATAACACACACTTTAGATGAAAGAGAAAATGAGGAAAGAAGGGAGATGGGATGAAAAAGAAAAAAATGAAACACATCTGATTTTTTGAGGTCAAGACGAGTGAGATGCTCTAAAGCTGAGAAAGGAAGCAAACTGATGTTTTATAGGTAAGCAAAACAGAAGGAGGCTGGAGAGGGACAGGGGTTGTACAGCAAACAGACACCAGTCACACAGAGAGGAGGAGAAAGAGATACAGTGTGGAAGAGAAAGAATTGATTTGTCACTGTGTTTATTTCCTGTGATCTGTGGGTCAGAGCACCATCAATGCAGCACAGAGTCAATTCAAAAACGTAATGGTTTCTGTTTCAATGACTTGCCAAATACATCTTGCTGCTGCATGTATCTGCTAATAAAACACATCTGAAACGTGACTGCATCATTTCATACAACATTTCAATTACAGCCTCAAATATCAACCCCTCGCACATCAGGGAACAATGTGTCACAACGTGTTAACTTGAAATAAATACTTAACATGTGGCAGTCACACAAATAACACCTGGCGGTCTCACTGTGCCACTGACTTGACCCCCACCTGCACTATAGTAATCTGTGTTCAAAGACCATGCACACAGTTTTCCTTATTTCCGCTGAATACACTTTACATCACAGTTGATCCTTCTACAAAGCACAGCAGTACATTTTAAATCATGTGAATAATAAATATGAGTTAAGTATCTACTATATATTATTTTATGAGGCTGTGAGTTGAATTATTGTGATGATTCTGTTTCTTTTTTGTGGAAAGAATTACTCACGTTATTCTTTAACAAGTTTGCAACACTTTTGTCTATCTTACTGGGCATGTGCTGTCAGTTATAAGTCACTTTTCAAAGAGAGCAAAAACAGGTATTTACCATAAAACATCAAGGCAAAGATGACCTTTACCTCATACATTTATGGGACTAAGATCATCGTAATCCAAGATAAATTAAGAGTGGAACAGTATAATGTGAAACATTCTGTATAACAGAGTGAAAGAACAGACAGATTACACTATTTTCACGTTCTTTTAATAATCTCAGATTTACTTTTCTGTATGGAAATTGAAGACTTGAATAGATACCGAGAAATGTCTAATAAACAATCTTAACCATCTGATCTCCACCCTTCTCCTGTCAACAGAGACAAGATAATTACTTTATAATCATTTAATACCAGTCAAAATGTTCCATCTTGCTGGTATCCTAAAGGGTTTTGGCTTAGTTTTGATTTCCTCCCTGTAGGGTGCAGTACTTTTAGAAATTAAATCTTTTGCACTCGTAAAATCATAGGCGGCACCACTCTTCAATTGTAGAGAAATTAGTATCATATTAATACGTCTCATAACCAGTTTGAAACTCTCGATACAGGGATGTCTAATCTATGCTTTAAAATGAATACACAAAGACAATAAATTAGAATATTTATTTATAATACTGCAGCTACACTTACTAAACACTAAAACTTCCAATATTTTATAAATAAGACACAAGAGGAAAAGGGAAAACTGATACAAAAGGCTATGGATCATGAATGATTTTAATGAATAATGCAGAGTTTTCTATTGTGTAGATGGTAAGAGAGACCTGACAAACAGATGAAATGACTATTATCTGAGAAGCAGTGAATCCAATCAACAGCTCAGTTTATTGCCAATTGAAGTCAAATTATATTAAAAAAAACTAAGTTTAAGTAAGCTGATGGGGGTTTTGTAGAGATACATCCTTGCTTCCTGGGGGTGGCATCTTGCAAGAAATGGAGATCAATGTGCTGGGGTGAGAAGCTGGAGTCTGGATCTCAAAATGATGATTAAATTATCTGGGCCAGATTTGGAAATTTCCCAAAAGAGAGCTCCTGGATTATGATCTTGTAGTCTTGATCCTTAACTCATGACAACACATTTTGAGGTTCCTATTGTTGCGGATCACATCTTCAGACAAGCAAAAAACAAACAATCCACCAGCATGGGAAAAAGCAAAAGGACAAAGATGAAAGCAAGAAAAAGTAAAAAAGCATAGTTTCTCAGATAAGAGATTTAAAAGTTTCCAGATGATGCATCTTGGCTAATCACAGGGATTGCAGAGTTCTGGGGGCCCAGCGTCAGTCCCCTCCTGTATGTGGGCCAGTGGGTTGTACTCCTGAATGCTGTTACTCTTTTAATCAAAATTGTCAGTTCTATAACAATTGCACTGATTTCTAATTTTTTAATAGTAGCTTTAGTGCTTTGAGAGTGAAACAAGCAGAGCGGTACTAAACAAGAAATTAGTGTTTTCAAAGATAGAATTATGTTAGTTTTACACTTTCTCAGAGGAATAAACGTCTCTAAAAGAAACACATATGTATTGTTACATACACATACATACTAATAGATTATATGAATTTTCCTTAGACAAAATCTAAACTACATTTTAGAGTTCAGGCTTAGGCTGGTTTACCCAGTGATCAGTTCTTCAATCGGTTATTTGAGTCCTGAAGATCAGAGTTCACAGTGGGACTAAAGTTAATGCCAGCTAGTCCCTGTGGGGGACTGGCTCTTAGAGGCGAGTTATGGTAGCGAATGCTGGGGAGGTTTATCCAAGTTTTGCTAACAGCTCACACTGGGGTGTGAATTGGTCTTTTCATGTTGCTGGCTCTTAGAGATCTTGAAGTGTCAAAGGTGCTTTGGGTAAGTGGCCGTGAAGGACAAAAGGGGTCCTCTTAAGTCAATTGTTGCTGTTTGCAGGATTGCTGTAAATTTCACTGTCTTGTTGGCCAGTATTCCTGGGGGGGATTGAAGAAAGGGTTTTTACCATCTACATACAAAACCCCTGTCCAGCCAGTATTTTCCATGTATTTACTAAAAAAAAAGAAAACCAATGTTGTGAAACCTGCCTGTAATCATACTTCAGTCAGGAACACTCTGATTAAACCATTTGTTGCAACAAATGGTAATACAGTTTTACTTGGAATTGAAGGCTCCACTCTAAGATGCTCCCTGGATTAGCCAGCAGCATGCTGAGCTAAATACAGGGAGTGCAATGCAAGACCCCCAAAACAAACATGGAATCCAACACCAAGTGTGGTTAACGTCCATGCTAAGCATCAGCCAGACTACAAATAAATCAATGTCTACAGTTATGTGGACTATAAATGTGTAGCAACAGCATGCTGCTCGACAGAATTCTTCAGTCTTTACTCTCGTAGCCTGTTGAACATGTAATGTTCCTAGGCGCTTGAAGACCAGTGACCAGTGGCTTTTAGAGTGGTAGCAGGAACGCGGGCAGCTGCAGAGGTAGCCGCACCAATGCGGAAGGAGCAGGAAGTGTTCAGTTCAAAGCAGGGCCTCATGTTTGCTGAGGAGATGGAGGCGAGCAGAAACCAAGACCTTGACATAGCCTTCCTTTGTCAGTCAGGAACAGGGGTTTGACTTGCCTCGCATGAGGAAAGCCGCTTTGTGTACCAGTTATAGAAGATGGAGGACAAAGCGGTGTTAGTTTGAGAGATAATCAATGAGCCTTTACTTTACTTTTTAAATGTTTAAAAAGGTGAATGTGTACATGTGTGCGAGTGTCTATGGTTAAATCAGAAATTGTAAGATTGTGCTGTGGGTCAAACAGTCTGTGGGTCAAACAGTCTGAACTAGTTGTATGTTAGCCACACCTGAGGAACCATAAAATACAGGGAAGAAAATGTGTAATCTACATAAGAACCAAAACACCCCCGCCTTAAGTGAGACCGGTTTGTGCACAAGAGGTAATGAGAATGAAAAACTTTCATCCTGCTTTCAGGATGCTCTTTTTAGGCCATTGAAGAGAATGGAAGGATTTCTGAGCAGACTACATGCTGAAAGATCTGCACATTTTAAATGAAACTGAATACTTACTACAATGCTGTGATGGAAGAGAGTAGTGTTTTACACAATATAAAGCAGTGTGTAGTGTAGCGCGCTGAAGTTGAAGTTTGGAGAAGACCACTGGAGTGGGATTTTTTGAAGTTGGGGGCGGAAATCCATGTCATGCTCATTTTGAATACTGCTGAGCAGAGTGCCAAGAAAACGGAGTTTCTTCTGAGGCTCGGTTTGTGGACGGAGTCTTGTCCGTTTACCTGGGATGCTAACGCTAGCGCTAGTGGAGGCAGGCGTATGCGCATTTACAGCAGTGTGAGGGCAGTTCTTCTTTGACATGCAAAATTGAAGCAAGAGTGAGGATCTTAACCACCATCAATTATCCAGCTCAAGAAGCAACGTGACGAGCACAGAGTGGTAAGCAATGAAATAACACAGTAGAAGTTTTTCTATCATACCTTGGATCAAGCTTTGCCAGCAGCAGTGTGAGCAATGGTTAAGCTAGAACAGTGTAATATTTAAAGGGACCGCCTTGTGGTGAGAATGGCTGTGATTGGTGTGTGACTGATAAGGTGTGCTGATTCAATCAGTGGCTGTCAGCTGATTACAGCTGGGCTTATGGCTTCTGTGTCCTGCATGAACTAACGCGTTGCTTCATTTGTTTTCATTGTGGACTGGTTTGAAGAGTGCTGGTTTTTGGTACATGATAAAACCTCAGCTGGTCTCTTAGTGCATAGATCTATTAAATTTACTTTGTTCTTTGCACAATGGTTATGCCTGATTGATGATTACTTTTCAGGTAAATTTCATGGTGACATACTGTAGCACCACCGTGTGAAGTTTAAAATCCCCCTCCAGTCAAAAATGTGTTTTCCTCTTCTTCATTCAGTTGGATATTTGTTGTCACTTTGCAGAATAATGCAGAGTTTGACACTTTTCACGTCCATCTGCTGAAGCTGCGCTCAAGACCTGAGGTTAAGACTTTTACCTACAAGCATGTTTTGTGACATCAAAACCAGTTTGGTACCAATAACAGCTGAGTACACAACTTATACACGTCTGATGTGGAAACTTCAAGCCTCCAGTGCACAAACATTGAGAATGGACTTTACAGTGAAGCAGGACACATCACTTAAACCTTTTATAGTATTTTTAAGAAGGTCATTTTTTTAATGTGGACGTAATTTATTTTTCCAAGCATAGTATATTTGTCTTGTCTGGAGGCAATCTTTAAAAATGTAATTTTCGTCTGAACTCTGAGGAATAATTGCTTCATTTAGCCCTCTTACAATTAATAATGAATACATGCTCACACTTTAAATAACTAACTATTTCCCTTCAAAATTGTTCAGTTGCAGCTCTGCTGCAGGGATGCTTTGGCTACTGAGCACATAATATATGCCTGTCAACTGTGTTTCTACCAAAAGAGTCTATAAATGCTTACTTGTAGGAGTGGTAAGCTCAATGACAGCCCACTGAACCCTACTAAATCAAACACCCACCACACAAGACAGAGTCCACATGAATCTTGAACAATCAACCTTACATAAACATAGCCAGGCATTCATTATTTACAATGGGGATCTGCATTTCATACTGTGCTACACTGAATACTTGTCCATAAATCATCTTAGCCATGCAGAGTACATGCAGTGCCTTAAACAGTGCATATAGAAGTGCTGTGGCTAATGTGAGCCTGCATATATTACGCATGTCTTTCTCTAAAAAGAATTCCACTGCTCTGTGTTCTTCAGTCTAATGGAGCACTGAGCTGACCAGAAAGACTTTTGTAAAATGTTGTAAAACTGCATGAATCTGTCGCAGCATTAAGTCAAGGACAGTAAGTTGCTCCAGTAAAAAAAAAACATTTGGTAAAAATTTGGTTGAACGATTAATTGATCAACATGAGACAAAAAGGAGGCCAGGACTGCTTTTTTAGGTCATGTGACCTAATGACTCCAAATCCAAATCAGTGGTGGATCACATGACTAAACAGGCTGATTAAGACACATCTCTTTCTATTAGCTTTGAATGGCCCTCATAATTTATATGAATATTTTTATGAAAAATACAGCATTTTAACTCAATAGCTCCCAGGTCATGTGACCTAATGACTCCAAATCAGTGGTGGATCACATGACTACACAGGCTGGTTAAGACACACCCCATTCTTTGAATGGTCCTCATAATTTACATTAATATTTTTATGAATAATACAGTATTTTAGCTCAATAGTGCATATCTCCAGACACTCCCCTACGACACTCAGTCCCGCAGCATGCACTCCTAATTGTACTGGGGTGAAAATAGCATACATTGATATTTGCACCAAGACCGGTGCAAATAGAACACTTTGCTATATATACCAGGGTACAAATAGCATCCACTTCTAATTGTACTGGGGTGCAAATAGCATTCATTGATATTTGCACCAGGGGTGCAAATAGCCTTTGCCAATAAAATAATAGACTAAACAAGGCATTAGATGAAAAGGAAAACTAAAAAATATTACATTAACTTATAATTAACATTTCACATAGTAAGAATTTCACTCTTAATCATGGGTGTTGTAAACTCACTCACATTCAGTCAGCTTAGTTGAAGTCACTGTTCAAAAAAAGTGACTTCATCAGATTAAAAAAAAAGGATTCAGGGCTTTTGAGAAAACATTTTGGGCTGCAGTCCCAAAAGCCCCTAGCTCCACCCCTAAGAGATACCTGACTGAAAAGAAGTGTGACAGAGAGAAGATGATATTAAACAGGCCAAGTCTGACTAGGTCTGAGGATGACATCTGTCAAAAAGTATTAAACGAAAGCAAGAGTGAGATTTTATTAATAGGAAGCAAAGCACAGTAATACCCTCACTTCATGTTGATGACCTTATTAAATTGACTAAAACACAGCATTGATTACACTGCAGCTTTCTATGTGTACATTTCATTGGCTAGTTAGTGTGAACGCATACATTTAACTGTCAGATGGTGAAACCACAAATACTATAAGTAACTCGAAAAAATATCTAAAGTAATGTGAAAATATGTCCTATTTATTGCATCATCCACATTAATGCGTCATTTTAAGAAAGCAAAGTTCATTGCATTGAATTTTAGTGCACTGTGTTTGTTTATCCAATATACATATATTTTATTTTATGAAAAAATATTGTATAATATAATATTTCACTTTCTTAATTTCGCCTCAGATGTACAGGTGCAAAGGTTTTCTTGTTGATTACATCATATATGCTCTGATGATGTCAAAGACACTACTTTGTCAGTCCATTAACCTTTCTTACAGAACACATTTTATTCTATAAATCATACAATTAATAATGACTAAATTCAATTTAGCTACTTCAGTTTCATGGTCCTGTTATTGTGCCTGTTGGCTGACTGTCAAACTGTCATGGCTTACTGGGACACATGAAAAGAAACAGAATCATAGTTAATGTAATTAGTAGCACCTGTGCCTGATTAGCAAAAATGATTAGGACATGCAATGATTTTTTTTAATACCACAAACATATTAACACGCTTGTTTGTTTGTTTTTGTTTTTTATCACAACCTGCATTTCTGAAGGTTTCATATTAGAGAACTTCAGTTGTGGCGTCTGCTCATCACAGTCAGATTAATGTACGATATCATGAATGGCAGATAAAAACCTGCTGCTGCACGGAGCATCTCTGATTCACGGCAATGGCCTGGGGGACATGGCGCATTTGGGTATGGTTGTGAGGCGAGTTCATCCATGTATGTGAATATACATATTTACTCACTGTTAAATATAAACACACCTGTATTCACACACACACACATGCTGCAGCAGGGCACTGGTGCCGCATAATATCTCAACCAGACATGAAAACATTCACTAATTTGTGCACACAAGTAAAGAAATGGGATGTTTTGCAAAAATATTCTTCTGTAATACCAGAAAATAATCTCTTTCCATTCAATTAATTCTCACCAAACATCTGAATAAATTTCACTACAATAATTTTGATTCGATTACAAAACTAGACATAAACTCAACAATATTGCATGATTTTGTTGGTAAAAAAAATGCTGCACAAGTGGAATAAACTTTGGTATTTTCCCAAATAGAAGAAAAATATCTGCAGCTGTGTGTTGCTCCCTTTCTGTCTGCTAGTGACTATCTTGTCTAAAACACACCAGTTACATAATTCATCCTTTCGAGGTTGTTGTAACCATGACTACTGAAATGTGCACTCCCACTTAAGGTTGTACTCACTACCATCATGTATTTTACAGGGGGTTGGCGTAACCATGGTAACAGGAGCCTTCAAAAGAGGGCAGTAAAATCCAAGGAAGTTCAACAGAGAGGGGCATATTGTAAATAGCAAAAAGCCCACAGAGCACAGAGCACAGGGACCAAACATTTAGAAAGCCTTTGAAACACACTCTGTGACTTCCCTTATACCTACACTCCAACCCCCTCTGACCCTTATAGTGCCACAGCCCATCTTCTGGGTATGTGTGAGCTCATGCTGCAAAAGGCTGATTCAAATGCCAAAAAACACTGCAGACTATCCTCCAGCCATGATACTTTAAACAACAGGCAAAGACAGAAATGAGTAGCTCCAGTATGGCTGCACTACTGCTAGACTAAAACAAGCTCTTATCTAACTATGCACTTCACTTTTTTGATAGTTGAAAAAAAATGCAAATGTGCTATCAGTAAGTCTATAAACCAACACGAAAGAGCACGCACGCACGCACGCACACCTGCACACACGCACACACACACACAAGCCATCTCTCAGGAGGTCGAGGGCAATGTCCCTGGAGAATGACCACTTTGATCTGATGCGTTGAAACTCAGAACCCTGACTTTTGACCTCATGGCCTCAATCTAAGACTGAGTCGTAAGCCATACTACTGTGTAATTGGACAAAGCAAATTGTTACATCCCTAGGGACACAGCAGAGATGTTTTATGTCCTTTATGTTACGTGTATTATCTGAGTCAATTTTGCATTGATTAAGAAAGGCTTAAAAAATGAAAGAAAGCCCACCATTTATCTATCTACAACAAAGTGATATCATGTCAGTAACAACAGGAAAAGAGAACAGATAAAAATAAAAGCAGAATCCAGAAAAGCAACACGTGCAATCCAGATTTAATGCACAACAAGAATCTGAATCACTGCGTTCATGTCATTTCACACGCATGTCATGGCCCAACCTTGGCCCAACAGTGACCATATTGTATTCCTGCATGCCTCCTCCTATAGCTGTGAGACAGGAAATTAATAGGATGTCTGTTGTGCAGGAGCATCACGCTGCCATCTGTTTGCTTAAAAATATCCCTTACTATAGTATCAATAAGCACATTTTATGAAGCAGATGTAGACTGTCTGTTTTCCAAATCTACCCATTCTGATGGGTGAGAGCTGACAGGAAGACACTAAGTCAAATGCTTAACAATGGAAAATTCAGCAGAATCCATCGTTTAATCATCTATTTGATGCACCCTTACTACATACCATTACTTGTGTTTATTTATTATTTGTGTTAACTCATCTATATAACATGATATTAAAGTTATGTGCTTGTATTATGTGCTATTCTCACAGCAATGAGAGGATTTGTTGCCATTTAATTTGTAATGGTACATTCTTATGTATGGACTACTGATCAAAGAAATAGGAATTATGTCTATAATCAAAGGGAGATTACAGAGTTTATTAGAAAAGGGTATTTTTGTTGGTTTTTTTACCCTCTATCACTTTCAGTTATCATTCTTGATATCACGTCAAAATAATTACGTCAACTTGCTGTAGGATATGAGATAAGTTATGAAGTGACAAAGATTTATTGCATTTACTTTCACAGCTGGCTTCATGTGGTAAAACAAAATGAAATAATGCTTGACTTCCTTATCATTTAGGTGAATTAAACAAACAAAAGAGATCTGATGAGATTTGCAGCCAAACCTTGAATATTAACCTTTTCACCTAGTATGGGAGTTTAAATGCGCCTTTACAAATATCCAATGCAAGCAAGTGTGTATTTGCACATATACTATATATTAATGCATGAAACTGTCCGCAGGGGAATCTCATTCGTTTTTCCGATGTTCAGCAATGAAGCAGATTTATCAGAGTCTGGCCAAGCTGACAGTCATCTACACTGACAGAGGAGCGCTGCTGTGACATCATCCTGTCACAACGCCAGTCAACACCCCCAGGAAAGGGTGGATTAGGTGAAGAGAGAGAGAGTGAGTGAGAGAGAGAGAGAGAGAGAGAGAGAGAGAGAGAGAGAGAGAACTGACACAACAACAAGGCAAAGTAAGAAAAAATGAAAACAATTTCAAAAGATGCTTTTAAATAAAGCGTGGAGAGATTGAGGTGAAGAGGGAATGAAGGCGAGATGAGCAGAAAGATTCTTATTGAGGAACAAAATGAGGAGTTCAAAGGGTAGAGAAGAATGGGAGGTGTAGGGTGAGGGAGGGAAAGTGGATGGATGGGTGAGAACATGAGGGATGAGAGTTACCAGCATGGCCTGGATGAAAAGTGTGTCTCCATAAACATACTATATATGGGTCTCGCTGATCATACACTAGCCCTAGGAGACTATGAAACACAATATATGTCCCATGTCCTGTGATGGATGAGGCCCAGGCTCCAGTGTCAGCCCACTCAGCGCTCCCCACCAACAAGGACAAATCACTCAGCCACCGCCCCCCTCCACACGAGAGCTAATACAACTAATGGAGTCATCTACAGTGTTTGACTGGCGTGATGCTCTGTGAATAGACTTCTGCTGCCTTGTTCTTGAGATTCTTTTATACCACTTGAAGTTGTTGTTTTCATGATCTCAGTATAAATAAATAAGGAGGTTTAGCTTTTTAACATTAAAGTCAATAATTTAAAAAAAAGAAAGATGAACGAGAACGCTGTTGTCTTTTTTTCTTCCATTTCTCACTGTTGCCCTCCCTTTGACGTCCCCCTTGCTTTTTCCTTTCATGGGAAATGGTGAACGAGCTCCAAACTTAGACCTGACAGGTTTTTTAAAAAGATGCCTCGTTTGTGCTGACCTACATCACTTTTTCTTTCCAATCATCTTTCCTCCCGGGGCCACAGCCGGCTCCAGAGGCTGCCATGGGGACCAGTGGCCAGCCTGGAGAGTCATTAGGCGGCTTTACTCACTGTGATTTCTGGCTCAGACATACAGTTCAAAGAGTTTGGATATGCCAGCTGATAAATGATGGCAACAACTTCCTGCTTGATTAATATTGTACAGTTTGTTGTTGTGCAACTCAGCTGGTACAATATGATATTACTCCTGCCAAGATTGGAACTTTGATTCCCACTGAGGCCACCAACACTAGCAGCATACAGCTATTTACAAAAGCTTTTATAACACCAACCATCATGTCATTTACACTTGGACATATTCTTTAAGTGTATATTTTCATCTCTAAATGATTATTCATGAAGATATTTTCCTGCAGACTTTTGGAAAGAATACCATAATTGTTCTATGCCTAAATGGACACAATGACAAAAGATGACTACAGGAATAAGAGAAGTGTTGGGATAAGTGCAAGGACGGCACTTTGACGAAGATTAGAACTGAAAGTTCCTGGAATATTTGGGCCACCCCATATATACTTTTCTTCTACTCTAGCTCTGTTTTGCTTTGAGGGGAATATTTGGCTCTTAAGCTGTTAAGTGCTCCACTATGTTCACCAGTTAGTCGCTAACACTGTCTGTCTACTGTCTGTTTCTGGGCAGGTAGCATACAGTGGGTTTACCAGAGCTTTTTATCTGAAAAAGCTTAAATGATGCAGGTGAGAGTGGTGAGACTGAACTACAACAGTCTCACCACTGTAACAGGCTGTAAAACCAGCACAATAAGCTTAAAGATACAAAAACAAGCGCAAACAGGATTATCAACCAATCAAAACAGCATAGAGAAAATAGATTTTAAAGACCAAAGAAGAACAAAATATCAATAAATATCTATAAGAAGAAGAAGAAGATGTAGAAAATAGTAAGATAGTAAAAATACAACATCATTATCAAGCATGTAATGCAGTGAAAATCCCTGAAAAAATAAAATAAAAAAAAACCAAATGTATCATAGGTGTTGACAGTACATGAGAGCTCATTTTTAATTAGTCCTTTTCACTTATTCTCCATATACACTCTTGCCTGTACAAGATTTATTTTCATTCTGACTGTTCATACTTTGGAAATTGAGTCCTCCCTTATTCCTTGTCACATTTTTACAAAGATGTCTCTGAGTTTTCTCTCTTTCATTCCTACTGGAGCTCTCTGCTTCTAAGGTGTATATTTCTTGTGGTAACACTGGTGCATGTTGCTCATTTTCAAGGTTGTAAATAGTCAGCCACACTGCAACAGAGTTGAAAATACAACAAATATTTCAATGTCACTGAATTACAAGTATGAGCTTATCAACTGTGAGTGCAAATAGTGTGATAGAGGGGTTGTATTTGAGACCACACATTCAGAGCGGTCCACAATCTGCTACTTGAACATCCAATCATTTGCAGGCTGGGCAGACACAACACATTCTTGGCTTGTTTTGAATGGAAACAGTTTTGTTATGCTCCATTTCAGAGACCGCTGCACATTTTACAGCTTTTACAAACTCAATGTTCAGAGTGAAGGTAGTCCGGACCAGTAAGCTCTTTGGGGTTTATTCATATTTATTTCCCTGTTGCGTCTCTGTGTGTGGTGAATCTCTGAGCTCATTAAGATGCAGCTCTGCTATGCAACATCAGCTTTCTGAGATGATAATAACGCAAACAGCACCCAAGCTTCCATTATAGTTATCTGCAGGTGGATGATTATGTCCAGTCCACCGCAGGGCTTTGGCCGGTCTACCACAGTGACCCAAACCGACTTATATAACAGAAGCTCCACGTACGAGATTAGAACCTTTCACTTAACAGAGTGAAAAAAACACTGGCTTTGTCTGTAGATAACACATCAGCAAGAGAGAAAATGTGTCCTTTGACAATAATATAATTAACTGTAATCACAGCTGCATGGTCTTATCTCTAACATGTAATAAGTACTGACTGCCTTTGTAGGCAACGGCTATGCTGCTACTGCATCCCTAATCACAGATTAACATTAAACTTTTCACATAAAACAACGGACGGGTGATCATGAACTGTGTAAATTTGTCCTGGGGATGATTTTACTGTCACGTCACACTCACCTCTCTGTGCACCACTGACCAAAAAAAAAGAGGAAGCTTTTCTGCAAGTATTTTAGGTTTCAAATGAGCAACGAGAGGTAAAAATAGATCACATCTCAGTGTTATGTTGCAAGCTTTGATGAGACGTTCTCAGAGTGCACACTTCTATCTGCCTAGATGATTACTGATTCACAAACCTGCAATAAGTATAAACAAGTCACACATCTCTCCATTTATGAAAGCATATTTTCCTTTGAACAAGACAATTGCTCTGTTTTATGAGATTATTATGATTCCTGACTACAAATTCCCTAGCACAGTATTTCCCATTGTTTTCTGACTTGTGGCTAATGCAATACAAACAAGTAGACTAATGCAAAGTTTACTTGTGCCCTCGTTACAGGTCACCTATTTCTAAAAGGTGCTAATAGTTCAACTACTCAGATTCTTTAATTTAGGTATTTTGTTAGAGGCCTGAGGCAACCCTGTTATACAATTAATTTATTTTCACATTAAAGTTCCAAATTTAATCACTAGCTGGATTTTCATGTTTTTTGAGTGAATGAAGCACTGCATTCTCATCCCGTGTGATTAGGTTTAGACAACAAAAGCATATTGGTTAGGGAAGGTTAGGGAAAAATTGTGGTTTCAGCTAATATTAGTACATGTGTTGTCTCTTGTGTACTGCAGGCTTTTGTCCATGTGTTAAACCAAGACCATGAACTTCGACTAACTGTAACTGCAAATTCTGCGAGTGTCTAAACATAACAATAAGAAGAGCTTAATAATGCTGTAGTTGCTACGGGCGGATATTGTATTGTATGCTCTGATATTTTTAGATTCTAAGCGACACAATATATTGTCAGTGAATATTTTACTGATATGCTCAACATCTACACTCAACTGTGACTTGACAGATATATTAGTTAACAACATTTCCTCATTAAGTTAATAGAAACTGTAACCCGCGCATCATTATGTTTCCCTCAAACCATATTTGCCATTCCAAATTAGCTGTATATAAACATAATTTCTAGGAGATAGGATTGCCTGGAGAGAAGTATTTAGTATTTCACAAGCAAAGAGCTAAGATGATCAAAAAGTCCCACTCTGTGTCCCAGACACATGCTTTTCTCTTCTTTGCTATCCAATAAATCACCCTGTGACCCTTAGACCCCTTTGTTTAGGAACCACTTCCGTCACACACGTGTCACAGATTGATCGATTTCTTAAAACAATCATAAATATCTAAAATCTGGTGAGTCATAGCAGGGTGTCACTTGCTTATTTATTGTCTATGTTTAACTGAAAGGTTGTCTGAACAAATATAGATTTGACCTAACACAGAGCATTTCCTTTGATCTTGTTTTGTATCATCAGATTTGGTGTTTTGTAGATATTTGTGCTCAGAGCTGCATTTGATTTAATTAATAAACTAGCAAATTTTCTAATCTCTATGGGAACATCTATTATTATCTTGTGGCATATTTCTCTAGAAAGCGGAGAGCAAAGGTTTTTCCTCTTTTCCTGTCTCTCTTTCACTGTCTGACACTGTCTTGTCTTGTCACATATATTCTTGGCGGGATCATCCTGTTCCATCGTGCTCAGTCCACTGGGCTCCAAGAAAACGGCCGGGAGCGAGCCAGCAGACGGGCACAGAGAGCTTACGGGGTAACTACAGAGACAGAGAGATGAGAGAGACAGACAGAGATGATGATGGAGAGCTGTTATTAGTTGTGGAAGGACACTAGACGACTTGGCCCACGTGACCCCTCGGGGTAGAGGCTTGCTGGCTGGCTGTGATTAGAGTTAGGTGCTTGACAGCCCTCCAGAGAGAGAGAGAGAGAGAGAGAGAGAGAGAGAGAGAGAGAGAGAGAGAGAGAGAGAGAGAGAGAGAGAGAGAGAGAGAGAGAGAGAGAGGGATGATGGGGGAACAAGAGGCAAAACTGGTCCTCATCCTCTGACTGACCCTTCAATATTTTTAGGTTATATTTGCAGATGCATAAAAACAGGCAGCATAGAGTAAAAGTCTCAAAAAGAGGACACATACATCTTTACAGATATGTCTTCATTTCTCCGAAACAGTCAGAAAATTCACAGCTGACCTAGTTCTATCAGCACACTTGGATGCACTGCTGAGAGGTTTCAGGAAAACTTTTTGCTTTTTAAGAAATATAATGGGATTCTAAAGCGGCATTTCTTCTCCCCCAACAAAAATATACGTAGGGTTATGAGGGACTACAGCCAGGTTTATGCTCAGCCTACTAGTGTCGAAACAGCAGGTTAAGCACTTTATCCCTCAAACAGTCTGATGTGAGAACAGGGGCAGCCAGCTCAGTCCTTTGTTCACACTGTTGGCTAAGGGAACGTGTTAGTCTCTGACAGCTGCTGTCGATGAGAGGTTAGCATATTTTTTAGGCAAGCGTTTCATGTGAGGAACCCTACTTCCACATAATGAGGGTGCCCTTCTCCTGTGCCCACGACTCACAGATCAAATGCACCGCAAAAAGCTGCAGACAAGCACACTAACAAAGATCTGGATTGATGACATGTGGAAAAAAAAGTGCAAAGAGGACTCAAATTGTAAAATTGGAAATGGGGTGCAGTTATATGCAAAATCAAAATGTTGGAAAGCGTAAAGAAAGTTCAGCGTAATAGAAAAAAAGAAAATGTAAATAGAAGCAAACCTTCTTTAGTCACAATTACAAGTACAGAGAAAGAAAAAAACTATATCTAATATAAACAGTGTCAAGACATTTTGATGCTGATGTAAACAAAACATTGTTACTAATATTGTTGCTGATTTTCAAATATCTATGGAAAAAGGTAGTCTTTTTCTTTTTTCATTCCAAAAAATACAGTCAGGATACTTTGATCTTGAAAAGTATTTGCTGTTACAGTATTTGTGTTCATTTTAAGCAGCAATGAGTTATCCAGTCTTTGAAGGGTCACATGAAAAATGATTTGCCACTTTCAGACTTTTCACCTCACCCTACATTGTAGCGCACAGCAACAACTTGACAGCCATAAATGGTGCTGAAGTACTTTAAATACACATCAATACCTCATGAAATACCTCCTCACCCCTTTATGACACACAAATACCACAGCAACTCTTCTTCTGTGTGTGTGTGTGTGTGTGTGTGTGTGTGTGTGTGTGTGTGTGTGTGTGCGCCCGCCTTATAAATCACTTCACAAATTACCTCTTTTCTGGTGTGGTATCGTTTTCTTTGCTTGCTGGTGCTTCTTGTAGGTCTGGGAGGTTGGCAAAGTCATCCTGTTCAGCCAGCCCGATTGCTAGAGACAGAACAACCATCTTCCCCTCACTGGACACACAGACAAACAAGACATCACAGGACACACAAGTGGGCAAGTAGGGACACACACACATATACAAACACATACAAACAATAAACCACACACACATCCAGATGGTGACAGAAACACAGCAATATACATGCAGCCGCACATACACACGCACACACACACACACACACACACACACACACACACACACACACACACACACACACACACACACACACACACACACACACACACACACACACACACACACACACACACACACACACACACACACACATTTCATGTACAAAAAGAGAGTGGGAGAGAGGTGGTAGACCTTGGTGAGGACACTGTTTTACTTTGACAAAGCCTCAGTCTATACTGTACATCACACTACATCTCCACAACATTGTGCTGTGGAGTGAGTTGAGATGAGGATACAGACTTCAAAGACTCTGTACTGAATATATTTCTTGCTACTTTCGTGTTTTTTAACTTGTTTTTCTTGTAGCTCACTTAGATCATTTAACACCACCAAAACAATGAAAACATTTCATTTTGTCAGTTTATTGTATGTATTGTAAGTAAAGTACAAACCAACTGACAGCATATAACTTGCTATGATTTGTTAGTATATGATGTTTGCACTAAAATTAGATATGCCTGTAACTCTAACATACACCATATGAATATTGAGTTGATTCATTCAATGATCAGTAGATCTATAACATCAGAAAACTCAATTGCTACCATTAATGACATCCCTCACGCAAATCAATAATGCAAAACCCCTCAGCTGTGTGACTAATGTATCTCATTTACTGTATCAACAAATAAGCCTACATGAGAAGCCAGAAGGAAAAAGATCTTCTGTTGGTGAAAGAGTGTCTAAAGATTGCATTATCAATCCTCTAAATAAGTCTGTGGGGTTCAGGGTGCTTTTGAGTTGCCTATTCTAACATTTACATGTAGGATAATGCATGGTGCCTTTGCTTACTTCATGTACTATATGCTGAAATATTAGCACAATTGCTATGGGAGAGATGGTGCCTATTTATTTGTCATGCATTGAACTGGATATTACATGCACTTCAAATATTTGTTGTTTTGCAGCATAGCATGTCTAATTGCAAAATAAGGGATGATACAAGTGGTATTCATCATTAGCCAACCGTGGATACAACTAGTGAAAAATATCCATAACAGTTCATGGTCATAATACTGTTTGACATTACTGGTTATGTAATGCATCGTTAAACCATGCGTGTTCTTTCAAGTATATGTATACATTACATTTTTTTATGAGTGGTTTCATAATCCACCGTATATATGGTGGTCACAGAAGATGCAGACAAATCTTTTTTACAAAATGTGACTGATTGAAATGTGCATCATTAGCAGAAGGATTGAGAACTATGACACTTTGACAGCTTTATTATCTACAATTATTTGTTTCCTAGAAAAAAAGAAAGATTAACCTAAAAGGAGGGTTTGGATTGGTCAGGAGAGTAAAAAACAGAAAACATTGAAATGACATGTAGAAAAAGAAGAGAATAATAAGCAAGAACAGAGAAAAAGCAAAAGAAAATCCAAGATAATGTAAGTGTACAAAACGATAAGCAGCAACAAAGAAAAATCAGGTTGATTTTCAGCTGTGATTCTGCCTTTACGCATGCCTCAGGTCAATTAAATGATGTCTTATTGAAGTATGCTGCACAGTGAATGCAGGAGGCCATGCAAACAACGACCTTAACAAATACACATTTGCCCAAAGCTAACCTTGGTAATTCACAGTCACAAAAGAAAAAAGCCCACATGTTGGTGCAAACACTATTCTGGCTTCCCATGCTTTCTCTCTTCTCCATGAACGTTGTCTCTTTACACGGCATCTTTCATTATGTGCTGATCCAAGGACAGCCATTCCATTTTACCTCTTTTCCTGCAGTAATTTTTCAAATTCCATCCTGACTATTTTGCTCAGTTTCTCTATCCCTTCACTTCTTCTGCCTACCCAATTGAAGGTATAATCATAAAACAATTAGCTTTATTTTCATTTAGAGGACTTACTTCGGTTTGAATGTTGGCTTAAACAGTTCTAATGTGAACACAGACGACTAGACAGAAGAAGAAAAAAGCAGCAGTTTCGTCTTGGTTCAATATAAAAAAAGTGAAAAAGGTTTCTTTCAAAATGTAGCAGTTTAAATCTTGCAGTGATAAACTTGAGGACTATGTCAGAAATGAAAACAAATGTGTAATTGTGCCCATTTAGTCCAGTGGTATAAACAAACAAAAAAAACAATAATAATAATAACAATTATGTGCATGCTGTGTCTTTCTCAGTTTTCCATTGCTCACTTTCTTTAGTGTATTCCCTCCTTAACAAGAGTGTTTGTTGAAGCAATATCGACAACAAGAGGAACACATTAGCACTTAAGAGACAGCAGCCCACTGGGGATGTGTAAACAGTACCTACATGATGCTCATCAATAAGGTGAATGGATTTGTATAGATGACCAAAAAAGACACGCACACTCCAACCGGAGGACGCTAAAATCATTGCCACCTACACCACTATTGATTGCGCATGTAAGTGGGGTGGTTCAGTTGTGACACTGTGTGACAAGCCTGGATTCAAGTGGTAGGTGAAGGTGAAACTGCTACATTTGGTTGTTCATACCCCACTGACCACGAACACATGAAATGGTGTTCCCACTCCCCACAGTGTGTTTCTCCCCCTAGGGTCAACAACTGATGCTTTAACGTGTTTAGTCCAGCGAGATTCATGAGGACAGGAACAATGGGCGATGCCACCTCCCAATATATGTGCCCAGACTTATTTGAATGATGATTCACAGAGGCAGGGAGGTCACTGGCCTGGAGACACTGTTAATAGGAAGACACGCAAAAAGTGTAGGAGCGTAGAAATTTGTGTGTGTGTATGTGTGGATGAGTGGAGGAGTGTGAATGTCTATGTTCACGCTGAGCTGGGGAGGGGGTCGTTTACATGAGGTTGCTTTGTAGAGCATATCATCTGTAATCTATCACTCAAGTCAAGCAGACAAGGAGAGCTCTCCGTGCTCGGTATCTCAAACAATCAGTAGCCTTTGCACACCAGCGGCCATCTTACACGGAAGTAGATGAATCGAAAAATAGTTGGCATGCTTTTGGTTTTTGTTACGTTCTACTTGGAAAAAACTGTATTAGCAAAGACATGGTGAATGAATCACGTCATCATCAAGTCTGTAAACTGTGACAGTATGCAAACTGCGTTCTAGGTCTACGAAAATGTGGTTTATTCAACAAGTACACCTACATTTTAATTCTTAAAATTCCAATTATTCACAAATGAATCCTCTTAAATGGTAAAACATATACAACTTTCATGCTAAGCTGACTCTGTATTTTCATACCTCTTCCACACAGACGATAATAATAACTTATTGTAAGGATTCCGGACACAAGATATCTAAACAGAGGGGCACTTCCAATTTACAACATGTTAATGCAGCTGTGCATGTGTGCCCCCTTTGCTGGTGCACACAGGCAATACATGTGCCCATTCTGTGAGGCATGTTTGTATCAAACCTTGTCAAATTCAGGATGAATTCAGAAATGCCAGCTAAAAACAAGGTTGGTTTTCCTGAGACTTTCTGGAGTTATTTGGTTTCCAAAACATATAATACGTATAAAAATGCATGATCATGCTCCAATGCTGAGTGTACATCTCAAGCTGAGGTGCATTATGTAGCGACACCTTGCAACACAATCATGTAAAATGATCTAAATTATATATTACAAAACAGCTTCTACTGTATGTATTCAAACCTGTGTCCTAGTACTATATAGATGTCATTTCTAGGAGACTGGGTTTATATAGTAACATCAGAAACAACAAAATAAATCAATCATACACTCTCATTAAAAATTCCAAATAATCTTTGCCAGGTAGTATTTATTGCAGGGCTATTGTAATTGATAGCAGTATATCTTTAAAGTGTTTATGTTATAAGGTTTCACCATATTAAATACTGAGAGCATACACCCAGTTGCCAATTTATTAGGTACACCTAATGCAGTCTAATAAAACTTCAAAAAATCCTCGCTTTAATGTTCAGTTTTTGTTGAAACTTTTTAAGAGAGATTTTGATTAAATGCTATGGTCATTTTGAAGGCTGTAGTTGGTGATACTGATGAATCGTTAGAGTTTGTATACAGCATTTAGTCTAACTTCTGTGATATAAATGTGTGGACAAAATATTAGAGACACATCTTTGCATAAAGCAATAAAATCCAACTGCACCACAAACTACAACCTACTGTATATAACAACCTTAGTTGTTGTATAGGTTGTAAACTGAACATTATGACCTACATGAAGACGGGATGTGATGCAGGACTGTCTTCTTTAGTTATACCAAACAACTGGCAACTGACCTACATGAATCTAGCAGAATACCTAAAAAACAGCATCATGAGCGCTACAAATATAATCAGAATGTGATGTATAATCAGAGTCATTCAACAGTTTAATATTCAACAGTGCCTAGTGACTCTGATGCAACATTTTACAGTAGAGTAGAAATGACACTTACAAGAATGACTTGACATCTAGCCCTCTGTTGCGGATCTGTTCGACCATGTGGTCCCAGCTGCCTGGATTTGACCTTGATCGGCCTGCCCCCACCCCTCTGTACCGGGAGGCTCCAGCCGGACTCCCCCGGACCCCCCGTGGGCCCCCACGGTGGCCCCCACCGCCTGGACCTGTGTGCAGTTGGCCCAGGCTCTGTGAGGTAACTGGGGGATCGTTAGGACCCGGAGGGGGCTGGTGAGTGAGGGGCTGTTGGAGACTCTGCTGGCGGACCAGGGGCCGAGGGCGTGCCACGGCTGAGGATGGGATGTGTTCCAGGGTAGAAGCAGATGAGAGGGAAGCGTCCCCGAAACTGAGCAGACACGTGGGAGCATCAGGGGAAAGATATGGATAAAACAAGGAAGACATCAGAGTTCGAGATAACATGAGAGACAAAAGACAAAGCAGGGAGTTTTAACAGTATTTAGCAAATGATGATACTGATAAGAAAAAAGGTAGGGAACACGTGATCATGTTCATATATAAAAGGAAAGTGGAGAAGATAAAAATGGCAGAAAACATATATAGATACAGCAGAGATTGAAATGTGGGAACACAGTGTTCACAGCGAATATCCAAGGGGAGAGAAGATCAAAAGAGAACAAACAACAAAGAAAATCTGTTAAAATTGGAGGAGAGGAGGGAGAGACAAAAGAACAGAGGTGTCAAAAAGCTGTATCTATTAAAGCATCTATACAGGATTTTAAGCTCAGCAGTGTATGAGTGGTGGACAGGCAGGCATGCAATGTGTAAACATTAATTTATATTCTCCAATCTGGTGTCAAAACAAACCTCTGATTAAGTGGAATTAAATTCAAACGGAGGTTAAAGTATCACTTTCACTTTACTTGAGTCTCTGCTTTCCATCTGCAGCGCTAAATTGTTTCTGTATGTTACCTCTTTCCCTAATTAGCCTTGACCCACTTCTACCTCTCTTGTTGCCTTTTGCTTCTTCTCTGCCTTCCTGTCTGCTCCTGCTATGTTCCCATATCCCACTGTTTCCTTTATCTTCTGAGCTCAACTGCCTTCCATCTCCTCTCTTCATTCATCTTTTCTTCACCCTTTGGTCCAGTCCTTACATCAATCTATCTCCACACCATCTCCAATCACCGTTCTGAAAGTCTGCTTTCTAATTACCGGTCTGCTACTCTTACAATCATGTAATAGTGCTTCACTCCTTATCCTCCCCTCAATCACTGCCCTCCCTGACTGTAAGCTTGTGCTAAACAGCTCTGTCTGGAGGTAATGCTGTGCAGGAGGATTTACTGCCTGGACTTAGGTTGTGTTAGCGGCGCTCTTCAGTATTAACTCGGCTCTAACTCTGCTGGAGAGCCAGGAGACAAGCCCCCTGAAGAGCCGAGCAGTGCTGGATCAAGTAAATATAAGATATATTCAGTTTATATACATGCACTCATGCATGCACGCTTGCTCTCATACACACACACTGACATATTGTTTAATTATATTTCCTGAGGTTAAGCTTTATGCATAAAAGTAGTTTGCATGGATTTCTTAAGTATTTAAGTGGCAGGAGTTATTTATCCAGGGCTTCAGAAGTAGAAGTCTCATTTATTTTCTGAGCAACATTCAGCAATCTTTACTTCCATAGCTTGGATGAAACACTCATCAGTTAAAAAAAAAGATGAGCTTTAAAAATATCTGGTTCTTTGATAAAAAGGTGAAAAGCAAAAGCCTGTGTACATAAAAACATGAGTAATTATTTTGATGAGAAAAATCAAATCACAATAGTGAGCTGAAGCTAAAGATTACACTTTATAGAAACTTCATAAAACAGTTGACAGTTACATACTGGTTGGGTCAGATTTGGGTCAAACTTTGAGAATAGTGGCTGAGAATATACAAAAATGGAAAATATTTCAAAATTATTTATTTTATCAAGGTGGATTGGTTACAGGGAATCTTGAAACAGTAAAACTATAGTTTGGCGTGTTTGTGTATTTCTGTCATTGGGACAGTGAGGGCAGAGCTCAACAGGGACCTTGTCACGAGAACTGCCCATGTTCCCACCTTGCAGCTATATTAGGCAGGGTTCCCACCCAGGTGGGCATCTGCACCTTCAATCAGGCCTAAACAAGGTAACGAATCACACCACTCAACAGCAGGGAAGCAACGTAGTGGTTGCTCAACATAGTCCTCCCTATAGGGGAGGGCTGCTTTTGTAGGACTATAAAAAGTACCTGAGCCCAATTTTCACTGGTTTCGAGAATCTGTTATTCCAAGTTGAAAAAAGTGAGTGGAAGAGAGAGTAAGGAAATGGAGGAAAGGCCCTTGTGACTTCTCTCATGCAAAGTCGATGCCACCTTCCACACATGCAAGCCACAGCAGCACAGTAGCTTGAACTTTGCCCTGATCAGTCTGCAGTCTCACAGCCATTTACACAAAGGGAAAAAAAGAGAGATACAACTTCTGCACAGCAAAAAAGGACACTAACCATGTGTTGTTTTTTGGGGTTTTTTTGCAAACCAATTAGTTGTTTTGTTTTATAACTAATACTCTCAATGCAGAGTTGATTTTGTGCAACTGATTGCATGTGGTTTACAGGCAGTGTTGATTGATTTGAATGGTTATAATGAAACCTACCATTCAAAAATGCTGTTGTATTCTTCACTCTCAATTTCTTAATAGAAATAATTGTCTTCAACAAAAGAACTGAACATACACTGATATAGTCCAGTAAATGTAGTATCTTATTCATTGAAATTCAACCATCTCAAGATCTTAAGGCATCAATGTTACGTATTTTGAAGTTTAACCAACACATTATTTTTTGCAGTGCAATATGTGGCACATGCAGTATGTTTCAATTTTGACAAGGTCCTCAAAGATGACCTCCAGATCAATGCATTATTTTTCTGGTAAACTCACTCACATGCCATAATGCCTGGTGGACAAAGGTGAAGTGGAAATTAAAGGGATTACATGTAAGCATGGCAACACATTACAAAGAAACTATTGTGATTTAAACATCTGAGCATATAAACCAACCTCTGACATTATGATAAATCAATACATCTGGCTCAATTCATGGTGGCATTAGTCCAGGCACCAGAAAGCCAGTCCATGTGCTGATACATTTTTCCAGCCTGTTCCGTGTCATAAATTTCTCATTGGATTCACTTATTTGAAAAATTCCACAGCTTTCACAAAACCATTTTCTTGCAGCAAGTATCTCGACTGTTGCATATATTTGGGCTTTTAGGTACTGTACATCTTTACTGTCTTATGTACAGCGACACCACTTATTCATATGCTCTGGGCAAGAGCCCTCTTTATCTGCTGTATCCTATTACTGACTCAGAGGGTTATTTTCACATTTCTTCTTGCTTGAAAGTCAATTAAGATGAGTTTAAACCTTGAATGATTTTGTAATTAAAGAAAATTGAAGAAGGTGAAAAACAAGGAGAGGGAGACAGAGCGAGGAGGGGAAAAAAACCAACAGTGAGGAGTGAAAGACAGAGAAAGGAGCACAGAGGGGGAGACAACAGGAGAGCTAAATGCCCCAAAATAGAAACCAATAGTAGAGGAGAAATGAAAATACAGGTATATCTGGAGGGTGGAGAAAAAGGAAAACAGAGTGACAGCGGTGGAAAATAATGCAACAGAGCAAAATTCAAGTTCAAGTCTATATTTTCAAATACTACATAGTGTCTAGAGAGTCTAATTCTCTGAGTTTCATTATCAGATTAACTTCATGAAATCAGTCTAATAGGTCCAGTGATTCATGCAGCATTTGCAGAGTTCATTTAAAATGTTTCAGGCACAATCAAGAAGCAGATATCAATTCTGAAGTTAGATTTTTGCTCAATAGTTTCTAATAGATCTACTGTATCATAACAAGGAGGACACAGTATAATAATAGTTGAATTATTTACTTTCACTGTGGAGCCACTGTGGTACATACACAAGATAAGTTTGTTCAATAATCTAACAAATTATATTTTGCTCATCAACTGAATGTGAAGGCAATACAGTACAAAATGCTGTTGGAGTGTTTGGGCTACAATTTACATACAGGGAACTAACATTTATTATTCATTGGTCTCTTGCAGACTGCACTGCTGGTATTCTCCACAATCAGGCTGTTTTCAGAAACCAAGACTTTGTCGTAGTCACATTTCCATATTCGACTCATATGATAGACAGATGACAGTGGTGTCTCGGCTCTGACTTTGTCACTCCCAGCGATCATACGGTTAACACTCTACAGTTGGAGATCAGAGAGTGATGATACTAACCTATAGATGTATGAAGTACATATTTGTCTTCAGCCACTTGTTTATATCCTCTGGTAGTGTAGATATTGTTACTACAAGCTTGTATGATTTGTCTGGGGAAAACTGCCCAAAGTTTTCATCATAAAAAGTGTTAAAAACACATGGACTACAGAATCAACACGCTGTATAGTGGTGTCTCAAGTCTCAGCAGGATAAGCAGAACCACAAACAGCAACAATTTCAAATTACAATGGGGTCGTTTAGTTAATTAGGAAAGAATTTCAGCTAATTAGGCTTTAAACAACCTGGAATATGGTAACATTTGTGGTTACCCACACATCTTGTTTTTGGTCATGTCATAAGATGTTAATGATCAATTGCTGTCGTTTACACTATTAGCTTGTCATGTTGAATATCAGCTGGGTGTAGCACTAACTACCCCAATACCTATGTGACTGCTATAGTTTGATTGGCTGTTGCACAAGCCTAGTTGCAAACAATGCATCTTCTTGGCTGTCTGCAGAGGTTGATACACAGTGCAATTTGGTTAAAATGAAGCTGCTCTCAGCCATGCTGCAGGAAAGGTTTTGATTCATATGATTGGCCTAATAAATCTGCTCTCTTGCTGTTTATGCAACAACCCACTCTGAGTTAAAAAAAGCTGTTACTTTCGATGAGCAGGCAAGCTATTTTTGAAGATTTTCTTTGAATGTCTGTTTAGTTTGAAGTCTCAAAACTGTCACAGCCCTCTGTAAATTGGAGCCTGCGGAGGAGCAGTATGACTGTGTGGATTCATTTTGTCTAAGACTGACCTGACATCAGCTGGTAGAAGGTTGGCAGCTGACAGAAAATGTGTTTATATGTGCAATGCTCTCTGCAGTCAGAAGACTTCCACCAACAACAGTTACACATGTTTCACAGGTAGGTATATCTGACTTCTCTTTCAGGCTTTCCTTACGTTTTCTCCATCTGCACGATGAACATCAAAAATAGCTTCTGGCAGTGTCAAAGTTTGAGTGTACATGCAACAAAATAATTCATTGAGCCTTTACAAACTCACACTCTTGCTTGATATCTACACCATGCTGCAGTTGTGCCCACTGTTCCCCCTCATGCGTGCCCCCTGTCAAGATGCACCACTCACTTGCCAAACCGTAGGCCTCCGGCATGCATGTGGCTCTGGACCGTCTGCCACCGGCCAGCCTTGCTGCCACCCGTCACCATACTTCGAACGCTGTCACTGCGACTGGGCCCCGCCCCACTCCCAGAGCAAGCACCACCCCCGCTGTCACTGGCCCCTGGTGAGGGTCCAGCACCACCCTGCCCAACCTTATCCACTGCCCCACTGAGAGGAATGGTGGGGGGTGGATCAGAGACAAAGAAACACGAACAGACAGAGGAAGGACCAAGAGAGGGCACAAAGAAGAGAGAGATAGAGAGAGAGAGATAAGAGAGAGAGAGAGAGAGAGAGAGAGAGAGAGAGAGAGAGAGAGAGAGAGAGAGAGAGAGAGAGAGAGAGAGAGAGAGAGAGAGAGAGAGAGAGAGGAGAGAGAGAGAGAGAGAGAGAGAGAGAGAGAGGGAGGGAGAGACGGACAGACGAGAGACGGACAGACGTACAGAGCCGGAGAGCAAAAAGTATTATCAGTGAGGTTAGTCAAAGCAAAGACACTCTGGGGGCTCTTGCTCCAGCCGCCAAGTGTCCAGCACACAACAATAAGTCGGAGGAGCAGCTGCTGGTCAGCCAGACAGTCAGTAAGCAGTAAAGAGGTCTGGGTTTAGATTTACTGTGTAACACTTACAGTAAATTGCAGAATACAGTTTTTTCTGTGGACACTTGACTGAAAATACATTAGTTTTGTTCATAATTGCATAAAAGTGATAGACATTGGATTAATTTACTCACTGTAAATAATCTATAGGACAAACTGTAATGCTCATTTCACTTTGACAGTGCAAAATATTGGCAAAATACTAGTTTTAATACATCACTCATGGAGAACTTTTTGTTATTGTGGTTACACAAACCACAACAATATGTTTTTGTCATTTTTGATGTGAGAAATAAGCCACATAATTTCTGTAATTTTGAGATGTTCGCCCCATTTCATTCCACACAGGATGGCAGCAATGACCAATCTGCTGGCTCTATGGGTCAGGCGTAATGGCCAAGTAATGATGCTGATGCGTCATCTTCAGGTTTTTCAGATTGCAGGTGCAGGTTATAATAAGAGAACACTAATAGTTATTTGTCTCCAAAATCTCACAGCGACTCACCTGCAGCTTATGATGAAAACAAACTGATATCCAATGAGTTTGTCTTAAATGTTTCCACAGAAGAATCCCATAACATGCCCATATTTACTAAGACACACTACGTGTTTTAATGCACATTCTCTGTTATTTCTGCTGGCCTTGCCTTGCCCACCCCAGTTGACCTCGACTTAGACCTCACAGAGATGACTACAGACAGAACGTCGACTTCAGTACAGGGAGCTTCCACTGAGTGAGGACAAGACCACAAAACACACAGCAGCACACCGGGACTACGTCTTCAACAACATTTAGACATTCAGTGCAGGCTGAAGGTATCGTGAATGAGCTTTTACTGAACAGTGAAATAAAGCTACTGTTTTGATATAGTGTCCAAACCATGCAGACATATTTTTCCACAGTGCATCTCCTGCAGCATCAGCCTATTAAAATGCCACTCAGCTCTAAATAATGATGCCAATAACATAATGTAATGCAATCTCAACAATAGCTGCAATCACAGCTGTTCACTGATTTTACAATAATTTCGACATCACTGCGCAGATACAGGAGTAACTGATCACTCTGTGGTTCTGAAAGAGTCAAGTGAGTTGTAATTACAGAGGATAAGAATGAACAGGTTCACTTAATGCCTCAGTGGCATTTGAGATGCATCTAAATGACAAAATGAAACTGAATATGAAACAGACATTTTACTACCTAAATGCCTAATTGCTATAGAGTACAGGATGGATGCAGTATCACTATTTTTGAGCAGGGCTCAATGGAGCAGACTCAGGAGGGCTATCAGGCAGCCTTAAAGCACTTACAGTACTGGGAGCGATAGTGGGAGTTGTGACAACAAATGAGTCGAGACACAGAGCGAGAAGAGAAAGAGGTGAGAGTGGTGAAAACACAACACTGACAAAAAAAAAACAACAACAACAGAAACAGGTTAAACTGAAACCACCCCATTTAAACCCCTGCATTGATAGGTTAAAATGTATGTAAATCAACAACAGTCAACCCTCTGTGGAAACACTAATGGCTTAGATAAGAATATGTTAAAGTCAAGGCTGGAAGCCAAAAGATGCATATTTGAGTGGTTGAAGTTGAGCAGCTGGGTTGCGGGGAGGGGAAAGGGTTCAGGTGAAACAGCGAGATCTGCTCTGTGAGGGTTGTCCGTCTCCATGGTAACACTACATGGGCTGCAGGTGAGGGTCTGATGAGGCTAGCAGGGCTGTAGGGAAAGGGCTATCAAACCTTTCACTTGTACACCTTGTGCATTGTGCCAGAGCGAAATAAAATTTAGTTTTTCAGATTTGATGTTTTAGTCTTAAACACTTTCATGAATCCTTCTGGATTTTTATAATAATTAAGAGCCGTTTCTGTTTTCCAGTTCGATATCTCAATTAAATTATTATGGCTGTTGGCAGGCAGAAACATTGTCTTTGTATCTGAACTGGATCATTTTGTAAACGGTTGTAATTTCTGTCAATGTTAGGGCAGTCCTAGGAATCATAGCAATATTGAGGGATGGTGCTGCACATCTCTATCAGGTCCTGCATGGCCAGTAGTGCATACTAAACACCACCTCGCTGTGGACATGCCTGAATGCAAAAACATGAGGATTACCAGGGATGAGAGGAGACTTCTGTTAAAAGATATGTGCACCAGGCAGCATTACAAAATCAGGCTCTCTGTCCCCATTTAGACTTCATGTGCACAATAACCAATTACTGAACATGGTAAAATCACCAATTTGCGGTGTTTTGCGAGCCAATACAGCACTAAAATCTTGTCTTTTCATTTCAGCCAGTCGTATAGTTTTAAGGAAGTTTTCCAAGGTGTGTTCAAGCCCCTATTCATTACAGCCCTGCCCAAATAGAGTGGTCCCTTACCAGCCATGAATGAGACTCACTTGGGCGTGAGGCGAGGGTCTCCGTAGGGAGCATAGGGAGACATGTTTAAGAGGAACTCCTTGGGTGGGTAGGAGCTCCACCTCTGTTGCACATTGCTGCTGTCATTGTTATTCCAAAAGTCTCTGTCTAGATCACTGTGGCCAGAGAGAGAGGGAGAGAGAGAGAGAGGTGAGACAGGTGGCAGCAGCAATACTTTTAGACAGTTATGAAGGAGCAACATGAAAGGTGAGAGAAGTGCTGAGAATCAGGGACAAGTCAAAACATTATAAAAAAGAGAAAAGTTAGAATACTGTCTCATAAATCTAAAGGTCAGGATGAGATTATTTATAAATAGGAGAAATGTGATAATGTCAGTGACTATATATAAGTTATATTCTATATTATTCTACTGTGCACTGAATACAATCGTTCATAAGAAATGAAGTGAGTGTAACATTACATTTATCACACAATTTCATAGGTGAACACATTCTTTATGATAAGTCTTTTATAATTTGCATGTCCAGAAACCGGATAGCATGATATATTAGTGTGTGATAAAAAACCAAGAATGAAAGAACCAGAATTGACCTGCATGGATAACCACTCTGTCAGGGATGAAGAAAAAAATAAAACAGGAAGTTGAAAAGTCAGTATAATACAAACACAGTTTGTTAAAATAAGAAGAATACACTATACAACAACTAAGTGAATACAACCTGAAACACAAGGAGTAAAATAGTAGCAAATGAGGAATAAAAAAACATTAGAAACTATTAGAAATAATAGATTGTTGTGGGTCAATGTCTGCCCCTCAGTACCAACATTTAATAATGTGTATAACACTTTAAGTCGCCCATATCATTTGTAAGTGGTATAGAAACACTTCATAAATGGTTTATGTCCCCTATGAAGACATATTTTATAATATTAAAACTGTGTTACTATGTTGCCATTCATTATTTTTGTGTCCACAGGAGAGGTTAAGACTGGACAATACATTAATCAACACTTCTTATCTATTAACAACTACATTATAATGTGTTATAAGTCATTTATTAACTGTTTATATAACATTTAAAATGATAAATAGAGCAACTTAAACTAAAGAGTTCATAATCTTGCAAATCACAACTTAAACAAGGTCCACCAAGTAAAGTAAAATTTCTTGTTTTGACATAATTGTAGATAGAGTGGTAATGCTCTCAGTGTTTTAGTCTTAATAGTGTGTAACTGTGTTGTTCTTTGTATTTTGCAGTTTACAGTTTTATATTCCAAACTGATTCAACTTTTATTTGACAAGAAATATTTAATTTGGTTTCATCTGGTAAAGCCTTTCCACCAATCATAAAGGATCATTTTCCAGGGGATTTATTCAAACTGAAAATACTATTTCCTTTCCTATATGAGAGATTGTAAAATTCACATAAACCGTGGAGAAATATAGGCACATCTTGTCTTGAGGGCAACATCTCTGGTTTGAACAATTCATACCATGTAGGAAGCTACACGATTTGCTTTCAAATCAGAAATGGCTGTTAAAATGCGATACTATCACCACTCCATAGATCATTTCCATATGCCTCAGTCTACACCCTTCCTGACACCTACTTGATGGCTTTATTTTCCCCTCGACCTCGCACAGAATCTGGAGAGCTGGCAGCCTCCACCCCAGGCTTATTCCTCTTCCCCTGCAAACAGACAAGACAGAGACAGAGAGTGATGGGGAGACAGATCTTAGAGCCATGTCTTGATAGCTGTTTACAAAAGCATTTTTGCAAGTGAAGTGCTCATTATAGGGGCTTTCGAAGGTTACAAATGTGTTGTAAAATATGATAAATGAGGGAAGAGCAGGGAATTGGTTTGATGCCAGGACTACAACCTGCTTCTGAGGATCAAAACGTTGTGAGGGACCACTTAACTACAATGAGATGCAAAATCACGCATTCACATGCAAAGGAAATGTGCATTCTTACTGCACAATGCACTGAGTAACCTCTACGCCAAACATACAGTCAATCAGGAACATTAAGATATAGTGATACAAATCTACACAGAACTTATTTATATTTTATCAATTCAAACTTGCAATAGAGTATACTAAAAAACTGAATTTTACATCAATAAAAAATATAGAGAAAACATCAAATAAACACTTAACACATGGACACAATACAAACATTTATTCAACAGAACATTCAGACACATTGTTGTCATAACACTATATTACATTCATTTGGCAAAATAATTGAGTTCACTATTCTCTAAGATTAGGAGCAATTTGAGACTCAGAGTTTTGCTCACGGCCATTTCAGCATGTTGAGCTCAGGAATTACCAACCTAACACCCAGCCGTGCAAATAATGGCTGCCCTGCTCTACCCTATGAGAAAGATTTCCAATGATGATACATTTCTACTGTAATAATTTATATGGCTTACTTTACATACTTTCTGCACATTTTACCACTTAATGGATAGTGTTTTCAGCAGAACAATCTACCATACATACAGTTATTGACCCCTACATTTTATTGAACTCTATATTCATTAAATTCTTGAGGGTGATAACACTGCTCTTTTCAGCTGAGTCACACAGACCCTCTACTCTTACATGTTTTTTTTTTCATCGTAACCTCACAACAAGGACATGGCAAGCATGTGTGCCATGAAATAATAAACAGACTAAACCTCTTCTCACTCCGATGTTAAACAAAATTGGAGTTTTATCCATATTCATGAAAACAACATGTTGGACTTGAGCCTATATTGAGATGCAGCTACATAGCCATCTGTTGCTGCACATGATTATCTACCTCATTAACTTGTCTGAGCTTTAATTACATACTGTATGTTATATTTTAACAAAATTACAAATTACTTTCCACTTCAGACATCTATAATAAATATCACATCATACCTCACTCACGGAGCTTTATCAGTACACACTGTGTTTGAACAACAAATGTAAGCAGGTAAGATTTTTCTTCTGTTCAGCGTTTTTTTCCTCTATCATCACATGAAATTAAACTGAAATTAGATCTTGGCAGCTTAACTCTCGCAGAAGAGTTGTGCACAATTGGTTACTGAGAGAAAAATACACTGGGAGGAAATGTGTATACATAATTATCCAAACAAGAAAACCATACTGTTCGTGATGATTTGGTGCCTTTACTCTTAACTCTCTTCTACTGATTATAAATGTGATGTAGTGATTTCAGCAGCACACTGCAACCACTGATAACACCTTAAAAGGACAAGTTCACAATTTTTAAACACTAAAACAATAATCAGGTCCTTAAATGAACACTAACACATGTTTTCTTGCTGTATTCATTCCTCTTGTTTATACTGGCCATTAAGTGATCCCTTCATAATATACTTCCCTCCAAATGTGCTTAAAATGTAAGTGATGGAGGACAAAATCTACACTCCTCCTTCTGTGCAAAAATACTGGTAGTAGTACTATAGTGGCAGTAGCAGTATTAGTAGTAGTAGTAAAGTGAAGCTAACATAAGGCTTCAGTCATCCAAATTAGTCAAATCATTTCAATATCTTTCGAAGTTACCTTCTTTTTAGTGCCAAATTTCCTCTTTTTGTTACTACAGTACATTTCCACCACAGCTGAACAGGAAAACACTGCCCAGAGACGCAAAATGTAATTTTTCTACTAAAAAGACTGTAACTGTGGTACATATCGACTTTATTTCACTAACTCAGATGGTTGAAGCCTCATATAATATTTAAATAAACTTTTTAATATATTTTTGCTAAAATCGAGGGTTGTAGATTTTGTCCCCCCATCACTTACATTTCAATTTGGAGGTAATTTTCCAAAATGAACAGGAATATATGAACAGGAGGAATTATGATTACAGAGAAAAACCTGTTTCAATCTTCTTCCAGGTACCTGCCTGTTGTGTCAAGTACAGACTTCATAAAACTGTGAACTCATCCTTTAAGGAAAGAGAACAGTAGAAGGTGGTGACGCTAAATTAAACAATGCAATTTGCCATTAAATGTTTATGTGAAATTAAATGTCACAAGCAGAATAAAAAACGTGGTTACATGTGATTTATGTTCTGCTATCAGCTTTTGATGGGGTTTACAAGTAGGCTCCAATTCCATAATGGAGTCCCAAAACAGTGTGAAACAGCCTGTTACTACTCATGCTTTTCTTTCAGTTTAGGGGATTTAACTCATGCATTTATTACACAAGCTAGTGTGCAGCCACATCATCCATGATACAGTATATCTGTTTCATGTTCAAAGCTACCGGCAAATTAGACTTTCCAATTCACCTGATCCTGACTGCCCATCCTGTTGTAAGTGACAGTGTCATCAGAGAAAAAGTCTATTACTAATTTCTATAGCTTTCTTATTACATTTTTTTGTGGCTGTTGTTGTTGTAGAGAGATTTGTTGCTTGATTCTGAACTGGATGATGAATGGTGTACTTACACTCAGTGGATTTCAAGCAGCCTGGAGGCTTTCAGACAGCACAGCACTGGCTGTTTATCTGAATACAGTTTTCAGTGTCCTGCAGACAGGTGGGCTCTTTATGTATTTCACTGTACCTATCTCTGATGCATCCACAGAATACTCTATTATTTATCATGTCCCATCTCATATGTCCAGCTCGACACAAATATTTTCAATAGAGAGTGAAGCTTGGGGTCTGACCTGTCTGCGCATACATTCTGCCACTACACTGAAAACACATTGTAAGGCACATACACACAGGACAGAATAATATTAGATTCAGGAAAGGATAGATTTCTAGCAGTGGAGAATATGCTATCAAGTGCAGCTCATCTATCATTAAATAGAATCATGAAATCTTCAGGAGGCTGGAGGAGGGTGGAGAAGGTACAATGTTGAAAGAGTGTGGGAGGATGTGAGAAACAGAAGCAAAGATCGAGAGGACAGGATGAAACAGGAGCAACTGAGTGCGACAATGAGTAGAGAGCTAGATGAGAAACACAATGGGACAAGATAGAGGAGGATTGAAACAGAATCCAGAATAATAGTTGTTTGTTTTCTTCAGCAGATGAAGGTAAGAATGCCACATGAGATAAATTGCGGATATGAAAGGGACAGATGGGATTCCCTACTCTGTGCAGTTTGGCCCTACTTCCCTGTGGAACGTCTTCCTAAGTCCTACTGTTGTCATGTTTGTCACACACCTGGATGCTCAGCATCTCCATGACTCACTGCATGTCTATATGCTTCTGTGATTGTTTCTGCCTCTGACTTTCTCTTCCCTTCACTCCTCCTCCTCCTCCGCTCCTCCCCTTCACTCCCATAAAACAACCAATGGCATGAGACCAGTTCCAGACATCTTCATCTCTCCTGGAGCAAAGCTTCTGTCTGAATCTCTACGATTTTCTTTCATTTTTTTGTTCATTAGGATAATTTGTGAACTAGAGTATCGAACAAACCACTTAACTGAAGTGCGTTTGAATGGTGATGCAATTTCTTAGATTAAGAAAAAGATTTTTCACTGATTACGAATCTTTGAACTGAACAAAACTGAAACCAATTATTTAAATCAGTAATTTGTTGAACCTGAAAAGACTGAAATCCATGTAGAAAACATGGTTGCAATAAGACATTGATGTTCGCTTCATTTATTGTTTTTAGGAACGTTAGAGTCTCTCCATCACTCCGCTCAGATCTGATGTTTTCATCTTGTCACTGAAGCAGAAGCCTGAGAGCTCTTTAACACTTCATGTGTGCAATGATTTATTGTTATGTCTGTTTCCTTTGGACTATTGCATTTTGTTTTTATCAATACATCAACTTTTCTACAGTACCTCAGCCAAACATAAAAATGTTGTGATACTGTCATAATGATATTTCAACTTTTTATATTTCCACTCTGCATAAAAACAGGTGGATGGAAATGCGCTCATTAACTAGGAATGAAACAATCTGGCAACTGCTTTAATTAATGATCAACTGTTTGATTTACTTTTCAAAGTGCTTTCGAAAACATTTACTGGTTCCAGCATCTCAAATGTAGCAATTTGCTGCTTTTCATTGTCTTATATTATTGTAAACCTTTGTATTATGGGCTGTTTGTTGTTCAAAATGAACCTTAATGTCCCCTTGGGCTATGGGATATTGTGATGTAAACTTTTCATAATTTCCTGGCCTTTTATAATCAAAAACCATTAACTGATGAATCAAGAAAATAATCCCCAGATTAATTGATTATGAAAATAAGTAGTTACAGCTCCGTTGCTGACCTTTTCATATTCTCACATTGGGGAAAACAACATCTATTTTTCACCCCCAGGTGTTTAACCTTTAAAAGTGTGAAATGCAAAACAAGAAGGTAAGATCAAAAAAGAGACAAAAACTATAAAGAAGAAACTACGGTGGCAGCAAGGACGACGAGAGGAGAGAGGCATGATCCTGAGAAAAAGAAAACAGTGACATTCTGACAAGGACGTAGAGATAAAGTGACAAAAGGACGAACCATTTTAGTATAAAAGGAGAAGGAGGGTGACACAAAAACAAAGACGGATACATAGATAACATGAGGGGAAACAAAGATAAGCGCTGGGTTCGTTCGTCAGGTTCAGTGGGTTTTGTTACTCCACAGCAATGATAGCAATGCTAATTAGAATTTTAAGAACCACTTATGATACTTTATAAATCTTTATAAGAGACTGTAACTGTCACCCTGGAAGATTATGACATTTTGTTTAGCTGACGGCCCAGTTAAATCTCAGCTGGTGTATGTTTTATCAACTGGTGTGTTACAGCGACCACTCAAACACAGAGACAGATGAAGACGTGAATACAGGACAAAAATTAGTCAGTGATTGGAGGAAAGCAGTGCAGAGTGAAGGAAATGCCAGCAGATCAAAAATGTATAGGAGGATTTACAGTTACTCCAGCAGCAGCCAATGGCTCAGAGTGATGCTCATTAGCATATGAATCATTAGCATGGCGCTAGAGGCTGGAGGCAAGCAGCCATGATGCACAAAGCTCAGGGTGCACAAAGCCATGTTTACAGAGTGCACTAAGGTTTCTGATCATATTTGCTGTCATGGCCAAACATACAGCCTGTCTCCAGCTCTACAGCAACAGCATAAAGCAAGCAGTCATTATACATTCAATTCAAGGATGCAGAATCATTGAAAGAAAACATGACTGCCCACACAACTGCAGTCCATTTTCAATCTTCTCCATGGTATTAATAGTATGATTACTACTTTAAAATCCTTAAAATGGAATCTAAACTGTCCACATCATTAGTCAGACAGTCTAAGAATATGAAAAAGTTTAACTGCTGGACACAAGATGTCTCCAACTTCACTGTCCATTCTCAGTGTTTGTGCACTGGAGGCTTCAAGTTTTCACATCACACTTGTGTCAGGATTAGCCTCCAAATGAGCTGTGATGTAACCTGATGTGCCAGATGGTTTGTTTACACAGAAAAAAATCTGATATGTCATCCCTGATTGGATGAGCCATCTGTCTATCACTGTGTCACTGTCTTACCTTGTGAGACAGCTGGATTCATGAGGCTGACTGGTATGGACCAACCAATCAGACACAAGTGCATAATTTGAAGCCTGACAAGATGGATTCTCACATGATCTTGTGAACTTGCAAATCCAGCTGTCTCTCAAGGTAAGTTGTGATGACACAACCCTTTACAATCTGATTTTCAATGAGCACAAAGAAACCTTCACTTTCAGCAGATCAATGAGAAAACAGCCTCCCAGTGTCAAACTCTGTACATACATCATTCTGCACAGGGAAGCTCAAACATTGAACTGTGGGAACAAGAAAAACATATTTTTAAGTGGAAAGTTTAAAGTTGCTTGATGAACTGTCTCAGTGGCACTGTTGGTCAGTGAGTGCAGTCACTTTGACAAATTTCTCTGAAACATTTTTTTTTAAAGTCCATTTTGAAATACGCTTGTAGAAATGTGATAAAGAAGCACTGTCACTTACCAGTTTACGCTGACACCAGGTGCAGACGCCACATAGAGCTACCAGCCAAACGGCACATATTATGAATGCAACAGACACCAGGAATACACTGAGAGACACTGAGCCTGAAGGAGAGAGACAAAGACAAAGAGACAGAAAGACACACAGAGAGGAGGGTATTAGTGCATTTAATGAGACACTTGTCCTGCTGAGGTTCCCAAGGTTTAAAATTGATCAATGAAACCCCCTCATATTCATGCTGGGAGTAACACATGAAGTAAAAAGAAAACTCCAAATTTTAGGGGAGAGCAACATCCTATGATGTTCCTTCCTTCCTTTTACATTCACCATTGTCATCTGGCATCTGTCATCAGTAAGACACAGGAAGAAATGTAACAGGAGTAAGCAGGAAAATGGCTTCGTGCTCATGATCCCTGCATGCATCAAAAGAATATGCGCATGTGTCAGGAGGAGATAATATCACAGGGCCAGAAACCATGCAATTACCAGCTTCTGATTTCTCTCCTCAATCTTGTAAATCCTTTAGCAACTTTCCCCCCCATCTTGACAGATGAAAACTTCTTCCAGAGCCTTCTCTCTATTTCTTTCAATTACTGCCTCTCAACGATGCCATTCATTCAGTTGTCTGCCACCATGTCTGCCAAGTAATTCAAAATGCCATGGCACGTTGGAGAAACAATGTCAGCAAACAATAAGTTAATAAATGCAACATCCCTTTTTCTCTGCAGTACAGTTGATCTTTTTTTCTGAGCCTCTGTACCTGCAAAATTTGCCACAGTGCTGAATCTCTACTTCATTCCTCCATTTCTCTTCTCATCCCTGCCTGTGTGCCTCCAACATTTATACATTTGTTGAGCCCAATAAATAGAGGAATTGGATTAGCTGAGTCTAATCATCCTTATCCACGCTCTTCCTTCACATTTTTTTCAATCTCCCTTCTTCCTTTCCTTCAGACATATCATATACCTTTTAAAACAAGTTCTATACACAGTTATTATCTGGTAATGTTGTTTTTCCAGCCACTGTCCAGTTATATAAATCAACAAAAATCACACCACTCATCCTCACCTAGCTGTTAAAACATCACAAATGTGGCAGTTATTCACTTTAGATGCTGGTTTCTTATGTCTATTATTATCTGATATTATTGCGTTGGGTTACATCAAAATGGTGGGTGCCCTATCTGTTTCTGTCCTCACTTTTCTTATTATCTCACTCTACTGTCAACTTTGTAATAAAGGCATAAAAGGCCCCAAAATACTTTAAACAGAATTATCAGTGCTAACTGTTGATTTTGTTAACTCTTAAAACACAAAAGAAGTACAAAAGAGACAGAGCAAAAAAAAAAAAAAAAAACTAAGTTTATTTATATAACATCTTTTCACAGACACCAGTCACAAAATACTTGACAGGCAGGCGCACACACACACACGCAAAAAAACCCCAATAAATAAATAAATCAAGGAAAACAATAGATAAAAACACGGGGGAAGAACAGGCATAAAACACAAGTTAAGATAAAACAATACCAAATGCCTGTGTGAACAGATGGAAGTTTTAACTGCTCTTTAAAAGATTCCAGACATCAGACTTTTAGGGAGACAACTCCAAAACATGTCCAACGGACCTACCCAGGGTGTAGACCAGAGGCCTGTACTATGAAGCTGGATTTTCTCTTATCGAGGTAACTTCAGGGTTAAACCTGGGTTTTCCGTCCTACGACGCTAGTTCACTTCTTACCGGGGTAAATCACCATGGAAACTTCTGCTGAATGGCTAACCTGCTCCGGTGCAGTATCGTGAAAAGGAGCGCTTAGGAGAGAAAGATTTTTTAGGGATAGATGCAATCCTTTTGATGTCCCCGATGACATCCTATTCCAAAGGTACAGATTTTCAAGCAACATTGAGTTAGTTTAATATTCAACATTCATTTGACGATTTGAAGTATAAACCTATTATGTGCTTCAACCATTTGAGTGAATGATGTCTAACCAACTATAATATACAGACTAATATCCCTCATGTGCCTCAAGGCTTATTTTTCAAATATATTTTTTCATAATTTTTTTTTTACAATTACAATAAATAAATAACCTTACCACTCAATAAGAACATCTTGAGAGTAATCGCTGCAAAAGTGCAGAAAAGTAGAATTTTTAATTGACCAATGTCGCTACGAAAGGAAGGGCACAGAGGAAGCGCTCTGCCCGAAATGTCTGTGCCGTAATAAAGTGAAATAGAGTGATCAGAGTGCTGTCCGTTTATATTGTCCGATGAATTAATATTGTATAATCTCAAGAATTTACGCATTAACAGAGTCGGCAATTTTCTGCCAGCATTCCTTCCTGGCTTTTGCTGCATCAACAGTGTTGCTTTTGACCTGGATGATGTGTTTGAATTCTTCATATTTTTGAAGAATAATTGTCTGCTCCTCCATGGTAAAGTAGGCTGCTCTCCATGTTTGTGATTGGTCAGACACTGCAAACACCACCCCTTTATGTGAGCATGCAGTGATCAAGATTGAAAAACCCTGGGTTCAATTACTGAGTTGATAACCAGTTTTGTGGTACCGCTTATCAGGATTGCGTATGTCTGGGTAAGTCAACCCAGGTAAGGGAGAGATATCCCGGGTATGTTAATCCAGCTTCCTAGTACAGGCCTCTGGTGTGGGGTGCAGAAGATATAATGTGCAACCTGGTAAAGATAAAAGAGAGCCTTTTGTCTACAGTTAATCAGAAAGCTGTCAATGTCCTCCATAAAGTCAACAATCTTTTTCTTTGCTTTATGGAGTAGTACATAGTCCTCACGGGACATAGCTGGCATAGATGAGTCGGTTAGCTTAGCCATCAGGATAAAAACGAGCCTGCCAAAGCAAGAAGCCGGAACAGTAGGCAAAGTGTAATGCAGCTGAGTTTCTTCCCACACTGCTCACAGGGATGTGGTTTCTTTTAGACAGATGGTGTTCTGCGGTAAATTTCTCCTGCATTGTCACTGCTATGTACAGTTCTTGAAAACATTTTAAAATCTACATCCCATTACTAAAATCCTTTATCCAGTTAATATGTTGAATATCCAAAAATGGTATAGCAAAAATGTAGGCCAAAACTGGATAAAAAGTTAATTTCTGACAGGGCATCTGGCAGGCAAAACGCAAATGCTGACACATGCATATCTCTTCACAAGTCATACCAGCCAAAAACATGGCTATTTCCAGAAAAGTTTGAAATGCACTGCTTGAGGCACAGGACGTTCAAAAGATATCATTAGAGAGAAGCCTGGAGAGTGACTTCTCATTGCTCTTTTCGGTTCTTTCACACATTACACCACCATTAACTGATGTCCGCCCAGAGGCTCATCCAGTTTACATTGTATCCTCACGATTAGCAGTTTGAGTTCCCCCAATCATTAGTGTCAGCTTCTGTTTAACCACAGAGTCTATGGGCCAGTTTGATAATCTCATTTTGGACCGCGGTGCAGAATATGTTGGCAATAAAGATCACAGCGTAGAACTTTTTCCTCCTCCTTTCCTTTCAGTCTGGCAGCAGAGGCTTGGTTGTAGTATCAGCGCATTGTCAATGCTTAACAGATAAGTGGTTTAAATCATAGCCGTGATTCCTTGCCAGTTCCGAGCAACACATACGGAGAAAAACAGAGAGCTAGTTGAAACAGCTAAAACGAGATGAAATGCTATCCAGCTGGAAGAGAACACAACCAGCTAAGAAAGCAGAATGAGTCCTTTCAGGTCTTTTTGAACTGCCAGACCTCAGTGTGTGGACATACAACTCTGGCAGTTTTTCATTTGGTGGTTTATCAGCGAAGAACATCATGATTTCAGACACTAGTCCACTAGAAAAGTTCATTTTTCTACAACCATGACATTGTCGACTGTCTTCTGTTGTCTGTACAAAACCAAAATGACACAATGAGTCCTGTCAGCACATAGTTTAAGGGTGTGCTTTAAAGAGATACGGCAGTTTCTGTAGCTGCTCAAACCGTATTTTCTAACTGAATTGGGCAATACATGTGTCATTTCAAATGGAGCAGGTCCAGGATTATTAAAATCACCAGTAACCACAGGTGTAGCCAAATCATCTACTGAGAATCAGCTGCCCAACTGTGCTTGCCAATTTGGCTGATTTTTTGTTTTTTTGGAACTGTTCAACCGAGACAAATGATTTTGGAAACATTTAGTTTGAACTTAATTTTATGCCTTAAGTGTTTCTTTGGATAACTAGACACATTTAGACCTGCTATTAATATTTATGTGTAAATGTGATTGGATCATCCGGACTGAAAATGGTCTGGCTCACATTGTAATAAGATATCATCTAGATGTATTTGTGACAAAAATCCTGCAACATTGCTCACTGTGTTTGTCGACATGTGTGCCAGCTCCGCCTACCTAATTTTTCATTGAGATCTGATCATTATTTGAACAGACTTGAAATAACAAGAACACTTATAAATAGCATTTTTAAGTGCAAAGATCTAATGTCATTATCTTCAGATACAGACTGCATCTTAATAAAGGTGGAAATGGAGTCCCAGTTAAACAACTTCAACAGAAAACATTATCAGTCTCCATTAATCAATTTATGTGGTTTTAGCTGCGTTATGGCTGTTTACTCGTCCTCAGTGCAATCCCAGCCAACCTATGACCTAATATAAAACCACTTTGCATTACATTGCAGAACCACACATATCATTGTGTGTAGCTGACATTTCAGAGATGTACATTCTGTTCTCCTTTGTGTCTCTGCATATGAGCTCTGATTACCAAGCGTTACAGCTTTTTCTGATCACGTCTCAATAGGACTACAGTTAAGCACCTTGGACAGCGTCAATTTCCTTCAACAATTTTTATTGATTTTTCTGCTAGTTCCATGTATTCATTTGCAGCATATATTGAAAATCACTCTAATACTGGTATCTTATTCCTCATTTAATGGTATTTGTAAGCTCTTATAATACTCCAGAAAAGGGGTCCAAATCTCCCTAAGGTTATAATTATTGTTAATGGGAGAGAGTACAGATGTTGTCTGCAATTTAAATGTCTTCTAAATTGTGTCCAAATCCTGATTGAGTGATGGACCACAGGGTTAGAGTAAAATTAGTTTTGGGGAGGGGGCATTGCGGCACATAATACAGAACTTAGGTTAAGCGGACTACAGGCTATTTCCATTTGCACCCAGGCCTCACATTTACCAGCTTGGTCTCTTTCCATCCAATGTAGCATAGTTTTTATATTGCATGCCCAATAGTAATAAGTAAAATTAGGTAGGGCCAGGCCAGCAAGCTTTTTAGGCCTTTGAAGGGCACTTCTTTTAATTCTATGTGGTTTATCGTTCCAGATAAATGATAATATGCTACTGTGCAATAAGTTAAAAAAATCAATAAGTTGATCAAAATTGGAATGTTTTGAAAAAGGTAAGCATAATCATTTTGATAAATAAAATGGCAAAGTTCTTAGTGAAAAGGGAGAAGAAAGCAGGTGTGATCTCAACTCCAAGGTATTTAAAGCCTTTTCTGACAATTCTGAATGGGAAATGTGACGCAGGGATTAGAGTGGCTAGTCTGGTTAAGAGGAAACTTTTTTCAAAATTGATTTTGTATACTGAAAGTTTCCCAAAATGAATCAGTTGAGAATGTTAGGAACAGATTTTAATGGGTTTGAGACATACAAAATAATGTCATCAGCATATAGGGACAATTTGTGTGTAAAGCCCCCTCATTCTATGCCCAGGAAGTCATTAGATTGCATGAGAGCGATGGCTAGAGGCTTGATGGCAATAGTGAAAAGTAAAGGGGATAAATTGCAGCCCTGCCGTGTGCCTCTGCCAAGGGAGAAATATTCGGATTGCCGTCCATTAGTAATTTCTGAGGCTAGAGGGTGAGAATAGAGGAGTTTTATCCAAGAGATGAAAGAATCCTCAAATCCACATTTTTTTCAAGTTAAAAATAAATACAACTTTGCGTTGTTTCAGGTTTTGCTTTGTCCATCTTTTCTTTTCTTCACCTCACACATTCTTACCTTAGTCACCTTATCTTATTCTTTTAATCTTTAGTTAGTTTTTGAAATCTTGTAACTTTCTCCAGTAAACACATCATTAAGTTTTGCATTCAACCTGTTTTTGACATTTTGAGGATTTTGACGTGTGGCCAATGCTGATATCTCTCCATAAAGTTATTAAACAATGAACTAGATAAATTGGACTTTTCCCTCCATCTGTCAGCAACCTGCGAGAGCTTTTGGGCAGATAAACGTCTGTCAATCCTATGACTCATCATAATCGAGAGGGACAAAGTCTGCTCTCAGACAACCACCGGAGCCAGGCAGTCTGACAGAAGGCCAGCCGACCCGGATCATCCTCACAGCACTCCGCCCGGACCTGCAACGCTCTCTGAGATCTTCCACTTGGTGTGCGTACGCGTGGTTCTGAAGGATGGACAGAGGCCCTCCATGGATGAAAGTAGGATCCAAATACTGCTTTAATCAAGGGATGATGTCAGATCAAGTAATTCAAATTTTCTTTAAAAGTAAAACTCTGTAAAACTTACAAGTTTTCTTAGTTTCCACATAATTACATATCCTTCATTTAAATTCATCATTCACCATCATCTTTCATTCATGTCGCTATATCGAGTAACAATCTGTTGAATTCATATTGCATTGTATCATTACATTTATTTATACATAATTTATTAGTGTGTAGTTAATAAAATCCATATAACTCAATCAAGGGTGTATGTCCATTCTTTGAAGTGATACAGGGGATCTATTGAACCATAGAGCCATGAACTGATTCAGAAATGTATTGATTTATTAAATATTATGATTTATTGGTTAATCAAACAACCAATTAAATATTTCTGGAAAGTTTCCAGTGGTGCCCCTGATTATGAGAGCTTTTTAATAATTTCTTTTATATCTTATAATATCCATAATTTGCTATACTGAAATCCTTTTTTTTTTTTTTTTTTTGTTATTCTGCTCTCTCTTTACCATGATGTTTGGATACAAAACCCACATTGCCCCAGCTGCTGCACAATCTGTGAAATTTGAGAACAAGGTCTTTGCCAAGGGGATGAGCTCAGATTCTCCACAATTCACTACCTGCTAACAAACTATTCTGCAAAAATGATCTACTGAGCATCTTTTGCAGAAACTGGTCTCATTAATATGTACTAATCATCTCTGAGAAGTAACATACTGGGAAAAAAGGATCAGTGGTAATAAGGTACATTTCTGACCTATAGTTATTTTGTGCAGCTATGGTTGCTACAGTATGTTAATAATAGAATGACTCATTACATTGTATCAGTTCCTCAAAACAGCTTTGACACTGAGGTGTAATCATTGGAAAAATTGACTCAAAGACAAACCCTGTGTGGAAAAAAAACAGAAGAAAATTCAATAATAATAAATGACCTGCTGGTTTTAAAATACATTTTGTTTTACAGACTGATTTTAAAGTAAAACTACTATTGTTAGGTTTTCAATGCATGTTGCACAACAATATTATTAGATTTTTCTTACTTACTGGTTAGAAACCCATCTTAAATCAGCAGTCCATACCAGCTAATTTGCCATTATAAAATATTCTTTAAAATAAGGGACTGATAGTAAAGGCCCACATCAAAGGATACAGCACATGGACAAACATTTTTCAGTGCAAACAATTCATGACAGGGTGAAGAGTTCAGTGAACCAAGAGGACCTCTGTGTTGAGCAACAGCTCCTCCACTTTGAGAGCAGACAGCTGAGGTGGTTCAGCCACCTGGGAAAGGATGTAGTGGCCACAAGTGACTTGATGGACACTGCCGGTCAGAGCACAGGTCATGGATATCTCCCAATCTGAGTGCTAGTTAGCAACACTTCCAACACAAGGTCCACTTACTAGCTTTTGATCAGCAATCTTTCAAACGTATAAGTCAGTGGCTGTTATGATTTCACCGTCAGGACTTGTAGGAAGTCTTGTGTGTGTGCTGGCTTAAGCTTGATTTATACTTCTGCGCCACGTCGACGGCGTAGCTACGTGAAGCCCTAGCCCCAGTTTTTTGGGAATAACTGGGAAAATTGGAATTTCAATACCAAAAGTCATAGCACCTCTTTCCCTATCGAGCCACATAATAACACGTTTTGATGTATATATTGTCAGGGTTTTCTCAAAGCTGCGGGAGGAGTTACGCGCCGAAATTTGTCCGAAGAATAATAAGTATGGAGAAGATTAAGTGATGCCTCGGAGCTGCGCACCCGGTAACATAAGGTAACATAATAACTCAGCGCAAAGGTGCAATTTGTCTTGTTTTCAACCAAGCTAATCTTTAAACCCTATACATGTACATTCATTATGCTGATGCAATGTCAGGTCATGGATGGTTCAATAAATGTGGATTACCTCCAAATAAAGTGCCTACTGTGCTGTGTTTGGTGTCATACTGGGTACCTCCCATGGCTCCAAGTGTAAACATGTGACTCTTGCAGTAACAATGCTTTCACTCAAACTCTCCTTCGCACACTCATGTTATGTATTTTGGAGTTGCTACAATAGATACATAGCCTGAGATCATATAGTTAATAGCCACTAAATGTAATGCAGAGATTGTTTGATATGTAATTATATGCAATGGTATAGTAGACTCTCTTAACATTCTCCATTTTCTCTAATTAATTGTTATTCTGGTCTCCCATCTTCCTAGTTGCAGTCTCTCTGTCAACACGCCATTATTTTCACTCATGTGGTAATTATATGATTTATGACAAAAATGAACTGCTCATCTGAAAAATATTCTTCACAAAAACTGCCTTTGTCTCGCTCTCCACATGCAGCCTCTTCTCTCACCTCCAGTGTCACGCCCATTGTTCAAATTTTTGCAGAAATTCACATCACGTGATTGATAACACTCAAGCATCATTGAGAGTGTAGCGTGACAGGAATGGAGAGCAAATGATAAAACTGAGACAGGCACTGGATTTTTCCCTTCAGAGCAGTATGGGCTTCTGAGTACCAGCAAAAATAGATTGTTCCCTGTCTTTGCAAGAAATGCCAATGGCAGTGAAAACATTTATGTTTTGACATTAATAGTTTACTCCACTCCAGTTTGATGATATTATAAGAATTTTCCTTTTAACTCTGCGGGGGCCTGAAACAAGCCAAAATCCTCTGCGAAATATCCTCTGCTTTTAATAAGTCAGTTTGTTTGCTTACTGACAGCAATGCCTATAATGTATATGAACCTTTGAATTTCCTGTGTTACCCTTCATTAAAGCACCTGTGACTGCTTGTGCCACTTTCGAAAATGTAGAAGCTAAACATTTTCAGCATGTTTGTTACTCACTGTTGTGTACATGTACAAAACTAATACAAAGTTGAACTCAAAAGAACAACTAAAATGCAACATACTAAAAGTATTTCCAAAGTACATCAATTATTTCTATGTTTATTCACAGTTGAAAACTATCACTGTATGTCCTCCACCTGAAATAATTACTGACATCTGTATTGCTACATTCTTTTAAAAAAAAAAAGAAATGGCTCCAACAGCACTATGAAAATTAAATGAAATGACTATAATGTAAAAGCAGCTGCACATAGGGATGGAAGGAGATAACTGGTATCCAACACTTTCCAGCAGCAGACAGCTATTTATATCAAAAACTGAATAAATCAAATAAACTAACTCTACAGTACCTAACTGTCAAGCACCAAACAAACCAGTTAGAAAAGCTAAACTAGTTGGTGAAGTAACTGAAACAGCAAGCAAGCAATTTCTTTCAGGATTTAGAAGACACTAAACTACAAGTGTGGGGATCATTTTTTATAGGACTTCATCAGCTGCTGGATGTATGGTACTGTTTGCTAACATTAGCTTCATAAGTGCACAGCTGTGTCTGAAGTCGAGAGAAGGGTCTGTCTGTAGTCTACATGAGATGTTTTTTAAAGAATTAAATTAAATTGTTCTTTGTGCCTTCATTGTTTTTGTTCCTCCTCTTTATGTTATCCTTGGTCGACACTTTGAACTGCATTAACCTGTGTGAAAAGTGCTATATAAATAAAGTTTTGATTGATTGACACTGCGAGTCTGCAGATAAACCTGGAAGCAGATGTCATTTTGATCATGTTATGTATTTTCTGAAAAAATATCGTCTCACAGCTATAAGACTTTTGGACTTTTATGAATGAATAATCTCTTTTTATTAGTGTCAGTGCTACAACGAGCCTGCCTCTGCCCAAAATTCAGAACATACACCCACTAACACCTCTAAAACTCACATTATTTAACATGATTATAAACATGGAAACAAAAAGTGTTTATATCATACAGCATTTTAGTTGAAGTAACAACAACACTTCTTAAGTGCTTTTATTCACTGTACGGTTGCCAGGCAACCAGCAGAGACCTTTTACTCTAAAAGTGCAAGTCTGACATTAAGTTGTGGTGGCAACAAATGGAAAAATTAATTTTGTACAACTCTGAATTCCCAAAGTTATGTTACTCTACTCTTTGATGCTACTAGGACTTGATGAGAGCAAAGGGGACACCAGTCTAGAAATGAATGCAAATATGTGTTGTCTATTCCATTCTACTGAGCTGCTTTATAGGACTATGTGTACAGTAGCTCTTATGTCTGTGCACTACCTCTGCTTACTTTTTGCTCTGGAGCATTTGGTCTCAAACTGGCCTACTTTTTAACTTTGGTGTGAACAAGATGAGCTGTTTCCTCCAGCTTCTATTCTTTATGCCATACTATGATAATTGACTCCTGACATCAGCTCCACATTTATAGACGTGAGAGCACCTTTCTCTCAATATGAAAGCAAAAAATTGTATTTCCAAAAATGTTAAATAATAACATTTTCTAATAAGTGTTTTTGTATTGTCTTATTCCCACATGTCAGCAATTAACTTGTTGAGTTTATGTTTGTATGTTGTTATGGTTGAAACTATGTAAATAAGAGCAAGTTGTAATAAACCATAACTATCCTTTAAGGTGAGTTTCTGGCAGGCTTATTTTCTCTCTGTCTCTCTCATAAACACTTCCCACACTGTCCTTCATAATTCAGTCCATGCTCTCCTCTCTTGTGGGCACCAGTATCTCTCCCTGTCAAATCTGCCCCTTCGTCTCTCTGCGTCTCCTCTCTTCCACCTGCTGTGCTTATCTGTTTGTGCTCTTTTCACTCAGCCCCTGGTGTTAGTGCCTGGTTCAACACAGAATCAGCACTATTAGTCACATGAGACCTCCGGAGGAGCATCTCTTGCCGTAGGTCTGTACAGCATGGAGAGGGCCACCACCACGGGAGGTGACCCTTAACTTGAACAACAGACGCTCTGGTGAGGAGTGGCGACCAGTGGGAGGAACATACGCATCCAATTATAGAGAAGCATGTTTTTGTTAGAAAGATGACTGATGTGTAAAAATAGCAGACTGCAGGATAAATCTTGAATTTCCAGCAAGTGTGTGTTTGTCTCACATGTAACCACATGACTGTTGAGTTCACTTTTGTTTCACCTTTTCATTAAAGTGCATGACTAGCGAGTGAGTTTGTATTTGTATAATTTAATTAAGCACATGGTTATCTTAGAAACTACTTTTACAATTAACTTTACTGTATAATGACATTTCACAATGCCCTATACAGCAACCCGGGTTATAAATTGACTCCTTTCCTGACAAACTAGATCCACTTGATGGCATTGATAGATTGTGTTTCAACATCACTGAACTCCCTCTGGACTTTTTGTTCCTTTCAAATCTTTGTCCTAAAATGTTTTTTTGCTTCTGTCCCCCAAAATACAACCTGAAGCACAACATTTTTACAGGTGATAGAGAAAAAAATCCACTTCTATGTAAATATTCAAAATAAACATTTTGGCAGCACTATATATTGAGGAGTGATTATCTGATGATTTTATGATCTACTCATCTGAGACCCATTTCTGCAGATTTTGTGGAAATGTTTTTTTCTAACCTAATTATGGAAGAACGAGGACATTTTCAGTGTACAATTTACATATGTAATAGGATTTGACACCTTTGTGTGCTATGTTGGTTAGCTCATAGAGAAAATACAAACTGGTGGCAGATTGCTGCTAGTCATGATACCTGCTGTACTGTGGCCAACTGTGGTCAGGAGCTGTGGTCAAGGCACATTGTTGGCCGTGTTTCTGTACCACATCAGCAGCTTGCTGACCTTTATCACATGCTGGAGGTCCCTCAACATGCAATAAGAAGCCTGCATTTCTTTGCCAAACCAGGTCACATGCAGCTCTATTTTTATTTTCCCTTTTTTAATGTTTTAGGCTTGTGAACCAGAACTGCACTGCAAACGTATTTACTCCTGAATGAAAAAGTGTTTTGTTTCCTTTTCTGTTTATAATGTTTATCTTGCAGAGAGAGAGAGAGAGAGAGAGAGAGAGAGATGCTCCCTCAGAATAGGATGAAAAAATTGAATGGATTTTATTTGAGCAGCTCAGACAATGGTGAGGCTGACATCTGCTAAATGGACAGGTGCTTCAGTTAAAGTGTGAAACTGAATTCTAAATATCAAGGACTTCAAGGTTATGCAGGTGAAACTAATTTTCTTTTAAAATTAGCTGTGGTTTTGTTGCTGTTAACTCTGGTCTGTTTGTTTTTATTTAGGCTGGTGCGAAAGTGGTCTTTCTAATTCTGGTGAGCATAAAACAATCAATAATGAGTTTTGGTCCATTTACTGTTAAATCTGGTGCAGTTTGTGGTGTGGAAAGAAAGTTGACCGTCCACAGCATTTTGTGAGAGTAGAAACATGATTTTAGAATCATTTTGAAAACTAAACTACTGTTAAATCTATCTGGAGATTGTGAACTGTCAGGAAATGATCTGTATCAGCAGTGTAGCCTCTGTATTTATTCAACATAATTAACCGTAGTAACCATGGAAACACATATGAAAGTCAAAATGTGAGTGCAGGGATTTTCAACAGTTCCTCATTAAAAAAATACTGAAATGTCTGCAATGTCTGCAACGTGTCCACAATATATTGCTTTTTCTTTCTGATCTTTATCTCTTTGTCGTTATTCATGACATTTGGAGTCCCAATATAGTATAATAATGGTCATCATCAGTAATTTCTTAGTGAGCTCTTTGCGACACCAGAGATTTTAAATAAAAAACGATTTTTAAAGATGACTTGTTGTCAAAGAATTCAGATTTCCCATGTTGGATGACAATCATAAAACTATCAAGGCAATGAGAAACATTTCAGTCAACAGTTCATAATTATCCCTATTGCTCAATAAGTCAGCAAGAGCACAAAATGGACCCAAATTAAAAGGCATTAATTAGTGATCTAGAAGCTGATCATGGTGAGTGTTTTAAATGTTGCCATCTGTTTAGGTTAAAGCAGGACGTTAAAATTGGAGGCAGGTTGTAAAATCTTACTGTGAATGTATAGTGGAAGCACAATTTATCTTATTGCAGTGTGACATTGCTTCCTGTTGAAAAAACACTGAACTATTTTACAAACGTTTGTGAATGAGACATGAGACAATCACACTGTTCACTGTAAGTCCAATTTTCCATTCCACCTGCTATTTGTTTTCCCTCTACGTTCAGGAAACCATGCATTCCCTTTTCACATCACTCTCTGACGCATGCATCTGACTTCATTACACTTGCTGCCAAACCATCACTGTGACTCTGTAACCCCGCAAATCATTCAACTGAAACGTCAAAAGCGTTTGCTCTGTTGCCTGCTTCATACCCAAGCCAAGCCCCACAGGGGATGGGCATCAACAACACTGGCGACTTTCCAGTCAAACAGTTAAACATGCAAGTCAATCAGGAGAGATCTATGACTGCTGCTGGGATCAAGCAAATAGTAAGACCATGGGCAAAGCAAACATAGGTTTTACTGTCGATTGCTAAGGTCACAATACACAGACGTTGATTTGTTTTGTTTCAGCACATGAGAAGGCACTGCAAACACACTGCTGTTTGTCTCAGAGGGCTATAATATCACAGACCCATGACAGACTCATAACCTAATACACTTGACTGGCAGGTGTGTTTATCCGGGCAAAACATCTTAACAGTCTGCAGGCAGAGCCATCACAGTGTGTTTCTGTGAGAGATGTGATCTGTTGTCCATAATGAGGAGGATCTAGAGGTTTAGTGTGTGCGACAAGGCAGGCTATGGGTGAATGAACGCAGCTGAAGAGTCATTATGACTCACACAGAGATGCTGAAGAGTTGGAGAGAAGGATGGGTTCTTATGAAGAGGTGAAAAATGCTCATGAAGTGGTAGAGAACTGCATGAAGAACAAAATGAAATGCCTGCTGTTTGAAACACAGAGCCAGAAGCAAATAAGCTTTAATGAACTTTCAGTCTCAACTTTTAAACCAACATGGATTAGATGTCCTTAAAATGCTAAGAAAAAATGTTGGCATATCTAAAAACTTTGTCTGCTGAGACAGAACATGTGATACAACTGAAAGCAGATCATCTGCTAAATGGACCTTATGGTGAGATTGTGTTTTCATACTGAGACTAAGATCAGAATGAGGTTTCAGCCTCAAGTCATACTCCTTTATCAAATAATATAATATAATTAACATCCAGTATTGCATGACATTGAATTCAGAATCCTATATTATAGCAATTTCTGCAATATTATTTATTTAAATGTACCCCTTAAACTCCCTTAATGCATGGCTGTGTGTATCTATAGTTAATTTTGCTCTCTAATTGTGTTATAGTGGACCTACAGTAAATCCAAGAAGTTAGGAGTACAACATTTAAACCTCTCTGTTTTTGTATGTGTAAACATTTTAATTTAACCAACATTTCCCTTCAGTGTATATATTACAATATGTTATGTGATAAATGTTGGTGAATTAATATTTCTTTTGATAAATCATGTACAGCCAGTATCTGGAATATGAACAGTTCTTCCCTAAAGCAAAAAAAGAAAAAAGAAAAAAAAAGAAGAAATTACATAACCAATCCTCTAATCTGTGATATCATGCAAATGTAGAGCTAGAATCAGCTGCATTTACTGTAAACAAGATTGATTCAGAAGATGTGAATAATAACCAGTATCTCCACAGTTGTTAGTCATAAAATGCACCCTGATCCCTTGAAAATAATCCTGGATGCATTTCCTTTCATTTCTAAAAATTAATTCTCTATGCAGTGTGACATCAACAAATAGCATACGTTAAAACCCTAGTGTTGCATTTTTCTGTCACATTATGTTTTTATCACCTTTTTATAGACCATGTAAATCTATTTTCATGCCTATTTTGTAACCAAAATTAATGGAATGTAACATTCCTTTGTTTTCACACATAATCTACATAAATATGTTTTTATGCTCCTCTTTGTTAAATATGAACTTGTGGCACACCGGCTGAGTCCAGCCAATCATACATTTTGCTGTAGTGCTCCTTGACTGTGTTGTTTGTTCATCCTGGCCGGCTCCACTGCAGTAGCTGTGTGAGTACAATTCCCTGTTGCACTATTGCCTGATAGAGACGCTGCCTTCATCTCTTCCAATCCTGAAAATGCAGACTGGAAACTGGAAACTTGCGACCTACTTGGCCTGCCTGAGTATGAGCTCAGGGAAGCAGGGGTATTTTCCAGTTCTATTGTTTCTGCATCATCTCTGACTCCGGCAGTGGCCATGGTGTCTTGAAAAGTAATGCAGCTGCAGGCTACCGATAAACTAGACTGTCTGTGAAATGTTGTTTTTTTGGCTGTTTTTTTGGCTTCAGATGTGCACTGGACGCACTCAAACAGGCAGGGGTGAAAAGAAACATTGATTTTAATTTTGGAGGTAGAAGTCAAACACTCATTTCAACTGATTTCCATTTTTAAAATCAAAATCATGACACCCCTATTTTACAGTAATATGATGTTGAATGTCTATGTTAAACATGGTCTAGGGCCAAAACTTAAGCTTAAGGTATGTAAAAATGCTCATTGAAAGTCATAAACCAGGGCCTCCACCTGCTCTGAACTAGTTAACAAGTTAACTCAACTTTCTCCTCATGATGATGTCAAGATTGTGCATGTCTACAAATGTCTGTCTGTTGGTAGAGTTTGCTGCTAAGGTTGTTCCACAGGTTATTCACATTGTCCACATATATATTTTGGATCAGATTCAGTCTCAAACATGTACTGATGTATTTTCAATGTTTCAATTTTGAGGAAGAAACCACAAAAAGAGGTAAAATCATACTATCACATAGCCCCTTTACATAGCCTCCTGAACCACTATGAGTCTGCCGAGACGCAGCTTCTGGGCGCTAACCAAGGTTTAAGTTTCAGATGGAGGCTGGACTGAGGGGCTGCATAAAGGGCCAGTATAAGATAAATGTTTTTTGTTTAAATGTTTATTTATATTCAATTTATTTTATATATTTATTACTGGTCTTGTGAGCACCTGAAGAGCCCAAATTGTCATTGTCAACATTAATGATGGAAGTTACACCATCGGCTAAAGAAATTGCATTTAGTTAGTTACCCATGCCAGGTAACATAAAATATTTTTTTCTGTACACAGGTCCCGGGGAACTTCTTATTGTTAATGCCAGTGTGAAACAACCCCAGTAAGATTCCCATGTCAAGCACAAAGGAAGCACAGCATGCTTTTACTGTGCATAGCCAATAAATCTCAAAGCTCTAACTGACAAAATTCAATCTTTGACTTGCTCTGGGTAGTATGTGTTTGGAGCAGAAGTTTTTTTTTCATACATTTCCTTGACACTAAAGAGCTAGAATGAGATTAATAACACACATTAGTTTTAAATCACCTCCTGTTATCCTTCTTCTTTCTCCAATTCACACTCTTATTAGTTCCTTGCCGTGTCCCAGTTCAGGAACCAGATCCTCTGAAGCTCACGTTTCTAGACTGAATATTTGGGGTCAACATGGCCTGCCTCATTTCAAAGCCTCCTGTAAATGTGCCCAAGATACAGCCATCTTTTTCCAGGATTTAGGACAAGCAGTATTTCCTTTGACACCCCTTACAGGAGTTGTTGTTTAATGATGCGTTCAGCTTGTTAAATCAGGAAATATCTCTTGACCATAACATATCCACCTGCTGTAAGTTTGATGCAGACCCAGCTTTCTAACATTGTAATATTCTCAGTGAATAGCAGTAAATATTGGTGTGAACTAGTGCTGCAGGAAATGTTGACATATCAATCCAACAGCTTCTACATGCGAAAGGGGTTGATGGGTTATGAAAATGCCAGATCTGTGTCTAAGAGCAGGAAAGCCATTACTGAGCTCTTGAATAAAAGCACCGTTATGCAACAACATAGTAGACCTTCACTCAGGGACTGAAGCGGACACAAACAGAGCAAACCCTCCAAACAGAACTGCATTTATGTACAAGTAAATGCAATATGTAAACACTGGCATTTCTAGCATGTCAATTATAGGCAACTATGTGCACCACCTGTACTTTCCCAACAGCAGATAAATGCACAAATGCATCAAAGCCGAATATGGAAGGTGACCCTGAGACTAGGAAATTCAATTTTGAAATTTTTACTATACAAATCCATTTGCAGCCGGTGTGGAGAGAGTGCCAGGAGACTGGCAGATAGAGTTGAATACATTTCACTGCAACAGCATGCAGAGAGCCAAGTCTGGATCCCTCGTGGGGAGAGAATTTGCCTAACTGGATGCCTGTGCTTTGCCTTCAGGCCACCCGCACCCTTTATCTGAAAGTGCGTAATGTTGTTGTGTGAACAAATATTCCGTGTGATGAGGATCCACATCTTTCCCCAACAAACATCTTCTCTCTATTCAGAAAGTGGGCACAGCCCAGACCCAAATTTACACCGCAGGACTGGTGTGCCAAAGGAAAGGCACAGAGACATTAGACAAAAAGGACAATATTCCCTTCTTCCATCTGCTAAAATTGTGAGAATCTGCTGCTTTTCTTTGTTATATATGAACTTACTCTGTTGTCTTCATGACATTGTGAGGAATTTTCCAGTTTTGTCTGACATTATACTGTCCAACCAATTCTTAACCAAATAACTAACACAACCTTATGAAATACCACATATGCTCACTGTACTGCTCCACTACATTTTAAATAAAATAAAATCTCCCCGCTTTGTGTTACAAAATGATGTGCGGGCTACACAGTTATGAAGACCTTTATGGGGTTTCTTATGCCTTTTTAACCTTTACATAGTATGCAGGCCAAATTTGACCGATTTCAGTATACTGTAAAATCACCATAAATACCATTTTGTGGCCTGGAATTTTATGACTCATATATAGACAACATTTTTGGACATAGAAGGTGTTTTGGGCTAAATACGACCTTATTTTAATTGAAAATTCAAAAATCAATTAATTCTTCATATTCAATAACATTAATTGAAATCATAATGACCATTATGTTCTCCTGTCTTAGGTAACACATGGTCATGATTGTAACTGTTTTTCTCCAAAAACAAGTCATGAAAATCCTAAAGGAAGCACATTTGCTGTTCTTTGAAGGTTTTGTTAGGAATAATCATCCATTTAGTAATGAGTGATAATGTATGCGTGGATAAATAGATTTGTGGTTCAGAAGTTTTGTATATAGATTAATTGTGAGGGGATACTGTGGGCAGTCACAGTCTTTTAGAGTTCAGGGTTTATGTTAAGTTGAGTAAATCTTGGTAAAAATTCACTAGTTTTATTTAATAATTAATCTTAACTTGAACATTTGAAATATAATTTGAAAATTACTTTAAGGCATACAGATTATTTAGTGTGGCAAACTTTTTGTTCTGTGGGCTAAAATGAGCCATAACAATAAAAAATAACAATTTTCAGACAATAAAAATTGACTGAGGAAGTTTTATGCAGAAACAGTCGAGGCAAAGAAATGAAAACGTTGGAGAGAGAGTTGATATTACAGCTGGCCAGTCTGCTGAATAAAATTTTTGCTTTAAAATGAATATGACTTATTGTTTTTTGAAAGGATCGCTGCACATGGTCCCCTACATGTGCTGTCAATCATCGCTGAGAGCAGATGGAGCAGCCAGACTACTGGTGATTTTCACATTAGAAGATCCAATTTGCTGCAGTCCTGTGGGGGGCTTGCATACATTTCCCCCCCTTTCTCAGCTCATAAAAGGGGGATTACATTTTAACACAACCACTTATGATCAACAACGTTCCCATACATTACTGTGAACAATGTGGAGCATTATTAACCCCAATGAAAGACCTATTTAAAATGTCTGAGATTAAACATCTCTCCTTGCTCTTCTTCCCAAAATACATTGTATAATTTTCCTTTGCCAATATAGTGGTTGTGCCCTTAATTTCAGAGCTGTGGACTTGTGCCAGGATTGTAATTCTAATCTTCTCATTGTAACATCACTGCAGCGATAACATCAGTCTTCCATCTCAGTTCTTCCGCTGTCTGTCCAGTTCGTATCTGATCTGTCTCTTTCTCTGTATCTGGCCTTCTCTCTCTTCTTTCTCAAAGACACAAAGACGGATACACGCATGAGCCTGTTCACACAATTTCTATTACACAATGTTGAGGATATGACTCCGGAGGATATGACTCCAGAGAGCATCCATGAAGTGATTGTGTACGATGTAAAAAAATAATGACATATTAAGAGTTAATGACTGTAGAAATCAGGCAGCACCCTCAGACATCTGCACCCTCCACTAACCACATAATCAGCTGTAAATGTTAAACTGTGTGGATATCTTATTGGGTTACTTGGGAGGTATTTCCTTCCACATCCTCTGTTATTACCAAACACACCAAATAACCAGTTGCTTTTTATAGAAGCTCTCAGAGGCAAGTGAGAAAAAAATGATCTCTTATCTTCATTGTTTTCTCTCCTGTGTTCCTATGTCTTAAGAAAAAGTGATTTTTTTTTTTTTTGCTAGGATAATCTTTCCCTATGTTGTTTTATATGTGAAACAGGTGGACACTTCACCCCCTATGAGTGGGATGTTTTACCAAAAAAAACCCTCATGAGTGGAACATCCGGACACTATCCTAACAGAATAAATGTGTACATTTAATGACAGCTATACAAAACAGAATCAAGATCGACAAATGAAGTTAATATGGTTATTATTCATATTTATGACATAGATTTGAATGTTTTTTACTGAATTATAGCACAATGCTTATTCTTAGTCAGTCAGTTGAGACAGTTGAACCATTGGTGCTTAGACAATTGTTTCTCAAACCTTTTCATGTCAGTGACCTCCAAATTGATAATAAAACCACGGACCCATATTTGATAACCTTTTTCTCCCAGGGACCCCTACTTGAGGACATAGTATATAATGTCATACCTGTCTATGCTGTAGGTGGGGAGATAACTGTGGAGAGACAGACATCTTTTTTTATGGAGTGTGCTAACTTCTACTGACTAGATTAGCAAAATTAAACAACTTCCCATTTTTATGAGAACCCTCCAGAGCCCCTTCAAGGACCCCTAGGGGTCACTAGATGCCATTTTGAGAACCAATAACTTAGACAAATCTAAGTCACCCTTGAGGCAGTCAGTTAATTAATATTCCAGAGGGAAGTCCAACATTTGACTTGTGGGTCACACAGGTCCATCTTAAAGATGTAAGTCATGTCAGTGAAGGAGGAGGCTATGTCAGGTCAATAAGCTTTGTTAATTTATTTAATGAATAAAATACTTAAGTAACTATGACTCTGAATGATGCTGTCTTGTTTTACAGAGGGCAGAATGACATCTACATACTATTGGTGAAAAACTTCAAACCTGATCAGCTGAGCGTAGGTAAGGTTTCACAAAGTATGACCCAAGCTATCCAAGCATATTGGAGCAGTGAGCTAAATTTGATTTTGTTGGCAGATGAAAGTGCTCAGAGAGAAGATAAGAATGTGTTATTGGTCTTACCATTAATATTTTATGCCAAACATAATAATAATTGTTCAGTGCAAGACTCACTTTCAGCTCACTCTCTCAATATATTATAATTATGCTTCTCAAGTGTTGTTTTTTTCTCCTTCTAATTCATTTTTTACTTTTGGACCATTCCCTTTAAGTGATCCCTTTTGCCATAATATACAATATAAGATTATTGCTGATTGTAGTAGAGTCATTTCATTTAAATAAATATTTTTTTCTCTTGATAAAATCTTTTGGAATAATACAATCTGCACAACTGAAGGTTTTATTGTTGGTCAAGTACCTGAACCTGATCAGATGAGGACATGAAAAGTTTCCAGCTTTTCAGTATTGTGTCAGAGTTACCTATATTTTTGGAGAACATAAACAGACAGAAATTTACAAAACCTGATTAATTTCACTGTATGCAATCCCTTGTAGACAAGATATTACTTAGTTAAAGTCTGTCTAATTACAAGTTGGCTCCATATTGGTAATGCCAGCCAGGCAGTAAGCTTAAAAGATATCCACTGTCAGTATCTGAGTACATTTTGTTAAAAAGACATTTCTTTGATAGAAAAATGCTCTCAGTTCAGCTTTTACACATGCACCACCCAGTGGTTTCTGGGATGAATCTTGTAATGGACTATGGTTTATGGGCAAATGACTGGTAAAGTGGTATTATAAAACATATTTGTTTGATATTGTACTTGCCATGAGTGTCATTAGTTCTGGAGCAGTAAATAGATCTTAATATTCTCTCAAATCAACTATAAGGATTTTTTTTTTTACTAAAGAAATGTATTTGTAACAAAATTTACTCAGATACTGACAGCAGAGTTCTTTTAAGCTTATTGCCTGGCTGGTATTACCAATATGGAACCAACTTGTCATCTAAAGTTTAATTTGGTTTAATTATGTCATATCTTGTCTACACAGTGAAATGAAATAGGTATGTTTATGTTCTCCAAAAATGTCGGTACAACTCTGACAAAATACTGAAAAGCTGGAAACTTTTCATGTCCTCATCTGATCAGGTTCAGGTACCAACAATAAAACCTCCAGTTGTGCACACTGTATTTTTCCAAGAGAAAAAATGATTTGTTTAAATGAAATGACTCAGACTACAATCAGCAATCATTTGATATTGTATATAATTGCAAACAAAGGCAAAAAATGAATAAGAAGGAGAAAAAAAGCAAGATTTAAAGTGAGAAGCATAATTATAATATATTGAGAGAGTGAGCTGGGAGTGGATCTTTTTAATGCACTGAACTATCATTACTGTGTTTAGCATAACAATATTCATGAGGTAAGACCAATAACACATTCTTATCTTCTCTCTGAGCACTTTCATCTGCCAACAAAATCAAATTTAGCTCACTGCTCCAATATGCTTGGATAACTTCTGATCAGGTTGGAATTTTTTCACCAATAGTATGTAGATCTCATTCTGCCCTCTGTAAAACAAGACAGAGTCATTCAGAGTCATAGTTACTTAAGTATTTTATTCATTAAATAAATTAGCAAAGTTCATTAACCTGACATGGCCTCCTCCTTCAGCGATGTGGCTTACATCTCTAAGACGAACCTGTGTGGCCCAAAAGCCAAATGTTGGACTTCCCTCTGGAATATTTAAATCTGTTTCTTGTTGCTTTTAATAGGACAGCCCTGTCTCCTAGAAATTACATTTCTACGTATACGTTAATATACGACTAAACTGTTTTCCCAATTATATTGTGCTAGCTTACTCGATAATGTTCACAGTTAATGTGTTTTTGAATGAATGAAGCGTTACATTTATATATGGCTTTGAACAGGGAGGAGGTCAGGGTGAATGGGAGGGCATACGAAATGCAGACAGAGACCTCAGTTTGCGTGTGTGGTTATGTTTAGGCAACAAAAGCACTTTGGTTATGGTTTGTGAAAAACTCTGGTGTGACTTAAATGTTAATGCACGTTGTGCTTCAAGTCACTGCAGACTTTTTTCTGTATGAAACCGGCGATCTTAACCAAGGGCTAGCAGGGCTTACAAATAACCATACAAAGTTTAATATTGCTGTAATCTCTACTCACAGGTATTATACTACAAGATTGGACATTTTGTGGAACTTGTGGAAATATGTTAATTAATAACATCTTTTCTTTATGCTAAGATAAAATGTAATTCAGTCAGCATTATGTTTCTAGTAAACATACTTGCTGTAGCAGTTTCATTGTAGACATAATTATTTTATTTGATCAATTATTTCATGACACCAAAAGTGTGATTTGGGCAAAAAATAAACATTATGATAGACATATTGTTGTCTTTATCCTTATCATACTGTAACCACAACAGACTGAACCACATCTCACAACTACTTTAACTACTTGCCAATGTTACGCAGTAATTCCTAAAATCACTACTTCTCCAAAAGAACCTGTCAGCACAAGTGCATTTGGGCAGAAAAAGGCTTTACGAAAAAAAAAAATAACATGCACCTCCTGAAGTTTAACTCTGCCAACTTGTGTCACCCACCAACTGTTTTTTCAGTGGTAGCATAGCAACAGCTGCTCAGTAGCATACTTACTAGTGAGTACCCTGGGGCCGTGTGACTGGCATTTTTAAACTGCGCTCTCTGCCACCTTAATCACATAAACACAACAGGAAGGTAAAGACTCGAGTAGAGCAGACTCACACACAAACCCCACTAGCAGCATACTGACATACTGTAGAGCCTAAACCTGCCAAAGCTTATTATGCAGCTACATGGTACATGGACATGTATTATTCACATTTTCTTTGCTTTGTCACATTGATTTGGACAATATAAAGCTGAGTGAGGATAAATGTCAGACAGAACACATAGGCAGACTTGTGTGGGAACACACATTTGCACACATTCAGCCTGATTCATACTAAATCTTTGACACCAATACCAATATTGATAATTGAAAGTTTACCAAATTCATGTCATCCAATATTTGATTATTTAAGTGCCACTTTTTTACTAAGACACATTTTGGAAAAGGCTTATATGTTGCAACTAACTGTTTCATTAATAGTGGATTAATTATGCATGAATACTGTACGAACAACCTTGGAATTGCCAGGTTTTGAAAAATATTTCTAGCTTGAGTCATTAATATTCAAATCATTAATGAAGTAATTAATAAAAGGTCATGATATTCTCACTTTCTCATTAGCCAACAGAAAATGTTAATGAGTCATCTACGATTAATAATTTTAATAAGCTCTTAGATCAATTCTGAGCCCTATTCATATTGTTTAACCATTGTAGGGTTTTAAAATGTCCTAAGGGGAAATTTTATTCTAATAATTTAATGTTGTTGTTTATAGAGACAATTGTAATAAAAATGGCATTAATAGATTGATTGTGACCAAACAAAATCAGTGAAGTTAATCAATACATTTACTAGTGATCTTTTCTTAAAACACATTTTTGGCATTTTACTTGTTGATTACTGGATCAGCAGAAATACAGCATATGTCCCTACAAAAATCTCTGTGGCAAGCTACAGTTGTCCAGCAATATCAGCCATATAAAAAATATATATATGTCTGCCATGTCCAAAATAATAAAGAGCGTACCCTGGCACAATGTTTTCAAAAAATGTGCATACTGTAGGTCCGGCGACCTCATGCAGACATGCAGCAGAGGCCTAATCAGCAACTGGTGGTAGCAGTTGATGTTTCTGGCAGTGTCGTCACTTTAGGGTCCCTATGTGGAGTGTTTTGTGACTTCATTACTGGCAGTTAGACCTGAGAACAGTGTTAACCCTGCCCCACAGCTCTATGATGGACTGTCGAGCTGAGTGGCTTTGACAGGGAAGTCCATATGGACACACCTCCTTTAGCCCCTCTGTCTGTGTATCTGGTGGTGACAGGGTGGCTTTTACACTGCTCTTCTTATCTACACCTGTGTGCCTTGAAAGAAAATTCTAGTATAGTTCAGCTGCTGATGTGCAGTTACAGCTCTCCTTACAAGTGAAGATGAAAACTTTTTCTGCTGAGTGATACCTGTTGCAGCCAGACTCAGAAAATCTCAAAGTGTCCACAGATGAGAGTATAGTTCCAGCTGTGTAACTGCAACAAATGGATCGTTTATCAAAATTGTTGTTGTGGATACTGTTTCACCTTGCCAGAATAAGCTAGATGAAAAGAGCAAAGCTGGCTGGACCAAATGCTCAGCTTCATGTAGTAAGAAATATGTATGAGGAATTACAGTATAAGTCACTCACATATTCATCAGCTCATGCTGGTTTATTTATATGTATGAGGCTGACTGTCACCACAGCAGGAATGTAAAGAAACGAAAAAGGTAGCCATAATGAAGCTACAGGCAGCAAGTTCCTGTGTTTACTTTTGTTGTCAGACACTTATACTAACAATCTGAGTCTGTCAGTGGCAAAAAACAAGCACTTTAAATGGACATACTTTGATGGGCACAATTGTCCCCCACAGGATTACATTGCAGCTGAACTGCTCTTGCTCAGTAGTGGACCAATTCCAAAAGTTTTTGCGCCTTCATTAGACCCAAAATGATGAGAAAATCGAGACCAGGTTAAAAAATAAGTGAATTTCCTTTTAAAGTCTACAGCTGTCTCTACTTTTCCCCCCCCAATGACCTCTACTTCTTACTCACTAAAGGGATTTAGAAACATCTGCAGCGTTGCTCATCCATGAAGACACACAAAGACAAAAAAAGCGGTGCAAGACAAAGAGATCCACACACCTGGCAATACACTACTGTACATACCAGCTGTACAGAAGAGAGGGTGATCAGGTGCAGCATGTGTGCATCTGTGTGTGTGTGTGTGTGTGTGTGTGTGTGTGTGTGTGTGTGTGCGTGCGTGTCTGTGTGTGTGTGTGTGTGTGTGTAAATGAGAATGGTGAGTCGGTTGGACTCCAAACAGCCCCAGGACCAGTCAGATCATCAGTCAGACTGTGTCCCGTCTGTTTGACAAGAGACGGTCTTGCTCACGGAAATGTCATCCTGCGCTCTAGTTTGCACCCATTAGCGAGTACCCAGGACGCCCTCATCACCCATCACATCAGGAGTGCTCTTAAAGATGTCCATGATCAGAGACGGCGCGACATCAAGGTCAGAGTCAGAGACAGGAACTGGACCACGCCATTGTTTTCTGCTGACCCTGAGTCATTATTGATCTAATGGAGATGATTATTAGGTGATGACAACATCACAAAAGCTGCCAGATAGTGTAAGATAAAAATGACAATGATAACCCTATTATGATGATATGACAATGATATTATGACTTGAATCACAAGGTTTGTTATACTCTTTGTTGTGTCTCTTGTCTGAACAACAATAGCTGATGGTAGGGCACTGAAGCCACCGGAGTACAGCATGTCTCATTCTAAGACGTTTTGCATTGTGGTGTCAATCATTTGCTAATTAGAGATTCTATGTGATTCATGAAGATTCAATGAAAGAGTGATTTTAGTTGCCAAACACAGAAAATTTAAAGCTATTTCTATAAAAACTGTGCTTCCAATCAAAGTGACTTTAGATGTAACAAATGTATGTAATGAATACAAATATTACTTGAAATGCCAACTGACAACAAAACATCCCTGCCTACCTGCTTGCTAACATTTAGAGATAAAGAAGCCACTAGGATCAACAGTCTTAAAATCATGTGTTAGAATGTTAGAAAATTACATTTTCACAAGTTTCAAGAATACTTTCATTCAATACATTTGTTTAGCAGATTATTGCAAATGAATCAACATAATTTATAATAAATACATTGATGCAGTGAGTGAATCCTTAAATCATGACAATCTCACAAAATGTACTGATATGAATTTTATGATGAACATATCTTCACTCCCAAGTCTGTTGAAGTGACAAATCAATATGATTTTAAAGAAGAACACTGGTAAGTGACAAATGTGTCAAAATTGGTAAATAGTGTCTTTACCAATAATAGCTCACTCATTTCCTTCCGTCTAAATCACAACATTTTGGTGTGTGTCAGACTTTTAAATTGAATGTTCAATTTCAAAGTGTTTCTCTATATGACACTGCTCAGTTTGGATCTCACACAAATCAACAGACTTTTAATATTTAATCTCCAAAGTAGAGCAGATTATTTCTGTGGCAAAGGTTTATGGGTTATTTTTAACAGGCACCAGTGACAACCTTTTTTATGGCTGACTCACCTATTGCCATTTCATACTAGTTTTGCATTTATATTGCATTCCCCTGCATGGAGATTTTCCTCGGTTAAAAGCCATTTGGATGCATGCCAACGGGCATTTAAGAGACAATGTTGTCTTGAGATAGATGGACCCAGATGAAGACAAAAACATTCAGGCATGAGAGCTTCTTGTCTGTATACATTTTTAATGGCTTCCTAATTTGAACTGTTATAGTTTAATGCAATATAAACCTAAAGTTAAAAAAGATCGAACTACTACACAACTACAATATATTTCATTAATTTATGACATTGACTGACGTTATTTTTAGCATTTCTTTAACTTCATGGCAGTTGAGAAAGACTCAACCATATTTACACTTTGTTAAAAAAAAAGAGAAAAAGAACACCTGTTTCAGTGGTTAATATCTCAACAGAGCAAAGGTTGTGCGTCACGTTAGACAGGTAAGTGGCAATGAGGGCAAAGGCAGATGTTCAAGGTCACTTTATCAAGCTAAGCAGGAAAATGGATGAGAAAGTGGATAACTGAAGACAGCCTGAAAGAACTGTTAAATATCAGGAACAGAATAACTAATGATATGTTCCCTTGTAGCCACAACTATAATTTATAAAAATCCCAAAAGTCATCCATGTTCAGTAACAGAAACACGTTGACACATCCACCAAGAATATAGTGTTTGCAGTTCAGGTTTGAATTGCCACAAACATTTACACTGTACAGATTTTTACTAGATTTTCGAGATGTTTATATAAACGAGAGAAAATAAGATTCTCATCACGTTGCCAAAAACCGACAGGTGCAGGTAATGACTTTAAAATGCAGACAGAAAACTGGTAGTCAAAACTTTGTGTACTCACTAAAATAAACCTGACCTTGTACACATGCAGGTTGCTGTTTACTCTGCAGACCAGCCAGTTTACTTACTCATGAAGTTGAAAGTCTATAGTCAAGGTTCATTTCACACCACAGATGGATCTACAAAAACAAAAATGGGAGGGAATTTGGATACATTTAAGCAGAAAAAAAGTAGATGAGACATAAAGTTCAACAAAAGTATAAAACTTAATACCCTGTAATGGTCCTTAATGTTGCAGTTTCCATTACCTCCCGCAAAAGTTGGACAAATGGACCATATTCTGACCATTATGTTATTCTTTGAGAAGCACATTAAGAGTGGCAAACAATTCAAGGTTTGGCCTGAGTGCAATTAACCGATGTCATGGAGACATTGAAATCAAAAGGAATCATCCTCTGTAAATTTTCTGTCAATATACCCAGTAGATTTTGACCTTGCTTGTGTACAAGTGGAAGTTTTGGTCTGATTGAAACAGATTTATTCTTCAGGGCACATTGAAAATCCAAAGGAAGCATCATGGAAGTCTGAGCATTAGTTTCATACCGAGTGACAGATCACAGATGTGGTCAAGTGACTTAATACTGACGTTAAACGAAAGGTCAGGGAATCACAACAGTTTCTTCAGTCCAGAGTCTTCCTGTGGGCTAAATGAAACAATGAAGGTCTAGTAAGTAGTACTCAACAAAGTCATGACACGGCAGTCATCCTTTTTTGCGTGGCTTAGTCAGGTCTCTTGTATTTGACAGCTCAGGAAAGGAGGGAGAATTACTGTATATATAATCATATACCAGAAGTTTTTGCTCTAATAATTTGCCCTTTTGAAGATATAAGACAGCTAACAAAATGTTGAAAAGCCTGCTATGATTGTGGGTTGTGATGGTTAGATGGGATGTTAAGTCAGGCCGGTGAGCCAGACCTCTTCCCTGTTGTGGAGTTCAATATTGTTGACTCTGAAAATGTCTGCCATTTGCTGTTGTGACAGAATTACAAGAGAGTAGGTAGAGTCTAGTGAAAGCAATTTCACCTTATCAGTGCTACAAAAAGGTGGTGGACTTGTGGTTTGAAGGCCTGAATCAGTAATGCATTGGTGATGGAAGGTGCTCACTACTGAAATATATAACTTATGATATATCTCACCTTAAGCCCATTTTTGTCTGAACTCTTAGCCAGGTTTCTATGTAGGCACAGCTTACACAGACTTTCATTACATCCACTAAAACTTATGAATGCTGTGCCATGTTTTGAAAAACAGCCCTTTAAAAGATCTGAGAGGGTTCAGGTTGAGATATGCCTTAGCGCTACTGCCAACCTAAAGTATTTTTAGAAATCAGTAGGTGTTTCCAGTCCAGGATGGTGTACTGCAACTGTTAACAGTCTTAGAAACTTCACAGACTACACAAGACATCAGATGGAGTGCACTGACTTCATGTTTGCAAATCTAATTTCCGTGAAGATGCCTTTGTCATGCCCTCAGTGCACCCATCTTGCCTTTTCTTGCCCTCTTTCCATATTTCCTCGCAGCCAGCCAGCTTTCTTCACTTCTCTTGGTAATATGTTGTATTCTTGTTGCCTGAGACATGCCCTCTGAATGTGTGAGCCTTATTGAGTTATTTAATCTTGTCTAATCCGTAAAGAGGCTTGAACGTTTAAGTGACAGAACTGTGATTTAATGTTGTTTTCTTTCTTCTTCTTTTTTTTTTTTTTGCTCTAAATAAGGATGAAATTTACCACATCATGTTTGCCTGATCCTAAGTTGGAAAGTGCCCTTAAAGACTGGAAGTGATACTATATTAAGGTTTAATCCATCAGTCTAATACTATGTCAGGTGGCCAAGAATGTGTTGTTTTCTTATAAAGTACATTTATTGTTGTGTTATGTCACTTCTCTAACCTGAAGCATATGAAGCTGCAATAAAAAAACATGTTTGCTGTTAATACTGAGGTGAAAGTTAAATAAAGAGAAGAAATAAAGGCTTATAAATGGAACTCAAGCACAGTATTTTCATGTTTATATAATAAATAATTTCATAAATGAATACATTTAGCACTGAAATATCACTGCTTCTGTGATATGTAGCATGCTTGTTATCGAAGGAAGACATAAGTTGACTCTTCATTTGTAATAATTTAAAAATCGTATTATTTTACTTTGCTTGCAATTTTTAGTAATTTTACCACAAAGACATTGCAAACTGTGTCGCAATTTTTGAGAAAAACTAAACAGTATTTCCCAGCCTAACTTGTTTTCTTGTTTTTGTTCACTAACCTCTCTTCATTTCAGAGTGTTCCTGCCCCAGTCACCATCTGATCGTCATCTGCCAGCACACCTGTCTCTCATTACCATAATCAGTCAAATACATCAGTCTAGTGCTGGTATATATACCTGCTGAGTTCTGCTGGATCACTCTAGCCTTTGTGCTGAGAGTCTCAGCCTGTTTTCCTGCCAGTTTATCAACCTTAGTTTCTTGACCTAAGCCTGTATTTTGGACCTTTGCCCTGCCCTTTTACTACCATTTGCCTTAGTTGTGCAGATCTTACAAAGTCATTGTAGCGTGCAACTTCACTAAGTAAACACTGCTTCCCTGAAGCCAGCTGTCTTGAGTCTACTTTTGGGTTTATCTCCTATGTGTGACAAAATAAGTAATTAGCCACCTTATTATGAGTATGATAGGGGAAAATTATATAATCAGAAAATCCATTTTAACATCACTCTGTTTGTTTAGTTTACATATGTGTTTGTACTTTCAAACAGTAGCCTAGGCTTTAAGTTTTAACTGTAAAAGGGAATTTTAGAGAGAGAATCTTGGGTAATATTGGCTGACTTTGCTGGGGTATAAACTTCCCCGAGGAAAACCGCTGATCCAACAGGAACAGTTTTCAAGCTGTGGGTACACAGTGCATGTGATATTCATTCAATGTAACATGCAGACAAATTAAGTGGTTAATTATGTGCTCCTTGGCCTTGGAAGTAAGGCTTGTTTACTATAGGTAATGAGCTAGATCGACACTATTACATTTATAGCTTTTGTTAAAGCAGATAATAACAGTTTAATCCATTCCTTATACACAACAAAGACACCACCCACCAAAATATTTAAATGTGGAGTATATTTCCTTTTAAAGCCCCATGCATATCACTTGTACATCAGGAGTGATTCAACACTTGACATACATGCTGTGGCTAGTTACAGTTGTTAAGCAATGATTGGCTTTGCTCATACCATTGTGTCATTTTGATGACATACAAGTATTAGCCTGTAAATTAGGTGCCTGACACTTTATATTGAACTGTATTTTAAACTTTAAATAGACTAACATCTATTGAGTTTTTGCTCCCTGCATGAAGCAATCACTATTTTTCAGACCTGTAATTTATTTTTTAACCTTGTTCGCTGGAGCACGTATTCATTTCATCTTCAGATACTTTAACAGGGACCCAATTAATTGAATACTGCAGTTTAGGAGAAATCAGTCACCAGGGTGGTTACCTCTAATTAATCAGGTCGACAGCATGTAATTTATCCAACCAACCATCAGTAATATGTCTGCTCCTGGTTTTCCTGTAGAATTAAAAGATATTTTTCTAGCCTGCAACTACATTTCAATAATGAACTTCCTGTCCTGTTGATTAATCTAAAAAAAATTTAAAAAAATTCTGTGATACATACCATCTACGCTACACACACACCTCACTTAGCCCAACCTTTGCAGGTATAAAGCTGCCCACAAAGATCACGTGTACATAATACAACTGATCAGATATTCTTATGCAAACAATACAATATGAGAAAAGTGGTTTAGTGGTTCCTATGTTTCTTATGTTTGTGTGGCTTTCCTCTGGCTGCTCTGCATCAACTACTCGACAATTAAAATTCTGCCAATCGCCAAAATCATTTGACTGGAAATTTCGCCCTGCTGGGTCTGTATAAAATCTGTTTCTAGTCAGACAGCTACACCACATTGCTATACTATTATTATTTTTTATCTCTACACATGAATGAACTCCATATTTGGCACAATTATAATAGGATTTACAAGCAGATGAAAAATAAAACTTCAGCCATGCATTATGACAATTTTATCTTTTTAAAGTAGCCAATTTGTTTTTTCTCATTTTCATCTGTGACCTGCCTGCTGATCTGTCACCATGCCGCTTAGAGGAATGGAAACAACACAAACCGCACATACTGTACAGGAGCTGTGACTTTAAGTGTGAATGTGTTTGTCTGTTAGTGTGAGCCCCATGATATACTGCCAGCCACCACTTTTTCCCCCAATATGCATTACCGTAATAACTAGGTGTTGAAAAGAGAAGAAAAGATGGATTGATGGAGGGATGGAAAGAGTACCTTGTATGGCAGAAAAGCACTGGTGCATCGACCTCTGTGAGTTTTTATTGCACAACCAGTGAGGTGATAGCTGTTGTGACATGAGCTTAAAGCAAAAACAAAAGGCTTCAAATAGCCAACCCTTTTTTTTTTTTTACTTTTGGTTTCTTGTACTTTACCAGGCATGTTAGACAAGTTATACTTTACTTATTCTGTCTAAATGGTAAATAGACTGCACTGATATAGCACCTTTCAAGTCTCCCTACCACTCAAAATGCTTTTACATAAGCCACATCCATTCACACACACACACATTCATACACTGATGGCAGAGGCCACCATGGAAGGTGCCTGCTCACCAGGAGGATCTAATCATTCCCACACCGATTGCCTTTAGGAATTACACATGGACTCAAGGAACCAGGAATCAAAACAACCAATCTTCTGATTAGTGGATGACCCATTCTACCCCCAGCCACAACCGCCCCCTCTGACCAAACCCAGCTTTAATGTAGTATTGCACAGTAGAGCAATATATAATTAGCTTGGGTAAAGTACTCTTTGAGGCCTAGTTAATGTTAACTGAACCAAACAAAATTTATAGTACATTACTTATTACGCAATGTGTTTCCCTTCATATGCACTGTTTAACGAATTATGTGTTCATCAAATGTCAAATCTCAAGTTGTCATCATTTATTCTTGCTATTTTCTCTACTACTAACCTTTCATGTTGTTTCAGATCCTGCCACTTCCACTTGCCCTGCAGTTAACCCTGTTTTCCCACCAGTTCCATCACCTGTCTTCCCCATCCACCTGCACACCTGTTTCACTCATCACCCAGTAAACATCAGCCCCTTTTCAAGCACTGTGCTGCCTGCTTTGTTTGCCTTCGCTGACTTATTACCTGTTGCCCACCTCTGCTCGGACTGGACTTCTTGCTTTTAACTGCTCTGCTCTTGAGATAAGTTCCTCAACCCTGTATTATGTTAGTACAGATAAAGTAACACTTGAAAATTACAAGAAAAGACACAAAAATGCATTGTTAAACCTTAAATCTTCACGAGAAGATTGCTTTCCCTTTGCTGTCCCTCAGTTTGAAAATGTTTCAGACATCATCATTCATTTGTGGTCATTTTTGATAGCACTTTACTCCATACATTTTATACTAAGTCACACACTCATAATGACAGGAATTAATTATATAGCAGTACCTATCAAATATGGAGTGATTTTAGACACAGATGAGAATTCCTGATGTGTTTCAAGTGTGTGTGTTGACAGCAGCCTGACTGGCTTGGTTAGCGATTGGCTCGTTGGATCGAGGTATCTGTAAGCAATTGGTTACCCAGAGGACATCAGGCTATATAGGGAGCCAGACAGACCTGCTGATGCCGTGGCATGGGCTCTCATTCCTCATCTCCCAGCCCGGCTGGCGGCCGCACTGACCTCATTTGTTGCAGAAGTGTAATTATAAGATGCTAGATGTTGGGGAATAGTACTGGTGGGTTGGTATTTATATTATCCTCGTTCTGTCCTGTTTTCTTAATAAGGGAGGCAAATAATAGTTTTCTTAAATGGTTTAATTCACTGCATTATTTACTGAAGACTACCTTTAACTTGTTGCTATTTCTGTACTAAAATGATACATAATACTGTATATATGGTACTATTAGTGTGGAATAAGGTTATTTTTCCAACCTTTAAGCTATTTAAGGGTTAAAAAATGGTATGAAAGAGCGGTGCAGCACAACATTATGCCTTGCCTTAAAAAAAAGTGTGTGTGTGTGTGTGTGTATGTATGTATATGTATATATATATATATATATATATATATATATATATATATATATATATATATGTTTGTTTTTTATTTAATGAAACACATGGCAGCATTTTACATGTTGACTGGCTTGTCTGAATTTGGTTCTGTAACACCATGGTCCTGCCGCACCCTGTAAATAATTAGTCATTATTAAAAGGGAGACCGCTTTAATATTGGAGTCAAACTGGATTTCCTCGTCATGATTAATTTAATGCACTCTCTAATATGTCATATCTAATTCATATGAGAAGTCAAGCTCCTCTCACCGAGCTCTACCTTGCAACAGCCAGGGGGTGTGACGGCGCTAACCTAATGCACCTTGCCATTAAGTGCATGAAGCTGTTGGATATTAGCAATGATTTTCTGTGGCACAGGATTAGCTCCAACAAGATAATTCATGGCACTGATGTTGGACATATGGAGTATATTTATATTTTACTATTTATTATTGATCTGAATTCCAATGTTAAAATAACCTTTATACCTAAAGAACACTGACCCATTTATTGTATATTTGATAGAAGAGGAAAGAAATTTGGCTCATCATGTGCTTTGACTGACACTGTGGAAAAAGAGAGTAAGATTTCTGATTGTTGATTCAAAGCTGTCCATCAACAACCTGGCTCAACTTTTACTGCAACACAATGTAACATCATTCAAATGCATGCAAATAGAGCTGAAAGATTAATCATTGTGAATTATCTTTGCATGCTGGTGTCTGTACAAGTGTACCATTTACAGTTTCAGCATAGATGGTTTTGTCAGAGAAGATACACCACTCTGTATCAATCTAATGATTGAAAAAATCAGGAGTGGAGTGTTGAGTGGTCTTTTTGCTGATCAAAAGAGACCATCACAGTGACAATTGCTTACTATATAAATGATCTACTGTATGTGATGCGCCTCACATCAGTTTTAGACATGCTACATGTGGGTGGTAGCCCCATAGTTTTTGAGTTTAAGTGACACATCTGGCAAAAAAATCTACAAGTTTAAACATTTAAACAGATCATACAATTGTTTGTTTCATACTGCATCACCTTAAAAGCTCTGAATTGGGTCCTCCAGGTTGGAGTTGGTACAAAACGCTGCTGCCAGGCTTTTAACAAGAACTAAGAGAAGCGACCACATTACACCAATCCCTACTGCCCTTCACAGCTTACCTGTGAGTTTCAGAATTGATTTTAAGATTTTACTGCTTGTTTTTAAAGCCCTGAAAGGTCAGGCTCCTGCCTATATCTGTGATCTGCTAACTCCTTATGAGCCTGATCGCTGCTTGAGATCCTCCAGCAGGGCCCTGCTAATAGTTCCAAAAATCTCAACTTGTCACTAAGGGACCAGGCCTTCGCTGTTTGGCCCCTTCAATAAACAAACTCAGGGTCATCTTTTAAATCTCTTCTTAAGACTCACTTTTATTGTATGGCTATTCCTTAACTTTCTTCCTTGTTTTGGATCGTGTTACTTTGTTTTTAACAGTGCAATATAAACAAAGTTATTATTGGTGAGGTGTTAAGACCCGTCCCACCAGTAGGAGACCCCAGGGAAGACCCACTACACACTGGAGAGACTATGTCTCTCGGCTGGCCTGGGAACGCCTCGGGATCCCCCGGGAAGAGCTGGACAAAGTGGCTGGGGAGAGGGAAGTCTGGGCTTCCCTGCTTAGAAGACGGTACAGTACAGTTATCATAATAATTATTATATTATTAATTATTATATCAATTTTCATTATTATGTGCAGGTTCACACTCCCACTTCTTCAATATGACCAGTGTATGTCTACTGTTTGTCATCTCGGACAGAGAATAAAATAAAATGTCTCTGTGATAACATTACAGATGAGTCAAATCATATCAGTATTATAAACCTCTGTGCTGTGTTTTGGCAACTATCCTTAAAATACATGATTATATTAGTCAGACCTCTGTGGATTATATTTTATTGTTTCATTGGCACATAAAACAACAGGGGCTGTTTTCAGTTATTGAGGGCAATGTATCAATACTATTTATACCACTCTGATCAGAGAACTAATTATGTTACTGTAGACACCTAGGAACAGTTTGCTGCTAACATCTTTAAACTTCTACCCAACTAAATAAAAAACTTTCACTTTGATTATTTTGAATAAATACCTCTCCTTTACTAAGTTTGTTTATGTCTGTATAGTGCATGTGTGCGCCTGTGGCTGTGTATAATTACTCAGACATGCAAGGTGACTCACCAAAGAGCCGGGAGAGATATAAAGAGAAGAGGCGAAAGCCAGTAAAGAAAGAGTCAGCGGGATGGAGACACAGGGTGTTGAAAGATTCAAGGGAAGGGAATATAAATGATGACCTAGAAACAGTTGTGTTTCAAAATGCTTCACAAATGTTACTATAGTTCAGTATAGTATTGTTTCTGTATACTCTATGAAGCCTATTATTACTGCACTGACTCAGTGAACTATCACTAAGAGTAACTAATGCTACTTTGAAATGTTCAATATAATGAAGCAACTTCATGAAACTTGTATCTGTGAGGGTAAAATATATGTATAAAGGTGTTTGTAGATATGTGTACTGTACTGCAATGGTAAAACATTGTGCATAACACTGGAAATGCATATACTGTAGGTAACCCCAGTTAATGAGCACTGTGTGTAACAGAGGGGACAAACAGTTTTTTGACCGTGTCAGTGTGGCAGCATGACGTCTCTTTCCTTGATGAATGAATGACTGTGATGAAGAAAATTGATGAATGGAAAACATACCTGTGATGTCATATGGATTCAAAGGTTATACCTGTGCTAAGGTGAGCAAATTATTGAATCAAAATAAATGGGTCACTGCACCCAAAAATACACACCGTATTGGACATGGGTTCTTATTGTTGCCCAGAACACGCGTCTGAACAAGTTCTCCCCGTTCACCCCTTAGAGGCCAAATGTAGTCTTGATTGAAAGACTCTACAGTATGTGTCTAGTACCACTTGGTTAAAGTTAGGGAAAGATGGATTGAAGATGGAACAGAGAAAAAAGTCTGCAATGACTTGAAGCTCAACATGTTTATTAACATTTAAGGAAACCCACATTATTTCCCTAAGCTAAACCAAAGCACTTAATTCCTTTGAAAAATCTCTGCCTGTGAATGTAACGCAGCCAGCAATTATGTTTTGCAATGCAAAATAATTGGGCAAACAATTTAGCAGTATGCAAAACATAATTTCTAGGAGACAGGGTTGAGAGGAAACTGTGGGTTTTGTAGCTTTTTGTAGGAAACTATTACATTTTGGCCATTAGAGCTTCTCATCAGTGTTTTGTTGCACCACCATACCTATTTTTAAAATCAGTCCACATATTCAACTTCATTACAATGCCAACTTATTACACTAAATTTAAATGCAGCTCCCTCTGATGGAAAACCAATGAGTACCTTAGACATAGAGTCCAGGAGTAAATTCAATTTTATAAATATGAAATACTCTTTTTGCAAGAGGGTCGGAGAGTAAAATGCACTAAATCACCATTACCAGCATTTAACAATTTTCTTTCTTTCTTGAAAGCAGGATAAACATTGTTTAACAAACACTGAATACATGGATATTGTTGGCTTCATATCCTTTCTGTCCACAGCAGGGAAGGCAAATGGTAAAGAACCTCTATACTATACTTATTATCCCCATATTAACGAATGTGAAGTACACTGTGAACCAATTTCAGCAATGACTCAAGTGTCCAACTGTTCAAACCAAACAATATGTTAAACGAACATGAACATTATACTCAAGTGAATCAAAGCTTATATCAAGTGAGTCTGGATAGATGATGTAACATGTTGTAACTTTTGTTCTGGGGTAGAAGATGAGGGGGAAAGAAATCCTGAAGGCTACATGGTTCTTATAGAAATACCAAACTAAATAAATGCAATCACAACATAGAAGATGCAGTTCCACAGAAAATATGGTTGTGCTTTTTTTTCCTGACAGCATTCATAGAGGTATAATGGTTCCTTTTACCATGTTGCTCTTCAATAGGGCTTCATACTGTATCCATCAGCCAGGTGTGGATGAGGCATAGTGCAACTAAAGGAAAAGACAACAAACACTAGCTCATTTTGCCTCTTAACCTTTTGTCTATCTCCATTTCCCCTGTATAGCACCTCTTTATCTCTTCCCTTTCCATCACAATAACTGGCACGCACACAAGCACATGCATGCACAGACACAGTTTCCCCATCACACAGTCGCTCACTTGCTATTTTTTGCTATTTATCTCTGCCTCTGTGTGTCTGATTTGCACTCCTGTGATCCATGCAGCACACCATTGTTTTACGATTCTTTGCCCAAGTGCCACAGCTATCTAGGACAGCATCACAAGGAGCAGACATTGCAAATATATGGTGGCATATGTAGAGAGAGAGACACAAACAGACAGAGAAGAGAGAGAAGAGGGCGGGAAAATGCATGAAGGGAGATGATAGTCTGAGGATTTTCTGATGTTGTTTCAAGAAGATATGGGACAAACGTTAGTCTAATGATGTAGTCTAATGATGTTATCTGAGATAATCGTCATCATGCATCGTCCATCTGCTTTCTGTCAGAGAAATTGATTAAGCATTTTTCTCCACCAAGCCCCAGTACAGCTTCCCTTTCTAGGTTAAACCTTTTTCTTAAGGTAAACTTGACTCTGGCAGTATCCTAAAATTCAGGATTTGGTATTTATATGTTGTGCTTACTCAACTTGGGAATAGCCCATGTGGTCTCTTGATGGATCGTCTAAATTATTCAAAGCATTTATTCATAAATAAACACTGGCCCTGTATCCAGCTGTCTGGTTCTCTCTCCTGTAACTCTGTAATCTCCAGCAACCAATCAATCCAACTACGTAAACAACCAGAAGGTCTAGAGCTTCTCTTTTTATGTCCTGACTGGATTTGTCTTTTTTTCCTTTTCTAATACTTGTCTTGCACACTTTTTACTCTCTCAGTTCTCTTGTTCATTTCACCCATTGTCATTGGTACCACACCTACTGCAGACTCATATGGAACATTAAATACACACATGACACTCTTTCCTGTGAGTGGGACATATGTTTCAAGGTGCTGTCACAGGTCAATCACTAGTTGTCACTGTTAATGCAAGATTCTGGTCTGCCACAGTTCAATACAAATACACTAATAAATATAATGTAGGCAAATGCAACCAAATGTCCTGATTATGAAAAAGACAAGGTGGAGACCAATGCACATAATTGTGCATACAATATACACAGGCATTGGTTTGCATCACATGAGTTAGGGTTACACACACTCACATGCAACAGCCACCCATGTGTACATTCTTTCCATACCTTTCAAACTGAAGCTAAGCAGAGTAGGATCTGTGTTAAACCACAGTGACAAAGCCATGCAAGTCAGATAACAGCTGATTTAGGCCAGCATGTAACATGGGTTTATCCTGTGTCAGTGTATCTGTTTAAGGGGGGGGGGGGGGGGGGGGGGCTTGGGCTTAGTGGAGTATGACTGTTGATCTATTGGATATTTAGGGGCTTAGATTCCCTTACCTTAGTCTTTTTTCTTTTAGTTTAAAACTGTAGATGCATGCAGATATATTAACTCCCCTGTATGTTCAATCCATCGTTTCTTACACTTTAAATCACGTCCACTTTAACTACTCTCCTCCCCTCTCTCCACAAACTTCAGTAGAGTACCATCGTTGCTCTCTTGGCCACTTTCCATCACTATAATTTAAGTATTTTAAATGTATGATGGTTTTAGACACAAACAGAAAATAAAAAACAATCCATTAGAAGCTGAGGGAGGGAAATTGAAGGAGAAAGGCAGAGAAGTGACGCCGGAGCAGGAGAACATCAGCTTGACATTGATACAAAAACTGATGTGGACATTATCACACATCATTCCAGACACAGACGCACGTACATGCATGAGCAAACACCCTCATTTACAAAAGGATGGGAGCCTCCATTATGCTAACCTGTAAACAAATACACACACATACACAAGCTCATTTTTCTCCATCTCATTCCCCTGGGGAGAGGACACTATATAGATAGCTGATAACAAGAATATGGCAATTACAATCATCAGTGGCAGTGTGCAGGTGGTGGGCGTTTTGTCATAATGGAAAATATGGGTGACTTATATTGTGAGGTTGGAATGACTGTGTCGGGTCCTACAAAGCTTTTAAAACACTTAACAGTCTCTATTGACATTAATACTTTAAATTGTTTGTATGATCTTTCTGTCGCTTTTGTTTCCTCCTCTCTCACAAACACATCCACTGAATCCACTGTAAGATAGACAATACACAGCGCTGGCCACACAAACAAGACATCCAAGACTGAGTAGACTACTGATGAGTGAAAGGAGGAGAGAATACATATTTGTTGTCAATAGTAACTCGAGGAATAAATAGGTATCGCACAAATAAAACATATCAGAGAGTGAAAGAGTGATGTGCTGGGAAATGGGGATGGAAATGTACAAGAAAACTGAGGAGACAGATGGGGAAAGTCAAAACACTGAGAAATGTGCATTTTAATGTGACATGCTCAGAATTTTCTTAAAATAATTCACTGCCTCTGCAACTGCCTGTCCAGTCTGTTCTTCAGGAGAGAGGCTGAGTCACCTCCATGCCCTGTGTGCCTCAGGAGAAGAAAGCTGGTGCACATCTTCAGCTGCTGCTCAGCGGCCCTGAGACCGACACAGCAACTTGCACAGTGACCAGGCACCGAAGGCAGAAGACGTCATCCTCAAGGGCTTCGTCCAAGGCTAGCACCTCGTCCAGCAACTAAGACTGCAGCCTTTAACCACTGAGGGAGAACTGAAAGTCGAGATTTCCAGGCCTCAGGGCAGAGTGAAACTGGCAGCTGAGGGCTGACATGAGAAAGTAGCTCAAATTCTCAAACACTATGGGGTGTGAGTGCCACTTCAACTGTTACATGGTAGAGTGGGGCAGAGAAGACAACGAGAGGGGAAAGGACAACATATTAGCCTCAGTAGTGGCTGAATTGATTGAGTAATTTTTCAAGCAACAAGATAAAGCTAATTAGGCATAGCAGTGCTTTGAGCAATGCTAACTTTAGCATGCTTATGTGCTCATAGTGACAATGCTAATATGTTGTTGTTTAGCTGATGTAGCCAATTAGTTTAGGATGCTAACATTGGTGAATTAGCACAAGCACAACCTGAGGCTAGTTTTGCAGATATTGGGACATAGAACAACATCAAACATCAGGGAATCACAGAAGTTAGCAAACTACTGGGAGTGATTTGGGTAATGACATGATTTGTAAAGACTCTAAATAACCTTATATTGCTCAGCTAGCATGTTTCTGAAAGTGCATGATCCATGTCTCACCCCAAATTTAACAGGAACCAATTTTGCTGAATAATGTTGGACACATTTTGACTTTTGTTTCCAGAAGAGCTGCCCGGTTAGAATTCAGAAGCAAAGACCTTTGACAGCTTGGCAATGGTACGTTTATCCAGTGAAGCACATGAAAAGTTGAAATTTCTGTAACTGTCTTGGAGACAGTTGAGATGTTTTCATTGAGATGTTTATTTTATGTGTTTTCTGTCACAAATTCATGATTATTTGTGTTCATACAGTTATTACAAAAATATAAAAAATGTAAATGTTAAAATGAGCTATGTTAAAAGTATACCAACTTAAAATAATGTGTGGTTTCAAAAAGTGCTCTTTAAGTAAAGTTTTATTTCAACTTACAGTGCAACAGAATTTTAATAAGGGCATAATCGGGGGTTAAGGGTCAGAGCCACATGGATGCAGAGGAAAGACATAAAGCCTATTTGCTGTTCCTGCTTTATCAGTAGTATTGTTGATTGTTCTAATGATGTAGCAATAGCAATGAACAAACACACAATACTTACAAGAAAGCATCATTAGTCCAAGCCCTACATGACACACTGGTCCTCACCAGACATCCTGCACCTGAGCCCTCAGTCTTCTCAGGGGACCCACTTAAGTTCTTAGAGTGGAGCACAAGTCTCAAGGGATTATAAGAACGGCAATGAACAAATCCAGTTGACAGTTTGTTCTACCTACAAAAATACATCAGTGGTGAGGCATGATCTGTATTGGAAGGAAGCTTTTACAGATGGAATGATTATGCCTATGACCAAGCATTGGACATTGAATACTTTTAGTCCAGCGCACATTTCGAGAAAAACTGAAAAACTGGCCAAAGATTGGCTCGAGGGAGTCAGTTAAACTGAGACAATTCAGTGATTTTCTGACAGCCTGCAGTAATGCAATGTCATACATCAAAGAGCTTCAGGTGTTTAATGACTGTGAAAAGAATCAAAAGATGCACCAAAAACTCTCTGGTTGGGTAACCTCTCACTGGAATCATCATGTCAGAAAGCAGTTGCAGCAAACTGAGGAATACCATCATTTCAAGGAGTTTGCTAATTTAATGGCACAAGAAGCAGACATTGCATGCAATCCTGTGACATCCTTCCATGCCTTGAAGCTTACTGGAGAAAAGCCATTTAAAGATATAAAGCGCCAAAGGCTAATGTGCTCATCACAAATGTGAAAGTGTCAAATAAATTAAGTACAGTGATGAAAACATATAGTGCTGCGGAGAACATCTCAAATGAGTCAAACGGATCCAATAAAGTAAACACCTCATTTTCATCCTCAAACCCAGTCCCATGTATAAGCTGTGGAGAAAGCTATTCTATCCACAAATGCTAAAAGTGTTCCAAACAACCTGTTTAGGGCAAGGGAAGGTTTGTATTTGACCTTTGTGCTTTGGCTGTCTTAGGAGAGGACACAGTTTAAACAACTGCAAAAATAGTTGTGGTATATAGGACATATCATTCAACACCACTTCATGAAGACTGTACTGCTGCTGCACACACATCTTCCTCTCATACTGTGCAAGCAGAAGAAAACACTTTCTTTTAGTGTCGATAGAAACGATGAAGGGAGAACATCCATGATAGTGAGTGTAGAGAAACAGAGGACTCAGTGTATGCCACACTGGAAACACAGAGTATTAACACTTTTGAAGACCAAGAGGTATGTGAGAAAATAGGGTCAGGTTTGCCAGTCAAGGTAAAGCTTAGTGGACTTAGAGTTAGAGGGTTTTCCTCACAAAGCTTTATCAACTCACCACCTGCCTATACCAGAGATTTCATCCCACTTGAATGTTCCCACATTCTGAAGGTGCACCGTTCTCGTCTGGACGAGGAACTGGCTCGGATACAGGAGGAGTCAAAAAAGACAGAGAGGCAGAAGAGCAAACAGCAGAGAGTGATAGTATCCCTGAAGGCTGACAAACACCAGTTGGAGGAAAAAGTCCTGGAACAGAGCTGACTGAACACGGAGAGGAGCCAGCAGCACACCAAGGATCAGGTCAGGGTAGAGTGTGTGGATCGTCACAGAGTAGAGTTCAGGATGGAGATGAATGCCACTATTGCTGGGAGCAAGCAGAAAGGGCAGAACCAAGAGCAGGAGCTGCCGACCCAGATAACTGAGCTACAGAGTCAACTCGACAAGCTGCAGGCAGAGGAAATAAAGGCGGGTTCGGGAGACGATTGTCACAGCAACCCCAAAATTGACAGAGAGTTGCTGCAGGAGCCCCAAAGCCAGTCTTTAGCTGAGGAGATACATAGCCACATAATGGAGGTGCAAACTTTAGAGCAACAGGCGAAAAAAGAACTGCTGTCTGAGAGGAACAGAATACAGACAATGCACAACCTGGACCTGGATTAGTGTGTAGAGCTGACCACCAAGTGGAGCAGACAGATGACCCAGAGATATATGCAGCAGGTAGAGGACCTGCAGGCTCAACTACAATCACACACAATGGTTCTGCAATAGGACCTGAAGCAGCAGAACCAGAATCAGGTGTTTGAGCAATAGCTGAATGAGCCGCTGTGCCATGCTGGACCTGCAGAGAGACACTGAAGAAAAAGTTAAAGGTAAAGTCAGTACAAGAGAACTCCAAAGCTCCAAGAAGAAGCCTAATGTCTGAAAGGATTCCCCGCAATGAGTTAGAAGAGGACTGGATATTTGTAAAGATGAAGATGGACTGGTACAAAAAGCCACAATACAAACAGGAAATAGCAATCTAGGAAAAGAGGATCAACAACTCATTAATCAATCCATCCATGAATGTCCTATTCATAAATGAGTTATACTTGTAGAAAACATGTCTCTCTTAGTTATTTGGTGGGAGTGTAACTAACTCAGTGACATGTTTCATTGAGATGTTTATTTTGTATATTTCTGTCATGATTTTATGATTACATGGTAAGTGTCTCATTTGTTTTATATATCATGTGCATTGTGTTTTTACATGGACAATGTGATACGTTTTCAGTCATTTTATTTGAGTTCATCACACTTTTTGTTGTGCTAACGTGTTTGTGAATATTTATCAAAGGTCACAAGGTTGACAGACTTTAAAATTACATAGAGATGTATATTTTGAACTTTTATGCCTTTATTTTCTTGTAGTTATCATGGTGTCTGCTAACAAAAGAGATAGATTAAATAGATCTACAAAAGACATTTGTATGATGCATAGTCATTTTTTCACAGAACCACTATAGCCACACTTTTGTCAAAGAAGAATACTTGTCAATCATTTATACTACTCTCCACCTGAAGGTACATTTTTTAAAAGCAAACGTCTATTGAGTCACAGACCACAGTAAGTGAAAGTTAGCAGGAAAAGTGAAACATGGGGAGTTGTTGGGCAATTGCCAGCAGTGTGGTCAGTGTCTGTCCATCAAGGTGGGTAGCAGCAGCTATACACGGCAAGGTCCACATCTCCTGAGGATGAATAAACATTTGTGCTACATTTAATAATCCCTGAGAGCTTCTTTGCATTAGCTTATTTAATTGCCTCTCTGCTACTACCTGTTATGAATAATTTACCAGTCAAACATAAATGTTTTGGGTTGGTACAGTAACAGAGAACTGAAAAGGAGAGGAAATAGAAGAAAGAAGAAAGGAAAACGTAGGGCTGAGTGACAGTGACAGCTACAGTATGCAACCTTTTGAAATCATTAACACTCCCTCATCAAGACTGTTTCTGTATGAGCCTGTTCACGTACATGTGCATGCTGACAGTATTCTCTGTCCGCTCTGTATTGGCAGAAAGAACCTGTCTGTGTGTCGCTCTGTCTCACCATCTGTTCCTGGCTAGACTGCTGATATCTGTTCTTATAATATCCTGTTCGCTTCTCTCCGTGTAGGTTGGGTGTACACATCTTGTATCTGTATTTTCTCCTATTCTTTGTCATCCATCCTTCCAGCCATCACTTCAGCCAGCCACACATCCAGCCAGCCATCAATCCTCCACTTAAACAATTAATTTTTCTGTCCTGTTCAATAATGGGGAGAGCCAAGTTGCACTCTTACTCTGGAAGCGACACAGCTCCCTCTCTCCAGCCTCCATTCTGGGCAGGAGAACAAACCACAAATAGCCCTCTGCCTTACTCATCCTGAGAGCCTTTCAGAGTCACACAAGGCCACTGTGAGCTGTGATAGGACTCTCAAAAAATATCTATCTACCTATCTACCGAAATAAAGTAACCACCACTTTAGAGTTTGTTGTTTTGGACAGTAGCAGGTTTTGCTCCCTAGCTACATCCTAGCTTAGAGATCAACAATAAATGCCAATCAGAGGGCTTGTAAGAACAATGTCATTATCCAAGAAGTCTCAGTATTCATTTGGCTGATGGAAAAGCATGATGGGTGCCCAAGTGGCACTGAGGAAAAACACATGGCTCATCATCTCAAAAGAGCTGGGTTCCTCTTCAAGCTGTGGTGGCTCTCCAGCAAACACTTGACAGTGTGCATAGTTCATGTTTTTGCAAACAAGCCGCCAAACAAGAATGTTGAAGACGATTCTGAGAAACAACAGAGTGAGCTCAATCACAGCTGTCTTTTACATCCAATACAAAGTTGTTGTTTTTTTGTTGTTGTTTCTCCTGAATTACATTATCTTGGCATGAGGTATGGTTTGGGTTAGGCAACTAAAAATTGTAGTTACAGTGCATAAAAAGGCATATACTGGGATGTGAACTTGAATTTATTTCATGACCAGTCACCTATCTACCAGCCTACTTCTTAAAGGGCACACTACTTCCTACAATCATCCAACACGTATCCAGTGACACTGGGCTACTTCTTTGCCACAGTACTCTCCTAATGGTTTGTTAGAGCACCTCTGCTGAGGAGAGGTGGGCTCTTGAGATGACAACATGAACCTCAGCATGCATTACACCCTCTCTGTAAAGCACGTGGCTTACAGGTGAAAAGAAGTGACAGGCAACACACGACACAAGGCCAGAAAAAGAGAGCTAGCAGACACGAGGAGTGCAGGGGGAACTAGCCTCTCCAAATTAAACCAAATAGGGCTGTTAAATAAAAACTGCTATAAAAGAAAGAATCACTTGAGCAGTAGGGCATTTTGATAGTATATTCATGTGTTTTACTTAAGGCAGAAATTAGGTATGTGCATGTGGAGATCCAATGCCTGTATCACACAATGCAGAGTCCAAATCTGTCATGTATGTTAATTCTATGTACTACCTGAACCATTATTTATCTTACCTTGTTTTCATACTCAGACATTGACATGTTCGGATCACAAGAAATTATATTTAGATGAATACATTATTTTAAAAGATATTTCAATGTAGTGTTATTCCTGTTCTACCAAACGGAAAAGCTTGTAGAGCATCTTTCTCCAAATCCATAAACATAAATCAGTATAAAAAAAGGAACATCCAGCTTCTTGTTTTTCCCTTTCTTTTCACTGTCTCCTCTTTACTGTCTCTGTGTACAGTGTCTGGAGACCAGCATTGCTTCAATGAGTTCACTGATTAAAAGGCATACTGTATGTCTCTTTCTCCCTCTTGCTTCCTCTTCAAAAGTACTCAATTCTGGGAGGCATAACATAAGATATTCTCTCAAAATCTAGACTGCCTCTCTCTCTATCTCTCTCTATCTCTCCCTCTCTCTCCCTTCCTCTCTGCCTCTATCTCCTTATCTATTTTTGTCGTTCTCCACCAGCCCCCTATATCTGCCTGTAACGTTTTAAACCCACACTCCTGGTACAGTGGTAGGCTACTTTCTTGATGTAACCTCACCCAGATTCCAAAATCTTCTCCACCATCTCCAGGCCTCTGCTTTCCTCACGCGTTACTATTTATCGATAATTGTGAAGCAAAAAGTAAAACCCAGAGAGCAAGATGGCATGTAGGGTCAAATGAGAGGGGAGACAGAAGAAAGGCAACCATAGAGAACAATTAGGATGCAGTCTTTAGCATGGGCATGCTGCTGCAACAGAGTTATGTAAGAACACAGGCATGCCTAACCACACACCAAATCTAATACACAAACATGATTCATAAATACACACATACACTAATGCTTGCAATGTATTTGTCTTCCCAAAGCAGGTTTAGAATAGGGATGTAAACCAATATGAATACATTATTCAAACATGAGCAGGTGCAAATAGCATCCAAATGTTTGCAGTATTATTCATTTCCTCCTCTTGACATTAGACAAAATGTAGGAGCTGAAGATATGAGCGTCATACAACATTGCCATTAAATCCATCTCAATTTTCATAGACTATTCAAAAGATTCACATTTTCATCCTCATATCGAATGCACAACCTCCTTTAAAAAAAATACAATATGACCAAACGAGGTATTATTCATCAATCACTTTCTTCATTTTTTTTTAATCACAGAAAATTTGGATTAACTTTAACATTCATTTTTTTACTCAACCTTTATACAAATTAGGTTTGATTAAATTGGGCACTTGCTTAAAATATCACAGGTCATAATGTCAGTCACCCAAAAGCAACCTAAAGTAACATTTGAGTGAAAGATGCCATTTTGTGGCCATAATTATGACTCATCTCCAACTGCGAGTTTGGACAGTTTTCATAATAATGTAACTACAGTCAACCCCTTACCTTAACCCCGTTGCTATTTGTAGCCTTGCTGATGATGATGTCAACTAAAGAAGTAACTATTAACCACACTACCTGTTTCTTGAACCTTAAAAAAATTATAATTTTAACACAAACCATGACCTTTCCCTATACCTAACTTAGTGATTTTTGTGCCTAAATCTAACCAGACCTTAACACCAATATATATATATATATATGTATATATATGTTTTTTTTTCATTGTGTTTTCTATTTACAGCTGACAAATGTGCTGATGTGTTTCAGCATGAAACCAGAGGAAACGAGGCATTGTTTTTGTTAATTCCTACACTTTCAAATTGTACACCATGAGGGTAATTGATGTGACAGTTTACTGAAACACTGAAGAATGTACAGTATTTGTCCACCCCTGATCACACAACACAGACCCATCTGTGTGTCTCTGTGACACATTGTGTCTTTTTATTGGCCTCCCCTCCTGTCTGACTTTGCTATTCAGCCATCATTTTGATGTGATCCTCTGTCATATTCCTATTTGGTTGTAAATATGTGTGGTGCTACATAGAATAGAGCAATATTTCCCCTTTCATGGCCTCAACGTCTCATCCCTGGAGTCTGTAAATCTAAGTGGCTTGCTTCCGAACACTGTGGCTCAGAGTTAAACAAGGAATAAAAATACCTTTGTTTCTGATTCTATTCATTACTGCTCTGTCTCTCCCTTCTCTCACACAGTTTGTCTCAAACCTCTAATAAGATTCCAGCCCATTAGTTTTGAACTATAATATTAATTAAAGGTTTCTTTAAGAATCTGAATCCTACTAATATTAAGCAATTATTACTGACTGTTCATGTGCCGCATTAATAATGATCCTCTTTTACACTTTGCATTGAGCCCTTCTTGACACCTGACATTTACATCTGGCCTATTCAGGAGAGATTACAACAACACTGCAGAACGATCTTGACAAACGAACTATAACAGTAGAAAATGTATCTCTGTGTTTGCTCCACAATATAGCCATTCTTCTCACTCCTCAAAAATGTTACTACAGTTACAATCAACCAAGCTCTTCAAAAGAAATACATAACATCCTAGATTGTGAGCCGTGTGTTCATTCATACTGTTTCATCTAAGACAGCTTGATCAATATTTGTAAAAAATCAGCTATTGTTACCAAGATTCAGAAACCACTGAACTTATAGTGCACTATGGCATCAAATCATTTACACTCATTCACTGACATCAACACAAATGAGCACGATGATACTTGTTTCATTTTTAACACTGAAGATATTGACACGTATACACTACAAATAATACATAATTACACCGACAGGAGCCGCCAACAATTATCTTCCTCTAAATTAATGATTCATTACGTGGCTGCTTCAAGTATTGTTTCCTGATGACATTATTGACCTTGGTTCAGTAATTATAAAATAAATTAAATGACTGTACAAAATTAACTGAAAATGCACAGGCACACATTGCCCACACCCAGACAAACACATACTGTCTAAGGAGACAGCCACTTTGGACAGGGGAGGAAAGAGGAGTAAAACCGAGCATTCATGGGGAGAACATACAATCTCCACACAAACACCTTGATGTGATGGTGCACTGCACCACCGTACCACCCAGTCTACATTATATAGAGATGTTTCAGAGAGCTGATCCTGCTGAATGAACAACAGGCATTTTGGAAAACATGTTTTCAAAGCACATGATAGCCAATATCTAACAAAGTACCACCCAGGCATACTGACCATTTTCTGTTCTCTATTTATCACCTCACATTTAGGTACAATTGGAGAGGGAGTTGAAACTATTTGTAGTTTCTGAGCCAACAGGTGGCACAAGATGATGATTTTACTTTCTGACTCAAATGTCCACGGACATGCTAATCTCAGCAATTCTGGAAATAGGGGTTATATTTTACTGACACTCTCCTGTTCAGCTCACATCACAGCTCATAAGAATGCTGAAGATAGCTGAGGTGGGTTCACTCAGGTGTCTTTATGAACCTGCATATTCTTACTTTCACAGGTTTTGGGCTGAAGAGAAGATTTATCACTTTTTTTAAGGTTTTGGTAATGAATCACTTTATGTTGCCCTAAAATTAATCTTGAAACAGATTGTCTTTGCCACAAAATGTGTTAAGTGTATTTTTGTGTTGTCATGACTATGCAGAGTAATCCAACATGGCAATTAAAGCTCGAGGCAGGTCTGTAAATTCTTTGTAATGAATACAAGCTATTGATTTGATTCATTTTGACTCAGTAGACAGCCTATAAGCAAAATACACCATCTGTTTCAGTTGGGGGTTTAAGTGGTAGAACAGACTATAGCCGTACAGTACATGAAAGAAGTTGAAGCATCCTCAATGCTCGATGTTTGTCAGAGTTACTGATTTACACTTTATTGACAAGTGAACAGTCACTTTGTTTCTGTTCCTCCTGTTTTGTGCCATTATTTCAGTTTCATTTAAAATCTCTAGTGAGGTTCTTTGGTGTTTTAATCTGGCTCATTTGTAATTCAAAGGAATATCAGCATCAGCACTTGTAGTTATTACTATGGACTTCATACTGTTTGTCCCATGTATTTTATTGAGCTGTGCTGTATATTTAATAGCACGCTGAGCATGAATCTAGTTACTTGTATTGAACTCAATTGAAGGAGTTCAATTAAGAGATTTTCTCCTCAAATTTCAGCTATTTATTGTCATTATTATTGTTAGTATAATTATTATTATTATTATTATTATTATTTTTGTTATTGTTGACAACAGTGGCACTGTTCTTACTGATGTTATTTGTTCTGTTTGCAATGTATATTGAAAAATAGCTTCAGCTGTATTTATGAAAACTTTTGGATACTGTATGTACATTAAAAACGTAAGTGTCAAGCTTCAGTATCACTGGGTTCAGTTGTTATATCAGCTTTTCGTCAGTGCCTTGACTTGCACACCTCTCTTTCACACATTGCCTCTCACTTCCAGATGCAGACATTAACACAACCACTCACACTCTCGCTGTCTGTCTCTCTCTAGCAAACACATACTTATGCGCATGCACACAAACACACACACACACACACACACACACACACACACACACAAAAACACACACACATATACTTACACACACACACAAGCCTGTCATGCAATCAGTCATGCAATCATGAAATCACTTCTAGTTGCAGATGGTGACTCATCTTTTGTCCCTGGTGAAACCATATCTGGCAATAAGGTCATAAGACATTTTGAGTGGGGGGGTGATGCGGTGCGCCACTGTGCAGGGCTGCACTCACCACATGGGAAACTCCTCACTAAACAGCATGTTTTACAGCTGGCAAAAACAAAGATATTAGCTGCCCATAAAGCTTGACAGCTGTGCATAAAATATGAAATGTTTTATTCCCTTGCTAGCAATATCACATCATTATCAGCATGCTACTCAGATGTGAGAAAAGAGGAGTTTAAAGAAACCTTTCTAACACCTACTGTGGTAAAAGTAGTGTTTTTACTATATAACAAGAACATCTCAATAGAGCTTTGCAGCTGATATTTCACTTATTTTATATTTGCACTGGCATTTGTTGATCTTTTTTCATATTTAATCTGATAGATTGACGAATTTGACAGGTAAAGCAGATGATGGTCATATTGTGCAAACTGCATGTCAGTCATGAAAATGGTGCTTAACTTACTCCATGAGGGTGTGGTGGACACAAATAAGTCCTGTTGGTGTTTATTTAACAATGCACAATAAGACACAGGCTGCGTCATGTCGACCGACAGTCAGAGGAAAATCTCTTTCAGCATCAGGTGTTAGTCAGTGACCTCGACCTCAGCTCAAAGATTGAGAGTAAAAATACGCTGAATGGCGGTGACACGGAAATCAAACGCTATTTACTATATCATTACTTAACCTGATGGAAGTGTTCGTGTCATTACACACCGTCTGCTCTCTAATTCTCCCCTCTCCCCAATGCAGGACACACATTCGTGGCGACTCAATTACAGCCATCAATACAAACACACGCACCTCATAGCTACACTAACACGGCAGGCTGCTCATTCACATGACTGAGAACGGATGACCTTGTGCGTTTTCTGCTCAGGCCACCGCGTGCGGAAACGATCGTGGATCCAAATCGAGCACAACAAGTGCTCAAGTGGCTGTCTCACAGACACTCACTACATTGCCACCTTGGGTGTATGCAATATCCCTTCTTGCTGCCATGCAGGGCTTTCAGTGCGTTTTGGGTGAAAGGCAGACAGGCAATAACAGAACCATCCGAGCAGTTACCATCAGTTTGATGGAATGACCCCCAGCATCGTTACTTGACATCAACATGAGACACACTCAAGGGCATCTGGCAACCAACGCGAGAGCTTTGAACTGTAAAGGGAGACTGGATTAAAATGATCCACCGACGGCCGCTGAAATCTTTTGCTCACCTTTGCTGTTATCTTCTTCTCTGTTGAGATGCATGACTCTTCTTAGCATGTACTCATTTAGGCTGTCTTGTTCTTGTAGCAAAGATGTGTCCTTTTCCCAAAGAGTTCTTAAGCTAAACTCTTACTCTGTCAAATCTGTGGTCCTCTCCCCGCTTATTGTCTTGTTCGGCTGGCACGCATGGACGCGCCTGCACTTGTGCGTCCTCCTCCCCTTGTTGTGCTGGAGTAGGTAGTCTAGGTGATGTTTGGAGTCTGCGTGTATTTTGGCTCTCTCACTTTCTGCCTCTGTATCTCTCACTGTCTCTCCTTTTTCCCTCTCAGCCCAGAGTCGCTCAAAGGGATGGTCGCAGCGAAGGTTTTAGGGAGGAGACGGGAGGCAGACGGGCGGGGTGACGTGAAGTAAGTCGGTAGGAGGTCGTCTACTCACAGCTGAGGCGAGGAATCCGTGCGCCCTCGCTGTTGACCATTTAATCAGAGTATCCCATCCTCATCACGGCACAACCGAGACATTTTTGCGCACACTTTCACTTCCAAACTACACATTCATGAGCAGCTCATGACGTCATTTTAACATTTTAAAATAGGATGTTCATATCAATAATTAGTAGTGGTTGGCTATACAGGACATTGCCAGTCATATTTCCAACCAAACGGACATCTACGATCATGAAACGTTGCTTTTAGGCTTGTTGCAGCCACCTTGTTTTAAATAAATGTAATAGTGGTAATAATGACAGAAAGCTGTAAGATATCTGTCCCTGCTCAGTGAGAGGAAAGGAGCGCAGGTGATAATAGAAGTAGCCTATAGAGGAATTGCTTAATTTCAATGGCAATGGCAATGACTTATTATTTTTCACAATCAGTCCTGATCACCAATCATTCTATTTTATTATATGTATTTATTTATTTATTTATTTTACCGGAGGTTGTCAATACTCATGTTACAATCTGTGCTCGGACATCCCCTTTACGCACAACCTACTGAAGTTTTACGTTTTATCTGTCGCTCACGGCGCCTCTACTTCGCTATTCATTAGTGTCAGTCTCATGAGCAGACTGTGTCCTGTCATTATGATCATCATGCCATTACAGCCAATGGGCCTATACAGTCAATAAGGCACATTTACTCGCCGTTCACGTTTGCCCGGAGCCCTGCGTGTAACATGGCTCACTGGCGGTCTCTAGTGTTACACATGAATCAATGGCAATGAGGTTGGCTGAAATTATCCCTCCTATCCATTAGTAAGACATTCTTAAAGATCCACTCCACTCATATTTTATTACAAATCCTCTGTTTGGAATAAAACAATAATAACTTTGTTAAAATCCTTAATATAAACCGTCACCTCCTTCATCCTCATTGACAAATCCATAATCTAGGAATATGTAAATAGCATATTGTTCATTTCAAAAGCTTAACTGCTGCACAAGACGTCTGCTCTGAAGGTTTTAAAGTTTCTACATCACATATTATGTGATAATTGTGTCAAGATTGTATCAAGATTGGCCATGGACTGAATAAAAAATTATTATGTAGCCTTGGATGTAGCCACCTTGATATCACCCATTGGTTTGTGGAGAAGCCATTGGTTTGTTCTGAAGCCTCTAGTTTGGCATTTTGTTTGGAGCCAGAAGTGATGGGAAGTGACCATGCGTGGACATGAGGTTGGAGCTGACCCCTGTGGCTAGCTAATAGCTTGGTTACCACAATGCATTAACAGTCTACTGTTTACTGTGATTATGCTCATTTTCAGTAATGAAAATGGGTTTAAAACCATTAAAACAAAATGTACTTAACAGGAAAACTAAGTGCAGCAAAAACGTGGAACATAACTTCATGAATTACACCTATACTCTGTGGTTTACGTCATGTTTAACTTTGTCGCCATGGTAGAGACTTGTCAATCACAAGGTAGCCACGCCCTAAATTATACACTGCTTTGTTGTCAAATCTTAATTAAAATCAAAATGAACATCATGCTGTATTGAAGAAAATAGCAATTCATACCATAAACTCATGATGAAGTTAATAAATCAAGTTAGAAGTTGGGTCATTTTCTCATAGACTCATATACAAACAGGATTCTTTTGGAGGCAGTGGCGTGGCACACTGCTGGTCATAAGACCAACCCTGCAGGTTTAAGGCCCTTCCACAGTGGCTTCACATTTCAGACCCAGAAGTACCATGGATGTTTTATAACTAAATGTGGTGTCACAAATCCTGCTTGTAAATACACACCTTAAACTCAGATTTACTGTGAAAAGAGAGAAGCCTTCCACTTTCAGCAGATGATTATGAAAACAGCCTTCTTGTGTCAAAGTCTCACATCATTCTGTACACTAAAGCTCAAACATCCAAATGAAGGAACAAGAAGAAAAACACATTCTTGAGCGAAGGGGGGGGGGGGGGGGGGGGGGGGGGGGGGACTAGATAAGACATATCAGGATCCAAGTAAGTGATATTTTTACAATGTAAACTACATATTAGTGTTTTTATTCATTATAATAATGTCCTGAATCAAAATAAAAAGAGCATGTAACACTTCTATAGTAGTGAAGCAACAGGACAATAATGTAACATAAATGCAAAAATGATTTGAGAAAATAATACTTAAAATAATCACTTTCAAACACATTTCTACAATTGTTATACCTATGTGAGCTGTATTTCTGTATTAATGTTTGTTCTTGTTCAGTTTAGGATTCCTTGACCTGCAGTTTTTGGAAGCCACGAAAGACATAGCAGAGAAAGATCTTAAAATGTAAAAAAAAAAAACCAAATGATCTGCATGGGGCTGAGAAAAAAAACAATGTGTTAGTGTGTTTGAAATGAGTGAAACAACCTTTTAACAGTTTCTTTTGCATTGTCTGTAGCAAAGTTTTGTATATTCATTTCCTATTTCTATTCCAGTTGTTTTCCCCCTTTCTCCAATTAAAATGTTATTTTCTGTGAGTTTGTCCCAGATTTGTAATTTTAAGATTTATAAATAAAACTGACCTGACATGACATGTTGTATCTGTCTTCCATTAACTGCATTGTGAATAACTTGCTGAATAAGATCTGGAATAAGACACAGAGCTTAAATCTTAGTATCATCTTGCTACTGCACCCATACACTTCACCATACATAAGAAGTATTAAAAAAAATAATCTAATCTACTCTTTGCCTGGAGTGTTTTGCTACCTGGCATCATAAACTGGCAACCTCAAGTGACGAAGAAATTTAGCAGTAAAAGATGACTTCAATGCTAGACCACATTTTTCATTTTACCACATTCCTATCTTGGATTACTGGACTTGCATACCTGCTTAAATAGCTCAGTATGAGCTCAGTGCTCTGCTGTGAGTCTCAGTTACACCTTTTTTTCTTTGTTCTACCACTCAGATTTCTGTCTGACACATCTCTCGTGAAAACACCCCCAACATCTTGAGTGATTACTGTGCTTGTGTGCAAAGCAGATAGTCTTACAGTGCAGCCTATCCTGGTTCTTCTCTTCGACAGATGTGGAATCTTTAAATATCTTGCACACACAGTGCTTTCATTGTTGAGAAATTATGCTTTCTCTGTGTGGCAGACATTAGACACTAAGAGCTTTTCCTGTTCCAAACTTCTCATTGCATCAGCTCTCTTTCTCAACCCCCAGCCTCCCGCCCTCACTTTTCCCTCACACTATCTTTCTGATGAATATTTATTAGTCTGTCACAGTGTATTCTCTGAACTCAAAACAACACATTCATCAACACAACTCGAGCCATGCTCTAATCCTCCAGGGGTTTTTCAGTGACATCGGGTAATTTCTTCACAAAGATTTATTCACAATACCAGTCTGTGGGATGTTGTTTTTATATGAAACTATAAAACGTTCATGAGCACTCACAGTTTCCAGGTAATTTTAGACCTATTATATCACAGTCAGCATTATTGTTATGAGCATTACAGCCACACGATACACAAATGTGTACTACAATCACACTGCATGGGCCTTAAAGACAAATGACAGAAGTATGTGTTACACAACAAATGGGTGGAGCAACAAATATGAGAATATATATCAGAGTGGGATAAACATGAATTTAAGACTTCAGTATTCGACAATACAGAAAGTGATGATTGTGAGGCAACTGTCCACCTCTAAACCTCCCTCAGACATACAAGAAAATGGTGTCATCTTCTGAGCGCACCTGAAGAAATGTAATGTTCCTAAACTGTTTTGGTCCATTTCTACGAAATCTACGTTTCTTTAAGACTGTCATCACATCTTCCCTCAGTATGCTAAATAGGAGCATATCTTTCAAATCAAGAGGTTTTGCAATTATTAAGTTTAAAATGACAGTCAAGAGATTGTTTTCTGATGAAAAGAAAATCTGTTAAAAGCTTAGGAACCTGGTGCACATTAGACACACAAAGAGCAGATTCAGGCAGGTGTGATAAGAGGCTTGCAGTTTCAGTGGGAATGTTAAATAACAGATAACAATGTGCACTCTGCCATGACACGTCTATTTGATGTTGCTACACCAAACAGGCATGGACTAATGCACACAAATAGACACAGATCACTTCTGTACAAGAACAATGTGCCGAAACATATAATGATAACATTATAGAACGTTCCTGAAAAATACCATTATATAATACATATTGTATAATATATTGTACATTATTTTGTATTTATATGGCATATACCATGAATATGCTGTTACACTGTGTATAAAAACTGACACAGTCATTTTAAAATGGCATTTAACAATTTTAACTCTGCATTTATGAACTTTGTGGATTTGAAATCCTTCAATATGTTTGGCCCGAAAAAGCAGTTATAGAATGTTTTTAAGAGGATCTGTTTCATACAATTAACAGCTTACTTACAGTCTGTTTAGTTGCATTTAAACAATCATTTATATACTGTATAATAACATCTGATTAATGGTTATATGTCAATGTAGTTAAAGCAGATATAAGGCTCTATTTAGTTTTATCTGTTGACAAATACATTAATGAACACTTACACTTGCTTACAACTTTATTACACTTCGATATATACCATTTATTAAATGTCTTACTGTTTAAATAGGGGTAATTAAACTAGCAGTGTTACCTTGTTGCATCCTCTGAGAATATTTGTCATCCCTAATGATTAAATCATCCATGTGTAATCCAATAGTCATGTATAACAGTAATGAAACATATGTAGTAGGTTTGGATGCAGGTATTGCTAAATCAGATACCTACTCACCCTTACCACCTAACATCAGATCTCTAATCTAAAGCCAAATTAATAAACAATCTATTGATTTATTGATATTGATTTATTTTGTCTTACTGAATTCTGGTGGTGTAATGAAGAAAATATGTTAGCTAAATTAATCCACTCCCACCAGTCATGTTAATACTCACATTCCTTGAGACACTGGCCGAGGAGGTGGAGTCGCAGTCATTTTCAACTAAAGCCTATTAATCAAACCTAGACCATAACCTTACAATTATAACTAATTTGAAAATCTTGCTTTTAATCTTTCATGGAAAACTGTATTTTAGACATTCATTGTGAATAAAAAAGGGAAAAGGAGAAGCCCACTCAGAAAATAATCTGGGCTTCTTTACGACTTGAGATAGTGAGATAGAAGAAGGGAGGAGGTTGGGGCAGTCTTCATCTGAAAATAAGGTTGAAAGGAAACTGTTCCATTTGTGGCAGACTGTCGTTTTTAGTTCTGTTACATGTGTTTCTTAATCTTATGCCTTCAGAAGTCATTGTGTGTGTGCAGGAGCACACATAATGTTAGACTAAGACACTGTAACGTTCCTGAAAGAATTCAACCTCTTTACACACACACACACACACACACACACACACACACACACACACACACCAGGTTAAATGAGATCCAACTTTTAGCAGCCAAAAATACCAATGTACTCATTTTGTAATGATATGAAACAAACAATGTTTAGTGTTTTTTGTGACATTTTTAGTAGTAGTAGTAGTAGTAGTAAATGAGTAGAAGGATACGGTGGCCGAGACCCGCCATAGCTGCAAATAAAAGTAACGCTGCAAACAAAAACAAACGCTGCTGCAAATAAAAAGAAACGCTGCTGCATATAAAAGAAACGCTGCAAATAAAAAGACATACCGCAGCAAACAAAAACAACGCTGCAAATAAAAACAAACGCCGCTGCAAATAAAAGAAACACCGCAGCAAAAAAAACAAAAAAAAACAAAAAAAAAAACACCGCAGCATATAATTAAAAAAACGATGCAAATAAAAAAAGCCACCGGGGATTACCGGGGACTGTTTTTGCCGAAACACCGGAAGAAGAAACAACAACAACAGGACTACGAATTGGAAAACGAACTAGAAAGTAAGTGAAAATGGTAGTGTTTAATGTCGCTACATGTACTTTTTAATGTGTTATTTGGTCAGGCGATGTAGCCCCAGGTTTGAAGTTGAACTGGAGAATGCCGGTGTATTGTTAGCTTCGGCTGCAGACACTTAAAACACGCTGTTCCGCCTACGGGACGGGTCGGAGGTTGGGAGGTAGCCACAAGTCCTTCTGAATGTTTTAAACACCAACCCTTAAACATATTTATTCATGCCATACATTGTTAGAAAGCATAGGTTGCCCTGATTCATTCAAGACCACTCACGAATTATATTGGTTGCTCACAGCCATAATAGTATTAGCGATTGGCTCGGCTAGCCACTCAGCTAAAGTAAAAACAGCTATAATCTCTACATACCTTCAAAGTCTTCCCTTTATCCACAACGATCATCTTATGACTCAGGACTTTCTGTACAGCTCGCCAAGTATCCATTCTTGTGAAATATGAAATCCGTTTCCATAACATCGAAATACTTTCCTCAATATGTCCATGTATTTTGTAACGTAATAACACAAATAACAAACCATATACGGTCCCTTTTACGTCTTTTCCTGACCTACACGTACAAGCAACAACAACAACGACAGTAATAAGCTGCCGGAACTATGTAGCCGTCAGTTGTTTCCACTCTCGTTAGTGGTCTCCCCGTGTTAGCCGAAGCTAACAATACAAGAAGTTCGTTTTCCAATTCGTAGTCCTGTTGTTGTTGTTTTTTCTTCTTCCGGTGTTTCGGCAAAAACAGTCCCCGGTAATCCACTTCCGTTGTGGCTTTTTTTATTTGCATCGTTTTTTTTTTATTATATGCTGCGGTGTTTTTTTTTTTGCTGCGGTGTTTCTTTTATTTGCAGCGGCGTTTGTTTTTATTTGCAGCGTTTTTTTTTTTTGTTTGCTGGGGTGTGTCTTTTTATTTGCAGCGTTTCTTTTATATGCAGCAGCGTTTCTTTTTATTTGCAGCAGCGTTTGTTTTTGTTTGCAGCGTTACTTTTATTTGCAGCTATGGCGGGTCTTGGCCACCGTAGAAGGATAACTACATGCAACAGTTAATTAGGTTGAACACCAGTAACCCTGCATCATATACCCTATGACCTACCAGGATTCAAGGACTCAAGGTATGATAGAACATACAGAAACATGGCTTGTTGTCCAGGGTGAGGTGGCTCCGAGGATATTATTATTGTTATTTACGTTTATACTGGGGACCTCTCTTGTGCTGGCACCACCTTCTGCAGTCCGTACAGTGTCACCTTCTTGTGCTGGGAAAACATGCCTTCAGCCATTTCTGTTGTTGCTGTGGTGCTGTCCATTTCTCCCCCAGCTTTTGGTGGGGATGATGAGAAGATGTCCTGCATTGCTGTGGTTGGCTGCCTCTGCTGTGCCAAGCAGCCCATAACGAAGATCTGCAAGGATGACTGGTGCTTCACTGTCCTGAGTCCGTGCTGATTCCACTCATTTGAAAAGGCTGTCAAGCTTCTGTTGCTTCTTGGTATGTAGACATAGTGCAGAGCCCAAAGGTGCAGCTCATTGTCAATATCCAACATATCCTCTCGCCCCTGTACAGAGTTGACCTCGGGTCAGCTGAGGAAAAAAAAAAAATCATAAATCTCTACTCTCAGTTCAGATGGTTTATAACCTGTGCTCTTGAATTCATAATCAAGGCCTATGGATTTGGAAACCGTGTGCATGAATTTGCAATTCATGTGCTCAAACAACTTGTCTTCAGAGAACAAGGACCCTCGGTCAACGAGAAAAATTATACAGTAAACATTTTTTAAAAACTCAGGATTATAATACCACATGGTGCCACATTGGAGAATTGGTTTCTTGAGACTTTGAGCAGGTTGGACCACAGTAAATAGGCAGATATAGCAATAAGACTGAAAATCAGTTTTTACCATGATGACAGACAATAAGGGAAATAATGCTAATGTTAAAAAGATCAAAATTGAGCATTTTAGAGTAATTAAAGACCATTTCATTCACTGATTCATTCTTATTCATCTTCCCCTATTTTTTTTGTTTTTCAGTTCATGAATTAGCTTCATGAATTTTTTAGCACCTAAAAAAGGTGTAATGCCACTTTCAAGGTAGGCTGGAAAATTCCAATAAGAAGCTGCAATAAGAGTCTAGGTTCAGCATCGTCCATGCATGAAGGTCTCGTTCTCTAAAGAAAAATCTACTTTAGTGCATGGATTGTAAATCCATGTGCATGAATTATGAATCTGACAGCACATTTTATAAACCATGTGCATGAATTTGTAAACCAACAGAGTTGCACCCACAATCAATGTGTTGATTGTGGGTGCATGCTCCTCTTATAGCACTACATCTTCCAGACCCTCTAAAGACATTCATCATAGGCATGCATCATTGCTCTCTCGACTGCGGCCGGTCCTGACCCTTGAAGGAACTCCATATTTGGCCACAGCATTCACAAACAGTCCAACAGAGTGGTGCTGCACAAGGCAGCTGTAACCGTCTACAGTATGCCACAATGAATGACTATCCTCAACTTAAAATAAAATGAACGTTAGTTTAACATGTATAGCTGTTAAAAGATTGACAAAGAATAAAGATAATGCATGTCATAGGCCTCATTTCACCCATCTGTCTCTTACATACAACACCCTCCCTGACCAATTGCAATGCACAATTGATATGGTTTTTATGATTAAAAAGGAAGCCAATCCTGAGAGAAAATATCACGCAATATTTTACAACAATTATCAACAGCGATGATAAATCAAACTGGAGAAGTAACACTAAACCTTTCTGACAAACAACATCAACAATCTAAATTTCAGTGTCAAGTGTGTGTGTGTGTGTGTGTGTGTGTGTGTGTGTGTGTTGTCTCTACAATAGTACAGCTGCTGCTGATTAACTTACTGGATCAGTTTATTATTTCCGTCAATGTGACAAACTGAATTTGGGCTTGCCACTTACTATGTTCGCTGGTGTAGGTGCTAGGACATTTAGCAGAGGGCAGCTGCTCTGGTGTTGATCCACATTGTACTATTAGTTTATACACATGTACTGAGACTGTTCAAAGCAGCCACTTACAACAGAGGGATGCATTGCGTTGCGATGTGTGTGTTAATATTACTGTTTCAAAGCAGACTGTGGCAATATATTAGTTATTGAGGGGTATGACAACACCTGCAGTTTTGAAGAAGTATACTTTTGAAATTGTACACCCTGAGGCACTAAAGTGGCCTATGAAACACGTCAGCAATTTATAGCAATTTCTTTAACTAAGTCCTTCAGTGTTGCATCCCTGTATGTATGCTGCCATTGGCCCGTGTTAAAAGATGTGTGATTTATTCCAAAATTGCATTTTCTAGTTATTTATTGAGAACACCATGGGAAACTGAACTTTTTTTTACGACAAAGCTTAAAAGTCAACTATAGGATTCACTACTTTGATCCACACACCATTCAAGCACCAAAGTAACTAACTTGAACTTGTATGATATTTCAATATATTATCTTACAACATAATAAGTTAACATGATTTTTCAAAAAAAAAAAATGTCATCAAGCTCAAGATGAGACCTTAGAGACAGTGTTAACCCTTTCCAATGAAAAAGCACATATTAGATTTACTTTTATTTTTGGCCGTAAATCAATCAATCAATCAATCAATCAATCAATCAATCTTTATTTGTATAGCGCCAAATCACAACAAAGTTATCTCAAGGCACTTTACACATAGAGCAGGTTCTAAACCGAACTCTTCAGGTTTTAATTTTAAAGAGACCCAACATTCCCACATAACCAAGCACTTAGCGACAGTGGCAAGAAAAAACTCTTTTAACAGGAAGAAACCTCAGGCAGAACCAGACTCAAAGTGGGCGGCCATCTGCCTCAATCAGTTGGGGTAGAGAGGAGAGAAAGGGAGGATAGAATAGAGAAGCACAATGAAAATCAACAATGAAGCTAGAAGGTCCGGGACTGGCATCCGTCATCTGGACGTCTGCAGGCCCAGATTACCTGTGAGACGAGAAAGCACAGACAACTCTGGGGAAGAAGTTTAGGTTATTGAATGCATTAGTAGTACATGAATGTTAATGGACATAGATAGATGGATAGAGAGAGAGGGAGGGGGAGGAGGAGAGAGGAGCGCAGTGCATCATGGGAGTCCTCTGGCAGTCTAAGCCTATAGCAGCATAAACTGGAGCCGGTCCAGGACAAGCCTGGCCGGCCCTAACTATAAGCTTTATCAAAAAGGAAAGTTTTAAGCCTACTCTTAAATGTAGGGAGGGTGTCTGCCGCCCGGACCGAATCCGGAAGATGGTTCCACAGGAGAGGAGCCTGATAGCTGAAGGCTCTGTCTCCTGTTCTACTTTTAGAGATACAAGAAACCACAAGTAGGCCTGCATGCTGGGAGCACAGTGTTCTGGTAGGTACATAAGGTACTATAAGCTCTTTAAGATATGATGGAGCCTGATCATTGATAGCTTTGAAGGTGAGGAGAAGGATTTTGAATTCTATTCTGAATTTTACAGGAAGCCAATGCAGTCAATCCAAAATGGGAGTAATATGATCTCTCTTTCTAGTTTTTGTCAGAACACGAGCAGCTGCATTCTGGACCAGCTGGAGAGTCTTCAGAGACTTGTTAGGACAGCCTGATAATCATGAATTACAGTAGTCCAGGCTAGAAGTAACAAATGCATGGACTAGTTTTTCAGCATCATTTTGAGACAGGATATGTCTAATTTTTGCAATATTACGCAGATGAAAGAAGGCAGTCCTTGAAATTTGTTTTATGTGGGAATTAAAGGACAGATCCATAGAATTAGATTTATTAACATTTAAGCAAAGTGCAGAAAGAAGAATGTTTAATTTTTGGGTTAACAAAATGACTGATATATCCTATCAGACAAAAGGTAAAATCTGGTAAAAAAAAAAAAAAAAAAAAAAAGGAGGAGTTTTGAGGAGTTTGAATCTTTGTGTTTCCACAGAGCAACTTATTATTATTTTTTTTAAAGCATCATGTTTTTTTGGGTTTTTTGTTTTTTTCATGTTCAGTAGTAAAGTCAACAACATGTCCTCTCCTCGATGTAAGTGAACTTCTTCAAAAATTATTAGTAGGATAGAGAGAAGTTTCTTAAAAAGGTGTTAAATCATAACGCAGAGTTCAGCTTTTTAAAACAGGAATTTTGTTTGCTCTATATTATCCGAATATTATATTACAGAATATTGTCAGAATTGCTTTCGCCCCTTCTGGAAATACCCAACATATATTTAGTTTAAATGATTTTTATGTGTATCTTATCGAAACAGATTACATATCATAAATGTTTACCCCCATTACTATTTTTAAGATTAAGATTTTAATCAGGATAAAAAAAATGCAATTGCATGCTGAAGACACCGCAGTCTTCAGATTGGACAACATGTGTGAAAATAACATATCTAATGAAATCTCAATATCTACTTTTGTGGGTCTGTAAGGCATTAGCACGTTTCTATATTCCAACCCATCAGGAGTGATATGGCTGCAGATTGTGACCTCTTAGCTGACAGATGATTTACGTCTATATATTATTTGAATGACTGAATATTTGAACTATTGGCTGTATCAGCAAACTTGGCTGATATAGGCATCTGCTGAGGAGTGCCAGTTCCTTCACATACTGTTCATATTCTATTCATAATTAGTCTCTGCACCAGTTTACATTCATGCATTCCCCATCAGTCACTAATAAATGTTCGATTAATCCATAATGAAGCTGTCAGAGTGCAAACAGACACATTCATAATCACAGTTTTATGGTCCAGGAGAACATTTTATAGAATATGATGAATGCAACATGTTTTCATGCTGATTTTATTTTTTTGTAATGAACACAGGTCACATTTGTTCATGTGCATATATAATGTCTATCAGATCCACAAAATAAATAAATAATAAGTATTTTATTTCCATTTTGGTGTATTTGGGGTCACATTAGGAAAGGTTCAGTTAGCAGAAATGCTTGTAAGATGTTTTTAAAGCCCTCAAATGTATAAGTGGGTCAAATTTGACCCTGAACAGTATGTAAGGCCTAAAAGAATTGACACATGCATCAAACACTCTTAAACCTTTGTTCTTTTTACATAAAGATTAGGGTTTTCCCAACCTTTTCTAATAACTGCAGTTGTACAACTAAGGAATATCCTCCTCCTCAAATGCAGCAGAATTTCCTTCCTGTCCCTACTGTTAGATTCTGTATGATCTATTGAGACTTACTATAATCTCTGCATGAACCTCAAGGTAAGTTTGGATTTTAATTCAGTACCATGATCTGAACACTATAAATTGCATGCATATAATATTGTGTTATCTTAATGCTGTACTGTATTTAATAGTTTTTGTTTCCAATTTAGACATTTACAACCGTGAAATTGCTGATAGCAGGACTAGTTCTGATTCTAGTGGGGGAAACTAATGCCCAGTGGTACAAGTTTCCTGTTGAAGTTGCCCAAGGTTAGATATATGGCCTTTTCAGGGTCTCCTCAAGAGCAATGTGTATCATTTTTACTATATGTCATAAATCCATGATGATGTCTTTTACATGACAGTGACACGCTCCTTTTTTCTGAATTCTCATTTATTTCACTAAACTCTGTTCCATTGTTCATACATATGGTGACATGAGTAAGTACTTTCATGCTGGGGAGATGGAGGCAGATAATTTACAACTATACAGTAATATTTGCTTTCATTTCTAAAGGCAACCAGACCTACAGTATTTCTCATTTGATTACAATACCATCTGATATAAAACTTTTTTTTTTTTTAAATCTGCAAGACTACCTTATTGGAGGTTTAAATTAGACTACTCAGATAAATACAGATAAGTCAAAGTCACCATTATGAGTCCAGATTCTCCCCACAGCCTAATTTCTTCACATCTTAACTAAAATGATATCGTCTGTGTGAAATAATTGAGCAGTACTGTTTTCAGTATAACATATTAGATGGCTATTTTTTATCTGCAAAGAACTTCTATTGGAATACATCTCAATAATGCTAATTTACAATTTTCTTTAAATTTAACTTAACCAGACCTCTAGTTCAGAATGCCAAAACCTTGCAATTAGTTATTAATTCCATATTACATCCTTACAAACTTTCCGATCCTGGACCTTTAGCACTTTGTAACTAGGCAAAAAAGTGCTTATTCTGTCATCTGCTTGTGTCAATATTAATTTTCAAATTTTCCCCTTTCAGTAATACCAGAGAGTGGGTGCAGGAACGAATGGGTCATGGTGCAACTCATTGAGAGACTCTGCAACAATGGATTAATGAATAACCATAATGCAGCAGTGACACCATGATGGGATACAAGACAGTGGTAATACAACAAAATAGTTCAATGACAACTTCAGCAAACCTTTAAAAACGCACACATAGAGTGCAAAAGAAGATGATGCAAGGTAGATATCAGTAGGAGGAAGGGAGAGAAAGTGTGAGCACATAGGCCAGAAGAGCTGGCATAGCAGCCTCCTACATCACACACCCTCTGTTGGTAAAATAATGCTGCATAAAAAGGGATTAGGTCTGGCTCTCTGTGGCATTTCTGGATTTAATGTGATAGATTTCCACCCTTTCCATCTGTGGTCATGTTATTGGTGCTTTATTCTGCTGTAATGTTAACACATTGCCACTCAGTGGCAGTGCTGGCCTCTAAATAACATCTAAAACTGGAGCACATAAGAGGGAATCCTTTTTATTATCACTATTAACTGAAATATTTAGTTTGGTTTAAATGCATATTAATTAAAATGTTTCATCTCAGCATTGATAACACAATAAAGTCAAGGGCTGACAAGGGTTACAGAAACAATCATTACAAATAAAAGCAACCCTCAGAATGATTTTAACAGTGTCTTTCCAGGAACAGGGTTGCTGTATTTTCTGAATAATCCACAAATATGAGTCACGGTTTCAATGTCAGAGTAAACAACCTGTCACTTTCCACAAAAGAAAAAGCCTATAAGATTTTCTCTTCTGGTGAGACATTATTGCTGTTGAATATTTAAAATGCAATATTTCAGTGCTTTGAGCACCACAAATGGAATTCCAGTCACCTTTTCTGGGGTGATCACAGAAATGCAAGTTGGATATTGCAACACGTGCTACTTTGATAACACTAGGGCAAGAATATGTTTTTTTTGCAAACAGACTTGTCTACAAAATGTGTAGAAATCCAATCTGATTACTCTTAAAGGCAAGAACAAAAGAAGAAAAAAAACTCTTTTTAGGTGTTCTAAGTTTAAATTGTTTTAAAAAAAAAAAACCCTCTTTATATAGGCTACATACACGAACAGTATACAAAATATTGGAAAGTTTAAGAGTCCCTGGCACTTTTGATGTTCAGATTCTTATCACACAATACTGTCAGGGAGATGTCTGATTTGTCCCAAATTTATTCTGTAGCATGACAATGACCACGAAACTACAGCCAGAGTCCTAAATAACTATCATCAGCAACAAAAAAAAATTAGGGTTAGGTCCTGCAACAGATGGTATGGCACAAACCTTTTCTGATCATCAAGTCAGTCTTCGATTACATGAAAAGATAGAACTGAGACAACATACATAGATATATAGAACTGGAGCAAGTTCTCCAAGATGTTTGGAACAATCGACCTGGCAAGCACCCTGAAAATCTGAGTGCAGGTGTACTGGAGCGGTTTTAAAAAAGGCAATGGCAAAGGCAGTGTGGTCCACCAGATATTGGTTTCATTTAGGTTTCTTCTGTTTACTGAACTTTGAGTGAATTCCATTGATAAATATATTAAGCCATTTTGGAAAGCATCCTGACTTTTACTTTTTGTAACACCACGGGTATAGTTGGTAGTACCATTATTGCAGATACAATGGGTAACAAAAAGAAAGCAGCAAAGTTCTGTTTGTCAGGCAGAAGATCAGCACCTAGATGCACCTACGATGACAATGGTGAAGACAACGCTGGACTCTGATGTTGAGTACTCACAGGAAAACTCAATGTTCAATTAATGCAGGAACAAGCCAGGCAGCCACAGGGACAGGCAGACAGAAACCAAGATTAGCGGAGACTGAAATAGTCACGGACAGAAGGCTGAGGCGTTTACCAGAGCGGAGACATAACCTGGACATCAAATCAATGACGAGTGCTAGAGAGGCTTGCACCAGGAGTATAGACAACAAGCTTGACTGGTGATGGGGAGCACCAGAGTGCCCAGGTGAACAGAGATGGATAATGAAGTGGGTGCGGCTGACTGGCAGAAAGGAGCAGAGGTCACAGGTCACTTCTGGACTTTTGCTCGGCTTGCTATAACTACAAAACAAAAACTGAACTTGTTTTTTTGTTTTATTGTTTGTCTGTTTTGTCAATACATGCCAAGGTATTTTAATTTGTGCTCTAAAACAATGGTTGTCAAACTGGGGCTTGGGACCCCCCACAAGGTGTCACTTTCTTCTATTTTTTGCTTTATGTCTTGTAGATTTTAGTGTTTTATCTCATCAATCCTCTAAACTTTATTCAAATAAAAACAAATCAAGTCCTCTCTCAAGATTAGTCAATTAATGATTGGGTTAGGTTAGATGATTGACAGATTAATCAGCAGCTATTTTGATAAAAAATTAAATTAAGTTTTAGTAGGCCTAAGCAAAACTTGAAAAAAAATAATAGGATTTAGCTTTTTCCAGCTTCTCTAATGTGTTGATTTGTTGCTTTTCTTTGTGAAACATGATGAGAAACAGACATTTAAGATATAACCTTAGACAACGGAGAACTTTGACGTATATTTTTCACTTTTTTTCTGAAATTTTATGGACAAAACAGTTGTTGTTTTTTTGTTTGAAAGGAGCTACAAAAGTTATTATTGTTATTATTATTATTATTATGATTATTTAATAATCATAATAATAATATTACATTAATAATAATAATTTATTATTATTAAATAATAATAAATTATTATTTAATAATAAACAACATGTGCCGTGAAGACTCGACATCGCTTCAATTTAAGGGGGCATCCCCTTAAAATTTCAGACCTGTCTGACAATAAAGTTCAATCAATCAATCAATCAATCCACGGTTTGGTCACATTCGTTGAATCATTTGGACATCTGATGCATCGAGCACGCGCTGCTCGGGTGGGGTAGTCAGCTGGATCTCGTGCAGGCGGTGTGTAGACCAGACAACTGCAGTGTGCTGGTCTTATGTCATATACTCGTTCCGGGGCGCCGCTGTCAGGCTCTGTGCTCAGTACGCTTTCTGTCGGTGTGACACACTGAGCGATGCGCGACCAGCCAGCACCATCTCCCATATTTCTCGAAAGGAGGTGAATTGATCCGCACATGACATTCTCCAGGTAAGATATAGTTTTATGAAAATGATTTAATAAGGGCAGCTTATTATAAATAAACATCGATTTGCCCCAGCTCCCTTCAGCGAGGCTATAGTATTCCTCCTCCAAGGCATCCGGAGGAGGAGCGGTGGATGCTGATCAGCTCAGCCTGGGGATTTTTCCTCATCATCAGTAGCAACAATGGGGCGGTAAGCTTCAACCGAAAACGTTTATATCTTTAACAACTCTCGCTTGCAATTGCTGTGGTCTTTATTCCTATTGCAACTCAGACAAGATTGCAGCTGCAAGTCAGCTCACACCTACTGCAACCATACTGGGTGATTCATCTATGCGCAGCCGCCTAAAATTGTCGATAGTAGTTATTTTGCCACAGGCCTTTACAGTTTCACGAGATGAGGAAGGTCGTTAATTTTTTGATGTCCTTAATGGTTCAATTCCTTTCCTGCATCGTTTTATTAAACGGCACCCCAGGCATGTTCAGGAAACCAGAGTTCCTCCTTGTGGAAATGGCTCATTCAAGCCTAGTATCAACTCGTTTTTTTTCAGGATTCATTTACTATTGCATTACTCCTTACATGTCTACCCTTTGAATGACACAAGTTAAAAAAAAAATACTCCTGCAAACATGTCCATCAGAATAGCTTCTGAAAATGCTGTTTTTTCAAGTTGTTTAATTCAGTGGGACTTTAAGAGATGGTGTGGTAGGTGTATTTCTGAGGACAATTTGTGTATCCTTTAGTGCCTGCCGTGCTGTGTACCACTCTGTGCTAAGTCCTGGCCATAGGGGAGGGCAGTTGCTGACGGGCGTTGTGTCTGTGGCTGTTCATTGTTCAGAGGGAGTGGGGGACAGACACACGGGGTCTGTTTTGCATTATATGATGTCCTCATCCAGTCATGCAGAATAGCCATCACCCACTTGTATGATATCCCTGCAGGCTGTCTGGTGTTTAAAGTGCAAGCCCACTTATTTTAGTTTCTCTAACAACAGCAATGTTGTCCTTGGGGTAAATGCCAGTACACAGTGGAATACACAGTATACGAAAAGCTGCATCAAGTTAATAACAGTACTGCAAACCTTACAGCTTTTGCTGTGATATTAAATCTTTATGGCCTCTATTCAATATTTGGCTTTATTTCAAATGATTCAATTTGATGTGTTGCAGTTCCCTCAGGTGTACTGATTTGGTCAATATAACAATTGTAATCCACTAAAATGAATTCAAAAGTAAACATTTAATTAACAGGCTGAAATTTAAGACAGTGTCATCATGGAAATTCTGTCATTAAATGTATGCAGTCACTCAAATCTTAGACTTAATAATTGATCTGCTAATCTGAATGTACAATATGTAGTACTGGTAGTGGGTAGAGAGACATTTAATGCTGTGTGACAACAAAAGGACAGCTGATGAAATAGACATTTCTATAAAACTCTCCTACAAACAACAAGGTTAAGAGCGGACAGTGTAAACATGGTTATGTATAGTAAGGAATGGAGAACAGACAGAGTGAAAGTGAGTGGCTGTGGCGCAGCTGAGGAAGAAAGTGATGACCAGGGCTGTAGAGGATGAGGGCAGATAGAGGAGAGTAATGCAGGACTATTAGAGAAAGTGAGGGGCCCCTGGAGAGCCATGATAGAAACCTATAAGATGCAGCACGTCGACTTGCTGCTATGTTAAAAGTGGAGATGTCAGGTTGTCTTTTTCCGACTTGCTCCCTCTGGGTCATTCTTACGTCTCCTTTCACTTACTACCTTTTCCTTTAGATCTGTCCTAGCTTCCTCTACAATGTCCCATTGTGTATCTCTTTCGCTCCCCTGCTTTGTCTCACTTTTTCCAGAGCCTGTGATAGTTTTCTGTATAGCAGCTGCACTGAAGGACAAACACACTACCTGCAGCCTGCTAGGATCTTATTCATGCTGCAGCCGGAGGATACTAAATTGCACTACAGGGGAGGAGGCAGAGTAGGGCAGCAGCCTCCAGCAGCCCTGCTGCACAAATGAGAAAAGATAATGATAACTATTTAGACATTTGTGATTAAACATTTAGCCTATCCAGACAATTGACCTAAATGCACTTGTTACTAAGGTTGGCTATACAAAAATATTTTTTGTGAGGAATGAATCTGCCCTAGCACCATGAATGGCACCGCCACAGGGAAATGAGTTATCCATTATGTAATTTCATGTGTAATATCTTCTTAAAAGCTTTGCTCTGTAAGCTATGGATTTCACATACCAAATGTTTATGTTCTCTACTCTTATCATATAATTTGTGCGGGAGGAAGTAAAATAACAGACTATTATGCCCTTTGGCAAATATGAAAGGTTCCAAGATAATGAAACTTATGCAAAGGTTGGGTGTTGATGCACCACTTATGAAGACAAAAAAAGGCAAGTGAAACTATGATTTATGATGGGGCATTTGTATCATAAGTGGTGCTGCATTGTTGCTACAGACAATTGTGTTGCTGTTTAAAAAAAAAAGCTTTGTATAAGCAATTACAGTGAGCCATTTTTTTTCCAAGCACAGGATTCAGCTTGTAAAGGATGAACTGTGATCTACACTGTTGCTGTCTGTTAACCAGCAAACATGTAGAGGAATTACAGATGAGTCAGATCTAGGTATAATTTACACATTAGAGCTTATTGTAGGTTAAATTCACTGTGGTTGATTTTATTTGGATATCATATATTCCTGTGTTGCTACATAGTAAACCCATTTCAAAACAGAGGGACTGACTACTAAGATAGCGTGTCCATCTTTGTCCATTTTTAGGAGCTGTATTGGACAGGGACAGTGTAGAGATGAGAGGGAATGAGAGGAGAGAGAGGGATGGGTAGTGACATGACTTGGGATATTGGGGTTCATGGTCAGCAGATTAACCACTAGGCCTCCAGGGTGCTCTTTGATCAGGAAATTGCAAGGACAAAATCCTCCTAAAGCAAACGTTATGTTATGCTGTTCAAATGGTTTTGGACCAGGGTTGCTATTAACAATTATTTTTGATTGCTGATTAAGATGCCAGTGCCAGTTGTTTTCATAAACAATTGAAGACAGAAACATTGTAATAAACATTTCCCAGAGCCCAAGAAAACTTTTTAATTGATTATCAGAATTTTCACCCATTTTTGTTCTGTCCACCATCTAATCAATTAACCGACTCATTTTAGCACTATTTTGGACATTAGAGTTGGTGCAAAGACAATCTACTGCCTACGATGACTTGATGATGATGTCATTGGGTAACACTTGTTTGAGAAATGATTTCCAAATGGTTTTATGTGAATGCAGGGATCATAGCTGTGAATCAGAAAATATCCATGTACTCCAGTGAAATCATCACAGCTGCTGTCATATGACTTGTTTTGTTATTCACTGCCTGTGGAGGATTTGTGTCATTATGACATCATCACTACAGTCTGTCTCTCTGTGGCTTATCTTCACAAACCAATACTGAGCTGTGAAATAATATAGGAAGTGCATATATAAATCACATGAATGAAGTCTAGCTCAGTGGTCATGAGTCTGACTTGCATTTCACCTCTAAATGTACTGACTGAACTCTACTGAACCTTTCTATCCCTGTTGGTTCTGTTTCATAAGGTAATTTGAAATGGCACAGTAACCTAATATATCTACAGAGCATGCACAGTAAAGGCTTTAATCTTCTGGTTTTCAGCTTGCCAGCAGCTGCTTTTCTTTTCACATTTTTTCCTCAGAGTTTATAGACTAATCATAATTCAGTGTTCATCACGGTGGGCAATGGTTTTGTGGATCACATGTGGCCTTGATTAAAACAGTCAGAGCTACAAGGATAACTGACTCACCATCACATATCAGATGAGGATTCTGCTCATAAGAAGCCACCACATTACATATTCAATTTGACATTCATTTACAAAATTGACCTGGGAATTCTGTATTCAACTCTGTATCCAGTAATCATGGCACAGTATATGGATGGCATACTGGATTGATTCATGTTTTTGAAAGCTGAAGTGACCAGAAACATCTGGCATATAATTTCCCATACCATAACCATATGAAATGTCAGTGAGTTGTTACAAAATGAAGCATGGGTATCGTGATGGACTTGGGTCAGCCCTTGTTGTCCAGTTCTTGACATTGTTCAAGTGTCGCACACATTAATGTGACAACCATACAAGTGTTACTCAAGTTGTTTTGACAGCGCTGTCTCATTCAATTTCTGTTTTTCCCTGAAAATATGATATGTGTTTCTGCCTTCGTCATGTAAAAAACAAACAAAAAGAACAACTTATTTGATTTGGAGACAGAGCTATTGCTTATAGGTTTCATTCACTGGAAACTATCAATATGATAATGCATGGTAGGTCTTTGAGAGGACGAGCATTGTTCTTATTTAGGTGTTGACTTTCTGCTCGTGGATATGCAGTATATGAGGTCATTATGGCCCTTTTTACAAACAGGTAAAGAAAAACTGCAGAAATACAGGTAATTGTGAATCAGTCAGGCATGACTGTAAGAATGGGAATTGACAAAATGTTATTGATTATGCTTATCAGCCCGAATCATCAATTTTCTGTGTGAAAAAGTAGGCCTTCACAGGTTTTCAGCATCAACACAACTGTTGCATGCATATGACTAAGGTGTGCATTTTCATTCAGGTCCTCTTAGTCTGCTAAGCCTGCCTGTGTGGCACTAATGTTACTACAAAATAAGATATAAACGGGCAGTAACAGACATGCTGCACGGTTGGGAAGCAGTGGCAGAATCAATTAAAGCAAGGATGAGACCATTTAGAACCAGTTCTCAACTGGAACCAGTTCTCCATTCCCATCCCTAAGGGGGCTCTTGTTTTATTGCGCCTGACAGTTGTTAGTCAGTCTCTGAGCTGATGTTTAGCTGTTTTTTCCCCCGCGGGTAAAGGACCTTGAGAGGTCTGTAATGGGTTCAGTCAGTGTATAGATTGCGTGCAAAGACACTTTTAACATAGTTTCTATTCAGAGACAATGAAAATAGGAAACAAAATTACCTATGTGCCAGTGTTAAACTTTGACTACAACTAAACCTTGGCTATAACTTTATTGGTACGATATTCCCCCCTCTTTGTTAATAACAGCTCTTTGTCCTGCTCCTCTGGATGTACTGTAAAACCCATTATGGTTTGAGAGGTCTATCTACACAATGCATCAAACACTTGCAAGTCTTGACATTCTTCAACATGTCAGTGACCCGCACCTTCAGGTAATCATTATCAAAGCAGTGGCTAGTTGAGGCATGGAGAGGTCTGTGAGAGATGTCGCAGGCTGACATCTTCTTGTTGCCAGCAGCAGTGTTGTTTACACTTTACTGAGGGTTCAAAATGTCATTGTGCTGAGGCCAGTGTGAAAGCCAAGGCCAAATTGACTCTAATCCAAGATCCTCAAAACACAAAGGTAGTGTACTCTTTTGACTGACAAACCTGATGTTATTTTCCACTGCTGCTTTAAATGTGTATTCGCTTCAACACATGTAGTCACGCCAGCAAAACTCCACAGGTCTCTATAGTTTCTTCTTATTTTTGACTGCTGCTGGTAAAGGAAGGAGGAGAAAAAATCTCAAACCTTGTCTTCTCAGACATCTTTTGTTGCACAGCTGGTTGCCCAGTGAGTGAAGATGCATACCATCTCTCTTTGAATTCAGACCATAACCTTTGATCAGCCAGGTCTTTTTAATATTATCCGATATAAATGTAAAATGATAAATAAAAAGATAAAAGATACCTGCTCTAATATTAGTAAGATGCAAGCACATATTTGCAAACTGGATGTAGTAATGTATCAAACATGAATAAACAAAAACGAGTCATTCCCAACTCTTTTTGTCAGTGGTTTTGAGTGTAGAGTTGGGTTTTGACATGGAAGTTTGATGTTTGAGAAGATTAGTTTGTAGTTATGCATTTGGGTTTAGAGTTCTGAGAAATGGAACATAATCTCAAAAAATCTTAGCAGTTATGTAAAACTGTATATCTTAATTTAAAGTATTTATCTGATGGCCTCATAACAGAGAAATCTTAGTCAGACCTCTAAAAAAGCTCTTTGCTTCAGACTAATTACACATTTGATGATTATATGTTCGTTTTCTTAATGGAACAATAAACATTTGTGACACTTTAAAACAATAAAATGCATGTATTTCTTGGCATAAATCTCATGCTGAAGCATGCAGAGCCATGTCCATCTGAGGACCAGAGAAACATCTTAAACATAGATAGATTAACAGATTAATGTAGTACACTATATTGCTTTCCATCTGAGACCACTATCTGGTATTTCTCTTTGTTATGTGACAATGAGGTATGGTACTTCATGGCGTTACATGAAGAGCCCCTTCCTTTTTTCTCTATCCTTAATGAATAATAAGTGTTTGAATTATATCTTTCAAACTACAGATCATTTTTTCCAAGTGTGTAGGTGTCCCCCGGAATCAATGATGTGATACATACACATCATTTCACCTCTCTTTATGGCATTAGCATGTAAATGAGTCCAAATCAGTTTCACACTCTGTGACTAAATCAGGTCACATTGGGAGGAAAGCAAAATGGCTAAGAAAGAAAGAGCGAAAGGAACCGTTCTCCCACAGTGCTTGGTGAAAGAGAATCCCTTTCATAGCTGCATTACTCATGGGTGGCACTAAAGAATCGCTTTGAGGCAACACCCAGAGAGAGGGAGAGAGAGAAGCATTGAAACAGCCGTTTCGTTAACTGGATCTGTGTGAATGACATCAGCCTGTTGTCCTCTTGCAGTTGTGTCCTGTGTGATTTGGCTCAGTATAATATGACCATCTGATTAATTTAGCTATCATGTCAATTCCATCTCTCTTTATTATCTCTGCATAGTGTATCAGTAGCACCATTTAAATTGACAAAAATCTTCATTAAAATAGCATTTCATCAAATCAGAATCCAGTATCAAATTTGCATATTTAATCCGAATCCTTATTTCATTTATTCAGGTTCAGTGTTCAACATTTGTAACTAAATGTATATACTTACATACATTGTATAACTAAAGCTTAAAGATTTTATTAAGACAGGAACCACATTATGTTGGATAGCAGAACAAATATAGTTTTGAATTTTGTTTTGGATACTCAACGTAATGTTCACACCCTGAAGAGAATCAGACATGAAATGTTGATAAAATATGCGTCTAATGCTTCGGAATAACAGGTGTAGCCTATTTCCTTTTTTTAAGGATCTACTTGCTTCAATGCATTGAAAAATTAATAAGTGGGTATATGTGCTGAAAAGATTTGTGCCTATATGAACTACCTGTTAGATGCTTGTTTATTTGTGCTTTAGATCTGCCGTGCTTTAGATCTGCCGTGAACAGGCTTTTTCTCCCCCAGAGAAAGCTTTTCACTACTTTCTCTTTTCCCCAGTGCTGTATCTATCTCTTGTTCACACTGTCACCTCTGACCTCCCCATTAATACAGCTGCCAGGTATGAATTAAATCGGATAAATGGTTCTCGATATATGTGAAGGAAAAACATACATACATACATACAGACAGACCAAGATTTCTTCCTTTATATTTACACACTCAATTTATACACTCAGATTTAATGGCATAGGTTAAATGTAGTGCGATACATTGTAAATTTGAGTTTGGACACAGCTCATGACGTTTGTTGTAGCGTAAAACAAGGTAACAGGACATGGAAAATGAACCCATATCAGCCCTCCAGTGAAGTAGAATTTATTAAGTGTAATAAAAGGTGAATAGATAATAATAATAATAATAATAATAATAATAATAATAATAATGATGTCTTTATTTATATAGCACTTTTCAAATAGAAAAGCCTGTAAGTGCAAAATGAAATTTAAACCCATGGAGTTAGAGGTTCTAGTGGAAGAAGTTTCCTTTTTATGTTTTAAGATTGTATGTGTCATAATACATATATTATCACTATTTGTTGTGATAGATCTTTTTATCAACTTCAGTTCTTGTGAACATTACAAGTTTTGAACTTGTACATGCTTCACTGATCTGAGCGTATACATCTTGAATTTGAGTTCTAAAAAGCATCATTTCTGGATTATTTTGACTATAAGAAATAATCAGACGAAACATAGTACACTGTTTATCACATACTACTTTGGGACAAAGTTACCAAGGACATTTGTTTTGAAATAATTAAAAGTAACACCTGTTGTGTCACTTTTGACCGGGAACATTTTATTGTGTACAAAGGAAATTATCCTAAAACTACACTTGACAATTTCACAATAGTCCAAGGTCAATGTCTTAACATGGGCATAATTCTTTTTTAGGTGTTTAGTGTGTATGCATAACCTTAATGTATTTTCTACCAACCCTCCTGCTGTGTTCTAAGGTGACTCCTCTACTGAGGTATGCTGTCATTTATGTCATTACTTAAGCTTAAGATGCATTCACCAAGCCAGCTCATTACCAAGCACATTTGTTTGAGGAGCAGCATGACATTAGCATTTAGATGTGCAGAGTCTCATCTGCTGCTGTCATTGTTGGAGCAGCACAGACAAATTCACATCTGGTAAATTTCCTTATCTACAGCAAGAGATGTCAAAATGTTGTCAATAGATGCAGCAGTAAATCTAGTTCCATAGAAAATGGTGCATGCTGTTATTGTTCAGGCATGATGAATATGAACAGGGCTGCATCTTAAACTGCTTTTGAGTGGCAGCCTCTAAGCTATTATTTCAATCACCAGACGTGTGTTGATGGACAGCAGAGATGATTGTTCATCAGTTGTGTGATAAAACTGATGTAGAGCAAGCAGATGGTTATTTCATTTATAGAGTTGGACTTGTGCAGAAGGAAAGAAGGGACCACACAGATAAATACATGTAACCAACATGAGGGAAGGGAAGAGATGCGAGAGAAAGAGCAGCAAAGATAAAACAAAAAATTCCAGAACTTTGTGTTAAACAAGTATTGAAAATGATATCCACCATAAACGTAAAGGATGTTAGCTAATAAATAACAACCCTTTCACTTTTGAAGGCTTTATTCAATGTTTACATAGAACGTATGTGTTAATGCTTTAGGTACCTTAAACCTTAAAGTAAAGTGTAAAGTAAGAGTAAATATGTGTTCTGAGTTTGACATACCTGCTATCTCAGCTGCTAGCCCGGCAGCTAACTCGGCGGCTAACTCAGCTAACTGGCTACTGACTGTAGACTGTAGTAGTGTGTGCTGAATGTATTTATACCTCTATAGCAGCAGGGGCGGGTTTATGCCAATCACTGCTGTGTTACGTAACGCGGCGGTGATTTTCACACCCGCCCACCAAATCCTGAACACAGAAATCTTGAAACACAGTTTTTGAAGTCTAGCTCCACAATTCAAATTTAAATGTGTTTAGAAGAAAATGTCTGAATTCACTTTACACGGTCGGTCTTTAATCTCACATTAGACATATTGATCTGTTTCTGTCAAGGATCATTGTGTTTTATATGGCATCTAGCTACAGAAAATGTGCTGTAACTAAAAATGCTTGAGACTTGTTGAACCTAGTTGTTTCAGTTTGTTTTACATGTGTATTTTATCACTCCTCATACAATGTTGTTTTTTAGGTTAGCTGTTGTTTTATTAGTAAAGATTTTGCTTTTAAATAAGCTCTAGCCAAGATTGTAAGAAAGAACATTGGATGACTCCATGTTAACTTGACAGAGAGTTGTTGCAAGTTGCATCTGTTTGGATATGCTATGCTTAAAGTTGTCATCGAGCAATAACCTTCAATTTTCATGCAATATAATCTCAGACAACTGGTAGCATTGACCTACTGACTGGAGCAAGGGTGGTAAGGTTGTCTGAGGAGATGGGTAGTCAAGCAGATGAACTGATGTGCCAATTATTGTATGTTCTGGTGAACCTCAGTAACACATCAGGCTCAGCAGGTGCCTTCGCTGGCCCAAACCTTCCTCTTTGTTCTGGGTGTTGTTATGTAGGCCATCTTTCTGTTGCTATTACTCATTCACTTCTTTGGTTACAGTATTGTAATAGGAAAGATCCTATAACATAAATAGCCCCATATCACACAAGACATTATTACATCATGCATCATTTCAAGGGCAGCTTTAGCAGATGTATACTTTAAGGAATTGTCAACAATATATATAACAGCATTAAAGTATGAGGGTGAAAGTAGTAGTGTTTAGTAGATACACTAAAGCAGGGCTCAGACTACTCAAGTTTTAAGAACCTGACCGATTTTGAAAATGGGTTTTATCCCGCACACAAGGAGAAACTTCACAGATGTTGTCCATACTGGTACAACAGCTTGTTGTTTCTTTGCGGTTGCCTTTTCAAGTCCACTCATTTAACTTCTGTCTCCTTGTAGTCTTGTCTCTCTCATTATTAATTGTGGTCCTGATCAGAAAGTAGGGATGTAATTATCAGATTTAAAATTCTAAAGGTGCTCTGTAAGAAAGGTCTTTCTGGAGAGTGCACACACACACAGGGTCAAACTATGCTGAACTATGCGTTCAATAGTAAGGTTTAAAAGAAAGTTGAGATGTCAAAATGTTGGTCTCTGTATTATAATAATTTTTCAATTTTAGAGTCGGATCTTTTGTTTTAGTTGTTGGGGTAAACATACTACTGAATTGACCATTTATATTGATCAGGGATTGTACCTACAGCCTGTTTTGTTGTCTTTTACAACACAAACACACCTATCATGTACATTTGAGGGTTAGGGTTAGCTAAGGTTAGTTTGCTTAAAAGAGCGATAAAGACTATTTTTCAAATTTAGGAAGCTTTCTGATTACGTTATTTAAGAACTTCAAATATATTTTTATCACAGTTAACTTTAACCACCCAAAATAAAAAGTGTAAGGTATAGGTTTTTCCATGTATTCATACAACTTGACATGTCAGCACTGAACATGTTGTATTGTGTATTAAACTAATTGCCAAAGCACTGCATCAAAAGGTTTCCCATACCTACATTACTGAGTTTGGTTTGGGAGGCATTTCAATGGTCAGAAGAGTGGTTCCACAGCTCAGCAATAATCTCAAAAACAGTCCTCTGGTTTGGTGCTGCATGCTGAAATTGGAGCTGTCTTTGCTGACCTCTCAGCCGCGGGTGAGTTGCGGCTAGCTGAGGAATACTAATGAGAGAATTAATAGTGGTGGGTTTGAACTGAAACGAATTTGAAAATAACAACATGCTTGTGTCAGTGATCACAGCACTTCATTATTTTTACCCTGTCATGTTGAACAATATTCATCATGATAAACCATATTGAAAGGTTAGTGGAATAACAGGTTTGTTGTACTAAATGATAACTGCTTGTAACTTTAGAGAGTAAAAATAGAAGTCAGGACATCCGAACTGGACTGTAAGTAGCCAGTGGCTTATTTATCTCTGTTCTGACTTACAGCTCTCTCATTTCGTCCTCTGTTCCATCTGTAATTCAAAAGAGAGAGCTTAGTTATTGCTCCCGGACACAAGGTCAGAACAGCATAGTGGTGGGCAACCTTGTAAAATGTTGATGGGGTGTAAAGGCCGTGGAACAGTTTATGCAAGGTTTTAGAGTGAGCAGTGTGCTGTAAGACTTTGCCCGTCATGAGAGAAGATGGGAGGGGGGATCGAGATCAATGTGATTCGATTTTCTACTAGAGATGGGCCCTGATGAGCTGAGCTGCAGGTGTGCACATATGTGTGTGTATAGCCGTTGACTGATGATGTGACAGCATTGATGTCTGTAGACAGCATTTACATACGCTTTCTGTATCAGGTGCTTATCATAACAAATACAACACTCTTAAGAAGTATGCCATCTTTATTTGATATAAGAAAAGAAAATGTATTTATCTTATTTATTTTATTTATTTATTATTATTTGCATATTGTTGCCATATTATAGAATTCTACTGTATTTATTTGACAGTTTACAGTCTTCCCACTAGTCACAGATGCTGATCAATGTTACTTCAAGGCACTGAAAAATAACACAGACATTATGATGTTTTGGACCTTCACAGGAAATTGGACCATAGTGAATTTTAATTGAATATGCCTGGTGTACAGTATGCACCACATAATTACTCGGATTTGAGCCTTTGCATGAAGAAATGGATACCATTTTAATTGCATGTGATACTGTCACCAAGCCTATTATTATCATATTTTAATAATGCTCGTGACTATGGACCTGTGAATTTGTCATTTGTATGTTTGCAATTTTCAATAACATGCCCATGTGCACTTTGGTTTGGTTGTCTAATCTCTGTATTAAATGGAAAGAGGATACAAAGACAGCAACACCAACAGATATTAATGAAAACTGACATTTATCTGTATTAAGGCCAACTATAAAACAAATGTGGTTTTGACATATTTGCTTGACAGTTTTTAAGATAATGTAGTATGCGACTACACAATACTGAAAGATTCCTAGATTACAGCTGACTTAAGTATCTTCTCTTCCTACATGTTTTTTTTCCCTTCCTGTGGGTTGGTCGTGAGTATGATCTGCTGACTGTTTTGTCTCTAACACTGTATAGCTGCAGTGTGCTGCAGTGTGAGTTGGACCTGGGGGACCAATACAAGCCTCAGGGCTGTATGCAAGTAGGAGGAGGGGAACTGTGGTACAGCAGTGGTTAGATGGGACAGACATTATCATTGTAACAATTTCTAATATCATCTGTGTGCTTGTCTTTCTCATGTTTTGGGGGTTGAAAAATCTGTCCTCATTATAACAACTAGTATAACCACAAGTAAACCATTTGTTTTAGGATTAATAACCAGTTTTCAGGTTGAGGTCATGTAAGGTAAATGGGGTCAGGTATGTACTGTAGATATTTATGTTGGTTTACTCTGCCAGAGATATATTGAAAGTCAAAGCAATGTCCTCACAAGGACATTGTGTAAAAAAATGAAAATGAGAAAAAAAAACTGTATTGAATAATGTTTTTTTAATTATGTTTGAGGACAAATTGAAGCAGACATTAGCTTCTGAGCTGTTGTTCTCCTTCTTGACAGGTTATCGTATAACTGCTTTGTCTGGCATTGCTAATCTCTTATTCTGCTATAGCAGAATGAGTCAGCGATCAATTGTACTTCAAAAGAACATTTTGCACATCTCTATTTCATGTGGTCAGAAAGACAGGTAAATCTTTTCTGAGGACCCAACAGCATATCAGTTGTTTTGAGCTGATAGATATAACACACAAACTACATAAATTCATAGCCAGTGTAATGTTTTCACTAGACTTAAGTGATCATTGTCCAATTTTCTGCATTAGAGATTCCAAACAAAAAACAAGATTCGATCACATATTATCATAAAGAGAGACTTTTCAAAAGATTTTCTGAGCAGGCTTTTGTTTGTGATTTATTTCTCAGTGATATTACAAGGTTGTGTGTTATTCCTGAAACTGAATTAGCCCTAAGCCATTTCACAGTTTTCAACTCCTCAACAAATAAACTCTCGAAGAAATGTGGAATCAAATCTAAATTGATCCATGTTTCACACCTGAAATTTATGAGATGGACGTAGCATTGGATTGATGGATCATCGATAGTTGAGAATGTGTCAGGGCAATTAGAAATGCTTAATGTTATTTTGTTGGTACCCTGTCCAATTGTAGTGGAAATCCAGCAAAATTTGGATTAAACCTCTATAAATCTGGTTTCAGAACTGGACATAGCACATTGGCAGCAGCATGCAAGTTGGTATGATATAATTCTTTCTCTGGATAAGAAGGAGTGTTGTATCGCCCTGTTTATTGATTTGTCCAAAGCATTTAATACAGTGGATCATAATCTTCTTTTGGATAGACCTATATCAATTGGTTTTGGTACAAATACATGTAAGTGCTTTCACAGTTATCTTACTGGCAGAACTCAGGCAATAGTAGTCATCAATCTGGTTTCCTCGAAATTACACAAGGGGTGCCAGGTCCTATTCTGTTTACACTATACATAAATTACCTTGGCTCATTGGTTAGTTATAGCTCAGTTCATTATTATGCTGATGACACAGTCATTTACTCATGTCTATTGACAAAGCTTTGTCCAATTTAAAGGCAGATTTTTTGCCAAATCAGACTGATGGCATGCTTTTCACCAGATCCCAAATGCAAATTTTACTAGTAGATATACAATATTCAGGGCTCAAATTTAAAAAGTCCCATGTTATAAGTGTCAGGCTATCTGGTTAGATGACAAATTATCTTTTAAAACTCATGTTGAGGAACTCAATAAAAAGCTTAAATCTAAAATGGGTTTCTATTTTTAGAAATAAGCAGAGACTCAGTAGATTGCAGATTATACAGGCAACATTTTTTATCAGTGCTTGACTATGCAGATGTAATTTATATGCATGCCGCTGCCCATATCCTCAAACCCCTTGATGCTGTTGATCACAGTTCTCTTAGATTTATTACAGTTGACAGTTTTAGACCCCATCATTGTATCGTTTATGAGAAAGTAGGGTGGACATCACTAACCAATCGAAGGGAACAATACTGTCTTGTTTTTATCTATAAAGCTATCCTAAAAATCTACTGGTTTATTTATCATCACTTTTTAGACTTAGAAATATCTATCTATCTATCTATCTATCTATCTATCTATCTATCTATCTATCTAACTATCTAACTATCTAACTAACTAACTAACTAACTAACTAACTAACTGTCTGTCTGTCTGTCTGTCTGTCTGTCTGTCTGTCTAGGTTTTTTTGAAGTAGGTTTTAGATAATCCTATACTTTGATCAGTAGTCATTTGAGAGTCATAGTAGATTCAGTTAGTTGGCACATAACTGCCGCTGCTAATTAAATGCTACTAACTGCCACAGCATATTACACCTGTCCAGTTTTTCACCCCCTCTGAGTGTATCACTTCACTCAACACACCCACCCACTGACTGTTGTAAAATAGCTATCATACTGACACCAACAGTGTGTGTGCTGCTAGTATGTTTTCTGGTTGATCTAATCCAACTGCCAAGTCGGGACAGCAACCTTGAGGCTGTCACCAGGGTACCCAGGCCACGAGGATGAGATGTGACATGTGGCCTTGGCTTTGCGCCAGTCCTTCTGTCAGATATTGGGAGAATACAGCTGAGCTAATGCTACTTCTTCACTGGGTTTGCAATTCTGTCTCAAACAATGAAGGGTTGGAAAGAGTCATGTCATTAAAAAGTCCTGTCATAAAGCTAAAGCTGAGTTTGGTTTGAGGTGGCATCTGACAACAAGTCCTGAATAATGTTTCACTCATTTTCTCACTCAGTTTCTCACTACAGCATATTAAATGTCAAATGTTGTTAATTTATTTCCTTTTTTTAAAAAGTAACCCTTGTTTTTGTTTGATTGTTTTTTACTGATCTGATATTTATATTTTTCCTAAGTGATATGGCAGTGCTCAGACTGAAACCAGCACTCTGTTAAAACAGTGAAATACAATCCAGGAAGTCAAGTTGGAGTTACAGAGTAATGCATATAAAAGGCTTATCAGATGCCAAAACATCACAGCACCATGACCTTTCAGCAAAATTATTAGCCTGTTCAACTTTTTTTGCCAGATGAGTGCTGCAGTGATTTGCCGAGCCCTCTCATTTACTGTACTGCTGCCATAAATACTCACCAACATATCAAATGTGATCTGCATGCGATCAAAGTTCAGTCTTTGTACTGAACTATGTGTCTTTCATCTGCTTCTCCAGTTTGATGCTCTCTCTCCTTCTGTGTTTTAGGTCATCGCCTGGAGCAAACAGTAGAGCTGCTGTGCCTACCTACAGATATCAGTAAGTTTCTGATTTACTGAGCCACGCCACATTACTAAAGTACTATTCTGAAGAATGTGGGGAAAGTCTTATTATTATTATTATTATCATTATTATTACACACATGAATAATATGTACAACAATTGGATGATATGATTACTTTATGACTACTGTCCTCTGTGCTGTGGTACACTCAGACCTGTTGCTTGGCACTAAACAGGCAGACATAGCAACTCTTAGCCCTGGGGAGCTCCTTAACCTGCCTGGATGTCCACTGAGCCTTACCAGTCTGGCAACAGTGAAGACAGGAAATGAGGAGAGGAAATAATGACTAAAACGATGGGGAAAAAATAATGAAGGGAAGGGTGGAGAAGATTTGTTCTATGGAGAACAAAGAGGAGGTTTATTAAGAAAGCTGACATGGTGACGCTGCATGGTCTTCAAAGCTGAATTAAAAGTGAGATCTGTATGTTTTTTTTTGTTTTGTGTTTACAAAATGTATCCATCTGTATGGTGGAATATTGCAAAGACAGAAAGACTTCTCTATAGTTCAAGGATAGTCTTTGATTTTCTACTATTAAATAATGCTGATGGGCTTGTGGTGTTACACCGCTGTCCTTTTTGACAAAGCCCAGTAACACTTTTCCAGTCAGTCACTACAATATGTTAGTATTTTTGTGCATCACAGACAAACTTCATTAATTGATATCACACTTCCCTAGCTGGCACATCTTTAATGTTTTTCCCAATGGCTGATTCAAAAACAAACAGCAGACTACCACAAAAACCTTCACAATGATGCTTCATTTACTGCTCTGTGACTTATTGAATTCATTGGCTGAACTATCTGAGTAAAACAACATAAGCACATTTTCAATTTTAGAAAGAGTGACATAATTTATAATTCTAGCCTCTCAGGCTATCTTGCTCAAAATAAATTGTGATAGATGTTGTCAACCAGTACAGAAAAGTCAGGAATAAAATGGAAGGAGGGAGGAGAGGTTGAAGAATCAGACGGCTTTTGTGCTAATGGAAAAAGACTCGACTGAAGACATACAGGGGTGGGGGAAAAGGATGCAGAACAACAGTTGAGCAATCCAAAGTGTTGTGAGCCTCTCAACACTGCCTCCCTTCATCATTTATTAATCTTCTACTAGAATATTCATATACCAGCGCCATCCTCCTTGTGAGAGAAAAATTAATAGAGCTCTGGATCATCTTGACACTGTATCATGACCTTTTGTTTTCGTAGTCACTTGAATATCATCCATCATCAGCCAGAGTCCGGCATCATTTTCCACTTGTCTGCTATTTCATGTTTACTGTTGCTTTCAAACACATTCTTTTCTGTAAGGCGATTAAACAGAGAGAGGGCAGGGTTTGTTTGTTCTGTGCTTCAGACTACGACCCACAATGTGGTCTTAAAGGAGCTGACTCCAGAACCAGATTACCGTCATGAGCCTCATAACCACATTTACGCTTGAGTAGTTCCGTAATCAGCCTCAAAATAGGTTTCCATTCATCTGCATGCCACTGATTATATTTATGGGAAATCCATAGCTATTAGGATTCATAAAGGGAGCTTCAGCAACAGACCAGTTTTGGGATGGCTGCATTTGGAATTTGAGTCAGCCAGTGCAGTGATGTGTGCTCAGTCTGCCAGCTGCTATGCTTCACTTCTTCTGATTAAATCCTTTGAAGATGAAGAGTAGGACAAAGAATCTGGCTGTCTCATAACTTGTTATAAATCATCAAAAGCCAGAGCGCCTCCATTAATGTGTACACTGGTTCTATGATGCCACACTGTGAATGTACTGATATCTAACCTCCAAGTCATGGTAGAATTTGATGCCACGCTATGAAGTCAGCCACATCTGTCATCACATATTCTGTTAACTGTATGAGGAATCAGCTGCACTTTTCCTTTCTTCTCCTTTCTTCTGCTCTTTTCAGGGATTTCAAAAGAATCCACTGTATACTCTATATATACTGTAGGTGTGTGTGTGTGTGTGTGTGTGTGTGTATCTGACCTGCTTTAAGTAGCTCTGCCTCTTCTGATGATTTACTTTGGCTCTCCTTTCCATGCAAGTGTGTATGTGTGTTTGTGTGTGTATGTGCACACAGCCAAGAAAATTATTGTTACAATTGTGCTGTTTGTGTGTGTGTGTGTGTGTGTGTGTGTGTGTGTGTGTGTGCATCATAATGTAGCATGAAAATTCTTCCCCTTATTGTCAATTTAGTCAATTTTTCAACCCACTGGCACAAAATATATGAGGTTACCATAAATATACGGCCTTCTGAGAGAGCTGTGGACAAAAACAGTTTAAATGAATATTTTCAACTGTGCAAATTGTTTTTGATCTCTCTGCCTTGCTGGTCCATTTAGCTTGACTAAAGTGCACTGGCATACTGGTATTATCTCTATGAACCCTGTAACCTCATAGGACCAATGTCACTTAAAATGATGTATTTTAGGCGATGTGAGAATTAAAAAAAAAAAAAATTGACATAATAGATAAGATAAATAACATTAGTCTTCGATTTAGTTTCATTCAAAAGTCAAGTTTGTATTGTTTGCAGGTTGTCATTACAAATCATGCATCAATGAAAGTTATAGAGAAATATCTAGATATATTTAATCTGTATGTATCACTATTTAGACATTACAAGTAATAGAAAGCACAACAAACATTAAAGGGCTTACCTAACATACCCAGACAAGCCTTTCTATTTCTGCACAAGCTCAAGCATTTTTAAAAGACATAAAATTAATACAGGGAAAAATTGGCCTAAGGACAATTAAGTGTGCAATATTTTCCAGGACAAAACCATAAAATGGACAATTAGATGGACAGTGAATCGAATCCGGATCTGCGTTGTCCTCTAGGTCTCTGTCACTCTGTCCACAAGGCCACTATGCTGACCCCTTATACTACAGGCATAAAAGAGGGGAAAGTGATGTGATATAAGGGGATTCAAATAAGAGCTTCAATAATCCACATTTCTGTCATCGTGGGATTGGTACTGCTGTTGGCTCTGTTTGTTCAGCCAACCCTCCAAGCCAAGGCAGATCCATTTCTGTCCTTGCTGTGTCTTATGATCCCTGGCACCATCCCCAGGGACAGTGAAATTAGTACTCAGCACACCACAGTGAAATGACTGAGGCTATGTATCTAGGCTGCAATTTTTGGCATTGATTGATCTCTCCAGACCTAACCTTTATCAAAATATATCAAAACTGGACAGTTCTCTCAATGAGCAATTTGTACATACTAATGTAACATAAATATCATCGATGAAAACATAATCTGCATTTGGAATGAAAGTCACAACATACCCTCGATACATTTTACAGAAAATACTCTCTCCAGACAAACAGTAGATGGCAGTTTATATTCTAACTTCAGTGAAATTTGTTTCAGCTCAAGTCAAGTTAATTTTGTGTGAGTTACCCAAAATCAGGTTTGTCTCTGGCTCTACAATTATGTACAACATATGACACCCTCTATCATTGGACCCCTGGTGGGATAAACAGAATTATAACATTATAAATATAAAAAGGAAAGCATGAAGTATAATAATAATTGTGTTCAACATTATTTCCGTTTTAATTGCCACACAAATTCAAACAACATTTCTGTCAAATGACAGATGCAAAGTAAATAATTCTCTTGCTGTGACGAGTGTCTACAATTTCGCTTTGCACTTAGTTTAATTACTCGTGAACTCTTACTGTTTATCATCCATTTCATAAACAAGAAAGTATTGAGGCCTCTTTGCTGCATCCAAGAAGCTGTCCAAATCTATCAGCAAATGGGCTGTGTGATTTTGTGTGTGAGTGTTTTGGTTGTTAGACCTAACACTCATCTCCTAAAGCCATCTCCACAGTTCTGCACAATGTTGCAACACTCATATTTCTGGTGTAACTGCTGCTCTCTGGGATATGTGCAGTCTGCAGCCTCCAAGAGCTTTGATATCAATCATTTTATATTGTGTGACCTGTATTTGTATTGATTAGCAAAACTCTAGAGCACTAGACCTTAACCAAATACAGAAGATGAATTCATAATATTTGTCATAATAGATTTATTGTTTGAGTAATGCCAAACATTTGTTGGTTCCATCTTCTTGAATTAGTAAATATCTTTGGTTTTGGACTATTTGTAGACATAACAAGCAATTCAACGTTGCTGTCATTGGCTGGACAAGAGCCATGGACAAAAGAATTAATTGATTAATCAAGAAACTAATCTGCAGGTTAATCAATAATAACAGTAAGTGTTAATTCAAGCACCAATTAATACAATTATTACTGTATCCCAGTGATTAAATTGATAAGTTATCTGGCATTGTTCTTCTGTACATTAATTTGCACGTACAGCACCTTGCAGTAGTTCTCTTTTCATTTACACCTGCATCCATCCATTTTCTTTACTGCTTATCCTTTGGGTCACAGGGGAGCTGGGGACAATCTCAACTGACATTGGGTGAAATGCAGACTACACCCTGTCGATCACAGGGCAAATAGAGACATTCTGTGAGATTAAAGTGTCAAATTTAGGAGAAGAAAACTGGGGAAAATAGTGTTGATGATCAGTCGAATTGTGTTCTGCTATCCCACAATTCCCATTAAATCGCCCGTAGGTGTAACAAGCGATATCCTGATGCATAAAGGATATCATCTAATCCAAATCAATGTGTCCAATTCACGGCAATGTCTCTCACAAAGTCCAGATGTTTATTATAACATTCTGATTCTGGTATTTCCATATTGCTATAAATCTGATGCAAAGTATCATTGGATTAGATCTCAACTGAAAGTCTGTAGAACCATAGTGGTCCATGGTGCAATTGCCCTGTTAATCTTACTCCATTACGTTGCAAATACAAACTCCTGTATCTGTATTTCAATTGAAAGCCCTCCAGTGTTTCATTGGACAGAAACCCTTCATTTCTTAAACCTGCAGTGTGGAACTTCTACATATAAATGAACGTTTGTTACATTTTTTACAAGCCCTTGCTAAAAAAATTCTGATTAAGCTTATCATCGCCAGGTAAATCTATCTGTATTTTACAGTATAGTGTTTAATGTGGTGTCGGGTTCGATATTCCCATGCTGAAATTTGAGAAATGAAAATAAGACAAGTAATGGTTTGACCCTCAGTCACTCTTCCGCTCATCAATACCCCCACTGCACCTGAAAACATCATCACCACTTTATTTCATTCTTCTTCTTTTTTTTAGCTTTTAGAAGAGTTTGATTCATATTCATGGTGCAATCCTGCAATCCTCATGATACTATATATAATGTTTTGTGATTCTGCCTTTCAAGAGATATTGATCATATTAATTATTATTATTATTATTATTATATTATTATTAATCATAAAATAACATAACATCCAAGGTCTCCATAACTGCTTGATGTTAAGTCTGTTTGTTGTCTTTTGAATCCATAGGGATTTACACTGAGATAGAAGAAAAATTCAGATGTATCTAAATAGAGACGACAGGGTCAGGCCTGATCATGCCTGTGCTTTGTTTGACATTCACTCTTTATACCCGGGAAAACCAGAACGGGCGCACTGTGATGACGCCAAAGTGAACACATAAGTTGTTCATTCACCTTGTCTTGGTGTAACACCGAGCCGGAGTCAGCCTCATTACCAAACCCAGTCATCAACTGTTCTCTTGCTCGGCATAGTTTCCACAGAGCACTGTGAGCGAGATTTCCCCAAAGAAATCTAGGTTTAGCAATCGACAATCTTAAAATAGCTTTGAATCATACATTATTACATAGCAGGTCTGCCTCCTCTGTCAAACTGTACTTGCTGCTGTGATTATTGTCTCCTGGTTTTCTCCGAGCTTCCACATCTGAAAAGATTCCCCAAACTCATTAGCATAGCTTTATAGTTTAAATGAAGAGACTCACAGATGGCTTTTCTGTCTCTCAAAAGTAAATGGACTTAAAAAAAACAACTTATTATGCAACACACATAAATAGACATTGTCATGTCTTCAAGTTTGAATGTGTAAGGGAACAGTTACCGAGGAATACGGAAAACATACAGAGCTGCTTTTGGGTGGGTGTGTGTGTGTGGGTGTGGGTGTGCACGCGTGCATGAGCGCGAGTGGAGTTAAGCAGATTTCAATCTTTCAGCCTAACTCTGTGTGTGTTTCCCTTGGGTTCAGTAAAGCATAAAGGATGATGGGAGGTGTGACACCCCCTCCTGAACCTGCCACTTCTTCTGGAGGATTGATGTGACAATTTCACACACACATACACAAACACACACTCAAGCAGTGGGATGCCACACACTAGAGCCACTGTGTCAACTGTTAGCACAAACAGTTATACAGTACAGGTCAGAAACACAAATTCATGCACACACAGATAAATAAAATGTCGGTGCAACGTGGGACTGGACTGATAATCAAAACCAAGCCTCTTTGTGTCTGTCTCTTTGTCGGTCAGTCTGTCTGTCTTTTGTTCTTGTCAGGAGAGGTGCTGCTCCTCTGTGAGGTTGAGTAGGCCCTGTCTGTGTGATTAATCCTCAGCCTGTCAGCTGGCCAGCAGTGATACTGAAACCAAACAAAAACTCACACAAAGCTTAGCAGCATGCATTCTCTCACGGTCCGTTTCAGGATGTGCAGACGTGTGCAGGTTGGATGGGGAAATCACATCACTGCAAAGCAAAACAGAGCAACGCATTTAACCGCGTTATGTTTTCCAAACACAAACATTGACACATGAGCACCAGCAATGCTTTTCAATTTACAGCTAACTAGAACTTTGGTGTTTTGTTTCCAACATATTTCAGTCACAAATGCATGCAGCCACAGCATCAATGTATAGATGTGAAAAAAGGCTCACTAGGGCTGATGGGGTGTGCATTACTCTATGTGCCGGTGTGTACGTGTGTTTGTGTGTATTCATTTGTGTGATGTGAAGGCTGATGAATATTTTCCACCTGTTTTCCCAGAGGGGTTTTGTGATTGACTGAACCCTGAAGTTATTTTATGTGCCTGCCACAAAACTCCATTAACGGACCCGGCCGTTACCGCTCAGTCTGTCTCTCAACAAGATAAGGAGATATTTCCAGCCCAATATTGCTTACTCTATACTACGCTGTCACTGAATACAATGACCATCACCACATTCAATGAATATTATTAGCATTTTTCTTGGGATTCTGTCAGTGCGGAAGATAGTTTTGTGGGAGAAGAAGTACATGCTGTTTTTGCCGTGGTCTGATGTCTGAGTTGAATTTTGGAGAGTAGAGGGGATACGGTGGTTGTATTGTCCACTCTAAATGGAATTATGAGGCAGCTGTTGAACGTCCATTATCTCCAGTCTTTAACCAGAAGTCACCTAGCTCAGCAGTTTGAAGCCGCTTCCATTGTTCTGGTTTGAAAAGACCTGATCGAGGTTAAGAGAGTGAAGACTGCTGAGAAATAACTGCGGCTGATTAAAAGTTGACAAAGAATGAGGATTAGAGGCCTGAGCAAAGATCGGTTTCTGGAGGAGTGTGAAAAAGGACTATGATTGTGAAAGACCTCTTCAACTGTGGGATCAGGTGGAGTATTGTGTCAGCCAGAGAGCAATTCTCACCTTCATCTCTCTAGACTTTAAGTGACAATTTTTTCCTGAAATGAAAGGTCAGTGTAGCAGACCAACATAGTTCGGTGTTACCGTCCATGCAGCACCATGGCTGGTAGCACAGGTCCATGCAGTATACACCAAACATCATGTGGAATTTCTTTCAAGCTTTATGGTTTTACTCATTTAAAGGATAGGGTAGTGGCTAAGTGGGACCTGTCATGTCCAAGAAGACGTTATGTTTAGTTTTGTCTGTCTCGTGACTTCCTGTTTTATTTTGAAATCTTACCTCTCGTTTCAGGTAACTTCCTCCTTTCCCTTGTGCGTTTCCCAATGGTCTGATTGTCTGCCCTGCCCTGATTGTTCCCATTACGTTGTGTGTATATTAGGGCTGGATGATTATGGCAAAAATCATAATCACGATTATTTTGATCGATATTGAAATCGCAATTATAAAACACGATTATTCATAGATGTGTAAACATAAGCATTTATTGAACCACCAGAACTCAACTTGAAATATATTTGAACAGCACAACCAGAAATAAATTAAAATCAAGAAAAATATATATAATGATAAATGGAAATAATAATAGCAATATGTAAAAACAATAAATAAAAATAAATAGGCAAAACCTAGCAAAAAATCTCCTGGCTGCCGAGCTTATTAAACAAATTGGTCGTGTTGCCATGGTGTGCACTGTGTCAAGCAGTTCACACACTCTCACGCCACACCTGTCATTTCTCACGCTGAGTGAAGTGATCCCACCGCACAGAAATTAATATATTATGTAATCCATACATCCCAACTCTCTGCATATTGATAGCGGCTCCCTGACGCCTGTAAATGAGACACAATCGACCTCCAGCGGGTCTAACATAAGGGGCGGGACACAGAACTTGCTGGCTGGAAAAGACGTTGGATTTATGTCACAGGTGTGCCGCGCCTGGTGGAACACTAATCGTTTTATGTCGATTATTACGTTTTTATAATCGTGGGAAGCCAAAATCGATATCGCGATTAAAATTCAATTAATCGTCCAGCCCTAGTGTGTATATAGTCTGCTTTTCCCTTTATCCTGTGCCAGTTCGTCTTGTTGTCAGAGAACCATGCCAGCCACATTATCCCAAGCCAGGTTTTGAATTCTGTGTTACGTTTTTTCCATGGTCTTGCTTTACATTATTTTGATACTTTGTCTTTGCCCTTGTCCTGAATCTTTGTTGGTTTTCCTCGAAAGAGTGATTTTTGGTTTTACAGTTTTTCCTCTCTCTGAGTGATTTTTCTTTGTGTACTTTGAATATATATTCCTCTGTAAGAGTGATTTTCCTTTGCAACTTTATTAATATATTGTTTATTTGTGCTTTGTCTCGGAGTCGTGCATTTGGGTTCCATTCCTAGTTCATTTGTGACAGGACCCAAAAACCACAGACAAAGCCTGTTGGTTAGCAAACAAGATTATGGACCCTGTTTAACATCATTTATTTATTTATTTTTTGTAAAAAAGCATGAACGAATCAGACCTGTAGCTCACACTGGCTGTACAAAAGCGTCGAAGATCTTGGAGGATCTATAAGTCTGCATTTCCTGCTCAGGGACAAATGAAAGGTTGCAAGTTGAACATAGCTTTGCTTATTTGAAGGTGTAGTAAGGTCTGATTAACCGACAATGATAGATTAAGTAGAAAAACAAAAGACATTACACAAATAATGTCCTTTTTACTAATTAAAAATCAGGTCATAATGACATACTTTTGCTTATTATCCACTTCCCAATGGGAGCAATTTAGGAAAACATTTTGCTTTCGATCGTTTCATTCCTTGAAATGTATGTGTTGTTTTTGTCAACAGTTGAACAAAAAAAAAGGCAAATCCTCTTTAAAGCAAAAATAAATAGTGGATCTTTTCATTCCTTGAAATGTATGTGTTGTTTTTGTCAGCAGTTGAACTAAAAAAAAGACAAATCCTCTTTAAAACAAAAATAAATAGTGGATTTTTTTTGTCCTGCAGATGGAACACACAACCATCGTATTTAATTAGCAGCATTGCCATAATCTTTATATGGCCATTGAATTAATACATCTATTTATAAATGACTGTCTATCTGTTATTCGCATATCTCTCAAACCATTCATCCGATTGATTTCAAACGTGACAGGTGTCTTGCTACGGGCACGAGTAAGTGCAGTGCCAAGATAGTGCCATAGTGCCAAGTTTGATGTTGTTTGGATAAGGAATGTAAAAGATATAGATAAATATATTGGTAAAAGAAGCACACTTTTGCTGTTGCCGGTCTAGCCGCTGGCCACTCCCCCTCTCACACGGCACACTGAGCACAGCGCAGGACCAGAGTTAGAGAGGTTATCAGGCAGCGGAGCTTTGGGGCAGCTACAATGTGAAATACACTTCAGACCCTCAGAAAAATGTATGAAACTGAAAACACTTTGAATAGCCCAGGGTACTTTGTAGTTAAAAACACAAGCAGACAACCCCACATCCCCGGAAGTTCCAGGAGTCTCCCGCATATTGATAGCAGCTCCTTGACGCCCGCAAATGAGATTGAGCAAGCAAGAGTGCACTGTAGAGAGTGGCTGCGCATGTGTGTTTGTGTGACTATCAATGCAGTGTGTGTGAGAGCAAAGTCCTGATAGCTCTGTGTTGCTGCTTATTAGAGCAATCGCTCCCCCCCTGGAGCGGACCTCCCTGAAATGACCTCTTGCAGGTTAGGATGTGTGTGCACATGCAAAAACAGATTTTGCACGGGCATTGCACTAATTTATTTTGATGTCAGATTCCAGCCTGGTTGAGACAGACTGGTGTGGGAAGATTTCTCGTGCTGCTTAACATGTTGATGTGTGTGCAATGGTGGCAGTAGCAGCAATGAATAGGTGTTAGTGTGATGTCAAGGCTGCTTTTAGTGTTTTCCCCCAAGTTCATGATTTTACATATTAAAATAAGTTAGTGCTTTTTATCTATCACCCTCTCACTCGTTCCCTCTCATCAGTAACCAAACCCAGTTGACAGCTTCAATTAAACCATGTGAAATCACTCCAGTATCTGTCTCCCTCTGGGGCCATTTAGCTGTGTTTAGCTTTCTGCAAGCTGGGCTTGTGGCCAGGTAAACTTTAGAGAGTGTTTCATGTTCCTTCCTAAAATGTAGGCCAACCTATCCCCATGTGCCACCTGACCAGCCAAAGAGCCCACAAGCTGAAGTGTGTTTTCACACTGTGAGTTGATCTGGTTGATGGTTTGCTATAGTTAGCATCTAGTGGTCACGTGCAAGTTTTAAAAAGACTAAATGTTTAATATTCCCCTGCTGATGGTAATTATTAGAATTAATTTAAGGATTTTGCATTGGCCAATTTTTCTTTGGTGGCTGGCTTCACATCAACATCAGTGATTGGCTTTGTAGAATATGTTGTATTTGGGCCCAACACACTGGCTGACCTAAAAGGTGTATTGGAGACAAATGGCAACTGATCAAACACATTATACACATACACATATAACACATATAAAATAATACCAACAGTCTTTGAAAAGTGGTTCTGTGAGGCTGATTTTACTGTTTTACTGTTGTGAGTGAACAAACATATCTACAGTGATTGTGCTGCTGGACTCTGTTTGCTGCCAAAATCCAAGTGACCCACACTGAGTACTGTGCCTGACACATCATGTGTAGACACAGCCCAAGGACTGAAGCTGCTGCTACTCTTCTGACATACTTATTATGCTTCACAGCCTGTGTGCTAGTCTTGTCATGGACTACTATTACTACTATTACTACTACTACTACTACTACTACTACTCTGATTCTGTATGTAGGCTTGTTGCTGTTCATGAAGCTCTGCCTTCATTTGTTGTGAGGAGGCAACTTTCCTCTACACAGTTGACACTACAAATGTTTCCAAAACTGCTAAAATAGCTATATTAGCACAGTAGCATGATTTGAATAATGTGTGTTTGTGCTGTGGAAGGCGTTATTTGATGACTGGCTTAGACGCTCCTCCTCTGAGAGACTGTGCTGTAAAACAAAGAGTTGCCATGGTAACAGTCAAGGGTGAAGGAGGAGGGTGTGTCTGTGTTGTTGTGCTTGAAGTGGCGAGATGGACATTGGCAGGCAGAATGGCGGGGGAGCGAGGGATGCGTTCTGTGGTCCTGTGCCATTCCTGCTGCTCACCAAGTCTCTGCTTTCCTTCTCTTCCTGTCTCCCGCATTGCTCTCATGTTGTCGTCCTGAAGTGAGTGGGAGGCTGAAAGGAGAACAAACACTGAATCTCAATGAGACAGCTGAGAGGAAACTCATTTTCCCACTCTGTTTCTCTCGGATTGCGCTTTTATTCTTCATTTACAAAAAAGGTATATAAATGTGAATATTTTTCAATTGTTTTCGACTTCTATGACTGTTGGTTGGGACAGAACAAAACATTTGAGGTTGCATATTGGGCTTCAGGAAATGATCAACATTTTTCACTATTTATTAATACATTATTGACCAAATGATTATTTAATGGATTGAGAAAATAATCTATAGATTAAACGATAAGGAAAATTATTGTTTGTTGAGTCACTGAAGGCATTGTAGGTTTACATCCATTGTATGAACAAAAAAATATAACATTTTTGGCAAATAATGCATGCTGTTTCCCATTGCACCCAACATGGTCATCAGGTGACAACATCAGTTCAGTTGTCAAATCCTCAACCAACCTATTCTAGTATACATTGACTTGGAGGCAGCACCCTTTTTTCAGTTACAAGTACAGCTGATCTTGCATAATTATTTAAGTGCGTTGGGCCTTTAAGGATTCTGTTGTAAAGTAATTTACACAACTGTACTCAGTACTAATGTGACATCTACTATGAATTACTATGAATTTACATCAACCTTAAAAGATATGTTTCAGGTAGATTATCCTCCATTATACTCATGTAGATCTTTAAAGATTAAGGACATTTGAAACCGATATTTATGAGGATATTTGTAAGCATAATCAGTTTAAAAATACATATTTTTAAGCCAAAAAACCATAAATTCTGTCAATTTATTTTTCTCTGTAAGTGTTTGCTGTGTTTGGGGGGGTGGGGGGGGGGGGGGGGGGGGGGTGCAGAAAGTGCACTTCAATTTAAACAGCAATTTCCCCTAGCAGCAGGTCTCTATCTTTAATAGAAATGAAATAGAGAGGATTATTTCTCTCCATTTGCACTTTCTGTCTGAAAATGAATGCCAATGAAACCATCCATATTCCATCCCTGTTTATCTGCTTTTAAATTCAGCAGACAGGTCTAATTGCTCACTCTGATGAAAAATGAGCCACAAACAGACATGAACCTTCACTCCAAAGACATGGAACAAAAATGCATAATGTAAGCTCTTCAACCACAATGTAGGCACCTACAAAGCACATATTCTTCTTTCTTCCTTATTGACAAATACAACTTCTATAAATATGTCAATATTTTTCATTTCAAACATTTTAACTGCTGGACACAAGATGTCCCCTGCTTCACTAAAAAGTATATTGTCTGTATATGGTATGTGCACTGGAGGCATTAAGTTTCTGTCAACAACTGGCTTGCAAACTAGGTGTAATATCACAAAATCAGCCTGTGTGTGCTCATCTTTAACTCAGATTTAAGATGAGCACAGAGAAACTTTCCAAGTAAACTTTCTTACTTTCTCAAGTAAATTGGTTTTGGAAACAGAATTTTAGACTGGACTGCAAAAAAACAGATCATGCAATTTTTTGCAAATCAGATCTAATCCACATTTGGGGTGGTTTGAAATGCCATTCCAATTGGATTTCCACAGAGGCGTCAGTTCGGACACTCTGGCTGTTCAAATCAGATTTTAAAGTATCTTTTGCATCACTTGCAACACCACAGACAACAACAACGTCAAATCAAGAGTGACGAAAGCACATCAGAGCAGCTGAGCAGCAGTACATTGGCTAGTACTCATTGTCTTCATTGGTTAAGTTGGTTGAGTTTTATCATGAGGAGAGAGATGGTTAAGGTTAGGGTAAGAATGTCAGGTTCAGAGCCAATCGCAGAATGTAGGTGGGACAAAACGTGACTGACGTGGCTGAGCAGAATCCATGCTGCTACTAGCAGAGCGGTATGGAGGAAAACAGTCTGACCAACAGTCTGTGGACAGAAATTAATTGTCTGCTGGCACTTTGGGGGGATGACTTTGTTGTTACAGCAGCCCATGCAGATACTGTAGGTCGGTAATGTCTAGACTCTGCACAGACAACTTGATCTGTTCACTTTCAAACAGCAGTGTGGACAGTCTTTCTTACAGATCTGATTAGAGAAACACATCTGATTTGCCTGCAGTCTAAACAAAGCCTTAGTGTCAAACTCACAAATCATTCTGCACAGTGAAGCTCAACATCCAAGTAAAGTAACCAAAAGAAAAATACATTTTTGATTGGAGGAGGACTTTAAAATATTTAAATCATTTGTTTAACTTGTAATTTAAACTTTTCTTGGAGAGGTATTTGTCCACCATATGTGTCAGGTCAATACCACAATTCTTAAAAAAATTAGAAAAGATGAAAATAAATTTGAAAAGGTAATCATTTATTTTAAAACCCATCAGAAACAGCAGAAAGAAGTTGAAGAGAGCAAATGTTTGGGCCTCACTGGCTGGAACAGAGGCCATGGTTCAGTTATGATGCAACAAAAAGTTATGAAGGAAGATCAATAAAGTCAACTGCAGGGTAAACACAGACACACACACAAAAACAAAACAGTGACACACTCAGTGGCGGTCCTAGCTTGAATGACGCCCTGGACGAGACCCCCCTCGAGCGCCCCCTATCCAGGAATTTGTTTACACAGTCAGTGTAGGGACCAGGGACCGCCGATGTAAAATAGCCTTTTGGCTAATTCTGGCATGTTTACATTTGTTAAAATGTTTTATTAATGTGCATCGTCCCTGAAAATTAAATGTTTAATTCATGCTGTGTTCAATCTTCATTTAGTCTGACCCAGTAACATATATGCTGATGCTTTCACCTCTACATGTATCTCACAAGTGTTACCTTTATTATAATACCAATATTATTCATATAGACCTTGTAGTTACAGAGATACACTATATTAATTTTGGGTATGTAATTTTCGAGCAGGATCCTGAGTCAGAGGTTAAACCTTTAAATAAAATGGGTGAAGAATGTGTAATGGGTGGAGGAAGTGGCAGGACCCAATTGCAGCACAGAACTAGTTAGCAGTTTTAAATTATCTTTATTATACAGTCCACAAGGTAACTGAACAGGTATAGGCAGAATGCGTAGGGCAACAGGCAGGGCTCAGGGTCACTGGTGACACAGAAGGCAGCAGTTAAGATCATGCCAGTAGCACTCACGGAGTTGAGGTGTATGACCAGGAGTCTCTGGGCTCTCCTAACAGGATCGAATACTTGCCCACATCCACTTGGGTGTGGTCAATCGATAATGCATGTTGTAAGTAAACGATTGAACCTGTAGCAAAGATGTTGAAAGACTGTATGAGGAACAAAAAGAAAGGTTTTTTATAGGGTATAGTATTGACCACATGATGAGATATACATTTGTACTAACACTTAACATGTTTGTGTCTAGAATCTATTAATGGCTGGCTAACTTAGTACCTGAATGTTGGAGATCTCTCAGTTGAATCCTTCAGTGATTTTGACCATTACTTCCCTACAACATAAGAGGATTTGTTCATTCATATGCTAATTGTACCAGTGGAGATGCTTATTTCTGACTCACTGCATTTAAAGAAGAATTGCTAAATTACAATTTGAGTGATAATCTTCTCTCCTTATGGCTCTCCTTTCCCACTCTCATCTCTTCTGTCTTGTCTCTCTCCTGTTGAAGCCTGACTGTCTAATTCACTGGTGTGAACAGAGGTCATAGCTTAAAATTCAAGGCAGAGGGACATTAGTATTCCCGAGGCCCACACTCTGACCAGAGCCATCTGCTGCTTTCGGGCTGCCTCTCTCGCCCCCGGTCTTCACCTCAGCCTTGCATTTAAGCACACACACACAAGCACATGCACACACATACACACACACACACACAAGCACACATTCTTTTAAGACATGTGTCTGCCAAACAAGGGGAGTGTCTGACAGTAATTTAAAGCTTTATCATACTGTAGCTGAGGCGTTTTGTGGCAGACGTGAATAGGTCTGTCCGTGGAGACAGCCCCGCACAAGTGGTCCCCAGCTGCAGCTCAAAGCAGACAATTGGGATACTGCAGGCAGGAAGGCTAGTATGCTGTCAGTGTGTGTGTGTTGTGAATGCATGTCAACCCTTTTTTAGTAATGAAGGTAACAGTGTGAATCAGTGCAACACAATTATGTGAGAGACATATTCTTTGTTTGTTTGTGTGTGTGCAGGGGATGGGTTTTTTTGCATTAATCATTGATTTATTTTTCTCTGGCCACTCCATTTCTATTCAAGTCCCCATGGGGTTAAAGCAGACATACCAACTTATAACTCACTTACATGCTTTCTGCATACACCCATGGGTAATTTAGTAAAGGAGGAAGCCACGACAATATAAGAAATAACATGCCATCTTCACACAGGACTTATTTTGACATATTACAGTTGTGGAAGAGGGGACTTTCTGGTGGCCCAGGGGTTTCAAAAGCTGACCATGTAATCACAGTGTCCTTGTATCTCATTTGTACTTTGTACTTGTGCTTTGGACAAAAGCATCTGCCAAATGAATAAATATAAATGTTAATGTCCTTAGTTTGAGTCTGATCCAGGACCTTCCCTGTCAGCTTGAAGAAGACACTCTTCATGATTCATTAGTGATTAAAGTTTGTGAATTACATTCAGTTGGGGTGGCTGTGGCTCAGGAGGTAGTCTACTAATCACAGGATTGGTGGTCTGATCCCCAACACATGTTGAAGAGTCCTTGGGCAAGGCACTGAACCCCAAGTTAGTCCCGATGGTCAGGCCAGCACCTTGCATGGTTGCTTGCTGCCATTGGTGTGTGAGTGTATGTGTGAATGTATGAAGGGGAGGTAAAATGTAAAGGGGTAAGGATAAAAATGGCTATTCAAAACATAGTCATTTACCATTTTTCAGCCAAAAATACCTAAAATTGGCTATTTTGATTTGTCAAGAATTTATGTCAGAAATGTAATGGGAAGACCTTAAAAAACACTGTGTGTATTGTTAATTGCAGCTGAGTATTAGGCCTGTTTGTATTGGTTTAAGCTTACAAGCTGTACAGTCATAATTATTGCAAAAGGGATGCAAAGTTTGTCTGTATATGTTTTTGAACTAAATATGCACAAAGAAATCCCAAAAATATCAAATGTTTTGGAGAGAAGGATTGAGATCATTCAGTTTAAAGTGGGGGTGATTGATTAGCTGAAGCACAGTTGTACTGTCATAATTCTTTCTCAGTATGTCTTAATGATGCTAAACAGGTGGGGAACAACCCCCTGTGTATCTTGTTATGATGGCATTACCATTCATGTACAAATTCATGCAAATTCAATAAACACAGTCACATCTGAAATACTTGCCAGACAAAGCAGATTGGGAAAAAGCCACCTGCCCAGGGATTTATAGGATTTCCAAAAGCAGTTGTTCTGGTGCTCAGGGAAAATATGACAAATCGAAAAACATTCAAAGGAAGAACAAATACTGGCAAAACCACACCAGAAAATGAAATAGGAGGCCAACAAAGAGCAGGTCAAAGGGTATCTGTCTCCAGGAGATGCAGTAACCCATAGTTACCGATCCTTACCCTCAGCTCCAGGGAATTGTATGAGGCGGGGCCAGGTTTCAACAAGAGGATGCTGGGATATAATGTGGAGGAAGAGGGAGGGTGGAGTCAGGGAGGTGCATGCTGTGCAGCAGCTGGTGGGGGAAGGGAGGAGCAAGGAGAGGGAGGAAGGAGGAGACAGGATGGGGCTGTTGTTATACTAGATCCTAGTGCTATTGTACTCTACATCCCAGCTCAGGACCTCAGGTAAGAGATTCATTCAATACACAGTTCCCAAGATGTTAGCAAGCTGAGGTTATTTTAAGTAGCTGTTAAAGTTAGGAGTGAAAACCACTTTTGTGCTGTTTAAAAGGAGGGACAAAATTGCTTTAGTATATGTACATGTTGCTTATATTTCATCAGGTGCACAAAATGTGTGTATGAGTGTCCACTTACAAAAAATGTGTGATCAGTTACCTCCATGTTAGTACTGCTCTGTGATCATGAGAGTTTTTGAGCCCCACAACAGCAAGAGCCAGTCACTGCAAGTGCGTTGTGTGCACATGTAATCTTAGTCAATTTGTTTGGCCAGATGAGGAACAACCAACTGTATGCATGTGTTTCTGTGTGAGGTCCTTTCTGCATTTATGTGTTTGTGTTTTAGAGGGTAGTGTTTGTGCCAACTTGTGCAGAGCTAATTAAGAACTGTAATCACTGGTGATGGAAAATGTAATTATAGTGAAAGAAAACTGGGGAAAGCAGCAACAAAACCCCTCTGAGGGCAGTTGTTCATGGCAACCAGATAGCAAAACAGAGTGGGGATGGCGACAAAATGGATGACAGGGCACAGAAGGGCGTGCCTGACTGATAAGTATTCCAAATGCTCTGAACTCTTTAACTTTGCTGTTAGAACTCACAGTAATGTGCTTCTATGCTTCTAATCCTGGCATCTGTGTGTGTGTGTGTGTGTGTGTGTGTGTGTGTGTGTGTGTGTGTGTGTGTGTGTGTGTGTGAGTGAGAGAGAGAGAGAGAGAGAGAGAGAGAGAGAGAGAGAGAGAGAGAGAGAGAGAGAGAGAGAGAGAGAGAGAGAGAGAGAGAGAGAGAGAGAGAGAGAGAGAGAGAGAGAGAGAGAGAGAGGGAGGGTGTGTGAGTGTGTTTCTTTCCAGTGTCTGTAATGGGGTTAATTTATCATATATACAGTAGAATAATTTTCTCTTTTGTTGGTACCTTTTTTAATAACATCCACAGCTCACTAGGCGCAAGCAAGCCTATACTTCATATCCCTCTGTTTGCAAGTCTGGTCCTGAGTTTCATCACCGTAATCACATTAAACTGAAGCAGGTACACAGCAGGCTCAGCTTCTTGAATGTTTGAGGCCTTTGTGTAATGGCAGACATGTACACTGGGGTTATGGTTTATCTTGTGCAAACCATCTGGCTACTTACTACCCACAGAAAGAAATGCTTCACTTCCTTCTCACCTGCACTACTTAATCAGGTGTTGCGCAGTAGTAAACATTGTAGTTTCCCTGGTTGACCATTTTCAGCTGGTAAGCTACTGAAAGGATCAATAAGTCCAATGGTATCAGTGCACATATGCAGCACCTGCGTGGAGAAGACCTTGATTTCACTATTGATTCCTTGCCTGGTAGTGTCCCATTAAGTTTGTATGAAGGCAATATGCTTAGAAAGACTCTCTACTCTTTGTGCCTATTGTTCTCAAGCTTAGCCCCAGCGATGTATTGAGTCTGCTGTTGAGTATTTGAAGCCAAAGTTGTGCTAAGTCAGCACAAAAGTGCTGCCCTGAATGTGGATGAAGTAAACGAGGGACTTTCTTGCTCAATTACAAGAATAGATTGCCTGGCACTGAAAATATATTGCGGCAAATGCTATGCATATGCAAGGTTTAGAAAAAACGTTAAAGAGATAAATGGAGGGATGGGAACAATTTCGTTGGTTTGCTCAAACACAGTTGTCTTTAAAATCCTAAGCATTTGATTTAATTCAGTCTTTTTTCATGTATAATCTGGTCAAGTTGATCTGCCCAGATTTATTAACAGTTATTTTCGATGTCGAATTACCTCTAAATCTTTGCCCTTGTGTATTTATTTGTCTCCTAGGAACATACAAATAACAATGCATGGCCTGTAAACCACCAATCATGGCTCATAGGAAGAGACCAGGGACCAGTGGAGGAAACAATATGGCTGCTCCAGTCCCCGCCTCCTGTCCCGCCCCTCATCCTACAGAGTCATGTGATCTAAAAGCCCTCCCCACTCGACAACGCCCAGTCCGCTACCCCAAACAGTCACATGATCCAAAGCTTCTTCCCCGTTCCTGTAAGGCACAATATTCTTCTCCCAAGTGCCAAGACGTGGGTCGCAACCATCCAGAAGTAGATGTAGTCGCAGAGGTTGAAGTGAAACGATACAACAACCAAGCAGATGCAGAACTGGAGGACCAGCGGGCTGTAACACCCTCCACACCAGAACATAATCGTGACCAAGATGTCCATGACCAGGCAGACTTCCATGGTGGAGCTGACAGCCTGGATGACGACTCTAGCTCTGACTACATTAACAACACCTCAGACGATGAGGAAGACTATGATGACGGTGGGTGCAGTGTCAATCATGTGGATAATAAATAGATAATTTTCACATCACCTAGCCTTTTTATTATCCATTCATCCATCACTGATTTGAAATTCTATATTAATTTGTATTTGAAATGTTGAGGGGGTCAAACAGAATTAGCCTAAAACAGTCTGGGACTGCAGCATCTTTGAAAGCAGTCAGTAATTCAGGTATTCATTCCTCTTGGCTCTGTCACTGTTGCTAGAAATCATGCATTTTTGTGTGAATTTAAACAAGGGTGTAATTTGGCAAAATGTCCCACAACTTCAAACATAGTTTCTTTTACAGCATGACTGAAGTCCCACACGAAAACAAATTGGGAAACCTAGGGGGATATTTACTGTGGACATGCAAACCTTTTTGAAGCACTCAACAGCCAAATTGCATTCCTTCTCATTTACAGGTGCACACTATGGTTTTGCACTGGTTAAATAATAGACTAGTGGACAGCAGACTGACAGCAAGTGTAACAGAGAGGGAGAGAGGCTATGGCAGAGAGAAAAAGAGAGAGAGGGAGTGAGCAAGAGAGACACACCAGACAAAAGAGCAGGAATGCAACCGTCAGTAATTTTTCACAAGACTTACCCGCAGGACCCTCCTGCATATTTTTTCTCACTGAAGTTGGCTCCCAGCAGGTCCAGCCCAGTACAATATGATTCAGGCAGCTAGTTATACATATTTTCTCACATATAGTATTGTTTTAGCAAGATGAATACATGCTTCCAGTTCCAAAAATGTATTCGCTTCAACCAGTATTACAAACACACTTTGTGCTCCATTTCTTTCCAGACATGTGTAACGTGTCAAAACAGCTTAGATGCACTATATACAGTACATATAAGATGAACTGCGACTGGCCCATTTACATTTATAGTCTTACTAAATAACTCGCTAAATTGAAAAATTGCAGTGACACAAAAGTTTGCGCTCACAATAAATTGCGATATTTACCCCATTCCAGTGTTAAAGAGCTGTTTGCAATGGAGTCATCAGTAAGAATTATTGATAATGACAAATACAACCTAAATGAATATCAGAATTTTTTGAAGTCATCCTAATTGGTTTGGAATGAATGTGCAAATGCTCCAGTTCAAGATGAGACCACATTTTTCTATGGATGTCAGTGTTTGAGCCACAACAAAGATCAAAATATGGTCTGTAGCAGACTAGCTCTCCCATTGCATATCTTTATGTACTCCAATTATGACAGGCTCATAAGGAATGTCATCCATAACCTATTTAATTGAATTCATAACACAACCCGCACTCAAAGTCCTGGAATTTTGCACTAATTGATCTAACATGGCAACAAGGCATGATTGGTGCTAGCATAAACAAGATACCAAACAGAAGCAGATGTTGATCACTTGATGCCGCTACAGGCTGGTTAAGAAGAGTAAGGAGTCATATGATAGGTTTTTCAAAAATTGTTAATCACTGCAACCATGAGAGGTCCTTGAGCATGCACAAAACACTATTAAGCTGATGGGTCCAGTTATATGCAAGATTAGGTGCAGACAGATACACACACATGCACACACAACACGATCTCCTCCAGGCTTTCTCCTGGCACAGATAATAAGCACCTGTGATTGTTCAGTAATTCACCACTTGACTTTTAACAACAAAGCTCCAGTTAATAAGAAATATTTCTGTTTGTTATGATTTTGAAATCCCTCCAGGACTGGCAGAGGAGGATGAGGGTGTGACTTACTACATCCGGTACTGCCCAGAGGATGACAGCTACCTGGAAGGTATGGACTGCAGCAGCCAGGGAGACTGTAACCACAGCCACAGCCACAGCCAAGGGGACTGCACCACCGTCATGCAGCCGGGTGAAGCCCACACTGATGAATGCCAGGAGGCCGTGGAAGGGTGGGCCGAGGAGGGAGAGGGGGAGGGGGAGGTGAGAGAGGAAGAATGGGTGGAGGATGAGGAGGGAGAAGGTGCAGTGAGGGAAGAGTGGAGAGAAGAGGAGGAGGAGGAGATGAGAGAAGAGTGGAGAGAGGGAGATGAGGACGGGAGGGAGGAGTGGAGAGAGGAGGATCAAGTCAGGCAAGAGCAGTGGGCGGGGGGAGAGAGGCACAGGGTGGAGGAGTGGGCTGAGGGAGAAGGGGAGGTTCGCTGTGAGGTGGTGGAGCAAGATCCAGATGAACAGATATACAATGGACGACCAGAACCCATCCTGGACCATCATCACCACCATCATCACCACCACCAACCGCCCCTGCAAGACACCCTGCACACCCGACAGGCAGACAGAGAGGAAGAGGAGGAGGCAGAGAGTGAGGAGTACTGCCCTAATGAGGAAGAAGATGAGGAAGGTGATGAGGAGGAGAGACATGGAAGGGCCTACACTGGAGACTACTATGCCCCAGAGGACAATGGGAACACTGTGCGAGTATCTCCGTTCCGTGGCCGCAAGGTCCTGGTAGTAGAAGGGGAAACGGGAGAGGAGGCAGAGGAGGACATTGACCTAATTGTTGCTGAGATCAAGATGAGTATGAGCATGGGGAGTCTAAGCAGCGGTACTGACCAAAGCCCAGAGGAACTGGCACAGGACCCTCCAGGCGACTACCCTCACACCAAACCTGACGCCGCCCCTTACCCCCCAGCTCACCACCGTCATGACAGTAGGCCCAAGTCCCTCAACCTGCCCTCCATGCACCACAACAACCCAGACCTTCAGAGGGGCGTCAAGGCACATCCACGCTCCCCTGAAGACAGACAGAGATGGCAACAGGAGCAGGTGAGCTGTTATTGTGTTTACCCAACAAACCCTTAAGATGCTGACACATAGCTGTGCACTTTAGCTTCTTGAGCTAATGTTAGTTTCACTGACTGACTGGCAGCTTCGTAGAATCAAATCCTGTTGGCCCTGATTCAAGGGTAGTTTATAATCTTAAAACAATGATGAGCTTCCAGTTTCAATGTAAGGATTCCCACTACAATAACAAGCTAGATGATATTGTAGTGGAGAAAGATTTCACCCCCACTCTTGCTCTTTTTGAACCCAGTCCACTCTCATTCTTTCTAAGTGTCAAAATGAGTTTTATTCTTGAGGAAATCAAGTAACACAATATGAAGAATACAGACACTGATATACACAGAGCTCATTAAGCAGACAACACCCTAGAGTTTCATTTTGTTGTTAGGTGACAGTCACTGAATTCATATTTTAGCTCTTACCCCTTGTTAAGGCGATGTTGACAACATGTATTAAAGCTGACTTAAAATAGCAGCTGTTATAATTTGGATTTCTATTTTTTTAAATGAATTATTCAGCTCTATAAAAAAAGAATTGCTCTCCCCTCCTTTACAAAAAGCTCAAATTTAAAAGCCTTTTTCACAGCATATATTTTGACTTATAAAGCCACTTGTCATAACACATGTAGAAGACCACAAGTAATACTGATTAAATCAACAATCCCTTCCATTCGAGTGTCCCAGTAAGCCAATGGATGCGGGACAGCTAATCAGCAAGCACAATAGCAGGGCCTGCAACTGAAGCAGCTTAATGGGGTTCAGCCATCAGTCATGTTATTATTTACACATGCGCTTTTCCTGCTGTCAACATTTCTTATGAGAAAAGCTAAGCAGCCAGTTAAATTTAGTGAAAAATTTGAAAATTCAAGACAAGTTCAGTTTCCCATCCAACTGAAAGCCAGTGAAGCATTTTCTATTTCTAATATATTGAATCAGTGCTTCAAATACAGAGACACACATATATGACAAGGAGGAACATAATTTATTAACAACAGTATCAACACAACAGTGCAGATAGGCAGAGCTTCTTGCCTCTAGATGTGATATAAAAGAGATTTGTGGCAAAGAGCTGCTGGAGATGAGTTACAGGTGCGATGTTGCATATCTATTTCCATCTCCTCCTCCATGTTACCTTGAGCTGTCCCTCTCCTCACATTTTCCTCTTACAGACCAGGATAAATGCACCCACACTATATAGACTCCAACACACACAGAGCCCCCCCCCCTTCTAAAAGTCAGATGGTAAAAGCAGAAAGAGAGAGTCTCCTGTGGGCGTCATGCTGATCCACACCTGCTCCACAGTGTGCACATGTGCTAATACATTCACTGTGTGCAGCTCATTTGTAGCAGGGAACTGGGTCAGATAGTGTAACTAGATTAAATTGGAAGTATGTTCAGTACATTGCAGATTCGGATGACTTCCCAACTCACAGGGATGATTTGGTCATTCAGTCCTCTGTTATGAGATGAAATGTTCTCTGTACACCACTTTAACATGACCGTCGAATGAACCGGGACAACAGTGAATTTAATAAGAGTTGTAGAGTATGAAGCCAAAAGATTATCCTAGAAGAAGAGTTACAAAACAGAGGGATTCAGGACTACACACACCCTGTTGGTACGATGTGTTTGATGAAAGCAGAGTACATTTAAATGCATTTTAAATGATGCTACAAATTATAACCATCAGTATGTAAGTGTCAAGTTAATTATGCTGGTATGATCACAAATGAGACAAGGTCTTTGCAGCCTCAATATTTAGACCACATTTTGCATAATACGCTAATACAGTAGGTGTTGCTTCTTCAGACTTCTCTTTATTACTTTTGATTTGGGCTGTAATAAAATGTCCCTTTCTACTTTTTTAGTTCCAGCAGAACGACAGAAAGTGTTGATCCACTAAAAGCAACCATTTTCATATTTATAATGTACAATACGCAGTTAATTACTTCAGCACATAACTTTCCCTTAATAGATCTGCTTTTATCCATCGATGTTTAAAGACTACGTATTATGTATGAAGTATTAGAGTGGCCTGTATTAAAAATGTTATCCATGAACCACCCAGTCTGTTAAAAACCTGTGTTGTCTTATACCAGTTATTATGAGTCTCTTACATGTTTTTTTCTTATTCAGATAAAACAAATTAGATATATATTTACTAGATAGACATACTGTATGTCCATATGTCCACCGTTAAGAATAAATATATCCTTAATAACTTTTCTGTCCGTTACACTGATTTTCAATTAGACAGTAAGACACTAAGTATACCCACAATGGGAAATAATGAAAATATTTTACTGCTGAGGAAGTCCTCAGTATCACACAGTAATAATGTATCTGACAGAACACTGATTGCTGTGATTAGTGAATGGGAGAGTCATTGTTTCTTGTAGCTTAAAGGTATTATGTGCCATGGAGCCATGTCTTTATGAGTGTGTCCCCATTCTGTTTGTTTTGTGCACATGCAGAAGGATGCACATACAAGTACGGGGGTGGTGCAGTTCACATTCTGCTGCTGGTTTCATGCTATTCTGCTGTTGCTGGTGGTAATGCACAAAGAAAAGCAGCAAATGCCAATAAAAGCAGTAAAGAAGAGGAATGCTTGCCAGGAAAAATGGATATAAACAGTGTGGGATTTAAGACATTTAAAAAAAATGGCTTTGTAATTGTTTTATGAGGAAGGAAATGCATTCAGTGTGTGTTTTGGTGAAACACATGGGGCACATTTGAACTACTGCTGTGTGAGTACAAGTGGGAAAGATAATATAATTTTAGTATGTGAGAGGTAATTAGAGAAGTGCACTTAGTTACAAACAAATCCTTCTAAATCTGTTGTGTTGTATACACATGTACATGTTGGTAGAAGCTGTCTGTCCTCTGTAAGGTCGCCTTGTTAATGTTAATGGATTAAATTGGTTTGGTGCTGATTTATTGATGATAAAATACTATGTGAAGCCTCTTTAAGATTTCTTATTTCCGACAAAGGCTTGTGCTTTGTAGAGCAACATGGTTTAGCATTCCTTCCCACCAAACAATAACATGAATCCCATTAATTTAATGGTTGTTTGCACAACTGAGTTACAGAACACGATGAATACTGATCAAGACTTTACTCTCTTTTCGCAAAAGAGGTCACTGATGTCATGTTTGTGGTAATTAATTTCAGTTCCAGCTGCTCAACAGTACGGCATGTTCCTCTGAATTTCACTTTTTCCACTTTCCATCACTGCCAAACGGAGGAGGAGGACATTTTATCAGCAGGAGGGTTTCATTTAAGCCTGTAATATGATTGAATGTTAATGAACAGTTGTTGCACTGCAAGATGGATATCCAGGAGAATAAATGTAATCCTCCCTGTGTGTGATTATGTGCTGGGTATAGTTTATATGTCCACGTATGTGATGAGAGATGAGACAAAGGAACAAGCTGCCTGGAGGACAAGTAAAGGACAACTTAATTGTGTGCCAGCTTAAAACAGTTTAGTAATTTATATTTATTGCCAAGAGCAACATATGTACAAAGTAAAAAAAAAAACATACTTTCTACAAGAAAATAAATAGTTGTTCCTCCATTATTTTAATAATGGAGCTTAAAACAGTTTGAACCCAAACCAGCTTTAATCTTCTAAATGTTTATAATTTTATTCTAATTGCAGGTAAATGCATTGACATAAATAAATCCTGGCATTGAGAATCATAAGCAGACTCTTTTTTAGCAGTTCTGAGAGTTTTGTGGGTGCAGTACTCCAATGCACACAGTCTCCATCCTCAGTTGTAGCACACCTACCTACACATTCAAAACCTCCCACATGTGAGTCACATGTGTTTTAACCTGAACCTGTGCTGCCTGTTACAGGAAACAACAGCTTAGTTTATACAATTTTGCTCTTGTTTTGTAATGCTCTTATGCTTGTTTGTTTTTTGCTTACACCTGTTCTTTTGTGTTGACCTGCCAGGTGAGCAATGGTGCAGAGCAACCCAGAAAACAGCAGCGCTCTGACCTCAATGTCCCCCTGGAGAACAACAATGTACCTGAGGTAAGATGTAGCACATTTTTAATGTTGCGGTGCACCCTCATAATCGCATGCATTTGTGGCTAGGTTACTTTAGCTGGAGAATATTTTTGTGTATGTGTGTGTCCTGGCGCAAACATGTGTGTGTACGTGTGTGACTGTTTGAGTAAATGAGTAATTGTGTAATTACAACCTCAGCTCTTGTCCTTTGCTTACGCCGTGATGGCATCCTGGTAATTGAGCAGCATGTCTGCCTGTTTTATGAGAGCCATTTTTCACGGATATGTCTGTCATGGATGTTTCCTGTTCAGGGCTCAGCCACACCCACACCCTGTCCTTGGGTGGAGTAAACCTTTGAATGTGAAGTGAGCAGTGTTTTAATCTGATTATAAATTACAGCTCTCTCCATAGCCATCTCTTGTCTAAAACTCCCTCCTCCCTTCTTTATATCCTCTCTTTTTCACCTCCCACAGAAATGGGAATGTGTGAAGTGGATAAGTAAGGCTTTGCAGTTTGCACTCTCTCTACACCCACTTTTGCAGTGCCCTTAAGCATAGAGCATACACCCAATTTCTGCAGCATTAAAAAGCACCAATGTATAAATGCATGTGCGGCAGGGAAAGACATAGAAATGTCTGAATATGTGTGAATGCCTATTCTCAGTAAAATCAGCAAAGGGAATTTCTTAACGTAGAATGTGACATTTAAGGTTATTAATGTATGATGGAATTCCTGCATTGTTTGTAATTGATCTTAAATATGCTTCCATTCAAATGTATACTTGCTCTTTGCCTGCCAGTTATTTAGCTGTTTTGTGTCTCCACATGTGAATGAATTCTGTGAATGTCAAAGCTGTTATGTGTGATTGATCTTTTTAGCCATGCAGGGCATTAGCTTCCACCATTGTAGTAGTTTCTGTTTGGTATATTGTTTCCAGATATATCATGTTGTGCCTTATTTCAAGCATCATGTTGCTCACACAGAATTTGTTATAAAAGCAATTACTGAAGATCAAATGTCAACTGATACAGTAGAAGGGACTCTCACAGAATAGGAGTCATTTTGCTTGTTTGTTATGAGGTTTGGCTATGTAATCATGAAAATATAAAAAAGTTACAAAATATAATTGTTGATGTATAACTAAAAACTCACTCCATACTGTTTTTAACAAAGACAGAAAGTTGTACTGGGTGTGATGTTACTTTACTTGACCCCTTTACTTACTTACCCCTGAGGTAAATCAGCAGGTTTCACAGTTCATCAAGTCAAAAATGTGAATAGATGTATCAGTGTAAGCCTGATCTAGACCCACTTCCTAAATTGAATATATCTGATTTATTGCTTAAATGTATGTTAAAAAATCAGCACAGCCTCGCCTTTATGTAACACAACAGTCTACACAAACTGAATAAAGCTTCATCATTTTGATGGTTTATTGGAGACTGCAGATACATGCTAAGTTCTCTGTAAACCTATTCACAACGATTTATCCATCATATCCTGTTTTTGTCTTCTAGCCAACAAAGAAGGTTGCGTCGTTCCCCAGCTTTGTCGATGGTAAGTTAATCTGTCTGCACACCTGTTTGGTGATGAAATCAAAATATTGTAATTGCATGGATGGATTCCAAGGTTCGCTTTGCCTTCAGTCTGTCCCTTTTCAGGCCTGCTATAACTCTTCTGCTGCTCTTTCCCTGCCTCTGGGCAAATGCTAGGCCTTATAATGTGTGAGGGGCTTAGCTGCCTGTCTGCTCCTTCAGATCATGACAGTGCATTGTGTCCCTGAACGGGTGTCTGAGAGTCCACATCTACATATCACAGACGGAGATTAATCTCAGCCCATCCCCCTCCCAACACAGCATCTCCGTCAGCCCACAGCCAGTGACCATCTCACTGCTCACCTAGCGTGTTATCGACATCTCTCCATCTCCAGAGTGACAGTGTTTGTGTCTGTTTCTCCACACAGCACATTGACTGCAGTGATGCCAATACCCTCTCCACGGCACACCCGACCCCTTCAGTCTAACCGCACTGTGTCCTTCCGCTTGTCTCCCTGTTAATCACCATCTTCTCTTCCTCTCTCTGGCCCAGTCCCAGGACCCTGCGAGCCAGAAGACCTGATTGATGGAATTATTTTTGCTGCTAACTACCTGGGCTCCACTCAGCTGCTGTCTGAGAGGAACCCCTCCAAAAACATACGCATGATGCAGGCCCAGGAGGCAGTCAGCAGGGTCAAGGTACTCACATCCACATCCAGGCACACATACATGCAAACATGCACACACGTTGTGTTGTGTTTTCCCCTGAAAATATCTAGTGGTCAGAATCATGAAGAGAAACACACACACAGGAATTACACAGCTTTAAATGAAGCCTTTTACTCAATTAGTAACCTAGAACTAACCACAGGAACTAAATCAGGACTTACCGTTCTAGTCCCTTTGTGCATTTCTCATTATCTTTCAAGAACTGTGAATGAAACACTCTCTATTTCTCCTACTGTTTTAATGGCAAAGTTTGTTTTTAACATCCATAAACATTGAAAAAAAATCTTGTCATAATATTTACAATGGCTATCAATTTTTGCTTACTTTATGAAGAAATGCTGTTGTGGCATGTGTAGTTATACTTGAGGTCTTTGAGATTTGACTCTTTTCATACTTTTCACTGACCATGAGAAGATCCCCTCTCAATATGCTTACAATGTAAGTTAAAGCGTCTACAAGGAACTTTAATTTTGTGTTGATTTTGGTGGGGCTTGTGGACAAAAGTGGTAGTGTTGTGTCCTGGAATGAAGACTGCATTTCCCACCACCACTTTGTGACCTTGATCTGGCTAGCATGTGCATTTGTTTTGGAGTGAAAAGAAAGACACAATTTATTTTTAATAGTATTTTTCTTTTTTAAACATGGCTGTTTGTAGGATCTATTGCGTTTAGGCAATCTATCTAATTGTAATATGGCAATGGTGAAACAAAGTAAACTTTTAGTACAGTTCATACACCAAGGTTACATGTAAGGATGCATTCACATCAAATCCGGCAAAGCAGCACCTTCAGAAAATAATGTTTTATTTCTTTCATTCACTGCTTTGTTCCTTCTACACCACTACTCGCTCTCTTCATTCACTATAGCTTGCTCAACCACTGCTGCTCTTTCTCTCTCTCTTTCTCTCACTTGTGCTCTCAGCACGTTGACACTCGCTCTCTTTTTCTCTTGTCTGTCTTCAAATTATACAGGAAGTCAACAACAAGTCTAACTTTAACTTTAACGTTATCAAACAAAGAGAAATATACTTCCTCATGTTACAGTGATACATCTAATGGAAACATAAGCTCTTCCACACCTGCGTGCCATAAAATATTTGGTATAATTGTACGAGGAATCTGACCTGGTGGCAGGCATTTAACATAACTTTATAGAAATAGTCAATCTTCTCGTTGATGGTGTTGTGTGCTTATGTAGGTTATACAGAGGCATCAGTATTATATTGAGTTTTATAAGAAGTTAAAAACTCTTGTAGTTGCTTTAGGGAGGGATAAAGTCCACAGTCCCCCTTTTGTGCAAAACATATTAGATTTATCTGACGCTGGGGCTTCAGTAGTTAGTAATACATTTAATTGCCGTTGTTGAGAAGTAAAAGAGAGACATTAATGTTACATAATTTGATATGGTGTCAATTAAGGTAATTTCATTAATTTTTTGCATGTATATTGTATATTGTTGTATATCATGTATATTGTTACGGTATACAGTTTAGTTGGAAAATGTGCTCCTGAAGTAACCAAAAAAAAGGAGATGTCATATCTATATCTGCAATAGTCGCTTTTGTTGTGTGCATGCCCACGCTGCCTTGAATATCCTTTGTCTGTTTGGAGCATTGGTTGTGCACAGTGACAAATATGCTTGACAGAATAGCTGGCATGAGATCAGTATCATTTTCGAAATTAATATGGAAACCTGCAAAGATAAATGGAAACAAGTCTGTGAGCTCAGAATTAACAAAATAGTAACCTCGAATGTCACCATGTTTATTGTTTTATTCATTCAAAATTAGTTGTTAGATGTGCCCTCTAGTGGAACCTTCCAGTAATAAAGAAAATACATAAGCATATGAACAATTACGTTTATCCAGTTATTTACATAATACAGAACATGTGGTTAATAAGCAGCTTAATGCTTTAACAAGCAGGTTTATGTCAAATATAGAGACACACGCACAATAAAGGAGTCTATATGTAAATGGGCTTGAATTGCGGTAAAGCCGAGTTGATAAAGCACCTTTCTACAGTCCTGCACTGAAACAGACCTTTATATGATTGCAGTTTTCTCCTCTGTCCCCAGGGGTGCCAGCATAGTGTTATATGTTGTGTTGTTGTTTATACTTCATTGGTAACCCTCACTCAAAACTCTGTGATAAGGCCCTGGAGGAAATATGTCCAGCGGCTTTACATGGCTAATACTGTATGTTTGATGGTATTAGTCATACAGTATGGGAATACTATTCTCACATTACTGTACATATCTGGAAGGGAAAAACAGAAGAGGCTGTCTTTAAAGCATTTTCACAGACTCCAAGTGAAGCTCTGCAATTTCAGCATGTTGTTTCCATTTGTACTTACAAGATATGATGAGTCCAGTTCATGTTGCTCCTAATAAAATGTACATGAACATCAGTGCTGTTTGTGTCTACAGTCATGCGGTTAGAGTCATACTGTATATTAGGCAGTGGACTTTTAGGGCAACTAAACAACTTTGCCAGATTAGGCCACGGGGCATGTGTTCCACACAGCCGGCTGGATAAACGGACTGCTGGCATGTAAACCTTATATTTCCCTTGTTGACACTTGCTCCCTGCTGTTATTTAATATTGTTGTGATGATGACGTTCCGGTTTGAGAGAAATACTGTGGATGGTACCAGTGCAGCATAGAGAAGATCAGCTCGATTAGTTTGATAGCTGTGTTAAATTTTAACACTCTTAACAGCTCAAAGTGCTTGTTTCCGTGTTTATAGAAACAACTACAGAATAGCTGGATTTTAAACCATTTGACATTTCTCACATTACTCACCAGTGACCTCAGGTTCCTTCTGTCAGGTAATAATAACACAAGTCTCTTTTATCTCTCTGTCATGAACACTGAAACTTGGCTGTATTCCTAAATATTAAATGACATCCTGCAAAGCCATCCACTTTTAAAAAGTTACATGCTGTAGTGAGACTTGTCATGAATGTGATGGATACATATGAGAGTGGTTGTCTGGTGGGATTTATGGAGAGTTAAAGAGTAGAGAATAAGAGACAGAGAAGCTTATTGAACTGTGTGTATGTTCAAGTTTGTAATGTGACTTCAGGGTCCTTTTCAGTTGTTAATTTCAAACCATGCATGATATCAGCAAATGAAAAAGTAAATAACGGCCAACAGTGGTAGTTTTCTATAAATTCAAGTCTGTGTCTGTTTCAGCCACAATCTTGTCTTGGATAATGGTACTGTAAGCAAATAAACATTTAAATTTGTGTCCAGTGGTTAACTGAATATTATCAGGTACTGTAGACCTACTATAAAGCAGACAGAAGGACAGACTGAGATTACATAGGCCCTGTGCTCACTATATGGTAATACCCCCATTCATTCCTCATCCTCTATGTTTCATGCTCCAGCATTGTGCAAGTTACTACTCACTACAGTGCTGGTCCTCCTGATGGCTGGCTGTTCATGGAGATTAAGTATTTTGAATTGTTGCTGAAGAGAGCTATATTGGTAGCTCTCTAGCTACCAATATAGCTAGAGTGGCTACAGTGGTATTGGTATTTATATGATCATGCAATATAAATGCTAATGAAAAAATCAGTTAAATTTTGTCTTAAAACATGCATCCATATAAGAACTTTGCCTAAGCTAAATTAACAAACTGAAAAGTTATTAAAGTATTGCATTAAAAATTGCATATCTAATTAAAGAAAAAAGTAATGAATGTGGATATGCATTCATTGCAAACCTATAGTTCATGACATGTTTCAGTATTTTCAATATTTTGGGCCAAATTGAATCCAACTTTGCAGTTTGACCTCAAATTCCTTGTAGCATTCTGAAACAGAGAGATGTGTCTGAAGGTCCTTCAGGCCCTGTTGCTGTTTCAGTCTAAAAGCTCTCTACACCACAATCATGATGTCTACTGGCATCATTTCACATCTATCCAATCTGTGTTCAGTTCTTCTCTCACTCACTTGCTGTCATGCACAATTACTTTCCCTGCAAAAAAGTCTTGTCAGGATGAAACCATGGTAACAGTTGTCTATCACCTTTTAGTGCGCTCCCTTGCTTGGAACGGGTCCATTGAGCAAGATGTCGTCCATTATCTCCTGGATTTGTTCCTCGTGCATAAATGAATAGCTGTACAGCAACTGACATTAATCTTTGACATTGAAATAGACTCGGTCGACTACACACAAAGTCGAATGCACATGCAGTGCAGTGAAGTCATGTTTGTACGTTTGCTCCTGATCAACCTGAACACGCACGAACATTATATGCACACACTCCTGTCGTGCTGAACTTAGGAAAAAGAAGTTTGCAAGGTAAACTGTAGCAAGCTTGTATAGGTTATTTATGCAGATCTTTTTGGCATGATGTTCACTCTGTTTGATGTAATATTTATGCAGCTTCATCCCCCCACTCACTCTTTCCTGCAGTCTGTGTCCTCCCTGCTCAGCCTCTCAGCAAAGCAGTACTCTAGATGTTGCTGAAAGCTTCAGATGTCTGTCTGGTGTGAGAGCTGATCACGGAGGAGGAAACTTTGCAAAAATGAAAAAGACTCTTCCCTTTGGGCTGTTTTCTTTGCTCTTTTTATTTTGTGCTTATACTGTCTTAGTGGCTGCAGCAGCTCAGGAAAAGCAGCCTCACACTGAGATGTAATGAGGGTCAAGATAATTTCCTCTGGTCAATGGCAGATGCAGAGAGGGGCAGCAGCTCAACTTGAACCTCATACAGAAGGGTGGATTTTAAAGATTACAAAGTGTTGGGAGTTTACTCCAAAATAATATCAGTAGAAGTTCAACAAGTGTAGCAGCGACATTAAGGCCATCACTGAAGATTTTTATCAAAAACACAATTAGCTGTGTAAAACTGCTTTTATGTTTATCTAAGCTGTTTAATTCTGAACACAACCTTATTTTGTTTTGTTGGGTTTTTTTGTATGCAGCCCTAGAGAACAAACCCCAAGTGCACAGTCTAAATCCTTGCTTCAGGCTTTATCCACTCCCCTGCCTCTCTGATTGTTGTTGATTGTTTTCCAGCGTGTATTTCCCGGTAATAGACTGTGACCTGACCGTGGAAAGCGGTACGAGCAGCACAACACAACAGTTTGCAGTGAAATTTTTAATTAGGTGCGATATGTTCAGAAATGGGAGCCTTTCTGTTTGTCTTCCTGCTGGTGAATGTTCTGACCACAGAAGTGACCCTTCAAATGATAATGATAATGAGAAATAAGCAACATTAAAAAAACAAACCTCCAAATCTTCAGCTCTTCCTAATTCAGCTTTATTTAGATGTCAGGAATGCAGGAACAGTATTGATTTATGTTTGCATGCTTTTTGATTTGTTTAATAGCGAAAAAAGCAATTATTACCCTCTGTAATTGCTGTTTTGATTTGTATCTGATAACCAACACGGCTGTGCGAACGCTATCTCCACAAACACACACACACACACACACACACACACACACATATACAGTAACACACACACTCATGCTGTCTCTCTCTCCCTCTCTCTGTCTCTGGCTCTTCCTTTTCTGAGAGCAGCGATATCACACCTGCCGTTTGGTTTGGGGCTTTTACTGTCTGACCTTCTTTTATTTACCTTCTTTATTTCCTCCTCCTCTTCCTCCTGTTATTTGTGCTCCCGTATCCGCTGACCTTGTCCTGTCCCAACGCCTGCCTGCCCGCTCGCCTGCCTGCCTGCCTGCCTGCCAGAGAGTACAGAAGGCTGCCAAAATCAAGAAAAAGGCGGTGTGTAATAAACAGAGCAAAAGAAGGACCCTTTGGCCACTTTCCTTCCACCTTCATCTTTTAGTTTTCATTTCATTTGTACATGTCTGTTTCTGTGTATCCCCTCTCATCTGTGTCACGCACATTTGTCTTGTTCATTAATTTAGTCAGCAGGTTTGCCAGAATTAAGACAAACATGTTGGCAGGGAGATTCCTTCAAAAGCCCAAAACATAATACTGAAAGGAGTGCCTACCTAATCTTTTACAGTAATTTCTGTATTAGCAAAATAATTAAAATGGGAAAAATTGAAAATTGGATTTATATACTGATTCTGGAGTTGTGTTGTAAAGCATAAGAGTAGAACCACTGAGGCCAAATTTAACCAGCAGAATGACATGAATGCAGATTCAACCTCAAGGTTAGAAAGAAAACTTGTCAGCAGGACACTGTTGGTGATCAGTCGGAAGTACACAATAACGCTGTGTAATTGTTATTGAGACCTTGCAAGTACATAACATATGCAGCCAATGCACTAAATAAGTTATGTAATAAGAGTTATGTACATAAGTTTTGTAGGACTTAAAAAAGCAACCAGACATGCCTACCAACCCGTTTACACAGCTTCCTCACAGCAAGTCAAGATAACAGGAAATAATAACAGAAATGAAAAAAGTTTAGTTTAGTTTATGCGGACAAATAACAGCCTTTTACCTCAGGTCAGACACATATTTTCAGTTAAGAAAACAGCAAAGATTTATGTCATCAGCTGCAAGTCTAATTTGTGTGTGGAAATAAGATTTTCAAAAAACGACTTTTTCCAATTTTGTACTGACTGTACACTGATGTTAGCCTCAAGTAAGTTAAATTATGTATTTGGGAGATTGCAATTTTGTGCATGCCTGATTTTTGTGGGATTAATGTAGTTTTTCTCTCACAATACAGAACACAATTATAGCTCTCTGTACATATTTGCTGCTCTTGTTTTACACTCTGGTGATACTGAGATTCGGTGGAGAGAAGGATCATCTGTAAACATTGTCAGCTTCTGGACGCGTTTTCTTGTTGATGGTTTCATATTTCCCTGGAGTTCACAAACTTTGCTCATATGCCAAGCTGCGACTGAAAACTGCAAATTCACACCTGCTCTCTGGGGGCAGGAAAAAGGCATTGTGGGAAACTTCTACATCTTCTCAATTAGAAATAGACAAAGCAGATACATTTAAAAATACATTACAGCACCTTATCACAAATTAATTGCTGGAATGGGACTGCACGAATCTATCAAGAATTAATTTCCTTAGTGTTCATGCATCTTCACACAGTAATAAAAACGTATGTGCTAATGGTTGCTACAAGTCACCTCTTCGAAAAGAATTTATGAATAAATTTACATTTATGCATGCAATATTTAATTACAAGTACATGTTTTTAAACAATATTTTAGCACCATTTCCTCATTAAATTAAATACACTAGGTAATTTTATTTAAACCAAATAAAATATCATTTTATCAGTCAGTGGAAATGTGTACAGGCTTGTTCTGTGTTGAAGCTACATCACTCTCACTGGCATAACAGTCAGCTGGTGAGAGTTTAGCGTTAAGCTGTTCTTTGATTCCATGCCAACTCTCCAACCTTGTGCCAGGACAGTTGAACTAACACCACTGCCAGACACTTTCTTTTTTTCTTTCTTTTTTGCCTTTTCCACCTCACCTTTTAGACTCAACAATCTGTCCATCTAACTAGCATTTCCCCAGCCAGCTGGAATCTAAACTACACATGCATGCCTGTTTTCATTTTGGATAACTACAGTGTGTCTGTGCCTGCTTTGAACACAGGCATTATTCAGGCAGTCGTGAATCAGGACACTCAAGTTTGGTTAAGAGGTCTTGAACAGTAGAAGGACACAATGCGACCAGCTCTTCTGTTTGTATCTTCCTGCAGAGCCCAGATGGAGATGCCCAAACCCTCACCGAGGTCGATCTGTTTATCTCCACCCAGAGGATCAAAGTCCTCAACGCAGACTCACAGGTGAGTACCAGCGACTGTTGAGTCTTGTGAGAATAACAACTGTTTGAAAGCTCCCACTGAGCTACACAAAGTTCACAAATTAGTGTGAAGTGTGTGTCATAGCTACCATAACTGCATCTTAACTGTAGACACAACTTCTTATGAAAATCCACCACTGTTTTGTTTAATCTCATGATGTCACTGTCAGAATTCCCTTCGGCCGAGGATGAAAATAGATTTTGCTGCATGAACATCTGTGCATGGAGGGTACTCAGAGAGCATGCACTGTGCCAGCTGTTTGACTGCAGCACAATCTGTTATTATAGTTTTAATATAAGGTTAATTCTTCCTAGTTCAACATTATGGTCTTACCTGTACACAATTAGTAATTTGTTAAAAGGTTTTAATAATGACTTAACAGGCTACAAAATATAATGTTTTGTTTTCTTTTTTGATTTTGATTCTAGCAGGCAGAAAAAATTACTGTAAAATCCTCATGATTGAAAAAAAGATTTTCTCCTAGTCAGGTTATTTTTTTGTTAACAAAGCTCCCTACTTCTGCAAAAGCTTTATCAAAGTTCTAGGGCAATTCAACTTTACAAAAAGCAGCACCAGTCCTCACAGGAGGTGGGGTCTTTGGTAGAAGTACGGAGGTTTTGAGAGCTTTGCAGTTTTTGGGATCATATTCACAGAACATTTCAATGTATGTGATAGATGATTAATTTGCAATAGTTCTGTTAGAGCTGCTGTCTGGCAGTCTCAGCAGAGTGTGTGTGTGGGCAGCCGCCTGGCAGAAACTAACGTGCTGCAATGCAGTGTCTATCTTCCTCCCTTTTCCATCTGGTTGCCACTGCTCCTGGCACTCTTTTAGAAAGAGACTTGTAGTGAAAAGCCTTCATTCTGCAATTAAAAGACTTGATGGGTCTTGCATGGGGTTTTTGACATTGATTCATAGTAAGAACAACTCCAGAGGTGGGCTGGAACAACACCAACACTAATTAGGCTAATGTAATAAAACCACCAGACACAAAACATTTAGTGATGTGTTAAGGTAGGAAGAGTCAGTTATTCTAGAGAAAGATTGTTCAAAAGTACACTTTTTGTCCAATTCAGGAAATATCTCCTCACAATCTGCTAAACTGTCCGTTCTGTGTGCACTGAAAAATAATCCAGTGTTCATAAACAGCACTGGCTCTGAAACAAACAAAGTGGCTCAGTCCGAGCCACTCAACACTGTTCCAACAATGAGCAGCAGGGGTGTTCATGCTCGTGCACAGGACAGAAAGAGAGCATCAGAGCAGCTGTCTGTGTGAGGACATGACAGTGTCCAGTCTCCAGCACCTGATGACTGGTGAGGGAGGGCTGGCGGACTGGAGAGAGAGAGGCCATGGCCAATTCATATAAGTGTTTTCTCAGTAAATATGTCAATGCCCACTGAATCCAAGACAGTCTCACAGAGACCCCCCACGTCTGTTTCTGTCACGATTAGTGAAGCATAATCTGAGCAGGCAGCTTTAAATTACACAAATATCCTGCTGGATATGTGTTTCAACTTATTAAACATATCAATTAATCAATAAATACAAACACTGTTGATTTCTTCCTGTGGAGCTGACATGCAAACTATTTTGGTTCAGTAAATTTCTGCTGTCTGGCGGCTGGTGAAGGCAGTTTGTCTGGCTACTGTCCTGTCAGCTCTTCAGGGGTACAGCTGACAGACGGCTGCTTCTGTGGACAGAGACGCTGAAAGCAGGTCGAGTGAGAAGTGGGGAGGCTACAGAGAGGTAGAGAGTGTGGATGTACTGTTGTACTCACCAGACTTTTTTTTTCACTTGTGATAAAGTGTGAGAGAAACAAAGATGACTCTACAGCTGATGCTTTGCTCTGCATTCTGCCATATTTCTCTTTTGGATGTCTTCTTGGTAATGCGTGGAGGAGCTTCTGAAGGAGTATGAAGGGAGGGGTTTATTTATTTGGGTGTTAATATCAACTATCTTTCACCAGAATGACTGACTCTATTTTTAACTAAACTATAATACAATTTTACTTAATATATGGACAGTGTTTCATCAACACAAATACTCTCCAAAACTGCTTTTGTGTTTTATGTGGACCTGTTCATTATTTTTGGGTGAACATGTACTCAGGATGTAATTTACTGGGGTGTAATTGGACTATAATCACATCAGATTGTAGTTTTGAATGCAAGCATATGCTTTCTATCAAGAATTATTTCATTTCACCCCGTACAAATCTTCTGCACACAATAACTTCCATTCTGAATCATCATTCATCATCATTCTGAACCAATGAAAAGAACCTGTTGTCAGAAGAGCTCAGAGTCGGCAGCATTTATTGTACATTTATTAAACATTTACTACCTTTTTCATGTTCAATATGGAGTTTACCCTCTGTAGTTCAGTAGATTTTCCTTTACAGATGCGGTCCAGCAATCATTTAATGAACCATATCTTAATTATATAAAAATGTAAATAAAAGAAAGTGTTGTGTATTGGATTTTAAATTCCTCTTCTTCATGTTCCTGTACATCAGAGACAAAATCAATCATACACGATAACCATATTTCGATAATTTCGATGAGGGAGGTACAGTGTGTGATTTTTAGGAGATGGACAGACTACAAAGGCAGTGCCATTATGTATACCACAGACAGTTATTAGTAATTAATAATTACTAGAATATGATGAAATATTGTGAACAATCTAACACAAAAACCTTTGATTGTCTCCATACTAACTCCTAAAAAAAGTCAATGATGATATCATTATGCAAGGTCTTGATGCACTGATTTATATTTAAGCTGGATTGATGATAGATTTTTTTTAATGAATACCATAATATATGGTTGGTGTGCCTACAGGAAACGATGATGGACAATGCGCTCCGTACCATATCCTACATTGCTGACATCGGGAATATCGTGGTTTTGATGGCAAGACGCCGGATGCCACGCACAGCCTCCCAGGACTGCATCGAAACCACACCCGGGGCACCTGAGGCAAAGAAGCAGTACAAGATGATATGCCATGTCTTTGAGTCTGAGGACGTAAGTGGGATTTATGAGTTTAACATATTAATGTCACATTGTTCTGTCAGTGTTTGATAAACTCTGATGTTAACAGACAGTAAGAGACAAGAAAGCCATAATTAATTTATCAGTGTTATTTGATTGCCAGATGTTTCCTTCATCACCAGTTAACAATAACATTATTGTTTTTCCTTCATTCACATCGAAGTTCTTTTATTTATTGATCTTAAATTTTGTTTCAAATTTTACCCATGCTGACATGAGGAAATTCTGATTACAAAAATGTTGTTATGTGGCTTTATTAAACAGTTAGAGCAACACACTGATGTGAAATGATGTAAATTGGCCGGTCAATTTTGATTGTTTATTTATTTTATTTAGAGTTTTTTTTCCCCCAGAGTTGCTGCTTGTCTTGTTGAAACAGATTCAGCAAGACTTGGCAACATGAACAATATTCCACAGAGCAGCCAACAACTCTCAGTGTCTGTGCCAGTCAGTATAAAGGCTGGACTCCAATCTGTCCTGTGTTCGTCTAATTTTGCTGCCAGGTTTTAAAGGCCAGTCAGTTAGAATGGAACCATTCAGCCGCTCATCCATCAACGTATAAACTGTTTCTGTTATTGTAGCTCAACTTGCCGTATGCAGTGTTTGCCTACTTTTGACTTTTATATTGTTCTGAATAATTATTTCATAGTGGTTCCTAGTGTATTGATTTTGGGAGTTTTTGCCATTAATGTCTGCTATTCTGCAAGAGATTTATATGAAAGAAAAGTCATTCAATTAAATATGACAATTGGAAAGACCCCGGCTAGCAAAATGATGTACTTTCATTCTCTTGATTTACTTTATCTCACTGCCAAGACCTCACGTCTTACTCATTTCAATTTATTCCAGCTTTTACCTAGCAGCAAATGTCTGTTTGGTACATTGATGTGATTAAGTGTCAGGGTGGAGGATGATTTAAGGCAGCAGTGTCCACAGCTCTGTCAGAGGAGCTCAAGTACCCCTTCATCAACTCATTAGGACTGATTTTAAACAGGAAGTTTTTAAGACTGTTCATCAATAAAAGTGGACAATGTTACAGTATATTTTCACACAAAACATAGTGATCCTGATAATGTGAATTTTTAGATTGAGTCTCTTTTTCTGTGGGATAAGTTAAGTTTTGTACGAGCACCATTCAGAATGGCTGAAGCTGGACGTGAGCCATTTATCCACTGCATTTAGAGATCGTCCTTCACTTTTTGACTCACTCTCAATCACAACATGTTATGTACAAGGTGACTCAGGCTAGTGGGAAGTATGTCTTGTCCATTCAGCCCACCAGAGTCAGTAGTTTATGAGGTATTGTGACAATATATGAATGATCAGATTCACTCCAAATTGTAATCCTATTTTTCTTTGTTCTTTGTTTTAGAGCAGGAAGTTGTACACTACTAGCGTTTCTCTTGTTGTATTGAAATTTACTCTCTCAGTGGGAACAAATAGCTGAACAGTGAAAATCAATTCATATTATGTCTTAACATATTCTTGGCTGCCTTGGTTCCACTATTGTTTGATGCCACAGATGCTCTCTTTCATTGAATTGTTATTTATATTCATCTCTGTGAAGATCAGCTCCTGTAAAACTAACAACACACAATCACAAACACACATTATGTCATGATGAGTATCCAAGGTTTGTTTTTATTTGTCTGCAGGCCCAGCTTATCGCTCAATCCATTGGCCAGGCATTCAGTGTGGCTTACCAGGAGTTTCTGAGAGCCAATGGCATTAACCCCGAGGACCTGAGCCAAAAAGAGTATAGTGACATCATCAACACCCAGGAGATGTACAACGATGACCTCATTCACTTCTCTAACTCTGAAAACTGCAAAGAGGTCGGTCAAGGCAATATGCACAGCCTTACAATTTCAAGGTTGTGTTTTTTCTTCTGCAGATGTTTGTTTCAGTTTTTGAAAAGCTGAGACAAAAACAGTGTGTGGGACTCTATGGTTGGCAGAAATCACTCTCATGCTGCAGGGCCATTAGAGAAACACACAAATATACAGTAGCTGACTAATTAGACAGCTTTAGAGGCAGATGGTATAGTAAAATCTACTCAGAGCATGTCAACTTCAGATTGTTTTGCTTCAGCATTTTCTCTTTAGCTAACACTGTGCCCTGAAAGCATTACCAGAGGCTTTTGGAGAATTATAAACCGTGAAACAGTTTCTGCTGTATGAGCAGAGAGGGTGGGCAGGCACTACCACACAGCTGCTATTTTTGAGAAACATGAGCAATTTGTAGTGATGGAGAAACTGGGCTCTCTTGAAGCACTAAAGCTTCCCAACTGACTGTGTTTAAAATACGTACATCTCTTAAAGCTTCATGTGTGCACTAGTAACATCTGCTGGGCTAAATAATGGGAGCAGTCAAATGTATTTTACTTTAAGTAGAGTATTGAGATGTGTGCACAATATGTGGGTAAATAAAGGCTTGTGAATTAAACTGCTGATGTAATAAATTACTATAAATAAATGACCTGAAATTATTCAGTGTTTATGCCTAACATAAAGACATTAGAAATATAATATGGCATTCTGCACAGATCTGCCTGATTGTGGCTAAGTGGCTGACACCATCAGTTCAAACATTTAAATAACATGAGGTGGAGGTTCAAAACTGTTCATAAAGATGCTGCAGAAATCTGATCTAGTATCTTATAATTATTACAGTAAAGTAGGTGTTTAAGTACTATATACTAGACACAATTTCACCAGTGATTTTAACAGTTTGGGAAAATAAAACATGATTAACATGGTTGTGTCCTTCAGCCGCTGAATCACTCCTCTAACAGTAGGAGATATGAAGGAACATTTTATCACAGTATGTTTAAATTCATTTAGTAGTACTGATGTACATATACTTTTTATCTAATCAGGTAATCTAATTGAAATCAATGTCTTATTTGCAAGAAACAAATTAAAGCACATACAGCATCAGAAACAGTCACAGAATCACTAAATAGACGAAGGTTAAAAGTTTAAAATCAGCTAGTGGTAGTGGAGACACTCATGTTTTAAAATCCCTTGTAATTTATTCAATTTATAAGTTGCAAAGTAGAAGGCAGTCTTCCCAAAGAGAACCTGGGGAGTAAGTACTGTAGGGCCTGGTAAGCAGTGGTTTTAAATGTGTGATCTACTGAGGCAGATTTTGCAAGAGACATTTGAAAATAAAAATGATAGAATGCAGTTTTCTTGTTGTCGCTAGTGTGGATCAACTTACATTTTCATATACTACACAGTGATGTGTGTATGATATTTATCTTCTGTCATGAAAAGCTAAGCAAAGTGATTAACTGCATGTATATCATAATATAATACGCTTTCTAGAAATTCAATATAGAAACCATTTGTAGATTAAGTAACCAGATGGTTTTGTCTGTTTTTGGATAATCCATCAAATTTAAGAGATCAAGGTAGTTCTTCACATTGATGAAAAAATACTGTAAATCCAGAGCTGCTATAAAGCAGGACTGAACATGATTTACTGCATTGCCTGCAATGGCCTAATAGATCCAAGGATCCTGCCATCTCTCTAATATATAAAAAAAGGCATAAAAGCCCCCCTAAAATACCTAACATCTCTGACAGCTTACAATTTAATATTGTCTCATGGTGTACAAAACTGTAACATAAACAAAGCCCTCTGTCTCTCTCTGAATTTCTGAAAAAGCAACAAGTGAATTTCCAGCAGGTATCATTAAGGAATCAGACTGTTTTAAGTGAAAAGGAGTTATACATAGTCCAGCAGTTTGTTGCTGAATCTACGGCTTCTTAAATCAAGTAGAGTAAACGTTAGAGGGAAGAAAAGACTGGAGCACACTGATTGATTTACAGTCTTTAATAGTGCAAACTGACATTTTGTGTCTTCATGAGTCAAGAAATAAAATGCTGATGAAGACACACCAATATTGAACATTTGCTAGTTAATCAGTGTGCTGCAGTCACATTGTTTTAATTGTAGTAGGTCAGTTCCTGTGTAGGATAAAACTTAAAAATACCACAATTAATAGCTACAATGATTGACAAACTGTCTCCTCCTCCCTCTTTGCCTCCACAGCTGCAGCTGGAGAAGAGTAAAGGGGAGATCCTGGGTGTGGTGATTGTGGAGTCTGGCTGGGGCTCCATCCTGCCCACAGTTATCTTAGCCAACATGATGAATGGTGGGCCAGCGGCCCGCTCTGGCAAGCTCAGCATCGGGGACCAGATCATGTCCATCAACAACACCAGCCTAGTGGGGCTGCCACTCGCCACCTGTCAGGGAATCATCAAGGTATGGAGAGACTTAAACAAGACTGTGTTTTGAAATCACAAAATAAACATTGTTGTTTTAAAATACTATTCTTTGTGTTTGTGTTTGTGTGGGTTAAAGGGCTTAAAGAATCAGGTCCAGGTGAAAATGAACATAGTCAGCTGCCCTCCTGTTACCACGGTCCTCATCAAGAGACCTGATCTTAAATATCAGCTGGGCTTCAGTGTACAGAACGGCATTGTAAGTATTAATACTTTATTTCTGTGAGCATGACTATATTACATGTGATCTGCTACGTGTGGTTTGGTATATTTATGGTACGGTGTGTGTGTTACCTCCCTGTCTCATTTCAGATTAATCTGTTCATCTGTTTTATTTTCACTGTATTGGATTCACTGAGGAAACATTGCGTCAGTTGCAGTGATCTGATTAACTGCTATTTTGAGGCTGGCAATATTTATACACCCAATACAATGCCTCCAAAGAAATCCCATTATCTTAAGCAAGGATTTCATGTGCTATCAGTTTATGGTTGCCTTTGAAGTCTAAACTATCTCTTTTAACCTTAGATGCTACCCCGGTTTCCGATGTCATCACCAATATTGCTGCAGACATCTCATCCTTCCAGTGGCATAAAATTTGCATATTACTGTATACCTGTAACATGAGGACATTCTTCTTTCTTCTTTGTCCGTGTGTGTGTGTTTTACCCTCAAGATATGCAGTCTGATGCGGGGAGGCATTGCTGAGCGAGGAGGAGTTCGTGTGGGCCACAGGATCATAGAGATCAACGGGCAGAGTGTCGTAGCTACAGCGCATGAGAAGATTGTTCAGGCCCTGTCGAACTCTGTTGGCGAGGTTAAACAGATGCACAAACACTCTCTCTCTCTCTCTCTCTCTCTCTCTCTCTCTCACACACACACACACACACACACACACACACACACACACACACACACACACACACACACACACACACACACACACACACACACACACGCACACACACACACACACACACGCACACACACAGAGAACGAGGGCAAAGTTAAGATCTGTGATCAAAAAACAAATAGTTGGTTGCCAATTACCTGATTATTTTACTATTCACTATTTGAACAATTTTAAATGCAAGTATCTGTTTTCATGGGAGGATGGTTACAACAAAGTGAATGGAAAGATTTTGACAAGTTGATTTGTGGGGGGCACAAGAGTAAAGGCTGTATTTCGAAATCATTCATTCAGTATTCACTATACAAGTGAATATTGCACAGTCCTATGTAGAGGACTGTGCAATATTCAAGAAGGCTTTTTGTTAAAGTGGAAATGACCCCCATCATTTCTGCATAGGATTTCAAAATCTATATTTCTGGTGGCGGTGGTGCACGACAAGACTCAATATTGGAGCCCTTTGCTCTTCTGCTTCAAAGACATACATGCACATAAACATACTCACGTATACTTTACAATCCTCTGCAGCATGAATTATCAGTAAATCACGTAAAAGTTTGTCCATTTTATTGAGATTGTGCTGTTTTTCTTTTTCTTTCGCTGCCAGATTCACATGAAGACCATGCCGGCAGCCATGTTCAGACTTCTAACAGGACAGGAGACTCCTATGTACATATAAATGATGGCAGGAATCTTTCCACAGGACAGGCACTGGTCACAGGTCAACTTTTGGGGCAAACCAAGCTGACCAGTGACGGGGTGGAGAGCCCTGATGACTCATTTATCAGTTTTCTTTTCTTTGAGCTGATGACTTCCATTCTTAATCATCTCTTCATTGTCCGTGCTTAACATGCAATGGCCCTTCTATTGACATAAGATGCTTTTCCCATCTGACCAGCTGAGGAAACAGAGTGTTTGGATACTGTTTGTTATTTATTTGTCCTGTTTGTGCTTTTCTGTGTCACTTCAGTAACATTGAATGGATGGACTTACGGAGTGAATGCATCACAATTTATTTTTTTATATTCATGTAATGCAATATGAAACTTCTACTATACTCGTTGTATAGTTTCATTTTCTTCTCCGTTTATTTATTTCTCATGTAAATACATATTTTGCTAATAATGTGACTGAAGGCAACAGGGGAGGGAGGAGCCGCAGCTGCGTTGTAAATATTTATTGAATCATGCTGTTGAATTGAATGCAGATCTTGATGATGGCAAAGACACAATTAAATGCCGGATATCATAAAAGTTGCCAGCAAAAAAGGGGATGACTTTAGTGTTTAAAATGTTGGGTTTAAATATGCTAAGTTGATATGATGTACATGTGAATCAAACCAATGCTTGCAGCAGGGGTTTATGGGATAAACGCCATATCCTTTTGATTTATGTCATTTTACGGCAATACACAAGTTCAACCTCTGAATGGCAAGAGACGTCTTTTCTAAATCTCATGTACAAACACTCACACATTTAAATAATAAGCAACTTAATAAAACTATTAACATGCATCAGTTATGCTTTTGATATCAATGCCACACATGTGAAAAATGAAGTTACTTTTGCGTGCTACTCTACTGTATGTTCATCTTTAGTGTTCCTGACTGAAACTCATGCATACTACGAGTGGATTGTGAATGTAACTGTGTTGTGCGAGCTGTTTCATTGCCATAAGCAGTATTAGAATGTCTGTACATAAAAAGAAACTTGTCTAGTATTGTGCTCATGTAAAAAACAAAAAAAAAGACACAAAAAAAAACAAACCCACACAGGTTTAGTCACCGCAAACATCTTCCCACCTGTATGTTGGCTTTCAGTCTCGAAAGGGAAAGAAAGAACTGTGAATCACACACTGTGACAGAAAAAGCCTTACCATCGAGTAATGGTTTTACAATGCATTGTAGTAAATTTTAACCATATGAACATTATCTGTGTGCATGCCTCGTAAAGTAGTACCATGTCATTGTGGCAAGATAATAAAATCTGAGCTAAACCTGGCTGGTTTTGTTGGACTGGATCAACTTGAAAGGTGAATTTTAAAGAAGTTTGTGTTGTCATATGAAAGCCTCTGACCTTTTACTTTCATTATTGGCCTCTTTCAAGATCTTTAAGTGAACACCCAATGTGTCTAAAGCTAAAAAGAAATTCAAGGTTATTTCATGAGGTTATTTCATGATAAGAGTTAAAAGATGTGTCTTTATTCTGTATTACACATACATTCTAGGCAGGTATGTAAAGGAAATACAGGAGCTGCTAAAAACATTTTTAGTTTTTAAGTAAGTGGTATTTTGTTTCCTGTAATCTATATTGATTTTTACAGTACAAAGAATCTACACCAGAATACTATTAAGATTAACATAGAACATATTGTATAGGGATGGTACAAAAAAATCCAACTTTGTTCTAATTCTGTACTGTGCATTAAATCTAAGTCAACCTTGAATACGTTCACTTTGAAAAAAGTGAAAAAATTAAGTACCTATGCTGATTAACTGCGCTGGTTTTTTGAGTGTGCTGTTACAGTACAATCATGCAAGTTGTCCCACCTTATTCAATGGAATTTGAAGCTGCAAATAAATTAATCAGTTACTAACTAACTAACTGCAGTTGGTAAAATTGCTCCAGAAAGACCTTAGAAAACAAAGTAATGAATCCTTGGAAAAATGTTCTTTCTTTTTGGTGAAGTTTAATTGGTTGTGGCACTCCAGAATTTGATTGATATTGCTGTTGGTGTATAATAGTTAAATTGTATGTTGATTTCTTGTATACTAATACCAAAAAGTAAACTATGAAGATAAATATATTTCACTATTACTGTGTAGTATGGCCATATTGCTTTATGTTTCCACTTTGAGGCTCTAGTGCCCTCTAGTGGCTGTACCTAAGTATACATGTTCATTTAAAATAAAAAAAAAAGAAATACAGAACATTTTGATATATTAATTTTATTATTTAAGGATTTTTTTTTCACTACAGTGGCCATTTGTGTTTAACATTATCTTAACTTTAACATTGAACAAAATTATTCAGAAATATAAAATAATTAAAATATTATTTAAAGAACAAAGTTGACCATTATAAAAAATTACTGCTTCATTCATACCATCAGACGCTTATTGCATCTCTAACCTGTAGGCAACACCGCAGTTGTTTGTCATTCACCAGATTAATGCGTCACTTTGGACGACCTTTGTTATCTGTCTTATGGTCAATGTCCATATCTGCCTGTCACGCTGATTCAATTTTAACTGGTCAGTTTTGCTTCACTGCAGTGGGTCACATCAGGGGTTCTGGTCATGCTTGTCACACTTCAACATGACCTTTATCCCAAGACCCTGACGTGTGGTCTCAAAGGCCTGGACTGCCTGCTCCAGAGGGAAACGATGGGTCACAAGGGGCTTCACATTCACTTTCCCTGATGCCAACATGGCTATGGCCATCGGCCAGCTGCAACACAGTAAGAGAACATTTTTTTCTGAATAGTTCATTCTCTGTGATACACATTAATTACTTTATGAGTGCAGCCTCAGACAAGGTCATTAGTGGTCCTCACAAGTGTAGCTGCCACTAACCTAACTAAACATTAGTTTATGGAACAAAGACAACAATAAATTAATATTTTCTTACGTATTGCAGTAGCGGAAGACACCTCTGATATCAACTTCTCTTACGGCTGCATTGATAAGAGGAACAGTAGCCATCTCAGAGCCAAGACCCACCAGCACCACCACACCTCCTGAGCGTGTTGCCTGATTTGAAAAAAGACAAAAAACAACAACAACAAAAATCAGATACCATTGAATTACTGTGAGTCAGCAGATACAGACAGTTGGTCCACTGTGAAACATAAGTGCCCAACAATTAAAGGCAGCAGTGGAGAAATTATTTAGCTCCTGCATTCAGAAAGTACTTAGTCCAGAAAATTGTTCTACTATTAAACATTCAATTATCATTACTGATGTATTAATGTTTAACTAACACTGATGTACTTGGTAGATGTGGACCAAATTTAAACTTTTCTATTTGGTTTGGGTTACTGAATCTAAACCAATGTAAAGGTATTATTGACTGTAGATTGCGTACTAGTACTTGCTGTGTATGGCTACGTTATTTTTTCTGCAGACAGAAACATACATAGATGGCAGTTTGGATGCTGCTCTCAACACCCGTGCATTCAATAGTAATGTGTGGCTGAGCTCCCAGCAGGTCTTCTACACTCTTGGCCAGCTGCTGGGGTCCTTCAGCTCTCTTCACTGTCAGCTGGAAGTCAGCACCACACTCCTTGGCCATTGTCAAACGTTCTGGGGACAGGTCTGAACATGATGATGGTGGATTAGAGAAAAAAGAAAAGGCTATATAAATGATGTATTGTCACATTAGTCATTTCGTTTGAGACGCATGTTTTGAAGGTGTGTGTGTTACCGGTGATGATGACCTTTGAGGCCCCCATTGCCTTGGCCACAAGCAGACAGACCAACCCAATAGGCCCTGTGGGAAGAGAATACAATTAAAAAAGATAGCTAATGTAGAGCCTGTACTTAATGTCTGCACAAATGATCTTAAAACTCTAAGGTTAAGACCTAAAGAACAGCCAAAGTCATAATGATGAGTGTTTTCACTAGTGTAAAGTAAATGTTTAAATATTGTCTGTAATAATGTCTGTTACAAGGTGCGCTACGGTTCAACAGTTTTCCTTCACTTGAGTGTTGTTGAGTCAGTGTGATCTTTGTGAAAACACCCATTCCTGACCTTACTTGCAGAGGCATGTTGTTCAAATACAGTACAAGCACATATTTTATATTTGCAGCACGCCCCAAAAGCCCTTGTTGTTTTGCTGATGGAATATTCCCACAAAATGTGAATGGATTTATTATATGAGTATAACAGTTTTCATTTTTACCTGCACCACAAATTAGCACAGTGCTGCCGAGTGTTACCCCAGCCCTGCGACAGGCATGAATCCCCACAGACAGAGGCTCAATCAGAGCTCCTTCTTCAAATGTCACATTATCAGGCAACCTGGTCAGTTGAGAAAAGACACAGAAAGAGGATGTATGCAATGGTTGAGCAAGAAGGTTGCAGTCAGAAACGAGGGTGTTGTGAGGTAATCTCTGGTGCAAAGCCAGCATTGTTACTTGTAACAGAAGTTGGCACTGTGCTTGTAGTATCTGCACAAGTTTCCATCATCAGGTGGTGTGGCACAGAAAAAGATAGTAGGAGACAGGTTGTAACGCCCGTTTTTGAAGAACTCGTCCATCTCGCGGGGCACACCTGGCTCAATCGCCACTCTGTCACCTAAAAAAAAAAAGGTCAGGTTCACAACACTGGATAAGCTTGTGCATGCATATCTGTCAATGTGAACTTGTCTTTAGTATAATTTACATTATACTTTAATTACACTTTTGAAATATGAAAGATTGTCATCCTCCCATTAGGCACACTGGGAAATTTATGCAATGCACATTGCAGCAGACGCTGCCTTTCGTATTTCACAGCTCACACACCCTCACTCACTCACCTGCTTTAAGATGTTTGACTGCTGATCCAACTTTCACCACCTGCCCGGCTGCCTCATGTCCCAACACCATAGGTTTTGTGAGCACAAAGTCCCCGATGCGACCGTGCTGCCAGTAGTGCACATCTGATCCACAGATTCCAACAGAGTGCATCTTGAGCAAAACCTCTGGGTGCAAAACATGACACAAAACCATTGAGGACAATTCAAGACTGACTAATTAAAGAGTACACTTGTTTATAAAACAAAACAAAAACACAACAAACCTGAATTGCTGCACACACATTGATTTGTTCTTTGATTCAAACTTTAATGAATTGAGTGAAACGAAATACAAATTCAGACTATTTACCAGGCTGACTAACATATCAAAATTGTTGTTAAATAGCTGTTTAAAATACATATTTAGTTTTAAATTAATGCAGAGCATTTTAGCATAGTTTGCATGTTCAGACCTGTTTGCTTAAATCGTCTATAAATTGTATACTGCAGCTCCACGAAGTAGTAGTAGTAGTACGAAAAACACATAATGATATGAGTGACATACCATTAGGTCCTGGCTCCGGGACGGGGCGGTTTTCCTGAGGAGATTGCAAAAGGCTCCAGTCAATTCACACAGATTGCAGATTATAATCGAGTGAGAATTCTACAAGTGTGCATTTTACCAGTCTGAGGTCTCCCTGAGAGTGCAGCACCACGGACAGATTTTCCTGCTCCATGATCAATACCGAGCAGCCAGCAGCGTTCAGAAGAAGAAACACACGAGTCTTCAGACTGTGAGTGGTGTCAAAGTACAGCGAGTATCAGGCTGCACCTTCCTGGTCCTGTGGGCTGGTACCACAACAAAGCACCTGATTGGCCAAACACGCGCGGAACGGTCCATTGTGGAGGGGTGCAGACAGATATTGAACTGCACTGAAATAACAACTCCCACTACTGCTCTTTATTAAATTAAATTAATTATATGTTATTTATGAGATTGTATCGTCGACATGTCGTGATGTAATCAAACAAAAAACTCCTCTCCAACTGAAATTAAAAGCGACACACTGAGGGAGCAATAAAGTGCACAGTAATAATGTTCTTTTTTTATAATGCATGTACATGTCTCTCTGTTGGTGCCATGTGCAGTGCAAATAAAACTGTATGTATACGTATGATTTTTATTTTATTTTATATTTTTTACATAAGTATCTCTATTAAAAATAAATAACTCATCTTTGTGACGCTCCAAAAAACTGTTAATGTTGACAAACTGTAAATTAAGCACATTTCACATCCACAGCGTTGAATATGTCATGCACAACACACATTTAATTTGTCTCACATCTGCTTCTATTCTCCCTACATCTTGGTGCAGATTATTTAATCAGGATTCACCTAACTGTCAGATGAGTAGGTCTAATCTTTAACCCTAATCATGTTATATAGTTAATAAAAAAAGCAACACAGCACCTTCCTGGTGAATGTGACTGCACATTATGCATTGTGCTCCATTTCCTACACATAGGAAAGTGTGGTTAATAGGATTTACTGGAGAATTTGATGACGCATGTTAGTTTAGCACACAAGTTTACTGCTTGTGGCACATGTGATTGCTGCCAATACTTTACCTTCACTGTGTTGACTCATGCTGAATATTAATGTACACAGGGTAAATCAAATTCAATAAATGTTAAGGAAAATAAAATTGATTACACTCTCAAAATGAGACAGGCTCTTCACCTTGATCATGCTGCTGTGAAACAAATTGTTCTTCATGTACAATGGTCAACAGCGGAGCCTTTTATTTGGCTTGACTGCTTTTTAATAATTAATAAATGAGAAAAGGAATATTAATGCTATACTGATTTATTTTATGCCAATGAAATGTACATCTACACTGCAAAAACAAATGAAAATAAGCAATTAATATTTCATAAAAAACAAACAAAATAACTCATTAGCCAGTACATTTTTTACAGCTTGCCAATGTGAATAGGTCAGATGATAATTGCTCTTGTTAAATATGTTTTGTAAATGTTTTCCTACATGTGTGGCAAGCAACAAAGGGCGTTACAGTTGGAGCATGGGACACAGCCGGGATGGAAATCACACAGATCACCTGAATATTTCTGCAGGTTATGCATGCTGACATAGCCTGTAGTGAAAAAGTAGACCGAAAGAAAGATAATAATAATATTAATACACTTAACACTTAACACTCCACACACCAAAAACATATTCATATTGTCACATTCAATGTCATGAACTTGATTACAGGAAACATGTGTAGGTAATTCTTCAAAAAACAAAACAAAAATGCTTCACCTGTATGCATGTTACTGAGTGGATAATCCCATGATTCATAACACATAGAGTCTTCACTTCCTGATGTGTCTGTGTCAGACAGTTCACAGCTGCCAACAGAATAACAGGAACTTCATCAGTTTACAATTTATCGTGTTACGATCCTAAATATTTACAGTAGAAACTGAACATACTTGCTGAATTCGTCTTCACTGTACTCATCTTCTGTCTGGTAACTAAAACACGTATGGGAACCCTGTAGAGCAGAAAGTGGGATAGGTGAGGTGTTTACAACAATGTAAATTATTTTTGTCTCAATCATATTACCTGTGTTACAGATTGCTCATCCTCATGTTCCCATATCAGCCTCCCGAGCATGTTTCTGACATCTGCATAGATAATCAAAAGAATATAAGATGAGTAATGATTCCTTAAATAAATCCTTTTGCTTTGAAATAAATTATTTAGTACATTTGCAACCTCTTGTCACAGGCTGTTTATGTCTTTGAGTTGCAAGCAGTTTAACCAAAGAGTGACAGATGCATTTGAGTAGTATTTAGAGGCCATAAGATGTAAAATGATGCAGTATTTTACAGTAAAAGCAAACATAAGAGAAAAAGTCATTAAAAAAATAAACAATGTTTCCAACCCAAATGTTAGAAACCTCTGATTTAGTGTGATTCACAACAGCACAGTAGGCTATTCCTCACCATCCTGCACAGATGCTGGAGGCAGCACATAATGACCGATGCACACTGACTTTTTACTCTGACGCTTCTCACAGGCAGACAGAAACGAGCTGTGAAAAACTGTCACCTTGTTCCACAGGTAATCTTTGCTTTCAAACACCCTGAAAAAAAAAACAGAACTGGAGATATAGCTTAAAAAGGGGGTTATTGAGGAATGAATTACCATAGACTGTCTACTGGATGAAAACTGTACAGCTTTCTCTCACCTCAGAGTATCAGGACATGCCGCATCCTCACTGAAAAGATAATCTGCTGTTCTCCAACCAGAAAGGATCCCACCCTCCAATGCTAAAAAGCAAAATATAATTAGACTACAAAACCAACTCCTGCCCCTTAAAAAAGTATGTCAGAGTTGAATTTGATTACAGGCCTCTACACTACATTTGTGGTATTATATTATTATTTTAAAGTTCAGTGGCAGCCTCTCTGTGTCAAAAGCGTGTCTCATTAGCATACACATTACTTGAATTAGCAGTTAAATTAGCTCAAATAAAGGTATAAATCTGACCTGATACTTACTCCAGAAGTTGAAACATGACTGTGGCACACTACTTGAAAACCAGGCAGTCTTATTTCGAAACATATCTATCTATCTAAAAAAAGAAGAAGTTGTTAGCTAGTCCTAACTAGTTATTGTGATATTATATTAAACGTAACCTCAATTTAGCCTGATATTGTCGTCCTATTGTCCCTCTCAATTAGCAACTTTTGGCTTTTCAGAGTATCTCTGTCGATTTGGCGCTCAAACTACTTTGCTGCCTTTAAGTGCTTCAGAAGACTGTCGTAAATTAGTAAACTCGGAGAAACGGACGACAAAATAGACAGGCTGTGCAGGTCCTGGGTCACGGTAATCCTTTAATTATCATGAATTTTGACATATAGGACCCAAGTAGGCAATATTTTATGTTTTTCATCTGCTAACTAACTGAAACATACGTACTTAAAATGGCAACCACCTAAAGAACGAGATATCCCACGTTTTGCATATTTTCCTAAAACACACCCGAACTGCTCTGTAATTTACAGTTACGTTAGCCAAACTTTTGTTTTTTTAAGTCGACGCTCTCCTCTCTCCTTGGACATCATTTATAGTCAAATGGGTCACAAATTATGGATATGTACTCTGCTTAACTGTCTTAATATTATTACCACATGTGGATTTATGTGACTAAAGTTAGTTCAATATGGCCTTGTTCTCAGTCTTGGCTTCATCTGGATGTAGAGCGACAAAGAGCAGAAGATTGTGATCAGTTCATCTCTTGAACTGTCACAAACAGAGGTGTCTGAAGTAGATGTCCACAGGCCAAGGTATTTTATCTGATTTAAGATATGGTGTTCTCTCAAAGCTTACACACATACATTTAATACATACAAAGATTTTGTAGACCTTCCAAGATTTCCTTTACTTGGTGATAACAGACTCTGATGATTAAATGTCAGTCTGTTTTGACACTGTCACTTTATTTCTGCCACCCTCCTAGGATGGTACATTATCAAGACCTTCTGCTACTTTCACTCAAGCCTATATTAATCATTATTCAGTGTCATCACCAACCATACAGCAAAGGAAACCCCAGTGTCCTATTGACATTTTGAGCCACCACAAGCTTCCACAACAACTTGCATGCCCCTTGGCATAGATTATTTAAATCTGTGGGTCTCTACTGGAGGAATGAGCGCCATTCTTCTAAAAAAAATAGTCCCCTCATTGGTGTTTTGATAATATGGTTGAGAGCACACCTACAGGAGTGTTTGCAGTACTACATTTCACCACCAGATGGCAACATTTTGTAACATTACACAGTACACTATATGGTCCATTTTATAGGGTTCATAACAGGTCAGTCTAACAATACATTTAAAGTAAAATTCTGTATTGATCAAACTATTAAGACTTTCTTTCATTAGGCTCAGTGCAGTAGATATTGAATAACTGTGGGTCTTCTGAATGCAGCAACCTTCAGAAACCGACACTGTGTTGACTTATATTGGACTAGTGAAATATTGGGTCATGATATGAAGCTTTCAGTTGATGATATTGCATACAATGTATTGCAAGAAACCTTTATGCTGGAGATAAATGTTTCTTCTTACAGATTAATTCTAGCTGCCTGCTATGTTATCAGATTTTTCACAATAGCATCATGGGCTGCATGCTGGCTGGTAGATTCACTCACATCGGACAGCAGTTTTTGCCAGTATGTAGATAACAGTGCCTCTTCTTTATGTTCTATAACCTCATTTGATAGGGTTGTCTGCAGGTCAGGAGCTTGTTTCTATCATACAGACATACAGATAACCCATTGACTCCTGTTTATGAATCCCAATAATGTCATGTAACCTTGTGTTTTATAACAATGGCAGCCCATTAAAGAAGATTGCTGTACAGCGGTATTGCCTTCACGCTGCTATAACTGATGGGTTTTGCTTGTTTGAACTCGGAGAACCCAGAGAGCCTATCACTCTGTCACAATGAATTAGGCTATATCCCATACCATTACAGGTCTTAGGAATTGCATGAGAACACCTATACTGCTTGGTTAACCACTTGGCTCTGCATGCTTCCTGTTGGCGTAACAGGCGTGACATGCATGTACGATGGCACCAGGCTCCATATAGATTTCTGTGTGTTTGTGTGTAGGATTTTGGTCAGCTTGCCTGCCTGCATAGACTGTCACTGCTGACTGAGTTCCTCCACAGTGCCTAGTTGCTGACTGGTTGAGGGGGGTTCAAAGCAGTGATAACTCTGTTGCCATGACAACAGTGAAGCCACACCCTGTTTCTTACCCAACCCCCCAACATGTTCCATTGAGAACAAAGCTCTGCGAAGAGGGGCTAGATGGTGGTTACTATACTGAGGTTGAACATCAGCAGAAAGACAGGAGAAGAAAATGAATAGTCTCATCTGCTGCAGATTGACCTTTAGTATTACACTTCATACAATCTAATTTGTAATGTATCTACCTAATGTCATTATATTTCTCCATATTGTAATTATACTATTAATTTCTGCACTCACACACAACAGTTATAGCATCTTTCCTCTGTTGGTCTTCATGAGGTTACTTATTTTTTTATCATGTTAAAGGGATTTTTGGGGAGTTTTTCCTTATTCAAACCGAGGGTCTAAGTACAGAGTGTGTTGCATGCTGAAAACCCTTTGATACGAATTTGTTATTTTGAGCTACCTAATTGAAATTGACTCAGCTTTCCTTTTCCATTATTATCTGCCACCTAAATCAGTAAAATAGTGTAGAGGAGGGTAGTGCGATATCACTGAAATATGGATGGTTTTGCATGGAAATCATTTGTGCTCATTTAATTAATTGCTAATTATTATCAGGACATTTGACTATATCTGTTCCATTAGATACATTAAATATTGTGGATTTTCAATGTAATGCTGAAACAGCTTAAATGATTAGTCCATTGACAGAAAATTATTCAGCCAACAACTGGGGATAATTGATTAATTCCTGAAGTCATTTATTAGACAAAAGTGTCAAGCGTTTTCTATTTCCAGCTTCTCAAATGTGAAGATACTTCTTTTTTTTATCTCATGTGATAAGAAAGTGAATATCTGACTGTTGAGAGCAATTGGAGGACATCGCCTTGCCCCATGGGAAATTGTGATGGCCAAATGATTTATTGATAATGAAAATAATCATTAGTTGGAGCCCTAACGAATGTGGATGTGTGAACAGGGGATGTATCAGAGGACATTCATGCTCCAACTGTTACATTTTGCATGTTTAGCTCTTTTCTTGACTCTGGTTTGTTATGTGTTTGTGTGTAGATCCTCTGATGTCCAGGAATAATTCATATATTCTCAATTATGTAAAAATTACAGGATCTGTCCTCTTCCTCTCTTTTGTTTGCTACTGATTTTGTCCTGTCTGCTTCCCTTCTGCTGGACAGAGTAAATGGCCTGCGGGGGCAGAGCTGGCTGCCCTGGGCTCCTCCATCTCTCTTTTGTCCCATATGATATTGTTCCATTGTATTGGTAACCCAGATTATTGTATTGTCATTGTTATTGTGTTACTGTTGGTATACAAAACGTTTTAGGGCTGCAACTAACAATTACATTACTTTTGTGATCAAATAATTTGTCGATTCTTGATTGGTCTATAAGATAAGTCGGGAAAACAGTCAAGTGATGTTTTTTAAATTACTTGTTTTGTCCAACAGTGCAAAACCCAAAGGAATTTAATGTAGGGTTAGAAAACCACCAAATATTCACATCTGAGAGGCTGAAATCAGTACATATTTGATAAAAAAAATATTGAGCAATCAGTTGACTTTCAAATTTGGACTCAACTGATCTAGATACAGAGATGTGGTTTGGGTCTTCACTTGGGTCACTTCACCTGGATTTGGTTTGTTTTGGACTCTTGTCCTGAGGTACTGTGAATTTGGTTTTAGATGGAATAAGAGGAATTGAACTACCGTCTGCTACTTTAATTGGACAGTTCATGGTCAAGTGTATGCTATATTCATGGGTGCACCGACTCATCTATGTAATGTTTAATGAAACGCTGCAAAGCATAAGAAAAGAACAGAATAATTAACAAAGAAACAATAGCACATAGGCATACAGCATGATTTTAATGACTTTCCAAGCAAGTGTGTTTTGTATGTAGTTCAGGGAGGTCTGGATCATGAAGGGACAGACATAATTTAATGTCCCAACCTTCCAGACAAGCTCAATGACAACTGGTGTCTGGTTTTTGAATTGCTGCTGGCTTTGAATTTATATATTTACTGCTTAGAGACATCACCAGATACCCAGTCAGCATTCTCTTGGAGTACTTTGTCAGCGAGATGGAGCAGTAAACCCTTGTGGAGTTATATCATTGAAGAGTTATAGAAGAGTTGATTTGCACCAATCTGTCACCTTAACTTGCATTCAATTCAGTTCTGTGTTAAATGAGCGCTCTATTATCTCCCCATGCCTCTCTCTTTCTCTATGTCCCTATCAAGTCTCTTTCTCTCCAGCTGAACCAACAACATCAAAGGAGTGTGCTTCAATTCACAGGTGTTGAAGGATTAAGGCCACCGCAGGATGGGTTTTTTTATTCTCAGCGACATCTTTGATGTAATGTCTCATTCACTCACTTGTGTCTCTAACCTGTAACATGGATCGGCAGCCCAGAGTGTCCATTGCTGTGCTGAAAATGTGGAGTGTCTTCATTTTCACACAGCCATATAGGTGCAAGTCAACAAGGCAGGAATTGGCAAATATGTCCCACAAAGTGATTCATGTTGGCAGATTCACTAGTGAGATTAGAAAAATCTGAAGTTATGGCAATATATATGTTGTACACTGTCAGGCATTATAAATTTTGATTTTTAGATTTTATCATACAGTTTAAACTGTGAGAGCTATACTTTTAATATCTCTGGGTGAATTTGGTAATTATGGACAATATTATAAATAAGCGGTATTTCGTGGCAGTTATTAGATTTTTTAAGTGTGGTTTTGTATCAATGTGATGAAGTTTTATCATTTATCAAGTATTTAATTTGCTTGAGTAGGCATTGTTGTGTGGTTATTTATTTGGTAACAGTTTCTCAAGTGATTTTTGCACAGTATATTGATATTATGATATAACATTTCATATACTTTGATAAAATATTTTAGTCATAATGCAGACCTCTAGTTGGACCTGTCATAGTGACCATAATCTGTTTTATTATCATCCATAATTTTGATCAGTTGCTATAATAAGGAAACTCAATATTTGACTATTAGCGACAGTATGACAACTTCAGTAAATCCTTACTTTTTGGCCCATACCAGTTGTGTTTTATAGTCAGGGGTGAGCTGATATAAATTTTCACAAGAAAATTATAATGTGATAATTAATATGATGTTGCCTCTTTATGTTGTGTTTATACAGATAGCAAGATGTGAGGAGGCAGCTGCCTCACAGTGTTAGCTATAGAGAGGTGTTGGAAGCTGTTTAAATTCTCAGTTGGACCTGCAGAGACAATGTGGTGTGTTTCAGCATCTACACAGCTAAACACCAGATAGTCCTGCCATTTTGGATTTAAAGTTAGCTTCATGCTCAAACTTTAGACTTTTTTTTTTGTTTGTTTGTTAATTTCTTCATGTTGTGCGTAAGATTTGTTTTAAGTGTTAGAAATTGAACTTTCTTCTTTGCAAGATGGAAAATCCCCAGAAACAACAGTAAGGGTAGAGTCAGTCATTCTGGAGAAAGACTATTATATTAGAATTAAATGCCCAATCAGATACACCCCTCCCTTCGTATTTCTTCAACAGTTCCACCTCCCCCCAAATTCATGGATGAACACTGCCAAGGCCACCAGAAGAGAAATATGGGGGAATCCACAGCAATCCATCAGCTAAAGAGTTACTTCTAGCCCTCTCATACCTTATCATGAGCAAAAACAAAATTTCATCTCACGTGAGCCTAACAGTCCATCCACATTGCTCCTCCTCTGCACCCTCTCTACTTTTCACTCAACCTGTGTTCAGCGTCTCTGTCTACAGAAGCAGCCGCCTGTCAGCTGAAGCTAACTGCCGTCACAAGGCTGATTGACTGGAAGCAGGAATTTATTGAACTAAAATAGTTTGCATGCCAGCTCGAAGGGAAGAAATCAACAGTGTTTGTATTTATTGATTCATTTATATGGTTAATAAGTTTAAACACATATCCAGCAGGATATTTGTGTGATTTAAACAGCTGCCTGCACAGATTATGCTTCACTAAACATGACAGAAACAGACTCAAAGCATAATGAAACACTGAAGATCTCCCTGACTGATACATTTAATAAAATGGAAGCATATCTATTCAGTGAGAAAATGTTTTCTATGTGAATTGGCCATGGCCTCTCTCTCTACAGTTCGCCAGCCCTCCCCCACGATTCATCTGATGCTGGAGACAGGAGACTGTCATGTCCTCACACAGACAGCTGCTCTGATTACTTCCCCCTGCCCTGTGCACGAGCATAAACACCCCTGCTGCTGATTGGCCAAACAAGTGGTGTGTGCCCCACTCCAAGCCACTGTGTTTGTATGCCAGAGCCAGTTTACAGAGCTAGTGCTGTGTGTGGACACCAAATGTTTTTTCAGTGCGCACACAGAAGAGACAGTTACAGTAGAAGACCATAAGGAGAAATGTGCTTAATTTGACAAAATATGCATTGCATTAGAATCGCTGAATATACCTTTAAAGCCACTGTACATTTGAACCCCAAAATATTGCATTATAATAATCTCAGGACATGCAGTCATTGTAGTACTGACAGAGTATGATCAAATAAACTGCATATCATCCATATTATTAGAGACAGATGCATTATATCTTTATGAGAAGAGTCAAAAGTGAATATTAACATATTAAGACTATACATTCATCCAAACCTTGCCAACTGATTTCCATTCATTAAAAGCTAAAAAATCAGAGGAGACAAGGAAACTTTTCCTGTGCTGGTGTTAGCTGTAGGCAGCATGTTGACCTTTAACCCTTGTTGGGTCACTGGGGTGTGCTGGTGTGCAGAGGAGGGACAGGATGGAACATTGCTCCCCAGACCGTTAAGAAGCCACAACGGCAACAGCTGAGCAGCGTCTGACAGTAGGACGAGAGGAAACATCGCAGACACCACAGGCTTACCTTTAAGGGAAAAGTCAGACTGACGACAGAGGAACATATAGACTCATTCACGTGCACATGCATGCATGTGCTTGACCAGAGGTATTGGTTAGGCAACACACTGAGTGAAAGATGTGTTTGAACAGAGGACATCTGCAAGACAGAAACTGCCAACGGAGAGAAAGTTTTGACTGACTTAAACCAAGATTGTGTCTCACCAAGGATTGTCATGCTGCTATGCCAGACCAAGTGTGAATGTTATTTGCCCTCTTAGTTACTCGGGTCTGCGATGAGTCATCTTTTGGAGTTTGGTGGATGGCATAGCTAAGAAATGGCCACTCCCTGGGGCTAACACCCCGCTGAACACCAGCAATCTAGATTAATGACTTGACTGACTTCCATTTATTTTCTTTTTTTTCCTCCCATCATCTTTTCCAACCTTGCTTCTCAGCTTGTGTAAATAGATATTATCCAACTTTTTATATTTTCGACATGGACAGCAGCGGAACAGGCATTTAGAAACTGTTCTTAAGTAAGTGGCAATACCAAAATGTAAAAATACTTAATTACAAGTAAAAGTTGTGTTTAAAAACTTAAAGGGGCAATCCACCGATATAGGGTATGAAGTTGAGTTTGCTTGTCATGCATAAGTACTGTTCAGCGATTCAATGAGTGTATATAAAGTACTGATGACTAATGACTACTTACATTTTTGAAAAGTGTTAGCCTCGTCTCAATGTAGGCTGCATTCGACATGACTGAAACAGAAACTAAGTGTCAGGTTTTTCCATTTATTATGAAATGATGTAAACCGAAGACTGACATAAGTGACTTGGAGGATATTATTGAATGTCTGGCTTCTTTCTCTCCCCTGTGACGCTGTGATGTCAAGACCTGTTTCTTCTTGTTTTACCAGCACAGGATGCACCCGTCTAAACACAAGCCCTGTCCTCTTCTCATAGCACTCACACACACAAACTTACGTCTCTGTTTTCTGTAACCTGCTGTCACAGGGAAAAAAAGTATCTCTCTGGGCGATAGTTCCCCGCCGTGTCATTTAATGAAATTGTCCTCCATGGAGTGTTATTGTAACATTCAGTCTGAGAAAATGTAATCATTTACAATAATAGCTATTTTGCAGATTATAGTTAATAGCAATAGACAACTGTTGATAGTGCTACATAAAAGAAATGTCCAGAACTTAACTTTAAAAATGTGTTAGTGTGAATAATTCAAAAATATGATTTAGTTTGTATAAGGTTGCTTTTTTTATGGAGTTTTCGCTTGCTTACCAAGGCCAAATAGCAGGACAGCTGAGGCTATCGTTATTGTGGCAAATTCTAAACTGTTGAGACTAATCTGCCAGTTTGTGTTACTGTTGTAGATCTCCGCTAAGAGGCAAGAAGAGCAGGGGACAGCCTGACTGGAGTTTTACGCAGAGGAGCGCCATTTGGTCAAAGTGTTTCTGACTATTGCTCTGCGTGCTTCCGCAGGGCAGGAACATACAATGTGAGTCACTCCACAGTCAAAATCGCTGACTGAAATGGCCAGCTAATTAACCTTAGGTCATTTATGACTTCATCAGCAACCTGCCACTCCACAACTTTAACTTTCTGCTATTGACTTCACTGGTGATATAGAGGCTTGTATCCTTCAGTAAGGACAACTGTTTGTTGGCACTTTAACCTTTCAACAATACTTAAGTTTAAGGTTACAATTACCATTTTTTTAAATAAAAAAAAAATGGTGTTGCATTTTGTAAATTATGATTATTTTCTTTCTTGTTGAGAGTTAGATGAGAACATTGATACCTCTTTAATGTCTGTCTGTCAAATATGACGCTACAGCTAGCAGCCAGCTAGCTTAGTTTAGCATGAAGATAACACGGAAAACAGCAGGGTCATCATTATTGTGAAGTTGTCAGTTACCCTGTGGAGACTCCAGGAAAACAGTCCTGCGCATAACCACATGTAAAACCACATTTTTATAAAACAAATGAGATATAACATGTTAATTAGTGAGCTATAAACGTGCTGATAGGTGGATTTTGTCACCTGTCACCTTTGGATAGAACCAGGCTAGCTATTTCTCAATGTTCCCAGTCTTTATACTAAGCTAGGCAAGGCTGATGCCGGTAGACTCTAATTATGGTAAACAATCGGATCGAATTTTAGAATCTAGCCTATCTAGTTTTCTGGATTTAGAGAATTCTTGCAACTCTTGCTGTTTTGTAAGTCAGTTTTTTGTCCTTTCATATCTGTTGACTGATAATGACAGGCAGCAGGGTCTTGACAAGGGGACTTAATTGATGTCTGCAGATAAGTTACATTATGGAGGTATCTCTGCTATTTGTGGATGATGTTCTCCTGGCATTACATAGCTCAGTACTATAATCTCATGTGTGCACTGCTGTTTGTTGCTGCATGTAACACAGTCAAGTTGAGAAATGTGCCACCAATTTCCTTTCTCTCTAAAAAGGTGACTAAGCTTATCTAACAGACGCCACCAGAAGAGAATTTCAGGTATCTCAGGAGCTTAGTTGTGAGTGAGAAAAAAGAGATGTGACAGGGTGTTAGTGTTTCCTGGTTCTCTGTGCTGAGATCATCAGGAAGTCTGACATCTGTGCTGGCAGACCTCTCAGTTACATCCTGGATAAGCTGATGTTGTCAACCTTACTTTCTCCCTTCCTCCACTGATATTCTGCAACTTGCTTTTGTTTTAGGTTTATGCTCAAAGTAATTACTAGTTTCTGACATGTAAATATTATTTATGTTAACAGTTATAATTATTATAATTATAGCTGGGAAACTCTAACGTGAATATTCCGAAAAATTCAGTATATCCTTCTTGGCACTTGGTAATACAACAGTGCCTGAAAACGAAACAAACATGAATGCCCAAATCTACTGGATTAAGTATTATATTGTCAATGCACTTGTGTCTTTAACCCTAAAAAAACATTCTGTCTCCTGTTGTCTGATGACTTGAATGTTTCTACACTTCTACTCATTTTGTACATCTCATCTGTGTACTGCACATAATTCAATGTGACTATTTTACATACTTTGTCTCATGTTTGGCATTGCTTAACTTATATATTGTTGATTTTTTTTTATTGAAGTTGATTTGGGCTCCTTCTCTTTATCAATAGTTGTAAAAAAAAAAAAAAAAAAAAAGAGTGAGATCATGGATAGATGCTTATGAAATGCAGCTCCTCAGCAGGATGGCTGGTCTCACTAAGTCTGATAGAGTTGTAGGGTGATTTAATAGAAGCTTGTGGTGGAGCAGCTGTTTCTCCACACGCTCCACAGAGGAGAAATGTGTTTTGGGCCTCTGAGAGTGTAGCCTTGGTTGAAGTGATTATATCCTTCAGCTTCTTTGGGAGCACTTGAGATCCTCCATGAAAAGCTGGAGGAAGTCTTTGGGATGATACTCACCTGGCTGCTCTGTTCGTTCTGTTGCTGTTTGGACCCTGACCTGGACCTGCAGCTAGAAAAGTACAAATGGATGCCAGGTTTATATGGGGAGTTACCAAAAATGGACAGACCAGTTGTTTTTGTTTCACTGTCAAACCATGATATGTTTTGGTTTCTCACTGGCTGCAGTCAAACTGTAGTATCTCGGTTTAAACCCTGAGAAGCTTGTTCAGTGTTATTCCCCTTGCTACAAATACATCTTCTCTTACTGAGCTCATCATATCAAGAAGGCATGGAGCAACCATGATTACTGAAATCCAAATCCTCCTTGTGTACAGACATGTTACAGTTTGTAGAGTTATTGCTGATCTAATTGAAAACATTGCTAAAAATGTTTACTATCTAATTTTGTACATACAGTACTCTCTCCCTTCTGTTACTTCCACAAAGCTCTCTTGGGTTATTTTACTCAAACAAAATGTATGTTAGAAAACAACCATCCCATGAATGTAAATTGCTTAAGCTCAAGGTTTTACCTCATGAATAAAAGCACATGAATAAACACATGACGGTATACTAGATTGCACACAAAGAACTTAGTTCATAGCTTTAATTGGCTTACTCCTATGTAGGTGAATTAAAATGGGTGATATAGAGGTCTGTATACATTTACCAGAGGTTTTATTTAGATTATTTCATGCCTGAGTTAATAGATATATTGATACATTATAATTTAAGTAAATTAACTTTCGCTTTGCACAACTACCAACAACATCACAATTTGCAGAGATTGAAAATCTGTAATTTGAGATAGTCATATCAATCTGAAAAAAGAAATGCATCATCCTATCTACAATAAAATCTGAGGTCAGATCTGATTTGTTTCTCTTGCTGGCATGCATGAATCTTTATTCACACCAGCAGAAGGGCGAGCATTTTTCATTTCACACCCAGGCTGGAGATTTTGAAGGCTGTCTTGTGTTGCAGTTGTTGGTTCAGGTTACTTCTGCCTCTGGCGGGAAGTAAGCCTGCTGTGACCTTGACCTTGGCCCTGCAGATTTGCTCAGTGCAGCAGAATCTCGACACCTCCCTCTCTGCTCACATGCTCCCATATACTCTCAATTTAGTTTTCAGTGTTTTAGCATATTATAGTACTTTTAGCATCACAGTGTACTAAAATAGGATTGGGTTTTATTACACCCCCTGCACGTTTTGCTACAATCCCCAAAGTGATGCATATTTGTCACATAGGCCAACAGAAGGACGGAAAATGAAAAAAAAAATGTTTTATGAAATTTGGAACTAAAATCAACAAAAAGATTCAATAATAAATTGAAGACTTGGTCAATTGAGAACTGGTAACTTAGTGATTAAAATACAAAAATACTAAACAAAAATGTATGAACTAAAAGTGCCAATATATAACAAATAAGTACAACTTCCCGTAGACCTTAAAATACAGGTATTGGCCTTTTCAAACTTTGAATTTATATTAGAAAAGAAGCACCTTACTGGTCAACTTTTTACAGGGTAATGGATCTTGTTTCCCACTTGACTTGGAAATACATGATGTATCAGAGGTGCAGGATGACACGCTTCACTTGATTTCTTATTTTAAAGCAACATGTAGCTACCAAACATTTATTATTCATCATTATGCATGACTTAACAGGCTCGTTAGTACACACTATGATGCTCATTTGTTGCTTTGTTGCACTTCATTGCCTGAGAAGACTCTTCCTGGAGCTGTGTGTTGCTCTTTATTGTACATCTGTGTGTATTGGGGAGTAGGTTTTAAAGTTTATATGTTGTTATGTAAGAAATGCATCACACAGTAGCAAGGAAAAGCAAAGGACGCACGCAAATACAGTACAGACACTGGCTTGTACACTCTTGTCCAGAGGACTCTCATGGGAATGTCAGATCTCTTCCGTTGTGGGTTTCAGTTTTGACATGCAAGCTGACTCGTGTTGTTGTGGTTTGGTTTGAAAATCACTACTCCAGAATATCAAGTACAACTTTGTGTATGCTGTATTAACCTCAGGTTTCTGCACTCTAAAGGAAAAATAAACCATATTTAGAGAGTTTTTATTTGTTATTTTCCTTTTTATTTTTATTTTGTAACTGTTAAAACAAAGATAGACACAATGTTGATAAAAGATACAAGGTGTATAGTTCAGAAATAATAAGCCCTTCATGTTTCAAGCATGGTGTCGCTAAACATTGAAGCATACTGTATATAGGCCTTTTTTGGTGAGCAGTGATCTTTATACATTGGGCTTTATTTCAGATTTACACATTAAGATGAAAAGCAGCATAATAAGGATAATATATCTGTTTATTTACAGTTGAGGCAGTATAGTCCATTTACAGCAGCAGATTGTCACTCTATATGCCTTGCTTACATAAATGTAGGCACACACACAGATGCACAGTGGCGCCCTATACAGTACACATGTTAAGCCGTTTGGCAGCACCTGCAGCATTGTACTGTATGAAAACATACAGGCAGCTACATGCACGATTTTTAGTACTTCACTCATGTCTCATGTTGAGGATTTGATTTTGAGTCAATTCATGTATTATTGTGCACTAAAGAAAAGTCCAAATCAATAACAAACAACAGTGATAATGGAAAAAGCAGTGTGAAACGTCCTTTTTACTATTACTGTAAAAATCTAAGGATGCTGTCAGAAGACGAGTATTATTGAGCAGTTCCCATGTGTATATGTGTGAAACTGTGGGAATGTCAAGCGGGGCATCCTTTGAAAAAAGCAAGCATGCTCTCTCAACCTTCACTAAGTAACAAAAATCCAAGGATTATAAAGTCTTCTCACCAGTCATTCAACAGATGTTTAAAACCTCAGTAGTGTTATTTGAAAAGAGGCAAGGGGGTTTTAACTGAAGACCTGGGAGCTTATCCTATAACCCTTCTATTACTTATTCCACAGGCCTTATTTTTTTCTTAATGCTGCCTAGATCTTCTGTGCCTCCCAGAACACCACATTGATTTCTAAATGAGCAGCTCTCATGAATTTATATTGTGACTTTTAAATTTACTATGTCTTTAAAAGCCTATTAGGAGTTGGGTCGCAGAGGACTGAAAAGTTTTTTTTTAGGAAGACCAGAAAGGAGAGGCATTACATTAGTCCAGCCTGTTTAACATAGAAGCATGCATTTCTCTCTCTCTGTGTCACTCAGAGACAAATGGTCACACTTAAGCCATATTTTTGAGGTGATAAGAGCAGATTTAGTGACAAGCCCCACATGAGCCTTAAAGTGAAGATCTGAGTCAAAGACGACATCAACATTTCTTAAGGCGACGGGACCTGTTTCCTTCTCTGAGCTTTAGAGCCTAAAATTTCAGTTTTAACCTGGTTAATCTGTAAGGAGTTTTGTGACATTCAGAAATTAATATCTAAAATACATTTAAAAAAGGGAATCAATTGGTTATGTGTCATCAGGAGACACAACCACATAAGTGTGTATGTCATTGGCAGAAGTATGGAAACAGATGCTTTGTCTCCTCCATCATCGTTGGAGAGATAACATCAGTTATATAGATTAGAAAGAAGTGGCCCTAAAATTGATCCTTGGGGAGTGCCACAGGTCATATTGGAGTTGTTGGAGAAGTTACCTGTCACAGTCTGTTCTGCTCTTCTCCTGCTGCTGGTACTGTAACTTTCCATTCACCACACCCCTGCTCTACTCCTGCTAATCAGCCACACCCACCTCATCAGTTAACTCTGTTCACCTGGGCTTCATCAGTAATCACCTGGACTCTCAGCTGCACCCCATCTGTAATCAAGCCAGCATATATACTCTTGTTGTCCACTTACTCTGGGCCAGATCGTCATTTTGCATTTGCTTCATGCCAGACCTTCCAGCACTAATTCACGGACCGTTTTCCTTGTTTTGGCGTCAATCCTGTTAGGAGAGCCCAGAGACCCCTGCCTTGTCGTACACCTCAACTCTGAGTGCTACTGGCATTATCGTACCTGCTGCCAACTCTGTCTTTAGTGACCCTGAGTCCTGCCTATTGCCCTACACATTCCGTCTGTACCTGTTCAGTTACCTTGTGGACTATAATAAAGTTTCTTCAAACTGCTCACTGGTATTCTGTGCTGCAATTGGGTCCTACCACCTCCACCTGTTACATTACCATCAATTGCAACAAACAACTCTGCCAGAAAGATGAGAGGACTTTTTAACACTTACCTGTGGGACAATGAAAGGACATATTCTTGCGATAATCTTCAAAAAGAAGGCTCTGTCTTAAAAATAATTCAGATAGAATGCATGGCAAGACCTACAACTGAAACCTTAAAATGTGGTGTATTCTTTACCTTCAAAGCAGTCCTTCTCTGCAATGATGTAATAACTCCAAATGTCCAAATTCATTGCAAGGGACCACTGATAAAAAAATAAAAAATGTTGAATTTAGATGAACTTCAGAAGAGTTAGTCACTTGTATTCCCTTCAGTGAGTCCTAATATTTTATGAAACATTTAGCTTCAAGGTCTAAATATACAAGCAGTATTAAAAGTCTTTAAGCATTACTCATGAGGATTTTTGTTGTGGTGGATGTTTTGATATGTGATGACATACAGCAGTGTGTTTACATATAATATGCAGTATTTTTATCTGTACAACAGACATACAACTTTGGCTTGCAAAGAGAGTTATGTTACCTTGCTGTGCATTAATGTCATGAAAAATAGATGAACTACTAAAGGCTATCATGTCGTATCATCCCAGTCACAAATGTCAGTAACAGACAACTTGACACTTACAATAGGTGCTTTGCATAGTACTGTGGAAACACGGTATATTGCTGCTGCGTTTTACCTGTAAACTGTGTTTTTAAACAGGAGGGAGAGCTGCTCCCTCCCATGGGCTCTTTGTGCCTCGTTCATCACTTACCTCAGCAAATCCGAGGATACAGTGGGACACTTAGGAGAGAAAGTCTCCACCTGGCAGACTGTTAATAAAGGTGACAGTGGGAGGGCAGGCAGGGAGGAAGCTGCTGGTGTCACACCCTGCTGAGTAGAGGTACAGGGGCACAAAACTTCACTTACTGTCAAATGACACTGCACACATAGACTGACACACCATGAAAATTGTGTTTTTTTTCTGCAACTGTCGGTATCTGTTTACATGTATATCCTTCTCGATGTGCACCGTCCTTGTTTTCCTTCCCCCAACGCCCCTTTACACCCCTGAAGCTGAACCATAAATCACTGTCCGAGCAGCAACAGCAGTCATTTAGTGTCCGGGGGTCTTGGCGTTCATTCCCAGTCTCTCCCTCCGTTTGTCCTCCGCTCAACCCCCCAACACCTCACTGCCTCCATCCTACAGTAGTGTTCCTGCCTTGTAGCTGTGTGATGTGATGCTGATCATAAAATAGTAGGCTGTTTCCCAATCACCTGTTACTTAGCAACAACTACAGGGGGATTTGATTTTGAAGCTAACATCGCTGCCACTGAAAACAGTTCATATCCAGCTATCCTATCTATCTTCATCTCCATATCTTTGACCTGAGGAGGAGGCCAGGCGCTCAGAAGTACAGTATACAGTATAGCGTGCGTATTTGTCTTCAGTGAGTCATGCCTGATGCATTTCATATGCAATTTTGGTTGAAATAACAGCAGGCAGATTCACTTCAGCAACTGTTTCATTTACATATCGCATTACCCTTGGTTGGATTCATATGCTTTATGCATCCTCAGCAGCTTCCATGTCTGGCGCTCCATGTGTGCCCTCATATCACATCATCGCTTTCTGGCAAGTCTCACACACGTCACGGGCGGGTTTTCATTGTGCAGATACTACTGTTATTTATTGTTCTTTTCCACTGTACATTACAGTGTTACACGTTTACTACTCGAACATCCCCAGTTTGTCTTTTACCCTACAATGTACATAGGGCGGAGAATCAGCTTGAGCTAGACCCCATACAGTATATTAAAAGTGTTTCATTTCTTCTATGTATTATGTATTTTCTCTGTTAAATAAACAAACAAATAACTGTTTTCATAACCTCTCAATGTTATAAAACTACAAGTAGAGCAGTGTAGCATTTTTAGATGGCCTTGCATTCTAAATCAGTTTGGAAACGCACCCAGTACCATCTTAGATCTAATTTTAGCTCGCCATTTACCATCCAAACAAAAAAGGATGTTTTCTGTTCTGACGTTCTGCCCTTTCTCATATTCAGTGTTGCAATTGAGCAACACTTTCATATACATGTCATCTTCTGCATATTCCAAGTTAGTCGAAATTAAAGGCATGGTTGAGGTACAGAAACACTTCTGATCTCACATGTGCATGGTTGTGAACAGCACCATGCACTTGCATTTTAGTACATCATGACCATGATTTTTATAGTTTTTGCTTCCTGACCAGAGCTGCTATTTTAGTGTTAATGGTCAAATTAAATAAAACCAGGTGATTTCAGTTTAAATGACAATCCTACATTCACACTATTTAAAACATCTGTGCCCATGGATTTTTTTTTCAATACCTTTCTCATATCAAGGACCTGCAATTAACAATTATTTTCACTATCAGTTTATTTAGCAATTATTTTCTCAATTAATGAGAAAATAATGAAAATGTCCATCATTGTTTCTCACAGTAACATCTTTAATTAGCTTTTGTCCAATAGTCCGAAATCCAGATACTCAGTATACTATCATGTAAGACAAGGAAAAGCAGAACACTTTCACATTTGAGAAGCTTGAACCCCCCAAAATGTTTGCAATTTTTGTTTGAAATTGACTTAAATTATTAATTATCAAAATATTGACAAGTAAACACCTAATTGTTTATTACATATTCTTACACTAACCATTTCTGTGACTTGCATCATTTTTCTACCAAATATAAAAACATATCACGTGTGAGGGCCACCTTAGCCAGGCCCGCAGCCAGTGTTGCCGTGGCGATAGAGGTCTGGCAGTGAGAAATTAAAGCTCTGCAGTGGGGTGTTGAGTTACAGGATGCTTACAGCCAGCGTTCACGTTGCACTGAGACTGAGAGTTGCAGCCTATAGACAGTATTCATTGTAACTGTAAGGACAGATAACAGGTGGATAGGTGCCACGGCTACACAGTGACTAATTTCTATGCTGCCACCCACATAACAATCTGTTACTATATGCTTAGCTGATGTTATCCATATTTCTGCTCTTGCTATGTGCCACTTGATTATTTCTATGCTTCGTGCATGAAAGAGAGGCAGAGAGAGAGAGTGAGACAGGAAAACAGTCCAAGGCTACAGATTTAATCTGGCTGCTGTGGTCATGTGATTAATCGTGGCCAGGGACCAGGGGATAGTGTAATTTATGGTGAGGGGGGATCAACACATTTGGATGGTTGCTACTCCTGAGGGAAATCTCACTCTTAAACCAATCCAGTATTCTTCTCCATCTCTCCCTAACCTACCGTAATATCACAGCTGGATTATGGCCAAGTTGGCTATTTATATCTGTGAGTGTACAGACTCCTGGTGCAGTTTTTTTTTTATTAAGAAGAGGTGAGGAGTTTAAAGATACATTAAAGCATCTTAACCTTTCGACTAATGTGAAGGAATGAGGAATAACTGAAACACTCAGCTGTTCTTATGCTTCAGGAGAGGCAATGAGATCAGAGGAAGTGGGCACATGCAACATAGTGAGCACTTGCAGTAACATATTATTTCAGGGACTTAAATAGAGCCCATTTGCAAGTTAGTATCACCAAGTACCAGCAAATTTTCCTCATTAACAGAGATTAGAGAAGAGTATTGACAGTCTGCTGGGGATGATGCGTCATCCACAGCCTCCACTGTCCTTCTGGCTTAAGACCATATCACTGCTGGTTTCCACTGCTGTGGTGACCTCACCATCATCAGTTTCCTTCAGGCCATTGGTGTGCTTGTTCGTGTGTGTGTGTGTGAGAGAGAGAGTGACAGAGTGTGTGTGACTGTATTTACTTAATCCTCTTTCCAACCCCAAGAACTGTAACTGTAAATAAACATCAGAGAAGTTGGTGGATAGCGACTCAAGATGTGTTCAGCCTTGTTTTTTGTTTGTTTGTTTGTTTTTTGTGATTTTTCTATTGTTTTCATAGCTGCCAATATCAAGCAGTGCTGATCACAGCAGTTCCCCATTGACCTTCCTCGCCAGCTGCTCACCAGCTTATGCCATCCAACAAGAGTTACCTGCCTTTGCACTGGCTGTCTGACTTTTCTCCTTGGCAATTTTTATTGTGACATTATTCTTTCCTGGCGTTTATGTCTAGATTTACTTTTTCTGGTACATGGGCCATCTCAGAAGGACTGTAGTTTATACGCTGCACTTTTCCCTTTCTTCATTCTGTTTATTACTCTGAACAAATATGTAAATACAGTGACAGTGATGTGCTGTCTCACCTCATGGTGCAGATTCATAGCAAAAAGAAATGAGATGCTCTGCAGATTCACTGCCAACTTGTTAAAAGGTTAATGGCCCTAAAGGGCTTTATTCAGTGGGAGACTGTGTGTCTTCGTGGTTACATCATACTCCCCCTAATCACTGTACAGTCCTAAAGAAAACACTGTTCTGCCTCTGTGACAGACCCCAAGCAGACACAAACACACCAGCATGCAGGGAGTCAGTTTAACCTGGATCCTGTGCACATGGATTCGTCTAAGGTCCCCTTTGCCCTTGAGAACTCACATAAGACTCATGTTTACTGGGCATTTAAATTTGACACCAAATCAATCATTGAATTGATTATCATTCTCACAGAGACTCTGTGAACTATCTGCCTCTGAAGGGTAAGGAATAATAACCTGAACTGTGAATCATTGAGAGTGTTAACATGTGCATTACTATCCTGTTTTTGATTATATTTGGAATATGATGTTTACACTGAACATGAAAAACCTGGTCTTCATATCCCTGTATACATTATCATAACAGTATCCAGGTTCCTGATCCTCTGCCTGCAGGCTTGGTGTGATTTCTCACCATCTCAGCCACTATCCTAGTCTATGGGAGTACTCCAGGAGGTATATATATATATATATAGTTTCTCATAACTGGGATAAGGTCTTATTCAGGTTTCTGAAACCGGGATAAACTGTTTACATGTGTAAAACATTACCAGGATACTAGTGTGCATGTATGGGTTAACAGTAGAAGATATGTGAACAACTGTTATATAAACCTGTAAATAATAAAATAAAAAATGGAGAGATGCAGCAAGGTTACTAATCTATTACTTAAATATACATAATCTTGTTTGTAAAAGCCAGCCAACATCATATGTATTGTATAATTAGTAACCATAATATCTCTAAGATCTAAAGAGACATACATTTTGGGTTGATTATACTGTTACTTTTGTTTCTTACGGATGTGTTTCTTAATCAGCTTTGTTTGGCTCAGTTTCACTCAGCCACCAATGAGATCATGTTGACTGGTCTCGTCGCTGAGTTAAACCTGCACAGCAGGTCTGTATGGCTGCTTAAGGAGATTGAGATTTAAGCAACAAGGTCAGTATGAAATGCAAACAGCCATGTTGTTCTTAAGATCAGATAAGATAGAACTTCATTCATCCCAAGGGATGTTTTGCACCCAAGATACACAACATACATAGCTGATAAATAAATGAATAACTGAAAAATATATACTATAACTTAAAGGTAGAATATGTAGAATGAGCAGAACAACGCCATCTAATGTCTCGAGATCGTAGTCGCAACAACCAAAAAGTAATTCCAGCAGTCGGGTTGCCAGGTCCGGTGGCGGATTTTATTTTAGCTCTAACTCTGTAAATATACCACTTTATCCACATGTCTAACCTTTTTAGGTGAGAAAGTAGCCCTTTAGATCCACAATGTGACGCTAATTTGTCCAAATAACATCTGCTTAAAGTTTTGTTCCTGCGAATTCGGAGCCACTCAAGTTAGCCGTAGCGAGTAATGCACTTCCGGTCATTTTCACAAAATAAAACACCCGTTGCCTTTTATTATTAAGAAAACCATAACGATAGAGTTGGTGCTTTTATTTTGAAAACAGGAAACGAACATACCCTCGCTGTAACTGACTTGAAAGCACCGAGGTACATTACATTGTAACACGCCAGTGGGAGTAGCAGCGATGTCTCTGCATGTACTGCCTAATCCTAAACACCGATTGGCTTGTGTGTGGTGTCGTCAGAAGCAGGAGAGGCTCACGGTCGTAAACATCTAGTCACGTGTACTCTGAGATGGACGTGCAGGTCAGGAAATGACGTAAAAGGGACCGTATATGGTTTGTTATTTGTGTTATTACATTACGTGTTGGACTAAATACATGGACATATTGAGGAAAGTATTCCGGTTTTATGAAAACGGATTTCATATTTCACAAGAATGGATATTTGGCGAGCTGTACAGAAAGTTCTGAGTCATAAGATGATCGTTGTGGATAAAGGGAAGACTTTGAAGGTATGTAGGCATTATAGCTTTTCTCACTTAGCTGAGTGGCTAGCCGAGCTAATCGCTAATACTATTACGGCTGTGAGCAACCATATAAGTCGTGAGTGGTCTTGAATGAATCAGAACAATCTAAGCTTTCCAACAATGTACGGCATGAGTATATATGTTTAAGGGTTGGTGTTTAAAACATTCAGAAGAACGTGTGGCTACCTCCTAACATCCGTCCCGTCCCGTGAACGGAACAGCGTGCGTTAAGAGGTTAATGATCAAATATCAAAACCCGAATAGCGTCAGAAAGTCAACCCACTCTCCACATTTCCATTGCTACCGTTTTGATACTTCATGGTACACAAACAAATAGCATCTCATATGAAAGCTAAGACCGTGGTGAGTTCAACAGTACCACTATTATTGCGCTAAAAACTCAGTGAACCAGCAGCATACAAAGGTAAACAACCACTTATTTACAGCGACTAACAGATATTCTGTCTTACCTTCGAAGTTTTGTGATGAAAAGTTGTACTTGAGAGCAAAAAACGCTGGTTTTAGTAAGTCCAACACGGCTCTGCTTGTTTACAACTCCATTTCACCCAGTGCCAGCCTACAGTAGCTGCACCGGAACAACAGGCAACCCTGGCAACCCGCAATTCCGGCCGCTAATTGGCTGGTACAATGTACACAGAACGTGTCAGAACGTCATTGTCGAACCAGTCAAAACATTTAAAAAATATTAATTCAGACTAATTTTTTTTTATTTATGGAAAAGCAATACTTTCATTCTGTACCCCCCGTGGCTGTATTATTATTATTTTTTTAAATATAGCTTTTAATAAATATTCTACATATTCAACCTTTAACTGTTACTTCCAAATCACAAGTGACCAATTAACTGTGCAGACAGGTCCATATTACAAATGATACAAATTAGGAATATATCATTGGAGGAAAAAACCTTAAACCAAGTGCCGAACCAATATAATGTAAAAAAAAGTATAACCCACACCTGGTCTTTGCTCCTACAGTATTTTTTATGCACAGTTGAAAATAATTGTTGGTTGCTGAGCACTAACCTGACACACCAGATGGTTTGTTACACAGAACCATCTGAGAAGTCATCCATGGAAACCAGAAAAGGACACTTGGCAAGTGATTGGATGTACCATCTGTCTATCACCTCTCTATCACCGCCTAACTTTGCAAGGTAACTGGATCTGCAACACTAATTGGCCCAAATCACCAGTGGTTCGGTCACAGGCACATAACTTGAAGCCTGATAAGATGAATTCTTGTGTAATCTTGTGATCTTGTGTATCCAAGGTAAACTGAGCACAGTCTGTAATGCAGATCTGATCTAGAGCTGCAACTAACGGTTACTTTCATTATCGATTAATCTGTTGATTATTTTCTCAATTAATTGTCATTGGGTCTATGGTCAGAAAATGGTGACAAATGATACTTTGTTTCCCAGAGCCCAAGGTGACGTCCCCAAATGTCTTTGTCTTTTGTACCGTTCAACAGTCCACCAGCCAAGTATACGGCTAACAATCACTGAAGACTGAATGAAGCAGGGAAATGTTCACATTCAAGAAGCTTGAATCACAGAATTTGGACATTTTTTTTCCTCAAAAATGACTCAAAACATCATCATCAGTGACCAATGATGAAGAAATAGTTGGTGTTTAACTTTCTGTCAAGGGACTAATCGATTAATTGCTGAAACATTGCACAGCAACAATGAATAAAGATTATGTTGAGAGCAAAAACAGTGCCTATTGTGTTTGTAAATTACAATCCTGGAAATATGCACTATAGCCTAAGTGGAAATTAAAAAAAAAAAAAAAAAAGATAACGGTATGACGTGTAATCACACTGCAAGTAAACTGTGGGAAAATCAGTAAAAATATGAAAACTATTCCGTGAAATGTATACTTCAGTGTTTGGGTTTGGGGTTAGCCTGTAGTATTAGTATTTCTCTTTGTAAGTGCTTTTTAAGAACAAACTTGCTTTTTCTCCTCTTCCTCCCTCCATTCCACCCCCCTCCCGTCTGAACTCCCGTTTTATCACATTAGTGTGTACTCTAATAACCTTTGATGTTTGCAAATGTCAGAAAATTGCATTTACCAATAATAGAATTTTTTTTTTTTAAACTGGTGGTCTCTGCCATAGCTAGTGGGATTTTACTCAGTAGTTGTAGGTAACCCCCCTCTTAAGCTATTACAGTACATCGCTCCCGCTCCCGCTCTCCTCCTCCTCCCTTCTCTGTCACTCCCTCTCCCTCTCTCTCTCTCTCTCGTTGAACACACGCGCACTCTCCCATTCCTACCTCACAGACGTTTGGGTGCCACCGCCGCTGCATCCTACCTCTGACTCTGTTTTCCTCTTTCTCCTGAATCTTTCACTCCACAGAGACAAAACGGGTTAGAAAGAAAAACAAATAGAGGGGGGGGGGAGAGAGAAAAGTGGCCGCTACAGGGCGACCCACAACAATGCCCCGGTCCTGACTAAAATTGAATGGATTAGTCAATCTATTCTGAGCTCTAATGAGATTAGAGAGTCAGCGCAGACATGGGTCGTGGCGGCGTGGTACCTTTCGTTGAGCTCCTCGGGGAACATTTACCCTGTCAGCAGCAGTCCTCCAGACGTGGAAATGGCGTTTATGATGCTGAAGATGCCGCGGGTGCCAGCAGGGGACAATAACAGACATTTGAATGCGCGCTCACCTGTGCCGCTTTTGTGGCGCACGGATTCCTAGAAGTAGAAGTAGTAGTAGAAGTAGCAGTAGTAGCAGCAGCAGTGGTGGTGGTAGTAAAGGAGGACAAAATGAAGTACCAGAAATATATCACGGTGATGCAGATGGCCATGGGAGTGACAGCCTCCAACAAAGACTGCCTCCCTACTAAGAGACAGCTGTGGTGAGTATACAGGCGGAGGTGCGCGCTTATGTGTGTATGTGTGTTTGTTTTTGCGCGTGTCAAAGATTGACAAAGGTAGTGTGTCTTTTTCATGTGGCAAAAAATAGCTTTAAAATTTGCCTCTCAGCGTTGTTGTCACGGAAAGCTCGTCCCTTTTCCTCTCTCTCTCTCTCTCTCTCTCTCTCTCGTGTGAAGTTAAAGCTGAGCAGCTGTTAGCGGAAGTCGGCTGCCTCCATCCTTCTTTGACTTCAACAGCTGTTTCTTATTCGCACCGGTGACATCCACAAAACAGCAGATATTTATCCAGAGAAGAGATGTGTGTACAGTGTACAGTGGCTATCTGTGCAGCCTCGCATGATGCGCCGCTGTCCCTCTGTGTTTATCTGTTTTTCGCTTGGTGGACTCACTGTTTGTTATGATCCGCTGGTGAGGGTGAGTTTCACATGCCGTGGACGATACAGAGCAGGTGTATTCACAACAACATCATCAAACAAAACCGAGCACCGTCCGACACTGTCTGCTTTGAAATTATCTCTTTTCCACCTGCACACACACACACCGGGTTTTCCTCCCCCCCGAGCGCCTTTTAGCGAGTCGGCATGTGATGTGACACCTTCCAATGTAATGTAATGTAACCGCTTCCTCCACCAAGCCTCTGATCTCATTTCTATTTCTGTGTCCTGATGTAGTAAAAATAAAAAATGTCGGCTGACTTCATTCTTATCACTTATTCAGTAGCTTCTTGCCGCCTGAATCACAATGTGTAGGAGTAATATTGAGTGGTTCGCTCTCATTGGCTGATTGTGTGTATGGGAGTGTGTGTTTGTGTGTATGTGTGCGTGTGTGTCATGTATATTTCCACCTGATTTAATTCATATCAATATCTGCTTTTGTTATAGGCTATACAGCTATACACACACACACACACACACTAAACTTACCATCTGTTCTCAATTTTATACTACAACTGATATTTCAATTGAAGCTTTTGGAAACATCTGTTACCACCAGTGTCTTTTTATGGCTGGATGTATTAAACTGCAGGGCTATAATAAGGCCCTATGGCCCATAAGGGCTAAGGGCTAGTCTAGTGGGTACCTTCGTCTCCTGTCTCTTCCTCTCCCCTCATTTCTTGTCATCAGTCTATTGCTGAATCCCTAATAAAGACATAAAATACCCCCTAAAATACTTCTCTAGTGTATAAATAATAGATTTTCCATATGGTAATTTTACTATTTTGGTCTATGCTGTAAGACACATATTGCTGATTGTCTGACCGTTCTGGATGAGGGATCCCTTCTCTGTTGGTCTTCCAGAGGTTTCTTACATTTTCTGTAGGGGAGTTATTTCTTATACAAATCAAATGTCTAAGGATTGAGGGTGTATTGATTTGGTTTAAACTGACTAACTGATGGATGGACTAATCATTTTTGCATTTTGTAAATGAGTTGGTTTGTAGCAAACAGATAATAAGAAGCTGGTATTTATGTCTGTAACCTTTTTTGACTTTTTACAACATGACAGAGGCTGTTAGGCCTGATGTCCTGAAAACATTACTGGTCACATTATGGTAAACAGGAAGTTTTTGCGACAGTTGATAGTATGAGCCTCATACAAAAAACAAGAGAAATCCATAAAAACATGACACAGCAGAGTGGTGTTCAGTCTAATTATAGGCTCTCATTACAGGCACAATAGGCGCATGCAGTTCTAGTTCTTCTGTAATCCACATAGATAACATTAAGCATGAGGCCTAATCCTTTCAGATTGGCATTACTTTATACTGAGAAAACAAACAGTTTTATTGTGATGAATGTCCAAGCTGGTTCCTGGAGAACTTGCACTATATATGTGGGGACAAATGGCTTTATAACTTTGCAAGCACAGGGTTAGGGTTAGAGTTAGGGTTTAGCAACACACCTGACTGAATCAGAAGTCCTTAGACAGGAGAAAGGATAGGTTTTCTCTTCTTAACTTGTGTGACTGCTGTCAAATGTGTTGCAAAGCACATAGTGGTGACTTGGTTTTGACACTTCTCCCTTAAGAGAGGCGCGGCGGTGTGTCTGGGGCCATCACATCATGGTGGGGGAAGGGGCACAGCCATTAAAACAGGATTACTGTATCGCCTCTGACAGCCACTTTAACGAAGGGAAGCTGAGCCAGCGTGTGCCTGCCCAGTGTGTATTTCATGTTTCACCCCATGCATTCACTTGCATGCCATGTCTGTCTTTATTCAGTGTTAAGTCAAAGTTTAGAATCAAGAGGTTTGCATGCACATGAGTAATTCAATTATTGGTTATATTCAATAGGTAAGACTCACTTATAACTCAAGTTTATGTGAGCTGTTGATAGCTGAGTTCATATACAGAGGTGGTGTAATACTGCAGCCAATAGGAATAGAATTGAATTATATACACAGAGGGAGTTTGATGATTTTGGTTTCATTCATTCATTTTCTTTACCTGCCTATTTGAATAATTTAAGCTTAATCACTTGTAGTATTTGTTGTAACATGGAAACCATTTCACTGTCACCCAAAGTAATGAAATTTAACTTTTTCGACCATTGTTAGTCACGTGCTTGTCAAGCACACTGAGTTGCATCCAGTTTATTCTTTGACCTTTATGGCACATAAAATCAATTCTCTGAGAGCACAGTCTACCCAAATGTCGATCGTGAAATAAAAAACACTGCATCTGAGTTACATTATAACTGAGCAGCCCCCCCCCCCCCCCATGTGCACACCATCAAAAGGAGCCAGGTTAAGCGGTTTATACATTTATACATCAGTTATTTGAGAGATTGTTGAAAATGTATAGTAGTATATACTGAATTCCAATTGTGGAAAATCCCACTGTGCTTTCAGCAACTGGAAGTCTGTCCTTTATTGCCATGAGGCGAAATCTGTTGGTCATGGTGAAGGAGATAAAACAGAAATAATGCTGATGGTGAAATCCAAGTGAAAGACAGAATGAGCTCTGGCTCTGATAAGAGTTGCACCTAAAAATACAGCCGCAAGATGATTTAGAATTGACTCTGGTCTGTTTTTATAGCAACACAGTGCACAAAAGGAGATGGTATTGTTGTTCTTTAAATTAAACAAGGAGACAGAATGGAAAGATTATTTTCATGCAGCAGATGAAGAGTATAAATGAAGAGGTGAATATGCACCAGATTGTTTAATGATCGTCCAAAACCCCAGACACCCTTCGTTAGAAATTTTCTCTGATCCATCCATCATGTTTAAGCAGCAGTTTGTTGCAATGACTATGTAATAAATAATTCACTGACTTGATGATATTGATTTAATGTCATGGAATATGCATGTGAAATACTACATTCATATGTATTCTGAAATTGATAAATGGGCCATGATGCTGGCTCACTGATAATTAATGGTTACTGAACATTAAACATGATAGCAAATACTTCTTTCACAATCACTGACTAAGTTGTGACTAAGTCGCCTGGATGGTGTAAATCAGTATAAGATCCTTTACAGGTGCTTATGTAGATTATCTGCTTAATTTAAAGAAAGAAAATTGATAATGTTAATGAAACTGGAACTATGTGGAAAAGGAAAACAACAATCTTAGTGGATCCTTTTGCATTCAGGGAGCTGATCAAGATGAGGGCTTTCTTGCCAGGTCACTTGTAATTGATTCTTCTGGTGTCACAATCATTTCAAATAACATCAGTATTTACACATGCATCCTAAAGCTTCATCTACGAAAGCACAATCAATCACAAGATTTAATCTGTTTTTCAAGTAAACTAAGCTGCATAGTGTTTTGTACACTAAAAGGCTTTGTAGACCTCCATTAAACAAGATTATTGTTTTACAAATCATGCAGTGGCCTGTAACAACTCCTGCACTGTAATTAGTTTGAGATGATCCATAAATAATAATTAGCTTGATGATGTGCGTTTAAACCGGTCACAGCTCTTTCTAACATGGGGGTGTATCGTCCTGTATTGTGTGCCAGATGTCTACTCTGCTCCCCTCCACATTGTCGGCTGTGCCTGGTGTTCTCAGTCCACCTGCTTAATGATGCATAAAGTCAGTGTCCGTTCTCCTCCCCCCCAACACACCACACACACACACACACAAACACTCAGCAGCCCCTCTGCCCTCTGATTTGCCAGTCCACACGTCCTCCCTCCCAGCTCTTCAGAAAAACACACACATACACCGGACAAATACTGTTCCACCCCCCCCACCCCCCCCCCCCCCCCCACCTCCTCCAGTTCCATGATGCGTAATCTCACACAAACTGACAATGCCGTGCATTAGTTATCTCAGCAGGAGCCCAAGTCCAGGGTGGGCCTGTCATGATAATCAGTACTTTTCTGAAAAACATGCAGAAATGCTCTCTTTTTCTTTATATATCTCTGTCTTGCACTCCCTAAAGTAAAAAAAGCCCTTTTGCGTTAAAGTCATGCAGTCTGATCTTAAGAGCACAAGTCATGAGTTGACAGTCTTGAAAAACACTACTCTTAATCCCCTCAGTTCTTTATACAGTACATGCAAGGGTTCACACACGTGTTTGTGTGTGTGTTTGTATTCAGTGTTTCTGTCCATTAGGAATTCGCATGTTCTTACTTTGGCAGAACGGTTGTAATCTCCTCTCAGATGGTTTATGCCACTAAAGGGAACAGATTACACAGGGTTTATTGACTCGTGGCTCACCCCTTTACCCCCACCCGCCCTCTGTGCATCCTGTGTGTGTGTTTGGTGTGAATTTTTGGGTGTCCGTGCCAGTGTGAGTGTGTCTGTATGTTTGTTTATCTAGGGGTTAGGGTCCTTCATGATACTTTTAAGGTTCCAATTTTAATGCTCGTAACTGGGTACCAAAATAACTTTTTTCAATCTGCTTTAGTTTCAGTTGTATAAAGTTGAATACTATGCTTTTCATTGTCTATTTTAAAGGTTGGGGTTTTGAAAATGGCCAAAATGACTAAAAAGATGAGAGATGACAATCTATTAATACATTCACTACATGTTCATATTCATGTAGCTTTTCATACTAATAGCTGCCTGTTGAAATTAGTTGGAATGTTGGTTTACATTAAAGAAAAGCAAGTAAAATGTTGTTGCATATTTCTTTACATATTGAATTTTTTGTTAAGCATTTTAGTGCTAATTAAGATTATTGTAATTATTCATCCATTATATGACAACATAGGATTGAAAATATCTGGTGGCCGAGAAGATGCATACAATATCTGTCATAAAATGGTCTAATCACCAAATTGATTATCAAAATACAATCTCAAAATCAGTAATCAACAAGTAATTTTAAAGGTGACAAAAGTCAAAATGTCACTTTTGGTCAATTACAAATTTATATGCAGATAGATAATAGACTTGTGTGATGCTGTAACAAATGACTCAGCATTCAGACATAGTATGTATGAATAATTTTCAACACATTTTCTGTCACTTCTTGTTCAGTGTTATATGCTGAGACACCCTAATGCTCCCAAACAGTGAATGTAAATGATATGTGAGGGTCTCCAAGCTCTGTATTATTATCTGTATTCACTGGCTAACCTTAGGGACACTGGCAAAACTAGCATTTTTGGACTATTATGTGCCAAGAAGTAAACTGCAATTAAACACCATTAGACTCATAACTTGGGCTGGTTACCAGTTGTCTTGTTGAGAATCAACCAAAATGTGTTGTAGAATCAAAGCTTGAAAGCTGGCAAGCTTGACTCTGCAGCCGCTTCTTCCTTGACTGCCTCTTTAACACAGCACAGGTCTGGATTCATGTAATGCTGAGCCTAACTAAGGGGCTGGTAATGGCTACTTGAAGAGCCTTCTGGCGGCAGTGATGGTAACAGAGGCCTATCAGAGACTCATCCTCTTCAGTCAGAGCCAGACGCCGAGCAGCAATGACTTTTAGAATCTGTGAGTCACACTTCCCCGGCCTCTGGTGACTCAGGACTGTCACGATGGCTCACAGGGGGCTGACAAGATGGAATCCATCACTGCCGTCCCATAAACAGAGAAGGACACAGCAGAGGGGATCCACTTTTGGCTGACAGAGAGCCAAATTATTTTTTCTCTTTCTCTCTGCTTGGTAGACTTATTTCTGCCTGTCAATATTAATAATTTCTAATATTACATAATTCAGACTTTTCATTTTCTTAATGTGCTGTAACAATATGATACTCCGGTGTGTCTGAAAATTGAATAGTGTCAGTTGATATGTGTTTTAGCTCACTGAAGCTCTTTATTGATTTTCCTTTATTTGTTACGTCTTCCATGCCAATAAGATGGATAAAGGTAGAATACTTAGATGTTGGGTTCATTAACTACAAGTCGTATATTGTCACAGATCATTTTCCAATAGGTCATACCGTAAGTGTTTGGAATGCTTTTCTATGTTGTTGCAAAATCAAACCATGAAACAAACAATAAGCAAGCATGAATATTATAAACAGGATTGAATTGGAATTAGTTTCATGTAACTATGTTAGTTACAGCTATCTCTTGTTAGAGCAAAAGTTTTCTCCAAGTGCTTGGATTACCCCTCAAGCCAGGTTAAATTCTCTTCTTCAATGTTGCAAGTTGATTTTCACTTCATACTGACATGACCGTAACCCATTTCTTATTCAAAAATAATGTAAATGTTTTATTCTATGTCAAAAGGTCAGGAGAAATGTAAAGTAAATATGACCAGCAGTTACTGCCATAAAACATGAACAATCACCAGTGTTGCCCTTTAACATTATATTGTCCTTTTCAACATAGTGACTTCTGCCACTGGCTTTGCTCTTGTACATGTATATTCAGATTGTATGTAATAATTTGGAAAAAGGACATATAACAGGACAGGGATAATTAAGAGGAGTCTTGGCTCTAAATTATGAGCGTATATACTTATAAAAAAGAGAATTAGAAATAAAGGCCTCTTTCTAATATAAGCCTGCTACCAATAAAGGCCTGGTACTATCTGCAGTTGAGGTAAATAAAGGCCCCAACCACTACTAGAGGAAATACGGTAGAACAACTTTATTGTTAGACCAACAGGTTTTGGCTTGTGGCCTTCATCAGGATCATTATAAAATGGTACAAACAGCATTTGAATAGGGATGTATGAAGCAAAAACAAACTCAAATACCACCCCTTGGTTGCACTTCTCCAGTTTATGGACCAACTATGGTGCCATCTTCCTTCATTGCACTCTCCCTTTGCCTCTCTGTCAGTCTGAGAAAACAACTGGCCTGAAGCCACATGACCATATACCCAACTTATCTTTGTAGAAGGCCTTGTTGGCTTCTATGTGTGTGTATGTATGTGATTGTTTTTTGTTTTTTTTTAAATATTTAAATATTTATTTTTTTACTTTTCGATTTTTTTTCTGCTTCATACAGTACATACCCCATTTGAATGATGTTTGTAATGTGTTTCATGATGACCCTGATGAAGGCCATAAGCTGAAACGTGTTGGTCTGACAATAAGGTTTACAAGTATACAAGTTTTGCTGGCGTTTAGACCTCTTTAAATTTTTTTGCCTCCTCCATGCACCTTGGTTGTAGGTGAAGTTATCCCAGAAACCCTATATCTGCCTTTACAAGAACAAGACAGAGCCACTGTAACAGCAGGTTCACTATTACTGATGCTGTTTATGTACAATATCTTTTAGGACTCCCTCTCCCTGTAATTGGGCCATTACCGAATAAATCTCAGCAAACTGTATAAATCATGACTACAGTTGGTCAAATGGTGGATGTTGTATAAAGGGCAGCATTTCAGGCTACTTTTAATTGTTTAAGACACCTTGTCTTCACAGCAGATCTCATACATGGAGGTTTGATGTGCTTTAATGTTGATTCTGTGTATGTGACGTCAGTAAAGCACATGTGGGAGCAGCATTGTTTTTTGAAACCAGCCGTTGACCTGCCTGTTTCCCTCCTCACTGCAGGGGTCAGACAGCACTCGGACATGACTGTTGTCCCGCCTTGTTTGATACATGTCTATATGCCTAATCTGGTCTGTCCATCTGTCAGGCCTGTCTGGCCTAATCAGACACTTGATCCCGCCACAGATTTTCAGTCCCATCCTCTTCTGCCCAGGTGGCTTTGATAGGGCTTACAGACTCTGACTGATAAATAACAGGCTTTCATACGTGTCTCCTTTTTTTCTCTTTTCTTTCTCCTCTGACTTTTTCAAGGGTGTTTTTAGTCAGACAATATATTAGTCATTTGTTTCATTCTTCTGTTAGGGAGGGTCAGTGAGGTTATCCAGATCAAGTAGGATGTGTCATTCATCTCTTGTCACCACTTGTACCCTGAAGTGAAACGGGGGCCCATGAGCAGAATGATGCATGTTCATTGGCTGCTATCACTTCTGGCTGAACAGTCAGGCATTACGAAGCAGTCAAGACGACCTCCGAGCCATGCTGACAATGTCCCTCTGTCCTTTGTCCCTTTGTATTATGGTCTTCCCCCCACCCTTTTTTGCCTTTCAACCCCATACTTCTTCATGCTTTGTTTCACCTGTTTCCTTTAGTTCTTACTTTTTTTTATCTTTGCTTTGCTAACTTTAAGGCTACCAGTATTTTTCTCTCCTATACTTGTTAGCCTTGGTGAGTTTATATGGAAAACAAATGATTAACCTGTGAATATAAATGTAAAGAGGAAAAGCCGGTAGAGCTATTTTGGACACACTGCTATCACCCGATGACCTAAAAGATATGAGCAAGGGCAAATTTTAGGATGGAAAGGCATCCCATCAGAGCTCAGTTTAACATTAAGGTTATAGCATGGTCGACATTATTAGACACATAGTGCAAATGATGAAGCATAAAAACATAGTGAGGCAGTCTTGTGTAGTTTTAAGAGCCACCTGGGTAGTGGACAGGAAATTTGAGGTGGGATCATATCTGTGTGTGTGTGTGCGTGAGTGCGTGAGTGTGTGTGTGCGTGTGTGACACTGTGAGATTTGCTACTTAGAAGTGTCAAGATGTGGATAAGACACACCTGCTTTTGTCCCTGTACTCCTCACTAAGCGGAACCAATTGTTCTGTAAAGTGCTCTCCATCTGAAGATCTGTCATAACAAAGTACTTATGAGGTAACAGAGGGATGTACGCTGGTACCACCCCACACACACTCTCTCTCACACACACACACACACACACACACACACACACACACACACACACACACACACTCCCCACATCCCCTTAAACACACAGAGAACTGGCACCTTAAACCAGATATTCACAGGTTTGAACTGTTGGTTTAAATGTAAAATTTAAGTACAGTATTCACTGGACATTCTGTCATTTGTGAAAAACACCCCCAAGTCCAACCTAAACCGCATTTAGTCATCACCGCTTACAGTCAAAAAATAATATAAATCTTCAATTATTTCAATATTGATAAAATAATCGAATGTTTTCTCGATGCAGTGATTAATCATTTGATCTATACAATGTCATAAAATGGCCATCACAGTTTCCACAAACACATGTTGACATCTTTAAATGTCACATTTTGATTTTGATCAGCAGTACAAAACCCCAACATATTCAATTTACAACATATAAAACAGGAAAAGCAGAAAATACTCATAATTTAGAAGCTGAAACCATAACACTGCTGTTTTTCCAAGATCAGCAATAATCTTGTAGTAGTTTTTTGCTGATTTTGTGTTAATCATTTCATCTTTTGATGTTTTTTTTAATGTTATATAACTATATTATATTTCATATAGTCATGCAAGTCATATTATAATTGCATTTTTTATGTTGATTCTCTAATCAGTGAATCTGTGTATACTTTTTGTACGATTAGATTAGTATTCACGCATTTCTGGGATGAGGTAATCTGTAAAGCTTTGCCACTGACCTCAAATCCACAGAAGGGTGGGAGATTCTCTATTTTGGGCTGAAGTCTCATGTAATATTCATTAACTTTACCTCTCGCTGCAGTCGATGCCCCGCGTTTCTTGTTATTTCTTTATTTCTGTGCTGTAAGATGCTGGCGTTGTTTGTTGTTTGAACGGAACAGGTCACTCTGGGCACACATTGTGAGTGCACTCCAGCCTGTTTGTGAGTTTCTCCATATTTCTCCAGAGGCAGTGAAAAGTGAAACTAACTTCTGTATGCACAGACAGCCAGACTGTGTCTAATCTACTCACTTGCACGGCTCAATATATCCTCCTAAAATTCTGCAACATCACTGATGATAAATCATTCAAAGGCTACCAGCAAGTGAGCAGTCATACGTCTGCTCCTTCTGGCATCCTGTATAGTTTTATTATTTGGACTCTGATGTTTATGCTGCTTGTCTGGACCAGACTATAAATCAACAAAACTCAGTGTTTCTGTCCTTCTTTTATGCATGACTCAGAGCATTTCTGTCATAAGTCTGTGTGGCATACAATATATTTTAAAAAGAAAGAGAAGAAAAAAGAAAATAACTTATCCTCTTAACAACTCTTTGGTGTTTATTGTGTCCTAAAATCACTTTTTATCTTGAAATGACTGTACCCACCAAAACATAGTTTTGGATTTAAGCTTATTTAAAGGATTATGCTATAAACTAAATAATATATTTATCTATATCTTTGATTTTATCCTAATGAAGCATTTTTAAAAAGTCACTTCATTCTGCAAAACTCTTGGACAAGTAATGTAATGTTCTTTGTTTTTGGGATAATTGTTTTTTAAGACTAGATAGATGTAATGACTTGTGAAGACAATGTCTAAGTATATTAGTATAATCTTTATACCAAGCAGTCCTTCCAAGTAAACTCTGTTTCTCCTTGATGATGTTACATATAAGTGCAGGATTAGGAGAGTGACCTACTGGTTGTAAACTACCCTTCTTAAGTTACACAGATACATTCTGTGTCAGCACTCTTCATTCTTAGAAACTGTGTTGTTAAAACCCACAAAGCTTCATAAGCTGCTGTTGGATGTGTGAATGGAATCCCCTTGTAAAAACAACCCTGGGATTACAGTGACTCAGCTCCCCCAGATTCTGTATGTAAGTCAGTCCTTACTGTTGGTAAATACAAACATACAGTATGTATATGTCAAACAAGAGGACAGGGATGGAATAACAAATTACAATTACTGTTTTTATAATAACTGATATGTATTACTATACAGTAAGTAAGTAAGTATTAGAGGCCAACAGATACCTGATTTTTGAAGCTGATATTGATTCAAGTATCTGGGTTTTTTTTTAATTTAATAATATATTGACTGATACTAATTATTTAAACAGAGAGGTATTTTGAAACTTATCCTTTAGATTTGTTCCTGTAAAAAAAACTGTGACCATGTATTCATACATACTGAATGGGACAGTTGAAAATATTTTTTTAATGTAATGGAGACACTGTTTCTCAGTTACTGTATCTCAAACATAATTTAGCATTTCTGTTCTGCAATTTCTAGTTACTTATCGACTGGTATACTGTATGTATTGATTATATTTATCTACAATATGCTAATCCTGGCAGATATAGCAGTCTTATTTATAGAGCATGTTGACTGATTGAATGTTGGCAGATATGGAAAAAAAAGTTTAAAAAAAAGTAAAGTGTTCAATGTAAGTTAAATATAGTTTTTAGAACAGTAGTTTTCAAAACCCAGTATATACTGTTTCTTTCATGTTTGATAATTAAATTAAAGAGAAAAGAAAACCTGTATATCATTATCATTATTATTGAGAATCGGATTTACACTATTGTTTTCAACTAATTTTGGAAATGCACAGAGTTGCCTACAGGTTTGCTGATTATTAAGATTCGCTTTGAACCCCACCTTTGAGTATCACTGATATAATGTTGTCCGTCAAAAAAACCTCTTGTTTCTGTTGGATTAATATTACGTCAGTAATCCTACTACAGCAAGATATTCTATCACTGTATTTTTTCTTCCCACATTAGAAGAGCCCCAGCTCTCATTTCCTCAAGCCTGGGTACAGCAGAGCACGGTGCCTACCACTTTAGTCTTAGTATTTTTTGTGTGAACAACAAGCTAGTAAATCAGCATGCATGTGTGTATTTTGAATCAAAGTGTTTGTTATGAATCAAAGCAGATAGAAAGCAGGTCTCCAGGCTATTGCTTTTAAGTGAGAAGCCTTCTGCAGAGACACAGCGCAGCACTCATACAAGAGAGACTGTGCTGCTATTGATCTAACTCCAGTTGTCTGTCTCTCTCACATCAAAACAGTTGCAGAAAAAGGAACAGGAAAACGTGAAAGGCAAAAATATATTTAGTTAAATATACCCCTTTGTGTTGGATCTGCCTCTAGCCACCACTGGTTTTAAATTAGAGCACTTCCGTGTGTTTTTTTTATTGAACCATCTATCAATAGACACATTACGAAATCTATATCTTTCAGATCAATGATTCGCAACGATTTGCAACTTGCAAAAGAATCCCAAGACGTCTGATCGTAAATGTTTTAAACTGGGACGTTCACATCAAAGCACTGCACACAGAGACAGAGGTGACTGTTTCCATAGCAACGACACACTGTCAAACACCATTATTTCTGTGTTGACACATTGCATCAAGTGATAGATTAACTGAATTTCCGTTTTTGATAGCCTACTATTTTATGATAGTTGCCACCATTTGGCTGGTGACTGATGTTAACGTTAGCTAACTTAAGTCACAACATTAGCTTGATGTCAATCGTGAAATGAATGCTGTTCTTCGTGAAGTCAGATAGTCCTCCCTTTCCTCTAGCCAGAAATAGGCCTTTGCAGTTTCCTGATTGGCTGAAGAGAAATAGCTATGTCCCAGTGCACTCTAAAACTGCACTGGGCTATTGGATAAGGTACACCTTTTGGGACTAATTTTCTCTGGAACAGTCTAAAACTGTTTCGTCTTGTTGTGAATCATTGATCTGCACGAGGCTTTACTGGACATAAAAGCAGCAACATGTATTGACAGGGCCTCAGGTCGAAATGCAGGTGGAAAGTGCTTACAATACATGCTGTGATAATACCAGAACATGTGTTTAGCTACAGGGAGTCAGCATTATTGTATTGTAGTGATGGCACTGAGGCACTCTGCACTTAAGAGTATTACATTATAACTTCAGAAAAGTCTTGTGTGGAACAATGTCAAACCACAGTATAGACAAGCATTGAAGGTAATGTAGAGTACTTTACATCTCAGTATAGTGGTGCTTTCTGTTTCTTCACATGTTGAATGAAACAGAACCACAGTTTTCAGAACCTGGCTGCCAGTTTATGGTGGCTGAATGAAAGTATGACATCTGTGATTTTTCCATGTTTTTTTTGTCTTATTGTTTAAGTCATGCTTTTTGTGATTTTCTGTGATTTTTATAATATTGTAATGTTGGATATTTATGTTAAACATGGTCACAGTTCCATAACCTCAGGTGACCATATTTAAAAATGCTCCCTGGAAGTTAAAAGCCCTCCCGCTTCCTCCTCTGTGTCCCATCCTTCTCCATCCCAGAGAGTCTGACAGGCTGTCAGTGGGTTTATCTTGGTTCCTGAAAACTGTCATGTGTCATCAACTCACATCTAATCCATGCCTTGGCACTGACTGATGACTTGTCATCATGATACATATAAAGTAAAACAAAAAGTCCATCTTCTCTTCCAAAGGCGTCATCCTGTGACATATGAATGCATCACCAAGCTGAACAGATTACTTTACTTGAACCATGTTAGATAAAACATTCTGTCTCACTTACTATAAATCACATGTATATGAGTTTACATTTTCCCTCTTCTTTTAATGAAAGCCATTTTGGACTTTGAGCTCAATTTCATGCATGATGAGATGGAAAGTGGTTTCACTTTTCCCTGGCAATTAACTTTAAGTTACCCCGGAAATTCCCTGTATCTGCAACCTCACATGTAAGAAGCAAAGCTGCTTCAATTGGCTTAATAATACAAGACAAGTGGATGCTCCGTACCTAGTCTCCATCTGCAGGCTACCCGCTGACATTCAGCCCAATTATTCACACTCGCTTGGATGCCACTACACCCAACAGGAGAGGATGTCCTTTAAAAAGTAAAGAAGGCAAGATGAAAGTTATGTCACTCTAATCCTCCAGGCATCTTTATGTTTTTCCCTCAGATATTCAGTGGTGCCTGCTAGCGCTGTGTGCAGTGTGGATTGCTCTTTGGAGAAAATGTGGTCATTGTGAATTGTGTGGTATTTAATGGATATGGTTATGTCAAGCTGTTGAGCCCACAAGCTGTACAACACAAACACTCAGAGGTTTGATACCCAAAGATCTCAGTCACTACTGTAGAACTTCTCTGCAGAATATTATGTTTTTACCTAGTCAACATAAAGTGAAAATTTGCCTCAGCTTCACCTCGCTGAAATATATATTATATTTACATTAGGGCTGCAACCAGAGGTGGGTTGAGTAGCCAAAAATTGTACTCAAGTAAAAGTACTGTTACTTCAGAATAATATGACTCAAGTAAAAGTGAAAAGTAGTCATCCAAATAAGTAAAAAAGTGCTTGGTGAAAAAACTACTCAAGTACTGAGTAACTGTTGAGTAACGTCTGATTTATTTGTTAACACAAGCATTCAATCAGACAGACAAAAATACAAAATAATCATCTTCAGGCAAATTAGAGTTCATCCAATCAATAAAATAATAAATTAATTACCAAATAGCTTAAATTAAGATAAAAAATAAAATCAATAAAATAATAAAAAATAAAAACAAATTCACAGTAACACAAATTTCCTAACCTTTGTACTTTTTCACCAGGCTCTGCAGGCTCATAAACTCAGGCTCTGTGTGTATGTCTGTGTTTGTGACAAAACACAGCATAATGTAGCTTCTGTTTGGCCCTTTTTGTAAGGTAAACATGCTTTCAGTATGAGGCCACTTCCTCCTCGTCTGTATCTGCATTGCTGACCGTTGATTCTGACATTTTTCGTCCGTTTATCTTTTTTGTTTGCTACGACTGTAAATTGTAAAGCTAACTTGTCCTGTCTGAGCTTGAGTATGGTCATGTGACGAGACTGCACGGCTACGTTTGATTGGTGAAACACAGTGACGTGGTAGAGTCTTTGGCGGAAGTCTCTCTCTCTGACAAAATAAAACATTAAAATGAGGCGTACACGGGGGAGATAAATATAATGATGCGTAGAATACCAAAGAGGTAAAAAGAAAAGTAACGAGCTCAATGTAGCGTAATGTAGAGGAGTAAGAGTACAGTTTCTCACAGGGATTTTATAAGAGTGAATGGTTAAGACAACAAACAAGGAAAGTTTTTAGGCCTGCATCCTTTCTGATGTCTTCTTTGTTTTGTTTGTCCTTTTGTTGCAGGGTGACCCCGCAAGATGGAGAGACATCCCCTTCAGGTGCTCCCGGGTGTTCAGATGATCCTATAGGTGCTACCGGTGGCATTGGTGCTATGGCAATGCCTGCCACCTCCACCTCCACCCTCTTGTTGCCCGTGAGCCAGGGAAAACCTTCCCTGCGTCGCATCAAAGGCCGCATTCACCGCAGCAAGAGCCTGGACAGCATTGATTTGCTCGACGCCAATGTAAGGCTCACTCATCACTTTGCAAAACATATGTCATTAGATTTATTCATTCAAGTCATCACTGCAATTTAACATTGTAAGATACACTATGATGACAACAATTTGTATCATAATGAAGCAATTTCATTCTTGATTTATTTGAATTGACTCACTTAAGCTTAAACAAGCTACATCACACTTCTTTGCTGTTCGACTGCTTGAGGAGAGTACTGAAAAAGCCAAAACAAAATCAATTATTATATCAAAACAATATTGCTTTTTGGGGTTCCTGCATCAAATAATATTTTACAATACTGTATAAAATATAAGCTGTGATTAGATTCACTAAATTACAGTTGCTGTGATTTATTGGGAAAGTGAATGTCTGTGAAGTCCAAACACATTTTTTTCTCCCACTGGTTTCATTCAGATTTTAGCTACACAAGCTACAGCACTAATACAGATACACATACACATACACACGCACACACACACACACACGAACAGAGGATGACCTTTGGTTATGCAATATTTCTTTGGTTTTCAGATAAACACAGTTTAACACATTCCATATGTCTCTCTCTATGACTGGTTTATTCTCGTGAAAAGTAATAATCTGATAAATGATTGGGTAAGCTGCTTGAAGCTAAAAACCCTTACTAACTCTGGGATTGTCCATTGAGCTGAGAACTGCGTTTGGCCCACTCCCTCCACCGGTCAACTCATGCATACTTGTGCGTGTGTGTGTGTACCTGTGCGTGTTTGTGTGTGTGGGTGTGTTTATGAGTGGTGCTTGCAGTTTGGCTTTTGGGAAAGCGACCAGCGGTTTATGATGTAAAAAGCATGCCAACCTGCTACTAATGCATGCTTGGTGAAGCTGTTTTTTTCTGTGGCATGGGACCACAGTGGACACACAGATACAGATAAATCTCTCTCCTGCACAGCACGACTGAATCTCTCTCTCTCCCCCCTACTACTTACTTTATGTCTTGACCCTCTGTGGATGTCTCCTTTAATAAATGTTCACAGTGTAATGTTTCCTCATCCGCCCCCATCCTTCCTCTCCATGTTGACAGTCTGCAGTGTGTATGCATGCGTGTCTAAGTGTGTGTGTGCGTGCTCGCTGGGTGTTCAGTATTTTAGCTCGCCTTAATTGGGAGCTGCCTGGTGTGCCTGTGTAAGGAGTCATTATTCTTCCCCTCTACAGCAGCCGGCGTGTCGTCAGAGCAGGAGTGGGACTCATTATGATTACGTTTAAAGAGAGACAGCATTTGCAGTTCACACAAGTTAATCCATTATTGATGTGAAGGTGGGTTGAAGGTGAACAGAAGAAGTTGCAGGGTTCGGGTGACAAGCCAGAGACGTGCTGAGAGATGACACAGCACAGCCTCGCCAAGCTGAATGATGCAACACTCTCTCTCTCTCACATACACACACACACACACACACACACACATACACACAAACAAACACACACACACGTCTGTTTGAGCCAGTGTGTCAGTTTGATTGACTGCTGGCATGAAGTTTCCTGTCAGTTCCTAATTCTGAGACAGAGACCAAAATATCTCATAGATTTTTAAAACAACCTTGAGTGCTCTGCTATATAATACTTAGCAGTGACCCATCTGGCCTAAATCACAGTTTTTGTCCTACCTTTTACAGACTTACTGAAGCAAGAGCAGAGGTTGGTCGTACTGTAGCTGTAGAAGCAGATGTTGAAGGAAAGTTAGATGTGACTCTGCTGTTTCGTCACCTACAAAAATAAAACCTTTTTCTGGAATAATGCTTTGTCCAGCTATAGTAACAGTGTTACTGAAGTCAAAATACATCAGAACAATTTGAGAAAAATATTTGATTCACATTTTTTAGAGCAAGTCTTAAAAATATATATATAACTCTGGATCTGTGTTTATGGTCTGTATAGTATTGAACATCATGTATTTGATTTTTCTATTGAGAAATTGGCCAGTTTACCCACGTTTGATAAAATGTGACACTTAATGTGTGCAAATATAACCATGACAACAAAATTGGTTCTTTAATAATGAGGGGTTTCACAATTTCAATTCTAGATTGAAAATTGTTCGAGTCCAAACTTCAAAATCGAAAGTAGAATCAGCTAATCAGCTGTATTTAAAAAAAAAAAAATCTTTCCAACCTCACCTACTGGTGTACATTCGAAGAAAAAAACCAACAACATTTCAAATGATTAACGCGTCATTGACAGAACTGTAGGCTATGCTATACACTTCAGTAAAGTTGGAAATATATTGACAGATTCAAACTTTCCAGATCAATAAACTGTAAGCCTACTGTTGTAATGAGCTACAACCTCATTTTAACTAAAATGAGCTGCCCTGTCAGCAAATAACATTGTTCTCTATGCACAGCTGGCTGTTCGCAGGGAGCGTTTAAAACGGGCAACACAAACTAAACATAGATTTTAAACTCAAGCTGTTGTTGTAAAGTACCCATCTGCCATCAAGTAGTGTTTATTTGAGTGTTTAACAATTTGTAATACATTACAGTCATTACATTTTAAATAAATCATTAAAATTTGAGGGTGCAAAAGGGTGATACATTCCCAAAAAAATTGTGAATTTATCACATTTGATACCGTGTAGTCTATCTTTTAAAAGAAGAATCAAGAGTCGTCAGTGCATAAAACCAATGATCTGTTGTACTTCTAAATCAAGAGTCGACAGTCTAACAATGGCATAGCAGTCAGTGCTGATAAAAAGAGTTTAAATCAAATCAAATTGTGATCTTAAAATAAAAAAGTAAAAATGAATTGTGGATTTGGAGAATTGTGACTAGTGTTGCCAACCATCCCTTGAAAAATGGTACTGTCCCGTATTTAGAAACAAAATTACGCTTTGTCCCGTATTTCCATGAGAATCAAAATAGTCTGTAAAATGTCAATGGAATCAATGAATGACAGGGCTTTTTATATGAACATTTACGGTAATCTTATTGCCATCCCTGTCCTGCTCTGTGACCAATGAGCTGACAGCACACTCACACACGAGAATAACAATGCAGAATCTGGCTCCTCTCATTGGTCGAGGTACTGTTGCTTGCAAGAAGATACCAGAAGACAAGAGGCTGGGGCAAGGGCTGTAAAGTTAAACTGAGTTCTGTTAGAAGAAAGAGATTTATTTTATTCTGTTAAGTTAAGCAGGACAGATTTTTGTTAAAAAGATTTGAAATAAATTGTTGAATAATAATGTATTCGTATCACTCAAAAACATGCATCGAATTAAATTCAGGTTCGAGTCAAATAATTTAAAAATCGTTTCACACACACAAAAAAAGGCAAAACATTTCACCAAGCGGGGAGGGGTGAACGCAATTGTGTCGGTCAGCCCAGGTGTCCCTTATTTATTTATTTTTTAGCAACCCTAATTGTGACACTCCTATTAATTACTGATAATGTCGACATGTCAGTTATGCCAGTAATTAATGAAAAACAAAACAATATTTTGATATCTGACTGATATATCTGACCCTAATCATACTGTGCTAGCTTAAGTTAGCTTCATAGACTGAGAGCCACCCTGGAACTCAATGGTCCCAGTTCAGAGCTTTTCAGGAGATACTTACATGTAAATTTAAAACAATGGTATAATGTGCTTTGTCATTTTTCAAACATTAACCTTGTACAGAGTAGTGTTTCTTCTTCGAAGCCCATAGTTCACATTGTACCATGTGTTAAATTATCCAGACAAGAGCCAATAATTAACAAACATACAGTATAACATTGACTGATGTGAGTACTGCACAAAGTGTTTCAGGCATCACAGAGGACAGAAGTCAGAGTTGGAGTCCTAATGATGTTTCACAGTTTTATCTTTAAAGACCATCCATCAGCAAGGATCATCTTCAAACACAGCCTCAAGAACCTGTGAATTGCTTTTGAAGTAAACCTCCCTTCTTACAATCTGTTCATCCATTCTCTCACTCCTCTCTAGAACATGATATGCCAACAATAAATCTCAGTGCATACACAACATGTTTTATCCTTCACAGTGTTTTTACAGTTTTCCACTGAGGTCAAAAGTTTGTATGTGACTCTAAGGCATTGAATCTCAATTATGCCCCTCTTTCCTTCAAGCATATTGAAGATGCAGACTAAAAAAAGACCCCAATATCCATTTCATCTCACTGCGCTCTCACTCTATGCAGCAGTATTGGCTGCTTGGACCATGTCACCCAGATGCATTAGCTCCTATCCTCTTACCCTGTTGTAGACCCATCATAAGATGTCCATGAGTGTAAGTCTGAAGCATAAATAATAGATTGAAGAAATGATCTACTTCATAATGCAGTGTTTTCCTTCTTTCACTTGCAGCTATTTTTGTATAATCAAAAAACTGCATCGTGAAGGCTGCGAGAAGAGACCCTGAAAAGTCTGTGCTTAAACTGAGTGAAATCGCCTGGCATTGTAGCTATTATTTATTTAGTAAGTACTAGTGGCTCCTCTATTTGTCTTCTAATGCAAAGTAGCTGCCAATGTGCACTTCACTCTAGAGCAAAGGGATTGATTCCTTTGGCACAATGTCATTGGGTAGATGAATGAGTGTGTGGGTGTGCATGTGTGTTTCTGTAAAATGTGAGGTGTGACCTGATATGCAGAGTCTTTGGGATGAAAGTACACACTGTTTTCATGTGCCACAGCTTTCTCTCTCATCATTGATCTGTGGTTTGTTTTCCCAGTACCATCTTTCTGCACTGTAGGTTTAATTTTAGTACTTGGTCCATCCAAAGGAGAAGATGTTTTTGTGTTAGAAGTACTTAATAGCTAATAGTTTTTCATGGTCCAAGAAAGCTTGGTCACCAATATTTTCTGACTTCACCCGATAGTTTTGGAAAGGATTTCATTGGCCTGGCTATCTGGGTGGCTTCTCAGTGTGTACAGTTGAAAAGGTGAAGCATTAATCACCAAGTAAATTTAATCCACCAGTTCCTCCTGTTCACATGTTGACTCATTTAGCATCTTCCAAACGTGATCTATGGAAATTTCTCAGCCCATAGAGCTAAGGATCATCAATGGTGAAAACTGCTCATTTTTACAAGTAATGGTGCGGGCTAAAAAGCCAAGAGCTAAGGCAAATGTTTTAAGAACTAATATACAGTGCAGGCTATTCCAACTAATCAGATTACTCCAACCACGTACTTCTGTGCTCATCTCATTTTTTTTAAACCATTTTCGTGATTTTATCTAAACCTCCACGTCCTGCATTGATGACATATTTTCCTGTTACGCCCTTGCCAGAAGGCCTTTACACTAGAAAAGATATCAAATGAGTCCCAAGCTACCATGGCAAGTGGTTTGAGTGATCAGATCACAATGCATCTGGCCGTTAACACTTGTATTTAGTGATGTCCACTTGTGATTGGATCCCCTGGTCTTAATGCCAGATGTGAACAGGGTCTGGAGCACATTGTAACTGAGTGGTAGGTGCCCATTTAAACAATTTAGATCCCTGTCCAACCTCCAAATCCTCCAACCTCTAAATCTGTTTTTTAGAATAAACATATTTCTAATATTCTGCACCTTCATGTATTTCCGACCCTACTAATCTTCCAAACTTTCTGAGTGTGGTGTCATCATCAGTACGGACAACATACTTCATCATGTACTCTGTGGTTAGGAAGACCTCTCTTCTAGGCTTGTGGGTGTAGACCAAAGATGGCAAACACTCAAACGCTGGCTGACAGAACGAGTGTAAAAGAGAGATTACAAAACAGAGTGATAAATGTGAGGTAGGAGTTTAGGTTATGAAATGGATGGGCAGTATGAAGGATGAAAGAATGGTTTGACAGCATGGAGCAGAATGTTCCAATTAGATGAATATATTTTCCCTGGATAGACAGGAGGCTCCGCGGACACCTTATAACTCATTCTCTTCATCCCCTGTTTTCAAGGCACAACAGGGCAAAATTGCATTCCACATACAAGTCGTTTATCTTACCTGAGTTGAAACAGGTCATTGAAAATTGTCTGCAGCCTCCATGGTTACATACAGTGCGTGTTTGTGCTCTTGTGCTCTTGTGCTGTGCATGTACCTTCGTGTGTGTCTGTGGTGTTAAGGCAGCAACAGTGGTTATTTTTGAACAAATTATTAAATCCACAGGAGTGCTAAGCTTCTGGGTTCACCATACTCATCGTCAGGGATGGAAATTAACACCAGCCATCAGCCAAAAGCTGCTGAGATGTAAGTTGAAATGGTCCTTTAGCTACTTTGGAGTATAACAAGGCTTTCATATATATACATCTTAGAACTCAGATATCTGCTCAGATGAGATGTTGAATGAAGAAATGTCCCTGTTTGATGGCATTAGATTCCCCATTAGACAGAAAGTATGAATGTAGTTGTGTCTTTGTGTTTGTACATACACACACAGAGACACACACACACACACAAACACACATACAGTGAGGCCATGGATATAACTTTTGTAGATATATGATGCAATAAAGAGAAAGCTGCACACCAAGTCAGTGAGCCACATCTGACGGGGACCACAGCTCTGCTCTGTCTCTGTTCGCCTCAAGGGGCAGCACTAATGCATTTATCATTGATAGTGATACATAAATCCCACAAAAGGCATGATGTATATGATACATGTATGGAAGCCTCTAGGATAGATTTAGTATTCATGTCTGATTCAATGTGCAAGAATTTTTTAAAAAGTAAGTAGAAAGAGCAAACAATAATAGTAATTTCAGGTCATTGTTATCTTAAGTGTTGTTATGAAAGTACCTGTATGTAGAATATTATAGAGCTGTTTTGTGAAGTATCTGAGAATGATAAATCATGGAAATATGTCACATTTGAAAGAAATACTGGGGTGGCACTATATTCAACCATCCTCTTCTAATGAAAAAATGTAATGTAATTTATTTCATTACGTTACGTGTACATTTATTTTTTTCATCTTGAAAAGTTGGTCTTGTCTTGTTAGTTGGTTTCAGAATATATACTTAATATATTCTGAAATTTAATTATATTAAATTCTACCGTGACCAGAGACTCTGTTTTCTTCAGTTACTGTTGTGATTATAGATCATTAGATTATGATTATTCAGATGATGATGGTCTGAAGACCATAAACTTTGTTGATAAAGTGAATACAAGAGATTTTCTGGTCCTTTCACAAGATTACTAGTTAAAACATCAATAACCAACGATATCAACGTTTGTTATTTTCCCGAATCTACTACAACTACTAATGATATTAATGCTGCAAGCTGCTCATCAGTGTCAAATGCTCATTTACACACACACTCACACACTTGATGGCACAGCCTTCGGGGGCAATTGGGTTCAGTATCTTGCCCAAGGACCCTTCTACATGCAGACTGAAGGAGCTGGGAATTGAACCGCTGATCTTCCAATTAGTGGAGGACCCTCTGAACTACAGTTGCCCCTGTGATCTGATCACCTCCACCATAACGAGCACTATGATAATGATGATCATGATAGTAAAAGTGGTAAACACAAAGATAGAGATACAATTATGCATGTTTTTCACCTTAGTCAGTTAGGTTAGGTTGCCTTTTCAGTTTATGGCGTTTGATCCCTTTTGTGGGTTGCAACTTCATGCCACTGAAGCTTCTCATTAATTGCGTTCATCATTAACCAGCAGCAAATCCATAGGCTGTAGCTATTAGGTTCCCTATGGCTTTGATTTTGATCGGAGTGATTCATTAGCTGTTTAAAGACATGGAGCCCTATGCATAATGACATGCTCCCTGCCCCTCATGTTAACTCATCCCGCGGCACTATGCATCTGTAATGTCATGCAGGAAGGGCAAGCAAAATCAATGCTGGTTCTATAGATAGATGAAGCAATGATCTATGACATCCATAGCAGCAGCCTGTAAGTGAGAAGGCCTTATTTAACACAGGGTCATATGGAGCCATTCACGTGAAATTAAATTAAATTAATCAATCACTCTTGGTTTGTAGTGTATGTGGGTGTGTGGATGATGTGTGTGTGTGGAGGAAATGGCTGAGGGTATGCCCTGGCTGTATACATTGCAGGAAGTGTGTCTTCATATTAGTATGTCCGGGAGTCTGCTGTCCTGTGTGTGATATTGATTGGTCGCATTAGGGAGTCTGCAGGTCAGCATTTCTCAAACGGGGACATAAGAAGGGTAGGATGGAGGAGGACAAAGAGTAGCCATGGAGGAGTTACTAGAGGGCACTTGGAGGGAGGATGAGAGAGAAAAGAAAAAGGGACAATAAGGAGAGACAGAAGGGTGGAAAATTAAAAGAGAGCAGAACGATTGGAGGGATTGATTGAAGAAAAGTGGAGCTACTGTTGTTGTTTTGCTCACATGGCCACAGCCCTGCCCCTGTTCTATGGTATTGATTGAATGTGCTACAGCTGGTTAAAGATGACCTATTGTTCTCAAGCTCTTTGTTGGCATGTTTGTTTACAGTATATTAATATTCACTTTTGCTCAAGACCACGTAGGTTACTGTCAATATCGAATAAATAACATTAAGCACTGCACAGAGCAGCGGAATTAATTGTATTGATCAAAAAACAGCCAGCTCTCATTGGCACATACTGTAGACCTTTCCCTTGGGATCCAACTGTTGTGCTCAGCTCACTGGTTCAAGGTGCTAGTGTCAGATCAGCTTTAATTTACTCACCTTTAACATTTGTTCCTCTGATTGGACATGCAGCGCTCATTTTTCTATTCTACTGCTCACTGGCAGACAGTGTTTCCTCTGTGACCTTTAGTAGCAGTGGTGTTTTGATGTAGTTTGAGCACTGATTTAAGATTCATCGCTATTTTTGTCCCAGCTCCATTTCTAATGCAGGTCTCAGCGCTGAAATATCTTACACTGAATAATGTATCACCCTTAAAAGCAATTACAACACCCTGTAGTCTGGAGTTAAATTAAGTTAAGTGGCATATGTAATTCCCCAACGTATGTGATGGTTTTGGCTTTTTGTATTCTTTAATGCATTTTTTGGTGTGTGTGTCTGTGTGTGTGTTGGGGGTGGTGGGGAGGTGTGTGTGTGTGTGTGTGGGGGGGGGCTGTGTTCTGGGCTCGGAGGCCCTGACATATCACATGTGAACATAAAGTAGCTGGCCCATGCATAAGATGTGTTGTTCTATGAAAGAGACGATTGGGTTAATTTATGACTCCAACATTCATCTTGTACCACGTGGCAGCAGCAGCAGCCTCGTCTAACGAGATGGGATGGATTCTCAGCAGCTCAGAATTTAGGCCCGCTCCTCTGTTTCCATGGCAACACAATTACTTTGCCCCAGGGGTGGGAGGTTAGGGTGATAATACACATAGGTTAAAGGATTATGTATTGACAGTCTTTTTATGTCGAGAGGGCAAAAAAGGAAAAGTCTTATTAAGCTACTATAATATTAAATTCTACTTTGTTGCTTCGATTTACCACACCTGTAATCATGAGATGAGTGTTATACATTGCATCAATATTACATAATATTATAGGTCACCCTTTATGCTGGCAGGGAGAGGTGTTGCAAATGCATCGTAAACACTGTAAGGTCATTTAGAAAGGAACGTTTTAGTTGTGCAGACCTTCATCAGCTATTAAATTCACAACTGAAAAAAACAGCATCTTGATACTCAAGCCAAAGGCTGCATCAACCAATCAATAAAGGAGTCAAACCACCAACAGCCAAAGCAATTGCAACTGATCAAATGCATTAATGAAATGAGACAAGCAATGTATCACAAGATCCACATAAACAATGGAAACCTGGAAATACAGTCAGTACAACATAAGTCACAAGGTTTGTGTTTCTTTTATGTTAGCAGACTCCTGAAATGTTGAGTATTTTGCTTTTTTTTTAATCTCACCTCTTCAAGATGTCAGGAAACGTATCTCCAGTTTGGACTAAGACTGCTTGTTGTCTTATATTCTCTTGTTAATTTATGTTCCCCATGACTCAAGTGCTTTTATGATCTGCAGTATTTTTATATGCATTTCATCACCATCCAGTGACACGTTACAGTAAACAGTATTTCTTACAAGTTACTTCAGCAGCTGATGAAGCAGCATTTTAGATTAAACCTCAGTGCTTCATGTAGGATCTGAGAGATTCAATGAGTTCATGCAAGAGAGATAAAATAAATATTTACAGTACATATAAGCTTTTATATATGCATGCAAAATGTTCTGATGCTGTTTGATATGTGATCATATGTTTCCTGAGAAAAACACACAAACATTCACATTATAAAGTGTGACATCAATATTTTCATTTTTTCTGTGCTGTAGAACTTAATTGTAACTGAGCTGAAAGCATGTTGAGAAAATCTGCTCTAAATCAGATATTTTAGGCAGATTATAAACTGCAGTCCATTTTTAAACAGAATATACTTCTTACTTGTGATGTTCTGTGAAGTCGGTGGTAGTGCATACTGTGCAAAGTGTCATCTCTGTCCCTGTACTTCATTTTATTACGTGAGTATGTTGCCCTCTTTCAGCAATGTCAGTCTTCTCAGAGCTGCAGGTACACAGAAGGATCTCTGTCTCTCTAACCTTTCCCTCCATGCAGGCACCTCTAGGGGCTCTCATTTCACATTTGACTTTTATTTTCCCTCTCAACTAAATTGACCACCAGAAATGTGAAACGTTGTAAAGTGAGACGCCCCTAGGCGGAATCATGATGCCAACCCGCAACCTGGCTTTGTGGTGTCCATCTGCAGAGGAGAGTAAAGCAAGTGATGGAGGAAAAAATTGAGAAAATGGGTTAATAAGAGCCGTCGGGTGCATGAAAATATGTGTGTGTGTGTGTGTGTGTGTGTGTGTGTATGTGTGTGTGTATGTGTGTGTGTGTGTCTTTCTGTCTGTCTGTCACTGCACGTGGGTGTCTGTCTCTGTGTGCGCGTGCCTCAGGAGGACTGCTTGCTCGGGGACAGGGGGGTTCTCAGGATGGATTTCGTCAGAAGCCAGGGGCTGTGCTGTGCACCATTAGGATCAAGGTTGCTATTTCAGGATGCTACCTGCTGAGGGATGTACTCTGCTCACAGTTTTGATGGCCCCAAGTCCATTAAACAGTTACTCAGCCACTGCTGAGTAACTGGGATGGGGCCCTTTTTTCTAAAACTGACCAGCTGTAGACCTCATCTTAGTTTTCATATTTATACATTCATGACATGAATGTTACCTTTTTTTATTTTTTTATATTTAACAACACAAATACTCATGTGATACAACTTTGTCCCTAAAACCTCCTCTGGGATGTCTGAACTTTGACCTTTTGTGGGATTACATAGCTGTCTATACTGTAGGTGAGGCACTAAAACAGTATCTACTTTCTATTTTGTTAACGTTTTATCAGGGAGATTATAAAAAATAATCTCACTCATTATTTTGTCGAGGACTTCTGATATCATGATCAAGTACAAAGTGCCCCAGTCCTAAATTTGGAAACTGTTACCTCACACACTATTTAAATGAGCACATGGGGGATTAGGGAAGTGTGTGCGTGCTTTCGTGTGTGTGTGTGTGTGTGTGTGTGTGTGTGTGTGTGTGTGTGTGTATTTTCTTTGAGGAAAATGAGTCAGCATTCTTTTGCAATTGACTTTCATAGCACAGGGACACAAACTGCCCTCTGCAGCCTTTGGGGTTAAAGGTCACCCTAGAGCTGTGAATAAGCTGTAGGTTTGCCATGCACGTGTCTAAACAGGCAGGAAACAATTTGAATAATTGCTTTGAATTATTCAGATGTTTTATTTACACAAGATGTACGCATTTATCCTAATTAAGTGTGTTTACATTGATTTTCTTTTAATTGAATGAACAAATTGAAAAAACATTAATGAAGTAAATGAACATATTGAGCAAGGATAAATGGTGTATCTAATTAGACTAATACTACAAGATAGTAATCATACTATTAGAATGGAGAATTTATAATATGTCTTTTTAATTTGGTTTATTGAAACACATACTGTACATTATACAGAAACAGTTTGTACTGTTTGGTGTCATACAAGTTCAATAATAACAGTGACTTCATGACTCAACAAAAAGGAACTGAATGCTTTGGAAACAGTCTATATACCAGATTTGCCCTTTTGTAGAACTTGCATGCATACTGTAGGCTGCAACACAAGATCTAAATTATTTACTCTTCCACCAACATTGCTGTGCAGTCCACCTGTGTGTCCACTAGTAGCGCTGGTGCTCCAGTGAAAGGATTAAAAGGGCAAAGAAGCTTGTCTTCAATCAACCTGCCTGAAAAACAGGTCAATGAAAGATGTCATCCTGCAGAGGGCAGAGTTGCACCACTAACCGTCTGAACACTGCCGAGCAGCGGACCGTTGACCTCCTCAGCACTGGTCTCCATTTTAACTGCCTCAGTGAGAAAAGATGCTTCTGCTCTTCAGAAAAGGTGGATGCATTTTATATTATCCACAGATGTCTAAAGTTTTTTTTTTACATGTGTCTAGCATGTGTTTGAAATCCCGTCCATGCAGTTTGTGTGTGAAGTGATGTTCCGAGGAAGAGAGAATATAAGGTAAAGAATGATCTGAGAGTCAGAGCAGCTAAAGAAGACTTTTTGTTAAATGTACTTACATAAATCATGTTGGATATCTCTGTCTTTTGGTGGATCATGTAGTATGCATATGAAAAGTCTATGTTGTGCATTTCTACTGGCTCTAAATTGAAATAAACAACCACAGGAATTTCATGTCACTCACACAAAAAGTTGTGACAGATCCACTACAGATGCCTCTACTATTGCGGCTCCCTCTGTGACTTCATGGTAAAGCAGATGCCAGAAAATTTAATTAACTGAAATTGACATTCCAGAAAGCCCCACCGGGGATTTCATTGCCAAGCAGAGTGGCAGATCTGGGTAGCATCAGAGAAACAGAGAGCAAAAAGAGAGACATAGGGAGAGAGAGATGGGCACTGATTCATCTGGACTGATAGTTTTCAGGATAACAATTTTGAAGATTATATCTTATTTACCTGCAGATGGGAAAGAGTTTTTCAACATTAAAATAAATTGCTTTGCTAGACTAAATTACAAATGTTGTTATCCAAGGCAAAAATCTGCTAGACCTCTTGAAAATGAAAGTGTAAGATTGTTCACAGATCGTTTCATGTTTGTGCAGAGAGCAGCAGTAGAAGAGCGCATGGACACCAGTACAAAATGTTTGGATGTTTATGCTCTTTGCGGTAGCTAATGTACCAGAAAAAGGAGCCATATTATGAATGTCAGAAAATATTTATGAGGTGATGTCAAGTCTTAGCTGGAGATACTTCATTAAAAGTATGAGAGGGGGTGGAGAGAAGAGCAGTGAGGGATGACTGATCAGTCAGGTGATAGGGATTTTGTCATCCATGGGTCAACGCCTTCGCTTGGAGCTTATCAGAATTCTCCAAGAAACAGACACAAAAACAATGCTCTGTTAGATTTCTCACTGCCTTTTGCTGCCTTCCTGTTGCTTCTCTTTAAGAATGTAAATGTTTTCTGACTGGTGGCATCCATATTAAGCTGGCAGTTCAGTGGGGCTGCAAAGAATAGTGCTTTTTCCCTCCTCGAATCATCAACCAGCTTTCATCACAGAACATCATTAGAGGAGCCCTGTTCAGTGAAGCACCCTCAGACAATATATATTTCTGGCTTGTTTTCAGTGGGAGCTCCCTCAGAGTCTCAGTGACGTTGCCAGCAGATTAACTGTCCTCATATCCCTACATCCCTGTTATTTCTTCTTCTTGTTTTCTTTTAATAAAGCTGGCTGGCCTTTTTAGTCCTGAAGCAGGCTGGCAGACCAACAAACAGACAGACAGACAGGCAGGCAGGCAAACAGGGAGCCAAGCAGGTGGGCGGTAATAAGAGGTAGGGATGGCGTCGTGGGAGACAACCGCCAGACAAACTGGACAGAGACGGAGACGTGTCGAGTGGGTGCTGGAAAAAGGTTGGTGAAGAGGTCACAGTACTACACAACCCCACTGTGTGAATGTGACAACTCTGTGACATTGTCGCTTTTGATCATCTCCTCCCTGTGTGAGGAGTCGCATGCTTGTCATAGAGACTGGCAGCCTGACACACATTCATGCATGTGGGTGCAGATAGTTATTGGCTTTGTCAGGAGCAAAACTGGTTTGGAGGGGAAACATCACCAGCTTGCCTTTCACTCCCTCAATACCAATCAAATGGTCTCAAACTTGAATAAAAAAATAAAATTTTGATCCAGTAATTGTCATAGGTTAATGATTAATACCATGCCTGCTTGCAACAATTCAACCTTTAAATGTGCTCATTTGATTCTCAGCAGGAACAGCTAGATGTATTGGTGACACCTTTCGTGCCCCACCAAGCTCCACCTCTCTGTAACAGCAACTCAGTCATCATAACTGCTGATGGTTTATCCCTAATGGTGAACCATAAATAAAGCAGCAACCAATGAATAGAATTGATTTCGAGAAGCACATAGGACTGCTGGAGATTTATGTTCCGAGTCTGACTCTGCTGCAGTGCAGTAAATCACTCTTTCTGATATGTTTCGCCTTTCTTTCTTTTTTTCCCAGCACATCACTCTGGCTCTAACTGTAATGCCCAGAACAAAGTGTTCCCTCCTATTTTTAGCCAAATTTCAATTTCTTCTTTTAAGTTTATCTTCCAATTTTATTTTCCCACGTGCTCTGCTCACCTGGCTTGAAGCAGCTTTGTTTTTCTCTCTGCTCTGTTGTCTGTCTCCTCTCTCTCTCTCTCTCTCTCTCTCTCTCTCTCTCTCTCTCTCTCTCCCTCTCTCTCTCCCTCTCTCTCTCTCTCTCTCTCTCTCTCTCTCTCTCTCTCTCTCTCTCTCTCTCTCTCTCTCTCTCTCTCTCTCTCTCTCTCTCACACACACACACACACACACACACACACCTTTTGATCGTCCAAGACTTTAATAGACCAACCTCTGACTTTTTGGAATTATTTCACTTTCCTGATTTTCTGTTTGAGCGATCTAGGCTTCAGATCAGAGTAGCCTTACAGACAAAGTAGAGCTCCATCTTTCAACTATGCATCCAGAAATATGCAGTGTATATAAAAAATACACAAATATGTTTTTATGAAATTACCAAAAATTCTAGGAACAAATTTTTTTCAACTCTGCGTTTCTCAAAATCTGCGTTGCTAGTTCTTTATTGTCATTTTCTTGCTTGGGTCTAAGACAGGTCATTGATCTGCATGTTCATAAGATCCCATCACTTTCTGTAATCCAGCTCTCTGATTCACTTACATAGTTAATCCAACCACACAGCATCATATGGATAGGCTTGCTCCAGATTTGAACAATGTATGGCAGATGTTCTCTGGATGTGTGTGTGTGTGTGTGTGTGTGGGGTTGTGTGGTTGTGTGGTTGTGTCTGTCTGTGAGTCTGTGTCCATTATACTGTGGGCATCCAGGTGCTTCAAGCACTAGGAGCCATAACAGACCCCAGTTTATTAATGTTGTTCATTTCCTCTCGTCTGTTCCTCTCCAGCCGCCTGGCTGCTCGGCTCTCCAGTCCAACATTCCACACACTCCACTGGAATTAAGGGAGAGGCCTGCGGTGAGGCAGGGAATGAGCTCAGGAATGTCTCTGTTATCACAGGGAGAGAGGATGGAGGGAGGAAGGGAACAGGAGGTCAGGCCAAAGGGCCCCACCGTTTTTAGGTTGACTTCAGACAGGACTGTTGGACTTATAGCGGTTTCCATCATCAGAGCTTTGATCACTGCACAGAAATCTGCCCATAGGTTCAGATTACTACAGAGGTGCATGCCTCTGGCCCAATCAGAACGCATAGGAATCTAATTTTAGAGCTGCTGCTTTTTAAATCAATATCTCCACTCCTATCAGTGGCAGTGTCATGTAGATTATCTCACGGCCTTCACAGATGTCACACCAGGTTGGCTCTGCTCTCAGTCCACAGTGTGCGCTGAGGATCACCCCGCATTTACTCACACAGCCAAACGCACTGGCTTGCATACTGCTCGTGCATGCAGAGGGACACATACACGGGTAGAAGCCTCCCTCTGGGTTAACCGTAGCTGGAGTCAGACCGTGTGCAGGAATATGCACGCATGTGTGGTGAGTGAACATGAATGATGTTATGATAATGTGTGATGAGCATAGAGCTAATGTAGCATTTATTTTTGGAAAGTTCCTATTTTTTTAATTTTTTTTTTCTAGGCGTGATATTTTGTGGCTCGTGTTTGAGGTTAGCATGTTTAATTCATACTGGTCATGACTAAATGTTTTCTTCTTCTGGATGAAGGTGAAAGATGTATTTTGAAGGTAGATGTTTATTACAACTCCAAATGATCCTCTTTTTGCACTGAGCATGTATTATGAAATGGGGCCCATCTGTTCTGTAGTCTGCTGGTTGAAATGGGCCAAGTTAAATTCAGTGTTTTAATACATGAACAGGTAGCTGGTATTTTGTCTGCTGACTCATTTGAATAATCTTACAGTCACTGTGTCTGTGTTGAAGTAATGGCAATGAATTAGATATGGAGAAGTAGAATGGAAAATCTTTAGGGCTTATTACAACTGTCACTGTCATTATCTTAGTTATATTCTGGGTATCACGTAGTTGTGCTCAGTCTCACTGTCAACATACTTCGTCCAGAAGTCTTATTATCATTCGACTGGCTACATGTAACTGATGTAATTCTGTCTTGTGTTGTCTACCAGTATGTATCTATGTAATTGTAATTGTGTATATTGCTATGCAACCATGTAGCACTATGTGCCCATAACAAATGTCCCTTCTTAGGGGACTAATAAAGTTTATCTTATCTTAACCAAATGAATCAACTAATGACAGTGAAGGCAAAAAAATCATGTTGAAAAGGTAGCATCTGATACTCTTTCAAATTAACACATTTCAGAGGTAAGTTTTGTAGGAGGATTCATGGGTCTAATTTTAAAAATGTCTTGTCTTGACAGCTAACTTTCAGTAAGAGTTTTCTCTAGTTTTCTCTTACCCTAGAAAACATTTTTGGGCCAAATACAGAGGACACATTTTTTCACAGGACATATTCAAGTGAAAGGTTGTCTGTATGTCTCATGGACTATATAGTCCTATAGCTTCTATATAATGCCTGCAGTTCAGAACTTCCATTAAAGGGATTTCAGTGTGAACTTCACCATTTAATCTTGTCTGTGCATAATGTTGCGTATCTAATAGGGAAATACAAAGAGGATTATTTTCATTCCTTTACTATTCCTGTTTTAGATGGTTTGAGACCAGGCTTACAACATGACATATCAAGAATATTTTGAGACACCTGAATATTATCTGCAGTAATAATTTTCATCAAAATGGATTATCACTGAATTTACAATAAAAACAATAGAGTACAGATAAAACCGAATCACTTGCTTGACATCAAATGATAAACCAGTGATTTTTTTAGGTATATTTTTATATTTACGTCTTCACTTCCAGGGTTAACTGCAGTGATTCAGATACATTCTGGTATAAATGCTGTTGTCCTGCAGAGTCCTGGTGTGTCATACAATCTGACCTTCCCGTGGGACTGCTGCTCTTGCATATTACACACTGACTAACAGCATGACAACAGAACTAATCACAGCCTTGTAGCTGTGGTCTGCATAATGTTCCCTCTGTAGTTCAAAATATGCATGTTACATGCATGATCACAGGAGATGGACCGCATTGAATCCATATGCTTATATTTTGTAATGTACAATAATAATTTGTTTTTTTTTCTTAGAAAATCTAAATGTATGGCGCCATTACTGTCATATGTTCATTTTGCCTACATATACTGTTTTCAGAACATTAATTTGATGTCAAAGAGTAATACACTTCATATAAAAAAGCCAACCCCTCAGGAAGTAAGAAGTATTTAAATTCAGCTAATTGTTTTTGAAAATGTTTCCCTGTTTGAAATTACTTAAAGTCTGTCTAAAGTAAGAATAAATATGTGTTCTGAGTTTGACATACCACAGAAAAGTGTGTTGTTAACCACCCTGACAAATTTGAATGATCGCCAAATATATGAAATTAGGCTTCAAAGTTGTGTAAAAGTCCAAAACGCTGTGGGCATGTCCACCGAGTTTGGGCAGAAACATGGAGGCCCCCGGGGTTTAAGTGAACCCCCTACGTCTGAGAGCTTTCTGGCGGCTTGTTCGGTCGGCTTGCTCGGGCGGCTAGCTCGGCGGCTAACTGGCTAACTGTAGACTGTAGTAGTAGTCGTGTGCGCTGAATGTATTTATACATCTACAGCAGCAGGGGCGCACCCGCCTATCACCTAGGAGCATGTGGACTCTTGATAATGCGCCCCTTAAATAACAGTGACATACCAGTGACTTTAGACCTGTTTTTTTTGGTCAGTAGCACAATCACTTTCCTCTGCCAACGCACCACCAATGCGCCTGACCACACCTCATTTTAAGACCAACAAGCCCATAGGCACACAGACTGGTGCAAGTGCATTAGCTATTTAGACAACGTGGGCGCAGGTCGAGAAAATGACAACTGCGCCGGGGGAAACTAACAAAGACACATGCGCCACGCCCGCCATCCACTGTGCGCCCACCGCAAGATGGGGGCCAGAAATTTTGAAACACAGTTTGTGAAGCCTAGCTCCACAATTCAAATCTAAATGCTTTTTACACATTTTTTGAGAAATACATTTATGATCTATTTAATGTGTTTAGAAGAAAATGGCTGAATTCACTTTACATAAACTTTAAAAATATTCTCAGTCATCCAGGCCAAGTTAAGGTAATTGGAGTTCCAGCTGTTTTTGACTTACAGTACTGCATACAAGTATTTTGATTTATTTTCTTGGTTAAAACATGAAAATAATCAAATAAGAAGCTTTTTTTTCTTGACTTTGACTTTTTATTCTTAGCTAGTATACCAGCTGCTTTAAACCCCTGTGATAACTAAAAATATCAGAATAAGCCAGGTCTCTCATCTTTGGCTCAGCTTAGCAATGTATAATATCAATGATAGTAGAGTCTAACTTGCTTGACAGCTGGGTATGAAAATTAGTGCAGTGGTGAAGTGTTTTTCGACTCTTCCTTCCCATGGTGGTGTTGTCCCAGCAGTGTTGTTTCCATATGCTATTTACTGTACATGTCACATGGTTAGGCCAGCCGTATTAGTGAGGGGGCCCCAGGTGATGCAAGAGCTGTAAGCAAACAGTGAGAGATAACATCTCCACACAAAGCTGTGTTACCTGTTAGTGGAGCAGTAAAGGCAAATAACATACAGACTATGGTTTTTGATATGCTATTCTCTGTTTTATTAATGTATTGATATTTTTGAGGAGGGATGGGGAACCTTTATTAGGCAGCCAACTAAAAAAAATTACAGATGCATCACATGCAACAGCCATTAGAGCTGAATTTGAACCTAGGATGTCCAAGTTGCATGGTATGAGCCTTCGCCAGCTGATTTACCGCAACTTTCTGTTGGTATTTCTGTGATGCCAACATTATATAGTCATACCAAGCGAGTAGTCCTTGGTCTGAAAAGTGACGCCAATGCAGGAATGCCTTAAACGAGCATTGTCTCCAAATGGCCAACAATGGACAACTCCACTGGATCTGAAAAGAAGTCGTTTTTTATCGAGGTCGATGAGAAAATACCCTACATGATTTATTTCCTCATTGAACAGTTTCCTAATTAATTTATGGTGTCAATCGCTATTTTCATTTTTTCTTGCCATTCGTGCAATTTGATTAAATCTAATGATAAAGCACCGTATGCTTTAGGGCGTGGCTACATAATAATTGACAAGTCACCTCTATATTGACAATGTTGATTAAGTGATGTAACATAACCCCAGCGTCACAGATTGTAGACGTAGCCTTAGCCGTCGCTGTTTCAGTGTGTTTTCAGTGAAAGAGAGTTCATTGTAACATTGAGGTTAAGCAAAAAAGTCTTGATCAGCATTTGATTGTAATAAAGGGTATTCTAAGGAGTCGGATGTTCAGTTTTTCCAGTGAATGCATTTTGTTTTAGTGGTTTTCAGCTAGCAGCTAGGGTTAGGGTCAGCTATATCCTGTCAACCGAATATAGTCACTTATGGCTCCAAAAAAAATAAGATGGCAAAGGTTAAAATGGCAAACTTGAGGCTTCAAAATGGGGTGACATCATGGTGGCTACATCCATTATTTTTTACAGTCTATGAGTAATACCAAGAGTAAAACGGGAGCAACTTAACGAGTGGTGCAGAATACAATAATGACATATCATTTTGTTTTTGTGATAAGGACCATTTTTTTCTGCTGTAGAGTAGATTAACTCTCATCTAAAATTAACAATATATTATGTTCCATCACTTTTCTTCATATATGTATATCTAGGTAAGAATGAATACTTCCCTATTTGTCCCTTCCTTTTAAAAATGCAAAAATATCCTTGCCAGCGTATTTTCTTGTAGTCACAAGTCTGAAACCAATTTTCATTTGGGTCCAATCCCACTGTTGTTGTTGTTGCTATAGACAAGCTCACAGGGAGCGTGCCCTGTGGAATGAGATCATTGTGCATGAATACAGTCGCTCAACGTCAACTCTCCACTCATCCACATTGTAACTAAAATTAAAATCTATTCTATCTAGCCAGCTAATCTAAACAGCAACGATGGAGAGAAAATGTGTTGAAAGTAACCATTAGGTTATAGTTGAGCAACAGCCAAATTAATTGACTGTGCCTATATTTTATAAACGTATTGCAGATATATTGGTGTTGCCATTTAAGTAACAGTAACAATATTGCCATAGTTCCAGTTAGGGAAGAGGGTAACTCTTTATAAGTTGTGCTTTCCCATCCACTCTTGTTTCCCTACTAACTTTGAAACTGAACCCAACCCTTACATCTCTCTGCCTGGCATGTCAGATAGGTCCGGATGTGCACATTCTGTCTCTCCTGACGTGTAATCTCACAGGAACTGTCTATATGCTGTAAAATAGGGCACTGTAAATCCCTGCCCACCGCCCAGTTCAGTCCCGACCCAGCTCAGGCCCCTGTAGTGCCCACTACGAGAGAGAGGTGGCTTAGACTGGCTTTTAGGCCCGCTCCCTTTCTGCTGAGTTCATCAGGCTGGTCCTTTGAGCAGGGAGCCAGCCCCACTGCCTTGTGGCTCTTTCTTTCTTTTCAGGCGACAAATGTGCTAAAACAGCATTCCGTAATCACTTGGCATTAGGGGCCGTTGTGTTGGGCATTAGTGGTTAGAATTGACCAGTGGGATGTTATAAAAATGAGTCTGACAAGAGAACACCAAAGCTGATGAGTCTGGATCCTGGCACTGGACGGCTAGAGGATTAGTCAGCTAACACACTGGCTGGGGCTTCTGCAGGGTCGGGTCCCATCGCATCTCATCACCACCAGGCTTGAAGCGGCCCCTGTGGCTGCCGTGTCTCCATCCGCCTCTCTGGCTGGCTGGCTCTGGTTACCATCCTCCACCACTTCTCCTTCCTCTGTTCCGCCAAAAACACTTTATTATCTCAGCTTGTAGGGTCGTGCCTTCATGGGAGGAGTGTAATGATGTCATAAGCTTAATCAGAAGGAGTTAAGTGGCTGTGGAGGCCCCTGATTCGATGGAGGTCAGAACTTTGGCACACGAACTGCATTAAATCTCAAATGCTGTTACTTTTCTCAAACACAGAGAAAGATAATGCGTAGTCTAGGCTATTTTAGTTGTTTCAGGTCAGACAGCTTATCAAATACACCTATATAGCTGCATATTTTAAAGTCCAGCTGCATACACTTAGCCTATCTACTGAAACTCACACCAGTGTTTTGATAAGATGGCAGAAAACACAGTAAGCCAAAGTTCAGTTTCTCTTTTTCTCTGGTATCATATGTCGCATTGCAAAACCCGAGTTGAATGGAGTGACAGCACAAACGGATGTTTTCATTAATTGACCCTTCTCTGATTTCATCTCTGAGATTATCTGCCAATAAGCACAACCAGTTACCAGAAATCAGTTTACCTCATTATAACAGAACCAATAAATCACATTTACTGCACATTGACTACACGCTGCACTGGTTTTGGAGTTAATTCAGTCCATTTTTACAGAATTGCCTGAATTGTTCAACCTCTCCCAACCTCTCCCAACCTCCTGCGTAAAGTGCCTGAGCCTGTTTCTCTTGAAGCTCCTGCTGTTTCCACTCCTTTGCCCAGTGTGAGCAGTTTCATACTGTTGGAATGTAGCAGTAACAGGCAGTACCATGGGAAGAGTCACTGTGGGGGGAGTGGGGGTGGAGTGGGAGCACGTCCTTTATTCAGGCCAATGCCGAGCTCACTGGACTCGAAACATTCTCTCATTCATTGCAAGTCTGTGGTACAATAGTGTAGTTTAGCTGAGTCCCTCGCTCCACACTTTCTCTTTCATCTCCTTTCCAGTCATACTCAACTTTTCTTGCCTTTCATTTTCTTCACCTCACCATTAACTGTCATTTTCTCTCGTCTTATCAACCCTCATCTTTTAAATTACTCTCTTCTCCCACTTACTTTGTCTAAGCCGGCACCTCTTTTCTTCTCTGTTTTCAATTTCTCCCCCTTCAACGATGGGCTCACAATTTTTCAAGTCTTTTTTTACAGGTTTTACTTGCTGTAATCAGACTGTGTTATCTTGCTCAGCTGTGGTGGAAGTATAGTAACAAAAGGAATTTGGCACGTTGAACGTTATTGATGTAATTTGAGTAATTTGGAAAGTTGAAACTTCTTATTTGCTTAAGATAAACACTAAAATATTTTTTTGTGCAGAAGGTTGGTTGTAGATTTTGTATATTTGTATTATAAGTACATTATGAAGGGATCCTCTAATGGCCAGTATGAACAAGAGGGTCAATGCTTGGGCATCCAGGTATTGTTTTAGGACAAATTTGACAAATAGACTACCTATCCTTTAATCCTTCTCTTTCACTCCTCTTCCCTATTCCTGTTTTCATCACTCCTCCTCCCCTCAGTCACCTATCCCCTTGTCCTCTTTCTTTTTCTGTCCTCTTTATCTCTCTTCTCTTTTCTGTCTTTACTGTTGTCTTCCTCTGCCCTTTCCTTTTTTATCCTTTTCTCTTGTCACTGCTCTTGTCACTTCAGCGCCACAGACAGAACTCCCTAATGTGCCTCTCACATTTTCGTGGTTTGGAAGATACAAACAGCTGACACATACAGTTATTTTGTAGCTGTTCAGTTTTTTTATCTGCTTTTTCAGGGTTTTCGGATCTGCTTCAAACTGTGGCATTCTGCAAAATATTTAAATGTGTTTACGAGTGTCTAATTTTATCTATTGTAAAGAGGACTTATATCACTGAGATTATATCATATCTAAACCATACATACTACTGTAATATGGCATCATATTATTCAGTTATCTCAGCCAGAACTCCACACTGTTCAACAAACAGAAAACATGCATCACCTCCATGAACAACTCTTTGTCTTCTCTCCTGATTACAAGTAACAGTATGAGAACAAAATGCACTCAGAGCGGTCTGTGTTTTTCAAACACACCATAGTTTGTCTTTATTTTAAGGGGAGAAGATTGAAGTTTCCTTGAGAAAATACCAAAATATATGGTCTTGAATCCAGGTTAGCAGTATCCAACCACAAACATTGCTTTGGTTTATTTGAACTAAGTTTGACACCGCTTTCATATAAAAAACCCAGTACAATGAACTCACATTCCACCCATTGTCATCCAAACTGCTGCTCATGACTAACTTTCATTACATACCTTCAGTTTAATTGACATCACTGCTAAACCATGCAGACATACCAGACAAAAAGATGTCAGTGCAGTGTTTACTCATGAGACAGTAGAGATCAAGCGGTGTAACTTTATAGGATTTCTTTTGGTCACCTCATGAAATGTTAATGCGAGTGATGTTAACAGTCGGTGAGAATGAGTCAGCTCATGTTGATCCCTTCACACTAACTATGAGTCTCAAAGGGGTGTTTAAACATGTCAGAACACACACTCACACACCGGCACGGGCCTCCTTGGGTACTGGGTGTTGTAGCTTTTTGTCAACAGTTCAACGGTCAGTGTCCTGATTTATCACATTGACATCGTCTTTCTTAGATATGACCTTTGAAAATATATGATGTGCATATAATACTCAATACACATTGCAAACTTCATTCCAGCTGAAATATTTACTGAAGTAAACCCTCACACAAGCAGGAGGGAATTACAATCAGTAAAAGATAGAATTAGCCTTTTCTTCTCTAAACTAAAGGCTGCTTTGCTCCTGTGTCACACACTGATGTGTCTAAAATTGAAAACATTTATAATTATTTCACATGCAATTCTGACATTGTACTGTTGATAAAATAATCAGACGTTTTTGAAAATGTCCTCATAAACAAAAAGTGCTCCCATATACACACTAAATAAATTTCAGTCGTGTCCTCTGAACATGGCGTGGCCTGTAATCTGCAGTTGCTCCCTGTATTGAACTTATAAATCTTTACCCTTCCTTGAAATTCAATTACATGCCACTTACAGTATGTGTCAAATGGCACCTCGGAGCCTGCTGCTCACTGTCGACACTGTAACTTGAGCTGCAGCTGTTGGACTGACCGAGACATAATTCTGTCTCTCAGTGTAAGTGGGGCAGCTTAGGAGCCCTTGTGTCTATTGCCTATTTATTAAGCGGTAGATTTACACCATGCTCAGCAATTTACACGTTGGCCAAGATACATATTAGTAATTTTTTCTTTCATCTGATGTGAATCCTCAAAGCTAACATTCAGAATTGAAATGTATTATCATTGTTTAATTTTAAATCTAATATTCAAAAACCTCCTACTATCCCAGTACCATCTCACTGTACTATATTTCTATTTATGTCCACAGCTATGAGAACTACAGTGAGGTTGTGATTCCTAGCAATTTAAAAGATTCAAGTTCTCAACGATGAACTTGTATAGATTCTCTTTCTACACTGTTATTATACCCTAAGGTGGACATTTACTGTAAGTGCTGCCAGACAGTTTAACTGCTGTTTTATTACACCCTCTCTTTCTCTGTCTGAGGTAACACATAAACCTGTTAGAAGTAACAGCGCAGCATAATTTCTGCATATTTCTGTTTGTGTGTGTGCACGTGCTGCAGATGCTTCCTCCTAATTTGTGTTACTGCCACTGGAAGCAAAGTTTTGTTGTTGTGTTTCTGTTTCAGTTATTTAGACCTGGTGCCGTAAGAGTGAATTTTCTGTGTTGAAGTACCACTGTGCACTAGTACATGGGGTATATGTATAGTACTGCATAAATGGCAGTTGGTCTTCTTGGGATGCTTTTGTGTTTTCCTCTCTTGTGCTTGTGTAAATTGACTGAGCAGGTTGATGAAAGAGTAATCATCTTCCTTTCAACCACAAATCATGTATAACAATGTAAATGAAGCCTTGTTTGCATTGAAGTTGCACAGGTATCATGCACAGTCTGCTTCAAAGATGGTCAAAGTAATTCTACAACAATGGATCATAGGCAGTTGTAACACTTGCTTGTTATGGTTGCCAAATGTCTCATGTGAGTGCCACCATGGCCATTTGCTGTCTCCTTTTTTTGTCCATGAGGTGAGGCTTTTAGTGATATGTGCATCATATGCTGTGTTGACACACTGTTGGTTTAAGTTCAGTTTTCTTCCCATGTCAGGTGATGTTCTTTCACTCCTATATGTTTTTCGTGGAGTTTGTATAGCCACACAAATAAAAGATTACATTCTTGCGAACACTTGTGTTATGAGACAGCTGTTAATTTACACAGATCACTTTTCTTCATATCTCTAATGTAGTATATGAACCAACTTCCCATGGCTTGATTTGTTTGAATTTCATCTCTTTATTGACCGCTTGAGCAAACACATGTTTTACAAAACACACTAAGCATTGCTAATCTGATTATAGGGAAGCAGTAAAGAGACATTTACAGTCATTAGTTTTTCATAAAATGACTACAGGAACATTTTGTATGCTCACTGTTTTGAATTCATGTAGCATTTCTGAACTTCTGAACTACTACTTTTGGAAATAAAAGATTATCTTTTGTTGGAAAGACAGATAATTATGATCATTTTCAACTATGAGACACCATGTTAGATTACACATTAGCCCCTTCCTTACTGGATCAGAACCAGCATCATAATGACAGTAGTAAAAATGTATAAAAGACTTGATATTGTGCACTATATTATATATCCTCTAAATACCTATCTACTTTACTTAGTCCCATTTTCCCACATTACCAAACTGCTTACACGTGCAGTAAGGCAACCCAGCAGCTTGGAAAAATCTGTAGTATGTCAGCAAAAATATTTTCATACACCCACCTGTCATTTAGTGCACCTTGGTGTAATTGGACCAGCCTGGGTGCAAGTTATTTAACACATCTCTGTGACTACAACATAACTTGTGTTAGTGTTACCCTTTTTACACCTGAACACCCTCAAATATCTGTTTTTATGACTAATACCTACATTTCATTTTTTGTAATGTTTTTCTAATTATTTTCTCTCTTGTTTGTGCAAGTTTGCTATATTTTGTTGCCAGTCTTAGACAGGGGATACTTATCACTGGAAAAAGAACACGATTATGCATGTGTGTGCAAGTATGATATGAACATTTTGAGAACAGTCTGTACTTCGTCTCTGTGCTAAGTGTTGGAGAACACACTGGCACAACACAGACACATTGTAATGACTTTGATAAATTTATCATGAATAAAACTGGGCAGTAAGAAATAGCTAATTGAACTTTGAGTAGCATAATAGGCAAACACCCCAACAATGATGGGAAAAGGTCGAATTGTTTTTCTTCAAGTATTTATCTGCAAAACACACACAGGGACACACGTTTGTCTTTATATCTTTGCGGGGACACTCATTGATATAATGCATTATCTAGCCCCTTACCCTAACCTTTACCATCATATGTAAAGAAACTCCTAAAATGAACCTAAACTCTACCTAACTTTAACCTTAAAACCAACCAAAAACAAGTCTTAAACCCCACATTGCCCTTTTAAGTTGTGAGGACTGTCCATAATGTCATCTCAGCACAAGAATGTCCTCATAACGCTGGTTTTCAACTGAGATTGGTTCTCTTAAAGATAGAAAGGTACATACACACACACGCACAAAGTAGAGTTAAGTGCCTTGTGTATTGTGCCTTGGGATTTGCAATATTTTTTAATTTACAGTCTCATTCAATGGCAAACAATGAGGTTGTCACGTGGATGGAAACATGATGTAATGGCCAGTTTTTCCTCACCAGGTTTATACGGTATATTTACTGTAATGCATGAGGGTCTCTGCACAAAAAATAATGATTCAATATTCAAACTGGTCAAAGGAGGAAAATCACAACAGCTGCCTTATTTATTTATTGAGAAATAATCACAGGAGTAAGAATATGTTGGAATTTCAAGTAGATCTGCTGTGATGCTCTGCAATTTGGGCCATTACTTGTTAATCTACTTGAGGTACCGCTGAGAAGCAGAGTGGGGTTCAACCGTGTTCAGTGTAGTCTCTCCTCTCTGACTATAAAAGGCTCAGCAACCCTTATCTGTAGTGAAGAGAAGAAGCAAAAGAGTGAGAGAAAGAAGAGAAAAAGGAAAATGAGAGATTTTTTTGGTTGGTTGATTGCAGGCTACCTCTTGGAGTAAATGTCTTCAGAAGATTAAAAGTAGCCTAGTCCTTTGTCACTGACTGAAGATGGTAAAGTTAGTGCTGCAAACACTTGAAGTTTTGTTCATCTTGAGAACTAAGTGTAAATCTCTCCAAATAACAGCTCTTCAGATTGTTCTTAAACAATTCAGCTAATTTTAATTCTGCCATTGTGAATAACAGTAACAATAGCAGGATTACTAATACTGACAAATAGAAATTACTTGTAACTATGTTAAAATCCTCATATTTTCATATAATAAGTGCTGTTTCTTAAGCACTCTTTAACATCCTTTGATGTACTTGCAATCAAATGCAGTTGGCTTATGATAGGAAAATATATAGTGCCATTCTAATATTCTGGTTATGAAAACATTGGTGTATATGTGGATTTAGTGAAATAAAGAAAAATCAAAGAAATGCTTTAGACTTAAAGTGGTCTGTTTAGTAATTAGCAAATTTATGCAATCATTCAATATATCAGCTATGCTGCAGCTCTGCAGCTCATTGGCTCACCTGCACAGTGCTCCTGGAAATGGGTATGCTCACTATATGATGTAGAAGGGCGTGCTTGATGATTCGCCTGTTCCATCACAGAATATGGGAAAGAGTGAGTGCATGACTGGGAACAGTTGACAGGTTTAGTGGAAGATCAGGTTTAAGAGGCTCTCTCAGAGGATGGAGTCCTGAGTTATTATTATAAGGATATATGTGTACACTCCTCACCCTGCTGGTCCTGTTTGCTTCTGATGTAAAGCAGCAGTCAGGGAGTGTGTTTGTACAGCCGATATTTAAGCTGATACGTGGAAGGTAAAATGTAGGTTAAAAGCTTTGGCCAGTTTTTAATGTGAGAATTTGAATAATTCTTTCAGTCTGCCTTTAAGCCGTTTTCATAGTGGAATATAGATATATGTATGATTTTATTTTATGGATACTTATTTCATATGTTCTGTAATCAGTGTTGGTTGATTAGGATAGTAGGTGCATCATTTCTATAATTTTATGGATGAATATATTTAAACATGAATCATGTCTGGGCCGTATTACATGTGAAGTCCATGTTTCTTAAAATCCTGAAACCAGATTTGTGTTCACTGTTTGAGTCAGCACAAAAGCCTCAACAATATTGACCTGGAAGGAAAGAGGGGTGAATTTGAGAGATGCGTGCTAATCCTGTCATATGATACTAATCTGGTCACAAACAGTTGGCCTCGTAAGCAGAGATGTGATATTTTTATACTGATTATTAGCAGGTTACACAAAAACCTGTCCCTTTGTGGCATTTACTGAGCAGATTAATATTATGCTTAAACAGGTTCTGTAACTATATGTAAACAACCTATGTAAATGTAGATGAATGGCTTCTCAGTTTAGTCGTAATTTACCTACATCACTTCAACATGGACTGATAGAGACCTTGAGTTTAATCCCATGTCTCCAGAAGGTTTCTATTACTTTGTAGAAACAAAGAGACTCTGCTGGACCTGCAGGACAGCCCGAGTCAACAGGGCAAAGGGGGGATCACACAGCCTCTCACAAACTCAACACAGATGAAGACAAGGAAACAACATCTGTCCAAAGAAATTTCACCAATGCAAGTCAGATGGTTCACATTGAAACCTCATTTCTCCTCTCTTGATTACTGTGAGGTTGTACGTATGATTACGTGAACGCCTGTATGAGCATAAACAGCCAGCTTTACAATTTTTAGGTTGTGCACTTTATGCTGTTTCACTCTACATTAGCCTTATTGCCGCAGGAAAGGCTGGGTTGAGTGAACCCTGTGATGTGCTCCAGCCAAATGTGGGCCTGCATGTTCGCCTTTGTTTTCCATGTGCCTGCTCTTCCATGAGCGCACCTGAGCTTTAAAGCTGCCCGTTCCCCGAAAGACATGCATCTCTGTGTATGTGTGTGTGTGTGTGTGTATGTGTGAGGGAGTGAGGGGAAAAGAGGGAGAGAGATGGGATGCAAGCACACAAGACAAATATAGCTTTGATTACGTTGAGGTGTCACTAATGTCTTACTCCTCTCTGTCAGACCATCTGAGGCACTATCACAGGTGTAGATGAGAGTGAGAGGCGAGCAGCAGAGGAAGCCTTCTATTCATTGTCATTTTTAAAGGTGATTGGATATTTTTTGGCTCAAGTTTGATTGTTTTGATTGAAAATTAGTGTTAGTTAACACCTGAGTGACCATGTTAAACATCCTGCTGTCCGCACTGATCGATCCTGACAGGCGTTTGAGGAGCTTCAGAAGGAGCGAGCGACTTGCATCTATACTAGTATGTATCATCCATGTGGCATGTTCATCATCAGTCTCTGTTTTGCATGTTTCCCATACATTGTTCTTCCCCAAGCAATTGGTAGAAGCTTCTGTAGAAAAATATACTGTATGTTAGAATGAAGAAAATATATATTAAGTATAAGTTTATTTATGAATGGAAACGTGTGTGTGTTTCCCTGGCTGAGGTATGGCTGCAGGTTTTGAGTTGTTCATCTGTCTTGATCCTCCTTTCGGCATGACCTGGCCTTTCTGGAGGTCATCCTTGGTTAGCAACCCTCAGGACACGTCTGCTACTCCCGACTGGCGGTATTTTAGCCTTGTAGGATTACGTCTGGTGGGAATTAACCTCTAGACCACCTACACTACTGCTGAGCCCTCCTCTCAGTTCAGAAAAAAAAGATACAAAGGAAGTAATCATTAGAGAAGCTAGATTGGGGGAGTGTGATTACTCAGTTTGTTTGGAAAAGATAGGGTGTGTCTGTATGCTCACATGGTAACTACTCACAATAACATTTACTGTAACGGTAGACAGTGAGTAATGAAAACTTTAATTTAAACAGATTTGCCTTTTTTGTGATTCTCTCCTATGGTCTACTTTTATGTTGCAGGTCATGTATGTTGCAGAAGTAAACTGTGAAACAATACAAGCAGAGATTACATCCTGTGGGTGGGGTCTGGTTTGGGAAGTCATAGGAACTTTACTGAATGGCTTTTGTGGTTTCCTGTGAGGTGACTAATCAACCACAAACATGCTGGTTTTCTCTATGCTGAAAAATGTTTTGATGTTGTTGATTCTGTTACTTTCAAGTCTACAAGATGCACAACCTCAAAATCAAACGCTGAAAAGGCAAGTGGTTACTTAACATTATAAATATTCTGCTCACGTTGTTTGGCTTTGTGTCGCCCATTTCGCAGTTTTGCATTCAGTTTGATAGAGGAAGGCCAACGCTTCTTCTTTTTTTTAACAGATTGTGATATATTTCCTCGGATTTGAGAATCAGGGGCTTCTGTAGTCTTTGAATAACAGACCAACATACAACACTAACCATCACCGCACAGTGAAAGTGAGCATTCAGCATCAGCAGGGACAGCGGCGTCGCTTCTCCTTATTGTATCCCGGACTGTTTATTCCATAACAGATAACAGGGGTGGACCCTTTTTTTAGCCGCGACAGAAAAAGATTAAAAAAAACATTTTTAAGCAATACAGAAAAGCGATGATACACAATGACTTGTATCCCACTAAAAATCTCTAATCTTCTTTGATTTATATAGACATAAGGGCAATGCCCCCGTTTTCTAAGAATTTTCCACCCCTATGAATGTGCAGTGGTCCGCTCCGCTCAGACACAGAGCCCAGAGCAGGGAGAGGTTTACTCTGCCTGCCATTGCTGTGCACCGTCCGAGTGATGCCTACTCTTCCCAACTTTTCATCCAGAGGTCAGCGAGGAAACATTTAAGGCTGGTTTAATTTCTGCTTTTTTTCTCTTCCCCAACTCGAGTTTCTTCCATGAGTCTGTACTTGACTGGACTAACGTTAACCATTCATGCGACGAAGATAAGATAATGAACTTTGGACTTTCCTCACGGCTTTTCGTGACATGTTTCCCGTCGTCCCGGATAAAATAAAATAACAACGTAGCCCGGCGTGGCGGCAGCTGGGCGAAAATTCAACTGGAGGGAAATAGCGCACTCACACCAAGTGATTATCAAAACAAAGACAGCAACTACTTTTAACCTGAAGCGGAATAGGAGTGTAAAATGTCCTCCAAAGCTTCAAATAAGGTGGGTACCTGGCCGGATGAAATTCGAGTGTTTTATTCGTGATAACCTGGATCTCAACAATAGAAAACGTGGTTAGTGATATTGTAAGAGTGGCTGTACAACTTTATAACGCTGACTGTTGGTTGTAGTGGTCGTTTGCTTATTGGTGGTGGTGTGTGTGTGTGGTGCTCAGGGGTTATTCTGTAAATCTACACCTACTATCATAGCTTACAACTAGCCATGTTGTTTGTACTCTACTACTTTCTCATAATCTGACTCATGCTGGATTTTACTGCTGATAAGTCGCCACTGATACCTGACAGGGTCACCTAGCTGCGTTCATAGCAGGTCTTGGCTAAGAACGACAACCTGTTGATCTTAAGAGTTACTGTCATGGTAGTTAATTAAAGCAGGGAGAGGAAATCCCCACAGATCTGAAAACTTACTGCCTCTAAGGCAAACATTCTGCCATGCCCTTATACAAGTTATTCAGAGTTATTTTTAAATGTCAGAAACTCTAAAATACATTAAACAAACTCATTTGATTAGCTTCCCTTCTCTGAAATCCTATTTTGGGAGATTTTCTTTGTTTTATTAAAGTCATGTGTAACTAGTCATGTCATAGTGTAATAGGGTGATGATAGCAACCAGGGAGAAACAGCCACCTGTCACCTAAAGAGTCATCCTTATGAGCAATCTTACTGTTTAAACTGCAAGTTAAAGGAATAACATTCAAATGAAAGTATCACCTATTTGTGCGGATGCCTTGGATCACATATTTAATCCCACTTGTGGAGTCTCCTTTTGGGGAGTGAATGGTTTAATGTGTGAGTTGTTGTCACCTGCAACACTGCACCAACTGTCTGTAGTTGTGCATTAATCAACTAAAACACATGGAGGAATACCTGGCAAGCCTTCCAAGTTTCCTAGTTTTGTAACCTATATTCATAAAGAAGCATTGGTGAAAATGTAGGTCAGGTAGACAGACAGCAGAACAGTCTTCAAGATATACTGTGAGGCGTTCCTCAGTAGGTAACCTTCACATTTTCACACATTCACCACATGACTGTGTTGCTTTGAAAGTGCATTCATTTCATTATAAAAGCAACGTTTTGCACACATTGAATAGCAAAGAGTACTACACATGGTGTTTTCAATGTCTCGTTGCTCTTTGTACACTTAAATATTTGTACACCTTGTATTCCTTGTTAATTTTTTTTTCGTTTGACAAGTGAGGAATGCACTGTGTTTGTTTAACACAGATGGTGATATTCAGGTTTGGTCGGTTGTTCCAGTTTAGCGAAACCACGTCTATCAAGTCTACTGGTGACGTTATGCTGTATATGACAGCGCCGGTCACACCTTGACATAAAACTTACTACAGTATTATGCTCACAGTTGGTAATGAGCCAATAGATCATAATGCACTTATTATTCATTCCACTGTCACCACTTCAGTTTCTTGTTATTCCTGATTTTCTTGAAAATGTAATCTCTTCTGTTTGCGTGTTAGGTTACAAAAGTAGTAGAGTATTATTACTTGCCTTGCATTAAAAAGTGGAACTATTAAAATTGGGTGACAGTGTTAAATAGTTTTCAATAATTGACCTAACATGCCGTGCTCTATCATAAGCATGATTACTGACAAAGAAGGGCTGAATGTTTTATCATCTACCTTTTGTAAAACAGTGAGTTACTATGGTCACTAACTTTCGTAGCTAAGACAGCTGCTTCAGAGTGAAAGCTTTCCTACACTGTGTTTGCAAAACGTGTGCCCAGTACTTCTTACTGCACACTTCTTACTATATCATTCAACTCTAACCACTGCACTTTATTTTAAAATTGTAGCATGTTGTTTACAAGGTATGAGTATTTGTTAACTGTAACCCTTAGTGAGACAGACTTGCTCAGTCAAAATTTTCTGGCATCAGACTCTGTCCTGCATTGTTACAAGTAATCATCCTCTGTGTTAGCCCTCTCTGTCGATACCCACCTGATAAATAAATCGTAATAATCTGCTGTCATACTTGTATGAGTCAGATGCAATTAAAGCTACAGTTGATGATAAACTGCAATAAAATGTTGTTGTATTTCCAGGGATGGAGCAACGTGGGTGTGTTGACATGATATTTCACAGGTCAATAATGCTTTTATTGCACAATACTGTGTAGCGTGTCACGACCTTCAGTTTGTCATGATAGACCAAAACTACAGCTGATGTGTTTCTGTGAAGACAGAAGGGGGAAGATCTTTCAGTTTGGTGTTCCTGCTCTGTGTGTAATTATATTAACTTTGGTGAACATTACTAATATCTTTATTTCTAATAATGAAATATTAACATGCTGGTGAGGATGTTAAAAGTTATACCTGCTTAACACCTGCATTGTGAGCATGTTATCAAACTGGTATGTACATTAAGCTTGAAGCACAGCTGTGCCTAAGGGCAGTCTCACAGAGCCACCGGTATGGCTGTAGACCCCAAGTCTTGATAACCAATAACTTTTTAATAGTATCATCATGTAAAAATGAATTCTGTTGATCAGTTTATGCAATATTTTTTACATGAATCAATTATTTAACAGACTAGTAGTTTAATATGAAATTAATCCATGGAAAAGCCAACATTAAGGCTCAATTTACACCTAGTATTAACTCTAGGTCTGTATCTGGAAATGCGAATTATCTGGAATGCGATTGGATCGGCCAGATGGCCTGACCTGGGACGTGCCATGTTTGTTCATTATTTTGCATATCATATACATGCATTTTCTCAGCTTTACATGTTAATACCAGGTCTAAACAAGGCCTAACTCTCCTTCACTATAGCAAAGACTGGCCTCATTCCTTGTGTCCAGCCTTCAGCCATTCCTGCTCACTTTTGTCAATGCAACAAAAAGAAGAAATGTAATTTAGAGCATTCATTGTCCCTCTAGCCTTTTAGATTTGTGTTTTGACTGAAGTAAGTAGAAAATGCATTTGGACGGAGGAGGTTGTATTAATTAGGCCCAAGAACAGCTTCTGTTTTGCTTTGATGATTACACATCTCCATTTATATCACAGAAGGAGGGAAATGTAATTAGAGGACCAAGTGCTAGCGAGAGGTATAGAGTCTGACTGGTGTTTTTGTTCTGTGTCTTAGCCTCTTCGTCCTTTTTGGAGAATAAGGGATGATGTGGCAAGTGATAAACAGAGCACAGAACAGCTCATGTCTCGGTTGTTTGACAAGGAGTTGTTTCATTTTTATCTAATCTTCCATTCATTCATTTCAGTTTGAACAAAGGGCTAGGGTTAAACTCACAAAAAGCATGATCAAAGCACTTGAAGAGAGGGATCGTCCTTGTAAGACTTTCAGTTGCACAGTACATTCAGACCATATTGACTAAACGAATGACCGTTGTTAACGAAAAGAACAAACAAAAAAGACAAAATGAACATTGCGTCCTCCTCAACATGGGTGGGGTCGTCATAGCACAAAACTGCCGTAACGTTGTTTTATATGCGACACAAACACAGGACCACGGTGTAGTTTTGCCCATAGGAGCCATGGTTACTCGTGTGAAACTTACTGTAACTAACTCGCGTGAAACTCGCTGAAACTTTATGTTGCCGGTATTTTAAAATGGTGGGTTTCATTCTTGTGTGGGACATTGCACTCATGACTCTTCCAGTGACAACACTTTCTGACCAATCCGTGGCTGTGAAGTCTGTTGACGTCACATTTTAGTATTGGCTCGACTCGCTTGGAACCTCACCAGAGCAGGTACGAAAAAAGTACTAGGTACCAGGTACTATCTCTAATGGAAAAGCAAAAAATACCAATAATATATATATAATATATAATATATAATATATAATATATAATAATAATAATAGTTGAGTCGAGCCGAGTAGTGCAAGAACTGTATAATGGAAAAGCCCCATAACAGACAGGTCTTTGATTATAGGCATTTGATTCACAAGCCCTTAAGGTGGGTAGGTGTAAGCTGTCTCTGTGTATAAGATAAGAGGGCTGCCAGTTTCCCATTTTGAAGGCAGCAGCCGGGGGGTGGTTGGTTCAGCTGGCTTCTAGTTTTTTGGCTTGTTTGTCCACTGCCTTTGACCTATCTGGATCTGAATCTCAACTCAATTATGCATCTATGTTATTCATTTTGTCAGAATCAAATTTTTAGCAATAGATCCATGGGGCATGTAATGTATTTTAGAGTTCAACACACAAATAAATAGTTAAGCATGATTGCCTCCAGATGACTACATATCATACGCTTGATTCCTAAAGGGAGGAATTCATTGTTCACCAGTTTTTAGAGAGAAGACGCTGCACTGCGATAAAGAAGGTATCACCTTATGTCAGAGTCTTGATGAAAACACTGAGAGAAAGCAGATGTTTATGTTTTTCAGTGCCAGATGATTGAAGTGTGGGCAGTTGTAAGGATATCTGACCTGCTTATCCTTTCATCTCTGGAGTGAAATCCAGGGCAGAAACACACAGCAGGAGGCAGGTGGATAGCAGAGAGAGGAAAAAGAAGGAAAACAGAGAATGCTCTCTAAGGGAGGAGGTGACGTGAGGAGGGGTTATTCGAAGGGTGAAATAGAGAAAGGAAGGAGTGGGAGGGAGGGAGGGAGGGAGGGAGGGATGCACTGGCTATAATCTGAGTCACATGGCAGATCTTAAAAAGTCTGTCTCTTCTTGCTCGCTCTCTCTCTCCTATAATCGTGGCATTATAGCTCATGGGCTTTTTCATGTTATGAAGCATATTATAAATCACATTAATATCTGTTTCTATTAAGGTCAGGTACAGGATAGGGTGGAGTAGGTTCTTTGCCTGAGGTGGGTCAAGGTTTTTTTTTTCCGCTCAAGACTAGCAGTCGCCTTGAAAAACAATCCACACATTTCATTTTTGTCTTTGTGGTCTGATAACAGTGTGCATAAATTATGAGGCAGACAGTATTCAAGGAGATTGATTTGATTTAATGAGAAATCAACTCAAATCCTTCCCACAATTGATCACTTGCTTGACTGCCATTGGTTTCTGATTTTCTGGGTAACTTAACATGGATGTGGTTCTAAAATTCTGTCTATAGCAGTTTCTGAAACAAAGACACGTAGTTAGATAAATATTAATCATGGCTTATATCCACCGGGCACGTCTGCGTGACATTCCAGCTGCGGCGTGGACGCCAGAGCTGATTGCGGGCACTCAAAAGCATTGAACAGCCTGTGATCCCAAGAGACATTTCAGAAGCGGCTCTCCGCTATGCTCCACTAAAAATACGCGCCTGGTCTATTTTTGATGGAAGCCGTGTCAAACTGCACAGACCAGATTGAGCAGGGCAGGAAGTCAGACACAGGAACAGTCATAGAGCATCCGGTCAGTTTTCGAAATAAAATACCCTGTGCAGACTTTCAATCGTTAATTACATCATGAGATCAACATTATGATATAACCGGTGTCAAAGCCAAATGTGAACCGGTCACAGGGTCACAGAGGATTTTTGTCATATTGGATGTGTAAAATCACAAGATTTTATGACACCAGTGTTGCCATGACTGTCCTGGTCATGGCAACAGTGGAAGAGAGGTGGCTCTCTCCTCTCTGACTCTGCTGGGGCAAAACTCTCTGCCTCTGAAATGCTGGCAGCGGGGTATGACTCCGTATAGAGGACGGAACAAAACCACATTGCAGACGGACCGATGGAATCAAGTGGTCATACTTTGATTTAGATCTTTAATGCATCATGCTCTGATCTAAATGTTGGGTAGACTGAGCTGAATCAGTTTTCAAGTGGGCATTTCCAGACTTAAATCAGTTAGTGAAAAGTAGTCTTGCTTGATGTAGCCAGATTGTGTGAGGCCTGAGGAGTAGGGTGTTAGAGGCAGGACGGAAACACAAGGGTCTGAGCGGTGGTCTGCCCCCTGTTGTGCTGTGTAAATGCCCGAGCTCTGATATACATCAAAAGGGTCTTGATTATGACCTCAGCGTACACTTTCGTTTACAGAAACCTGTGGGCTGCTGAAATAAAATCATTCACCACCATTCACTCACCTGCTGAGCTCTTGATTGTGATGGGCAGATGGATGGAAATATCATTTAACCCTGAGTCTTGGTTAGTCTGCATCAAACACCAAAGCCCAGCAAAGGGAGGACACTCCAAGCCACCCCTGCATCCTTTTTGGCAGGGCAGGTCCCTGTAGGGATTTATCATTCCCACTACAGGCATAAGGGATTTGACACAGGGTGTTTTGTGTGTGAGACAGAGAGAGATAGCAAAAGAGAGACGGTGAAAGAGAGAGACAGGGGAAGCGGGGAGGGGGGGGCACAAGAGAGAGTGCATGTGGCAGCCATGGCTCAGCTGGTTAGGGAAGAGAGAAAGAGGCCGGAACAGATTCATCCCAAGGCTTGTTGCCCTACATGCCTCTACACACACATACATGCACACACACACTGCTGTGTGTTCATTTGCTTATCTTTCACAGTGTTTGTTCACAGTGTTGAAAGTAGAGTTCTGTTCTTCCTGTCTGAGAAAGAGTCATCAGCCTGTGGGAGACTGCTGAAATAAAGAATAATCATTCCCAGCACTACTGAAGTGTGCAAATTTCCAAGATGTCAGACTTCTTCTTGATGAGGGAATGTGCTTCTTTTAGAGACCCATTGGGACACGACTGGCCTTTCATTCATATACTGTCATCTACGCTTTTATCTATGTTTTTTTTTTCTTGCTAACAAATCTATTATTAGTCTGTATGAAACTATTAAAATCTTTCCTATCTGTACAATCTGAATCAACCTTAATGCTGCTGTCCCACCTTCACAGCTGTGATAATGCCTCATGTGTCGATGTTGTGTTCAGAGTATACTGTATGTGCAAATCTACCCCCTCCACCCCACCTTAGGCAAGAAAATCTCCTTTTAGTGTACATTACATTAACCAGTGAAGGACAACAGCTGCATTGAACCTGGTTTTCATAGGCTGGTAGGGTATGAATGGTCTCTTTTTCTCTGGTCTCCTCAGTGTATATTAGGGCTGGGCGATTATGGCAAAAATTTAAATCACGATTGATTGAACTTTTAACCTCAATTACAATTAATGAACGATTATATCCACCCTTGATGAACAATTATGTATTTTCACAGTTTCTTTTGTTTTGTATTTTACACTGCTGCCCTCACAGTATCTTTAGGGAGTGAAAATAAAGATGTTTTAAGGTGTGACGCTGTGGTTAATGTCTAGTTTACTTGATTAGAACTATGTAAAGATCATGGTTTGGGTTAAAATGATCACTGGAGACAAGTTTTCAAACTCCTTAAAGATATGCAACCTTTACTGTCATGGCAACAGTGAACACCACGATTAATTGACATGAGCAAGATTAAGTCGATTAGAGTTTCTAAATGTCGGTTTCGATTATTTTTTTATTAAATTGCCCAGCCCTAGTGTATATTTCATAAGAACCCATTTATATCATAAACGAATATAATATAAGACATAACACTTAATCACAGATGTACACCATCATTCTAAAGTCTAGTTATTAGTGCACCAATGGGGAATAAGCAATTTGTTGCTGTTTTCACATAATCTCAAACATGTTGCAACTGACACTGAGCAAAACATGTATCCCAAACTGTTCCAACTGTTCAACCTCCTGTTATATTGGTAAGGGATGTAATTATTATAACCACAGGATTTGAGCCAGGGCTGATACACAACATTTTAATGAGTCATATTGGTCATATAAAGCCATTTGCAATATTTTGTTTGTCAAAAATATATTTGCCCATTGCACATCTTTGATTCCCAGAAATGCACAGCAATGCAAACACATTTAAACTGCAGCAGTGTTGTAAAATGCTCTGGTCAGGTCTTCAACTCTGTAGCATTAAAACCACTACAAAATGCAGCCACCAGAATACTTACTGGAACCGTATGTGTAGTAGGAACTAGCTTTCAGGTCCAAACAGATTTACGTGGGCCTGCTTAATGATAACTGTGCAGTTGGTAGAGTGTAAGCAAAGGACTGTGATTGGGACAGTATGAATATGGTTCCTTTTGACAATGGCAGTGATGTTGAGTCAGTTATGTACACTACTGAATAACATGATGGGGATTCATTACAGATTTGCACCAACAATGTTTCCCACATTGTAATTAGTTCATTTGGTGCATTGCATGGTGCAGGCTTCCTCTGTACGGAGAGTGCTGAGAAGTTCTTTGTAGACATCATTAGAAGTCATTTATGTATTATCTTTCTGTGCATGTGCATCTCGTTAAAGAATGCATGCACCCCCCTCCTCCCTATCTCTCATCTCTTGGGGAAATGGTAATTATTTTGCCAGTTAAGGGCTGGGAAAATGGCCGCTCCAACAGTAACTCATTAATTCACTATAGATTCTGCCCCACAACATGCCTATTGTAGAAAAGTCCTCAGAAGGCTTGGGAATGCTGTTGAGTGGGCTTGGCCTCTTGTTTTATGGCACCATGTGACTGTGCCAGCCATGAGTTGTGGTTGAAAGTTGCGTAGTTTGAATGATGTTGTGCAACTTTAAATTTTAAATTAATTATTTAAAATTAATTTAAAATGAGTTCCGGATAAGCGGAAGAAGACAGTACGGTATGTTGTGGCCTACTTGTGTGAAATATTCCAATTGCCTGCTTGGTGTTTATGTTTGAACATTCAAATGCTGCTCTTATCACTTGAATCACATGTGGTCTTTTACATCCTGGCAGATGGGACACTCAGCATTTATCCTTGCTAGTAGTAGCTAATTCTGGTCATCCTGTGTGTGCTGGTGTGCTGTGGAGGCAGACAAACAGGAGCAGACTGAAAGACCCCTCACTGAATTACCCCTTTGTTTAACCCATGTGCCTGCTTGCCTGTGTGTGAGTTTCACCACTGTGTGAGATGGGACCATCATTTACAAACACCAAGGAAACCAGTGTTTTGGTTTCTCAACCTTAATAACATACTCAACAGTGACACTCACATGTGCTGCTAACAACTATTACGCTCACTTGCTCTAGTATGTTGCAATGAAGAGTTTGGATCTCTCAGTGGAGTTTCTCCCAGTTGTGAAATATTGGCACCATTCATACAGTTTTGGTAACACTTTCTATGAAGACCACATCTATAGTGTATTATGAGAGCATTCATAGTGAATTATAATGCTCGTCATAATCAATCATCATGCATTATGACTACACTCATAAACACACATAATGCTTTATGATGCACTATATCAACAGTTACGAATCACTATTGGCTAGTCGGGTGAGAATCGTCTTTGGAGACGAACTGAATCATTACACCATTGTCGATTCACTGGCACAGATGCGCTGCCTTAGTAGAGCGCGGAGACTCCAATGTTTGGGTAAGATGATGACACACACAACTCGAAGGGTAGCTAGCTGAGCAAGTTGGTAATCAAAATCATTCCCATCATAGGAATGACTGCATTATGATCATAATGCATTATGATTGATTATGATGAGCATTATAATTCACTATGAATATGCTCATAATGCACTATAGATGTGGTCTTCATAGAAAGTGTTACCCAGTTTGTTTGTTTTTTGACAGTATTCTAACACAAGCGTACCTGCTGTAAGTGAACCTGGCAAATGCATGCAAAACGATCCCATATGCAACTAGTAAAACTAATTTCTCAGTGAAGTTTGCCATTCATGTATTAGCAGGAGACAAAGTCTGATGCTTGCTTTTTGTGGTTGCTGAGTATTGTTATGTGGAAAAACAAATGGATGATCTCATTGACAACAAGTAGCTTACTGGAACTGCTGTGTTTGTTGTTTATTAAATGCAGAAGAGGTGAGGGGGAAAAAAACAAACCCCCAAACCACACACATCGATGGTTTGGAGACAAATGGGTGCTACAGCAATGAATCAAGGGATGTAGTCCTCAATATTTATTTTCTTAAGTGGTGAGTTCACTAATATTTCCTTTCTCTTGAGGGCTCTCTTATAATATGTTGGATTAATTAAAGTAGATTCTGGACTTCTCTGCTTGATATACTATTTTGTTTGGTTGGATAAACTTCTGGTTAGATGTCTGTAGTTGTTGTAACTATTCTGCTTTATTACATGGAATTAGAATATAAGCAAATTTAGGCTGGCAGCACGTCCATAGTGTCAGCAGTTTGATAAATGTTAGAATAAATGTTTATCATTCACCTCTTCGTGAGGCCCTTAGGTACTTCCCTTCCTGTGATTGTTGACAGTGTGATTTATATCACTGTAACTTGGTTCTCTGATATTAAATTGAGCTGGTATCAGTTGCATGCAAGATACTGTTGTTGTGTTCATCTGTTATATTGAGCGTATTGTCAGAGGCTGCAATGAAAGGGAAGTGTGACTAAATACACAGTGTTAAGAGATAAACAGAGAGGAGAGATTGAAAGAAGAGAAGCATAGGGTGAGGACAGGAAAAGGTGAGGGAAACGGCTTGGAATGAGAAGACAGAGTGAAAGAGTTGGGCCTTGTCGTCTTATCTGCACATTCCTGAAGAGTTTGTGTGTGTGTGTGTGTGTGTGTGTGTGTGTGTGTGTGTGTGTGTGTGTGTGTGTGTGTGTGTGTGTGTGTGTGTGTGTGTGTGTGTGTGTGTGTGTGTGTGTGTAATGGGAGGGGTTGGGTGGGAATACTGATTGTTTGGTGTACTGTGATTGGCTGAATTCAAAGGTTTCAGTACTGAGTCTGGATATCGTTCTAACCCTGCCGTCTGTTTCCAGAAACTGAGGACAAGTGGAGTGTGTGTGTGTGTTTGTGTTCAAATCCTTGTGTATGCACATGTTCAGATACCGGGCATCGGCAGAGAATAAGCTTAAGCTATGGCCGGGTGATACCACCTGAAATCATCATCATAATTGAATGTCCCATTTACCTCCAAAACAATTAATTCATGTTTTTAAATGCACTTGTGCAACTGTCCATCCTCACAGTGGACCTAATTTAAATTCTTTGTGCTGAAAAGTTAACAGGGAATCTTGTATTATAAATTTGTACTTGTTGACTTGTTGGTATTTGTTTGCTAAAGCAGGAAAAGAAAAATAGGCTCTGTTTAACATCTCCTGCAACCATCAAAAAGAGTATTATTATATTTTAAGCACTATAAATAGATTTTAATAACACATATATGGCTTCTGTTATCTCATTTCATCTGCTGGATATTTTTAGACTACTGAGTGACATGATTTTTAATAAATGTTTGCTTGACTGCTGCTTCTGAAATTACCTGCTTCAGCCTCCAGACTGTGGTTTGGGAAACTCATGGGAGACTCATTTGCAGCTCTAGGGTGAAGTTGTTGCTAATCTTGAGGTAAACCTCGGTCACAATACTCAACTGATGGCAAACAAAAGAAAATCTGCTTTTGAGGAGCTGTAGCATTTATTTTCTCACACTAAACACTTACTGTTGTATTCACAGCTTACTGCTAACCTTTTGAACTTATCAAAAATGCCAAGGAGACTGAAATTAGGTCGGTCATAATATCCATTTTGGTTACTTTCCAATAAATTGCCCAGCCCAAGCTTAAACTAACCCGACAGGACGCTGGATGGTAGAAAGTGGAAAGTCAGAATCCCACCAGAAGTTACTGCTCTCCTCTCTGGGTCAACACTGTGCCTGTCTCTCCGGGCAGGGAACAATTAGTGTGGTTGAGCTGGGATGACTTTGCTGCTGGATAAGCTGCACATGAGATGCTAGCTGAGCCTAGCTGTGTGTTTGGGTCAGTGGATAGCAGCAAACAGCCCGCTGCACATCAACTGTATGAAGCTGTGCACTGGTTAGTGAAAATAATGTTTGCGAAGCCAGCACCTGACCCAGAGACTCCATTATAGCTCTCGCTTTATTCAAGTGGTCATATATTAACCTTTATGTTTTACATATGGTTTATATAATAAAAAGAAACATGAACTGTAAATTGTTATCAAAGATTAAATTAAAAGTTTCTACTGTTAACTGTTTAATCAAGTACAATGTTGACTGTTTTGCATATGTGCTATATATAAGTGTGGATGCTAATAGGTCAGCCCTGTTTAAAAGTATCTCAACACATGGTATGCTACACAGCACCTCATGTCTGCCACAAAATACGTCACAACATGAAACCATGCAGCGGCAAATGACTTCTCATTGTGCCAGTGTATTATTAAAATTGAACATCTGTATCCTTCACAGAGTGGAACAGATTTGGATCAGCTATTATGATTTAATTAATTGAAAGGTATCCTCTCTACTAATCTTATCTAAATGGGACAAAATATGCACTATTTAGAACCATTTATCAGCTTGTCTCATGGGAGTCTTGGAAGTAACATATCCGAGAGATAACTGGTGAGTTTTGGCTTAACTGAAAACAGCATATCTTTGTGTTTGAGATTTTTGCATCTATTCAACAGGTGACAAGTGTGGTGATTGAATCAACAAAAATTCTCGTCAGTGGTAGATTTTAACACAATCACAACCACAATTTAAGATAGCTGTCTACAAATGTGTATTTTATCCCCAAAATGACGGAATCACGTCTGGTTAAAGGTTAGATAAACATAAACAGACTAATCATCAGCTGGTTGGCAAGCAGCTACAGCAGTGGGACAGCTCGGGGCATGTGTTCATTTTAACTTTAATCTGTATCCAAAAGATGATACACTGTAAGAACCGTGCTTGCTGACATGACACTGTTCTCCAGTTTTGCCTCCTGCCGTGCATCTATCCATCCATCCTTCTATCCATTTCACTGTTTCACTGACAGCAGCAGTAGACTTCAGAGGGAAGCATGGCTCAGATTAACGTTTTAATCCAAAAGCCTGGATTATAGGTTTTGTATTTTATTCCTACCCTCACCATTCTAGCAGCGACTCTGTGTCAGATAGCTGTCAGTCAGGTGTGTGTGTGTGTGTGTGTGTGTGTGTGTGTGTTTGTTGTATCTTATGTTGATGAGAGTCTTGATGGAGGAGCTTCTCAGAGAGCAGTATGACAGAGAAGAGCTGCTGTTTGAGACTAATTAACTCAAGCATATTTAAGCATGTCAGCACAACAGTGCATCATCATTGCTGACTGAGGCTCTGCATCATCATCATCGTCATCTGCCTATTGGGTGCTTGCCCTCATCTGCACACCCATGTGTATGCACACACTTCTCACAACCCTCTCTCCCCCGGTCACAGACACAACCTGCCCTAAAAATGGCTTCTGCTGACTTCATCTGTTTAACACAATTGACTGCAGATATTTAGGGTTGGGTTGGTTATTAAATGTATACTTCATCAGACAGCACAGCGCACACTAATCTGAAAGGCAGAATGTGAAAGCTTACATTAGTGATTTGCATGTGTGCTGTTGAGTGCCTGCCCTCCAGAAAGAGCATGTGCGTGTGTCTCTAATTATGTGTTGTTTGAGTGTACTGCTGCACTCTGCCCCACTCTTTCCTCTGGGTCTACTAAGAAGGGAGATACGGTTACCATGGATACAATTGCCCCAGTGACGGGGCAAGCAGCTGGTACAGGGTGGTGATTCTGTTGGGGTTTCCAGCCTGAATGTTGATCCTAAAATTACTGTATGTCTCAGTTTCCTTCTCCCTCTCCACTCTCCAATCTTTTCTATTTTCCTCTCTTCTCCTCTATCCTCTATTCCTCTCCTCTCTTCTTCTCCTCTCATCCACATCTGTTGACCTTTAACTTGTAACTATCCTAGGTGTCTGTTGCATTGTTGTCCCTCTGCACTACACCAGACAATATTACTCAGAATTGTGCGTGGTGTATAAAAGAGTTGACTTTCTACTTTTCCTGGATGTGTATCTGTGGTTGTGCATTTCTACAGGAGTGCCTGATAGCAGCAATGGACAAAAAGCTAGGACCACCTAGGAACAACCTTGGTGTATTTGAATAGAAACACATTTAGAGCGCAAAGACCATTCGGCCTCAAACAGGCAACAGGTCTTAAGATGAGGTGAGCCATACTAGGAGCAATTTTCAATAGTGTGCACAGGGATTTCTGTCCAAGTCGAAGCTATTTCCTGCAAACAGGAAGTGGAGTGTTTTCCTGTGGGTTCTGTGGCTGCTCTTGCTTACATCCTGCCTCAGGCTATCAGAGAAGAGCAGGCACACTGACCTAAAGCTTTGTCAGGACTTTACCTAGACACTCTCTGCTGATAGCCCCTTATATTCATTATTTCTTTTTTTATTCCTCAATATACCCTGACGTGAATAAAAAATTGTTCTCATACAGTGGCAAAAATGTCAGTCCTGACCTGTTCTTTCATCTTTTTCTTAACTTCTCCCACATTTTACTCCTTTCTGTTTTTCACAAAAACGGCATCTTAGCCTTTCTATTTGATACACCCACTGCATGAAACATTCCTGTGGTTCAGATGAAGGGAAGTAAGATCTGGAGAGGTGGTGAGTAACGGACAAGTGGACAACATGTCATTGGTCAAACACTGATAAATGGTTTGCATTGTGCTTCTCCTTCTAAACCTCCTCTCAGCTCCTGACACATTACTCATAAGATGACTTCATCTTCACCTGCTCTGTTGTCAATTTCCTGTCAATTTAAGTCAGTAACGTTCTCTTTGATTAGAAAAGAAACTAGAGTTAGGACGGGGCGTGTTTGACTGCACATGTCTGTGTGCTAAATTATTATTTTGTACTCAGTGCCCCTATCTTGGTTCTGTGACCCAGCTTAACATATTTTTTGCTGTTTCTGGTTAAAAAGTTTGGTGAGGCTCATCAGCTGACTTTTTGCTTGGTTGCCAAATGAATAGTCTTACTGTGCCGAGGTTTTTAAGCTGCTGGCAGTTTGTACACACTTTGTGTAAATTCTTCATAAATGTAAATATGCTGTTGATGTTGTGGATAGTTTATGATGACTAAGTCTTGCATGCCTGACATGACCCTGTTTATCATAACTTTCTACAGCAGGTTATTATTGTCCATTTTATCACTCATTTTTCCAGTTGGTTCATCAGTGTGCTCCAAAGAACTGGATTAGTCTGTGTCTGCTTTTGACGAGCCTGAGTGAGCTGTTATCATCTTCTGATTCTGGACTGGACTGTGTTGTGGTGGGCCAGGCAGGACCAGGCCAGACTGGCTGTAGTTTGAACAAAGAGGCCCTGTAGTGTGTGTGTGTGTGTGTGTGTGTTGGTGTGTGTGTGTGTGTGTGTTGGTGTGTTGGTTTGATGGCTGCTCTTTGTTTCCCAGCCCTGGGCCTTGTTGGCCACGACTCAAGCCTGACTAATATGGATGTATAAATACACTAGGCTGCCGTCAGTTTGTGCAACATCAAGCACACCATTGTTTCACACAACTCTGTGACTTCAGAGATAAACCTCATCCTTTGTTCCCGTCAGTATTTTTATTATTTTTCACTACAGAAAATGAGACACACTTGTGGTCATGTTTGTTCTGGCCCTGCACACCCTGTGATCTTTTCTTTTGTGTGACCTAAAATTTTCCTGTAACAAAATACGTGCGATAACAGAATTACCATTGGACATTAAACTACAGCGGGTAAGATCTTTTCCGCACAGAAAATTCCTCTGATCATATCTGGTTATGAAAGACCACATTGGTCTTCTTCATCCACACCACATTTGAATTAGCTGTTGAAATTCATTCTATTAAATGAATTGTTTTTTGTTGTTCTGATGTATCTTATTAAATCTTAAATGCTAGTGTTTTCATGATTATCCTTGGTTTTTTGTCCCTAAAGACTTTGAAAATATCCTGTTCATCCTATCTTTAGTTTTTCTCAGACCTGCACTCTATTGCTGTTTGCTTTGTGCGCTGCTTATACCTCGCACTCAATCAGCCAGCCAGTTAATCATGACTTCTCAACACAGTGATTAATTAGTATCATAATCTCATCTGAGAAATGGAGCCGCCCCAGAGGAATAAATACTCTTACCAGCTGTAAGAGACAGGTAGCTTCCCTCTCCTTAACCATCTCAGCTGTTCTCACCATACCAGAATGTACCAGTTTATCGTGTTTCTGTCATAAACACTGCAGCTGGCATTTTTTCTGCCAGCCTATTTGCAGAATTCTTATTCAGTGCAGAACCTGCTTTAAAGAAGATTATGATTAACAGTCAAAAAACTGTCTATGATATACTGTGTAGCTGTTCACTGTGACCCACCTTAGCATGATATATTGTATAGTAGCACTTTTTCCATCACAAGCTGAACATAAATTCACCTTTTACTATGTTTTCACCACTGTAAATACTTTTTTTTGGTCAGGTGTCACTATCATAGTCATATACAGAAAATGTCTTCCTCTCATACAGTGCCAATTCAGATAATAAATAGAAATGAAATGAAATCACCCTTTAATTTCCAATTCCTCTGTCTTATGATACAGGCTATATACCCAATGCTCAAAGTGGGCCAGTATTCAGTGGTGCACATTACTGGCACTTTAACATTTTACTGTTTGGTATACTCTTACTTTTTCTTGTGCACTGGCACTTCTCACGTTGCCAGTACTCATATCCGTCCTCTCCATATCAACTTCTCTGGGCAATTCATAATGGCCCTAAGTAAACTGTGTTACCCAGGGAGCACTACGTGACGCTCACCTTTTTCCTGTTTTCGCCCGCCTGCTAATCTTAAGAAGCGCTATATTAGCCTTACAATAATGTTTTCATGGCCTCACAGTGGACTTCTCCATTGCAGGCCTCATGACTTCATTGCACCACATACCAAAGCTAGTTGAGGTAGCCGGAGGGACACCTGGACACAGAGCATGGTGATGCAGAAGTGCTTCATTTGTCTGACACACTAAAAGTAGTAGTGTCTAGATGACGCTAGGAATATAAGGATCTCAGCCTGATGGCTTCATTGCAACAGACAGTCAGCTAGTGAACATAATTAATTTTTTTTTTTCACTCTGACAGGTTAATTGCAATGGCTATCTCTTTAATTAAATACATTTATATTGCAAACATCAGCAATTTCTTCTGGTATCTTTTAGTCACCGTAAAAATTTAGAATGTAATACTTCATAAAATCGCAGATAATGGCTGAGACACACCATCATGGGAATAACGGGAGTACTGACACTTATTTTTTTCCACTCTAAGCACTGTGTACACCTGACTCATGACTAGTGGAGGCAGGCCTACACCCACTTGGCTCATACACCCTCACATACTGTAAGCCCTCCCTAGCAAGGCTTACGGTCAGTGCGTGGGTGTAGGGATTGTGGTGGAGCAAAATATGTTTAACACGAAATGTTGGCCATTTTCATTGACTCAGCTTGCTTTCTGGCTAGATTTAAGGATTTAGTTTATTGATAACCATTCATTTATGTGTGTGTGATGAAAACATACCTTTAATGTGTCATCTGCTGCATCTTTCTGTGTCCTATCCTTTAGTACTGTATATGTAAGTTGTATAAGCAACCCACAGCCTTGCTTTCTTCCTCCTCCTCCTCTTCCTCCCTGCCTATCAGTACAACCCATAGTTCAAGGACAAGGCCACCTGCCTGCCTGACCGCCAGGTCACATGATGCTAGCACACTGTTGTTTCTCATGGTATAGCTCCCCTCTGTCTGCCTGGACTGTTGGATGAATGAATGGATGAACGGATGGATGAATATATCACAAAACACTTCAGAGGAATAGATGTGTTTGGGAATGTTGAGGGGAGCTGTGGTTAAATGGGTCAGGTCCCTTCACACAATAGTGGTGTTACTGTGGGAGGCGTATGGGGCAGACAGGGGAGGGGGGAGTGGAGAAGGAGGGATAAAGAGTGGGGACACCCAAGCCCTCTGCGCCAATTATGGACATAAATAACATCCACACAGAGCAGCCATGGAAATTAGGGTCAAAGGGTTAACTGTGCATTCTGGAGGTTCATGCCAACTGATTCATTGTTAGTCTATATGGTGCAGAGGAGTGAAAGGAAAAGATTGACGCACAATCCCAGAATAGGAGGCCTACAGTAAGTGCAGTGCAGTTTTGTGTGTGTGTGTGTGTGTGTGCACAGTTTTCTGTACTTTCAAAACATTTGGAAAAATGCCTGTTACAGGTTCCCAGAGCTCAAGGTCACATAACAAGATATTCTGTTTGTGTGCAATCCTCACAAATGCTTACATTTAAGATGCTGGCACCAGCAAATGTTTGGCACTTTTGCTAGAACAAGGAATACATTATCAAGACAGTTGTCACATAAACTTGTGTCATCATCAAATGATGAACCTTGAGGTTCTGATCCCAAAGGAAACATCACTCATTTTAAATGTGTTTTGTTGACTTCTTGTATGAATGTAATTTAAGCACATTTGTTCTTTGGACGTTTGGAAATCATAGTTACCGTCTTTATGTTCAGACTCTCTTTACCAACTGATCTATTCTGTCTGTGTATTTCAACAAACACCAGACGGTCTGATCAGCTGTGTGTTGGTCTGTCCCTTAATCCCGTGCAGTTGGCAACACTGCAGTGTGAACATACTGTAAACTGTATGTTTAGGACAAGGGAACGTGATGACAGTAATGACTGTGGAGATGCAGAAGATAATGGGTGAGATGGTTTGGAGATAAGGTGATGATTAAGGGGTGAGGGAGTGAGATTATCACAATGATAGGGTGGACAGATGACATGGTGTGTTTTTAAAAGGCTGATCATTGAAGGTGTAGTAAATAAGCACCCTGCCACGTGTGGGGGTGTTTGTCTCGTCTTTCCCCTGCCACACTGGACTGTGCTCAGCATGCTGCCACACACAGCTGTACCATCGCTGCCTAGAGGCAGACAGAAACGACAGGAGTGTTGCTTCATCAGCTGGAGGGAAGCCGAGTAAAGATGTAATTGAAAGCTGAGGACATAGCACAAACGTGCTGTTTTAGACACAAATTAAGGAATTCCCTTTTGACCTAATGATAGCTGTGTCGCTAAGGCTGAAACAGTTTGAGTTCAATAGTTGCAGCCCTAATTATTCTGATAGTTTTATATTGTGAGTTTCCCATGCTTCCTGTGGAAGAACCAGCAACGATGAATTGTGCATAAAGATGAACCTGACCTGGTGATGTTTGATGCAACTGAATTAGAGAATGAGTGAAAGCAAAAGATGCCTGCCTAGCCTCAGTTTAATCCAGTGTGGCAGGTCAGAGGAGCAGCTAAATACCGTCTTTACTTCAGCTCTCTCAGATGACCCAGCCAGCAATAATACAGGAATGTTCACTCAGTCTTTGGAGCCTCACTCAGTTTCTGCTGGCTGTTTACTCATGCTGCTGTCATTCATAATCTTTTCACATGTACACTTTTGGTACTCCGGGACTCAGTCATGCAAATAAGCAATAAAGTCTACCTTGCTGGTAGCCAAAGTACAACTCTGTCTACTGAAACTGAACAAAGATGTGGAAACACTAAGTATACCTGTAGTTTTGGATTGCCACTCTTATGAACTTATAAACATGACCATTTGTTCATGTCATTTAAGTATGCACAGTATCCTGTTAAGGCTTCCTGTCTAGATGTACTCCTTTTAGTCAGTATTTCTTAACAAGAGCATAAAATGATAGGCTGCAGTTAATAGATGTGTTGCATTGGACTGCATTGTACTGGCAGTTACTTCTAATACACTGCCCCGCCCTGCTTACATGTTTGCATGTAAATGAGACAAGCTTTTAGGCACACTGTCCAACATAATACATACATGAAGACTCAAAAGCACTCTGACATATAGTCTACCAAAACTGAACATTATAAGCTTCACATAGAGGATTTTGGACCAGACAAAGTTATTTTAAAGATTGAATGTATTTATGTACCTATCAGCTGCTGAAAGTGTTTTTGTCTTGTGTTACAGAGTGCAGCGATGGAGGAAACCGTCATATGGGAACAGCACACAGTGACCCTTCACAGGGTAGGTGTTTACAACTCTTTAATCCACTCTTTCTTCTCTCTTTTGTATTTTTCCCTCCCTGTCTGTGTCTGGCATCCTAATCCAGCAGTATGACTCCTTCTGTTCTTCACTTTTCCCTCCATGTTCCTCTGTGTCCTCTGCCTTTCCATCTCTCCTTTCTCTCTCTGTACTGAGAGGGCCAGCTGTAGCAGCAGGATGTGTGGTATTGAAACAATAGTCAGGGAACCCAGATGGCAGGAAACAAGGCTAAGGAAGACAAAAATCAGCATCCACTTCCTTACTACTTCTTTTCCCTTCCTTCCTGTTGGCAACGTACTCTTCTCCTTTACACAGCTCAAGGGATAGAAGGGGGGTGGTGATAGTCTTGGTCCATGTGCTGTTCGTCCTGTGTGTAGTCAAATTTTATTAAGATAGATTGAATCTCCTAACCCCAGTAGCTAAGGTTAGAACCAATCCTTGATCTTTCCTTTAGGCGCAATCAGCATCATGAGGCTACTATCAAACTCATATTCCCCAAGTATAGCTTACTGATAAATGAACGCACTCTTTTTTTTTATTGTATGACGGTAAACTCTAGTTAGGTGATGCTTTTGTGCCCTGGGATTGTGTGGAGCACCTGTCTAGACTGGTCTAGTTGCTATAATCTAATTAGCAGCGGCTTTATCGAGGCTAAAAGAGCGTCCTAGTGTGGGCTGCGGCTCTCCTGTGTTGTTGTGGTTGTAAGATTAGCCATTTACATCACACGGCTGGCTCATTTTGGTGCTGGCTTTTGCGTAGGCAAAAACACAACAGTCTGTAAAACCACTCCTGAAACATCTGGATATAGTAGCAAGATACTTCACTCTCAATCATCACTCATAATTCACTAGTTGGTGGCGGTGTGTGTCTAAGCAGGGACTCTGCCCTCTGCCTCTATTTGTATACTCTGCTGTGTTCAGGACATTTCTGGTTGGCAGCCTTTGGGCATGTAGCCAATAATGTGCGGAGTGTAATGGCAGGACTATATAAATACGTAACGACACAGCACTACATTTCAGCATAGCCCTTTTGGTGTCATAGAAGAGGAGCCAACTGTTGTTTTGTTTACAAACCTCAACTGACAAATCCTATTCCTTCTCCTTTCCAGTTTCCCTGATAGCTTGTCTGTTTTTATAGCAAAACCTCACAAAAGTTGAATAAATCTGCCACGTATACCATATCAGTCAGTGTTGTGTGCATTTCTGTGTATGTGTAGGCACCAGGATTTGGGTTTGGTATTGCCATCTCAGGTGGGCGAGACAACCCTCATTTCCAAAGTGGAGAGACATCCATTGTGATATCTGATGTTTTGAAAGGAGGTCCTGCAGAGGGACTGCTGCAGTAAGTTTTTGACCATGTTTATTTAATGAAGATGCTGAATCTTATGCTGTATGATAAATATTCCCACACACAAGGCTTTAAAGAACACTGTTAATCTAACCTGAGAATTGGTTATAAGAAGCCCTTTATAAATTCTCCTGTTCAACAGCTATTCATGGATTGTTGATTATGATTTTTTTTAAATGTTTCAGAGAAAATGATCGAGTGGTGATGGTCAATGCAGTCTCTATGGACAACGTAGAGCATGCATACGCTGTGCAGCAACTCCGCAAAAGTGGCAAAAATGCAAAGATAGTAAGTTATACTCTAATAATATTTACCAACACAGAATTAGTGTGAATTAGATTCACAATGACCCCAGATGTTACAGAGCATGATCACAAGTTCACTCATTAATTGCTTTGTCCCATGCAACAATGTAAAAAATAATGTTTACCTCTTCACACCCAATCTTCCTCTCTACTCCAAGACTATCCGTAGGAAAAGGAAAGTACAGATCCCTGTTTCTCGGCCAGGAGACAGAGAAACAATGTCAGAGCACGAGGAAGAGGATAGTGATGAGGATGATGGCTATGATCACCACAGTGGACGTGGTGGCCAAAGTGCCTATGGAGGAGCAAGTGGAGGCACAGGCACTGGTAGGCGTGAACGTAGCAACAGCAGCAGGCGGGATCACAGTGCCTCGCGGGAGAGGAGCATCTCACCACGCTCCGATCGCCGATCACAAGCCTCTTCTGCTCCACCCAGGCCTGCTAAGGTCACCCTTGTCAAGTCCCGCAAAAATGAAGGTGGGCAACACAATGTCCAAGTGCCTCAAATTTGACTGTAGATAAAGAAAACAAACAGGCTATGTCAACAATATATTTTTATATATCTGTGATTTTTTTAATGTGGAGATTGGTCTGTTCATCTTATTGGTAGTGAACAAAATGATGATGAAATTAATGTGTCTTGTTAAAATTGCTTTATTTTGCTTTTCAACTCTGAAAGTAGAATATGGACTGCGGTTGGCCAGCCACATATTTGTGAAGGACATCTCTCCTGAGAGCCTCGCTGCCAGGGATGGAAACATCCAGGAGGGCGATGTTGTATTGAAGGTGAGAGAAAAAAAGAGTCTGAGCTTGTGGGTAAGATCTCGGTGTTTTAAGTTGGTAAAATGTAATAATGAGGAAATTAACTGATAAAACGGAGACAACTGAATAAAATGAATTGTTTAATAGGGGAAATAAGTGTGGGTGAAGAAGGAAGCATTTTGATTTTTTATTTTTTTTTACTGAAAACTCACCAGTTAGCTGTTGTAATCTGTGAGCTGCTGAAAGTGGCTTGCTGAGTGAGGTCACAGTTCATTAGTATGCAGGCTCACCAGCAGAAATACCACACATTCCATTATTCCTTTGAATTGTATCCACTCTACCAGTCTCTGAGGAGGGAAAAATCCTTATTCACCTTAAAGAAATGCATTCTAAATCCAATTTACTGTATCAGTTATACTGGAGAGAGGCACACACAGACTGTTTCTGTTTGAAATGTGATTGCAGAAAAGTTGTACAGTGAAGATAACATGACCATTCAGTTCTCATGCTGACCCACTCCCCTTCCTTTGCCAGATCAATGGCACAGTTACAGAGAACCTATCACTGATAGATGCCAAGAAGCTGATCGAGAGGTCAAAGGGCAAGTTGAAGATGGTGGTGCAGAGAGATGAGAGAGCTACGCTGCTCAACATTCCTGACATGGATGACAGCATCCCATCAGCCAATAACTCTGACAGAGATGGTGAGACAACATATTTGTAGGATGCCTCTTCTCACTGACTGCAAAACATAAATCTGTATATTCAATTGAGCACTGAGAAGACATTATTTCAATCACAGCTAAAATACAGTTTCTTATTTTTACGCTTTCTTAATTTATTTCACTGATGAAATGTTAATGCATATTTAATTAATATTTCACAGACATTTCAGAAATACATTCACTGACATCAGACCATTCCAATCGATCCCACGGGCGAGGCAGTCGATCACGTTCGCCTGACAAGTCAGAGCCATCGGACCATCTCCGTCACTCACCTCGGCAGATCAGTAATGGCAGGTACGTGAAGTACACATACACACACATCAGACCGCAAATCTGGGAATGGCACACAGCTGTCACACATGCCACACTCATACATCTATACTCCCACTACTCCAACTTCATAGATCATCTTCACACCCATGAGTTAGTGGGTGCTGAGTAAGTACCTTGCAACACTAATGCATAAATCAGTAGATAAGGACACAGCATACATAAACCATCACACTCCCTCTGGAGCCATTCATGAGTTCCAATAATGCCTTGCTCTGGGAGAGCACTGGGGAGGGGTGGAAGGATTGATCGATCCTCTGGCTCAATAGAGTGTCTTTCTGAAAGTATACATGGTTAGATCTTTTCACCAACAGACCTACAGACTCTACACAATTGTCTTATCAGTTTTATGGGTTTGCTCACTTAAATCATGCAGTTTTAGGTGTATTCAATAAGTAAGATGTTTTACTCTTGTTGCCATGCCATTTTAATTGCTATAGAGAAAATGCTCTTTACATTTATGTGTGATTGTTGTCATTAATTTGAATGTCCATGTTGTCTGTGTTCACTGCCAGTTGGAACCTCCAGTAAGTTATCTTCTTGTAGTTTAAAGGCTGCATAGCTTTCTGTAGCTGACGCACACCTAGAGTGACAAAAAAGACCTTGAGTTAGACGTAGCGGTAAATAAGATGCTCTGGCTGACAGATAACGACTACAGTTTCTCTCAAGACAATATAAGCCAGGACTTACTAGTGAAGGCCAAGAAATCAAGCATGATCAAATGGCACAAGACGAATAGTGGAATAAAGCACAATTCTTGGAGGTTTGACACTTGTGGCAATGATCAAGGCTAATGCTATCACTGGCTGCAGTAAGAAAAGGCTGTGGGCTTGTTGCTGATGTCCGGTCGCAGTAAATGTTCAATTCTTTAACATAGCATTGGGTATGGAAACAGTGATTCATAATGCTCTAAAGCTCTTATTCTGATGGAGCTGTCTGAATTAGAGCCTCATATAGCAAGACCTCCATTTCATCATGCTTATTGGATCCTCAGGGAATCTGAAGCACACACAGATTAAAAAAGGTTGGAAACTAAGAAGGGTGTCATACTCCGAACCAAAAAAAAAGCTGTGATACTGTTTGTAGTTCACATTAAAACTAACCAGAGGTGCTATTTCAGGAAGCAGTCATTTTCAAACTCATACTTAATCAAATAATTGCAGCTTTCTCCAGACTTCTGTAATCTTGAAGAGATGGAGGTCAGGCTATGTGAGATATGAGAGCTAAACCTGCCGTTCATTATTAACTTTCTTGCTTAAGGGCACAATTTCTCACAGGAACACGTATCCATCACCAGGAAATCCAAACTTAGCTGTTTTTTAGGGATTTTCAACTCTTGTAGCTGTGTGATGTTAGTTCAGTGTGCTGCTGCTGCTGCTGCTGCTGCTACTGTTAGTTTAGTTTTCTGGCTTAATAGTTGCTTGTCAGTCATGATTATCATACTGCTAGATTTACCTCCAGTGCTGCCGATTCATTAGATGGCACAGTATGTGAGACTGTGGAGTAAACATACTTGTCTCAATACAGGATGAAGGCAGGTTCACTGTTGCACAGATTTCTTCCAATGTAAGTGTCTATCATTTGATAAATGGCCAGAATATGTTTATTTTGTCCATTTATCAAGTAGTTGCCCTTTCCTTTATCCCTCCTGTCTTTGAAATATATGTATAACCTTTATTTAATCAGGTAAGTTCCAATGAAATCTATTTCTTAAGGGAAATAGAATATGCTGAAGAACAAGTCTACCCTCTTATCGTACGTTGGTTACTTCATTATGCACATGTATTGTCAGAAGAGGAGTGCCACCTTGTTTTCATGATGGTTAGGGTTGAAGAGGTGACTGAGGAAATGACAGTCTGGCTGTCACTCGGCTATGATGTAAGAGACTGTTTTCACTATCTCCCAGTTTAGGAGGGGAAAGAGGAATTTGACATACTTCCCACAGTGCTTTGCCCTAAGCCAGATGGTTCGCTTAACCTGATTGGCTGTAGGGCTTAGATGCATTTTTTCCCCAGGACACGACACTGCTACATGGTTTTTAGTACACCAGATCTTCTAAAAACGCCCTTCATCTAGAGTGTCTCCCAGTGAGCATGAGCATACTTTCTGCTCAATCAGAAGGCTTTCTGTGCTGCAATCTTTTCAGGGAATTAAACTCAAAATCCTCTTAATAAGCGTCATGGTGCAACTTACAGAGACGTATGTGTGAGTAATTCATTTTTGCTTGTTTGAGTTTTGTTTTGTTTTTATTTATGATATATTTAACTGTCTGACTGAACTTTTTCATGTGACATTTCTTCCTATGTGTGAGGCAATGTTTGTATCTGTTCAGTTCTGTCGGCAAATATATTGACCTGTAGTTTCTGGTGTGGCAACACCATATTTTGCACTGTTTGTTCATGTCTGCGTAACCACGTCTCTCTCTGCCTCTCCCGCCCCTTCACTTCAACTTGATCTCTTTTCTGCCTCTCTCTCTCTCTCTCTCTCTCTCTGTCTCTGTCTCTGTCTCTCTCTCTCGCTTGTGCCCGTAATGTAAGAATGTGTAAGCGAGGGAATTGAACAAAGGCTTCTGTCAAATGGTGTTTGTCAGTGTGAAGCCTTTTTTAGCACCATTCCGCAGCAAAGAACAGCAGATTTAGGCCACAACACTCTCTCTCTCCCTCTCCTCTCTCTCTCTTTCCGTCTTGTTTGTTTGTATCTGTCCTTGTTCTCCCTCTCTTTCTCATTCATACACACACACACCCTGTCTGTCTCTCTCATTGTAATTCTGTTATTCATCCTCAGGCTTAGCTCTCATTTACCCTTCACTCCCCCCTTACAAACAAACCCATACAGGTTTCTCTGATGCTGACTGTGCTGATGTAGAAAATAACACGGATCAGCGCCATGTGTGAAACTGAGTTGTAGTGAGAGGTAGACCAAGTCTGGGAAAATTCAGCAACTTTTAAAAAGGCCATTCTGTGGCAAAAAATAAAGAGGGTCAGCAGCTGCACAAACTCACAAGTTAAACCCTGAGTATCAGTCATTGCGTGGAAAAGGATGCACATTTACTGTTTTTGCATCTGTTTTCCTGTTTGTATTTTGATGTGTAAATATATTTCCTAATGAATGAGAGAATCGACGTGAGAGAAGTTTCCTAGTCTGAGCTGGTGGCACAGCCTGCACCTTCAAATTCTTTTACAAAAGCTTTTGAATAGGGCTCAAGTACTGTGCCAGCAGGCAGTCATGTGACAAGATTGGAATTCAACCATTGTTTTAAGCAGCAGAGCTCTTTCTACTTTGTTAGACGTAGCCTACTAGACACACACACACACATGCACACACACAGTTTCACCCTGTTTATTTTATCCAGGTTAAACAGGAACTTGGACTGAAAAGTATCGTAATTCAAGAGTTTATGTTAGGAGACCTGGTCTGCTTTTTCTTTCTCTGTCTGTGTGCTTTTATTGGAAAGAGTTCTGTATGGTTAATAACAATGAGGGGTTACATCCATCTTTAAGAAAACTGACTCAGAAATAAAACATTTATTAACTCTGTCTGCTCTAATTGAACTTAATATCACATTCTGGTTGGGAATGAGGTTAGTCAATGACAATGATACTGTATAGACTACATAATTAAAAACAAACTCCATTAAAATACAGCTGAATAAACTTAAGTCTACACAGTCTTTTTGACAAAGCCTCCCAGCCTTCTTTTAATTGATTTTTCTCATCTAATAGCCCCCTAGTTTTCAATCCATGGTCTATACGATTTCCCTTTGGGTTCAATTACTGCATGTTATTGTGTTATTGCATTGTGTGTATGGTAAACACAGCTGGAAGTCATTCACACTCTAAAATCAGCAGTGTGCTACAGTCCTTAAAGTAAGAAATAAGTCATTATAGCATTGACAATACAATTTTACTAAATTGCAATATGTTGTTTATGTTTGTTTCAGCCATCGAAGTCGAGATGAGGAACGTGTGTCCAAACCAGGGGCCATGTCTACACCAGTCAAAAGCTCTGATGATGGTGTCTTGTCACAGGCTAGTGACCAAGCCAGCTCCAGAGATGACAAACTGTTACCTCCGCTGCCTGGTACAGACTTTTTCTGCACATTGGGTCTCAAATGATCAGTATGGTCTCTCCCATTTGATGTTTAGTGTTCAGCCTCTTATTTTTTATTTTATTTGTATTTTTCCATCTCATTCCTATTAGTACAGTGAGGTACCATGTAGATTATAAAGACACTGTGACATTATCTGCACAGTAGACCTAAGAAATACTATCTACTTAATGTCAACATCTGAGGAAAAAGTAAAAAGGATGATATTACAAAATAAATACTTGACATGTCTGTCATCAATTAAAGCAGAAGATTTCACTTTTACTTTTGGTTTCACTGTTACTAAGCACTTTATTGTCTGTTAAGACTCTTATGCCCACACTTTACTGTACAAAATACTGAAGCAGATTAAACTCTGTACTGGAGTCTGTACTAGATTTCTCGATTCTATTTAGGTTCTAACTACTTACTTACTGTGTTTGTGTTTGTGGCAGAACCAAAGCCAGTTTATGCACAGCCTGGTCAGCCTGATGTGGACCTCCCTGTCAGCCCCTCTGATGCTCCTGTACCCAGCGCTGGTCATGACGACAGCATTCTCAGGTAAATGTCCAAAGCTTTTATCCAAAACACTATAGTGCACATACTATAATATTGATATATCTGTACTGTTGCATGTATATCGGGTGTATATATATTGTGCACTTTGATAAGAGTCGTAAACTGTATTCAGAGATTCTGGCCAGCTTTTGTTTTTTTTCACCACACACAGCTTGTTTGAATAACAGGGTGTGTTTTGTGTCCCTGAGAGAGATTGTTTTCAAATATTTCCGCTGACCTTTTTGCCTGATTTCATCTGACCACCTGTTTTCTCTTGCAGGCCAAGTATGAAACTGGTCAAGTTCAAGAAGGGAGAGAGTGTCGGTCTGCGGTTAGCCGGAGGGAACGACGTGGGAATTTTTGTGGCAGGAGTTTTGGAGGACAGTCCTGCAGCCAAGGAAGGGCTGGAGGAGGGAGACCAGATTCTCAGGGTATTTTGCATTCCATCAATGTGTTTATATGCACTTTAGAGCCCAGCCTTTTGGTAGCTTTTTGAAGAAACTTGATTTCTTAAAAAAAGTAAACAATAAACATTTTTGTTGTTGTATTGTAATGAGGGATTAAAAACATACTATGCAGGATTTTCCTATAAACCAATGGTAGACTCAAACCCTCTCAATCATCACTTATGACCCAGTGGATGTGTGTGGCATGTACGTATCCACAGAATATACAATTTTTTTTTCTCCTTGAAATACGTCTGAAGAAGTAAAGTCGTCTTACATTCACTGTCTAGACTTTTAGGGCTCTATTCTAACGATCTATAGCACATGGTGTGAAGCGCTTGGTGCAAGTGCCTTTGGGGCATGTCCAAATCCACTTTTGCTATTTTAACGGTGGAAAAATGGTCACTGCGCCAGGCGCTTGGACTTAAGTCCCCTCATTAATCATAGGCGTGTTTTGGGCGTAACACGCGGTAAACCAATCAGAGTGTCATCTCCCATTCCCTTTAATATCCAGGAACGCTGTCACCTTGGCGGATTGCTAGTTTGATGGTGGATTTACCAGGATTGGTCACATTACCACATTGACAGTTTCATTGATCATTACTGTGATTGACTGATTCTGATACACAGTGGCATGTCATTGTGGCTTTATATTGATGTACATCATAATACAAATTCACATTGTGGTCCTTTTATTTGTGATGTTTTGCATGTTTGTGTGCTGCTGCGCGCCCATGTGTGCATAACAGGCAGACTGGTGCAAGTGCATTTGCTATTTAGACAACGTGGGCTCAGGGCAAGAAAGTGACAACTGCACCGGGGGAAACTAACATATACACATGCTGCGCCACGCCCGCCTTCCGCTGTACGGCCATCGCAAGATGGGGCCCTTAATGTCAGTATACATCCACAAGAATAGATTGTGCCAAAAATCTGTAAAACGAATGTTCCCTTCCTGAGAGAGGCAAACCACTGTCCCACACAACTAGCCTACAGCACCAGGGGCCTGAAAGATGGAGAGCCACAGTGATCGTCTCAAACAAAGTGGCTCAAAAGTAGGCCAAGTTTATCAACAATCGAGTAACAGTAAAGTAACGAGTGCTGTTGTCAACTCAACTGCTTCACTGTCTCTCCTCTGCTTTGCTGGGCTCCATAGTTATGGGAGAGGCAGCTCCGCCTGCGGTAAAACGGAGAGAAACTCAGTGTGACTATAAATGACAGCAAAACAAATTAAATAGTCTCATATGAGCTGAAATTAGGTAAATAACATGAATAAACATCGTCCCTACTGTGTATTGTCATTTATGGTCGCATTGAATCTCTCCTCTCTGTTTCACAACAGGCGGAGAGCGCTCTGTGTGTGTGTTGAGTGTGTGTGTGTGTGTGTGTGTGTGTGTGTGTGTGTGTTCCACGTAGCATACAGTGAAGCAGTTTAAGAATTTGAGTTGACGACAACTAGCTACTCTCTTTACGCTTCTGTAATTAAGAAGTAAAACAATTGTAATTTTTAGGTATTTTTCCAAAAATGAGTCTTGAAAATCACCAGCTTACAGTCAGAGTTGTCTTATATGCGGGCCAATACAGTATTTGTAAAACTAACTAACTAACTAGCTTTTCTTTCACTGCAATTTTAGTCAAAGAAAAAAACTCCTCCAGCTGCAGTGTCATACATCTAATATGCCAGGATTGTCTAAAAATAAAGGGATGGAGGGTAGAGGGAGAACTGGATTTCCCCCAGTAATTAAATAAGAGGGTTTTTTTTGCATGCAAGTGTTATGTACTTGCTCTTTTAAATTAGCTGTAGACATTTAAATTGTCCTATTATCATGTAGCTTCCAAGGTTTGTTTCCTGTTAACGTTCAATGAAGTTCTTAGAAACTTTAAAAAAAATCACATTATATGAACGTTGGAGGAACATCTGGTGTTATTGTTAAAATAGACAAGCTGTCACTGCCCACACTAACTTAGATAACCAACGGTGCAACTACGTGATTCCCCTCACCACAATAGATTTACTTCTGTGTAAGGAGATCTTGGGAATACAACACAATGTATCTGTCAGTCTGTGAGTCATTCCCGGGCTCTGGCTTGTTTCAAGAGTCCCCTTGTTTCCAGTGTGAAGACACAATAGAAGTTGTTCTTGCACTCTGACCTCGGGAACAGTCGTCTCTCTGTTTCACTGGACACCAGAGTAACAGTGTTAATGGAATGATGGAAACCCTCTTGATGTCAGTCTTGGATCTATTCTGACTTGTTTATACAGCTGTCAAGGATGACACCTGTGACATTTAATGCAGTAGCTCTGCAGCTGTATAGTTAAACTATCTGACCACACACTTCCTGTTTTTTTTCCATCACGTTAACTTTTATGGACTTAAGTTATCTGATAAACAAAGTTGTCCATTACACTCTGCTTCTCTTTTTGAGTGTACAATAGTCTAGTCTATTCTTCCACTTCACTGAGATCTCATTAATTTTGTGTGTGTGTGTGTGTGTGTGTGAGTGTGAGTGTGTGAGTGTGTGTGTGTGTGTGTGTGTGTTCCTCCCACTGTACAAACACATCTAGAGACTTCCAGGACATTGTTTTCCATCTTTAGATTGTTTCCCTTTGGTCATGGTGTGCTAGTGGAGATAAAGACGTCAAGTCCTCCTGTTTCTGGGAAGGATAAAGGTGTCTTTCTGAGGTTTGGTGATTTAGTCCATGTGTTTCTGGTTTCCCCATTGCCCCTTCAAGCAAAGTCAATAAACAGTAGTTATTGTCTTTGGGGCAGCAGCAGGAGATGAAGAGGAGGAGGAGTAGACTCACTTGTAGGGGGAGTGTATTGCCCTGCTTCTGTTGAGGAACAGGTTTTCTCTGTCCCTCCTATTCTGTGAGAAATCTAATGAGCGCTAGTTACTGAAGTTTGTAATCTTAACTAAAAGTAACTCAGTACCCAGGCAAAGAAAGAGGATGAAAACATTTTTGTCAGTGATTTCTAAGCTTGTGAGGATCAAGTTGGCCTACAATAACATGAGATTCAAGAGACCATAGTTCATGATTATAAACCAGTCCATCATCTGCACTATAATTTGATTTCTTCTCCTTTTTCTGTGCTGCATCTTAGGTGAACAACGTGGACTTTGCTAACATCATTAGGGAGGAGGCAGTGCTGTTTCTACTGGATCTCCCAAGAGGAGAGGAAGTTACAATCTTGGCTCAGAAGAAGAAGGATGGTGAGTGATGTCAGTTAGTAGTGTAAACACACAGCATATACACTGAAATCTTTTATTTAAATGTCACTCTAATCCTCTTGTGTTATTTTCTATTTCGTCTGCAGTGTATCGGAGGATAGTGGAATCGGATGTGGGTGACTCCTTCTACATTCGCACACATTTCGAATATGAAAAAGAGTCGCCATACGGGCTGAGCTTTAACAAGGGCGAGGTTTTCCGAGTGGTAGATACTCTGTACAATGGCAAGTTAGGCTCCTGGCTCGCGATTCGTATTGGCAAGAACCATCAGGAAGTGGAAAGGGGAATCATCCCCAACAAGAACAGGTAAGAGGAGTCTCACACAGCTTGTTCTGGCACTTTATGAATGAGCGAGGGTGGCGGTAAAGAAAAAGAAGCATTGTCGTTGATCAGAGAGATGGAGGGTTTAATAGGTCTAATGTACATTTGAGATTTTACTGCTTATTATTCATGGTTCTGTGCTTTTTGTTAAAAAAGCTGCGGCTCTGTGTTAGACTGTTGGTCATGTGTGTGTCTGAGGGTGCGTGTGTATACATCATGATCTTGCCAACAGCATAATTTTATCTAGGCCTGACTACAGCCTGCAGTAGCCTGCCTCGGGCACCACACAGAGATTCCTCACTGTCCCGCTAACAGAAAAGACATAGCTTTCCACATGCTGCATGCAATTTTATCACATACATGCATTAAGCTCTGTGAAAGAAATCTCTGCTACTCAGCCAAGTTAAATCAGCCTCCCTTGATATTCTCTCAAAACATTTCACATAAAACCATGAAATCAAGTATATCAAGACCATTATAGGTCAAAGCCACTACGAATCTTTCCTCCGTGGGTTTACTGGTTTACTTACCTTACCTTTTATCCCTATTGGTGTTATTTTACGGGCATTTTCTAATTGAAATATATCAATAGAAATTAATTGATCAATGCGCTTGCAAACATTTTAGGGAACAGATTCAGTCTTTTTTTAATAAACGCATGTTTTTTTGAATCTCTAATGGTGGAACAATAGTTCAGTGATTCCTTAATAAGGCCAGTCATGTCACTGTGAAGTCTTATGTTAGATTCTGTGGAGATGTAGATCCAGTGGAGATGCTGTCATTATTATGGCTTTTAAGTCTTTGAAATTGCTCGGGCATCACCAGCCTTTCTTCAGTCAGTGATTAATAAGAGCTCCATAATTGTTTTACAACCATTTACAATTTACAAGTGTACAATGGTGTCACAGCATTTCTTTTTGTACAAAATATTGTCACCTTAACTGTAGAAATCTGCATACTGCTTATTTCAGGTAAACTGGTGGGTAACAAATTGTTTATTACATCCTAACCTAACAAGAAGCCTTGTTTGCAGTTTTTGTGATTGTCCTGACACCTGACCTCCCACCTTTTTCTCAGAGCTGAGCAGCTATCCAGTGTGCAGTACACCCTCCCCAAAACACCAGGAGGCGATAGAGCAGACTTCTGGCGATTCCGTGGATTACGAAGCTCCAAGAGGAATTTGCGGAAGAGCAGGGAGGACCTGTCAGCCCAGCCAGTTCAGACCAAGTTCCCTGCCTATGAAAGGGTGGTGCTGAGGGAAGGTAAGAGCACAAAATGCCAAGGCACTTAAAACAATCAGCTAAAGACTCTCACATAGCTTTATATTTTACTGTAGGGATAAAGTCTACAAACCAGTGGTCATATTTCAACCTTACAGCTCAGAGAAACAGAAGGTCATCCACAGTACTTGTACACTCTAGCTAACAACTGTTTTGATGTTTTTACTTATGCTTCTCTGCATTATAAAATTATCCATTTGTACATTTACAGAGGACATGGTGTAATCTAAACCTATAATTAACACTGTTACAGACAAAGAGTACTACATCAATATTTAGATGTACTTACCAATTGTCTAATTGTACAAGTGGAGTTTGCCTTACTTACTCATGTTTACTTTTTGTAACATTTAATAAAGTGGTAATATTTGTATATTATAATTTAGTGTTGCATGTGCAAATGTTAAATGATGCTGACCTTTGGTAATCCTCATGACATGCTCTTGATGAACAGCTGGGTTCCTGAGGCCTGTGGTCATCTTTGGGCCAATAGCAGATGTGGCCAGAGAGAAACTGGCCAGGGAGGAGCCTGATGTTTTTGAACTAGCAAGTAAGTCGTAAATTGCTTTCCCTTTTTTTCATGTTTTGTGTCCTATTGTGTGTCTTAGAATCACGGGAGTCCAGACCCTTGATTCATGCTGGACATTATACATTACTGCCGCTAAGCATTGCTTATTCTCTGTAGCAACCAGTATGTTTAACTCACAGTTTGGTTAGTTGGTTAGTTTGGTTAGTTTGGTTTTATGTACCCTGTGTTTGCAAATCCAAATTTATCCGCCTGTGAATTTTTTCCTCTTTCAATTACCCTGCTCTATTTATAAGCATTGACGCATCAACAAACAAGAAGCTTTTGAGGCTGCAACTGTGGTAGAGACAGTTGAACTTTATTTAGTCTATGATTTTATTTGTCAAGTGTATAAAAACACAGCAACTTAAATGCTTTATTCGGTACAGTAATTTGAAAATTTGAAAATTGTATAAATACAACCCCTGCTGTCTTCATGTAGTTAAAGCTTATTGAAGTTTAGAAACATTATGCATTTGATGTTTTGTTTTTTCAAGTCCTTAGTGCGTTTTCCTTTAGAAATAGACCAAGAGCTGAAACTGCTGTTTTATAAATATAGGGTTAGGATACATACCTATTATCCACTGGATGCTAAGCAAAATTCTTTAAAAATAGTTTCCCATTCAGTTTGACTAAACCAGGCGGCATCCTGCTTAACTCCAGAACACTACTTTTTTATTTTATTCATAGTTACCTTTTTCTGTTTATCTCTTTCCCACTCTAAGCAGAGCTGCACAGTTCCTCTTCATTTCATCCTAAGTGTTCTCATCCACTTCCTCTTACTTTAGGAAATTGCAAGCTTCTTTAATGTTTCATGTTTGTTCTTACACTCTGTTTTGAATTTCAGTTACTGTAAGTACTCAAACACACATGTTACACGCACACAGTACACACCCACATAAAAGTGATTCCAGTCCTTGATGTTTATTTGTGTGACTCTTGTGATGTTTGTGTAACTGTATTTTCTTTTCAGAAACACAGCAACAACAAGGAGGGGAAAGTATGTCACTTAGTGCATAAACTTTTATTTGTTTTATTTGGTTCAATGAATTGAAGCTAATCAGTACGCCAGTGTGTGTTAAAACAATAGCTACTGCCTGGTTAATTTGTATGGGGTAATACCACTTGATTACATTACAATCTGCAATAATCTTATGAACATGATACACAGGAGACCAGATACTAAAGCAATGTAATATATTGCTAACATAAAGCTACATCACCACACATTAAGTGGATACTTTTTTGTGGAAAAGAAAGTATACCATTAAAATTATACACTTCCGGACTAAAACAGCTCTTAAACTGTAAACATATATATATAACATAATTATTTATGAAGAAATATTGCCTTCATTACTACAGATCTACATCTAAAGCTGTTTGGCAAGATGAAGAATTCAGTTTTTGTTTCCTATTATACACTTTTTTGCCAGATTTAAGTGTGTGATGAGCTGTGTGTTAGTGTAATATTGCATGTTAGGGGAAAGCACAATTTCTCATGTTCCATGTTATGGAAGAGTAAATGTTTATCAGTTAAATAAAGTACAGGAATAAATTTATAATTCATTTCAGTGGTATTCCCCTCTCAAAGGCAGGTTTGCACCATGCAGAATGACGACAGCATGTGGAGCTGTGCATTTAATAAGTCATGGAAACTGAGATGAGTGAAGTGGTTTTCAACAGTTTAACAAACTCTCAGTATATTTAAATAGAAAAATCATAAGTGTATAGAATTCAAAGGTCAAAGCAGACTATGTTTTGAGGCTTTATACCACACGTATTGACATTTAATCTTGATTTTTGTTGAATCTATGCATCTATTTTCTCTAACAATCAAAATGCACCGTGATCGGTGAATGTAGACTTGGCATATTGAAATCTTGAAGCATCAGTTCAAAATCACCAACAATTTATATGCTAATCTAAATCTGACAACACTGCAGGCATTAACAGATGTGATCTTTGCGGGGTTAGAGCAGAATTGGGAGATTGGAATGAAAAATGATTCAGTGTAGAATTTGATCATAATTCATCATTTGATGGCTCACAACTCAGACTACAGTTCGAAATGGGCTTGCACTGCAACTGTGACATAATTCACAATTGAAGTGTCAATTTGAAGTTTAAATTTTATTTTGAGAAGAACAGTTCTGAGTCATAGCCTTTAATGATTAATGCTGCTGTATACGCTTGAACTTCTGACCTTTTTGCATGGCTATATTTATGTCTTTATCTTTTCAAAACTGTTTAGATAGTTATGAACACTCCATAGATCGTAGATCCCATTAGTATGTTAGAATTAAGAGACCTGGCCCTATCATGTGTTCTAGTCATATGAATCACTATACTGAACGTTGTGGTGAGATGACTGCCCTCTTCTGTACCTTGTGTTTCCAGGCAGGAAACCATTATCTTTATGCGAATCATAAACCCCTCTACACATCCTTGCTTAAATCCCCGAGGCTTACAATGACACTGTATTCCCATTAATCCCAAATGACCTTCCTGCTCTTGTATCTGCATATTTCATGTCAATGTTTCTCACATAACACATTTCCTCCACCATAATTTATACTGTTACATGCAATTGCACGCACACATTCATTGCACACCATGTGTCACTTCCTCAAGTCTACCCAAAATTCCTAATGACTATTGCATGAATTGGCTGCTATCATGTTGTCTATACTATCTAGCTGTTCTCACATACGTACACTTGTCCTCTCCTGTATGGAGATTATTCTTCTTTATTTAACAGTTCTATTTATGGGAGTCGACAACTGCACGCTACAAGGATGTATAATTGGGACACAGTTTTTATTGTTGTTCTCTTGTGTTGACGTGGTGCAGTAACTGTGTCCATTTGTCCTTCGCAGAGAGTGAGCCGAGGGATGCAGGAACTGACCAGAAAAGCTCCGGCATCATTCGCCTGCACACCATTAAACAGATCATTGACCGGGTGAGAAAAGCTAGAAATGCACACACATTCATATGAAATCTAAAATGACAAAGATATAAACATCTTTTGGCAGATTGGTTATGGTACTGAAAAGATGGCAGCAAACGCAATAATATATACAGCTCACTGCTGCCCTCTGGTGAATTTAACTGTGGTGTGTTCACTAGTGACATTAATCCAGACTAATGAGCTGACCCATCACAGTGTTTAATTTACATTTAACATTATTTACTTGTTTTCTGTTCATGAAGGACAAACATGCAGTGCTGGACATCACTCCTAATGCAGTGGACCGTCTAAACTACGCTCAGTGGTATCCAATTGTGGTGTTCCTGAACCCAGACACAAAACAGGGTGTCAAGAACATGAGGACCCGACTCTGCGCCGAGTCTCGGAAGAGCGCCAGAAAGCTTTATGAACGAGCCCTCAAATTAAGAAAGAACAACCACCACCTCTTCACCAGTGAGTTCAGTGAAAGTGTCGGGGTGGGGGTAGATGGGTGCTCCAAAAAGAGGGAAAAGAATTTGAGAGATTTTACAGGCAGCTGATTATTTAGCGCTGCAGTGATGGACCTTATCCACACTACACTAGTGGCTGGCCCTGTTCTGTCAGACTCCTTACATAGCTTGTTCAGCACTGACCGTCACGCAGAAGCACCCTCAGCCACCGGGTCATATTTAAACATTCTCAGCATGCTCTCTTCCTGTCAAGAGATGTGGTGTGATCACGCTTTAGGGGCATCTGTAGGTGATAAGGATATTAGCGATATCTTAGAGAGTGTTCCTGTGGGGTCATGTTTTTTTCTGAGCTGTTCTTGTAACTATACACCTCTTATCAGGTTATTCTCATAATTAAGCTGTATAATGACAATGTAGTATAATAACTCAATTCAAAACTGGGAATAAAATTAAGCTAAAATTATTTGCATGATATGCAGCTATCATTGATTGTATGATTGTTAACTTGCCACAATGCTGTCTTGTTATCTTCTCGTTGAGATGGAGGGAGAACAGTTCCCTAATTTTGCATTTAAAGTATCTCTTCCTTTGTTGTGATTGGTTTGCATATTATATCTGAGAACATTGCACATAAGCCTTCAGTTTCAGTGTGACTGCATTTAATCAGCACTACAGAAAAAGAGTTATTGGATCCCAAGTAGTACATTTACCAGAGCATCTTTAAGATTGTTGTCTAGTATCATGCCATCCTGTCAAAGCTGCAGAGCATTTTAATAACGAGTGCAAGCCTTTTAATTACAATGTCATGGTTGTACTTGATTGCTCATTAAACGATTGTTAGTATACAGAGACATTTTAATTTCTTCTGACATCCCTCTTTTCTGTATTCAGCAACCATTAACTTGAACAGCATGAATGATGGTTGGTTTGGAGCACTGAAAGAGATAATCCAGCAGCAGCAGAACCAGCTTGTGTGGGTTTCAGAGGGCAAGGTAAAAAACAACACACAAACACTACACACAAATAACACACGCACACACACACACACACACACACACACACACACACACACACACACACACACACACATATCCATATATTTGCTCAGTCACTCTCTCTTCATTCTCTTTCTTGCCACATCTTCACCCAGGCTGACGGGGCAGCCGAGGATGACCTGGACATCCATGACGACCGTCTGTCCTACCTGTCGGCACCGGGCAGTGAGTATTCCATGTACAGCACCGACAGCCGCCACACCTCCGATTATGAGGACACAGACACAGAGGGTGGAGCCTACACTGACCAGGAGCTGGACGAAACACTGAATGACGATGTGGGTCCACCTACGGAGCCTGCCATCACCCGCTCCTCAGAGCCTGTCCGCGAGGACCCACCTGTCATCCAGGACCCCCCAGGCTACGCTGGCTACCAACACACAGTGCAACCGGACCCGCTGAACCGCATCGACCCGGCTGGGTTCAAGGCACCAGCGCAGCAGCAGGTAGCGTTTCTGAGAGCTGTACGTCTCCCGTGTTGTCTGGAGGACGTGGTATGCGTTAGAAGGGTATTCTGGAAGCGCTATTGAAGGCACTTTTTTATTTTTGCAGTTATTTTGTCCATTAACTGTTACAAAACTATATCAGTGGAAAGTGAAAACTTTTGTGATCAGGTATTTATTGCAATATATAATTTTATATATATATATACATATATATAGATATTTAATCTATTTGCCTTTATGTGTGTGTTGATTGATGTTTGTGAGCGTGTTTTTTATTTTTGGAAAGGAGAAGAACTTGACTTACTGTTACTCTTGTTCTCTGTACTACCACGAGATGTCTTATCTGTGTGACTGTTACTAATTTGACTGGGAAAAGAAACTTATGTTTGTCCAAGTGTCTGTACCAGTACTCACCTATGTGCACTTCCTACTTTTGTTTTACCTGTGATTGGGACTGTGACAATACGAAACCAGAAAGTATTATGTGCATGTTGGAAATGCAAGTGTTAATCCAGTGTTACTGTGAAATGTATTTATCAGAATTCAATTGGCCGTTGTGATTCCCAAATCTAAACGTTTGTCGTCTCATGATGTGTTAATGAGCATAAAAAGGAGAAAAAAATAAATTACTGTATTGTTATCATAGAATTAAAATCAAATTAGTGTACTCTAACAATGGAAACTTGTCCTAATTCCTAACATTCACGTGCCGATGGTCGATCTACAGTTACTGCTAAATGTGAAGGCGATGAGATTGGCTGTTTGAATCACTGTAAGCACAAGTGAAGAGCAGACCGTTGTAGAGGGGCTATGAAGGTAGTAGCACTTGTTGGTACTGCACCGTAGTGTGTCAGCGCCTGTTATTAAACATTTCTGAACCACTTCACAGAAAGCAGAGGCCGCTGCCATCCCTAGCATCCCCCAGCAGCATGAGCCCCAGGCTGAAACAGTGCCCCCTGCTGTCGACGTTACTGTAAAAACTGTAGGGAGTCTGAGCCCTGACGAGGCTCCTGCAGCTCCCCTCAGCCAGCCAAGCCCCAACCCAGAGGCTGGTTCACTTAGGAGGCCCACCCCTGAGCTAGCCTCTCAGAGCGTCACACCAGAACCTCTACAGTCTGGACTGGCCAGTCCAGAACCAAAGGTATCCATCTGACCGTCACCGGACGCTCCGTGACCGGGCCCGGCTGAGCTCAGCTCAGCTATATCTGACCTGGCTGACCTCCTGTGCTGCTGCTGCCTGTCTACCTACCTACCTGCTGCCACGCTTCTCTCTCTCTCTCCTTCCACCCTGCATGTTTGCTGACCACAGTGCTGCCCAGAAGAGACAGAGATGTTTGTGTGTGTGTGCGCGTGCGTGTGTGGACGCAGTTGTATGTATGTATGTATGTAAGTGTGTGTGTGTGCACGTGCCAGAAGTGTGAGCAGATACTGGTAAACAACAGTGGGCTTGAAGGTGATTGCTGCGCTGACATGCCTACATGTAGAAGAGCAGTGGAAATCCTGCGGCTCTCACTGTTGCTTATCCTCTTTGCATGGCTGCAACATGTTTGGCTCGTTCTCTGTTTACCTCTAGACGTAGATCTGTTTGTGCTGTATTTATCAGTGCAGATTGAATGGACAATTTTGTTGTAAAAGTAGCCATTGATTTTTCCAACCATCTTATTGGTACTTTATCCAGCATTTGAAATCAAGCCAAAAACTAGTAAACCCAATAGCTTTTCAGATTTGGATGGATAATTAATGGTTACTTCTCCAATGTCAGAATTTTAAATATATTTTTTACAAAATGGTTATGGGCTTGTTATGTTAAATATTATTGTGGATGTTTAATTTGCCTTATAATTGCATCAAGACAGTGGGTGAAATTTTCCTTTGTGAATACACATGCAGCAGTGTGCACATAGTATCAGTGAAATTATTGATAAACCCTCTTGGTTACAACACATCATTATCTAGAGTTTTCATATTTTGTCACGTAAGAAAAATTGATCCCATTGTATTGTTGTGTTTTTTGTTTTTTTTTTAAACCAATGTGTTAATCTTCCTTTATTTAATTTGAGTGTTTAATTTGGAGTTGCAGTGATACATTGTGATGTTTTTCAGCTGCATTCAGTGCTTGGTTGTGCTGCGACTTCTGTTTAATCTAATATACTGTCTGACCAGTAACCCCTCCCTCTCAGTTTCTCTATTTCAGGTCTTTCCCTTCTTGTTTCCTCCTCTGCAATTAATTTCACGGACTTGTTTTAATATTCTCTTTTTAATATTCTCTTTTTCTTATCCTTTAACCGACTTCCATATCACATAGTAATGTCTGTGCAATATGTTAGTGGATCCTGTGCATTTGTTAACCTTATTCTTTGTTGTGTATTTCTTCGGTAGATGTTTCAGAAGGACCCGTACAGCACAGACAACACAGGGAGAATTGGTCACAGCATGAAGCCTGCGACTTACAGCCCTCAGCAGGGATATCACGCTGACCAGCAGCCATACAGAGATTATGACCACCCGCCTAGTCGGTATGATGTCAGCAGCGGAGGTGGTTTCCCAGAACCAAAGTACCGTAACTTTGACTCTCACGCACCCTTCGAGAACAGTGTGCCTCATTACGACCAGCAGCAGTGGAACCCCTACAACCAGCCACTCTCTACTGCCAACTCCCAGGGTTTCGATCCCCGTTTGCCATACAGTGACCACCCTGAACCCCAGTACACCCCTCCGCTCCGCTACGACGAGCCTCCACCTCAGCAGGGATTCGACGGACGGCCTCGCTACGGTAAACCGACAGGTCCAGCGCCTGTCCGTTATGATGATCCCCCACCTCCTGCTCCAGGGCCTGACCTGCACTACGACCAGGATTCTCACCTGACCACATACCCCTCAGCTGCCCGCTCCCCAGAACCCCCTGCCCAGAGGCCTGCCTATAACCAGGGACCAGCACCGCAACAAAAAGGCTACAAACCTCAGCAGTATGACCCTACTCCTGTGAACTCTGAAACCAGCCCCACGCCACCTCCTAAAGCAGAGGCCCCCTCACCTTCTCCTGTAGATGCTCTAAAGCCTGCCGGTGCCAGAGATGAGCCACAGGAGGACGACCCCGCCATGCGGCCACAGTCTGTCCTGACGAGGGTCAAGATGTTTGAGAACAAACGCTCCGTGTCCATGGACCGGGCCAGAGATGCAGGGGATTCATCTGGGAACAGGGTAAACTCTTTGGCTTTGCAGACATTTATGATTTATGTTTAATAATTCCAAGGCAGTCTGTACAGTTACACCCACTCCCACTCAGCCACATTAATGACGTGAGCACATTAGAGAGGAGGAATTTATCATTTTTTTACCCCTCTGACAAGCTCTATTTCTTTTGTGTTACTACAGGCTGCTGATTTACCCTTGAAAGCAGGAGGAGTAATCCCAAAGGCTAATTCTCTGAGCAACCTGGATCAAGAGAAGACCTTTAGGTAATCCACAGGTTATGCTGTTTCTGCTGTTTTTTTTTCAGCCATGGTATCTCAGAGTAATATCAGAATAAAAGTATGTAATTATTTAATTTCACTTTTCACTTTTTCAATTCACATTTTCTTAAGCACCTTTGTCATGGCCATTTGTTTTGTAGACTTCATCTACATAATTTCTTCTCTTGTTCTGCTTTTACCATCTCCTCCTTGCATTGTGCATGACTGACTGCATTTTCACTCCAATCCAGAGCCCCAGAGCCTCAGAAGCCTCAGCCAAGCCAAGTAGCTGATGACATTGTGCGTTCAAACCATTATGACCCTGACGAGGACGAGGACTTCTACAGGAAACAGCTCTCTTACTTTGACAGGCTCCAAGCTGGCCCCACCAAACCCCAGCCACAAGCACAAACAACCCACAACTACCCCAGGTAATGCTCAGTACTATTTATGAGCATTGTGAATATAATTACTACGTTTTTATGAAACATTGTCAACTCTTCCCCCTTAATTCTTTAGATTTACAACCTTCCTTTAACCTGTCTTTTTATATGCTTTTATGCTATTTATGTTTCTATATTTTAGTTTATATTTAAGTTTTTACTACAAACCTTAGTGTTGTGTTGTGTTCATGTTGAAAGTTAAATGATTTTGTTCTTGTGCTACAGGTCGGAGTCTGTGGAGAAACCAAGTCCAGTGGAGAAAAGATATGAGCCAGTTCCCCAGGTGACCCCTTCTCTGCCACCAGCCACACTGCCCAAACCCTCACCTGAAGGTAAGATTATATTCCTTAGTGTCAAGATTTCATCAAGAGGCTTCTATTTACTGTATTGTGTTGTCACAGTCTGCTGCTCTCCTACACATAAACACACATGTAAACACTACCAGACTAACCTATATGATGGCCCCACAGCCAAGCCTGCTGCCCGAGAGGATACAGTTCAGACCAACTTCCTGCCTCACAAAAGTTTCCCTGAGAAGTCTCCGGTTAATGGCACAAGTGAACAGCCCCCAAAAACTGTCACTAACACCGGGGCTCCACCAGCATCCAGCTACAACCGCTACGTGCCCAAACCCTACACCACCTCTGCCAGGCCTTTTGAGCGCAAGTTTGACAGTCCTAAATTCAACCACAACCTTCTGCCCAATGACAAACCAGAGATCGCTCCGAAGGTAAGCAGCTTTCAGCCAGTGATTCATTTCACTCAGATGAATGATGGTACAGTTGGAGGTTCATTATTGAAATCTTTTGGCACCAAACAGTATTAAGTTGATTATTATATGAATATATACATATAAAAGATAAACAATAAATATGTTAATGTATATTAATAAAAAATAATCCAATCTGAAGCTAGATTGATGCTAAAAAAAACCTAAAACAACACCAACAACATAAATGAAAAACTGAAAATCAAAACATTTCAGTTGGTTGAGATTCTGTTATTGATTTCACAGTGTGTTGTTCTTTCTTATTTATTCAACTTTGTTCCACTTGACTTTACATATTACAGTTCAAATAATTCTACGATGACTTAATGTGCCACATGTGTCTTTTGTTTGGACCAGGGTCGGAGTACCAGCCCAGTGAAGCCTCAGATACCCCCACAGCCCCAAAACACAGACCCCGACAGTGGTGTGGACACTTTCACACGCACTATGGACCACCGCTCCAAATACCAGCACAATAACATCAACGCGGTGCCCAAGGCCATCCCTGTGAGGTAACAAACCTCAGACTGATTAGAGATTAAATTCAAGTTTATGTTGAGTATGTGAGCGTGATAGTGAATGTTTCTGTCTTCCAGCCCCAGTGCCCTGGACGATGACGATGATGAAGATGAGGGCCACACAGTAGTTGCTACTGCTCGAGGTATCTTCAACAGTAACGGTGGTGTCCTGAGCTCCATTGAGACAGGTGTTAGCATCATTATCCCACAGGGAGCAATCCCTGACGGTGTGGAGCAGGAGATCTACTTCAAGGTCTGCCGAGACAACAGCATCCTGCCACCACTCGACAAGGAAAAAGGTAACATATCAAACCTTGAGGGATGATTTCTTACCTCACATCTAAATCACCAAATGTTTTTTGAAGCCCAATGCTCTTTCATTCTGAGGGATAGATGCTGGAACTAGGGCTGTGCCGATCGATGATAGCGTTGAAAATTAATGATTGAAGAGATGAACATGGGTTTGCTGATGCAGCTGATCTTTCTTATTATGGAATAATTTACTTAAATAGTAATTTATTTATTAGATTCTGGGGCAAAATGCTATGAATCATATATTAATCATTAATTAGTCTGCTGTGGTAATCCACTGGTCTTCTTAAATATGTATTTTACATTTAGAATTAGAAAACAGTGTAAAGCACTTCACACATGATGACCTCACACATCTGTGAGAGCGCCCCCCGAGCACCTGCTGTCGCTTGCTTTGTGTTGTGTGAGGGAAGTTAAAGTTTCAGATGTGCACAAATTCTGCCTTTAAAATGTGAAACATCAACTGTAAAACAATGGCAACCTTTTAATGCTTTTGTGTTGTTACTTCACCCTCGAGTTGCACCTATTCAGAGCTGCCATGTTTGCTAGTTATCCCCCCCTGTCTCTTACAGTTTATGTTTGATGTTGGATTTTTCATTAAATCTCAGTTTAATCCAACCGTGTTGTCATCTGAAGACTGTTTTACACAGTCAGTCTCAGTTGCTCTTGCTTTGCACAATAGAGGTTCATCAGAGTGACAGCAAAAACCACAGTGGAGCCTCATATTGGGTATTGACAATCAAACATAATGAAAATGAGATTTTGTTATATGAGTGTTCACATTTTTAGGAAGCATGGACCCACAAAGAATTTAATCCCCAGTTCTGACAACAGTTCATTTGTATTCCTATTAATTTAAATCACAAAAGCCCACCAACACCTTCTGTAGGGAAATTTCATAGGCACCTGCTTGTGTGTGTATTATGTTAAATCCTGGATTTAGTCGTCAGCTCTTTATATGTTCTGTGTTTGTGTTTTCAGGAGAGACCCTTCTCAGCCCGCTGGTGATGTGTGGACCTCATGGCCTCAAGTTTTTGAAGCCTGTGGAGCTACGCTTACCTCACTGTGCGTCAATGACCCCTGATGGTTGGTCTTTTGCTCTAAAATCCTCCGACTCCTCGTCGGGTATGCTGTGCTCTATCTGTTCTTCTGGGGTCGTTTGGGCTGGCTGTGTGACAATTTAAGGGTTGCGGGTCACCATTTAATCAGTTTTTTATCCCTGGTTTTGATTCTCTACTTATTAAAAAATCTGTTGACAAAAATGCAAACTGGTTATTTTGGTCTGAGAATCAGTCTAGGGGGAAAAATCTGTCTTTATTTTTTCAATTACAGCTTTGGGTTGATTCATTTTCATCATTTACACCGGTTAACTCGCACACTCTCATCTGCTGTATCACTGTTTTTCTTTGTGTTCAGATCAAAGTCTCTTCCCATTGTTCTACATGCTGAAATCACAATATTTCTCTTTTGATTTTCACCTCTAAGTCACCTTAACACGTTTCTCTGACTTCATTTTACATGCATGCACCAGGTGCTTGGCTGTGCAAGGATTTAATTTCATCAGGTTATATATAATAGTGCATGTTGCTCTGATTTTTCTCACATAGCCACCCAAATCCTGACCTGAAGAACAGCTTTTACAGATCTTCCACAAATTGGGACACTGTCATAACCAATAATGCCCATTATTATCTTGCATAATAATGAAAAGCTATAAAAAGACATCTCGTATCCAAGTCAAACTGAAGCTAAATTTAGTTTTGTTTTCCATTTTTCATTTGAAGGTAGCTTTCAGGTTATAGAAGACAGGCAAAAAGACTTGTTTTCTTTCATTCGTCTCTGAGACTGGCCTCGGTTTGTTCAAAGGGAAGCAGAAATATGCAAATAGAAAAACCAGGCGCAGTTCTCAGTGGCTGCAGGAGATGAGGATTCAGGCATATCTCTTCAAATAACTGTAACTAAATTTTTTCTGTGAACACTTCAATCATTTGCTTACCATGTTTGGCCTTATAGTCCAGAAAGCTCCGATGCAATACGTCTTCACTGTTGTTTTTGAGACTTGACTTACCAGGAAGACAAGGAGACTTTTCATGTAGCTAACCATCTATCAAGTACTTTAGATTAAAGTGAAATAACAAAGACACTGCTTATGAAATTCATATCAGTATTTGAAATCAGGGGTCATTATCCAACCAATAAATTATTAGAGAGAAATAAGGGAGTATAAGAGAGAATGCTCTGCAGATCATGTTCATAAAAATTACAATCAAGAAACACAATAATTTTGTCATATGTAACATGTAATTGAGCAGACAAACTGTAACGCTGAGTAATCCTCCAGGCTTGTATATGAGCTGAACTACAAAGAAAGAAAAAGAAGAACAGGAAAGAAGTAATTTATTTCTGCTTTCCCTTTTCTTAACACTGTCCTCCTCACACCCAATCTTCAAAAACAGTGGTAATTTTGGCAGCGGTCAGGATTAGCTGTTAATTAGCCTCATTTTAAGGATGAGACTTGGAGGACTGAATGAGATGTCAGCTCGCCCCGTTGTCCCGCTGAATTGTGGGAGGATTATCAGGCTGTGTCGTAATCCTCTTATTGTGAAGCAAGGCCACTCTTGGGCCTCCTCCTGTCCCTTCTCTGGGTCTTCTTCTCACTTTGCTTCCCTTCTTCTCTTTATCCCTTCTGTTTTTCCCTCCTTTACAACTCTCATCTTACTTTACGTCTCTTCTATCTAAACTGTTTGTAGATCTGTGTTAACACATAGGCTGAAATCAGAAGTGCTGTGATACAGTATATGTGTCTTATATCATTTAGAAAGACATAAAGACAGTCCTTGATCAAAGCTGCAGTATATTCATATAAAAATGCTGAATGGTATGTTCTTTAGGGTTTGGCCGCATAAGATATTTATTATTTAATGGTACATTGTAGAGTTTTTTTTACCATTATTGGAGCTATGGATCAATGTTAAGATGAGCAGGTCCTTCTTTTGATCTACTAGCAGACGCACAAAGACACATCTGCATAAGCACAACCATGTGCGTAACTCGATACACATTCCTGCTGATGGCTTCACACTATATCACTGATCATCTGGTAGTAGTAATGTACCAAGACACTCAGCAGTGCACCAGCAAATGGAAGGAAATAATAAGACTGCTTGTGTGTGTAAACAGAGCAGGTTTCATTGACACTTTTTGACACAGGTTTCACAAAAATAATTGCTTTAAAATTGAGCTTGAAGGTGCATCCATGAAGTTGTAAATAGTAGTTTGACATATAATTCTCACCACAATGTTAATTTAGACATTTTCCAGAGCCACTTTTCTTGGCGACCTTGAAACGGGAATTATTCTCTATTTTCCAAACAAAAAGATTGATCGAGTGGAAAAAATGGCAGATTGTTGATGAAAATAGTGTAGTTGTAGCTGGAGGTTACACACAGTGTGGAACAATGAACATTAATGTACACTTAAAAACTCCACAGGGTACCTTTAACATCATTGCTAAGGGTGATATTCTGGGATTGTTTTTTAATATTGTGATATGTTGTTTGAGAATATTACAGGATCAAATTTCCCCTTGGCTTATTTCTGAAATATTTCAGAAAGCCAAATTTAAATTACAGCCCTGCTTTGATTTCCCGTTACTGTTCTAACAACTTGACATATTTTCACTATCTGAAGAAGCGAAAGAAAACGCACACCTTTTTTCCAGAGAGGTGCTGGCTCACAGGCAGACATCAAAAAAAAAGAAAGGGAATGCTGCACACTCGTATCCACATGCATGTCTTTATTTCAAGCTGTTACATACCTGTTTCGACACACAGCCTTCCTCAGGATAAAACTGCTCTTTTCATCCTGAAGACGGCAGCGTGACGAAACATCAACCTTCAGAACTTAAAATGAAGAATTGTATTTGAGTTACGACTGTGCGACTCCCCCCCCCCCCCCCCCCTCGTCCTTAGTATTTTTCATACTTAAACAAAAGGTAGTCATCTTGTTATTGTGACATTTACCTCTTTCACGTCTTCAAGCTTGACTGCAACATTGGCAGTTTAAGATTAAAGATACAGACAGCCGTAAACAAGGAGACTGCAGTTATATCGTCACATGGATAGTTAGTCTGTGATGTATCGATGGACCTCTGCCTGGCCACCTTTACTTACTCTGATTGATTACTGGAACTTTCCTCTTGGCACAGACCTGTACATTTATAATTGTAATTACAGTCAGACCCCACAGTCACTGAGGTTTAATTTACATTCAAGACATTCAATAAAATTATGAAATAGCTTTTTACTGGTCTCTTGTGCTACAGCGTTTGGATATATGCCACAGCCGTGAAACATCATTTAACATGGCTTGAAGACAATAGATTTTTAAGTTTGCAAAGATCGATGTTTTAAAATATGACTCTGTAGTGATTTTGTGGTTAAGCGGACAATGCTTATAAAAAACGTAAACATAAAATGCTGCTTTTATCACTCACCGTCTCCATCTGTCTGTTTGTCATCAGGTGACCCAAAAAGCTGGCAGAACAAGTCTCTCCCCGGGGACCCCAACTACCTGGTGGGAGCCAACTGTGTTTCTGTGCTCATTGACCACTTTTAAAAGACGGGCAGGTGTGATGTTACTGAATGTGGATCCATGGGATGAAATGCCGAGGATGGACACACATAAACACACGCGCGCACACAAACACACACACTGACAGATGCACTCCAAATAAACAAACACATCTTATGATGAAGAAGATCCAGTCAGTGCTGTTTACTGCGCCCATGGATGAAGGAGAGACACTGATGATCATTTTCAAACTCTTTTCCCCCTTCAATTAATGAAGTTTTGATGTGAAATGAAACTATTGATGCATGCCCCATGCCACTGAGGATTGACACTACATGTAAGGCAATGTTTAATGTAATTATGACATGAATATAAATGGATGGATGGTTTTTGAAGTTGTGCAACCAGTGTACATACTTTTAAAAAAACCCATGTTGGTATATTTATGCTATATATGCATACAGTATATATAGTAGTATAGAGAAAACTTACTAAAAATATATGAAGTCAACATGTTTTTTTTCAGGTGGCTGAATTATAAATATGTATCTCCACGTTTTTTCCACTTATTAATGAAGGTTTGAGAAAGAAGTGAGATAAAGCAGTGAAGGTGACATTTGCAAGTATCTGTTAAAGGAAACATCAGCTGGACATGAACCCAAGCGGCACACCTACAGACTCGTTCTTCCTTAACTTCTTCCTTAACTTCTTCCTTCCTTCCTTTTTCTTACAGTAATATCTCGTAGCTTGATTTCTTACCGAGTACCACATCTCTCCTTCCAGCCTGAGGGAGATCTATGCATGTTCTTTACTCAGGTCCAGTAGCCTCCTCAGTTCCTTCTACACATCTCAGTTTCTCTCTTTCTTTCTTTCTCTCTCTCTCTACTTCTCTTCTTCTCCTTCTCTCTTTTTCTGTCTCTCTCTGTGCACTCTCGCACTCACACACAAATAAGCAGCGATGCCTTATCTGCAGATTATTCACTTTTCATTAAGAAAAAAAATAAGTTATGATAAATTATGGTATAATGTCATTTTGTTTTGCCATTTTTTGTGAACCCACTGTATAAATGAACTTGGGTTTAGCACACAATAACGGTTGATAAAGGATAACAAAGGTATGCTCTTCTTTTATCTGCTATGCATTACTTAAAAAAAAAAAAACAACAGAAAAGAAGTGGCTGTAAATAAAGCTAGCATATTGCCTTGGTTCTTTTGTTTGTAAATGAACTTTTTGTAAGTCTTTCTTTTTTGTATAAAACTTAGAGAAAACATGTTTTAAAAAGTGGAAGAAAGTGAAACGTGGTTATCTTTGTATTCTGGATATACCCTCGAGCCTTGGAACTTATAACCTGACGATAATTCATCACACCTTTTCTACCAGTATGTTCACACTTAATTACGGTCATTTAAAAAAAAAAATGAAGGTCTTTTTAAGGTTATTTAAGGATCAGGAAAGTACTTGGGCTAAAATACATTTAAAACATGTTCTTTTAAAAGGGTGTGCTCTCAAAGTGTCCCCTCACCGATTTGTGATGCTGGATGCTGTATTGTGTGCCCTTAAATGTATTTTTGTACTAATAGACAATATATGATGTATGGCACACCAGTACCATTTTATTTTTAGATATAACACGGCTTTAATTGGATATTAGCTCTTCACGTGTGGCTGACTTTTTTTTTCTCCTCTGCAACACAATTTTAAGTATACCACTGTATTAATAAATAAAATCATTTTTAAAGTAAAGAGCGTCACTGTAGAAGACTCTTCTTTTCCTACAAAGTGAAGTTTGTTTTAATTAATGTTCTAAAATAAGGAGCTGATACTGCTTTTGTTTATTTTCACCTCTGTTATTCACAAGTTTGGCTTTCTATTCATTTACTTATTTATTTATTTTTTACTTGGGCTGCAGTGATTGAATTTTTTTAATTATCAGAAAAACTGATGTCAACAGTATTGACATCAGGTTGTTTATTTTATGAAATATCAGAAAATGGTGAAAAAAGCTTTTTCACAGAGAACTTGAATTGATTAGTTTGACCAGCAGTCAAAAAGTCAAAGATATTCAATATCACATAAGACAAAGAAAACAGTAAAACCTCAGGTTTGAGGAATTGCAGGAAAGTGCCTAAAAGCTTATTGAATATCAACATTTTGCTGATTAGTTCTCTGTTATTCCTCTATTCACTTCTTTCACCTCTACTTCTGGATAAGCTGTTTGGCTTCAGACATCATTTCATTAAGGGGACACTGTGGAGCAGGTTTCACAGCCAGGTGGCGCAGGTGAGCCCTGAATGATGCTGCAAAAAGTCAAACACATTTCAGCCCTTCAGCAGTATTTGACAGAGAATCACTATAATGCAGTAAAATGTTTATAGTAAGCTTAAACATGAGTGGCCCACAGTATTCCTGAATGTCTTTTATAAATGAGGCAACAAGCAAGTTAAACAGTCAGTGTTTATTGTAGCTGGAGAAAAACAGGTGAAGGAACCTTTATCATCTAGAACAGTGGTTCCCAACCTGGAGGATCCAACAAATAAGATCAAGATAAATCTATAGTCACAAGATGATTAAAGCAATGAGATAGAAAACACGTTTATTTGTCTCTGATTTCTTGTGAAATACTGGTTGCTTCCCCCCTATTCAGACTTCCAGAAATGATTTAAACTAATTCCTCTTTGGTTCATTTGCTCAGAACTCATTAGGATTGTAACCAGAGATTAAATAAATGTCACAAGTTGATTCAAACTAAAAGGCCTGTGAACCATTCAATACAGGGCTTTCAGGACATGTTTGAATGAGCACTAATTACTTGATAATGTGCTGCTTATGTGATTATTGGGAGCTCTCAGGAACTATCATCCCCAGGTGTGTCGCATTATGACGACTGTTACCTTTATGGACTACAATTCAGTGCGTGACGGGTAGATGATACAGAGCCAATGTTCAATGACAATGCAGGCGAGAGTGTCCTGATGCGGCGTTTGCAAGAAGACTGCGGCTGCAGATGAGGTCATACAAGTCTGATTTATAAAAGGTAAACTCACCTGGACTGAAATCTTAGTTTGTTTAATGTTTTGCTCAGTCGATTTTACACGGGTATTTTGAACACTTGGTGAAAATGTAAGAATAAAGAACCATTTCCAAGCAGCTCAAACCATAATTGCGCACTCTTTCCTGAAGAATAATACTTCATCCATTATGATGACCGTCGAAATCCTACCACGTTTTCTTCCAGCTCTGCGTCGTCACCAGTGCTAACAAATCACGAGCAGCTCCTCTGATGTTGCCTGATAGTAAAGAGCCCACCTCCCCTCCTTCACCCTCGTAGTAAAACACACTGCGCGCAGCTCGCCGCCATGCAGTCGAGCAGAGTGGCACATCTCCAATACGCAGTGTGCATCCCCTGTTCTGGCTGTGAGATTTGCTGTCGTCTGTGAAAACTACGGCTGCTGCTTCACAGACGAAGCGCCGCTGCACCTTCACAAACGCGGATATTCAAACAAGTCCAGAAAAACGCAAGATTTTGCCTGATTTTCAACCATTTGGACGGGTTTTTTTTTCTTATTGCGTCTCTCACCTTTTGATACGCGTCTTATCCAGGCTTCATCTCTCGCTTTGAGTTTATTTGAAAGCCCGCAGAGGCGAACATGACAGCATGACAATGGTCCAAGGCTGGTTGACAGTAGGATCATTTTAGTGTTATGTCTTTTTTTTTTTTTTTTTTTTTTTTTGCGCGCTGACTTTTGAGGAATGGGTCGTTTGCCGGAGCAGGCACCGAAAACTCAGGCGGCTTACTTGAAAATTTGCACGTTTTCTGTATCTGTTATGGTAAACATCTGGTGCCTCGTCCAGTCCGCTCTTTTCTCACCTTTCTCCTCCCATCCGCCGCAGCGCATCTCTAATTGGAGAGCATCTTAATTCATGGAGATCATCCACATCGGACACTGACCTCGAGTTACAGTTCACCATCACGCACGCCGATTCACGCCAGTTTTTTTTTTCTTTTGGATGTTATTGTCCTTCCTTGGACACAGCTGCGTTGGTCGTACTCTTGAGTGACAATGCCGGTGAACGCGCTGCCCCGAGGCAGTGGCATGGGCGGCCCGGGGTCCCTGAGCCCGGCGTCGCTGTCCCGCAGCCTGTCTCGGCTGAGAGAGTACCGGACCCGGACCCGGATCATGCTGGCCCTCGGGGTCTCTCAGATGGTCCTGGGGAGTCTCATCCTGGCCGTCAGCTTCGCGGCTCTGGCTCTCACCACATCACCCAGGGTCCGGCACTCCTGCCCCTTCTGGGCAGGTTTCTCTGTGAGTACAACAGTGACACGATGCTGGTTGTGTTTGGTGGCATGAATCAAGGATGCTTTCAGCTCAAAAGACAAAGGAAAAAACCTTACAGCAAACTAATTATAAAATCATGTATACTTAAGTATCAGAGGTAATATGATGGAAACACATTATTAGGATTTTAAAACCCATGAACTGATATGAACATTAGATCTATCTGAGACTGTATTGGTGTTACAGGCTATTCAATGTAGATAGACAAAAAATGCTATAAAATATGACATGGTCAGTATACACCTATACTTACTTACCATATATCGACATTGTACTTTTGGTTAGTCATCCAGTGATGTTTTTAGATTCAAAGATGTCATATCTCTTTCATCTTAGGAAACAGAGCTAAACTAATTGGTTTGAAACTACCTTGAAAAAAAGAGCAATTCCTGAGGAAGGAAAGAGAAAATCTTCAGCAGTTAGGATGTAGAGCCTCTGTGGTAATCAGTGATATCACACACACACACACACACACACACACACACACACTTTGTCCTAGGTCACTTCTGGGGACATTATATAGACTTACATTAATTTCCCTTAAACTTACCCTAACTATAACCACTCCTTAGCTAACCTTAACCTAACCCATAACATTTACCTTAACCATTGACACAGGAATCTGCTTTTTCCTAATTGGGGGCCCAGCTTTTATCCTTAATTGGACAAGATGTCTCTAGTCAACTGGTTTGCAGCCTCTGACAAACACTTACACACAAAGATGGAGAAAGAGGAGGGGTGTATTTCTAAATACTATACACTGCTCCTTCCTCTGTGTATAGTAGGATATGTTTGGAAATAATCAGAATTGAGACATTGTGTTTTTCTACATGTGAAACGTTCATGGTTGTTTCTGTAAATATGTATGAATGCGCACTTCCTTGATTTCCTGCGAGAGACCCCGAGCAGGGCTGGTCCATTAATTATAGAGACGCTGGGGCAGAGTGCAGGGGTGAGGGAGCAGGAGTGGACGTGCGTGTGTGTGTGTGTGAGAGAGAAAGGGCATGTGTTAATGCTTCTGTATGTGTGAGAGTGTACAGTTACAAGGGCATATTAAGGAACCACAGGGGTCAAAGGTCATTCTTGATTAGCCTTAGGCTGATTGGACAGACCTCTATGTGGAATGTGTTTCTCGCCTGTTGTGCTGCATGAATTTTACCGTATGTTACCTTTTGTACACAAAACCTGAAGCAACTTTGTGTCCTGACACCCACACATAGGAAACATCTTTGTTAGCCTGTTTTACTGCTCTGCAGATTGCTCAAAAATGTACCTCTTGAGATGATATCCTATGACAAGGCACTTCAGTGGAAGTGTAGGATAACTGGGGGTCAATTATGTTTTTGAGCAGAGGTTTGGTACTTGAACTGAGTCTGAGTCAGGCACTGAAAAACAAAATGATCACCAGCAGCAAGAACCATCGGCCACAGAGGCGCCAAAACCCAGATAATGTGGTTGAGACCAGCTCTCCATCCGGAGACTCTGGTGTTGAAAGTGGTTTGCCTGCAGGCAATCAGACAGTGGAAGTCATTCTTTGTGAGCCTGAAAGCTCTAAAATCCCCCGAAACTTCTCTGAATTAACAAGGCTTTTATTCACAATGTGAAGAACAAAGTTAAAAACAGTTTCCACTGTCAAAGGATCACCTCATGTGTTCTTGATGATTTTATTTACAATAAATAGGTGACAGGGTATATATTTTCTAACAGTAGTTTGGTCTTATATTTGGTCTTAATTGTCAACTAGGAGGAAATGCAGCGTCTTTAGTTAATGCAGAGATGTGTCTTGCAGCTGATTTGATTAGAAAACTGTGTTGTAAGATAAATCCATAGCCTCTCAATTATATGGGATGCTTTTTGTGAATCTGATAATTGGTTTTAATCTAACAAAATTAGCATTTTTGGGGCAAACAATCTTGACTTATAGCTTGTAGACTATATAGAAACAGTCTGCCATAAATCTTAGTGGAAGAAAAAGTTATTTGTCTCTTACCTAATGTGTATGAGTGTATTTGTATATAACAACAGTCATGTGCACATCACAAAACCTCAGTGAGATGAGTTGCTGGATACAAAAACAACTGAACTAGACTTGTGGGTTGCATCTTTTACTAATTTTTCAAGTTGACCCCACTTGAAATGACAACGTGACTCTTTGTGCATGGTAACATAGATAGTGTTGTACCTTGAAGCCTTCATGTGGAGCCTCGTGCCATGTTGGTGAACTGAGCTAATTAATGAGGAAGGTGACAACAAACTCAACCCTCCCCCGCCTCGTGTGTGTGTGTGTGTGTGTTAGATGTGTGTGGTCACTGTGGGACGTCATTAAGTATCTCTACATGATGACTGCAATGGCTGGATTTCATCGTGAGGGAAGGCAATCACTGCTGAGCTTTGGCTGGCTGTCCCTCTTCACACACACACACACACACACACTGACAAATGTATCCCATCTCATCACTTCAGTGCATAATAGTTCAATCTCCCTCATCCCGATCTTACACACACTGAAGACAATTTTTTTTGCAGCTTTGATGTTCTGAGGCGTGTGTTTGACAGCATATCACACACACACTTGCCTGGCCAACAGAGACTAATCCTACAAATGTCTTGCTCTTTCTCGCACCCAACCCGAAGCTTGTAATCATCCCACACCCCTGCTTTAACTCTTTAGATCAGTAGACAAGCAGCCAGCCACAGTCACTTCCTGTAGATGTAATTTGAGTGACAAAAGATGACGCAGAGCTCTAACGATGAGCGGTGCAGACTCTTGAGGCCTCAGACTTGCATGAGGCCCGACATACAGTCGCCTTTTTCTGCTCCATCAGGCCAGATTGCCAGCAGGTTTACCTGCATGCTGTTGGCTGTGAATCACGCCACCCTGCCAGGTTTGGACAATAAATGAGACGACGTGGCCGAGCCAGCCATAGGGCCTCTGCGGCTGTCAGCAGCTGACATGCAGAACAAATTACCATCTACCTCGCATCTCCATGAATTAAGCTCAGAACTGATCGAAGCGTATGAACACACATACCCGAACACACAAACTGCCTCTCATTTCCCCCCTTCAATTTCTGTCACAGAGAATAAAAACACTTGAGACAAAATATGTGGATATGTAAATCCATCGGGAGTTATTGCTGCCATCATTAAGAAATTAAAACTAGATTTTGATGCTCTTTGTCTTGCACTAGAGGACTCCTTCTCTCCTCTCCTCTCCTCTCCTCTCCTCTCCTCTCCTTAAAAGATCCAGAAAAGGATTTATTGTCTTCTGTTTTTTTCCCCCTCCCCCGCTCTCCTGGCTGTGCAGAAGAAGAGGAGTGATGATATATTGTGTACCAGCTTCTCTAAAAGTAACACTCCAGCATCCCATATCTACAGACTGTGCCATAACAAAGGCGGCTTAAGATGGTATTCTTGGTGTTTGTTGTGTGGCAGCTTTCTCTGCCGTATTCAAGCACACAGTGTCAGCAAATTCTGCACTAATCTGCGCTGGTGTTTATGTGTTTGTGTGTGTATGTGTTTGAATAGATGGCTCCAAAGTATTTTGTAGTGGGTGGTTGTGGCATATTGAGAGGCTTTTTGTGCCTTTGTGTGTGTTTGCAAGTATGGTAAAGTTTCATGTTGGAATAAAGTTTTAGTGTCCCACAAATCCTACTGACTATGGTGATCACCTGACTTTTTATCCAGCGCCAGTGTTTTCAATTATCCAGTGAAATAGCTCAACACCTACAAAATGCATTGGCACAACATTATGCACAGATGTTCATGGTACCCATATGAAGTTTATTTTTGGTTTATGATCAAATACCTGCAAAACGAATAAAAGCAGGTTGTTTTTATGGCATAAAGTACTGATGATTTTAGTGAAAAGGTTTTGGATTTGAACAAAAAGAACTGTTGCAGGAAAATCTGGTGCTGCACTAAAAGTTTGCTATAATAAATGTCTGCATATCTGCATATTTTTACTCATCTAACCGTGGTGAGGAATAGAGCAAGACAAATAATGTAAATGTTTGATGTGATTGCTTAGTTGCTCTGTTCTGTTTTCTGCAGCAACACCTGAAACAAAATATGTGGATATGTAAAACCATCAAAAGGAGTGAAGAAGAGTGAATCGTAATTAATTAACTGCCTTATTAGGCTTACATAGTATCCTGGCAACAGGTCTTAAGACACTCACAGACACACTCACATTCACTCACTCACTCGTACTCCTAAGTGCAGTCTGCAATGCAGGCTTGGAAATCGTCATCGTTTTGATAAAAGACTTTCCATCTGTTCAATATGAATAAACTGAATACAGAGGTGGTTGTTGTCTGGCATACTGAGGGACTATCAGAGTTCCTTGCCTTTGGTGTTGCTCATGACTCATAACATCAAAGTGAACAGAAAGGAGAAGTATTATATGTACTGTAATCGGTAGCCTTTCTCTGCCACCTGAGTGAATATCAGCACTTCCACCACAATGTCAGGCAAGTGTGAAGCTTTTCACTTGCATTTTAGGATGATTTTATTTAGATTTATTACAGTGATTGTTTTAGGACCAAAAAGAAACACCATGTAATATAATGCAGTGCATAATTGGCCAACAAATATTTGTTAAAAGGAGTGTTCAGTTTAAATGCCATGAAAACACATCACTAAGCGATTAAATATTATGGATTAGTGTGGATTAGCATGTTCTTGAACCTAAACATACATTGATTTCTATTTAAATTGAGTAATTTATGTTCATTTGGTGTTACTCGTGTAACTTGGAGTCTGATTTCCTTGCAGTAATTGGGAATGTGCTGCTGTGTTCTTGTCAGTGAGTTTTGATACAGCTAATAAAACATAGACCTGCTCCAGTTTGAAATGTGAACAAATGTAACATGATTGTTACTAATCTGAAATAGCAGCTGTCACAGCCTGAACAAATACATGATTTCAATTGTAAAGAGCTATTGTATTAATAATTCAGCTTAGTTCTCTGTCAAAATCCACACTGAAATCAGTCAGATCTCTATGGATCATATCAGGATGTAGAGAATCATTAAAGGATCAGTTCAATTGAAATTCTCACTTACCAGAGATGTAAAGCAAAGTTAGATATTTGTGACTTTATTCCAGATATTCGTCTCTGAGATTTCTGCTTCCACCCACAATGGAGATCAATGGAAGTTGCTCACAGCACATGAAAATTACATCAAACGAACCAAAATAAAAGAACCAACTCTGTTTAGGGTCAGACATCCCAAAACAAAAGGTATATTTGACAAATGTATTTGTATTTTAACCACTTAACACACGCCCCTGTTTTTTATGCTCTCAGCAGGATATAGACACAATGAGGCCAGAGCCACAGGTCTTGGCTTCATGCAGTCCAAAAAGATGAATTTTTCTGAATTATTTTTCAACAGGTATGTCCATGCGTTTTCCTCAGGTCCTTTTTGGAGACTCCAAATGGACACTTGGTTACCAAAGCTGTATAACCGCAATCAAACTCCTATAACTTCACATCCCCTTTGCCTACAATCAAAATCTTGGTCTCTAATGAAAGCTGACGCCATAATATTATTATTATTATTATTATTATTATTATCATCATTATTATTATTACATATAACCATATTTTTTTGTTTGGCCATATCTATCTATCTATCTATCTATCTATCTATCTATCTATCTATCTATCTATCTATCTATCTATCTATCTATCTATCTATTTTGGTATAAGTCATATGTCAAGTCGAAGAAGAACCAACCATGTACCAAAATGCCGTGTGCGTAATGATATATGGTTCAACTCTTTTACGCACAGGGCGCACGCCGGTTACGCTTGGAGTTTGTTTATGGACAGCCAAACTAATAGCTTAGTGTCATACACCGTTGGAAACCTCTGACTATTGGCTAAAAGGTTATCAACTTCATTTCACCGAATATTTCCATAGGCTAGAACAGCAGTCAATCAAAGCCATGTCGTCATTGTTGTCGGTCACATGTCCTCATTGGCTTTGGAGACATGTACTGCCTAAACCTACACACCGATTGACTTGTGTGTGGTGTCGTCAGAAGCAGGAGAGGCTCACGGTCGTAAACATCTAGTCACGTGTACTCTGAGATGGACGTGCAGGTCAGGAAATGACGTAAACGGACCGTATATGGTTTGTTATTTGTGTTATTACGTTACGTGTTGGACTAAATACATGTTGACATATTGAGGAAAATATTCCGGTTTTATGGAAACGGATTTCATATTTCACAAGAATGGATACTTGGCGAGCTGTACAGAAAGTGCTGAGTCATAAGATGATCGTTGTGGATAAAGGGAAGACTTTGAAGGTATGTAGCATTATAGCTTTTCTTACTTAGCTGAGTGGCTAGCCGAGCTAACCGCTAATACTATTACAGCTGTGAGCAACCATATAAGTCGTGAGTGGTCTTGAATGAATCAGGACAATCTAAGCTTTCTAACAATGTACGGCATGAATATATATGTTTAAGGGTTGGTGTTTAAAACATTCAGAAGTACTTGTGGCTACCTCCTAACATCCGTCCCGTTCCGTAGACGGAACAGCGTGCGTTAAGTGGTTAAGTGAACTGATCGTAAGCAGTCACAGAAGGAAAAAAAAAGAAGAAATCTTCCTCTCATATGACAGCAACTGGACAAGAAAGCTTGTTATTGTCACCGTATTTAAGTCACAACTGTACAATATGTAACCACATCATGAGTTTGTCCAGAAGCCACAGGATCTTTATGTTTGATGTTGCAAACAGTGCAACAAAAGTATCATTGTGGGACTCGACACTGAGCTCCACTCGGCTGTTTGTTGTTTTGATGCAGCCGTTTATTCCCAGCCGTCAGCTGAACGTGGCTCTTGAGCCAGTTTACTCATCTCTTGTCCGTTTAGATTAAATGGGGAGTGTGGTCAGCACGCCTGCCCTCAGACCAGACCACTCACAGCCTGTCTTAAATCTCATATTGATCAACTAATTAGATGGACTCCCATCAATCATTAGACTTAGAGTATTTATTTTCATTTTTACTTGAACTGTCAGAGGTTTTTAACGTCTCTGCAGTGATCTCACTCTTGTGTTTAAAGCAGGGCTATGTTGTGTGATGATGTCATGTAGTTTTAGCACTCAGCTTGTACAGAGGTGTCTGGACAGTTATAATTCACTTTCTGCAGCACCTTTCCATAATATGTAAGTAGGCACTCAGCCCACTACTCATTACTCTGAGGACCCTCCAGTGCACCCTGCTCCTGAGCATCTTTAAAGATTTTATTAAGGAAGGAAAGAGACAATCTTAGGCAGTTATGATGCAGAGCCTCTGTGATATTCAGTGAGAAAAAAAAACACACACACACAATCACAGTTATGGTTCCATCATTTCAGAGGACATTACGTTGACTTGCATTCCTTTCCTGTAGACTGATCCTAACTTAACTATTACCCTAAACTAGACTAAAGCCTTCACCCTAAAATTAATGATTTACTTAAAGGGGACTTGCTGTTTGTCCCCATAATGGAGGTGAGTCCCCACAACATGACTGTGTACACATGTTTACATCCCCTAAACATGAGGATACCTGGACCACACACACAGAGGCTCAGTGGTGTTCCTGAGAGGCTCTAATATTTCAAGTTGTACTTAGTACTTTTATGCTACTGTCTCGTCCAGACTTCCTCATCTCTTCTTTTGTCCACTTATACTGCATTAAATATTTTTGAGAACAGGATGATCTGAGCTTCTTCTATATGCGTCATATTAAACATTACATCCTTTTCTTTTGCTGCAATCTTTTTGCTCTCCATCCACCACATATCATCTAATGAAGCAATAAAGCAAACTTGCTGAAAACCTTGCATTGCACTATGCCTGATTAAAAAAGCAGTCATCAGTAAAATACAACATAAAAATGTTAAACGTCGGATTGGTTTTGCTGTGGAAGATCTGAACACATTAAAGTCCCACTACAGACAGAAATGCATTTTGCTTATTGTTGCTTCACTTGTATGTTTGCATGATATATGTGCAGACTTTGACACCTGAAGGTTGTTTCCCCTTTCATTTGATGAGGGTGCTCACCTTAAATCTGAGCATGATTTGTGACGACACAGAACCTCAAACCTCCGGAATTGACTTTTCAGCCAAGTAGGAAGCATCTTGTTTCTAGGTTACTAACTTTTGAAGTGAAAAATATTTGCACATTATATTTTCCAATAAGAAAGAAAGAGTATATATGTTTTGTGTCTGGAGGAGCTGTAGTGTCCACTGCTGTCTAATGTGTTCTTTGAGGAGATTGAATAATAATAATAATAATAATAATAATAATACTTTTTATTTGTATTGCACTTTACATTTCAGCAATCTCAGAAGTACTACAGAGCAGAAAATTAAAAAAAGGTTAAAAGGACAACCTATAAAAGAGATTTAGCAAAATGCTTTTGTAAAAAGATGGGTTTTAATCGCCCCTTTTAAAAACATCTGCAGTCTGTGGGGCCCTCAGGTGGTCAGGGAGGGTGTTCCACAGCCTCGGGGCTGCAGAGGAAAAGGCCCAATCACCCATGGTGCGGAGCTTGGTTCTGGGGGCTTGGAGGGTGTTTATGTTTGTGTTTTCAGAACAGAGGGTGCGTGAGGAGATCTGGGGGGTGAGGAATTCCTTGAGTTATAGGGGGGCTTGTCCGTGAATGCACTGGTGGGTGAGGAGGGAGACCTTGTACTCACTTCTGAGTGGGACAGGGAGCCAGTGAAGAGACTTCAGGATGGGGGTGATGTGATCATATTTATGCACCCTCATCAGGATCCTGGCAGCGCTGTTCTGCATGTACTGCAGTCTCTGGATGCTCTTGCCAGAGATCCCGATGAGGAGTGCATTACAGTCTGGAGGAGACAAAGGCGTGGACGATTTTCTCTGCATCTGCCAGGTAGAGTGTTGGACGGAGTTTGGCGATGTTCCTGAGGTGGTAGAATGATGTTTTGCAGAGGTGTTTGATGTGGGTGTCAAAGGTGAGTTGAGGGTCCATTTTAACACCTAGGTTGGTGACAGATTTGGAAAGGGGGATGTTTTGGCCAGAGAAGGTGATACTGGTGGTGGAAGAGCGGAGCTGATGTGGTGTGCCAACTAGGATGGCTTCCGTTTTGGAACTGTTTAGCTGCAGAAAGTTGAGCTCCATCCACACCTCTATCTCCTCCAGGCAGGTGGTCAGTGTGGATGTTGGCAGGGGAGCAGAAAAAGTGGAGGTTGTCCTTATGTAGAGCTGTGTGTCATCAGCATAACAATGGTAGGATATACCATGCCTGCTAATGACATTGCCCAGGGGGAGCATGTAGATGGTGAAGAGGGTGGGGCCCAGCACCGAGCCCTGAGGTACACTGCAGGTGAAGTTGTGGGAGTGTGACTTTGCTTTACCCAGGGTGACGTGCTCGGTTCTATCGGTCAGATATGAAGTGAACCAGTTGTGTACATTTTCTGAGAGTCCAATGGTGTATTGCAGGCGGTGGAGGAGGATGTTGTGGTCAACTGTATCAAAGGCAGCTGTTAGGTCCAGGAGGATGAGTACAGATGGGGAACCGGTATCTGCTGCCATCAGGAGGTCATTGGTGACCCTGACCAAGGCTGTTTCTGTGCTATGGCCAGGCCGGAAACCAGACTGAAACTTCTCAAAAGGTTATTGTGTTTGAGGTGATCCTGAAGTTTTGTTCCAACTGTTTTTTCCAGAACCTTTGACAGAAATGGAAGATTGGAAATGGGCCTGTAGTTGAAGAGGGTTCTGGATCCAGGGTGGGTTTTTTAAGTAGTGGTCTGATGACAGTAGTTTTCTCAATCATACAATGGCTTGAATCACTAACAAACCATTCAAATGTGGAATAACTGACCTTCACAATAAAAGACAAAATTGAACAGTATAATGAAATCTGGCTTCCATTTATCAACTTCATAAAGGAGAGCTGAATCCTCCTCTCCCACAACTAATACTACAGAAAGGACACACAATTGACATAATGACTGAAGGACAGACATGGACACACGCACACACTTTCTCACACTCTCACACACACACACACACATACACACACACACACACACACACACCTTTTTTTCTCGCTGTGTATAGCCTGTATTTTCTGCACAATAAAAAAAAACATACAAAATTAGCCCACTTTCTTCTCAATATTGTCAATTCTACTCAATTGTCCCAAACTTTGACTGTCTTCAGATCAACCATAGCAATGTGTCAAAAAATTAAGCCACCTCGTGCTACAGGAAATGTTGTCCAAAAAAAAAAAAAGTTAAAAGTTGTTGTCTCATAAGCTGTTTCCTCTTCTCACAACATGTTTACATGTTTTTAATGGCTATTTTTAATCTGACTGCTACATTGTGTTTTGCATCATCGAGGGGTTCAGGGCATTTTGTGATCTGTGGTTTTGCCTTATACCTGCTGCTTTTCTATTGTCGTGGACTTTGATGTTTATGTTCTTTCAGCTCCGTTGAACACATCAAAAGTGTAATTTGTGACCTTTAAAAAAACTTAATACCTCAGAATGATCAAACACACATTTGTACACATACATTGCACCTCTGTGTACACACCCTTTCATATTTCCATACACTTCCATGGTTGAACACACCCATAAATAGCTTCCATTATGCAGCATTTTGATCTTTGGAGAGTAAAGCTGGTTGTGTGATGAAAGATGTAGCTTTCCTGTTTTCTGGATGTCTCTTTGCACCAGAGTGGACCCTTGAAATCCATTTGGGAGGAGAGAGAGCAGCAGAGAAAGACAGGGTGAGGTCCTGTGTTTGGAGGAAAATATTATATTTATATATTTTATATTTTTGACACTTAATGTATTTGTATGTGCATACATCACAGCCCTCTCTCATGAATCCTCCTTTTCTCTCCTACGCCTGCTCTTTGTTTGTAATGTGCCTTGTGTGTTAGTCTGACCCATAGCCCAGGATGTGTCTGACAGAATGCTTGATGCTGCACTTCTTTACAAACAGCCTCGACCCGGCCGCCAGCAGGTCTGCCTGCAGACTGTTGAATAGAAAAGGCCAACAGGGTTGAACTGAGCTCACAGGGAGAGAGCCAAACCAGAACAGAGAGATCAGAGCAGCAAATGAAACAGAAGACAACTGTAGGCAAATCTGTCACGAGAACTTGTCTTTCTGTTGTTGTTTTATGAAATTAGTATGTTGCATTGAGGGAAAAAGGCACTCACAGGTGCTGCGTACACATCTGCACAACACCTGTGTTTACGTTTATTCTGCTACTGTCTTCATGTCAAATCCGGCAGGAAAGAGAGGCTTAATGATACAGACTCATCTTTTATTTGAACTGAAAGGAGCGTTTTACCTTCTAGTGAAGTGGCAGACATCCACTTCTGTTTGACTTCTATCCTGTACCTGCCATTAAGCTCTAACGTCTTCCTGGTGTAACAAAGCTGACGGTTGTCCCTCCCTGCTGCTTTCTATAGCTGATCAATGGAAAGGCCTGCTGACTGGAGCCTCCCTTTGTTCTATGATTATCTACTGTGTTGTGTTGGGTGGTGCTTTTATGTGTCTGTGCATGTGGGAGGGCAGGTCAGGGGGGTGTCAATGTGTGCTTGTGCGTATTTATTCGTAGCTAGAGTAGACGTAAAGGTTGGTTGTCTACCTCTTTTTCTTTATTTTTTTTATCTGTTTGAATGCAGACCACAGAGGCGTATAGACAGTTGAGCAACAAGGTGGTTGTTTGTGTTTCTTCTGTCATCCTGCTGTTATCAAGAGAGGCACAGAATACAGGCTGCAGATACACCTCTGTGACAGAAAGCACTAAAAGACGAGAGAGCCATGTTTTTGCTCTTCATTTTTCCTGCCTTTTTCTTCCCCCACAACTTCCTCAGAAAAGCAGCAGACCAAGCTGGTTAAAAGGTTAGAATAACTTTGTTGTAATTGCACAGCAATATGAGACTGGAGGTAGAACTTCATTAAAGGTGCTAGATAAGAACAGGATATAAATATAGAAATGCAGCCTTTAAAACACGACCTTATTCAGCAGAATGTGCAGTTTGTCTAGATGAGAATAGTGCAAATTTAAAGATGCAATTTTGCTGTTTAATAATATGCCTGTTTTTACCAGCCTGCAATGAACAACATTCCCCACAAACCCAAGAACATAGCAGGTTAAATGCCAGAGTAAAGTGGATGCAGCTCAGACATGAAAGCAACAGGGAGGAAAGGAAGATGTTTTTTACGACGACTCACAAAGATCATAGCTGAAAAAGTGTGAAAAGTACCATGAGAAAAGAGTTTTGGTGGATAAAATGTTAAACCTTAAAAAAATAAAAAAAATAAAAAAAATGGTAACAATGAAATGTGTGGTAAAACGTAATGGGGACTGTACTTTTCTGAACGCTAACAAATTAATAGTTTAACTTTGTCATAATCACAAGTGTTCAAATTCTACTAGCAAGTGCAGCAAGTAGATATTTATCATACAATACATGGTGAAGCCCTCAGTATGCTTTAATTGTAGTGCATGTCTGTTTGTCAGCATCTGAAAACGTTTGTTCGATGGTCGAATCACACTATGTTTGTAACTTTATGAAAGAGCTTTATGCAGTCATTGGCCAGGTGTGTACAGGTATGAACATATGCTGGACTTGATTTTGATCTCTCCCTAGTTTTTCTTATTCCTTACTTGATCATTTTTTGTGTGCACAACACAAAACACATGAAGCGCAACCCCATAAATGCCTACTTGGAGTCAGAAATTATTTATCCCCATTTGTTTGTTCTATCATGTCAGGCTTTTTTTTATTAACAGGTATTAACATTTTTTGCCTTTTAGATGTGGTTTCCTTTAAAGCATACTGAGGCCTTAAACATCTGGAACAGAGATAGCATTGAGTTATAGAGGCTAGAGGTACAGTGGCTAGCTCATAAGTCCTGACAAGGTGAGATCAGCACCCTCTCTATCATCCAAAATACAGTGAGAATACATCAATGAAATAAGAATAAACCAACATCCTGGTGGAACTGGGGAACAAGATGGATCCGCTTTTATAAATGAATCTTGAGGATAAATTCTGCAGGTCACAGGTCAAGCCTTTTAATAGCAGGTAATTGTGTACAAAAGGTCACCTGATCAGAAAGAGCATTGGCCATTCAGTGCAGAACACACGCACAAAATCATTCAACGGCTAGCGGTGATCAGATTTGTCACCTATAATGTAGTCGCAATTGTCTCCCGGTGGAGTCCAGAGGCATAATCTTACAGTCATTTTTCATCGGTAATAACCTGAATGATGCATTTCCTTGTGGCTTCCTGTTGTTGCTGTTGTTTCATCAATACAGATGGCAACAGGGAGACAGGATGAACAGTTAATGTATGAACATATTGGATATTTTACAAGGACTTTGTGTGTGTCTGTCCATGTGTGTGTGTGAGACAAAAGAGGGAGCAAGAGAGGACAGAGTACAGGACTGATTGATCTTCCTGTCTGGAGAAGCTTTGGTGAGAGTTTAATAAGACCAAAGCCTCCAGAAAAGACAGGATTGGGATCTTATTTTCTCTGTACAGCTGAGGTTCCTTCATAGAGATATTGTTGCTTATTATATAATATACATTGATTATACTGCTGTCTTGCTGATTGGGTTGTGTATAAATGTATCTTTGTGGTGTTGTAGAGACATTTGGCATTATTCAGTGTGTGTGTGGTCTGTGCAGTGGTGCATTGAAATGACTGCACATTTTGGAAAGAGAAAATTACTTTTCACTGTTTCTTGCTAAAGGGAATAGTACTAAATGCTCATTTATATCAAACTGTCCTGGGGCTGGATTGGATTATAGGAGTTTCTGTTTTTCTTCTGTAAATCACAAGTTTCCTTTTTTTCCTCTTTTGCTGTTCAGGTTTTTAAAATGTGCCTTATGAGAAAGAGAGGAAAGGATTTATGCTGATATGAGAGAAGACTAGAAAGTAAGAGGGACACTGCTGCTGATTTTGATCCTTCGCTTCAGGGGATGATGAGGAATCTGTGGGTGTTTGCTCAGTGTGAAGGAGGGCAGCCTCTCCTCGGGCCATCAGCCCCTCCCTCAGGTTGATATTTCAGCGCCCTCCTCCTCTCCAGCTCAGAGTGTTTCTTTTGGCATAGCTTCAGCACAGTTAGCACACCTCATCCTCCATCCTTTTATAATCAGTACTCTGTTTGATCTAACTAGCTTCCTGTGTCTGTCCCTGGAGATTTACATCTCAGTAGAACGCATGTTTTAGCTTTGGCTCTGGAGGCGCAAGCTCCTCCGGGATTGCACTGTGACATTTTTGTCATAGAAACGATGACATGCTTTTCGGTTTGTCCAAACAAGATGAAGAACCCATTTCAGTCTAAAACATTTTTTGCATGCAAGTTATGTCATCTCTTTTAAAATGTACATCATGCTCATTTCCATTAGCAAGTGTTTTTTAGATTTTCTATTTGATCATTTACTCATTGTGCACTTTGTAGTTGTTGTGTTTCATCTTTAGATATTATATGTTTTGCTGAGTGAGACAACACAACGGTCTTAAAGTCATAAAAACCACATCATCAAATAATTTAGACTCTATGAACTCTACAGCTGCTTATTCAGCACAGGACTCCATCACTACCACAGCACTGCAGTGCTACAGTAAACCTAAAAATATGCTGTCTACATGCTTTTTTGCACTGATCGATACCCCCCGCCCCCAACTGTGCTTAGTAAGAGTAGATTAGACCCAGGAAGCTCTCTGCATGAGAAACTGTGCCATGCATGTCGGCATGTGTGTTAACGTGTGGCAATGCACCAATATATGCATGGCTGTGTGATCTTGTATGTGTAGAAAGAAAGAGAGAATATATTTCATAATAGGCACATTATATCAAAGAGTGCTCTGCTCTTATTCTGTTAAGTTTGGAAATAAAGATGTTAAATTATCTATTAACAAAACAGTGAAAATGTTCAGTTTTCTTCTTGAGCACAGCTTTAACATTATGAAGTTCTCATAATGGAAACTGTGGACATAAAGTCAGTTTTCTTGCATGCAGGATATTAAAACACAGTATTAGAGGTTGTTGCAGGTTGTCACAGAGCACACACCTGGAAGAAAACTGACAGTAGAACGAATGTGTGAACTGTTTTGATTTTGTGATTGCCTGAGCAGGAGATAGCGAGGTATTTCAGTAGGCGCCATGCAAATGTCTGGCAATAAAAAAAGCATTTTCAACATAGAGATTGAAACATTTCCAATCACTGAAGATAGCAATCACATAACGGAGCTTTTTTTTTTTTAGCTCTAAAGAAAATAAGAAAAGTCTTTGAAATGAGTCATCGACAATCACAAGAAAATGAAGACAGACGGAGGGCAAACACAGGGAAAATCACTTGTTGAATTAAGGCACTGTTTGAGCCACCAACTTCTTACAATTCTCCCCACCATGCTTGCTGCATTACAACCTTGAGTGATCTGTATTGTAGTAAAAAAAAGGCTTTTGATGCAGTAATGAAATGTAAGCTTGATACGATAGCAAGCGATCTGTTAAATAGAAGCAGTATTGTTGTTCAGTGTTGACTTTGATTAGGACCTCGTCAAGGCTGGTCACTATGGCAACCGGAGACTACCAGTTACTATGGCTTGTCCGCATCATTTGAGGGAGGTGAGGGAAAAGGGGTGGGTGGTGGGTGGTGATGTGTCTTTCTGCCGTCTGTTTTAAGGGGAAGAAGAAGCAAGTGTAAGAAAAAGAAATAGCTTGTAGTACATGAAGATCAGAGCATCGAGAGAGGCTTGTCATGGCTGAAATGACAGATGGGCTCTGAGAGAGAGAGAGAGAATAAGGGATGTGAAAGCAAAGGAACAACACAGAGTTCAGAGAGGAGTGACTTCTATTAGTGGAACGAGGAGGGAGAGTGAAATGTTTCGGTTAACGTCAATTACACAATGCTGGTTCTGTGGAGTAATGAGGCTGGCGGTGCCTCGTGCCTCTACTGTACATCCCTCAAATTAGCTGGCACTGGAAGACAGAAACAGTGTTTTGACAGCTCTAGTTTCTATGTGTCTTTTGTGCACATGGTGTAAAAGCTCATCCACAACAACAATATGATCAGTCCTTCTTTACTTTCTGCAGAACCTGGACAGCAATTAGACTGAACAGGATAGTAGGTGTGAGGCCAGGCTACCATGACTCACTCTGCTTCTTCCACGTCTGTTTCTTCCTGCACATGTTCCTCTTATACTGTCCAGCTCTTTCACCATTGGGGAGGGATTTGTCGGTTGCCCTCAGCAACATGATGCTGCGAATCAAACCGAGTGACATTTTGTTAGAAGTGAGGCAATGCATCAAAAAGGTCCTTCGAGGAATTCTGTTCACATTGGAGTGCTATAGTGCTATAGTGCATGAAACAGTATGTGTTAATGTAGGGATGAAGAAGGAAATTATTTAAATGTTGATAATTGAATGTTGATGATTTGCGTCAATGTACACATATTGACAGCATTAAATGTATTGTTTGTTCAGTCAACAGTCCCCCCCCAAATATTAAATCAACTGTAATGTAAAGCCAAGAAAAGCAGAAAATGCCCACATTTGAGAAAATGTAAAACGTTTGGTACTTTTACTGGTCAAAGCCAGGACCTGAACCCTGGTCTGACCTTAAGTTCATAATGTTGTCTTAAAACAATAGTCAGATGCCCAAATCAACATTGAAACAGGTTTTTTAAATTTGTTTCAAAATGTATTAATGATTGATAAAAATGACATAGTTGGGGAGGGTTTTGTGGGGCAAATTCGGACCAAGTTTGAAAACGTGCATATAATTTAGGAATAATTAATTTTTATTTAGATAAACGTTTCTACTGAGAATTCAGAAACATTGTCATTGATGGGATTTGCAGAATCGTCCAACATCAAAATTCCCTTGGCGAGAGGGTTGATCAGAACACATGAAAGGAGACGTCAGAGCATGTTCAAGCTCGCATGTACGTCTCTGTCAAAAGAGTGAGGATGCAGCCTGTGACTTTGAACAGCTGTAGTTATACAACAACAGAGAACCTGTGGGCTTCAAACACCGAGGGGCAGCAGTCCTTTGAAAAATGAGGATCTGATCAAAATGTCACGCTGTCAGAAAAGGCAAACACAAGCTGAACCTTTAAGTATAAAACATGTTGCTAGGGCAATACCCCATACAGAAGAGTTCCTTGCTTCTCGGGAATACTCCAATGTACTCGAAATGAAATGAACAAAAAAAAGATAAAATCATAGGGCAATAATAAGAAATCAGTGTGTTGCCTTCCTTTTTTCTTTTGCATTGTCTCTTTGTCTCCCAGTGTGATCTGTTACCTCTGCACTGCAGTCCTTGATGCTGCTAACTCTTGTCTTGGGGAGTGTGTACAAAAAATGAGACAGTGTAGACAGACCAACCAGAATAAGTCACGAGTGCTGCAACAAGGACTTGATACCTCACCAGTGAACAGTAATAATTGTGTTTGATGAAGCTGGAAGCACCACTGCAGTGGATTGAACCCTGTTCCCTGCAGCAGTACACCACCCACATCCTTCAATCAATCAGCTTCCTTTAAAGAAGACATATCATTATAGTGTGGAGCTCAACTGGAATATCTTTGCATGATTTGCAGCCCCTCAGTTTCACCTCTTTCTGAAACAGCTCCTGTCTCTCAATGCTCCCATTCCAATGAGCCCACTCTGTTGTGAATTTCCAGTTTCCAGGAGCTACCTAGCAGATTTCCACTAGCTCCAGAAGCTACATAACCAAACATCAGTTGTTAGATTTTCCTATTTTTTAGTTCAAAATACTTCAGTACACTTGTACATTTGTTGGCACAAACAATCTGATACCATCACAATGAGGAAGTAGATGTAACATTGCAAGCGAAACGTTCAAAGCAGTGAAGCCCATGGCTTTTAACTTTTAGGCAGCATTTTTACATACATTCACCTCAAGTTTTAGAAGTTTGACTATGTTTAACATAGACATCCAAGATTTGAACAGTATATAATTGACAGAAAATCACAAAAAGCATATGTCTCCTTTTAACTGACTATATGAAAAGTGATGGAGGAAAAAGTACATTTGTACAAGTAACTTTTATTAAATCATTGCACAGAAAACCTTAACCCCAAAAGCAAGACAAACTAGGACACCTCAGACACTATCCCAACCACAACATGGCCAAGTTTATGGCAACAAATTAAGTAAATAAATACATTTTACACTATAGATTTGACATTTTGTCTAACTGTCTTACTCAGTCTCACTGCAGCTGTGCTTTTCCAACCGTATTGCAATTAATTATTGCTCTGTGGTTTTATGCTATGGGATCTTTCCAGTTAGTAATAGTCAAGGTATTTCATGTCCTCAAGTCAGTGGTGTGCAGGGTCACCGAGTTTTAAAAAGCTTTTACCTATCTGCATAACACTGTGGTGAGGTTCCCATCAAAACAAAAGGAGCATGAGATACCGTTGCACTTATGTTGCAGGCTTCTCAAGAGTGTGCAGGTGATAGATGTGACCCGCATCAGGATTCAAGTGCCCACACAATATGAAGATCAAACTACTACTTAAGGGGAAACCTTGAGGTGTTCTGTGCAACCGGCCCCTGTAGATCTTAGCTTGCCGTCATTGCTTTGTGTGTTTATATGTGCTATGTCTCACAGCTTATTGTGATGACAGTTTGTTACTGATTTGCTGTGTTTGCAAATGTTTGTTCAAATGGTCAAATGTTGACCTCCATTCCTGCATTTTGCATCTGCAGTACCATCTTTCCAGAAAAGCCATACAGCATGTTTTAGAAACAGAACAAAGAAAAAAAGATGGCAAATGACACTGATGGACAGGCAGGGCTGATGCAGCAGAATTTACACAATTCAGATTTTTTTCTCCTTTGCTTAACTGCAGTATGGGAGGGATGAGAGAGACAAATCTCACCTCTGGAAATAACACTTTTGAGCACATCCTCACACTTCCTGTGCTGATTTTGAAATTTACAGATAAAATAAGGAAGAAAAGAGTGAAACATTTCACCGCTGGCTACATCCTGTTTATGTTGGATGCTGGCTCTACTCCTCTTGATGCATGTTGTGGCTGAATCTGTCGTAAATTTGCTCTTAAAACTTTCTAAGCAGAAAGGAAACGTGTGTTAGAGATGAATAACAGGAGAGCATAAGAAGTGTTGACAGGACTCCCATTATTATCATCCTCCCCTCACAGTGTGTGTCTGACTCTGTTGTGTCGCATTTCAAGGTCAGCTGATGTTGGCGTCCACACAGCAACATATCCACATGCACGGCACAGCAGCCTTTTTTCTATTCCCTGTAGCCCCCATGTCTCTAGAGCAACAACATTTGAAATTTGCTCCGGTGAGCAACAAGGCAACCTTTTCTTTCTGCAAAACCTCAGTCTGAGGAGTGTAAATGAGGAGCAGCAGGTCTCAAACATGACTGCATCGATGCATCGATTCTCTTCATGTGGCATTGACTTGTGTTTCATCCAAGGCTGTGCAGCAGTTTCAGAAGAACTGCTCCTCTGTTTTAATCGAGTTCAGCAGTGAAGAGGCTCTCCCACGTGATTTTTACTCAGTGTTGTTTGTGTTAGGGAATAAAACATCAAGGTGAGGAATATTTGAGATGTGCATACTAAAGATCCCTCCATGGTTTAATGTGATTAACACCAGTTTTTCATCACAAACCAAGGATAGACTGGAAAATCAATCTCTTTTCACTTTTTAAGGATTTTTAAAATAAGAAATGTTGCAAAAAAGAAGAATGTCAGGAAAAAGGAAGCATTCCCTCAGGCCGTATAAACCTTCATCACGATAAACTCCAAAGTATGAAGTGGAGACTTTTAGTATCTGTATATGAATCGCTCAGCTCATCCGAATCTTCTCCGATGGTTCGACTCAAGCAACTGCAAAGTTTTCTCATCATTGCAGAAAAGCGGCTGAACTGACATTAGACAAGGTCACACCCAGCACTGTGGTGGAGATGTTCACCATTTGGATTACAGAGATAATCCCTTTATTATTTGACAATATGTTACCTGTGTCTGGTCTGACCTCTACAGTGATGTGATTGTGTGGTTAGGGTCGGTGCAGATTATGTGTGTGTGTGTGTGTGCCTGAAGATGTACTGCTGTGAAAGTGTATGTGTGTGTGTGTGTGTGTGTGTGTGTGTGTGTGTGTGTGTGTGTGTATGATATTATCCACACAGAGGTGATGGTTTTGCCTTTTCTCCGTATTTGAGTTATTGCCTCAACTAAGAAACAGTGATGTGATCTTTGCCCGTGATTTGATCAATAGACAAAATTACCGCAGCCTCCCAAAAGGCCAATATTGCTGTGTGGTAATGGAAATGCACTGCCACATGAGCAATGCTTTCTCCCAAAGTAATCCCCATTGATTTGTGGGGCCACTTTGATAAATTGAGGGGGTTTTGGGTTTCGTGTTGATCTGTTGCACAGAGCTATAGGTTCCCTCTCTGTTGTTTGTGTGTGCGTTTGGGTGTTTGAATCGATGCCTATAGTCTGAGGTGGTTCGATCAGTCTACAGTACGAACAACTTCAGAGCCCAAGTTGTACTACAGACCAAAAATTTAGGTAATTCAATCATAATAACTTTATATTTTAATAATTTTCAGTCTTTGTATTTAAACATTTTGACTTGCTACTGAAGTAGAGGGAGCCTCTCTGAGGAGATACTTGACTGTTAACCACTTATTTTCATATGCTAATGATTACTGTGTGGGAGAAAACCCTTATTAATATTTATGAAAATGTGGGTGCTCATTTGTGCATTCATTTGTTACAGAGAATGACAGTTCACAGCATGCAGTTCATAATTCAAAGCAGCAGAAGTTGAAAAAAATGTCCTCTTTATATTTAGGTTTACAGTTTCTTGTTCAGCCAAACACTGAGATCATATTTTATCATCAGTGCAGCTGTGGCTGACTGCTTTTTCATTCCATTAGCAGGAACATGTTTACAGAGATGAAGAGATTAAAATACTCTCAAATTGTGCAAGTCAGCTGACATTTACCTTATGCATTCAGTAATGCTTTATTCAGGTGTATTGCAGACAACATTAATTGGGGCAGAAATGCCCTTGAAAATAAATCACACAGCCGTGAAATTAAAAATAAGAGACCAAACAATGCACAACTGCATCCAGCCAGCAGTAGACCTAAATGCTGACTCGGCACAAAGCACTGCACTGCATCAACAACAAACAAAACAGCTAATCTAACTAAGTAAAACAGTGGAAAGTGGGCTGGTCTGGAGTACAGAGAGGGGGAAACAGCATCAGACTGTGCTGTCAGGAGTAGCTGTAAATAGTATAGAAACATACACAAGACAGTGTCTGGCGAGAGGCCGTTCATTTTCTCGTATTTGATGCGGGATCAACGAATGTCAATCAAATGCTTCTGTACGCTACTGGACAAACTTACAGCCAATCATATCAACAAGACGATGACGTATTCAGAGCCTGTATAGGGAGCAGCGCCCATCCTTTTTTATGAAGGAAAAATCATGTAGCACAAGTTTTTGTTCAATTTTCAAAGTGAACTTTCCTTCCAATTTATTTAGCACACAATCTACTGCTGCTACGAGCGGTTGCTGCACCTCTGTGGCCGCCATGCTGGATGTAAACAGAGTCACTCTACGGTCATTATCGCCTTGACCCGCCTCCCTGTTCTGTGACTGGTTCCCTATCTCAGGCGAACACACAGTTTTATTTTTTACATCTCTAATAAAATTGGCACCTGAAAAGAAGCCATAAACCATAGACAGTAATGCTTAGAGAAGGATTATGCCTTCAGGGCATTCTCCAAACAATAGGATGTAGCTTTTTTTAAAGGGGCATTTGAGATAGTGCTCTTCTAACTCTCACGTGCATTCATACACAAACCTGCATCTTTACAAGTACACACACACAGAGACACACACACAAACACACACCTTTACATCCCAGTGGATTGATGACAGAAATAATGAAGATGCAGTGATCTCACAGGAAGTCACAGAATGCAGCGCTGATGAGGTAAATTACATTTGTTCAACTGGTTGCAGCTGCACTCTTGGTTTTCTTTCCAGTATATAAGTGTTTATATGTATGTATGTATATCTGTAATTAGCGTTCCTATGTGGAAATTGCACTCAGCCTCATTGGTAATCTTTTGTGAGTTGGGAGTCGGCATGGCTCATTTGTTTATGCTTTCCTTGATGAAATGATGAATGTGCCACGTGGACAACTGCGGTTGCATGAATCTAAGTGCTTTCATTAGCATGATGCATGCTTTTCTCGGGTGTTGTCATATGATTATTCTGGTAATGAGAGAGCTAGGGAAATATCTCACAGACCTCTCAGTCAGAGTTGGCTGTTAAAACTTTGACAAAATTGACATCAGCCTGTATTTTGTGCCTATTTGTGGAACAGAAATAACATGTGTGGGGCTGGTTCAGAATTGCAGCATTCAGTGAGCAGTTTTTGCCTCTTCTAAAATAAGCAAGCTAAAACGGGTTCAATTAGGTGAAAGTAATTCCACATTAAGTTCTGGAGCCTAAAAATCATCATCACAATTTATGGTTTGGAAATTGCCACATCATGATGAAGGCAGAAACCAAAGCCAAAATGATCCCAAGCTACATACATAACTCAACATTTATGGATTCAAATTATGTTGTCAGGTCATGGCTATTTTCTGTCTTTCTCTGCTTACTTGCATATAAGACTCTATACATACATGTGCTGTAGGTTGTACTGATAGTTTTACAAGTTTGTCCTCATTCGTGTTTATAAGTTGATGTGGTAAGAACATCTGGACAGAATTTTTAAATGAGCTGAAATTAATTAGTTGCATACGTTATTTCACCAGAGAATCTGTCTCTTACATGCAAAAAACAATGAGGCTGCTGCTCAGCTTACCCCTGCTAAGAAAGTCCAACAGTAACATCACTTTTTTCTTTAAAGATGAAAAGAGTATTGCATTGCTTCCCAAATGAAATACAAGGCAGACTGACATGCATGTTTTTACTTTGGGGCTTGAAAAGAAAGGTACATTTTTAACCTATATTTATATTGTGTGCATATGTACAAAACCTGAAAAAGAAGTGCAAAAAAAAATCACGAATTGGTGTGCTTCTGAAGTGGGAACAACCAATCCAATCAAATAAAAGCTCGTAAGAGCCTTTTTGTTTTCATTTTTCCACTTATTGTAATTTGTCAATCAAATTGTTTGCCATTAAAGTATTGTTTCCCTTCAATTCTGCTTGCTAATATTTTTTTAAAGGGGGGCTTTCTGGTGGAGCGTGGCTGTGTAACCGTGGCTGGCACCATTGTCGATATTGCTTAATATTTGACAAGAAGTAGAAGAGGCAGAAGTCATCATGTATGATGTATCTCCCACCTCAAGAGATCTGCCTTTCCACTTTCTCTTTTAATATATTCTTCGACCAAACACAAAATCTGTAACAGATATCTGTAACAGTTTCACCAAAATATAATTGAATACACAACTTCTGCCAGAGATAAACACAACATGGAAGCTTATTGAAGAAGCATATTTACACTCCAAAGATTTTTGGGAACATTTTAAGTTTATGGATGAACAGCAGAGAAGAAGATTGTGGTGCACGAGAGGTTTTTTATGGATGTTTTGATACTTTTTTGGTACTTTCTGTTGTAATGGACATGAATTTAGGATGACCACAAGTGCTGTCCATAAATATGCAACTATAACATTGTTATATTCACCTTTCAAATCTACAGAGGAAGTGTTTGATACTACATTTTAGGTGGTAGTAAAGATTTGAACCTCTCTGCATTGAGCTGTCCAAATAGTTATAGGAGAGGAGAGAAGAAAAGAAAAGAGGAGAGGAGGGGGGAGGAGAGTTTATGTCCTTGTGTGCTGCTGCCTGTCTGTTCCAATCTCTTCAAACCTTGTGGAAGGTCATATCATATGACCTGCTCTCACCCCAGGCCACAGTGCCCAGCTGATATGTAAGTGAGATCATTACCCAGTGCCAGGCTGGCAAGGGGTCTGCACAGGGACAGAAAAAATGCACAGGAGCCCTCGGACTCATCTTAAAGAAATTGAGGTTATGATTCACACTAAATACTTTCACATGAAACCAACATAATTCCATTAATCCCACTGTTTACCATTTTATGGTTTAGCAACTATTTAATCTGTAATACATTCCTCCAGACATGTATTAGGACCAATAAAATCCTCTGCTTGAAACAATAAATTGTGTCAGACATTCTCTCCACAAAAAATGTCAAGGCACCTTGTTACAAGTCCTTAAAATGTCATCTATTGTTTGACCGTCATTGAAAAATAGGTGGTGTAGTTGAGATGACATATACAGCGTCAGAGTATATGCTATTGATGGAGGCATTAATCCAACAGTGGACTTTGCCATAGGAGGCTGCTGTTTGTTTCCCCTATTTCTAACCACAGGAGACACATTTCAAATTGGGAGTTGGGCGGTTAAAAAAACCCAAAACAACAACAACAACATTAAATCGTCCCCTATTTTTAACCATGTCTTTATTATTGTAGCCATGACAACAAAGATCACCTAATTCTAAAGAAGTAGTAACTAAAACCCACACCACGCCACCCAAACCTTATTCTTTCCCGAAACCTAATTAAGTGTGCCTTAATTTAATTAGATCTTAAACACCTCATAAAACATAATTATTTTGTAAACAGTTTTAGCAACCGTTTTAGAAAGCACAGACAAATGATGTTGTCCCAAAGATTACAGACGATAGATGTGCCATATTAGAAACACTCCTATGTGTCATTCTTGAGTACACATGGTCAAACTACCTATTCTGTCATTTAATTTGGATACTTAATTTCTTTCCAATAAGAAATAACAGTTTGGTCTTAGGTTTCACACAAGCAGGACTACTCAGGTTGATATGAAAGATTAGTAAAGGTAAGAGTCAGACGGCAACCCCTGAAGATTGAATTCCAACTGTGCTAAGAGTTTATAGGCAATTTTCCTGTAATGGAGTGTAACCAACATGCTACACATCTGTGCTCATAAAGGCCTGGTTAACTGATTAAAGCACAGTCACAGTGGCAGCAAAGCCTGTAGCTTTAATCATGGTTATACAAGCCAGCGGATGCCAGCTGCCTCAGCTCAGTACCATCATCACTATTTAGATGTGTTGGCTTTGTAGTGGGAATATTGAGACCCAAAATCTGAAACTCTCTAGTGTTCCGAATTAATTTCTTTCAAATCGTGGTGGGTGACACATACACATTAAACCTGGTTCAATAAGCTTGAGTCAAGTTATAGAGTACTCATCTTTATGTTTCAGGGAGATCTACTGATGTGTGTGTGTGAGATTAAGAAATTAGAAGGCACAAAATGAAGCTTGTGGTCGTAATCATTGTCAGAGGCCTTTCTCAGCGTTAATTGCTTCTTGACTTAAAAGTGTCGCTCAGCCGGCTCCCTGTGAATGACAGTTTGCTGGGTTTTTTTTAGTTTATTCTAATGACTTGCAGAGTTTATGCCCGTGGAGAGAGAGAGAGAGAGCGTTCCCACCAGCACTGAGAATAGCAGTAAAATGTCTGATGAGATGTTCTCATTAGGGGATAAAGAGTTGGCAGCAGATGGAAAACTTTTTCAGATCTTATAGAATATAGTGAGGACTCGTCATTTTCAGCTTTTAGATTTTAAACCCAAACAAGAACGTATGCCAATGTATATAGGTTTATTTATGAATAAACAGAAAGAAAAACAGGAGGCAATCCGATCAGTAACACAAAAATCATGTTGAAAGAATTTTGTGCACCCGCAGCTTATTCATTTTTCTCTTCATTTTCTGTTACTGGCAACATTTTCTGAGCTGTGCTTTCAGTAAGACGACTTGACGGTAAACAGCAGAGAACAGGGTCTTCTTGCAGCAGAAACACAACATCTCCTGGGTGAGATGAAATCCAGGTTAAAAGCAGTTTTCAAGTTTTCAAGTTTTTATTTTGTTTTTTTTAAGTTGTAGACTCTTGTTGAACTTACTGTTATGTACAGTGTCCTTGCTTTACTGTAAAGCAAGAATACAATGTGGTTAGTGATGGAGGACAAACTTGACAGCCCTCATTTTGTACAAAAATGTATTTAACAGTTTATTTGAAGCTTATATGACAACTTCTACAATCTGAGTCATTGTCACATCAAGTGAATATCTGCCACATTTACAGTCTTTTCATCTTCAAATTCCCTCTTTGTGTTTCCCTGTTGAGCTGCGGTGGAAGTATAGTAACAAAAAGTGGGACTTTGGCACTAAAAAGACTTCAGTGTTGAAATACATCTACTTGATTTAATTCATTTGGATGACTGAAGCTTCATAGTAGCTTCAGATACACTTTTAAATACATTTTGCACAGAACAAGGCTTGTTACATTGTAAGTGCATGATGAAGGGATTGGCTTTCATTGGCTATTATTGAGAAGAGGCATGATTTCAAGAAAAATATGGACACTTTAATATTGTTTTAAGATGAAAAATTGTGGACTGATCCTTTAATAAACACAGGCTATATATGCTTACAATTACATTATAGTGTCTTACAATTTCTTAAATGGTTATGTACTATCTATAAATGCTAAATAGGGGGACTAAAAGTGAATTGTTACCAATAAATGTTTTGCTATGATCAGATTTAGCCATACAGCTACAACACTGTGATATACAGTACAGTATAATACAGTATGTTACGTCTACTGCAACAATAGTTCGAAATATATAGAAAAAAGAGTGGGAGTATTTTGGTGAGATTCTGAGCCATGCTAATGCTGATGAAAGGATCCAATTTACACATCGAACAACCACGAACTTGCTCCCTCACTCTAACACACAAACACACTCTCTGCCTCTCCATGTCTGCCACTCTCTCTTGTCAAATCTGGTTGGCTGCAGGCTAAGATTATCCCGTCAGCACAGGACTGAAAGCCTGATTCAGCTGTTGGTGTCACTGCAGCCGTATCCAGGATGGATGTGTGGCTGTTGTGCTGCTGTGCACTGCTAAAGGCAGCGTGGCCCTCCTGAATTATGACCACTGAGGCCATAAAAGTGCCCATCAGAAGTATCAGGAGAATTTCATGGTTGAAGTTTGGTAACCTAAGTTCCACAACCATGTAAATCAGTACTTTTCTCTGTCTTTCTGTCACCCAAACCCATGTCATGCATACAGACACATATATACATGTTTCAGCTCGCATGGGTAGCTGTCATGACTGACTTCAAGAAAACATAAAAAATACTTTATTTTTAAAAAATATGATTCAATCCAGTGTCATATTCACACAAGGAAAACAAGCGCCATCTTTGAGTAGATTTATTATGATTTCTCTGCTGTGAGGATTTTATTAACAGACGTAACACAGATCTGTTCATGTGTGAATTTTATCTCAGTGATGCAGCCTGTAGGGTCCCACAGTGCAAATTAATCTTGATAATTGAAAGGAAATCATTGGTGTTTTTTTCCCCTTTTTTTCTTTACTGCATATACATTTGTTGCAATATCAAAGAGGCTCATGTGAAATGAGAGTCCATCTGTGTCTGTGTGTGTGTGTGTATGTGCTCATGCATGTGTGACAGGCCTGTGTGCACGATACAGAGAGTCTGATTGTGATCTAAACCAGGAGGAGAAGCCACAGAGTCACTGAGCAGCATCTCCTCTCTCTGTTTTCTCTCTTTTGTTCAGCTCACTCCCAGGCAATCAGATCTGCTCTGTTCTCATGATGCTTGAGATGCACAGAAACAGGTCAAGGGTTTTTTGCTCTCGCCAGTCACTCTTTTCTGGCTTCAGTCACTTTGTCTGAAAAGAACATTTAGCTGGAAGAGCACTGTGACTGACCAAGCAGAAACACATGAATCTCCTGTCAGAAAGAAGGGCATAATGTTCAACTTATGTTTATGATAAACATGCTTTTACCAGAAGACAAGCAGGACTGGGGGCATACCAGGGCCAAATCATCCTTGACTAACACAAGAATATTTTCCTTGAGAGTTTAAAGGATAAGTCAGATGATTTTCTGCATGTTTCTTATCATTACCAAAACTCAGTTATTTTGATATTAATAAATTAATTGATCCTATTTAAAGTATATATAGTATTTTGCATGTATCCAAAGCCTGATATATCTAATTCCTTTGTATTGTGTAGAATAAACTGTTAAAAACACACCAGTAAGCCACCGAGTTGCACTGGGTGCTCCTTCAAGAGTTTTAGGCATAGTAGTTTTATAAAGTTGTACTAATGTATAATGTAGTGCAAAGTCAAGAGGTTGTGTTGTGTAGCACAACAAGCTAGTAAAGCTCTTCAAATAAAATTGTGTCTGCTGTACAAGGAACTACTCTACGGAAAATGAAAAACATGATCCCTGTTATTAGTCTTTTGGGCCATTTCTAAACAAACTACCATGACCGTAATCCTTGTGGTGAAGCAACATGTCATCCGGTGCAGTGACGTTAATAGTTTTTGGACAACAGTGGATGTCTACAACAGAGTAATACGATACATCAGGCTTTGGATTCACACACAATACTTGTAAGTAGTGGTAGTGGTATTATCTCTAAAAAAGTTGACACTATTTAGTGTCTTGCCCTCAATGTTTAAGATGCTCAGCATGTAATTACAATTTCCCTGCTTTGAGTCAGGCTGAGGACATTATTTTGTGTCAGTGCTCTACTATATACGGTCTAGTAAAGAAAAAAGTTTCCCCCCTAAAACACACTGTTATCACAACCTGATACTGTAAACTGGCTCCACTATTTATGTGCTTAATTGGATCTTACTTAGCATTAATTTCTGATGATGATCACAACCAAAACTCAAAAGGAACATAATGTTACAAAGCGTAGCCATCATGTACACAAAAAGATATAAGTAAAAGCAAGATTTCTCAGAGACTTTCCCCTGCAAGAGAATATCCTTAAAGATGATAATTATGATGATGATGTGGTGCTGATTGTTACATCTCTTTTTCGGTGCCGATTTTTAATCTTTCCCATTACACAGGAATTTGACAAGCATGCTAATGAATTAAATATATGATATTGTACTTCATAACATTGGAGCTCCACCTTGAGCAGAAGCAAGTCAGCAAGGATGTGTATCTCTTAGCAACCAATGATCTAATTGTTTATTGGCAAAGGTCCAAACAGAAGTAATACATTCAAAGTTAATGCTCACATCTTTATTTTATGGAATCTTGTAAATGTTGAATGGGAGCATTATCTTACTCCAGTTCATGCCATGGTGACCTACTGTCTCGTTGCTATGGCCACAGCACACCACTGACTGCACCACTGCATGTTATTGTTTAGGTGTGACGCTGACTGATTTACATTCAGAGAGACATTCTTATCCTGATTGATGGATTCATCACAGGTACTGGAGACCTCCATGAGTGGAAGGAGAGGAGCGAAGGATGGCTGAGATGCCACGCCCCCAGGCGGCAGCAGCAGCAGCCAACCTGCTGTTGTTCCACTGTTTCCATGGCAACGGTGGTGAGGTGCCGCTGAGCTCCAAAGTGGAGTGATGATATACAAGATGGGGGAGGGGTTAGGAAGGAGAAGCAGGTGGTGGGTGGAGAGAATACTGTAGGAAACGGATGTAAAGAAAGAAAAAGGGGGGGTTTCAGAGGAGGGCTGCTGTTGTTGGAACAGCGGGAACACAATGCTCACGTCTGTTAGCTTTGTCAGCTTCATGCAGACAGACCGCAGTGCAGAGACTCTGTAGAGCAACGGACAGAGCAGCATTAAGCACTTCATGATTCGTGCAGGGTGTTTCACATGCTCTGCTGGGTGACACAGATCCTATATGGTACATACACACATGTAAAAACATTTATACAAAATGCATTAGTCTACACACACACACACACACACACTTTGTACCACACAGCCATGGCCAGCAAAGGTTACTTGAAGGTTATAGCCGAATTTGTCTCACAAGCATTAGGAGTTCAGCTCCCTTGATGCTGCTGCTCACCTTCATTTGTCTTTCATTTGGGGACATTTACACACATACACACAAACACAAATGTTCTCCAAGGTGAAACACAAAGTGATTTTCTTTTTCAAAATTTCTATTTCAGCCACATTTATAGCTTCATTCTTGTTTTTCATTATGTGAACTTGTGCATTCAGCTACTATTAAAGTATTATTAGATTTTCAGATTGTGTGTGTCCTTCATAAGGACACAGCAACAAAGTAGGCTGCATTGCTTTATTCAGTCACCTTATTCATCTATCCATTCCTGTAAGATATGGGAGCATCTATAGCATGAATAATCATATAGGGATGCCCCCTATTGAATCCAGACATCAGCACAAGATTTAGCAGGCAGTGCAATAAAACAAATCCTGCCAGTGTTATGTAGAGCAGGACCCAATGGAGACAAAAGGCAAGGTACTGTAATACATACAATAACAAACCAGAACAGGAACGAAGTTGATGGTGGTCATCAGGTGAAGCAGCAGGAAAAGAAGCAGAAGCAGCAGAAAGACCTTAGAGAACTTATAAGATTATAAAAACCTCCTGCTTGAATATGACTGATGTTTAAAATTGCCGCAGACTGTGTGCACAAAGTGCTCTACCAAAACTAATGCCTCTATTTTTTTTCCCAAAGAAAATGTGTAATAGTAAAAAAACACAAAAAAACAGGGTGACTGAGAAGGAGTTAACAAATCCTTTTTAAAGGACAACTTTCTGTGTCCATTTAATCAGCAGCTCTTCATTTAATTAAGGGCCAGGATGGTGAGTTTCTCTGGAAATATTCTGCTCAGCTCATTCTGCAGATTTACACATGCCTGCCCTTACACTGTTGGCAGATACACACACATGTACTCACACAAAGTCGTACCACACACACAGGTGCAAAGCTGTGCACACATACACATGTACTCTGTGTCAGATTGCGGTGCTAAGGGGCTGCAGAGCAGAAAGAGCTCCGAAAGAGACAGTTGACTCTGTAGAAAGGATTTCTCTTGACCAACATGCAGCAAATGTGAAAGAAAAGAAAAGGTGCTTTTTCACTTGAAAGAGAACAGCAGGAGAGGTGCTGACTGAGAGATAGTTTGATCATTATGTGAGGGTCTTTTTTGGCTCCAATGTTCAACTTTATCATGTAACACAGGCTGTCTTTTTTTAATAGTATGTAGTATGTAAGGAGTATGTGTGAGCATGTGTGTGTGTGTGTGTGTGTGTATTTGTTTGTTTGTATGTGAATAGGTTATGGGGGATTCTTGTGCAGTCGCCCACGAGTGTCTGAATCAGTGAGGGTCTCTGCTCCTCTCAGTGCAGCAGCTGATGGGAAATCATTATGGATCCTGGCAAATGGCCAGTACGTGGTTACCAAGGCAACCGCAATGGCTCCATCCATCTTGGCTGCGATGATGTTTGAGAAACGGCCTGCTTTCTAAACCCTCACTCTCAGTAATGGCTTCTTTGATTGGCGCCATGCATAAATGAATAAGAATAGGTCAAGACTGTGATTTAGGTGGAATCCATCCAGTGTAACAAATAATTCCACTTGATCTTATCTGCATAAACACAGAGTGACCAGAAAAATAAAAACACCTGTGTGATGTAATGCAATGCAATATGGTTTTGTAGACCATGTGTGTTTTAGGCTTAGGTTTTAAGCTAATTTTTATTTCAGAGATGTAGAGACATTCAAGAATTACAGTCAAACTTCCCTGTAGTGTCTAAAATCATCTGCTAATTGCACAGCATGGTCATTAACCAAAACCAGTAGCTCCTTTGTGTATTTCCATTAATCATCAGGTCTGTCTGTACAGCAGTTGGTAACTCACTAATAATACTTAAACTCTCAGTTTTAGTCACTGTCTTTCAGTAAACCAGTGAAAGCTTCCTTGTTGGCATACTGTATAGCTTGCAGGCTGAATTTATTATCTTCTTGTCAGTTGACAAAATATTACAGGAGATAACAAACAACTTTGTGGTGAATGCAAAGCCTGCAAGGACTTTATTATATGAGGAAAATCATCATTTCTCTTATGAGTATCTGTTCAGGCTTACTAACTGGGCATGCAGCGCAATTCGGACATCTTTTACCCAAGCAAACTCTTGTTATATCTGGAGGGATTTCTGAGAGCTCCCAGGCCAGCTGGAGGATTGAAACCCTCGAGTGTGTCATAAATTTGCCCTGGGGTCTTCTTCCAGTCAGTGCGCTCAGAACACGCTCGCAGCTACGCGCACCTCCAATTTCATAATTTCAGTCACCACAAATATGTGACAATAGATCAGTGTTATTATAAATATGGAAGAATAAATTAAGAGCTTTACTTTATAGCTCAGCTCGCTCCTTAAAGCGATGGTTCGGCGTAATTTCGACCTTACGTCATATGCACCATTACGTCTATCTAAACACCGCCTCAGCCCTTTTTTAGTGGAGTTAGAGCTATCAGCCGAATGGCTTAGTACAGGCGCTAATGGAACCAACAGTGTCTCTCGTAAATTACCCCACTAATAATGCCTGGATTGTTATCAAACTTCTGCAGTAGTACAAATAGGGGCTTTACTCATATCTTGATGCATTGGAAAGTTTGTAAGTACACCAGGAGTTTATTAAAATAACACTTACCTGATGGCTGGTTGAAATCTCACACGATCACTGAAATACCGCGTGGTTGCGCGAGATCCCGCACAGAGCACCTTCAAAATTGAGCCACTCATCTTCACGTTTGATGTGCTCTGTGTGGGATCTTGCGCAACCACACAGTATTTCAGTGATGTGTACAGCTTTAGCAGTAGCAGCAGAGTAAAAGCCATCAGGTAAGTGTTATTTTAATAAACTCCTGGTGTACTTACAAACTTTACAATGCATCAATATATGAGTAAAGCCCCTATTTGTACTACTGTAGAAGTTTGATAACAATCCAGGCATTATTAGTGGGGTAATTTACGAGATGCACTTTTGGTTCCATTAGCGCCTGTACTAAGCCATTTGGCTGATAGCTCTAATTCCACTAATTTGCGACCAAATGAAAAAAAAGGGCTGAGGCGGTGTTTAGATAGACGTAATGGTGCATATGACGCTAGGTCGAAATTACGCCGAACCATCGCTTTAACATTGCCGCTTATTCAATAGGGTGCATCTCATGATTGATCTCACTTGTTAGAGAACAGGTCCATTTTGTCTTTTTTTTTTAAATCATTCTGTGACTTCCCAGTTGTGTTGTATTCAAATCCAAAAATCCAATTTTCGGTTGGAGTACTCATGTTAAGTGTCAAAATACCATTTCTCTAAGCACTTCTAAAATGTTTTCCCACATGACCTAACACAGGCTTCTGCAGAATGATGTTACTACATATAAACAATTAAGGACAAGTATAAATTCTCTCAAATTGAAGGCTTTTCTTTATGAGGACTCTTGATTTTTACAGGGTGGAAATACATTACCAGCTTCAGATATAAATGTATTCACGCAGGATTTTTATATTGTATTATGACTATTTTTTACATTTCTATATTGAATATGAACTTTTTAGTCATGTGAAGTTCTGACTTAAAAAGTAAAATTCAGGTGTTTTGCACTGAATGTGTATACTGGGTTGTGAATCTGTGTTTTGTGTTACGTGTATAGCAGGAATTAGCTACAGCAGCTATACAGATGTATTCCATTACTGATCTTCTCTCATCCAGTGGGGCTTACATACCTTTTGTGTTTCATAAAGCAGTTTGAGTTCCGTCTTTTCACACTGGCTTTGCAACAAGTCAGTGATCTGTAAAAAAAAAAAAAAAAAAAAAAAAAGTTTGAATGTTTGCTTTGTGGTGGGCCTCAAATGACATGTCACCTCTGCACATTTGTGTGCATGTGTGTAGTTGTTGGTTGTCTATGGCAGTGTATCAGAGTAATGCATTCTTTCATGGATGTGACACTGGCTCCTCTGATCCAGTCCTGTGAGAAGCCAAAGCCTCCTTTTATCTCTCTGTTCCATTTACACTTGTCAGTACTGTGTGTGTGTGTGTGTGTGTCTGTGTGTGTGTGTGTGTCTTTGTGAATCTGCATGTGTGTGTGTGTGTGCTGCATCAGAGACACACAGGGATATAACATTTTCATATTAGGCCTGAAGAGTTAGTTTTCTGAATGAATTCATTTTTTATGGTTACTTCATATCCTGCCAACTGCACATCACTTAAACTGATGAGTTTAATAATCAATGTCACTCCACTGATTAACTGCTATTAAATTAAATGTCTATAAATGTTATTCAGCTCTGAAAGTACAATTTCAGAACAAACTTCTGTCTTGAGCCTTTGGCTGTGAACATAAATCGTTCTCGTAGAAATGTACAGCCCAGAAATAATGACAAACCTTCTTCTTGAGAAAATATTATAGCAAATTATCCAAAATTTCATCTGCTCCAGCTTTGGTTGTTGCGGTTCTGTTCTTTCATGTTTCATGAGTTTGCACCTCATCCACAATCAGTGAGACTTCTGACTAACATGTAGGGAGCTTTTCACCTCAATTTTCACCTTCACACACACACATTCACTCTTAATTGATTCATCACTCCTAATTTAGCATCCATTAACAGCACTGCACCATCAGATCCACAGACTTAAAGCTGTTCAGCACAATACTATTTATGGCTGTTTCTATCCCTTATTATCAGACTGTGCATCTTTTAAACCCTATTGCACCGTCTTTTTATTAGACAATTTGTTGGCCTTCCACTCCTGTTTTTTGATATTTGTTTTAATTGGACATTATTTTGTCACTGATTATAAGGCAGATTGAAGACCCCCAAACTTGCTGACTTTGAAAGTTGCTTTTTTTTTCATTGTGTTAGTGGGTGTGTGCTACCCAGGTTTCAGTGACTCATGCTGCTAAGTATTGCATGTTAATCCTGTTCTAGGTGCAGCCAAGGGGAAAAGCCTCCAGTGACTGACAACCAGCAAAGCCATCACTTGGTTCTGTCTCTCACATAATTTCCACAGACACACACACAGACACACACAGTCCTTCACACATATATACATGGCGCAGAGATATGCATGCACAGTGCCAGAAATGGAGGAACAGGATGGATGCCATGAGGAAAAGTCAGGATGAGACGAAAAGAGAAATCTTTTCAGTCAGTCACTGCTGCAATGGTGATGATCATTCAACCATCAATGTGTGCAAGTGATAAGATAATTCCCCCCTAAGTGTTTTGGGTTAGGGTTAGGGTTAGCAAGGTTGCATAGAATTATACACAATGGACATCGGTACAATTACAATTACACAGAGACATACTGGTAGACAACACAAGACAGAGTTACATCGGTTACGTGTAGCCAGTCAAATGATAATAAGACTGAGCGAAATATATTGACAGTGAGATTGAATACAACTACATGATATTGCACAACCCAGAATATAACTAAGATAGTAACAGTGACAGTAGTCACAGTGGTCTGGTGGTCTTAGTAGCAGCTGGTTCTGAGAGAGACACGACAGGGCCAGCAGATGTAATACACTGGTAATGGGCAGTAAATGAAGTTTAGGGCTCAGGGATGTGGGGTGTGCCGCAGCATTGATTTATGCAACGTGGCATGGCTAAAGGAAAGGTGCGCCTAGTTGACATCAACATCATAAGAATCATAAAGAGAAACTAAAGGAAATAAATCAATGAGATGTGATTAGACAAGACAGGATAGATAATTGATTACTTGAGATATCTGATGCCAAACTGTTGACTTTTATACCTATTACTGGCGTATACTAACATATTTATTACCAGTGCTAAATAAGTGATTCTACCTCAGTGTCAGTGTTTTTGTCATAAACCTACCTTTCAATGCAGCATTTTCATTGGTTTAATGATGCTGACTAGTAAAAAATGAATAAACTGTAGCGAAATACAAGAAATATGGTATTAACTTTAGTTTAATACATTTTTGTTGCAAATGTTAGTAGAAAAGAGTAGTCATTTAAGCTGTGATTTTTTTAAAGACTTTCCTTGATTGCATGATGACACCTGAGAAGTTTTATGGACACAATGTATAGTTTCACTCCGAAAACAAGAGACAGAAGTAAATGAAGTGGACAGAAACACTTTCCCCTGCTTTACAGTGAGTTTATATTTTTGCCTCATCTTAAAAGAATGAGATTAATTGGACTTTCTAATTGCACAGTTTTGGCAGTCACACATGGGACTGAAATAGTAACCATGAGCTACAATTGGACAGGACCAAAATGCAGTCTTGATTGTGCATTATGCAGTGCATGTACTTTGTCATTGAGATCATGATCACTCAGAGAGAAAAAGGCTTGTAATAGTGACACTACATCCTTGTCTTTTTAGAGAGTGCGCATGTTACCTGCAGTAACACAGGAGTAATACAAGTTTCTGCCTCCTGCTGCTTGATGCAGTTTATATTAGCAGTGAAAAGAACAAACACATTAAAGACAATGTTAGACAGCTTATAGAGACACCACTCTTGTTAGAGTTGCCTTGCTGTTTTGTGTGTTTTACAAGCACATTGAATACAATTGTAGATCCTCTTAATGATTAATGAGGTAATAAAAACTTTGAGGTTGTACTTGGCTTGTTTTAATGACAGTGCAGAGAAAGTTATCTTCTTTTTTTTAACCTGCATTTCTTGAATATTAGGACATTTTTTAGGATAAAATAAACTGTAGCACTCAATCCTCCAGCTTCACAGCCTTTGAGGAGAAATGACAAAACAAGTATGATAAAGTGGTTTTGCTATATGTCCATAAAGACAAAGTCAATAGCTAATGGAATGACTCATTAATTATTAACTTTAAGTCGATAAATATTGGTGTTTATATTAATTCATAAGTGCTTTTCATGCTTCAGAGACACAGGCTGCTTCATCAAGACTATAATCTCCTCATAAAGATAGCAGAATGATAAAAGAGAGAGGGAGTGACACTCAGACGCCCCTGTGGATATTTGAACATTGCTGGAGACAATTGGCCATAATAGCCAGTCACACCAGAGCTGGACCATGACACAGCTGCGTCAAGGGAACATTGACGGTTACAGACTTCATTGTGGTGCATAATTATGACTGCTATCAACTGCAAATATGTGACTATCATGATAAAGAATGCACAACAACAAACAACATGGCATGAAAGTAGGATGTGCTCAGCTTCTCAGCCTCTAAAATCCCAAATCAGGATCAGATGAATTTATTTGATACACTCATATACTATTTTTGTGTAATTAAACAACAAATCTGATGTTATTTTATCTTCCTTATCATCAGATACCATAAAACAACCAAAACAGTTCATTTATCCTATTAAATTAAGTGCCATTTGTGTCGAAATGCAGCTTATGAATCCATGCCATAAAACTCCATTGTTGTACAAAATACTCCATTGTTGTACAAATACTATTTAAAGAGTCTTATTGTTGCACTGTAGCAGCTGAGCTATAAGGGGGGAAAAACTATGGTACAGAGTTGCTGTTGTTACAGAAATAGTTTTTGGATGATGATGGAGTTCTGTGGCACTGAGGGATAATCCATCAACACATACAATGCTTGTTAATTGGAGAAATGCATTGTTGGTTTGGTCTTTTGTGGAATTTATAGATAATTATAAAAAGTTGAAATGACACCAGCTTTATCCTTTAATCCATAAAAAAACTGTCTTCCTAAACTTGTGTGTGTGTGTGTGTGTGTGTGTGTGTCTGTGTGTGTGTGTGTGTGTGTGTGTGTGTGTTTCTCCGAGTGTGCTTAAATGAAATATTGACATCCTTTTTGCTAGTTCCTGTGGGTATCAAGGTGAGTGACGAAGTGGAAGATTGAATAGAGAGTGGAACAAGATGGGGAGGGAAATAGAAATGAGAAGGCTGGAAAGGGAGTTGTGAGTGCGTGAGTGCAGGAATATACTGTGACTGTGTGGGTGTATAGCAGGAGCAAGAAATACAGAGATGGATTGTGATACGGCCAGAAATTGGAAAGGGAGAAATGGCTAAACTCTTAAGAGAGAAAGTAGATTTTACGAAAAGCCAGTGTGGAGAATGAAGGAGAAGAGCAAGATGGAGGAAATGGGGAGAATGTGTTGGTGTTTAATGGAGGGTGAAAAAAGGTGAAAGGCAGAGAACATCCATGGAGGAAAAGGGAGCTGGAGGCTATGAGTACCCATTGTTCACACACATTGTGATAATGCACAAATTCACACCTTCAATAGCATACACTGCACCCCCCCCCCCCCCCCCCCCTAAAAAAAACCACAAAAAAACAATGCAGCACCACATACCAAGTGAGGCATGCGGACAGAGAAAACCAATAGATGTTTTATTAGCCTCTTTTTCTCCAAATTCAAACTTAATTTAATCGGGCATCTCATTTTAAAACAACAGCTGCTGTTTAGGATGACATTTTCAAATAAGACCAACATATTTGTGGTAGTTATTAGGCTATTTGGCTTGAAATAAAAAAGACAGATCAATAACAGATGGCAGTAATAAATATTAAGGGGACACAAAGATATTATGAGAAAATAGCTCAAGAGAGCTTGAATTGTTTCAATTTGTCCAAAGCATCAAGCTTCAGGGTTACTGGTTCTGGGTAGATCGAATACAAAATCTAAACACAGTCTTTCCTGAATCAGCACTAATGGAAAAACCTGGAGCACTGATAATCTCCTGGGTAGAACCAACACAAGCTGGTGCATTTCATACTCACTGGGAATGAACTTCATCTTCATCATCATCATCATCATCACAGTCATCATTATAATATACTGTAAGGTGTAACACACTCATGATTATTTACATCAGTAGTGACCCAGAAAATCAATGAATAGGTGGGAATATCTGCTTACAGTTAATAGAAAACAGGCTGGTGTGTAGTATAATTTACAGTTGCTGTCACAATAGTATAAGCCAACGCCATTTTTGTGCAATATTTCACACTGCCTTTACCATGTGTGTATTTCACAAGAGCAAGTAGCTTTGATGTTCCTACTCTGATCCACGTAGCCAATGGAAATATAATCTATGCAGCACAGCAATATTTTGAAACTTGGTTTGATTCAGTAGTAGGCTACAGGATTATGAATACATAGGAATAGAAATAGTCTTGCTCTGATCACTGACAAATAAATGCTGTTGCTTGGTAAAGAAGCAAAAATAAACACTGGAATCAACCTGCCAACTTCAAGAAGTCTTTACTCATTTCAATCACTGGCAGCAGCCAAATGAAAAGTGAGTGCAGTTTCCTGTAGGGGGGATAAGGTTGTGTAAGGAGTGAATCATACTTGAAAAAAGCTGTGAACATTGAAATGGCTTTAAAATCTAAACCAATTGTAGAAGAAATGTGGTATCCCACTCATGTACATTACAGTCCTAGAGAAGTACACAGTGTTAAATGTTTGGTCATTAACCACCTCAAACTACTGGACCATCCTATCTATTTGTTTCCTGCTAAAGGTAAGAAATTCACGGAAAAACGAGCCTGTGAATACACGATGAGCAAAGAAAAAGAAATCCACATCTGATGGCAGATGGGCACAGAATTGCCAAACAAGAGCAACAACTCCCACCTGATCTGTATATAATTCAAGACATCATGTAGAAGACGATCCTTTCAATCAGAGTGTTTTATACCAGAGGAACCAAAGAAGAAGTAAAGGCAATATTAGAGGTGTTTTTGTGTCCAAGGTTAACACGTGTAAGAGTTTCGGTAAATTAAATGTTTGTTGTTGCAGTTTTGTTATTTGTGTTACGCCTGTGAATAGTAAAGGAAAGGGTTAGGCTTAGGGTTATTACAACTTTGGTTTTATTTTTGTTTGTCTCTAATGGCTGATATAATTGAACTCACCAATCAGTTATTGCTGAATTCTGACTTGATAACATTGTTACAATGAATCCAGATGGGGGAAGAAATAAATGTAAAGGTAAAATTAATACATTTTAGTATAAGTTTTGTTATCCAACATACAAACATGAACACACGTCTTGTCCTGCACTTCAGTTTGTTGAATGAGCCACTACACACACATTCACAGAGGAAAAGTGCACCACTAGCATCAGTTAGCAGGCTAGATAGCTAATTAGCTATTCAGCTGCAGGCAGCACATCAAACAGCACATAATCACATCTGCAATATCACTTCAGACTTGTTAAACGCTGGCTTGGTCATTGCTCTGTTTCTTTTTTTCTTCATTCTAGTATTACAAAAATATTGCCAAAAAAATTTAAAAATGTAAACATTATTTTTGATTACCAAGAGGGTTGATGAAATGCGATTTCAGTTGGACTTTAATATTACCAACAGACGTTTTGCTACTTGTCTTCATCAGTCAAAAGGTATAGCTTACTGCAAATAATTATAGTGTGTAGACAACCAACTTCTCAGTGGATAGTAGGCTTAACACAATTTAAAATCGTTTGGATAGTGGATCTAATGTTGTTCTAATCACAAAAGATTTAAAACTATTTCTACTTTTTAGTGTTGTAGCCATGTTATCAAATCTCACATCATCATTACATTGTCACTATTACTGGTTCTGAATGATGGTCAAAACCACAAAATGAGGCTCAACTATGAAACTATGGATTCCCCTTTCATGTACATACAGGAATGTAATGCCACATATTTGAATATGTGTCTGTGTTTTCATATCATTCAGCTCTTACAGTGTCTGTTCTGTGTTCTTGTTTCCAGGTTTTGCTCTCTGGACTGATCGGAGTGGTGTCATGGAAGAGGCCGCTCTCTCTTGTGGTGAGTGTCCTCTAAACACCACACTCAGCTGCTAATCTGTCAATCCTGAACGAAACACGAACATACAAGTGGGAGCCTTTTATTGTGATGATGGGAGTGACGCTAATGTGACTCATGAGGCACATACTTGTCTGAAAACGATGCTTTTGGGGTTTTTTTGTCTGTTATAATCTACACATGTTGAAAATACAACACTACAGGAGAATGCCAATCATGTCGAGGCATAAGACATGGCTAATACTGTACCTGATTAGCACAACATGTGTAGATAAGTCCCATATTAATTAACAACAGGAAATAACACTAGGTTGGAAGTCTTCACCTTTCTTCAATTTACTGTGTTAATGAAAATACAGGATTTAATTATACATTGAGTTAACAAATATCACCATATTCTTCTTGCTATAACAAAACTTTGCACAAATCATTGCTTATTTACTATGAAAATCAATTCATTTTTTAATGTATGCATTTCTAAGCCTGCAAACAGTACGGGGGATGTTATCTCAGCATACTGACACAATGTGACTAAGTGCTGAGAAGTCCAAACCCAGTTGCTGGTCATACTTGTGGTTTAGCATCTGTAGAAACTTAACTGTCTTTTGGCCTGATTTACTAAAGGTCTGCGTGTGTAAAAATGTGTGCATCAGGCCCTTTGAACGCAGTTCAACTTTTGGGGCATGTTCAGATTGTGTTAAAATCCCTGGATCACAGCTTCAGTGTTGTGTTTTCACAACCGCTGACCTGGAAACCACAAGACCAAACTCAGTCAGAAGTCTTAACAATTTTCAGTTTTCTTGTGTCTGCTTGCACAGATAAAAAATCAATGAACTGTGCTGCTCAAGTTCAAACACATGTAATATCACCTGGATAGAAACCTTTTTTGCCACTTTTGTCAGCAACACTCGCTGAGCAAAGATTACAGGTGGGGGATCTGGGATTGTATTTATCAAACTTCTAAAATGTATATTTTTGTAAGATAAAGTTGAAATCTTTCCCTTTTACTCCCACTCTAAACTTAAAAATACAAGCCATTCAACACAATTTCAGAAAGCTCAGGGGTTCATCAGGAGTACAGCCTAGATGCAGTGCAGAAACAGAGGTGAACACGGTCTGAGACAGAGTTTGGAGTCATTGTACAATATATCAATGATCATGATGAATTATGTGTTAGCTGAAGCTATATGTATAACTTAGAATAGGGAAGCTTTAGTCTATATTTGCATTTTATTGAACATTTGATGGGATGTTACACCCCTATTTCTCTCTTTTTTGCATTTATCAGGGGTGCAAAAAAGAAGAATAAAGGTGGCTGATTTTGTATGCAATGACCTTTCATGTGTCTTTATTGTCTGCACTTGTCAGAGTGGTACAAAATTATCGAATGCTTTCCTTGTCCAGTCTGGCTTTCATTTACTTCCTATTTTAACCAATTCTTTATTATTTAATCTCTATTCATTTTTCATAAATATATTAGATTAATGTTATTTGCTACTGCAGATATTCATGATTTCACACAAACAAAATGAACTTTAGAAAATCAAATTGTTCCAGAATAATATCTATCTAGATTATTTTTAAAGAAGAGTGCCATAACAGGGCCCGAAAACCCTTTAATTGACTGTCATGTAGTGCAATGTGTTGCCCACATTCCTCTAGTGTGTTTGTAATGTATTGCATTATATAAATTATTTCACTTCAAAAAGACATGCAGAGAGTCATATTAGTCCACTTGTGATAAGAGATGATCCTCTCTCTCTCTCTCTCTCTCTCTCTCTCTCTCTCTCTCTCTCTCTCTCTCTCTCTCTCTCTCTCTCTCTCTCTCTCTCTCTCTCTCTCCTTTAAAGCACAGATCAGTGTTGGGTTGAGGCATAAACTACAAGTCCCTGCCCAATTTCATTTCCCAATCATTTCTATTTCATGCTCTCTTACTGCCATAAATAATCTCATCTCATTTCTGCAGCTTTACCACAGCGCGTTGTACCCCTCCCCTCTCACTGCGTATCATTTGTCTCGCTCTCTTTACTTTTATCACCTTGCTTCCCTGCTACACATATCTGCATCTTCTCCCTTCACATTTCTTTCTCCCGTCCCCTCCCCCCTCTTTCTTTTTCCCTTTGTGTAACGTTAGACTAGAGAGAAGAGATTTGAATCATACCAGGAATCAAAGGAAATATCCCATCATTGAGGTGTGAGTAGAAATTGGTCACACATTGTGCACAGTACAAGAGTTAAATCCTCTTACCTCCTTTTCCTTAAAAAGCATGACTAATTTACTGAAATAGTCTATGCCAGCTATTACACAGATGTCAATCCATGGTCACTGCTTCCTGTCTTTAGAGAGGACTAACAAGTAATATCTGGCAAGGTTTCTGTGACTTTTGCTGTAGCTTGTAATGTTTGGGCCTGACAGGCAAGCATTTTCATTTCTGGCTTTGACCCAGCGCTGACTGGCAGGTGACTAATACACCGGCTGGACTCTTTCAGTCTTGGCAACGCTGCACCAACCCATCTGCCAAATGTGGGTGGCCATTATGGGGCTTTTTTCCTATCTTTACTCAAGAGCGTGGTCTTTCAATTTGAGAGTATGATTTATTGATTTTGATTTTGTAATGCTTTCCCCCAAAATGCTGCCCTAGCACTCACAAAGCCCCTGCGTGTGATTAGATGTGCTCAGCTTCTGCTCAGACCTGTTGTATGTTTGTTTTATTGTTGCTTGCATAATTTTCCTGCTCCAGCTTCTTCTCGCACTCAGGCTGCTTCTGTGGGCTTGTGAAACATCTGCTGTCACATTTCTGCTCTGCTCTGGGATTGTTTGTGCAAGAACCCTGTCAAAATCCCCCAACCAATAGAATGGCAGGTGTAGTGTTGACCAATGAAATGATTGCTGTCTTCTTGCAGGCATGTTTGTTTTACCTCTTAGGGCATCCTGTATGGGTGATTACTCCTCCAGGGCTTTATTAACTGCATTAACTGCATCTCCCTTGCTTTAAAGGACAGTTCATATGTATATACCAATGTCCGTACTTTTTACTATAATACCTACATATGATAGTAGCTGTATAGCAAGCCACCTGGAGGATTCTCATAAAATGAAGGACTTTGGCTCTAAAAAGACTGCTTTACTTTGACTTGATTTGATTAATTTTAGACTTGGATTTGTCCCCCATCACTTACATTGAAAATGTATAATGAAGGTATTAGTGGTGCATATGTACAGGAGGAATAACTTCACCAAGAAAAACGTGCCTAACTGTTGTCTTAAGAGAAACTTGTAAAATGCAGTAAAACTTGCAGTAACACAATAGCTGATATTATAATTAACTTGATATGGCACATTTATCATCAAATATCACCTTATTACTCTGCTCTCCATGGACTCCTGGGGGAAATATCTGGCTATTTTACTGCTAAATGTGCCACTATGCTCACCATCTAGTCCTAGCTTTGTCTTACTGCTGTTTGCTGCAGGGCATCTGCATACGGTGGCCTTTTAGGGATTTTCCCACAAAAATGAGCTGTCTGCTGCGTGCAAAGTGTGTGTGGATAAAAAATAGTACATTTTACTACAAGCGACCCCTTTCAAATACAAGTAATCATGAGATCCATTATTGAAATAAAAATATTTATAGTTAAATTTACAGGTTTAAGTTCATAGAAATTAATTAATCAATAACAATACCAGTAATGATAATAATCAACAGACTGATCAATTATGAAAACAGCAACCCTGAAAGAATTGGTTCAAAATATTAAAATAAAATGTATTTTAATTGGAATGATCTTTAAGTATATTCAGACATTTAGAAATGTAGCAGGATTTTTAGTTCTTTGTATTTGTACTGAAGTATTAGGGAGGCAGATATGAGGTATAAATAGAAAAGGCAAGACAGAATTTAAAAGAAAGCTTGTGCAACATCTTTGGCTCTGACACATTGCAGTCAAGTCAGCGCACGACGCTGAGTGCAATGTTCAGATGGTTGGAGACGGGATGTTTGAATGCCAAAGTCGAAAAAGAAGTGCATCATTGTGGAGAAAGTTGACGTGTCGAATATAAAATCCTGTCTGCTCCAAACTTTCCTTGTAAACTCAAACGCAGTTTAAGATATATTGTTATATTTAGCTCAGTGGAATGAGAAAATGCAGCGCGTCCGTGTTTGAGGGAAATCCTCCTCTTCCCCCTGAAACAGCTAATAAATATTGTTGTTTTCTACCAATCTGGTCTGTGGCATTAGTGCCACAGCAGATTTACTGTGTATCACTGAGAGCCAGAAGACAGACAAGACTACCTGCAGTGTTATGCTGTTTGTGACTGTGATGGATTATGTGTTCAGAGTGAGTCAAAGACAGAGAGAGAGTTAGAGGGCAGTAAGTCCTTGTTTGGCCTGTCAGGAAACAAGACAGGGATTGTCTGAAGAAGGGATGAGCAGAGGGCCCAGTATTTGTATTTATATCTTTATTTGTTGAGGCAGCAAAATTATGTGTATTTGTATTTATTCCCAAATCGAGGTGGAAATAAGTTTAACAATCCTTCTTTGTTTTTGTTACACTTTTAATTTTAGTTTGTTTTGTTTGTTTAAAGTATTAACAGTACACAGGATACGCACCTCTACATACTTTTATATACTGAATAAGTTAATTCCATTAATTCTTGTTTATTTATTGTACTAATGCACTTTGTAGTCACATTCATATTTATTCTTTATCTTTGCACCAAATATTACCTCATTTATATTGTTTGATGTACTGTTATGTTATATGTGCCTTGTAAGGTGTCCTTGAGTGCTTTGAAAGGCACTTTTAAATGAAATGCATTATCATTATTATTATTATTATTATTATTATTATTATTATTATTATTATTATTATTATTATTATTAATTTTCCAACCATGAACCACACCATCCCAAGTTCAAGTCCTACTACAGACCCTCATTTCTTGTTATTTTTCCACTATCTAATAAAGGCCCAAAAAATGTGTTTTAAAAAGATAGTGATTAAATGTATTTTCCAAAATAACAATGACAGATTTTATTAATACACTATAACACTATTTATACTATAGAGACCTGATACTCCTCTGGTTTCAAGCAAGGAGATATTTAAATAATGAAGAGGCACAGCTGTCTTGAGGTGAAACAGTCATTGCACTTGTGAGAGTAAGAGAGTGTAACATGTGCAGCTATGTTAGCAGTCCACAGTGATGTAAGTGCAAGTTAGCCATTAGTGACAGAGTTCAGGGTTAGGGCAGGGATGTGTAGCTGAAGCACGGACTGAGGGCTTCCCTGGATGATCTACTACATTTACATGGACCTTATTAGTAGGACTACAGAGCTTGTAACATTATAGTTTTCTGCTACATTGCTACTGTGGGTTACTCTCAATGCAATTTTAGTAAAATATATTTTTAAAATGAGCTGTTATGCCTTATATTGTAGTAAACTACAGCCATTATAGCACTTCAAAAAGCAATCCAATCCAATCCATATAGCACGATTTTAACAACACAATAAATAGATAACACAAAAGAAGCACAATAAAAAGATGAAGTACACATTAGAAAGACAAAAGTAATAAAATAAAATAAAATAAATAAAATGCACTGCCCGCACAAGATAAATGCATGTATACACATAAAATCAACACACTACATGTTGTCAAAAGCCAAAGAAAATAGGTGGCTTTTAAGAAAAGTTTTAAAATGAGACAGTGAGGAGACCTGTCTAATGTGCAGCAGCAATCCATTCCAAAGTTTTGGAGCTGCAATGGCAAAGACTCGATCCCCTCTGAGCTTAAGCCTAGCTTTAGGCACTGGTAGTCAGCTGACCTCAGAGATTGTCTGGGAGTGTAGGGGTGCAACATCTCAGAGAGGTGAGGTGGGGCAAGGCCATTCAAGGCTTTAAAAGCAAATAAAATAATTTTAAAATGATTCCGAAAATGGACGGGCAGCCAGTGGAGTGAAGCTAAAATAGGTGAAATGTGCTCATACTTGCTTGTGCCAGTTAAAAGACAGCAGCATTCTGTACCAGTTGAAGACAAGCATTGGAGGACCAACTAACCCCCATATAAAGTGCATTACAGTAATCCAGACGATTGGTCACAAAGGTGTGATTACTGTCTGAAAGTGCTGTCTCTGAAGGACTGGTTTAATTTTTGCCAGCTGCCTTAACTGGAAAAAGTTAGACTTCACCACAGCTTTAATCTGGCAGTCAAATTTATGATCTGCGTTCACTTTTACCCCCAGATTGTTCACAATTGGCTTGCAATACCGTGCTAAAGAACCCAGATCAACTAGTGGGGTCACAGGAGTGCCACCAAAGACCACGACTTATGTCTTTTTTTCATTAAAATTCAGAAAATTTGAAGACATCCAAGCTTTAAGGTCATGTAAACACTTTAGCAGTAGCATAACAGAGTGGGAATCAGACTTTTTAAGGTGGACATAGATCTGGCTGTCATCCACATATCAGTGAAAAGAAATGCCATGTTTCCTGAGAATGGAACCAAGTGGGAGTAGATAGAGAAAATAAAAGAGGGCCAAGGACAGAGCCCTGTGGGACCCCACATGAGAGAGGAGCAGTGGAGGACACAGAGTCAAAACCATTCCAAAATAACATGAAAAGTCAGTCAATAAGTCATATAAACTCTATTTACAGTTCTCAGCCAGGTGTAAATGCAATCCATACAACATGACCACATTCATTAAAAGAAATCACCCAGCAAGTTGAAAGGTCACTTAAATCCAGCTCTTCCTGCCAGCTCAAGCAAACCAGGCAAAAGCTATGAGTAAAACGAGAAAATGAGAATTTTAATACTGGATGTAAATGCAAAGAGCAATAGATCAGATATCTTTATTTAGAAAATGTATCCAGATACAGATTGCCAGTTAATTTAATTAATATGTTTGGACATCTAAAATGTCTCAATTTAAAAATTACAAGTCTCTATTTCGTTATGTTTACTCTGGATTTGATTGAAATTGAAATTCATTGTATTGTAAATTTTTACAGTATTATCTTCATCAGGTAAAGGTAACACTGAAACATTCTGTGGAACGTGCAGATTAAATGTTTGTTCAGCACGCTGTCTTTAGAAGTTTTTCACTCTGCATTGAATTACTGTCAGAGAATCCACTATAATAAATGAATAATCTGTAGAACAAAGGTTTATCTTGACGTCAGTGGCTGCTTGGCCTATAGTACTGTATGCCCAGAGAATATTAAGAATGCATCCCTGTTGGTGAAATCTTTTTTTAGGGCTGCTTTTCTCATTGTTTTCAATGTGAATGAGACTCTGCTATACATTCCTAAGTGTGCTTCTGTGGCTAAACAAAACAACCTAAAAAAAAGAAGAGGCACCCAGTAATCAGAGAGGGTAAATATTTTATCTCTGTCATTGTGGCTTTTCAGTGCATCCATTAACCTTTAAATTGACAGGTTGGAACTGGAGCATGTGTCTTTCCTGATCTGAGGGATATACTTATCTATGTGGTGCAAGCCCTAACATGCCTGGGACACTATAGAACTATCAAAGTTTGATCTGTAAAGATATCACTGATTTGATTCTGCCATCATATTCTGACAGCTCCATATTTGTTAAACCATTCATCACTATTCCTGCGGCTTTTTTCAACTGTACTCTTACTGGATACATAAACATGCACACGCTGTACATACAGCCCTGTAGCTATACCATCGAGGATACAGAGGCCACTGTGAATTTGGAGGTTTTAGGAACCTGGAAGGTTATTTACACTCTCAAAACTATCACTTGTTGGGTGTTTTATAGACTAACTCCAGTATTTCTATACTGTACAGTATGTATATTCAGCACATTCAATTACTTTTAGGGAAATAAAATAAATCAGTATTTCCCCAACAGAGTTTTACTTCTGGCAGTGTGGAGATTAAACAGTTTTTAGAGTATTATAGGAAATACATTTACAGGCATAATTGAAGATTTAACAGTTATGTAAATGTTCTTGGATAAGGGTGGCTCAGACTCATAGCCTCATTGTTTCTAAAACCCAGTTATGGCCCTGTGTGCCTACACATGTTAACACACGTGCACACACGCACGCTTATGTCAAGCAGCCAAGTTTCAATGCAGTGTTTGCCGAACACTCATTCATGCGTTGGTGTATGTGTTTGACAATACTTTCATGCGTCAATACTCAATACAAGCACAATTGTGCACATTTCATCACTAAAAAAGGAGCAAAAAGATGAAAACACTGGGGTACTTTTGCAGATAGGAGATATGCTGCTCCACTAACACTGCTCGTTGTCACCAAGGCAATCCTTAGGCAGTGAGGAGTCATTCTCACAGACTCACAGTTATGATTCAAGTGTGAGGAATCCCAAAATAGTGCCTGAATCGTTCAGTGGAGCTCACAGCTTGAGACAAACAAGACAATTAAAGAGGTAGGCTAATCATTATTATTTGTGTTTTTATCAAAAGGTAATTTGTATAAACTTTGAATTTTACCTTTGCATTTTAGTTCCATTTTAGTGTTTTAAATTCCATCATGTTAGCTCTCCAACAATTGCAGCCTACAAGTGTCCTACAAATTTGCAACAGAAAATACCTTCCTTTACTGTCTTTTCCTTTCCAATTATTACCACACTTTCTTCACTTGAGTATGTGAGAACCTGATAAAACTTTAGCAACTGTATCTGCAATTTATGATTGACATTTGTGCAACAAAATTGCATTTTTGAAATGGGGCCCTTAGATAAACCATGCAGAATGTATATTTTTGATAGCAACGTTACTGGTTTGGAGAAAATGGCAGAAACGATATTGGATGAAAGGTTGGCGTAAGTAGAGTGTGAAAATTGTGCTGTGGAGAAATATTAGGTGTGTTTGAGGAGTGCCAGGGCCTGTAGGCCCTGTAGGCCCCCCTCAAACTTCCAACACAGCTTAATTTGACAAATGTGTGTCTGTTCATCTTCATTCAGATACAGAAAGTACTGTGTATGATTTATTGGACCATTTCAGTGGCATGATGATGGTGAAGACTTCCTGGGGATAAATTTGAGTCCAGGACTTCAGCACTCCACATTGATGCTGCTCCTTATATACACACAAACCTCATGCTCACTGCAAGGTCATGAGAGCATAAAATTCTCACTTTTTTGCTATCTGACACAAACACACTCACATACACGCTTTGCTTGCCCCACCTCCAAATATTGGACTAACGATGCACACAAATCACCAACACACATCATAACCATAGACTTTCCATTATGATCACATAACTACAGTAGGGCCAGCAGGACAGCGGTGAAAGGGTTTATGAGGTACTCTCTGTGACAGCCTGTGACCCTGGCAGGCCATAAATATTACTGTAGTGGATGAAAGAGGGAGGAAGAGAGTGAGAAAGATGGCTCACTGACTGATTGCGATGGAGGAAATGGACATCTCCACGCTGGGGAAATAAAGATTTGTAGTCAAACACCACAACAACAAAAAATCAAAACTGCACAGTTCATGACATTCATTTTTAAAAATCATCCAATTAATGAAATCATTAAAAAGATAATCCGAGCAGCATAGGCAGAGGCAGTGCATCTGTCCAGTGGATTTCTGCCCTCCAATAGTTGAGCATTTTTCGTGCAGACCTAAATGGACAAATTAATCCTCTAATTAGGAATGAAATTAGCCCATTAGCAGCCTCTGTTCCTGGCTCTGTGGCCAGCAGGGAATGGGTTGCATGTGTTTGTGTTCCTGCACTATAGCTCTGACTCTGCCTCAACTATAAACGGACTAACTTATTGCTTTGGGCCCCTGGTCTTTGGCCCCAGACAGACAATGCTGGACTCTGCCTGAATCCTAAATCATTTGGATGTCCTTTCCCTTTTCTCTCAGCTGCTTCTTTGAAACCACACAGCCAATTTACTATTTGGTGACTTCTAGAAATCTCTTTGCAACAAAATTACGACTGAGATGTTGTTTGATGTAAACAGATGTGAGTCAGACACAAGACACATGATATCAGGGGATATTTTAAAAAGTCTTTCTATGCTGGATGTTTGTGGAGATAAACAAAGGGATGTTCTCTGGTTTATACACCCACTGCTATCTTGCCCTCTGAGGCTGGTGACATATCTTTAATTCATGAATAGCTAATGAAAAAACAAAAGCACAATGATGAGAAACTGCTGCTTTTAGTCCACAGTGGTTTGGTTGTCTTTTGATCATAATGATCCCTCAGCGGATTATTTATAGTGGTGTTGCACATAGTGTGCTGTAAATATAAATACAGTGATGGGGGGTGACATGGTTGTAATGCTGTCCACGTGTGAAAATTTTGCATCTATGTTCCATTTTTTGTATGTGTATAAGTGTATAAGTTTTATCATTAAAGTTATTATCATTACTGCATATTTGTTTTTAATATATAAAATGCAGAAGCTGTTGTACGGAAGCTATCCATCTTCGAACATTAGCAAATATCAGCTTTTCTAAAATGATAAGCCTCGTGTCCACAAGGTAGACTACTGAAAGCAGTCTACCCCTCCCAACCCCACCCATACACACACACACTTTCCCACACACACTAACGCGTCAACAGCTTTCTGCCATGCACATAAAAACAAGCAAACAAACAAGTTATTGTCTGCATACGAAGCTGATAATCTTGAATTTATTAATGTCATTATGTGTTTACTCGTCATCTGCACATGTTTCATATGTCAGGCTGATGAGCTGAGTTTTGCAGAGTTTCAGCATGCAGCAGGATAATTAGTAGGGTTTGTTTCCTTCTCTCCTGGAGAGCCTCAGTGATAAAGCCCATAAATCTGTCCCAGCAGTCTCTTCTGTTTTCTGCCTTTATGGCCTCTCCAGACTTTATTTGGCCATGTAAATTCTGATTTTTAAGGGGTTTGTGAAGCACAATTTATTCTTTAAGGCTACTATCAATATTCTTATTCAATAATGGGTCATTTGATACAGTTGTAGGTGGGATTTTAAAGAGGTTATAAAGAGCTTGCTTGTAGTGATTAACCTTTAGAAAATTATTACCCGACTGCAGTTCTGCATTGCTTTATAGAGTTTCATTGTGCCTTTCAACTTATTGTTTTTTAGTTTTTTCTGGCCTGCAACGTTACTAGTTCACCCTCTCAGCTCTCATGGTGTTGTTTCCAGATGCATCAGGCAACTGATATTAGATACGACTGTAGATGAAAGATAGTATTTCTCAGTATCCGCTGGCCATACCAAATTAAAAGATGAGAGGTCAGTTTTTTGTTCACAGTATATGTCTACCATACCAATAGACTGTATAAAAATAGCCGTAATGAGATGTGATGTCACCAACAGAGCAGTAGCTTAATGTGAGCGGTGCACACTTGGGGTAATGTCAGTTACTTCAGCTAAATCTCACTGAAAACATTATTCACTTACTGTAGCGTTTCTAGAGAATCAACCGTAGGAGGGGCCAAAGGGGTCGGGTGCAATGTGTGCTGGGTGGCAGCCGAAGGCGGGGACCTTGGTGGTCCGATCCTCGGCTGCAGAAGCTAGCTCTAGGGACGTGGAATGTCACCTCTCTGGTGGGGAAGGAGCCTGAGCTGGTGCGTGAGGTTGAGAAGTTCCGGCTAGACATAGTTGGATAGTTGAACCTTGGATTCAGGAGGAGCAATGTGGTTTTCGTCCGGGTCGTGGAACTGTGGACCAGCTCTACACCCTCTGCAGGGTCCTTGAGGGTGCATGGGAGTTTGCCCAACCAATCCACATGTGTTTTGTGGACTTGGAGAAGTAATGCAGGCTCTGCACAGATCCGTCGTGGTGAAGAGGGAGCTGAGCCAAAAGGCAAAGCTCTCGATTGGTCAATCTTCGTTCCTACCCTCACCTATGGTCATGAGCTTTGGGTAGTGACCAAAAGAACAAGATTGCGGGTGCAAGCGGCCGAAATTAGCTTCCTCCGTAGGGTGGCTGGGCTCTCCCTTAGAGATAGGATGAGAAGCTCGGTCATCCGGGAGGAGCTCGGAGTAGACCCGCTGCTCCTCCACGTTGAGAGGAGCCAGATAAGGTGGCTCGGACGCCTTCCTGGTGAGGTGGTCAGGGCACGTCCCACCGGTAGGAGACCCCGGGGAAGACCCAGGACATGCTGGAGAGACTATGTCTCTCGGCTGGCCTGGGAACCTCGGGGTCCCCCGGGACGAACTGAACGAAGTGGCTGGGGAGAGGGAAGTCTGGGCTTCCCTGCTTAGGCTGCTGCCCCCGCGACCCGACCCCGGATAAGCGACAGAAGACGGTGACGGTGACATTTCTAGAGAAAAGTATGGGAGTAATCTGGGACTAGTGAATTTTTGGAGTCAACATCTAGTGACCATCAGTGGCATTGCACTTTGAGGTACTTCTGCATTGGCTTCAGCCTCAAGCCGTGGTAGCTGTAGGTTTGAATAAGGAAAATAATAAAAAACAGTTTCGCCCCTGGAGAGGCTGCGAACAAATTCTCATCATTGTGATGAAGTAAAATATCCCCTACACAACTAAATAAAGAATTAGAGTAAGCGGTTTTCCTTTTATCTGTGAGTACCATACTGTACATTCAAATTAAATTCTAGGGTCATTTGAAGGAACGTAAGACAGTCATGCACCTGCAATACTGCACAGAGGTGAATGTGAACATTAAAATAGGTGAACTAACACAGTGATAGGATGCTGTGTCCAGAAATCTATTGTGTTACCATAGATAAATCCAACTCCAGCCAGCAACAAGGTAAATTTACTCACTTATCTGTCACAACATCTCATGGGTTCATGAAACATTCAGACAACAGTTTGTCACAAACACATGACACATAAAGACGTACAAGCAATTTGTATTGAATGACGAAGAAGGAAAAGAAGACTCTTCTGTTCATTGTTATCCTCAGTACAAAGTATAACTCATAGCTGATATACAGGCATTCAACCCACAAGCACAAACAAAAAATGGCGCTTGCACTCTTCTTTCAGCTATTATTAAACAGCACAAATAGCCTCCACTCTCTGCTGTCACATTGGTGCCAATCTCTTTCTGCAGCAAATGGGTAGAACTGTGTGTGACATTACAATGATTGTGTTTTGGGCAAATAAAGACATTAGAGGCAGGGTCCACCAGTTCATATTCCACGGTTGACTGAACAACTAGTGCTCTGTGGTCACTTGTGAGGGACTCAAGTCATGTAATTGTGGTTTGCACACAATCATGTAAGCCATATTTCACAGCTGAGTGAGCTGACTGCAGCCACAGCTGACAGTAGCTATTGAGGACTCACTTGCTAACTCTGACCACTACTTTTGTGTCAGGAAGAAGCACATGAATGAAGTGAAGAGACAATAAATGATATAACTGTGCAACTCTCCAAAAACATGAATGTTATCTAATCTTATCACAGGTTATTATATAACAGTAGTCATCAGCCTCTCGTTTTCTCTGCTACTGGTATTGACATCAGAAGATCAGAAATTTAGAGTGAACATCATTTTTACAGTACATTACTCCTATACTATACTCCTATATTTTATTTCAAAGGGCATAATATTTTTTCATGTTTTATGACACTTGCTGTGTGTATATATAATTATTTAGACATTGTACTTATTCTGGAGAACATTTGGAGCTGTGGAGGACTCCCTAACACATATTGTTAGATTAGGAGGCAATGGTTGATAAAAATAGACCTCAACCTCTCTTTTGAAAATGTAAACAGATTAATGTGATGGGAGGGGAGCTGGTCACAACACACCTTTCAAAAATGTATTCAGTCCCATTTTGCTGGATTAATCAATGCGTATGAGTGCAGAATGGCTCATTAAGCTAAAGAAAGTGAGAGCCCAGGCACCCATCATGTGCACCTTTCTACCGAGGCATCATAGAGAGCTTTCTGACCCGCTGCATCACTATGTGGTTTGGGAGCTGCACTGCCTCCAACAGCAAAATCTTGCAGTGCACAGTGAACACGGCTGGGAAGCTCATTGGTGCCTCAGTCCCCTCCCTCCTGCACATTTACAACACCCACCTAGCTCGCAAAGCCACCAGCATTGTGAGTGACCCCACCCATCCCTCATACAGCCTCCTTAGTCTCCTGCCATCTGGGAGAAGATACTGGAGCCTCCGAGCTTGCTCCACCAGACTGTGTAACAGCTTTATCCATCAGGCTGTCAGGATGCTGAACTCTGTCCTCTCTGCCTCCAAACAGTCTGGACTGTAACTAAGCCATCCTACCCCCCCACACATCCCACAGCACCAGCCATAAGACTTTTTTATAACAAACATATGCACACACACACACACACACACACACACACACACACACACACACACACACACACCTGAACTCAGCACTGGCCACTTTGTACACACACTACAAAACTGCTGCTAATTATTCATCCTGTGGGTGGAACATAATTTGCACATCTTTCAGCTTGATTTGCACTCCATTTGTCTTCTTCACTGTACTTATCATCACTGTTTTTTTGTTCTGTTCCTTCATTCTTTTATTATTATTATTATTATTAGCAGTAGTTGTTTTAGCCTAGTATTTTTAAAACCTTTGTTTTTGGCTGTTGGGTTTTAGTACTTGTATATTATAACTTTGGGATCTGATAGCAGCAGTATTTTGATCCTTGTACAAATGGCAGAATTGACAATAAAATTGTCTTTCACTTGGACTTTGAAGAGAAAAGAAATATAATATATGAATAACATATTTATATATGAACATATGACATTTTTGACATACCATAGTTATTGTAGTAGTTACAGTATTTTCCTTTAAATAAATTGTACAGAAATTTGCCTAGATATAAAGAAAATGTATATGTTCCAGTCCAGGATAAAATAAAATAATCAAGTGGATGGTTAAAAATAAAATGCCTCAATTATATTCAAAAATGATTTAAAAAATCATCAAGATTATGTGTCTATCATAATATATGGTATGGTGTATAGGCAGACAGCTAAATAATTCACAGTTGTACAGTAAAGGAGATGACTTCTATTTTCTGTTTTCCCTTTATTGTTGTGATGGTAAAGTGTGGAGATAAAGATCAGAGAGTAGCTTGTGTGCTGTGTAGATTGCAGTGTTTGGCTATGACTGTGCACATGAATGTGTGTGTGCAGGGTTCAGTTTATGGGTGACTGAGTCAGTGTTGAGCTGCAGTGGTAGCCAGTCAGACTCAGAAGAACATTTAGTTTGAGAGTGTTGGACATCTCTCAGGGTAAACACAGAAATAAAGAAACACTCTCTACTCTGGGGATGCAGCGCACTATGATTAGCAACATCAACTTTCACTGAGTCTGTCTCATTGATGGGAGAAAATGAAAGCTGAGTGTGAATGAATGTTATTAGAACTGAAGTTTGTTTTTGTCTTGCATGAATTGATTGTTCATGGTGAATACAGAAGAGCTCCCATGAGACTGGTAGGAATAAAGTACAAACACTGATTTTCTCCTGAAGCCACTGCAAACATTAATCAGCAACATTTCCTGAAATATCATATGCCAAAACTAAAGTGATGAAGTCACAACAGTTTCTCAATTATGCCCCATATTTCAGAACATCATACCTTTTAAAAAAAAACAAACAAAAAAAAAACATCCTGACATAAGCATGTAAATTGTTTTGTTTTGCTTTGCAGGATTCAACAGACTTGTATGTGCATGATGGAAACCCAGGTCTAAGCTGGTGTCCAGGAATAATGATTTTGGTGGAAGGAGCTCTCAAAATCTTTGACTTAACTTCTATAACTATTATTTTCACAGCTCCTTGCCATGGGTTATTGTTAATTTAAGTGAAAACAAATCGTTTGCATTCACCGATATTTAGATTATTGAGTTTTGAGAATAACTGAAGAATTAAATGCTTCTTTATGGGTTGAGGAAATGTTCTCATTTTAGGCTACTGCAACTCCTTTAAAACATTTAATTATCTAAAATATATGTTGATATGTAGCTTAAAGGGACTTTTTCATGTTTATCAGTAGCTGGAGATATCTGGTTTATTTTATGCTATTTTATGGGTAGCACAACCTCATCATCAATTAAAATGTCAGAGCAGCTGAATATTTTTGGAGGTTACTTTACTACAGAAAACACACAATCACAACTCCTGACTTGGACCACTGCATATTGTGTACCATTGTGTGTCAAAAATATAACCTCACAAGGCCAAAACTCAATTTTCATCCCTCAGAAAAACAAGAATAAGGAGGAAGCTGTGTCAGGCTGGATAATAAAGTGGTAACAAAATTGCCATTCAGGATAAATGTCAGGCCTAAATGGTTGAATAAATTCAGAATTCAGAAGGATTCTCATTCACCCACATACACACACTCAAACACACACAAAAACACCAAAGTACTTCAGCCACTGATCATAATAATGTGTTGTTTTTTTGTTTTTGTTTTTTCTGACAGTTACTATTCACTAGTTTCTACTACTGGTGTGACAAACCAGTATGACTCAATTAATTCAAACTGGCTTCAAAATGGAGCACAGTATGGAAGGGGAGATTGTGTGCAACATTTCAGGGGAATCATTTGCTGTATGAAAACGGTTTAAATGATGCCACTGCTACCTGCCATCATGTGTGATTAGGGAGCTATGAAGAGACTCTTGTTGTAGCTGCAGGCTCTAGGTTTTTATTACGACTGTTTGTGTGCTTGTAGACACACACAAATACACAACACATTCAGACATACAGTACATTCACAGACACATACTGTACACCATGATGCACACATGCATGCACATTTACAGACACATAAAGAATTCATGTGCACTCACATACACACTTTCAGATCTGCCTTTTGCGTTTGTATTTTGTGTGTGTGTGAGTGTGCGTGTGTGTGTGTGTGTGCATGTGTGTGTGCGTGTGTGCATCCTCTGTCTCCTTCTTCCTCAGAGGCCTGTTATTCTCTGACTTGACCCAGATGGAGAGGCTTTAGAGGGAGATGTTGCCTACCGCCAACTGAGATGGGCCCCGCAGGACCACCTGTCAGGAGCTGCTAAAGTAAAAACAGAGAGACAGGAAGTGTGTGTGTGTCAGACAGATAGAAAAAGAGAGAAGAGGAGGTGAAAACAAAAGTGTGTAAGTGTGCGCATGTGTGAGCTGTGGCAGAGTTGTGTTGTGGGCTGGAGAGGCAGCGAACAAAGAAGAAATCTGCAGGAAACACTGAACTACTTCAAATAGAGGGAAAGCACTCAAAAATAGCATTGGGAGGGGATTACTCCCATTGACATGTTCTTTTTAGGATTTCATAATTTTATGGTCAGATTTTCTTTTTTGTTCTGTTTAGTTATTTCACTGAGCTGGCAGGGTACCAGAAGGAAGAGAAGCCCTTGAAACAAGAGCTAGCCTGGTGTGCTGCATTATGAAGTTAAGCTTTTGCACAGAAATAAGGCAAAGCTCAACCAGTGGGAGGTATCCCAGCACACCTGTAGACAGAAGCTTACTTCTTTCATTTTAAATACACAGGTCAACTGAATCAATAATGGAACAAGATAGAAGCCACCCCCATCTCTCTGCTTCTTCAATAATGCAATTCTTTCAACTCATTTTTTTATAGTTCAAGTTCTACATGATGTGAGCCCTTAAAAACCTCCTTCAGTGGGTCACATACAAACACAGTTTTTATGCTTTTATCCGCTTTGATAAGCTTGGTGTCTGTATATCACAACAAAGCTTTGAATAACAAATTGCTACCAACCATGTGATCTAATAGTGTGTGTGCATTTTTGACTTGTGACTCCAGCAAATGAAACACAACATTACCAATAAATACCAAACTGCGGTTTCATCTACAGTATTGAGTCATGTAAAGCTGCAGCAGAAAATCATCAAAACAGACTGACTGATAAAGAGCCAACCTGGCCTATGACTTTTTTTTAATGCGAGCAAACAGTTGCACATTATCACATCTACTGTAGCAGGCATAGACCAACATTAGGATTCAGTTGGGAGTCGTATTTCTCTCTTGGTCTTCAAACAAAGGGCTCCTTTGCAAAAAATATCTGGGTCTTTAGCTTGCCAGATATTAGATTATATTCACGGCCATTTGGTGCTGGGCAGGCAGCATACATTAGGATTTATCACAATGTTTTTGTTAGAAATGGCAACTTACAGGGGTTGATGTAAAGCCATAAAACAAAACAATGGGCTAAAATAGGCTAAAAGATCTTGCTTTTCTGAAACCATTTAGAGTGTTTGAGTCATGCAATGTTTACTGAAATTATCACCAGCCCTCATTTACAGTATTTATTACTGTGACAGCAACTCTGATCTTTTGTTCATGACCAACCCAAAAGCTAAGCAACTGTATATTTCAGTGGATTTAAACAGAATTACTCTGGAATGAGTTGCTTGAGCTGTCACTCTAACCTCCCTCCATAGATAAATCCCCTACAGTATTTCACTGAGGTTTCACCAGCAAGGATAACCACAACTGTGTCATTGGTGTTTCAGGCACTTCCATTTATCCCTGTCCCTGTCAAATTTGAAATGGTTTAGGAAAAATAATGCTAACATACAAGAAAGAGATTTATACCATGAGATAGTGGCTCTACTGCGATCCGGACAAAGGCAGAGACAGAAGATTTGGGTTTGTTTTGATACATTTTCTTTGGTCCTCTGCCAAGAAAATACATCCTCCCGTTGCTAAGCAACATCCCTCCAGCATCCTTAGTTAAATCTTAAAATTCATTTTGGCTGTAGTGTGGTTGTTTATCTGAATGTGTTCAAGTTGATCTAACCCCAAATCCAATTCCACTGTGCTTCTAAGAAAACAAATGTTAAGTAAAAGGCTGACAATCTCGTTCTGCACTTGGCTCATCCATTCATCAATTTACATATCAGGACCAGGAAATCTAAATTTACATGCTAACAAATGTTATCTGCAGACAAAAAGCAATTGTGGTTGTTTCTTTGTTGCAATGACAGTTGAATGGCAGGTGTAATTGCTATGAATTTGGTAAATGAAATGTACAAAAGCAAAGAGACCTTGCTTGAGTAGTCAGGTACAAGTACTATTTGTTATTTTAAGCACTTGTCTCCCATCCAAACACAATACAGGATCAGAAATAAATGTGTAAAAAGAGCAGCTGTTAATTTGATCTGTGTTAACTTGATGCACAGAGCTTAAGTGTCTTGCTCAGGGACACTTAAGCAGCATGGATGTCTGCCAACATGGAGGCTTCACCCTGAGTACTCCTGTTGAAGAGTAGCCTTTCTAAAGCCACCTCAGTGCCAGCTTTATATACCAGGCAAGCTGAAACTACAAGAATGTGTATGTGTGTGTTTTCCCTCAGGTCACAGTTTGCCTGTCACTTCTGGTCAGTTTGCATTAGCACTGCCACTCTATGTCTCCCACTGCTCCTCAGATCACCTCCTCTCTGTTCTCACACTGTGTATCTGCCAAGAAGGCATTCAAATCAGAATTAGAGTACAGCACATCGTCATTCTACAAACCATCTCTTAACAGCTGAAATAAGGAAGAAGTGATTAAAGAAGCTTCTTTGGATCAGTGATTCCCACCCAGGGGAGCATGCTCACATCACCCTCCCAACAGTATGACTTTAGCGTAAGCTGTGTCAGCTAAATGGCTCTGCCTCAGGCGATTTGATGCTACTTATTCTTTGATATATATATATATATATATATATATATATATATATATATATAGACATACTATATATATATAGACATACTGTATATATATAGACATTATATATATATATATATATATATATATATATATATATATGTATGAATATATATGTATATATATGTATATGTATGTATGTATGTATATATATATGTATGTATGTATGTATGTATGTATGTATATATATATATATATATATGTATGTATAGGTGTGTGTATGTATGATTTGAGATTGAGTTGTGATATGTGAATCTGCTATTCGTAGCACCTAACAGAGCAGCACTTTTAATTTCGTAGTATTGTTGACAATATACTGACTTTGACTATTGATGTGTGTGTGTGTGTGTGTGTGTGTGTGTGTGTGTGTGTGTGTGAGAGTGATTACAGCTCACGTTTTTATTATGCAAAGTGTTCAGACAAGGCTTTCCGGGAGCATTTTTCATACGTTCACCTCATATTTTGTGAATTTGACCACGATTAACAGAGACATAACATCCCCTATGTCCCCTTTAGGTGTTAAGAAGAGTCTACATGGTGACTTAGTGTGTGCTGACATTGGATCTTTTTTTCTCCACATTTAATGCATATCTACTACTAAATTTCATCGATCCATTGATTTATGATAGAGTCGGGACTTGAGACAGGTGCTTCTGACCAAAATGTCAACTTTGTTTAATAAGCCAATGTAGAAGTTATAACTGTGTGCAGGAGTTAACTTTTTTTCTTCGGAATTGGCTCTTTAGGGAAAAGCGATTCCCTGCACAACTAAAGAGACAAAATAAGCGGTGTGTGTGGTGCCTTCCACTCATCTTTCTTACCAAATTTGCAATAATTATTTTGCACAGTTCATTTCACTTTGACTCCCTTAGGACTGATAGGATGAGTAGTAGGCTCATGTGATTAGGCTTACATTACCCATTTCTTTCCATGTTTTGGCTGGCTGCTAATGGGCAGGGCTTATCAATTTACTCAGATACCCACATTGTATCACACACTCTTGCATACTGTAGCAGCATTCAGTGTGTTGACATTGTTGAGCTACTGTTGGATTTAGAGAAAGCCTACACCTGCTTGCCCACTCGTCTCTTGCTGAAAACTGTTAAGCCGATTACCTACAGATTTGTTTCCTTTTCGGATCAACATCAGAACACCAAAACACATACAATAAAATCCTCAAATAACCCACTGTCAGCCAGTTTTCATGCTCTTTCATTTCATTGCTATTTTCTTTCTGATATATGTACACTTTATGCTAGAGAGTGACCTCAGACTATACACTAACAAAGTTACTATTGTAACAGCATACATTTAAATATCACATTTGACAGCACTAATATTTCGGCATTATTAAACTAACATTCATTGTATAAAGTCCAATTTCCTTTCAAATTTTAACATTAAAACCTCTCTTCCCTTCTAGTCAGTTTTTAGAGACACAGGAGGATAAAACACAATTTCTTAAATCTAAATGAAAGTTGAAACCCCTGCTTTATTTCTTGTTCTTTTACAGATCCAGAAGGCTATTTAGACCAATGATTGTAAACAGACAAACCAATTTACAAATCCAACTATATTATAATAATGGTTCAGAGACTATAATCTGATTAGAATTTTGTATGCTTCTTTCAGCTTTTGTAATCACACAATTTGAGAAAATGGAAAAATGCTTTCTGAGCATTGTGTGAGGACACTGCCCTCTTCATAAACCCCCAGCCTATAATACACTTCTGCTTTAAACTTAATTTTGTGTTTATTTTGTTTTACATCAAACTCAGGCTTTATTCTGCTCACACAATGACGATGAAGGGAACTGAATTGAATATATCAACAAAAGGAAGCAGATATGAGATGTGGTTTGATCCAGAGTGAAAAAAGCAAATGATCCAGACTGCTGTTTCCCACATAGACTAGAAAATGTCTCCCTCGAGGCAATTTGGAGAGCTTTTAGAATCCCGCTGTCTTCTTTTTGTCTCTTGATTCCTCTCTCTTGCATTTTATCACATTGTGTCACCCAGCATACAGTTTGCCTGCACACACAGACAGTAACCATCTTTGATTCCCTATTTCTATATTTCTATTTTCCATATGCTCGTATTATGTGTAAAATGACAGGAAGTGACAGGTAGTGATCGGACAAAGGGAAGAGCAGAGTGTGAGAGGAAGTCAGGGCAGAGAGTGAAAGAGCATGGTTGGCTGGGTGAACAGGAACCTTTCGGCTTGAGATAATGCCTGATGAATGATGTCTTCCCCTAAGGCCCTGAAAAGCAGGAAGTGTGGCTCCATATTAATTAAAATATAAATTAGATAGACCTCCTTATCTGATGCCTCAAAGGAGCAAGAGAAGCCATGATCCAAGCAGTGACAGCAGCAGCGGTGTTTCAGCAAATACTTACAGCTTAGGTCACGTTGCTCTCCTGCAGTCATTATGGGTATAACCAGACAAAACCAAAAGATCAAAGAATAGTCAGGTGTAATTTTTGTTAGCTTGAAACCCTCTTGAAACATGAAAATACTCTGCCATAGAATAATAATAGAGAAAAAAGTTCTTTAAGTCTAGTGCCTCAGTATGATACATTTTTTAAAAAGGAACAGCTTGACGTTTTGACAAATATGCTTGTTTGCTTTCTTGTCGGGTGTTAGATGAGAAGACTTAGACGACTCTCATGTTTGAGAGTGGTATCAGTCTTCTCATCTAACTCTGGGCAAGAAGTGCTTTATTTCAGAGAGTGAGATGAGAAGATTGAAATCAGTCGTGTGTGTGTGTGTGTGTGTTTGTGTGTGTGTGTGTGTGTGTGTGTGTGTGTGTGTGTGTGTGTGTAAGGAGCTGGAATCAGGATGTTTTTAGCCTAGTTTAATGACTGCAAGCCTGGTTCTAAAAATATTAACATTTTCATATCAAATTCAATAATTAATGCCACATATCTTAACACAAACTTAACTTAAGTGATCTACTTGCTACACACCAAATCACAGGGTTAAAATGTTACTCAGTTTGGGTCAATATAGCACCAATAACAACATTGGGTTAACTTAGCCCAGTAGCAATATGTAATTTTGACCCAGTGTTACACACAAGCTTTAACTAAAACCCGTCACAAATTCATTGTTTCTTGTACAAAACAACATGTGTATGACATTCAAAAGATACACAAGGTATTAACAATCAATAACAAACCATGACATGTACGTTTAAAAAGGTTCAGAGAATATTATAACAAGCTTTAGTTTGGGTAAATAACCCAACTGTGAAATACAAAATTCTCAAAACTCAGTTGAAACAACCCCCTGTCCTGTCTGGCTTTCTTGGTAACATTAAGCCATTATTGTGTTGGTGCTATATTGACCCAAACTAACTAAACCAGTGATTTTGAGTATGTAGCATTTTCTGAAATTGAAAGTCATTCCTATTTTCTCCCTTTTAAGCAAATTCTATCAGCATGCTTACAACAACAGACCATAGCCTGCTCTTTGTTTTGTGTGTAATGTAATGCGTGTTTTACATCATATCAGTTATTTAATGGAGACATCATCATCATTTCAATGTACTGCCAGAAGCAAGCAGCATCTTTTACAAAGTTCCTGCTATAGTCCTGTGTGATGTGAGTGTCTGCTGGGACGAGGTTTATTATAGGCCCATCTCATACAGCAGCCCCCCACCAGGAGCTCAGAGGGGAGCGGAGAAGTCAGAACCTCCTTGTTTTAGCTCTTTAGAGGTCAGTGGTTGATTAAAATGTTTAGAAGTGGAGATTAATCAGCTGCTGACCCTCAGGGTGATGGTGTCTTTCATGGTCTGTTTTAATCAATACATGTGAGTGCTGGCACAGAAATGAACTCCTCTCCCTCCTTAGAGTTTATTTCCCTTACACGCCCAAGTACTGCCAGTCTGATTACCCATTTATCTCATATGGGTGTTTGGAGGTTTGGAGGCTATGCCTGAAATATGAATAAACATGATTGAAAAGTCGAAAGGTTAAATTCAAAAATACTCCGACATGTAAGTTGTAGTTTAGTACTCTCGATGCCCACGTTTCACGTCTCATCTGCCAATAAAAGGTGTTGGACTGCAACTTCCACATGATGTCTCTAACCACAGGAACTAATCCATCATATCGTGTGGAGATGCAGTCTGACATGCTGTCAACATGACTACACATCAAAGTCTGCAGTCAAGTCAAGAGGAGAGGTGTTGGGGTTTTTTTTCTCCTGGGAAAAAAAAATCACACACAGCACATCTGCTGTTCTTATCTGACTAGAACAATTAGATATAGCCAGCAGGTAAATCAAAAGCAACCTCACTACTAATTTAATGCTGTGATCTCTCTCTTATGTATGACAAAAGTCTGACAGTGTGAGTCTATTATGTTCCTTTTCACATCTTTCAAATCTTATCATGCCCTCCATAAACCCAGTGTCATGTTTAAGGGAAAATAAATGAAAATAAAAATCAACTTAAATAAGCCAAATGTTCCCACAATGCAACTTCCTTGTGACTTTAATCTTATCATCAATGTTTTTGCAGCATTAGGATGGTTCCCTCAAATGTAGAAAATGCAGAATGTGTGTCCTGGCATCCCTAAACACATATCAGGACATAAATTAGGATTTAAAGCAATGTGTGTTCCCGTGCTGAAGGTATTCCCCAGCAGGATTAGGGGGCCTGTGGAAGTCGTTATACGTCTGGTTTAGTGTGATATCCCCTGGGTTTGGCTGCCGAGAGTTAGTATCAACACCTTCTCTGTTTATTTGGACCGGCACTGAACTCAGGGTCACTCAAACTCCTATCACAAGTAATCCTCCTGATGAAGTCTGAACACACTCTCTCTCACACACGCACACACGCACACACACACACACACACACACACACACACACACACACACACACACACACACACACACACACAGGGGTACATAAATATACACCACAGCACCCAGCGGGGGTAGGGAGCAAGGCAGAAAGGTAGAAAGTTAACTCAGTTATTAGTGGGAATCAATGACAACCAGCTGTTGCAGCCCCGGATTAGCTTTCTCTTGTGTGTTTGTAAAGGCAAAAGGACAGCCACAAGGAGAAACCGATTGTTTTCTTTGCTGATTGTTGCTTAACCCTCAAGTTGTAAATATGTTAACATTTTTAGTATACAGACTATTTCAAAAAATTGGAAGCTTCTATATCCCTATTGTAATATTTAATATCATTGGTTCCTCTTCTATGCTCATCCTTTGTTGTCCTTGAAGTGTCTTGGATACAGATGTTTTTAGCTCTGCAGGGGCATGAGGATTGATATAGTATCAGAGGGGGACTGAATCAGAGTGTTTGTGATATGCTGAGCAGCAGCAAAAACAAAACAACATTGCTGGCATCTCTTGTGGCTTAGGGATAATTGAAAATAAATAGTGTCTTGTCGCAGTGCTGCTGCAGACTAAATACTAATTTGTGCTGCAGTCAGAGGATGCTACTTTGCAATGAGACCCATTCAAAGGGTTAAACCCCAGATATAGGTTATTGTGTTTTTTTAAAAATAGGCTTCTTTCCATGTCTCATTGCTGCCACAGTAACAAGCTCTACTCCTGTTGAAATGTGGTCTCATAGGGTGAGTGGTGAGCAGATTTTGTTCCTCTCTGGTACTGTAGTTTTTTAGCTATACTAATATTAGCTTCCTTAAACCAGATTTGTGGGGATCCTTGGACCTGGAAATATCTTCTTATTCTAGTGAATACAAAAGAAAAAGTATATAGCCTAAATTACAAGTCTGTGTCATAACAAATGTTAAAGTTATTATGTGTAAGGTTATTGTTATGCATTTGAATTTCAACAAGAGTTTGATGATTGTATTATCATCATAATTCCACAAGAAGCAATACATGTAAATCTTTGCCCATCTCTGTCACGTGAGTGTTCATACGTTATTTTTGCATTAGTATTTGAGTGCATGAATAAATGTCTCGGGGACTTGTTTTTGCACATACACTACATTATGTGCTGTCATCCATAAATATATCATCATTGTAATAGTAAAAGCAGACATTGCACTCACACTTTGCACATTGACACTTTTGCTTTAGACACGATGCCTCCGGCTGTAGTGTTTGATAATTTGAAAAACTAGTAAACATCATCGCCTAGTCTGCATTTTCCAGACATAAATATATGTGAAATGTTTATGTCTTGTTATACTTACTAGGTGTCAGCACAGTACTTCTGTGCATATGTGCAAGTAACAAAATCAAATATTTATAGGTTTCTGCTTAAAATACTGCTGAAATTGTCAGTTGATGATATATGACCTCCCAATTTCCTCTGTTCTTATTTCTATTAAATTTCTGTGTGTTTCTTATTAGTTGGCTTATACTGAAACGATGGCAGCATATTACTGTTTTCCGCCAAAGTTTCCCTACTGAGATTCTTATCTTATCTACCACTCTTCAAATAAACAGAGGTGATGAATGAGCTTGTTTTTTCTTTCTTTCTTTCTTTTTTGGGTGACAGCACTGACAGATGTGTGGGGGAAGAATGCAGATGTATTTGAATTATGGGAAAGCATATATCTTTGCCTGAAACCTGTGATGTGTATGTTTAGTCACATTATTGTATCACTATGGTTGCAGCTTTCCAAACTGCTGGGTATCTGCACACAAAACCATAACTCTTGAAAGGTTTTTTGCCATCACTTTGATTTATCTAATATCTACACATATGACCAATCCAAAACTCAAAATCATTATCAGTTCAGTTCAAACTGAAGAATGTATGAGGGTTAGGAAGTGGCAAAGCTAAAGCCAAATGATATTCCCCTCAGTGACAGTTATGGAGAATAACAATGATGCACCTTAACCTCAGGTCTTATGTTGTAATCTATGAGTGTGCGTTATGGAGATGAATGGTGATTGTATTGTGGTGTATGCAGTGAGTGCTAAACGATGTGATAATGACATGCAGTGTAAATCTGCCACAGGGACTGAATGGCGTGTGCGTGGCCTTTTGTGTGTATGTGTGTCTTGTGTGTGTGTGTCTGTTTTTTTCTCTTTGGAACAGAGAGGGCAGCACAGCAGTAATTAATGACTCACTGCTAAATAGCGCTATGTGATCCTACATGGTAATGAGAAGGCATTGGTGTGGGGCCAGGCATGACAATCCGCTCAGCAGACAGAAAGCACAGGGGAGACACAGGTGACACTCAGGTCACACATCCCTTGAGCAGACTGTTTGTTTGGATATCAAAATCAGATTAATTAACTTTTTACCATTGTTGTATAAAACACAATTTGGTCGATGTGTCCTAGCTGAGAAGTGATTTGAGTGAAACAACATTATCAGTTGGAGCAAAAGGAAGGCTATTTCAGGAGTGTTGAATGTCAAGATTGGTGCCTATTCATTCCTGTGACTGGAATATTACACACTGGGTGCATATTTTGAAAAAAGGCTGATAGTGTGCACACCCAACCCTGGCTGGGTATACAGGACAAAAAGCAGCAACAAAAGAGAAGGAGATGCTGTCTGCACACTGGAATTTGTAAACACCCATGTTTTTGTTGCAGCATCTTGACTTGCAAGGTCTTCTGGCAAAGAAATTGTGAATCAGAAACAAATTATATATAATTTCTTGTTTTTATATATATCTTGATTCTTGTTCAGATGAATGTGTGCTTGCTCAACACCTTGCAGGTTGAGCAATTTCTTTGTCGCATTTATGCACATATTTTATATGAGTACATCAGTGTTTCTCTAGCAGCTGAACTGACCGACTGATGGCAAGTAATGAATATGCTGATGTGCTTCTCAGTGCCTTTTAGATATGTATTGATCCTTATTGGTTCGACTCAGTACATTTCATTATGACTGTATGTTGACTATATGACTGTGGCCACTGTGGCCTCTCAGACAGCTGATATCATATTCAAATGAAATGCTAATTGATGAGATCTACACATCATCTCCACCAATGCACCACAAGACTGCAGAATCTTGTTCTTGTCTGTCTCCTCTTCTCCATTTCTCTGCATACCTCTGTCACTTTCTATTAATGATTGTCTCATTCCTTTTTGCTTTCTGCTTTTCTATACATCTTCTGTTTTTCAAAATTTTCAATTTGCCATCCAAACAGGTGCTCCTCAAGCTCGCTCCATCACTCTCTCAATCTTTCAATTTTCTGCCATGGTGAAAAGCACTTAAACTTATCGCTCCATCTGTTTATTGCATGCCACCTCCAGCGCCTTCCCTACTCCACCCCCTTGCCACTCTCTCCTCCTCTCCATCTGTGTATGCGTGTTCTCAACAACCTTTTATATCCCTCAAACTCCATGTGCTATAGTGAGCTCCCTCCACCAACACTGTTCCTGTTTTTGTAAAGGTTAACCATGAAAAAAGTCTGTTATTGTGATTTTTAATTAAATCAGTTAATTATGAGCTTGTAAAATCTGGATTAACTGTGCTGCAGTCATGGTACCACAAAAGCGTTGACGAGGACCAAGTCAATTTTGATACACAACAATAGTGCCTGGTTTCCAATTTACAGGACAGTCAACTCTTTCCGTTACGCTTGACCTGTAATTTTAAGTACCAGAAATGGAAGCCATATTTCTGCTAACGGGATTTATATCCACAGGGCTGTCAGCTTTGAAATAAAAAGAAGCCTTTCACCCTGAGATAAAGAGAGGCCAAGGGAAAGTTTGGAGTGAAAGTATATTAGACCACACCAGAGAGCTAAACTGCCAGCTCTATCAATGTGAAGTATGGAGAAATACAGTATTAGCTCTGTTGAGACTGTGTGTCTGTATTTTATAGAGACTGCTACAGAACAGATATCGAGGAATGCAGAAAAAAGATCACTATGGGTCGAGAACCTTCATTCAGTCAGTCACTGGGTAAAAAGCTTTTCTGTGATTATGATTATTCTTGCCTTCAAACTCTGGTGGACTGAAACAGGTTATTGATTCCACTTGACATCAGTGCTAATTTCCTCTTTGGTGATCTGTTGAAAATCATTGTGAGTGACAATTGATTAGCAAAGTGTGCTGTGCCTCTGATAACACAGCAGCTTTCAAACACTGTCAGAAAGATGTAAGTGTTGAATCAAGGGCTAGTGGTTCAAACAACATTTTGACATTATGTTTGCTGTCTCTTTTTTTCTTCATTTTTCTCTCTCTCGCCTCTTTCTCTGTCACAGATCACATTCTTCATGCTGCTGTCAGCAGTTTGTGTGATGCTCAACCTGGCAGGCTCCATCCTCTCCTGCCAGAACGCTCAACTGGTCAACTCGCTGGAGGACTGTCAGCTGGTGAGACCACATGGACCTTAACCCTTCATCAAAAACAAAAAGATGGCCATCTTAACCAGTCTCGAGAGCTTTTTCTAATCCATATGTTAGTGGAATGAATTTAAATTGGCAATTTTCTACAAAGTTTCTATTAATCAGTGCATAGTGGTTAAAGTGGACATTTGATTGATTGGGTGACTAACTCTATTGCAGTGACAAAATTAATAAAAAAAGCGCTTATTTATTTAGTTTTTCACTCTCAGTAGAATAGCACAGAATGTCCTCTCAAGATAGTTGTTATATTGCTGCAACAATGACTGCAATGTCTGCTATGAGAAATAGGCATGTGTTTATCGATGTCTCCATGTGAAAACGTGTACATATTTAAAAACACGTGGCCTGTTGACAAGTAGCACTTCTGCTCTGGACATGCTGTAGAATTGAGTCAGCACCAAAAGTTAAACAAACTGATCGTCTGTTTGTGATTAATACCTCATGACTATCACATCCAGCCTAGCCAAAATCAAAGTTTGCTAAAATACAGATAGTACAGAGTACTCCAGTAATTTGAAATGAAACTGGGGGAAAAGAGTTAAACATTTTTAAAAGAATATTCCGAATCAGAAGAGCAGAGGACAAGATATCCTAAATTAAGGGTTTGTGTAAACACTACAGACAACTTTATTTTAAAGTATTTTAGTTTAAAGTAGTATTAATTTAATATTTAAATTTAAAGTACTAGAAGTAGAAAAAAATGTTGTGCTTCCATGTCACAAAAAATTAGTGCTATTGTCTATCACTCCTGGTGTCTTTCACATAAAGTTGAACCTAACCCTAACCCTCACATTGTACCTAGCAGCTTTTCAGTCTTTGAGTAATGGTCAGTGGTACCAGCAAGTATTTTGAAGCTCAGTTTACAATGAATGGCATTTTATCTCATCTCAGGTGTTTGAGTTCATGTGTGAACAGAGCATTAGTTCCAAAAACATTGGACTCTATACTTCTCAAAATGCAACCAACAGCAAGTACAAGTGAAAGAAAATAGCCTTTTTGTCTACTACAAACAACATACTGTATCTGCTTTGTTGTTTGAGAAAAAAAAATCAGAAAGTAGAAACCAACTTTATATTTTCAATTCTTGTATTTCATGATTTCATGACTTCCCCTAGTTTTGCATTATTTTGATGAAATATTGTTCCATCATCAGCTTACGTAGCTGGAGTCCGTTCAATACAGCAAATAAATTAATGAATACTCATCACACAATATGTGCAGTTCTTTCCGAGGGTGTTCACAGGGTTTATCTGTCACAATTAAGCTACATGGTCACTCTGATAATACTGGATAATACTGTTACACATAAAATTAGTATCATAGTGAAATTCAATCACAGGTAGAGCAGACGGTTATACTGAGCCTGACACTAGCTAGACAACACACTGAATCTGAACCTACATTATCTTTCCTGCTTAAGTCTTCTTTTTATGTAACATACAAACACGAACACATCTTGTCCCACACCTTATCTTATTGATTGAGACACCAAACAAACAATTAGCTGCTCAGCTGGTTCACATTCAACAGCTTACCAGAAAACGTTTCATCTGTTCCTTTAGATGCTGGTTTGGTCACCGCTCTTCAAATTCGATGTTACAACATGCCATCTGTCCATGACTTGTAGCTACAGCAGTTTGTTTACTTTGTCTCTGCCCCATATGATGTAACACCAGTATCCTAACAGCTAATGTCAATCAAACAAGGTGCAGAAAGAAAAATGAACATATCTATATTTTTCTTCTAATAATACAACAATACATTTAAAAACATGATGACATTATCAGACACCCCAACTCTCCCGGAAGTTTCGGGAGACTCCTGCTGTTGATAGTGGCTCCCTGATGGCTGCAAATGAGATACAATATCCCGGAATCTAGAGCGAGTCGCTGAAATTACCTTTTGCAGGTTGGGATGTCTGCATTATTTTTGACTGCAAAGAGGGATGATTCAGTTGGATTTTAAATCATCCCTTACCTTGCAAAATGTGTATGTACTTCAAACTCCATGCCCCCAGTTTGAAACACAGGCTTTCTGTTACAAAATGTCAGTCTACAAGACAAAGTGGAGTTAACCCTGATGATATTAATAGGGTTATTTTTCAGACATGATAAAGCTCCTTCAGTGCCACAGATGATATTATACAACTGTTTTAACAGCTTGAGTAGGCTAGTACCTCCCACTGTCATTGATGTGTGATGTCATTTTTTTTGTTTAGTTTTTTTATAATTAGTGGACAGCACTCTAATTTTTTTCATCAGCCACTTTAACAACTTGGAAAAAGAGCAGGGTGTAGCACACTTCTAAATAAGTTTATTAAGTATTTTTCTTTGTAGCTGGTGATCAGGAATAGTTGGACACAAAATCCTCTGTCTTCACATTTTCATAATGAGATGCTAAGCTGACTTTTTAAGCCGAATTAATAGTGCCAGTGGTTTCTATCATTTTCATGACTGAAGAAACCCCTTGCGATTTAACCAGCACCCAGCCCACTAACCCCACCACTTCCACAGTAGAGGCAGCATTTCTCCTTATGCACGTGGGATCAGCTGAGTAGACCAACTACACTGCTTTATGTGGATCCCCAGAGACCCTCCCCCAGTCGTGACTGAAATATTAACGTTCCTCATCCCCTCTCCCCAATGTAATTAACCCATACTTGTTGGGTTCATGTCCTGCTTTCTCTCAATCTGGGACACATAGCAGAGGTATGCTCTTCCTCCATCCCTCCCTGGGTAGATCCTCATATCTCATAGCCTCTCTTTTGTTGTACACTTTTGATGAGCCATGGGCGACTGCCTTTCTCAATAACAATATGTCACAATATATATCATATTCTATATCTAATGTGTTTTTTTACTATACATTGTCTCTCTTTGCATAAGTAAATATATCATTCATTACAGTAGTTTTACAGACTAAACACATCAGAATACCAAGCCCAGGTCTGATCTGTGCATTTGTCTTTGTGTGTGTGTGTGTTTATGTGTGTATGTATGTGTATGTGTTTGTTAATGTGTATGTGGCGTGCATGCATGAGTGTGGATGTGTGTTCTCCCCTCCTCCCCCCCAGCTTAAGTTTGACAGCGATGGAGTGTGTGTATGCTGCGAGCTGCAGAAACAGAGTTCGAGTTGCAACAACCTCGGAGAGACACTGAAACTCAATCCTCTGAGGGACTGCAATACCATACGCCTGCGTCTCAAGGTGGGTGGGAGTGAGACTGTATTTGTATAGTACTGTTGGTGAGAGTTTTTATGTTTTCATGCAGAAATTATTCAATATATATCCATTTAATATAAGTTACAAGTAAACTGGATGAATTTCTCAAATAAATAATACTGTTATTTGCAACTGATTACATTGGATTTGTAATCAGGGATCTATCCTGTCTGCACTGGTAGCTATGGTAACAACATGGAGTACCATATGTACATTGACTGGTGATGTTTTCTTTCCAGTTTAAGGAAAACAATGGCAATATACCTCTTGGTTTTCTCATTGTGGTCATATCTTTTATTGCTGTACAGACTTCACTGTTGCACACATTATGAATGGTAGATGTTTATTTATGTGGCCATGTTTCACCCTGCCATCATGATTGACTTTAAACGCACTCTGTGATGTCACTGTTGCGAGTGACAGATCTAATTTCATTTCAAAAAAGGGCTTCATGGTTTTACTTATTTATTTACTTATTCATTTTTTGTGGTCTACATTTGAATCTAAAAACAGAATCTGCCTTCAAGTTTGATTTGCAATCAGCTTTAACATGATAGCAATCATTTGAATTATTTCTTGCATAAATCATAATATTTAAATTGTTATCATACCAGTTAAAATGTCTTCAAGTTTCCTTCCTCGTTGTGTAACAAATGCCATGTGGGAACAGTCAAATGGTGTACAATGCAAATCAAAGTAAATGTTCGGTCTCAGACTAATTGAACAGGAAGCAGAGAATGGCAACAACATTTGTCTTTCTCTGAGGGGCAGACTTCTTAGTATCCAGTGTGTATCTAGACTGGTTTGGCTGTAGTTTGTGAGCACATAATCTTTGTAGCTTATCTTGACTCTGGGTGTCTGCAGAAATGATATACAGTATGTGCAACTGTGCCATTATTGGATAACGACAATCATATCCATTCATTTTTATGTCCCTGGTTGATTATAAAACATTGATAACCAAATAAAAGACTTCCCAGGATGAAGCATGCTTATGAAAAGATGAAAGATCAAGCACATTTATCATTGTGAGCATAGCTCATTAAAAAAGATATGGGAATTGGTGCAATAAACCTTTATTAAGTGCCAAAGTAGTCAGATGTATTGAGTTATGTCTAAGAGGAAGCTGTCAAACCCTGTTCCCCAGAGTCCTCGGCCATCTCAGGCTAGACTGTTGCTGGTCCTAATGAACTCATGATGCAGCTGACCTACTGTATAGTTCCTCTGGTACTGAAATACACAGCATATGCGGAGTACTTAATTATAACAGCAGGAAGATTAGGTAGCATATCACCTGTAGTTCCTAATTCCCTCATCTCTCAGCAGCATCTCTTCGTTTGGCTTTTATAGCTCTTCACTCTTCACAGACATATTCATTTCCATCCCGTTGTTCTTTTCATTACTTTGCCCAAGGCTGTAAATCATCAGTTGGAGGGAGTATTAAGATAATTTGTGATTTCCTGCAAGGGGGCGGATGTGCAACCTTGCTGTGTAATTCACTAAACTGATTGGCTTGGGGTAAGTGGTATCTACTAAAGGTCAAATGTCTGGTGAGGAGACATGTGAAAGAGTTTCTCAGAGGTATTATTGCATTTCTTAGCCTGGCAGGATTTATTATGTCATTGTGTACATTGGTCACAAGAGAAATCAGAGAAATGCATCATCTTACATCTGCATGCATTAGCTTACTTAAATTGAGAGGTCAGTACTAATCTCAGCTTTAGCTCAGGAAAGAAAGAGCTCAGTCAAAGCTGCACAACACAATGAATGATTGACAATTACCTCCACGTCTGCATGCATTTGTCAGTTTTGAGGATTAATTACATGAATGCAGACTATATCCAGAGTTGATATTTGGCATCTGTGCTTTTATCACTCCCTGCAAGCATGCATACTAGACAAACCTCTAACTGCTTTGGTATAGACTTTGTTTTGGATGCAAGAGGCTGGTCTCAGGGACGAACGTGTCAGTTGGCTGTTACACACCATTGGGGCATGTGTGTTCGATGGTTGCCTGTAGTTTTTTGTAGTGTGTTTGGCACTGTTGACTCTGGTTGTCCCTTATCAGCAGCTGCTCTGCCAATTGAATATGCTGAATCAGTAAGCGCTGGGTTATGCTAGAAGATAACTAGTTTGTTCCAGGCAGAGTGAAAAGCTGGCCATCATAGAGGAGAAAGACACAATCATTTTTAAATATGGGGATAACAGGGAACATTTTCAGACATTGTTTCCTTTAGGCCATTGATAGCACTGTACTTGGTTGTTCACATGAAAAGTGTCAGAAATAGTTATGTAACTAATGGAAAAAAGAGAGTTTGAGAGAGAAGGTCTGGCCAATTACTGTGCAGTACGAAGTATGGGTATATTATTAATTATATTCTGTATTTGTATTCAAAACATATGTAGTCAGATTCCAGGCACAACACATACATGCATGTCAGCATGTCATCAGCCATAGTCTTTGAGCATGCTACAAGGGAATTCTTAATAGAAGACATGAGTTGATGTGAGGAGATCCATCAGTTGGTCTTTGCTGGCACAAATTGTGAGATTCTCTTGGTGCGTTAAAGACTGAGTTTTACCTAACTTTAAAGAGATACGTCTTTTCTTTTGAGGGAGTATTAGCCTTCCATGATGGCTTTTTGGAAATCCAGAAGAAAAATCTGTATTTGCTTAAATTAAGGAACCACTGGATGAGTTTTGTTATTCACCAGTCCATCTCAGGTAGACAGTAGTGTTTTCAGCTGTAGACACCAGAGCCAAAGCTTTTCAGCACTGGGAAACAAAAAATAAAGAAAACAGATTATCATATTTGCATGTGCTACAACAAGACTGGTAATGGTCTGTAGACCTGAGGTCTGAAGCTTTACCTTTGCTGTGAAGCTGGTGTAGTCAGTGCTCTATGAGAAGTGGCACCACAGAGCGGCAACATCTGCTGCTTCCTGTCATTGGAGGTTTGAAAATCTCTGAAGGGCTTTGCCAACAGACTGGGCTGACCTCTGTGAAACTGCTGTAGGACTTCCTGAGGGAAGACCTGGGGTTTCTGTCCGATGTTGTGAAAAGCTGCTCGGGTAGGCCAAAGAAGGAGAGGTCAGTGAATTACCTGTTTGCAGCTATCAACAAATGTTGTCTCATGGTACTGCTGGGAGTCAGCGAGAGGAGTCCTGTAGTTTGTGTTCAGTGAATAACTCTATGATTCAAGAAACAAAAGTTGAGTCCCAGCTATGTTAAGAACCAATTAAGAAGGACTTTGTAAAGTCTAAAGGGCTAAACAAGCTGAAAACAAACAGAAATGACAGGTACTTCACTCGCACAATCATTAAAACTTTATAGCCACATTACTTCATTATCACCTTTGCTGATATGCAGTCTCAGACTCCTTTCTATTATTGACTGACTGTGATCATCTATATTTGAAATGTCAAACATATTTGTTCTCTGTCCACAATTCCTCCAGATTTTCCTGCATAACAAAGCATGTCCCAAAACTGTTGGCTTCATTTCCAACACAAACATGTTTTGCTTATATTTTATACTTGGCACTACACAATTTAAGCTTCATAGATTTCAGTTGGCATCATTTCTGCTTTGCTTCCAGTTGACACAGGCTAGATCTGTGGCAACTTGTTACTGGATATCAAACATGTTGCAAGGCTGGCAGCTCTGAATATCTCAAGTCGACAACTTCATTCATTTTACATGACATACTTCAAATGAGCCATGAGATCTGCAAAAAAAACCCCATCTGAACCTCCCTTCAAAAGTCAAGGCACCTTCACCTGGACAACAAGCATCTCACTGTGGGAGACAATAGTTGTTTCTGCAGATTATTAACACACATTTGCAAGTTGTTGCATGTGTATGTGTATGTTTTTTTAATGTCACAGATAATCGTGCGTTATGAATATGGTGAAAAATCTGTGCGGCAGGCTGGAAAACAGTTTGTGTGGCAACCAGGGAGCTTCATGTATGGGCCTATGTCTACAGAACAATTCCAGTGCTGAATGTCTGTCCATGGGTATATGTTTAAAATAAAACAGTACTGAATTCAGTACTGTTTTATTTTTTCATGAACCGTAGAATTCACCTATTTTTTGTTGTTTTGCTGCAAGCTATTTTTAAATTTAAAACAGCTAAAAGTCTGTCACACATTCAATCTCATATCCCTTCTTCAATCCCTCTCTCTGTCACCTTTCACCTTCTTACACTATGATAATAATTTTATGTGTAACAGTATTATCAGAGTGACCATGTAGCTTAATTGTGACAGATAAACCCTGTGAACACCCTAGGAAAAGAACTGCACGTATTGCGTGATGGGTATTCAAATATCTCAGAAGACAAACCACTTAGACCTTTTTTTTAATGATACTTTAGTTTTGCTCCTTTTGAAGCAACCATACAAGCTGTTGCTGTTAGAACATACAAACACGATATGGTTTTAATATTGAGCAACTTAGAGACAGTTTTATACCGAAGAATAGCAGAAACAGCAACATAAAAGAGCCGCAGTCATAAGTCTTTTCTCTGATTCACTTTTCTGGGCTAGTATTTCACAAGCATGCACATTTATTTTTGCTGACAGATTCAATACTAATTTGTCCTCTTGCTGTTAGCTGCATTGCCAGAGTGTAATGGTGCGTGTGCTCATGCTTAACCTTCCGTGTTTATGGGGATTTTACCCCAATAAGTGACTATTTTTGTGTGTATGTATGTATTTTTATGATATGCTAACAATGCAGACGAGCTTCTTATTAGCGCTGTGTGGTTGCCTTGCTGTGCTAAAGCAGATATCTGTAAAGTGACACACTCTCTGCAGTGCCACCCTGCTGTGTTTTTCTAAACTTGGTTACATTACTGATGATGTCAACACTGTTTATGTCACCTTCACTCCTTTTTGTGTTATCACCTTCTGTTCCTCTCTTCTCCTCTCTTGCCACCTTCTTTCCTGCTTCGTTACTTTCCTTATTTTACCCATCTTCTCCCCCCTCTTTTGTCCCTGTTCCTCTAATAGTCTCCCCCTTTCCCTCCTCTCCTTTAGGAGCTGCTCTTCAGCGTATGTGCTCTTAACGTCATCTCCACCATTGTGTGTGCTCTAGCCACTGCCATGTGCTGTATGCAGATGGTCTCAACTGATGTGCTGCAGATGGTGAGTGTGATGGAAGAGCAGACAACAACAATGGCTGACTTTTTTTTCTTCTAGTGACTACCATGTGGTTAAAAATATTTATAGCTTTTAGTCTGAAGATCACTATCACTCAGTAAACACATAAGCGGCTCAGAAGAGATGTGCCACCTATTCTCTGTTTCCAAGATAGTGGAATAATATTTAAGTGTTTGGTTGAATCATCCAGCTTGGTAAATACAAGTTAGTGTAAAACACACACAGTCAAAGTCAATTGACCTTGCTCTTCGTCATCCTGCATCTGAAAAATATGTGATTTGGAGAGAACCTGGCGCAACATCTCACTGGACTTTGATCCTCAGGATGACCCTCTTTCGTCATTTTATGTGGAACAATAAAACTATTGGCAACAGCTAGATGCTTTTAGCCATGAGGGAAATTAACATGATCAAGCACCCTTTGTTTTTCTCACCAACAATGGTTATTTAATGCTTCTCGACAGATGACTGGAAAGAAGGACACTACCAACTTGGTGTAAAATGTTGCAGTTATATTGAATCTGAGAGCCATTTATATATTTGATGAATTATGCTGTAAATTTTGTGCTAAAATGCTACAAGGAGTCTGTATTTAAACTGGTGCTCTGGACTGAATTTAAGGCCTGATTTTGATAACAAGTTTAATATTATAACTAGTAACAGACATTCAGCAGAACTCAACTCCAATTAAAGACAGAGACAAACAAAGATAAGAGGGCAGACATTAGATTATCAGAGGCAGTTTGAATTATATACCAATTGAAAAATTAACTTAAAATTCATTTTCACCTTGAGATAAGGTTTTCGTATTTAAATGATAAAAACGTATTCTCAGAGCATCCTTACAGTGAAAATCTGTACAAATGTATTTGTTCAATGACTTACTGTTGAATTAGTGGGGGCACTTATTTTATGTTCAAGTAGCAAATGTATATTTCATTATATATGCCATGCAGACACTCAGTAACTGAAAATTATAGTATTGTATTTGCAAAAGCAAACACCAAAGCAAACATGCACAACTACAGGAAAACCTCTATAGATTAAAGTGGCAGACAATGGTGGCATTTAACTAAGGATACACAGAACAGTGAAGGACAAAAGAGCTCTATCTTATCTCCAACAGTCTGGCCAACTTTCCAACAGTGGCCTCATTTCCCATTTACCACAAGAGGTGTTAACCTTTTATTTAGCTCAGTAAATTTAGCCAAGTCAATAGCAGCAGTGGCAGCCTGGAGATTAGAAAAGCAGGCTGGGCTGTGACAGGAAAGTTGTCCTACTTAGAAATGTCTGAGTGTGGAAAGAGAATGAGCAACACTTTACCCACCCTTACAAGCTGCTGTTGAGGTGCCTCTGAGCAAAGCACTTGAGTTTCTGGTGCTTCAGTGGAGCTTTGAAGTGAAACAACAACTGGACTTTAATAACAGGGGGGATATGCTGTAAACTGAGTAATTTTCACTGGGTACATTATGGTTTAAAATGATGAATGAGGACTTTGTAATAGCGGCCTGATGATGTCTCTCATTACGATGTGTTTCAGTTTATGCCACACAGAGCACGAGCCCTAAATGCCGACTGTATGACCCCGCATGGAACCATCCTGCACCAAACGCTGGACTTTGATGAATTTATTCCTCCCATTCCCCCACCGCCATACTACCCCCCAGAGTACACATGTACCCCCTCAATGGATGGACAGAGGTGAGAAGCAAAATACTGTTCACTAGCATCACACTTTTTTCAGCGTTCACTGTTCACCAAACTCTAGTTCAGAAGTATCTCCTGGAACATTTGTTATGTGTGTTATTTATATTATGTATGTTAGTAGGATAGTATTCATATAGTATATTCCCTGGATATACTATATGAAGCAAGACATTGACAAGACATTTGTAATTTCTTCCTAATGTTAGAGAAGATTAACAACTCTATGGTGATAAGACATTGAAATTATGCACATGTGTATGCTGGCCTGCCAAACCCCACAGTTACTAGAATACAATACATAGCAATACAATCCAACTTTATTATCTGCCATGGTGGATATCAACACATTAATGACATCACATAAATTATATCTGACAACACATCTTCATGCACAGCCAATTAACTACCATATGATCAGCCACTGTATATGAAAAGTGTAGGGAGCAATCCAGAAAAAAATAGTGCAGTTAGTGAAACAAAAACTACAAGTTAAATGCACTAAATTCATAAAGTACCTCCCAAAGGGACAGTGTTTCAAACTGGGAACAAAGGCATGTGTTTCTTTCAAATATATTGGGCATTGTTTTTCTAGGTTTTGATTTTTATGAACTTGAAAATACAAAAGGAGCTTTGCTAAGGATACCTTCATGAGAATTCTTGGTGGTTAGTGAAGATAAAGTTGAGGATACTGTACCTGGATCAGTGCGCTGTCCTTGAATTGTATCCATCTAATTATAAGAATGACATAGAAGTGATTTATCTTACTTTTTCACTATATGATACATATATTTCAGATTATTATGATTCCTCTCTTTTTGTATCCTATGGTCTTTTCTTGCAATCCCCTACCTGCCCCTCCAGACACTTAGCATGAACCATATATTAGGCTACAATATACAGTAGGTCCTATGTGTGTCATTAAAAAGGGGGTTATAAGACTGACAGGAAGCACTGAAGGAAAGTTTGGAACACAACACACAGCACCCTAAGAGGACCAACACCAAAGAGATGAAACAAGATGTGTACTGTAGTTTGTTAGTTGCGAAGGAGCTAAAAGAATGAGGTCTGTTACTTCTTCTTACTCAGTGATTGTCAGCAGAGGAACTTTGTTGGGATCAAAACTGCTCTAAATGTTTTATTTAAGGTAGGCTGCAGTAAACCTAAAGAATCTAATGAACTGAATATTGTGTTGCCAAAAATTTGCACCCAGATTACAATCAAACCCCATCATATTAAGCAGCAGTGGCATGTCTCTATTTAGAAAGAAATATCTCACTGTGATCATCACATGTGGTATTATCATCCATGGCCACCACAGAGCATTTCCCTCCATAAAGCAGATGTGACATCTATGATTCTCAGCTGTAGTGAAAGATCTGTTGACCCCTCCCTCATCACTCCCTCCATTTCCTCAGTCTTGCCAGAGAGAGTGCTGCTGATGTAGCCATTTGGCAGGAAGCCACATCTGTTTGCCTATTATGCCATAAATATAAACAAGGCAGAGGAAGCATTTATAGTGTCCCTGCCCGGGGCCAGGGATGTGTCATGACATCATCATGCCGCGGATGATTAGTGGAAACTCTCAGGTTGTATTTCATGCTCTGCCACTTTAGAGGAGAATGGGGTTGTAATTAAAAGATATGACAGTGCGCAGGGCTGCTCATTCTTAATTGGCACCATATGAAACAGTGGTGCACATGGAATGTTATAGAATGATAATGTAGGAAAGAAGGCTATTTTTCATCCTTTCTCTCAATGTTTTAATAGAGAATGTACTGCCAGTTGAACGAAGACTTGTGCCAGCTCTTAAGACACTGTTCATTGTGTCATTTTGTTACTGGACCAGTATATTCTCCATCATTTTCTGTATACTGTTTTAAAATGCTTGGGTAAAACTCTTGCTGTAATGTCCCTGACAGAGGCCTGCATCTGGACTTCCCCCATTCTCCTTTCAGTGCCATCTATGGGGTACCCATCAACAGCCCAGGGACTCTGTACCCAACGGACCTGCCCCCTCCATATGAGTCTGTGGTGGGGCAGACCCCTGCAAGCCAGGTGAGAAAAAAATCTATGTCCTTAAAACAATGTCTACAGAGGGCTTCAGTGTGGGCATTTGAGCACAAGGTTGCACATTGATTTCTTTTTTCTTGTACAGAGGAAGTGATAATGGAGGTTAGTTACCTTCTTCATTTAATACTTATATTGGTATTACATATATTTTACATATGTGCAATAGCACTAAAAACCTTACGCAAACCTGATCCTTTCTTTTAGATTCAATTTTCTTTAACCTGTAGTTTTGCATAGTTTTTCATTTGCACGGTTTTAAGCAGATCATTATAAATGTATTGCATTCAAAATGTAGTCCTTTAGTTAAAATTTCAAATCTTGTAAATTTTAATTAGATGGACTTCAAAAACAAGAGTGTTTCCAGATTAAGCCCATGTTAATTTAATGTCTTAATTGTGAATAATACAATATTATAGACCACAGGTCTGAAATTTGGCCAAGCTAAGAAACTTTCAGGTCAGGTTTTCTCTTTTAAATGGATGGTATTTTTTACTTGTGTCAAAATGGTAGTGCTTCTGGATTCAGCTTGTGTCTGCATGTGGAGATGTTGCCTGACAGGTCTGTGGGTCAAAAATCACTACCAATTTCATCTAAGCATATCTGCTGTTTCAAACTCACTACTTACTCAGGCAATCTCCCTTGACTGTCATGTTAAACGGAACTTTTTTTCTGGCTGCAGAGAGGCCTCACTGCAACTCACTGTTCACAGCTAAAAATAAAAGTCTCATGTGCAAGCAGATCCTTTTATCTTCTACAATCTTCTCAATATCATTTAACACCTTTGCCTTTTAATCTCTCATTTCTATTACACCTATCAACTCTGCAGTTTGTTCCAATTCCACATCCAATTTGAACAGTGTCCTTCAGAAAGGAATCAGCAAAGGGTTTTCTCTGAAATGGATTGCACTGGTTGCTGTAAATAACTAATGGAAGTGTGCAGCAATCGATTGATTGTGTGAGAGAACTGGTAGAAGGCCGATATATGAAGAAAAAGAAGAAAAAAGCAGCTGATGATTTCAGTCTAAAGACACAACATGATTTGACAAGCCAAGTAACATAATTGTCATGTACCTTGAGAATTATATTACTGAATCTAATTCAACTCTTGATGTGTTGGTAGCCTTTACCACTAGTACACCTGTCCATTTCTGTTTGTGTGTTGTGGTCTTACAGAGCCCCCTATTGACCAAACTGTGGCAATGAAGCATAGGTGCCACACAACTGTTAGTTTAAGTTACACATACAAAATATCATGTATGAACTGATAAAAATGTGCTGTTACTTTTCCTCTCTGCAGTGTGTCCCCTAACAAGTTACTCTTTACAGGTCACCACCAGCATAGAGCAGCAGGCCACTGAGTCCAGTCTATGTGACAGAAACACCACTGCAGGAATTAGTACTCAAGGTAAAATCTCTTCTTAATAATGCAGAGGATGGTTGGATGCCTTCTACCAGTCATACTGATGACACTTGTATTCCATATTTATAGCCTCGGTGGACAGTGCATCCCTGATGGTGTCAGAGGTGGCTGACCAGGACCAGACTTGCTCCTCGGAGGACTTGTGTTCCCTCGAGGTCCAGGGCTCCGACTCCTCTCCCTATGGCACACTCCACACTGCACCCACTGATGGAAGCTGCAACAGCCTGGAACTTTGTACACGTGACTCCACACGCTGCCATCGTGGCCGGCTTAACACTGATGCTCGCCCCAGTGACACTGGATACAGTGAGTCCTCACACACCCAGGAATCTCTCGAACGCTCTCCAGACTGGTCCTCAGAGAACTACAGCAATCTGGACCAAGAGGATTCTACAGACAACACACATGCATATGAGGAACACAGGGCTGCCATGCACATATGTGATGAGCTTGCATCAGCCAAACAGTTGCCAGAGGAGCCACCCAAAGCGCCAACGCACTCCCTCATTAAAGCCCGAATGATGAGCCGGAAGCTCACTCTCCCAGTCACTATCCCCCCACCACCTCAGCCCTGCTCCCCCACCTCTGTTGCCTCCTCTGGTGGAACTTCAGCCATCAGCCCCATGGCTCCTTCTCCTTCTCCATCCCCTCCTAGCAGGCTACGAGGCCCCAGGCTGTGCTTCAGTGTTTGGTCACCCTCATCTGCATCACAACCCCCCTCTACCTCAGCCCAAACTGGTTACTTGCCGTCAGAAAGGCCTCGGGGCTTCCGTGCAGCCAAGAGGTACCGCAAGCTGGCACGCATTGTCCGTTCCACCAGTGACCCTATCTCCTGCTCTTCTACATCAGGAAGTAAGTGGTTTAAGATTTATACATCTTAAATATCCCTTTTAGCGGAGTGATCCACCTTTCAGTTTCTATCGATCCTTAAGGTGGCTCTCTTGTCTAAGTCTCTTGTCTCCCTCTACAGGAGAAAATAGTGTCTGCTCCTCTGCAAACAACCCTGCTGCTGAAGATTCAGCTCATACATCCCCAGAGCAAGGTAATACTGTCATAAGAATTTATATGATGGTGTTAAAATTAGATACCCAGAATTTGCAGGTCTGCTGCTGAAGAGCATCCACATACTACTGTATAAAAAAAACCCTGAAGGACAAACCATACATAATGCAGCATAACAACCCAATTTGTCAAACTTTACTGAACCAAATGTTAGCAAACTGATGATCTAATGCAGGGACATGCAAAAACACTTTGAGGGGCTGTTGCTCTAACCGAAAAAAAGGCACTGCCCACCCTGATTTTAGGTATCACCTGTCAGCATGTATCTGAATGGTGTAAAATATGGTCATTTAACTTACCTATTTACTCTATACTCTATTTTAAATTTGTAAATAGTTTTAAATTCTAAAGATTAATGAAATAATAAAAGTAGCATAGTATTTGTGCAAGCTAGCATATTATTGCTCATACAGTTTCTTGAAACTAGTTTAAGCAGCAATATGATTTTGCTTCTTGGCCTAACACTGCCATGGTCCTAACGTGGTATTAAGGTACAAGCTTGGCAGAGAATTGTGAGGATGGAGCTGTCCTCGAAAGAAACATAATCACTATAATTCTGCAGAAGTTACATAATGTAGGCCTACCCATGTTGTCCATAGCGTCTAATAATAATAATAATAATAATGAGGCAACTTCTATCAGCTATATTTACTTGTTGGTTGATAATGAACTACAGCCTGAATGAATCAAGCTAGAAAGAAGCATCACACTGCTTCATATTGTCTGTAAACAATCTTTAATTGAGCATGATTCAGCAGTCACACTTGATTTAATGGTCGTAACAGAGCTGAAGAATTATCCTTATATAACCAATAACTAAAGCTAAGCGATACCATAGTGAGAGCATAATATTAGGGAATATTGTGAGACCGCGACGTAATGCAAATGTGACAAGCTTCACATTCAGAAGTATATGAGGAGCTGTTTATTCACAGAGCATTCCACAGGGTATACCATCCATCGTTAATCATCTCCACAACATCAACATTTACCTTGTGCCCTCACAACAGCATCATTGTCACACTACAGCATGTGTTTTCGTGATTGCAGCATTTGATTGTTTTTTGGCCCTGGGCCAGATTAAGTGGCTCTGCTATGGGCCCTTACCACCTCTAACTGTTACACACAGAGGTATGTCAATAAAAAAGTAATAAAAAAATTGGTTATATGGTTTTAAATAGATTTGGTCAAATTTCAGCAATTGCCACTTGTATTTAGGCTATTTATACAACAGCTAAATTAATAGATTTAAAAAAACTTTTTTTCTCCCTCCAGAGGGGCAGCTGAGCCAAAGAGGGCAAAAAGGCTATTGCCTGGGCAACAATAGCCCTTACCTGTGCAAGTCCTTGATCTGATGTACAATCACCTGCATGCAGTGTGACAAATGAAAATGAGCTGCGACAAAGCTGACAGTGTGTTACACTGGTGACACAGAAATCAGCAATTTCACATAATCTGAAATACTAATTTGAATGGCATTAGCCTTGATTTTAGTAAAGAGTCTAAATCATTGTGGTGAAAAAATTAATTATCTGCTTTATTTTCAGAGTCAACAGATGTTGCAACAGAAGGAGTCGGAGCTAAACCCAGTCACATATGTGTCAGGAAGCAGCAAAAGGAGGGCAGAAAAGTTGATATCCACCTTAAACCCCGAGCTGTGCACACACACTCCTCCCATGAACGGCCACACTCTCTGGCTGACCTTAAAATGTACAAAGACACCAAAATATTGGTGGCCAAGTTTCTGGAGCACTCAAGCTGCAGTCTACCTCCTGAAGTCCAACAGGTTGTCAACAACATCAAGTGTGTCATCAAGTCGGATGAGAAACACATGGAGGAGGCCATTTTTAGTGCCAACGTTATAGATCAGGTAACTGAATTGGACAGTTGATAGCGTTATGCAAACTGGCAGTCTGTTTGTCTAAGGCTGGTTTTAATGGTTATTGGTGAGCATTAATACGCAAGACAAGAGGTCAATATCATGGTAGTCCCTGTGAAACTGTAATGCTTATCACAGAGATCATTAACAGAGGAAAGTCCATGTTGTTATCAAAACATATATGTTGTGCCTACATTGTCAGCACTCAGGTTCAGCTGTACTTTGACATGGCTGTATTATCATGTTGGCACACAGTTTGCATGTTACACAGTTATTTGAATATGATGTTAACACCTAAAACTAGCCCAAGTGTTAGGAGATGTGGTTTGTGTAGCGGTGAGATACTTTTCGTTTTGAGTAGAAAATTCAGTTACATTTATAGAAAATAACAGAATAGTCTTGTCTTTATGATAACAACACCAATACTACAGTGGCAGGCAAAAAACATTAGATTGTTTACTATTATCTTATGTTACATGGGTGCTGAGGTTGGTAGGTTTGAGAAAAAAGAATGTAGTGTGTGTTTTTTAACCCTCACAGCACCACTAAGGGTGTTTTTTTCCAAAGCAGCTTCGGCTTGCACCAACACAGATAAGACCCACAGTGAGGTTAAACCTGTGGGAAGATGTTCTAGAGTAGGCTGAAAGTGGCTTGTTTTGTTTAACTAAGACCAGTGGTGAGCCTGGGAAAGGCGAGGTTCTGTTTGCTTATGGCTTCAGAGACCAAGGTGCTAATTTACAGATTGTGTACAAAGAGAGAAATACTTTGAGTTTTCACTTTTATTTTCCATCTTATGTTGCATTAATGATTTTTTTGTGTTTTTTTACATGATTTTATATTCATGTGTTTTTGAAGCCCTAGGTGCATGTAATTTATTTTGTTGTAAAGCACTATAGAGTTGCAGCTCTTGTATGAAAGGCGCTATACAAATAAAGTTATTATTATTAAGTTATCTTCATGTAATGTTGATTATCAGATATTTCACTCTTATTTAGAATTAAATATTCTATTGTTAAATTCAGCACTTCCATCTATTGTAAAATGCAGTAGCATTTATTTAATTGGAATTTTGCATAGCAACATTGCTGGCCTTTTTGGGGAGTTATAGTGACCCAAGCAGTGGATTTCAGTGCACTTTTATCACACTCATTTCTTAATGGCTTTTATGATTATGTAAAAAATAGCAGGTGACAATAAGTGTCTCTCCTAAATGTTCCCATTTTATGCTGCACAGATGATGACCCAGCGCATTATAGGCAGTCCCAGGAAGCGTGGCCATGAGGATCTTCACCTCCAGAGCTGCGGTGCTTTGAGTTCATCCCCGTCCCCTTCCGTGCGCCGTCCAAAACACCTCCCACAAACAACCAGTGGCTCTACCGACCCACTGGACTCCCCCTCCTCTGAACAAAGCCTTGAGTACAGAGAAACTATTCTCTGACCACTCTCTGAACAAGGACTCGGGTCAAAACTATGAGGGCATATCAGGATGCTGGTGCTGTAGCCATGCTGTACTGTGCTGTGCTGTGCTGTGCTGTGCTGTGCTGTGCTGTGCTGTGCTGTGCTGTGCTGTGCAGTGCAGTGCAGTGCAGTGCTGTGCAGAGCAGTGCAGTGCTGTGCAGAGCAGCATGTCTGTACGGAAAGTAATAAAACTTCCGGCCTTGTTAGATCACTTATTTGCACAGTGTGACTGCAGCACAGGTACACTGAAATGGTCTCATATTATCATATCTCCTAGTGCCCTGTGAGACCGTGCCAAGTCATCAGCAGAAATGGTAGCAAACTCAGACTGAGCCTGCCAGTGTCTGTAGTGGCTTCTTTTTCATCAGAAAAACAAAAGAATGTTTCTCCCTCAGGGGATCTTTTCTACTGATTCATCTCTTAAAAAAAGAAACAAATACACAGCTGGTAAGTTGGGATCTGTGACTCGAAGACGAAGGAGATTGTGTTATCAGTATTCTTCTTGTCCTGAAACAGGGAGAAATATGTTTGTATTAAACTGTGAACTGAACCGACTGGGTAATATCAGTCATTGTTTGCAGATTTTGTGGAACTGTTACTGATAGGGTGGTGAATATTTTGTGGTGCCGCTGGTTCAAGAACATCGCAGACATTTTAACTTACCTCATTGTGTTACAATTCTTATCAGTGTTACAATAAAATATGACTTTGTATGTTGTGGTTTGTGTTGTTCTTTCAATTAATGTTACACACCATGTATATGAATAACTGGAACACTTGAAAATATAATGGTGATGTAGTGGTTATTGCAATTATACTGTATAGTGTATTTTTCAGTATTGGTGAGTGTCTACTTTCCATATGCCAGTGCTGTTTTTTGGTGTTTGGCGTAGGCCGTCAAGACTCTGCAACTAGATCACAGTTACAAAGGCAGGGTGACTCATATTATCTTAAGGTGATTATCTTAAGCTAAAAATAAATTAAAACAAGTCATGACCTTTAATAGATGTTTGACAACTTTTCATTCTTGCGTAAGTTTTAAGGCAACTTACTTGGATGGAAAGAATTCAGTTATTCCTACCTGAATGTCTTGGTGCATATCTAGGATTGGTATCCAAAATCTTAGCTTTCCACTTAGTCAATGTACAGAATACCTCTAGATTTCTGATACTGACGGTAACATGAAGAGTTGTGTTGGTAATATTTTGGTATGCAGTTTGGAAAAAAAAACATTCAGAAATCAGACTGAAAGTAATCTTTAAGTAAATGGCAAAGGATTACATGAGTGTAAAAAAGATACATAGATTTAGAATTGGGTAACAGGGTTTGTATTAAGACTGAAAGGCAACACCACCTTGTATGAAAAATATGAATATATAATTGAAGCTGGACCATTATTTCATTATAACTGTAAAGTGCTCTTCTAGTTAGCCATGTGCTTCCGGTATTTGTGTACTATCCTGATAGGGGAGAACGGGGTTGGTAGTCACACTTTCTACTTCCATTTGAATCTTTGATAGATTCACTTTCACTGTGCAATGTTAATCAAAGTGTCAGCTAGGAATGGAGTAACATTACTCTCCTTAAGTTTACTTTGTGCAAAACATGTGGTCTGTCAAATAAGTCTTGTGCACTTTTGACAACCATCCATATTGTGGGGTTGGTAGTCACACTCTATGGGGCACACTATGGTATTTTAATGGTGAAAATTTAATTTCATGTTGAATGTTCATGAATGTGACAACCAACCCTGGAGAGAATGTGACAAGCATCCCTAACTGGGATTTTGCTACGGGCAAAGCTAACAACCACATCTAATCTAAACTATAGCTCTCCCTTTATATTTTTAGTGGTAAGAATTGTTTTATTGTAAACTTATTGTGTGAAAGCCTAGAGGAGAAACACAGAAGAGCTGAATATCTACACGTTGACATGAAAAACACTAAACTCCTCTGTTGATCTCGATATGACCATTTTGGTGATCTCTGGCTTCAATTTAGAAAATTTCAGTATTAACATTTTTTAACAGCACCCTCTAGGGAGCAACATCAAATGAATGAGACAACCGTGGATGTATAAAGAGAATTGGATACAGCTTGGAGGTGGGACCCTGTTCATTCCTATGAAAGTTGCTTAGTGGCACATGAAGGAAAAAAAGCAACTTTCTGGAAACCGAAAGCATAAGCTATGCTCACTAGACTTCCATGGGCTATGGCAACTAACTTCTGATTTAGCCCTCTGACTAATTTGAATGGGGATAAAACCATTAAATTTTGTGGCTCTTCTACTGAAATGTGATCAGACCTAATGTATCAAATTGTGACAGTGAAAGTAATTCTGGGTGGTTGTGACTTGTGACCCTTAAAAAATGGAGTGATTTACAAGTCTGACTCACAACATAGACTGTATATAAGAAAGATTCACAATGTAAGTCTATGGGGAAAAGTTTTGTGTGAGCCCAGTTGCATCAGGAGACGCTAATTACAGGGTTTAGCCATCATGTCAAATTGGCTCCAATGCCCAATGCTCTTCCTAGAGGTTTAGTGACAACCAGCCCTGCTCTCCCCTATCTGAGTCGTCATTATCACACCTGTTTATTGCCTTCATTGTGTACCAGTTTATGACACATTAGAGAACCGCCTCATATCTTTTGCACATCAGCTAACAAAGTGGCCTTTAACCGTCAAATAGAGACGAAGAGAGTGCCATAAAGAGACCAGTCCCACGCCTCCTTTCAGCTCAACTTGGACTCTTATTTTAGGCACAGAGCGGAAACTGGTGTCGCCTGTTGCGGCCAGCTTCACAAAGCAGAGACATCAGATTGGGAAGGCTCCGGTTTGCAGAGTGTGACACAAAGCCTCTGTTCTCAGTGATTTTCAGCGTATATTTTGTTTCATCTTAGGGGTTGAATCCATCCTCCGAAAGAAGAGACGATACTTTTTTTTTTGCCTGACTGTCTCCTCGCATCTATCGCTGCTAGCTAGTGTGAAAGGAGCTAATATCTGGACAGCGTTGAGTCAAATTGGAGCTAATACGCCAGCTTCGGGTCGAAAAGCATCAGTGGTGCTGGTTTGACGGTAAATTTGTGATTAAAGGAGCTCAGACGCCGGTATATTAAGTCTTACGAGGGCTCATAGGCTCGCATGAAAACGAAGTAGCTGTGGGCTAATGTTATACTGCTCGCTAGATGGTTTGTATCTGCTCACTGCCACGGAGCCGTGTAGCTGTCCACGTCTAGTCTCGTCTGCTGTGTTTAACGTCGCCAGCTGAGCTAGGCCACGTCCCTGCGGGCGTATTTCAGCTACTGACATTGGACGAATTGCAGAGAAGATGCCCAGTGTGCGGAAGGAGGAAGGAGAGTAAAGATCAGAAGAAATGTGACAAGTCTTGAGCATACATGACTCTCTCTGTCCGTAGTGGTGGTTGCATTTCTTGAGCGGTTGCCGCATATATCCGACATGTCACGTAGACGGATGCTTTTTGCTCCGGGAGATCAGTAGGTTGCAGTAACAACCTCAAGTAACGTTGTCATTTTCTTTGTGTGTGTGTGTGCGTGTGTGTGTGTGAAATGGTTGGTTTTGGTGCAAACCGACGGGGAGGCCGCCTCCCGTCCTTTATCCTCATCTTCTTGATGGTGATCATCGCCATACTGTCATTCAACTACTGGACAGTGTCCAACAAGCACGGCCGCTTGCTGGATGAGCTGGCCGAGGTACAGACACAGGTGAAGCGCACGGACGCCGCACGGAGCCGGCTGGAGAAGAGGAACTCAGAGCTGATGGTGCAGGTGGACACGCACAGGAAGCAGATAGACCAGAAGGATGGAGACTACAACGTCCTGGAGGGCAAGCTGCAGGCCCGAGAGGGGCTCATCAAAAAGTGCACTGATGATAAGGTAAAAAAGACTGCTGGAGTTCAGTTTCATATCATTATTCTGTACTGTGCTAAATCAGGAATGAAAAGTTTTTTCACAGAGGGATGAATATCTTTGTATTAATTTTGGATGGTGGCTGTTAATGTTGTCATACAATATTTAATCTAATGGTTTGTGCACCGTTCTGTGAGAAAGTAATGGAGATATGATGGCCAAGCAAGTTAAGCCAGTGTTTCTGCATCTCTTTGAGCTAGTCATATAAGCTTACATTACTTTCTTTCATGTCACTTTTTAAAGCAGCATTTTAAAACCAGGTAAAACAAATACATTTCCATTCCATTACAGTATTGCAATAACATAAATCATCCCAAAACGTAGTCCTGTATTGTGGTATTTGCTCAGTATTATATCCATGCATTAGATGGAGCATTTAACCTAATCTGAACCATATTTGTAGGTCATGTTAGAAGGAGATGGATGTTTTACCTTTAGAAATGTAAAGGACAAATTCTAAAGAGGAGAATGGTGTCAATTAAATGGTCAAATCTTCCTTGTTCAGAGTTTCCTTCATAACTTGAATTATTCTATACCGCAATACTATTCTTCTAGAAAGTGTTTGATATCCCGAAGATTTTGGAAAAAATGTGCTTCTGAAGATCCCTACAAGCCACTAATAATGTGTTTTATACTGGTCGACAGGGCAGAGGTCAGGTAAAAGTGAGGGTGACATTATCCTTTTTAAGTTATGGGTTTGCCCACGATTTATACCACAAGCCTTTTGTAAGGTAGTCGTAGTTGATCCTCTTTTCCAAATTCTGAAAATAACAGAAAGTCTGCATTTATTCACTTAGGGCAAAATTAAAGGATTAGTTGATTAATTAATGAATTGATTGGCAAAACATTACCATATTATTGTCATTATCAAGTAAAACTGCTTCTCAAGTTCCAGCTTCTTAAATGTGACATTTTTCTGCTTTCTTTGTTTAGACTAAACAAAAAAATATGGTCACTTTTCCAAACAGGAAAAACAAATTTACCTCAATCTGTGTATACTGTGTTGATTTTGCATATTATTAGCAAATTTTTAGAACTTTGTTGGGCTTATTGTTTTCACCATCAGTGGCCCCTCAATGTTCTCCACCAGGCTGTCCCCACTTCTTGTCCTGCCCAGGGCCACAGCCAGCAGTTTGGTGTCTTTTGTGTCCCGACACTCTCTCAACGTTGCTGTGTGTCCAGCTGCCCCGGGAAACGTTTAGACAACAGATGAGGGGGAGGTTTCCTGTAATTTGCATCCAGTCTGCGTCGCTTACTTCACATGCATATATTTGTCTAACTTATGTTTGTCCTATGTGCGGTTTAGCATCCTAGTCGTAACACTGGGAAGTTGTTATGGGACCATGAGAGCCACTCTTCCACTGGGAAGTCAAACTAGAACACATGAGACAGTGTCTCAGTGTTGTTGTTTAGGATACATTAGGCATGATGGCACCATTTTAACCATAAGATGACGTACACGCTTGACGTGAAGATTTTGTTAGATGTTAGTCCCTGAGCTGGAAAATATTTCACTACTTGTTGATAATGAATGACCTGTCCTGTACAAATGTTTATTTGGAGTAAGGCCAAGAGTAACAGCCTTCTTTTGCTCAACTTCAGTCCAGCAGAAGAAACTTCCTCATTGCGTTTAGTTAGTTATTTTGTGAACAGTGAGATAACACTGCTGTAAATGGGCCACCTCCCGATATGATTATATGTAATGAATATGAATAAATGCAGTGCAGACTTTCATAGGGGAAGGGCGTACATGCCTGAGAAAAATTGAAATGAGTTAAATGTAATGTAAAAACTTAAACCTGTTTGTCTATTTAAAAAAAAAAAGAAGAAGTTAAATCAACAACCGTCACCCATCAGGCTATCAAGACAACTTTTTAAATGATTCCTCATTCTGAGACTTTGCTCATGCTGCTCACTGTGTCGGTGAAGCCAACTCGTATTTTTCTCTGGCCAAATCAAAGCAGACCAAAACAATGGCCCAGTAACAGTTTTTCTATAAACTGACACATTTTACTGAACATTTTATGATTTTATTCCAAATGTGTGTCTTCATAATTTTTGACTCTGAAATCCCCCTTAACAGGTTAACTATAAAGCAGTGATTTTGTAAGAAAATTAAAAATGTAACCAGAGTTTAAATTATGTCTTGTTGAGGAAGATAAAGTGGTGAAGGGTAGACTACAGCCTAAGCTCTGCGGTTTCTTGTTAGTACCTTCAGTATCCGGCTCCCTGTGTCGGTAATAAAGATAAAAGTAGGCATTGTATTGTAGTTGCTCCACTCCTTACTTTTGTCAACAGCCCCACCCTGCTTCAACAGGGATGTATGCTACGTACACAGAAAAGAGGCCTCTAATGCAGTGACGAAAGGGACATTCAAACCTAAATGACTTTGACGCGCAAATAAAGTATATAACCCAACTGAGTACACCCCTGTGCAAATATCACTAAAATGTTAAATTATCTTACAATAATTGTAGTATTATTAGGGTAAAGTGTAAGGTAATTGATCTTATTTGGAATTAAAAAGAAACCGGTTGGATAATTTGAAAACAAGCCTCAAAGCACAACCTCAATGCAACAAAACTGAGTAAACCGGATCCAAAAGAACCTGTGAACACCACAACTTTCTCAGTTTTGGCCTATGTCTAATGCAGCACAGCTTCACATGGTAAGGCATTGTCAGAACAAGTTAGAAAACCAGTTTGTAAGACTTCATGAAGATGGGAGAGGGTACAAAATCATTAGTAAGCTACTGAACAGAAGCAAAAACAGTTGCAGCAGTGGTTAGGACAGGCATGTCCAAACTAGTCCACAAAGGGCCATGTGGCTGCAGGTTTTAATTCCAACCAATCAAGATGACAACATTTGACCAATCAGACTGAGATCAGCTGATTAAATGAATCAAGTCTGGTGTGCTCCTGTTTGGTTGGAATGAAAACCTGCAGCCACATGGCCCTTTGTGGAATAGTTTGGACGCCCGTGGGTTAGGAGGTACAGGAAAACCCATACCACCTATAATAGTATGTGGCTGTCCTCAAAAAACGATGATATGCACAGTGCAGTTTATGCAGCCTTGCACTGAAAAACAGAAAGGCAAGTGCTTCTGTTTTGGCACAATGTAAATTGGTGTTTCATTGACTGCTCAGACAGAAGGACATTGCATGAAGACGACATCAACGGACGACATTAAAAAAGAAGACTTTTGCTCGGCACAAAACAGCAAGATCAAATTTGGCCAGAGAACAAATAGCACATTCTTCGGTTAGATGAAACCAAAATAAATGTGTTTGGATCAGATGGAGTCCAGCATGTTTGGTGTGCACCTGGACAGGACTACCACTGTGCCTCCATAGTGCCGACTGTGAAACATGGAGGTAGAAGTGAGTTCAAAAGGTGCCATTAATGAAAAGATGACTCCCAGTTGAAGGAGAAGATTTTTTATAAAGAAGAAAAAAGTAAAAACTATGACCTGGCCAATTATGTCCCTTTATCTGAATCCCATAGAACACATTTAGAGTGTTTTAAAGAGGATGGTAGAGCAATGAAACCCCTCCAGCAAAGAGCAGCTGAAAAGAACGATCCATGAAAAATAGCGGATTTGGTTGAAATTGGTATCATCCATGCCCAGGGGGATTGAATCTGTTATGAAAAATAAAGGCAGGCATAAAAATTATTCAAAAATATATGAATTAAGGCTCACTAATTAAGGTTGTGCTGATTTTTGCTGCAGTTTGTTCTTAAATATAGACCTTTTAATTATAGTTTATTAGTCAAATATTCTGTTTTCCTGTTTTTCCTCCAGTTCCCACTTGGTGTACCGTCTCTGTGTTTGCAGCACACACTGAGGGCTCAGCTCCAAGTTTATTTGTGCTGTTGAACATAACTGTGAAACAATCAGAAAATAATATTTTATTGAACTGATTCACCGGCTTTCTTCCTGTCAGCACTCCCTCACTTCATTCACTCTCTACCTTGCTGGACCACAGCTAACACAACAGCGTCCTGTAGCCACTACCTCTGTACGCTTACTGATGGAGCAACTCTGTCCCCCCATTCCGTGTCTGCACCTTTTACACAGAACAGCGAAGGGGAATAAAGTAGAGGAGAGCAGAGGAGAGCAGCGACCATTAATGAAGCATAGGCTAACTTCCGCTGCTGCTCTCTTCTCCTGTCCACTCCTTCCTCATTGCCCTCTTAATCACTCACTTATAGCTAATTCAAGAAAACAGTCAATATAAACTATTAAGAAATTGAAGTTTCCTAAAACTACTCCAGTGGCAGTATGTTGTTTATTGATCAAAATATGGCTAAATACAGTTGTTTTCCTTTAGGCTCAACCAGAAGCTGTTTATATCTGCATTTTAACACTTTCTTTTTTAATATACTGAGTATATAGATGCACAGCCTCAGTGGACTTTTTGCCTATTTTAAAACCTGACACCCTTTTAACATAATTCGTGGACATGACTGAAGATAAGCACTGCTTCTGTTGTTTGTGAAGGATGCAACAAACTATGGCTGCAATTAATGATTATTTTCATTATTAATCTGCAGATCATTTTCTTGATTAATTGGTTGGTTTGTAAGATGATTTGAAATTCCCATCAACATTTATCCAGAGTCCTTGTTGACATCATCATATGTCTTGTGTTGTTCAAAACTGAAATATTTGCATTACGTTTCAGATCCTCACATTGGAGAAGCTACAACCAGATGGTTTTTTAAAATATTTTGTCCAAAAAATGGCTTCAATGATGAATTGATTATCACAACACTTAATAAAACAACATTTTAACATCCACTTCTCAAACCTATAGGGGGTTACTATTTGGTATTCAATAGATATATGTGGGATATCACTGTCAAGTCCAGGATACAAGTCTCCCTTCCCTCTTCCTCCCACCTTAACTTGCCTTCCCTCAAGAGTTCATGCATATAATATTAATTCTTAAAATAAAGTGAAGCTAACAGTTTCAATTAATAATTTCACAGCAGGTGTCTCTGTTTGTTGCAGGGAGTTATAAGTTTCACAACTGTACGGGACTTTTGGATGGCATTAAGGTGTGCGTGGGTTTTGTCTCCCTGGTCAGTTAAGCTAAACAGAGTTCAGTTAAGTTTAATAAGCCACCAATACAAATCCTAAAGTATTCTTTTTCAGCAGGAGATCAGTGACTGAACTCATACGGTATTAGGTTCATGTCTAATACCCCATACTGGATTTGATAGGCAGGAACTTATTTCTTTGTAGCAGTAAATAATACAGTTTCACACTGAATGTCATCTGAGCTGACAATCCTCCTTACACTGAAAAACAGGACAGACCTGTTCACCTTTGTTTTCCTCTTGTGAAAGGCAGCATTTTCTACTAATTAGAGAACACGTTGCACAGTTCAGTTATTGAAGGCTCAGTGAACTGAACAGACAATGTGTTAATGAACCTGCTTTTTCTCTTTCGTACAGATGAAGCTGCAGAATGATGTCACAGCCCAAATGACAGAAATCCAGAGGCTGAAAGGTAGGACACATAAACAAAACCTTTCGTCAGTACATTTGAAATTACTGAAATGATTTTTGTTTACCAAGTCAAGAACTAAAGCTGTACAAAATATTTTGTTTTGTGTGTGTGTGTGTGTGTGTGGGGGGGGGTGCTGCATACCTGTGGTGCTGCAAGCAGAACAGCTAAAGGATATGAAGCAGGAGTTCTTGAAACAGGAAGAGCAGCTAAGAGAGGTGAAGAAAAATAGCACTACCTTGGAGAGGAAGCTGGAGTATGAAAGGTATGAAACTCCTCATTAACCTTCCAGTCTTAATGACTGCTTTTAGAGTTTTTTTTCCACTCCGAGTAACTGTTACATAATATTTGTATGTGAATTAATGCCTCTCTAATCATCCATTGTAACGGCAGTGATTGGTTTTCCAATACATCATCCCCTATAATCTCATATATTTGTGATATTAGGTGATTGGACATCTTCATTTTCCTATTAAAAAATAAATCTTGATTTTTAGAAATCAGTTTTGTGGTATGGTGACCCCTTGAAAAAGTGGATGACACTGACACTGTAATGTGTATTAACCAGTTTACAGTGTGGACGTCAGATTGCACAATTAAAAAACGAGTATGAAGAAACAAAGAAGACCCTGGAGGAAGAAGCCTCAAAGCTAAGACAGGTTAGTAGTCATTCTCTTGACTCCTTAGTAAATGATCAAAAGTTATAGATAGTTCCCCCTCCCCTCTGCTACTCACTGCATATAATTAACACATTTTAATACAGACGTATGGGTGGTATCTTCTAAACTCTAAACGTCTTAAGTCCTATTTAAGCTTCCCTGATCATTAAACATTTACCATTTTTTCCAAATACTCCTCTTCCTGATTCCTTTCTGATTATTTGTCAGAGTGTAATGGATGGACAAAAGGGTGCAGCAACAGGAAGACATGCAGATGGAGCTCCTGGTTTGGAATTGGCTGGAGAGCGCCATACTGTGGCTACTCACCGGCATGACAGTCCAGATTTAAAAGGTACAGTGGCTGTGACTATGCTGACCAAGGCGTATACTATCTTGACTGTTCTTCCTTATATTGCTATGAACTTGCACCCATGTTAGTATGTTATTATGTGCTGTCCTAGTTGTTCATGCTGCCTGTCTTATTCCTGTTTGTAACTGTGTAATTGGGAACTCGTCTAACTATTTTAATGTCAGCTTACCCTCTACTTAAGTCACATTCCTCCTGCTCTCTTACAGAAGAGATGGGTAAGCCTGGCAGTGATGCTGGCATGCCTGGTATTGAAGACAGTGAGGTGGGAAAAATCGATGATGTGCAATTTGGTAAGTAACGAGTAATTTCAAGAGCAATTTTTAGTTGGCAAATCCAGTGAGCTACTGTGTGGGGGAAATTATACAATACTATTATATTGACATGTGGACTCATTTGTAAGGCAGTAGGGGGCAGACTAAGGTCAAGGAAATCAATAAGAAAGACGGATGCCAGTGCCAGTGTATTAACCAGTTGGACTTTCAATATATATTCATACACATTTACTGGACTATAGTCTTAGAATTTTGAAACTGCGACTTGTCAAGGGGGATATGCTTGATGAAGATCGGATAGACTTCAATGTTATGATTCAATAAACATATAGCAGTGCGCGAGTGTGCAGGAGCTTTTTTCATTTTACGATAGGAGGAAAGTGCCAGATATTTCTTTTATAGATTTTTGGAGAAAAATTACTTGCCGCACCACAATAAACTTCTACTCTACAAAGCAGGGTCAGAGAGTGCCTTTCCCTTTTTATCTAATTGAATGTAATGTTTAAAAAAGTATTTTTTTGAGTGTGCATTCACCAAAGTTGTTTTACTTTTTTAACTGTCTTGCTTTGCTTCTCCATTTATCCATAGCCTTAAAGAAACCAGCCATCACTCAGAAGCATGATGAGGCCCCTGATGTGGTTGTGGGCGCTGGTGCTGGACCTGGAGTCGGGGCAGCTGACGGTCCTGGGGGCCAGGGTCTGTCTCTAGACCAGCCCAGGCTCCAGCAGGACAGAGTGGAGGGCCGAGCAGCATTGCTTGCACCTCCAAGTGTGAACAAACAGGCAGACAAACCAATAGTCTTTGAAGAAGACAACAAGGCAGGTATCAAGGCAGACGAGCTGGGAGAACAACAAAGACAACTTCAAGGTACATTATGCAGTGAACCACATCCATGTAATCTCTATTAATTACAAAGGTTTTAGCTTTTGAGTCATAGGCGTGTGATAATTTAGTCTTCATAAATTATATTTCTATTACTTCATATTTAGTAAAGACAGCTAGAGATATTTGGTATCTTGGTACAGGACTTGAATCTAATTCTCATTGTCAGCTCCTGATAATGCCAAGGGTGATGGTGAACACTTGAAGGGGATTCCACTGCCACCCAACCCTGCCCAGGTACCTAACCCCATCCAGCCTCATCACGCCAAAGACCCAGCAGAGCAAGCACATCACCGCCAAAGTGAGTATCTCTGCCAAACTCTGAAAAAGGGAATTCTGCAGTATTCAAGGATATTGTGTGTGTGTGTGTGTGTGTGTGTGGGACTGTGTTTGTAATGAGACAGTTTTGAGGGGATAGGGAAAATGTTTCACATGTAAACTGATTAATAAGCTGTTCTTCTTGTCAGCTCTGCCTTTGTGTTTAGCTGATGCCTCCTAGCTTGGTGTGATATCATCTGGATGAACTTTGCCCATTGCTAACCTGTTACACCCCTACTTCTACATCACACATTTCCATGAAACTTTGTTTAAAAAATGTAAGTCATAAGTCATGTCTGAATATGGGTATGAGTGCTGTCAGGGAGTAAAGAGAGGGCTCAGTTGCAGAGGAGAGGAGACATATGACACACACCTGGCTCCCAGATGATCCTTTCCTGCTGCCTGGCTTCTGCTCTGCTCTGCTGCCTTCTCTCCCTTCTTCTCCTGTATTCAAATGTTCTGCTCTTCTGTCCCGCTTTCACATCCATCTCACCATCTGCAGCTCTGCTGCTTGAAACACTGACTGTATTCAGTTCACATCTTCAGTTTGTTTTTCCTTTTATCTTCAAACTCTGATCTCTTTATACTTGCATCTAATTATGGCAAATTAACACCGGACACCCATCAGATGTCTGTCTTGTGATCACTAGATTGATGATGGATGATTGATCAGGCTGTAGAAAAACTGTTTACATCAAATTTATGTATATTATGTACATATTTTGATCCTTTTTTCTGAGACACTAAGAAAACACTGATCATATAATTTTGAATATTGCCCAATTGTGTTCCTAGCTGTTTCAGTTGAAACGTCTCTAGTTTTCACAGTAAAAAAAATACAAGTCTTAGATGAACATTAAGACAAATATAATGTATATGACAGATATAAAAACACATTTTTACTTACATACCCTCAGCCATGCATGAATTTAAAGTAAGCAAATGCTTGAGCAGGAGAGGTAAGAAGCCTCTCAAAGACCTCTCCTAAAAAGTCAAGATAAGATAAACAAAATGACATTAAATGAAAAGGGATGGAAAGGCTGCTAAAACAAAACAAAGAAAAAAAGCAGATACCAAGTATTTTTTATGAAAATAAAGTTGATGAGCACTAGACAATATCTAATTTGATTTCCATCAAACAGCACGTCTGTATCTAAATAAAAATTTAGACACCTCACTGGAACACAAGATGAATATAATAGTCTGTCCCCAGCCTCTTGAAGTACTTAAAGACTCAAAATAATGCAGTTGAGTACAACACCAGCTTTATCTACAGGCTTAAAAACTACCATTGAGTTGAATAAACATAAGATAGGATTTATAGCAGGGCTATTGTTTTGGATTGATTGATTTTGATTGTACAGATGATTAAACCAGTAACTCAATTAGCTCTCAGTGCTTTCAATACTTTAAACAGTCCCTCATTACAAGGGCACCCCATTTGTTTCCACTTGATAGTCTGTGTCCAATTCCATGATTGGATTTGCTTTACACAGTGTCTACACAGCCTATTAGCAGAGCAGCAGCAGCCTCAGTCCTCCGTCAGTGTTTACACGGGATGCATTCAGGCACAGTATTGACTGTAGGTCACCTGCGTTTTGCCAGCACCCAGCACACAATCAATGTAGATATGTGACGTGTAAAAATACTTCAAGTCTTGGTTATGTGCATCAAGTGTGAGCTGGCACATGTAGATAGATGTATTGATTAAAATGGGAGTGCATCTATTCTGTTGGATGCATGTGAGACGACACTTTCTGTCTAGACTCCGTGTTGCTTTTAAGAATCTCTCGTCTAATAAACATCCACCAACGTGTATCCATTCACCTGATCTGACTTCTCTTTTGACATCTTCTTCATGCAATCACTTATTTCGTCATGCATTCATTATGTAGTATTTCATCCATTCCTCCCTGTCCTCCTACAACTGCCTCCGCTTCCCTCCTTTCCTGATGAGGCCCTTCTCTGCCTCCTGCAGGCCGGTTCTTTGATGAGAACGAGTCCCCAGTAGATCCGCAACACGGCTCTAAGCTAGCGGACTACAATGGGGATGATGGGAACGTGGGTGAGTATGAGGCCGACAAGCAGGCCGAGCTGGCCTACAATGAGGAAGAGGATGGTGATGGTGGGGAGGAAGACGTTCAAGGTGAGCCAGGCCGGGGGACTGGACTGGCTGTCCAGATGTGTATCCACCATTCCTCCCTTGCTCCTTCCCTCCACCCCTGTCGTGCTACCGCCTCCCCTGCATCTGTCCAATCAGTTCATACAGTTAGAGTAGCTCACAGTACCATGAGTTTGGTCCTTGAATCATCATAAACTATAGATATCTAATAATTATGACAAAAAACTTCCAGGGTCAAAGCAAGACTGCTTTGTAAGCAGTTCAGGATGAGCATTTCTCACCGTACAGGCACAGTTGCGATTTTAACATCTTATTCTCTCATGTATAGAGAGAACCTGACCGAGGAACTTACGGTTCTGTGAGTGCAATTCAGTTGCCATCTAGTATTTTCTGTCCTGCCTGTGCTTCTTTTTAGCTATACCACCTGTCTGTGCCTAGCAAACATCTGACCCACATCTAGACCAGTAGTTAAATATAGCTCACTGTGTTCGTGAATGTGTCTGTGTTCTCCTTGAAATATTGAAATGCATGCTCTTTTTTTTTCTTTATTATTGTTTGATGTCATTAATTCCTGATTGTCTAACTATTAGATTAACATTGTAATAATTGATTGGAGTGCTACAGTATAGTTTTTGAAATGCTCTGTTTGTTTTAGTCCATCTGAAACAAACAATTTCAGACATGTCAGCCCTGTGATTAGAGTATAGCTGTGATTTCTCATTTTCATTACATCTATGTTAAATTGTTCAGTTTGTATACAGTGAATTCTATTCAAGGGTGTCCTTGTCATAATGATGACCAACAGGGCTAGTAATGTTCTACTAATAGACAAAAATCAGTCATAAAACTTGGAATCACTTCAGATTCAGTGTGCTGAAGTATAGTCAAAATAAAGAAGATCATTTTAATTGATGTGTATCTGATTGGAACTAATCTACTGGTGTGTCTGAACTGCTGACTGGGACATAGTTGAGATAATAAATATGTAATAGCCTTTTGAGCTATCAGTTTTCTAATGGGATAATTAAGTATGGTTACAGCACTCCTTCAGGTTTCATCTAATACTTTATTTCTAATTTCTTTTGCTTTCTTTTTTCAGATGATGATGACCGAGACATGCAGGGAGATCGGGCTGTGGATTATGGGAAAAGACATCAAGCCATTGACATTCTCTGAATGGGACCTCGTACAGCTGTATCTCATTAAAATATTCAGACCTTCCTCTACAACCAAGCTCTTAAAACATCAACATGTTGATGAATTTATAGGGTGCATCCTCAATGTCATGGACTACTTTGAAAAAAGAGACATTGCAACTAATGAATTAGAATAACATAACAATACAAGAAAACCATGGCATTATCCTGAGCTGCTGTTGATTTGCTAATGGTCCTAAATTATGACAGTTGAAATGATGTACTGTACATTGACTGTTTAGTTTTGTTATTGGATTATCGACTGGCTCGGTTCATAACAGTGGTCTGATAATACCCTGTTGACACATCTGAACTTCAAGGTCAATCTGTTTTTGTTTTTGGTACTTTTCTTTTCAGGTTTCTCTTGCTTGATATAAACAAACTCTTCACCTGAGATGTTTATCAAAAAGACTCATTTGGCGTTCTGCCCCTCTTAACATAATTTTGGGACTCTTAACTGGATGACTTTTTTTGTTGTTTTTTGTTTACAGAAGTGGAAATGCATTACAAATGCAAAGGACTTTTGCTTATGGGCCATTAAATCAATTTCTTTTCTTTGTGACAGACACTCAGAAGTGCTCCTCCATTCTGTTTTCTAAATGATGCCATTGCATGCATTTGAGATTTTTTTTTTTTTAATTAATAATCAAACTGAGCAAAATACTGATGCTTAAGCAATACTTACAGCAATGTTAGTATCCTCAACAATGTGCAAAGACTAACCAAGCACATGTGGGACACTTGTACACATGCTTCCATTAATGAGGTATCTTGTACATAATGTAGTCAAACCGTTGCTATTTGTACTGAGGAAACCTAATTCCTCACCTTTAGGGGAATCCGTGAACATGAATCGGTTCTCTTTGTGCGGCCAGGAAATTTTATTTCTCATGGAAAGGCACATTGAATGTAATTTAATTTTATTAAAGGTGATGCTTCATGTCATTTGTCAACTGTGATAGTGCTTAAGAGTCAATGCAGATGCAGATTTTTTATTTGATTAAGTATTAGGCCTATAAATTAATAATTCAGGCGATACATGCGTTTAATTATAAATGCAAGTCAGGTTGATAATGTCCTTTGTTAATAATTGTGATCATATCCTGTTATTTTAAATAATGCAAACATCTGTTGAATGTAGGCTATGCAGCAAAAAAACTAATGTCAGATTAATTGTTGACATTCAATTTTCTCAAAATACTGACGCCTGTGTATTTTCAGTCATTTACGGCTTATTTTAAAAAGAGGACTGTGTGCCTTTCTGGTTCATCTACTTCAATCAGGGCTGTGTGGAGGAGAAAGGCGAGTGGTAGTTTTCGCTGCAGACAAGGCTGGTGTTTTTGAGAGGTAAGGGGGTGTGTCTGTGTCCCATACGGGTATCTGCCTCGGAGAGACTGAGCAGAGGCGGGAAATGGCGCCTGTAACACAACGGTGTGTCATTTCCATGGCCCTTGAGTAGATATAAAAACTCGCATCAGATCACGAAAACAACCACTGCCTCTGTTGTGATGGTAAATCGGTCTTGAGTCGTTATCTCCAGATACTGCAGGATCACTGTAAAGTAAGTACGACGCGTTAACCAACCTCGTCCGTGTGTTTGTCTTTGGCTTGCGGTTTATGTAATGTTGGCTAGCGACAGGATAAATATTTTCCTTCCCCTTGCCTGTGCACATCTGTTAGCCTGGAGCAGTGTTTCTAGACGGGGCTAGGTTGTTTTTAAGCTAAGCTACATGGCTAATGTTAAAGACAGCTAAACACGGCCTTCAGGGGACTCGGCTAATTCCTGGCCAGCTTGACTATGTGCTACTTTTCACCTCCTTTTATTCTCCATAACCTAATAATTCTGTAAACATGCTAACCACAGTAGCTAAGCGTGATTGCTCGCATCTTTAAACAGTACAGTTTTGTGCCCGTTAGCTTACAGGCTAACGCGCTGCTAAATTAGCTAAAATTAACTCCTTTTTTAAACCGAAATTAGTGTTAATATCTTTTTCGGTGAATATTGAGTCAAGCGTGTCAACAATTAATAAACCTAATCCCATCAAGCATTGTTAGCTCAAGATAGTGTTAATTAGACTGACTGCTGATTTTAAACCTTCGTATTTTAGCATTAGCTGTTTTGATCACCGATGTTACCAACAACCAGCATAAACATAGATAAATGTAGATATTTCGCAGAGACACTCAAAGCAAGCTACACTCCACATTGTAATATAGTTAACCCAACTAACCAACTAACGCTAATGCTCCTCGCGTAAGTTAAATAGTAATTTTAACATAATTTCGCTCAGTTGGCGATGCCGCACTGGCTTGCTAGCGATAAGTTAGCCTGTGTTTGGGCTCGCCAAACTCTCCACTTGAAAGCCAACCTGTAACACTGCAACGCTGCCTATACGTGCCTCTTTTTAAATCTGACAATGTTTAAAAAGAGAGGTGATTTATCTACAAGTATCTTGGCATGTTAACATACGTGCCATTTCTATTGGTTTATGTTTAATTAGCTAGCCGCTCGATTAGCTGCAGAGCTTGGTCGTCGTGATTAATTTGTTCACCTTATTTTCCTGCAAACGTTTTGGGTATGATTGGGGCAATTGCACCGGGTGTGCCATGTGTTGAAATTATCTGGGGGTTTCACATATCATGTAGCTACATTTTTATAGTAGTCTCCTACGCCATATAACTTGGTTACCCTTAGCTTGAGTTTATTTTCTGCAGAGAGGACGAGCAGTCTGCAGGGCCTCAGTAGTTGAGACAGTCTGTGGCATGCATGTTCTTATTTCCCGCCCAGTCGCTCCTACCGAGCTCTGTATGAGCCTCGGTTAGTGAGGGAGATGATCAAAGGTGGATGTTTAGCAGCTATATTGTCGCTGTCGTGTCAGCCTTATGTGTAGCTTTAATCCTACAATAAAATAAATAAGACACTTGTATTTCTATTTGATTCTTTTATGTAGGAAGAGCAGAAAACGTGTTGTGCTTCACATGTTAACATATGCACAAGTCCAGGAAATGAAAGACAGAGATGATTACTTAATAGCAGTTAAGTTAATGTAATTATTGTAATTTCAGTCACATTTCCCCCCTACAGTGCATCATCAATGTCAAGGTATTTGAGAGAGAGAAAAAGAAACATTGCAACTAATTAACAATAAAAGGTGCTGTTGATTGTGAAAAGTTACAACATAAAGAATTGTATACTGTACACTGAATGTTATTTTGTTATTGACTGGTTCAGTTCATAACCGAGTGATTTAATAGGACTGAGTTTTTGCTACTTTTCAGGTTTAGACTGCTTGATAAACTTATCAACAGAGTTGACATGTATTTTGCATTCTGCCTTGAATTTGATAACATCTATAAAGTGCCCTTTTTATGTGGCAGACTATATTTAATAATAAGTTCAGTAGCAATTACATAGAGAAGTGAGTCTGTACATTTGTTAGCAGCATGTGTTTCAGTAGTGGATTGACAGTAAAGTATAGAGGAACATAGATGCCAAGTAGTTTATGCTTGAACTGTTGGTGCATTAGTAATGTAATATGACAAGGGGAATGTGTGAGGTATGATCAATTAATTTACCAAACACGAACATATGATGCATTTGAAAAGAGCATCAGCAGTAATGACCCGAGGACAACCTGTGTCCTTCTAAAGCAAGTACATTAATATAAATGAACTCTCTGGATTCTGATTTATTTGGTGTTTAAACCTCTTTTTGTTTGTTTTGAGCATTACAAACACATTTTTCTTTCATACGCTGAGCAGTAAAAGGTTTGAGGCTTTTCCTGCTACTCCTGCCTGCCTGGTACTCCATGTTGAAGTGCCTGTTTGTGTTTCTGAGTGCACGATCGAGCACGAGCATGCACACCTCCTGAAGTGTTCACAGATAAAACTCAGTGTAAATGTAAAACAGATGTAGTGAAATACATTTACAGTATGTGAGACTTTCAGTGCACATTGAGAGAGTGCAAGTGTGTGTTTAGGGATCCTGACAGGTTGTGGATATGTCCAGACACATTTTCAACCAGCTGCTGTTACGTAAGCGCGAGGGGCTGGCATGCTCCACTGACAATTTGTGTTCACTGTGAATAGTTTTTACTTCTCTACGGGCACACTCCAGCACCGCACTGGCCAATTAAAACCCTCAACTCTAGAAAATGAGGAGATTATTTCCTTTTGGATAAGTTTTAAATCACCTTTTTAAAATGTGTTATTTTAGTCAGTTACTGTATTTTCTTGCCCAGACTGAAGCATAAAGAGTAAGACCATGGTTACAGTTCTTTTTTTTTTTTCTTTTTTTTTTTTTTTCCTCTCTCTACTGTACCAATGGAAGTAAAGCCAGCTGTGGCTGCTGTGATGCACTGTGATGTAAGTGAAATGGGATCTTGAATACATCCAGATGTTCACAGGAAAATTTAACTACCCCTCTACACATAGATACAACCCACCACAGCCCTCAAACACTTTAAATGTTGAAGCAGTCGGGTCTGTTGAAATAACCTGTTTGTCCACCTTGACGATTAGCATTTGCTTAAATTAGTTTCTTGACTGACTGCATAGAGTCCAGTTAATTCTCTCTTTTCCTGTATCTGTCACCTCATCTTACGTATGAATCTTTTTTGTCTTTTTTATTCCTAAACAGCCTTACATGTGACTGCTAAAAACAATGAGGCTGAGAATGCGTAAGGCGTCTCAGCAGCCGAATCCCAGTCTGGCAAATCGCCCATCCCGGACCAAGCGGAGGCATTCAGAAGTAGAAGAGGACACGCCTACCAGTGGAGGGAGGGGCTTGTTCTCAACAATCAAGAAGTTCATCAGAGGAAATGCCGTCAAGGTAACTACCTCTCCAGTCACATCAGTTTAACCTGATTTCAACGCCAAGAGGAGTGTCGGGCCACTTTTAAGGAACTTTACAGTCATTTAATCCCAAGTTGCCATTCTCCTTTCAATGTGTAGAGTTTAACATTGTTACCTGTGTTTGTGTGTTTTTACTTATTAAGCACAGTGTTCTCCAGGTCTCTTGAGTTAAATCCAGTGTTTCTTGGTGCAGAGTGTCATGTTTCCCTTGAAATGTCTGCTGGAATGCAGCAACTTGTCTGAGAACTCAGGTCTAATTTTAGCTGCTGGCTCACGGAGTCGGTGTACAGGGACAGGAGGTAGTAACGGGTAGAAAAGTCAAATCAGCTAATAGACACTTCTCTTCTTGTAAAGACATAAAGGCTTTTTGATGTTTTTACTTGCATCATTCTGTGGCTCTGTCTGCATTTCCTCATTCATTCTTAATTGAAGACTTGTAGCATACTGAGTGCCCAAGTGTTTTTTAAATGCTGAAAAATCTACAGCTGTGACTTTTGTGACTGTGACTGCCGGCAGTGTGATCAGAGATCCTGCAGATTCACTACTACTCCATTTGAGAGGAGTGTAATAAAATGTTTGTCACAGTCTGTTTCAGATTGTACAATATCAGTTTTGAGACACGACACATTGTGTGATGAATGTCTCGTGAATTGAATCGTAAATGGTGAGGGGGAAAAAATAAAGATCATATTTTAGGGGGGGGGGGGGGGGGATTGGTCATAGCACTTGCACTGTTTTGACACATTTTGAGACATAGAGCTTTAGTAACAGAAACGTGTGAGATCTAACTTAACTGATGATGGATGTATTGAAACATGTGATCTGTGACCAGGCTCATTTAAGGCAGTTATTCTCATTTTAGTGAAAATAAATCTCAACTGCTCCTAAACAGAGAGCAGATTTTGTTGTCTCATGTAAACATTGGTGAAAACACTGGTTTATGCTTTTAGAGGTCTACTAGTTAAAAAAATAAAAATCATTCATTAATTACACCTGTTTACTGCATGATATCTCTTCTCCTTAAGGTGCAGCAGGAGAGCCCAGCCAAGAAGACACGCCTCCACTGTGATGTGGACAACAACCTGATCACCTCCACAACCCCAAATACCAACACCCCCCGCAGGACTATCAGCAGGGATGGCAGGAGAGGCTCTGTCAATGGAGGTGAGTGACACAATGAAAACGACTGCTCCCTAGTCCCTGTTTTCTACTGGTATCTGTTAGCTCATGTCATTTTTTTTTAAATTCTCCTCTGCAGAGGCAACCAATCATGACAGGAGTAAGGAGAAGCCCAATGGCAGCCTGGAGGAGACGACAGCTGTTGAGGTGGTCACCAGCCCTCCCAGGACCACCTTACTTGGGACCATCTTCTCCCCTGTTTTCAACTTTTTCTCACCAGCTAAAAATGGTAAGCAGACCTTGATGAAGCCTGTTTGAGTCATGGCTGGTGTCATAAACAGAAACCCTGATCAAACCTATACCAAATACAAAATGGCACATAGAGATTATGTGAGAGATGTATGATGTAATGAGTGTCCGTGAAAGCCTGCATTAGATCTAAGCTGAAGTTTCTTTGTTTTGTTAAGTCAGGTTAAACACTCTACTTCTAGTTCAAATGGTTTGGTATGCAAGTAGTGGGTCTGTGAAAACAGAACAATGAGCAAATTAAGCAAAAACTGTTTGTTTGTGTCTGTTTTCTGCTCAGCGTCTTCTGGCTCAGACTCCCCAGACCAGGCACTGGAGGCTGAGGAGATAGTCAAGCAGCTGGAAATGGAACAAACAGTGGAGACACCCACCAGCACAGCCACATCCACACAGGAACTGTGTACCACCCCTAACTACTACTCTAGTGTAGCCCAGCTGCCACCTCTGCGACCCCCACACATCCCTGAGGTGTCCCCTACTGCAGAGGTGGGAGAGCTGGATGCTGATCCTGACCTTCCACCCCTTACAGGTAAGAAAAGAAACGTGGCTCTGGAATGTTTTGAGTTTTATGTCTTGTTATGTTTTGTTGCAGTCTCTCATTCTGGTTTAATTAATACATTACTTTTGTGGTGGCGCCAGCTCCAGGCTCCAGTCCAGATATGGCTTATGTGGACTCTCCTCCTGCTGCAGTACCACCAGAGGCATCCTATGAGGAAGACTGGGAAGTCTTTGACCCGTGAGTAAAGTGTGTGTGTGGGATGAGCAAATAGTGGGAGAGGCGATTGAAGTCGAGTTTACTTTCTACAATTAAGGGCATTTACGATAGTTCTGAGAAAATTAACATAATGTTTCTTGCATTAGCACTGACTCATACATTGTACAATCATGTGTCCTCATACTAGCAGTTCAATTAAATTTCTGCTGAATCATTGCTTTGTTACATTTACCTGCAAAAGCATTTTAGAACAGTTTTGTACACTTTAATACAGTATACAAGCAAAAACAGATTGTTGTACACATTGATGTGAATGAGTAGCACAGTATGCTTTATGCCAACCATCATCTCAGTGTTTGTTTGCTTTAAATATTGTGGTTTAAGTTGGTGATTTAGATTAACTCAAAGCATGTGTGATGTTTTGATTTGTAGGTATTTCTTCATCAAGCACGTCCCTCCGCTCACAGAGGAGCAGCTCACTCGTAAGCCAGCCTTGCCATTGAAGACACGCAGCACGCCTGAATTCTCCCTGGTCCTAGACCTGGTCAGTTACAGGATGATTTTCCTCCATTTAATTCTTTATTCAGAAGTTTCAGAAAAGTTTGCTGATATTTTCATTGTGCTTATTAGGATGAAACGTTGGTTCACTGCAGTTTAAATGAGCTGGAGGATGCTGCACTTACCTTCCCTGTCCTCTTTCAGGATGTCATTTACCAGGTAAGTGCTGCCCAACAGCAATTTTTTTGGCCCTGTTTTTCATGAATCCAGCAGAGGGGGCTAAAGTCATATTTATATAAAGCCTGAGTTAATGTTGGAGTCCCTGAAGCAGTTTGTCACTGTTATATAACAGAAGTACGTCTTAAGTTTATCATAGAGTAGAATTGTCCTTGAAGCATACCAAAACAGTAGTAGATGTATACGATGTATCAGGGCCTGCAATTCATTTTTTAAAATAGGGGGGAATTCCCCCCTTAAATGCTTCATATAGGGGGGCTTTTAATTTATTGGGGGGGGGACTGTAGGCCATACCGTGTCCTATTCTTACAGCAGATTTTATTTTGTCACTTTGCTTCAATTTAAGGTATTCTCTGAACTATATTATATAGTAATTAGTTATTTAGTACACTTTAGTAGTTTTATTCTCTGAACAACAGTCACCTGCAACTTCATTATTGTGCAGTATAATTCAATCCAATACAACAGCTCTGCTATAAATTCAGCTTTTTTTTTAAGTTTATACATTTTCAGTTTTTGTTTACATTGTTAAAAAAGTGATTATTCTACTTTGTTTATTACTGAGGTTATACTAAGTGATGGTGGTGTACTGGGGTGCATTACATTGAATGGTGTTCTTAATATTTTGTCCTCCTCCTCAAATATTGGGAACACCATTCAATATAAAGCACCCTAATACACCACCATCACTCAATAATGAAAATAGAGCAGAATTTTCACCTTCTTGTCAAAAAATGTATAAACTTCATAAATGTAGAATTTATAGCAGAGCTGCTGTATTGGATTAAATTAGATTGTACAGGTTAAGCCATTGAGTCTATTTTATATAGTTAACTTATTCTCTGAACTACATTTTATAATAATTACAAGTTCTCTAGTATTATACAGCTAAGTAGTTAGTTTCAGCTTCAGTAGCATTAGCATCACGTCTCCGCTGTTTTTTTCTGAGCAGGTTCTGCCTCAGACGATGTAGATTTATGTTTTAACTAGCGGTCTGTGTTTGTTTCCTTAAACTTAATATCACTGTTAGCTTCTCTGTGTTATGCTAGCGGGAGGTGCAGAGAGAGCTACAGGTGTGTTCAGGGTCGAAGTCAGACAGTCGGACACAGCGGTTCCTGCCAGTCGTCCTGCAGTAAGCACCGCTGCAGACGTTGGTTGAACATTAATATACATCGCTGTAAATGTGTGCGGGAATTTCCCGTATTATAAGTGTTGGATTTGTGGGAATCAATTAAATTGTGTGCAATACCTGCAATCCCGTGCTGAAATTCGGGCCCTGTGTATGTCTTTATATTAGCTTACCCCTGGTCAGTAAACCATGTCATGTGTTGATTTTGTGCTTGTGCAGGTGTATGTGCGCTTGAGGCCGTTCTTTAGAGAGTTTCTGGAACGTATGTCTCAAATCTATGAGGTAAATATAACCCTTCTGTTCTCTTCATTAATCCTAAATGCTTTACATATGAAAATGCTGACCTTTTTTGTTTCCTCCCTGTCCTAGATCATCCTTTTCACAGCCTCTAAAAAGGTGTATGCGGACAAACTGCTCAACATCTTGGACCCCAAGAAGCAGCTAGTGAGGTATGTAGTATTTGTAGATTATAAATGCACCTGAAGCCTGAATGAAAAGTTGTGGAACTCAGGAAGCTGTGTGCAGCAACATTGTTTGGCGAGCACTGCTGTTAAGGTGTCAGTGTTGTGGTTTTTCTGAATTATTGATCACTCTGACCTCGTCACTGATTGATTTTGTTTTTTCTCCTCCTGTAACTGTAGACACAGGTTGTTTCGTGAGCATTGTGTCTGTGTCCAGGGAAACTACATCAAGGATCTCAACATTTTAGGCAGAGATCTGTCAAAGACCATCATCATTGACAATTCACCACAAGCCTTTGCATATCAGGTGAATACCTCAACAAAATATAACACTGGAAGTTTTGTTTTATCTGGTGACAATTACTGATACTTGTGGACAGATAAAGTCAATCAAAGGAAAATGTGTTTTTAGAAAATATAGTTTTATCTCTTCTCTGATCTGAAATCCAGATGGTCACTTCCAACTTAAACTATCTTGATCTTAATGCAGATTCTGGTGGGTAAAACAGTGTCCATCTGGTGATTGTCAAACTAACTTGAGCTTGGAGTTTTTTCCTCACACATCCCAACCTGAGTGTGTCTTATAAGAGCTGTTTGGCTCTACTAGGGAAAACCCAAGAATGTATCTTTTTCACCATATTTCCACATGCTGGTCTGTGCTCATGTGAATCACTAGATCATGGTCTAAACAATGGCCTGACACATTATCTTAAATTACATTTTGTTGTTTTAGTTCCCATGTTACAGTGACAAGGCACATTAAGGGTCATTCTAAAATCATGAGTAATGTAATTTTTAACCTACATATATTTTCCAACAGTTGTCTAATGGGATTCCCATAGAGAGCTGGTTCATGGATAAGAATGACAATGAGCTGCTGAAGTTGGTGCCCTTCCTGGAGAAGTTGGTCGAGATGGTAAGATAACTGACAGACATGGCTGTTATTAGTAATAGCAGAGTGATTTTTGTTTTCAATTCATCATTTTAGTGAATCTTCTCTAATGTAATGTCTTCCCTTTTTGTCTGTCGTGTTTCTCCTGTCTGTTGAACTTGTCAGAATGAGGATGTGCGGCCGCATGTTCGGGAGAGATTTCGGCTTCACGACCTGTTGCCCCCTGACTGAACTGGACTAAGTCTCTCAGAATGGGAAAACGTGAAAAGACTGAACACAACATGCGTGTAAAAAGCCCCTCTTTGGATTACAAACTACAACATTGCCATTACTGATAAAAAATTTTAGCCTTTTTTCCCCCCTTTTTTTGTTTTTAAACCCACCATTGCTTTTAAAAAAAACAAAAAAAAAACTTCAAAAGAAAAACATTTTTAAAGATCTGGGTCAAATTTTCTAAATATCAACATGTATAGATGAAATTACACACTATGAACAAGCCCAGATAGACTCCTTTTTGACTTGACTCTCCAGCTGTGGAGCCGGATATTGTCTCCATACTAAATTACGAAGTCTTGGTGCTGGTTTAGTGGATATGAAAATGCCACCTGGTAAAGAGGAACTCCATCCCGCCGGAGTCCCTGAACCCAAACCAACCCCTGGTGCTCACACTGTTGACACTGACGAATAATGACAGCAGGAATGGCTGGCCTGTAAATGAATCTGTGCATGTGTGTATGTTTACTCTTAGCCACACACGCACACACTCACTGATTTGGTGTTTGGCAAACCTTCGATCTGTAGCCTTTAAAATCATATGCATTCCTCCGTAGCTGTGTCAAGTTTCTATTGTTGGTTGCAGTTTTTTCTGGTAAAACTGGTGTTTCATTGTTTTGTTTTTTTTTGTTTTTGTTTTTTAAAGATAGCGTAGTAAAATGTTTTACTTTTGTTTGTAAGATATGGTATTTTTAAAGGGGTCATGTAAGTTTTATCCTAAGCCTTTTTAGGGTGGTGCATATTAACGGCAACAGTCCACTGCTCGGTCAGAACAAATGGGATTAATCCAGGACGTTAAGTATAGTTTGTTCTTGTTCAAACAAATACAGGTTTTAAATCAATTTGTTGGCTTCACTGTGGACACAATATGGCTCCTTAATTAAATGTTAGGATTAAGAATCTTATCTGTAAATCTGATATATTGTAAAGGTTTGAGGGCATTCATTTTTGAAGTGGTATGTGTCAATGTTAACCTTTCTTTAATGATAGTATTTGATTTGTCATTTGTCTATAATCAGTATTGTCTTTTACTCCTAATCAAGTATTCTGGCTAAATCAGAGCTCTGTTTCTTTTAGTTGTAATGTGTAATTGGATGTCTCCATCAATAGCATTATGACTAATGTAGCACATCTCTGGCAGTGTGTCAAGAAATCTACCCATGGTAGAAATCTATGGCCAGACCCTGTACCAGCCATATCTGGCACCAGCAAAATGTTTTTGTTTTTTTTAACAGTCAGCCTCACTGACTGCCCCTCTACTTGTCCGTTTCATACTTTTTGCTTTGTACTCTTAAGCTTTTTTTTTTTTTTTTTTTTTTATGGTTAGCAAAGTTTAAAGCAGTGGTTCTCAAACTTTTTTAACTTCTAGGAACTGACACAAATTAGACCACAGACCCCACATCTGATAATATTTTTGCTTGTAGATGTTTTATTACAGAAAGTATGAAACACATGACCAAATAGTCACACATTCTGTCATGGTGTTACTTATGGATGGAATTTTCGTGAAAATAAATGATTCCCCTTTTTGCTGGTGAACCCCTGGTGATCCCTGGACCCCACTTTGAGAACCACTGGTTTAAAGCATTTTGTGGTAAGAATGGTAACTATATGAATGTGTTTCTGCCCTATTTCAGCCTGGACACTCAAGCCAAACTGACATTTTACTCTGTTGTTTCAACTTAATTTATTCAATGGTGAGACCAACAGAAGGCAGAAATGTGTTTTTTCAAGCCTGATGATGAAGCTCTACTACTCCACTGCAGAGCTTCAACTAGGCGGGTCAACCGGGAGAGTTCACTTAAAGATCCTGACAATTTGGCATGTGTAGTTGTTTTTCTTAACTTTTTTTTTTTTTTTTTTTTTTTTTTTAGTTCTTGTTGGGTTTGAATCAAAGTGCTTTTTACGTTTCAGCAATTGTGAGTGTTAGGGTCTGTCTGGGTTGCCTGTACAGTGCCATACGATTCTCCCCCAACCCTGACCCCATGGCGTTTTTCTGTGCTCACCCCTAAATGGTTAGATGGAAAGAGACAATCAGACCTCAAAGTTCTGCAGATACTGAAACCTGGGGACCCCACCCACCCACCCACTCCCATGACCCCAGTTTTCTTGCGTGCAGTATGTGTTGTGTACTGTAATTCCATTGAGTTGCATCCCCTGTGAGTAAATTTGCCAGTTGAATCCTGATCTGCCCTGCCCAAACTATCCCTGCTGCTTACTTAACGCAGGCTCTGTTCAGAGGTGGCTTCCATCTGTGCAGCGCCGGCCTGTTTTTTGCCTTTTTCAACACAAGTTCGTAGCTCTCCAGAAATTTAGAATTAGTTTGTATTCAAGTAAAATTGTTACAGGGCACAATGGTGTTTACTCTAACGTAACGTTATGAGTGCACATGTCCAGACTATGAATGTAAATTGTACATGGGGTGAAGTTTTAAGTGTCTTTCCGAATTCCTTGTTGCTACTTTATCTTCTCAACAACTAGAGGGAAAAAAATAGATAGAGATCAGAGCTTCCTCTGTTCAAATCTGCTATTTTAACCCTGAAGAGGAGGTGTGAACAGTGTGCATGGAAGCGGAAACATATCTTGAGGTCCCACCATGGTAGCCCCCCTCCCTGTCCCCCCACGACCTCTCGCCATCCTTACTGCCATCTTTTAGTATGCAAGCCTCACCTGGAAGTGTGTGACTGCCGGCCCATGTAGCCCAGGTGTGCTCATCTCCTCAGCGGGCTGTGTGACTCTGCATCAGTCGTGGCTTGTTTCTGAAGGATCGGTGAGAGGCGATTGATACTTTTCATCCAGCTCATTTTTATGTGCATTACCAGTTTATTGTACACTGAGTGTTGTACAATACATGCAGCTTCATGTTTTAAAAAAATCCTTAAAGTAAGGAAAATCTTTTGTATTTTTGATTTCAAAAGGCATGTCATATCTACTTTTTAAATGTATTAATGAAGATTTAACTTTACATCAGATGGAGTGTTTTTTTGTTTGTTTTTTTTTCTTACAAATATCTGTATGTTTAGTTTAGCGCAATGTCACTGAACTGTTAAACTTAGCATGTAGAGAATACAGCTTGCTTTTGTGGGAAAGTCCAGAATTAAATTTTAATCATGGCACTTTTTCTGCAAAAAATAGCAATTGTGTTAATGATTTATTTTTTTTTCAATATCCGTTAAGCCATTTTACTTGCAAGAATTGTTACTTGTGCTGAAGATGTATTTAAAAATGTTTTAAGACATCTTTTGTTAGCCATCAGGCTATCTGATATTGTAAAGTGTATATACAGTTACATTGAATTTCTGAAACAAAGTTTTAAAGTTAAAAACCTTTTGCATGCCCTTTTGTTTTTATTTCATCTGACTGTCTGAGATGATGCTGAAGATGTGGGACGTGACAATTCATTTTAGCAGATAAGAGTGGTCTGCAGTAGTGGCTGATGCTTGTTTCAGATGTAGGTGTGGCTCTTAATGGCTCTTAATGGACACCCCTGTATATTAGAAACATCATTTAAGCAGTGTTTTGTTGAACAGGGGTTTTCACTGTAGTTTCAATTCCTCTCTGGGTCAGTTTGTGCTAATTAAATTTGTATGTTCACCACTGACATTATGGGGACCTTAAAGGTAGATCCTATTATCACCTAATTTGAAGACTTGCTAGAATAGCTCCTGCATTGAAATCTATTTTTAAGACCTTCAGTTTTTCAGATTTTAGGATTTATTTAGCATAATTAGTTAATTTGATAAAATGCGCACATAGATATGATTTATGCAGAATGGAAAAGAGTTGAAGTAACAGGTTCATCCAGCCAGCCAGTAACATGCTGCATGCTGCTCATTTAAATCTCTTCCCCTCTGCACACATTATCTCAACTTTCTATGAAACAAAATAGCCTGTCATTAAGTTTAGTACTCATCATTTTCTGTTCCCTTTCTGATGGCATTCTGAGTAAAATGACTTGTATTTTGATAGCTTCTCTCTGTTGCTTTAAGAGAGAAAAACATTAAAGCCACAACTGATTTGTACCTCTTTTTTTTTAAAGGGGCTTTAATTTTTTAATTAGGTGTAATTATTACTTTCTAAATCTGATAACATACTAGAATAGCTCTAATCAAACACGTAATTGATGTACATTTATGGGGGTAAATGCACTTATGAATAATGAATTCAATTGTTCACAAAAGATCAAGTTGTTACAATGGTTAATTCTCGTGTTAGTCTACATTACACCCTTGAAAGTGTGAATGAAGCCTTTCCCTGTTTTAATACAGCATCAGGCTCTGCAAGAGGTTCTAAGGATTCTGTACCGGAGCTTTTTCAGCAGATGTCATGTAAATCCTCCAGCAGTCAGTCTGGCGTCTTCTCGCTCTCCTTCTGCACTCATGTTTCAGACGGAGAAGTTAATCAACTACACCTCATGAATAATTCAGTCCCGACGGCTGTGCTTGTTGTTGAAATCCCTTCTGCGTTTCACCGCCTTCATTTCGCACCTAGTTTTCCTGCTTTACCTGTGTCCTTAATTAGGCCGCTTTTAGAGCAGGTGTACAGTTGCAGGTGGACGCGCATGTAAGGGGCCTGCAGCCTCTGTGAGTACGGGTGACATGAAGACAGATGAGTTCATCATCAGCTTGTTCAATGTGCTTTCTGTACCAACTCGGTCTAAACATAACATGCATGATCGTCCGTTTCCTTAACCCGGTTCTTCTCCCTCAGCTGAACATCTCCACATCGACAGTATAAAACCAAGTGGATATTTTTTTGGGGTTGTTTTTAATATTTGAATTGGCTGCCTACTTACATTTCAGTGAGGACACTTACAATGTGGTCGACATCAGCTGTGTGCGTCATGTGCATCCTCTTGGGTAAGTAGCTCCAAATCTGGATGTCTTGATGGAAAAATAAGGATGCATCGTCCAGAAAAAGTAAATACTTTCAGCAAGACGTCAGTGTCATGCGATCAATATTTGATAATCAAAGTCAAATTCTGGATTGCTATTAAGGCTTTATTGATCTGATCATGACTAAGGAGCGCCAGATGTAAGATTTAGAAACTTACATACAATGGCATCCAGTGTAAATCCGTCATTTAATTGGATATTTTTTTCACGATGATGTGTTTCACTAAGCTTGTGAACAAATTGTCATGTAAAAAGTTTAAAACCTCAATTAAGGTTAAAATAAAGCGCCAAAGGTTTGATATCGTAGAAGTTCTTCTCCGTTTTCACAATATCAAAGAGTTGATAGAGAGGACTAATGTAGATCAACAGAAATTAATATTTTCCTTTTTTATGCACAGGGATCATCTGTGATGTCAAGCAAGTGTGTTCACAGCCCAAATTAATACAAAGAGTGACTGACGGGACTCCTGATGGCGTCACTAAATTGAAAGAAGGCATCCACAAAGTTATTAATCAAATTCACTCCTTATCTGGTGACAAGGGAAATACACACACCACCAGTGTGTCTTCCACAGAAGAGGGTGCTGACTTAGAAGGGTATTTTGGTGTTCTGGGTAACTTGTATGTTGTCTTCAAACCACTGCTGAGAGAGAAGTTTTTTGATGACCTTCCCAAAATTTTAGTTTGTATTTTATCTGGGAGACAGGACTGTGGACTCGAAGCAGAGCTGACGAAGACAGTGTCTCTGGAGTTGGGAAGACCACTGATCGCGTTCATGTCATCTCTGAGATCCCAAATATGCACGCCGCAGGATGATGGTTCAGATGCAGAGTCAAACAGTTTCCTGAGGGCTTACTTCAGGATGGGGGAATCTACAGCAGCGACATTAAATGGTTTTCAGCAGGCATTTTTAAATATATTGTCAAGTCTCCCTCTTACTGGGAAATTGATGACTACTTTGAGTGACATGGTGGATGATGCTGTGAAATATATTTCAACATTCATGGCAACATTGCTGCAAGTACCGATGGACTACATCAGAATAGCCTTACAGTTTGGAATCAAGATCCCATCTTTAAAAGGAAAAGAGACCTGTGAGCAAGGTAAGTAATTTTTAATGTGTTTTTTGTGCACATTATATAATTCAAACTTCATTACAATTTCTTTATTCTAATTAAATTGTTTTCCTTCTCATTCTGCAGGAGATCTCAAGCAGCTCATAATGTGGTAAGTCTTTACCACTTAAAATATACAATACTTGTCAAATGTTTGGACAGACCTTCCCATGGATTGGAATGAGACAGTGTCCAAACTTTTGACAGGTGCTGTCAGTGGAAGGGGACAAAGTCTAAAGCCCTCATTTTGTGCAAAGGTTTACTTGATGCTAATATGAAGCTTCAGCTTCCCCAAAAGCCAAATTAAGTAAATACATTTCAAAGTTACTATCTTTTGGTGCCAAATTCCCTTTTTTGTCAAAATCATTTGACTGAACATGAAAACACTCTGTTGAGACAAAAAGAGGGAAATGTTTTCATAAGACTCAAAGACTATTGTCAAAAGATTATAACTGTGGTAGATATCTACTGAAACCTCATATTATCTTCCAATAAACCTTTAAATACATTTTTGCACTTTTGAAAAACTTGGTTTATTGTCCATACTGTTGTTTTAAGACAGACTTTAAAAAATGTGAATCTGTCTTTTAAAAGTTCCTTGTGGAGATTTTTGCACTAGTAATGTTATGGAGCAATGTTTTTAAGAATGTGTCTCCATGTTGTTCATCATGCCCATGTGCACAACACAATATATTTCTACCAGCTAACACTATTCCACTGATCAACAATTGGTGTTAACACACAAAGAAATTTAGCAATATGTTGACAAAGGCAGTAAAGAAGAGGACTAGGATTTAAAATATGTCAAACTTTTCTATGAGGAGGGAAATACGTTTTAAGACTTAAATGATTTACACAATGTGTTTGTTTACAAGAAAACTCCACAGGGCACCTTTAATGTCTCAGAGCAGTAAAACATGTATTAGCCAGATTGTCTCTCACTAATCTGCATATATTTTAAAAAAAAAATGATATTGTCACTGATTGAGTCTGTTATAATTATTCAATACCTGTTTTGTTTAGGGGAATAAACCATAATGTGAGCTGGTCCTTTGGTAATTCAATCATTGACATCCTTCTGGAAACCTTCCTGCCCTCAGAACAGTCTCTGTGCACATATCCAGGGCCAAAGTGCCAGAAGCCTCCCAGCGGCCCTTTCCAACGCAGCGTCCAAGGGGTAGACACTGATAACAGCCACTTTATCCTGCTCAAGTGTGATCGCCACAATCTGGCCGAGCTCAATGACACACTGTGCGCTGAAATCCTTACGGATTCAAGAGAGGGATCCTCCACATCTGTGCTCACCTTATGCCAGGCACTTAGCTCCCTCAGTCTCACACAGATAGAACAGGTGTGGAGCAACATGTGTTATGTTATTCAAGCACTGGTGTCTCCACTTGTCAGCAAGTCATCAGACTGCAGTGTAAGGGACACACAGCCTTCCCCTGCCATCACCTCTTTCTCACAGAATATCCCACCCCTTCAGTCTGCACCTCACCGAATAGCCAGAGAAGCCACCAACCTCAAACAGCTGGCCTGCAACTACAAGAACTGGTTAGAAGACAAGGTGGTGAACCCTGTCCTCGTGTCAGTGTGCAGCGATAACGAACGTGAGATGTTTGTGAAGGAGGTGTGTCACAATGCTGTGTTGATGAGGAAGCTTATCTCAGACCAGATGAACACTTGGCTGTATGGATACTGTGCAAACTCATCAGCAGACTCCACATACATGGTGACTCAGTTCTGTGTCTATGAGGAGTGGATTGACAAGCCCTCAGACTTAGTGGACCCATCTTTACTGGAGTTCTGCATGAACCTGGACAGTCCCAGGCTGACGAAACTTATTTGTGAGCATAACGGATTCTTCATGCTTTTGCTGTCCAACCCTGAAAATATGCGGTTCATGCCTAACTGTTCAAGTCTGACACCTCCACCATCAATCCCTGACCTGGACTCACTTATGCTAGATTCTTGTCGCTACTCTGAATGGCATGATGTGATGCAGATTACTACTGATGTTTTGTCAAAGTGCATCCTGCGTGATCCCAAAGGTTTTACAAGAGAGGTTTGCTCCAATCAAACTTTCCTAAATAGTCTGCTCCGCAGGAGGGAAAATTCCTGGCTTGGGAGTCACTGCAACACCACTGTGACTTTTCCACCGACCGAGGCACCCAAGCCCTTCAGCATTTCAGACTGGTGTGACTACCACACATGGGCAGACCGGCAGGTAGACGATTCAGTGGTCGGCCTGTGTTGGCAGTATGATCAGCTTGCTTTTCAGAAGAATGTCTGCTGCCAGGCGTCTGTGTTTGAAAAGCTGATACAAGATCCTCAGAACAAATGGGTAAAATCAGTCTGTGCAGACATGAAGGAAATTGAGGAAATAGAGGTTTTACCACAGGTGAGTATTGCACCCAGATCACATGTGTCCACGAAAAAGAATAACAGATGTTGTCATATAACAACTCAATAACACAGAAATTGTATCCTGATCTTGTATCCATGTAATTTATACTTCAGGTGTGCAAGTACTCCGAGTGGACCCGTCCCATCATCGTGGACATGACTGAGCTAGCTCTCTGTGCTGAGATCGACCCGCTTAACTTCACCTCCAAAGTCTGCTCCAATGAAACAGTCCTCCAGAACCTGCTGGCCAATCAGGACAATACCTGGTTAATTCAGCACTGTGCCAACCATTCAAAACCAGGGGTTTCTCCTGGTGGAGGTGGGGGACAGGGAGGAGGTTTGACAGGATTCATCCCTGCAGAGCAGTGCCAGTACTCAAGCTGGAGCATATCCCTTCCAGATGCAGCGCTCCTGACTCTCTGCTGGGAGCATGATCAGACAAAATTTGTATCGTCTATCTGTCCCAATCCTGGTCTCCTCTTTTTGCTGGCCCGTGAGCCGTCTAGTAAGTGGGTGAGCTCTATGTGTACCACCTTCACCAACTACACCAGCACCAACAACACCACTACAGAGCATAATGTTTGCCTGGCCAAAAAACTGGTGAAGCAGTTCAACTGGACCTGCTCTGCTGACTTCACCTCAGCCTGCCAGCCCGGGGCAAGTCAGAATATGGTCCTGCAGATGATGGTGCGCTGCTGGGTGGAGAGTCTGAGGTTCAGGCTGGGGGATCTGGTGACTCCATCTGTGGCTACTACAATGGAGCAGGCAGTCAGCACTACTGTGGTGGTCCTGCTGGCCTTGGAGGAAATCCAGAACACCTCACTGCATGTCACTGAGAACATAAGACTTAGTGTGCTGTCATCTGTGGTTCACTATCTCGAGCAGGAGAACGACCCTGACAAAAAGAGGGTGTTGCTACAGTGCTTTGGGGTAGGCAGTTTGATTGTGCAGTCAATGAGTATCTTGCTATCAGTGGTAGAATGCTCTTTTTGCAATAGTTACTTCTATTTCCTACTTGTGGTGCTCTTATTGTCCATTCACATACACAAACATGTATTAGAGAAGTTGACATTTTTAAGTAAAGAATGAAACGTGATGTGCTGTCCAACCACGTCATAAATCAAATGCGGTGAGAGCAAATTTGGGTATTGAGCAAATACGTTTATAGTTGAGTTATACTACTATGTATTCCCCGCTCGCTACATTCTTTTCTTACTACTTACTACTTCTTACTGTGAGAGAGAACAGGAAGTGTTGTTCAATGAGAACTAATCAAGTCTGTCTAGACACTTTTTTTTAGAAAAGTTTTCTGGAGATTAATCAGAGTAGTTTGAATTTAGAATTTCCCTCATCTTTTATTCAGATCGGCTTAATCTGTTTGTGTTGAACCATTTACTTGCTTTATCTAATTTTTCATCCATATCAGTTACCATTAGTGTCACTGAATAGCAGTTGACCTTCAGTATACAGCCAGCCTACAGGTGGTGTACAGTTACACTCCTGTCATTGATATCGACACAATGAATCTCTTCCTCTGCATGTAATCCCCACTGGATCACACTTGATTTGACAATTACAGTATTGTGTCAAAACAGACACCCAGATTATTGTGGTACCATTAATCCCTCCATTGATTGTGTGTGTGTGTTTCTCCTTTGTAGAGAGTACTAACCAGCTTGATGCAGACGACCAGAGATTTGACCAGTGATGAATTCTTCATCATTAAGGTGATACCTGCATTTTGCAGAGTTTAAATGCTGATGCAAAGTTTTTCCTTCGATCATGCATCATTTATATGTGTTTTTCATGTTTTTTTTTTGATTCAATTCATTATTCATGTTGTATTATTTGTATTTCCAGGAGTACTTCAGTATACCACTGAGCAGCCTAAGGTCAGTGCTTAGTGCAGCTCACATCACCACTGTCAGACTGATCCTTCAGTATTATAGCAGAAACAAGGATACACTACAGGTGAATAAGCAGGTCATTACACATACATGTGAAAGTCACACTCACTACATTAACCTCACCTTTCCTGTTTCTGAATGTTCAGTTCTATATTTCACTGTGATGCCATCTATTTTCGTTTTGTATCATTTAGTTAATTACCCAGCATTCTTGCTGAAACACAACCGGTATTTGCTTGTGTTTGCCAGTTGCCAGATAAGTACCTGTCCACCATGGTGTCAGTGCTGTTCCAGATCCACCTGGTGAAGGATGGCAGTCTCTTCCCTGAGCTGGCTCCCCTGCTGGCTGTAGCCAGCCCAGCTGACATCCATGCTTTGCCTTCACTGCAAAACAACGCCAATGTGTAAGTGATGGTGATATTATGTGTCAACTAATCAGCAGCTTTGGGGTCATTACTACTGAATGTTATGTCACATACTTCTATACGTGAGACATATCACTAGAATGTCTCATAACAAAAACACACAGTAGCATTTGTTAGTTATAGACCTGTTGGTAGGTGCTTTTTGTGAGCTTTTTGGCCAGGCTTTCTGTTTCAGTGTCTATGCTAAGCTAACCTAACCGGCTGCTGACTGTAGCCTTGTATTTAACAAACAGATATGAGTGATGAAAGTGGTATCAAGCTTCCACAGAGCCCCCGATGTCCTGACAGATTATATATCTTTAATCATCTGCAAACAAGATAATATTGTGATACATGATAATAACTTATGCACATAACTTTGTTGTTATCTTTTGGACTTTAGAAACACCATAATCTTCTTATCTAACAAAGGGAATAAGCACATTTCCTAAAATGTTGAACAGTCTCTTTAAATTGGACTATTTGGATCATTTGAACACCATACACATATCTTGACAAGGTGGATCTGCAATTTTAAACAATGATGCATCATTATACTAAAAGCATCCATTTAAATGCACCTTCATAATTGAATTCAAAGAATATTAGCAACAAAATGGTAACTGAGTATCTTTGTGCCACTTCTGCCAAGAGTATCAAGTGAATAGCATAATTTATTTCAAAGGTGAACATTTATGCAATGTCATTTCCCTACATGAAGTATAATGCTTCCCTCTGATCACAGCCCTGGTGTCAGGCTTCAGTTAGAAGTGATGTGTCATTGCGCCCGATGTGCCAGGAACATTCATTAAACATACAAAATAAAGGAAACTAGTTTGTGATCAGGTTTCATTCTAGAGAGGGCAATATAATTTGTGTGTATTTGCTGATTTCAACGGGAATCAATCATTACATATAGAACAGTATAGTAACTACAATCTGAATCAGTCTCAATGTAAAATCTTGTTTTGGTCTTTGGTCATCCTGTGCAAAATAATGTTGTTGATATGCTACACAAACCTAAATGTAGAAATAAATGGGTCTGTTGTTTTTGATACTGTAAAACAATGCAGCTTTTGAGAACCGAAGCTCAGAACAATAGTACAATATTACTTAAATGAGTAGTTTTACATTTTGGAAACACAGTTGCTCTCTTGTCAAGTGATTGATACCACTCTTGCATTTTAAAGAGACTGTTTGCTCAGTTTAGCACAAAGTCTGAAAACTGCACATAGCTCCTCGTAAAACCAAATACTGTAATTTTTAAAATATGTTTTCTGTATGGTATGAAACCAACTAAATATAACATGTTAATTTGTGAGTTCTAGCTTTAATGCTAATCTAAACTAACTGTCTTAAGATGCCTTAAACTTCATATGTGATGGAGAGACATGAGACTTTTGTCAATTTTCTCGTCTAACTTTAGGCATGACAGTAAGTAAAAGATTTAATTTGGCTAACAAGTATTATAACAATCATGTAAAGAGATTCCTCAACCTTCCGCTTTGTTCAAATTGCTTAATGAAATCTTTCACAGCAGGCTGCAGACAATAGTTTGCAAATAACAAAGCAACTGTGCCAGTATTGCACACAAGTTTAAACATTTCTGTAATTGTATTTTTTCTAGGAGGGAGACTATTAACAGATACTTGGAGTACATGTCTCTGGATCAGCGTCGAGCATTTGGCATGTGGTACAGCAACATTTTCCCCCCTTCTAACATCACCAGAGGTCATCAGTCACTGATCAGGGACACTGGAAACCTGATCGCATACCTGCCCTTCCACAACTTCCAACACCTCTCACCTGCTCAGGTAACAGCCCTCTGAGCTCTGACACCTGGCTGCGAAACCAGAGAAGCCAGGATTCTGTCAGTTCGATTGGCCCCATGGCCCAGCAGAGCTACCTGTCACATACTGGTCAAAAGATCTTTCTCTGTCACCACTAATGTATGTCATATGCTTGTGCTTGTTAATGTTTAATAAATAGAGATAGAAACACATGAACCGACCTTTCGGTGCTCAAACATGAATGAAAAGAAGATTTTAGGAATAAGACTGATGAACTATTTGTCTGTGACCTAATGTTTGCTGCAGTTATATTATATATCTGTATTTTTTGTCATCATATTTATCCTCAGCTATTGGATGGACTGGATGTGTTGCAAAGAAACACCCTTAGTCCTATTAAGCAGGAATTCATAGCACAGAGCATCATCGGCACCTACAGAAACTTGCCAGCTCAGGATTTGACCAGGTCAGGAAACAATTCTGTCCATGTGACATAACGTACATGTGGCAACTTTTTTCAGATACACTCTCATTAGTGTAGAAGTTGGTGTTCATGAGTCACTTCCTTAATGAAATAGAGTGGCTTACCCCACCCGCTGTTCCACCTGCAGGACACTAGCACTATGTAAAACTTACATGTACTGCTATTGAACATGAAATTGATGTTTTAGGAGATCAGACAATAATCTTTTATTTAATAAAAATGTGTCCTGTTATAGAAAGTATCCAGGTGCAATGCACATAGGGTGTCTCCAAGAAATGGGTGGTAAAAAGATTAAAAAGGACGGAAGCCCTACATGCCCTACTAATGTCTGACTTTCATTCAGTGACCCATTACAAAAAGATAGATATTATGACCCAGATAATGAAGTATGAAATAGATTAGACAGTACAGTTACTCACCATTAAAACAATGCTCCCATGTAGTAAATCATCTTATTTTACAGTGTTTAATATCATAATATGGTATCATAATATATAGTATGCATCAGCATCTTCCAACTCTTCTGAAGATACAGTGTATGTTGTATACGTTGAGTTAGATATTTAAACCCCAGATGTCATATTTTTTATTGCTGCATCATCCTATCTTATGTAAATGTTTTAGATGTAGTATCAGTGCATCATTTTATGCATCTTTACCCCAAATTCAACAGATTTGGTATTTTTGCATAGTTAGGCCTCCACTAGAATTTGAAACATTTGGCTCCATAGCATTAGTTTGTAATGATTGGCCCATTATTAGGTTGTTGCTTATTCATGTTAAGTGGGCAATTTAGTGAGAATCTCTGAAATATAAGCCTGTATTTAGCATTTTGTCAGCAAATCTCTCATCTGCTCCCAGGTGTATGTTGTTGAGTCAGTGTTTGTAATTTTAGGCTGGGTCATCTCTTGTGCCTGGCAGACCCAAACGACCTCCTGGTATACAAAGGTACCACGACATTCAGTGTCATCCAGGGATTCGTCATGAACTGCACACGTGAGGGACGCAGCCTACCCAGCCACATGGTAGGAACAGCAAAGTCAACATTTTTTTTCATTGTTTTTTATATGTTTTCATTTAGCAACTGCATTTAAGAGGTATTTATATTATGTATGCCGTCTCTTTGCTTGTTCGGATCTATATATTCAGACTTCCAGCGTGTTACTGAACAGCACAGAGTTAAATGTCCCATCCTCGCTCAACCCTGACCGACTGGCAGAGCTCGCTCATCTCCTGCCGTCGCTGGGTGTGACTTTCCTGCAGCGCCTCACGTCATCACAGCTACCCGCTGCTCTTCCTGCTCTTGATTCTGTGCCTTTCAGTCCTGTACAGGTAGAGAATTGCGCTCAACCTTTCTTACTAGTGAATTAATTCTTACATATGGAATAGATGTCAGGTATCAGTATACATGGGTGCAGTCAATCCCTTTCACTACACAAGCCCTTATTTGTTGTACATGGTTGGGTTTCGTGGCAGCTGGTGGGGCTTGTAGGCCTGAGGAACAGCTGACAGGCAGCCACTCCTCAGCACACTGACCCCTGATACTCTCACTTTTTCCTCAGCTTCACAGCTGTTGTCTTACTTTCATGTGTCTAGGAATTAACCTCTTTAAGCCCACAGACCTTTTGGCTTCTTCATCATGACAAAAATGTGTGGATAAGCAGACTTAAACCGAAACCTAAAGTATCATCTAGAATTTGTCATTTGACGTAATGGTGAACACATTAAATAAAAATCTTGGATTTGAATATTTTACCCACTATAAGTTGGAGAAAGTAGATACATCATATATGGCATACTAGTCAAATACCAGTTAAATTACCATTTGAAAGGTTACTTATATTATTTTAATTTATTTACTGTCATTCTGCATGGTTTTCAGGCCTCCATAATTGTAGACAAGCTGTCGTCAACTAGCACAGTAAGTGTTTTCATAAATACATTTAGTATAGAGTTTTCTGCCCATTTTATGTGCCCTGACCGCCACACCTTCCTCCCCTTTGCCCAGCTGAGCACTCCCGGCCGGCTTAAGGAGCTTGGCTCCCTCGTAGTGGGAGTAAAGACAGAGGCCTTGTTGATGCTGACCTCTGACAAGCTGCTGTCGTCCCTGCCTGCCATGGCCCAACACACACCAGGCTTCAGCCCACCACAAGCAAACGCTATCTCGACCAAACTATGGGTACAACAAACACATTCACTGTAAGAGTGGGGACACTCATGTATACAGAGTCATAATAAATTTAGAATAAAATGCAGCATTGAATGGCATAAAAAGACACTGTAGTAATATCAAGGACACAATGGGCCAGATTAAAGAACCACTTGTACCCACAGATTCGTTCTTAAACCATTATTTTCTCTTAGGTATGAACAAAATTTACGAGTGGTGCAGACCTGCCGTACCTGTCACGCACAACCAACCGGCAGTCCTCCAAAGCAGTAAAACATGACTGTCACTGTTTAATTGTCTAATGGCAGTGTGCCAACGATATCATGTCTTTTGGGGGAACTCACATTTTTCATACTAGATAAGCAATATATGATAATCACCTAATGAACACATAAAACTTTTCTGTTGATCTATTTCTGAGAATGGGACCTCCGTCTGAGAGCTCGTAAAGTTCTTATTCTTAGTCTTTAGTGCCATTTTCATGAATGCAGCTTCTCCACAACCTGCCAGTCGTCTGACCTTATATGGTCATTTGTGAGTGTCATTCATGTTAATTTACTATTCTCAGGAACGCGCGTTCATTTAGAACAGGTGGAATTCATCATGTTAACAAAGGTCATTTACGACTGTTTCCTGGTGATACGAGTGTTTGGTGAATCCGATGTGGCACACTCGTAAATTCCACCTCACGAAAAAAGTATGACAGATTTAAGAAGAAAAATACGAACATATTCTTGCATCTGGCCCATTATCTTGTTACTGATGTCATTTCAAATATATTTAGCATTTATTGTTAAGCTTTCTATTAAAGTTCACTTAGCGTTATTTAAGTGTTTAATCTGTAGACAGCATCTGTGATAATGTTCCTTGTGATGTGAATTTTTTACCTTTATAAAAAAGGGTACAGTGGAGAAAGAGGGGGAATGACATGCAACAAATGTTGAGAGCTGCACTCAAATGGAGGGGTGTAATATGTCAAATTCTTAAAACCATAGACTCCAAGGATGCTCCCCTTGATACTTTAATTTTGCTCCTACCAGGGCTTTCCAGAAGTGGTCGGCTGGTTGGATGATGTAGAACCTCTGCTCTATTGCACACCCCTGCTCAGTATCCTGCCCAGGACTCGTCAGCTTGTGACCAACATGACCACTACATCCACAAAACCCTGGAACACACAGCAGGTATCATACAGCCCCTCTTCCACCAGTTCACATAAAAACAGCAGTGAGGTCATCTTTGAGTGCTCCTTACATTTGTTTTTAAAAATGCGATGCCATGAACGCCCACCACAAGCTATATATACAGAGTGGTAAAAGGTCAGCAATAGAGTGTGTTTAATTTGTCAAGGCACTTTGAGCAAATATCGGCGGAGGTCAGGAAGCTAAAGAATATTTATTTATCCAAGAATAAGAGAAATATTTGGGGAAAAATCTGAAAAATGCACGTGATTGTAAAATTAGAGCAGAAATAAATTATATTCTACCACTGTCCTGTATATACCTATTATGTCTGTGCATCAGATGTATCTTTTAATCTCAGGAAAACCAAATAATGGTCAAAAAATTAAAGTTTATTTATCAAAGAAAAAAAAATGTTGACTATATAGATTACCTGAAATAAAAATAAAACTATTTTTTTTACAAACATTTCACTCAGTCATAGAGTAGGCCATCAAGTTTTTAATCAGTTCACAAACTCGAGCCCATTTGAATACAGAGCTGGTGACTTTTACGCTGTGTCATGATCTCTTTATGCTTCCTCTAATTAAATGTGCTTCCTCTATCTGTCATGAGAAGGTGTGTATGACAGTATCTTGATTAGTTACTAAATTATTAAAACGAGAAGTAAGAGCAAAGACGTCATCATCATTGATACTGTGAATGGACATGCCTGCGAATACAAACAGCCCAGACAAAAAGTGTCCCCTTATTAGATTGCTGTTGTCCCTGATCATGCAATGGAAGCAAAACTGTTAACTATATAACAACTATGTCACATATTTTTTCATTTTCTTCCACAGGCTAAAGCAATATTCAATGAAATACTCGCTACTAATCCAAACCTTATCAAGGAAGATTTCCTGTAAGTCCAAATTGTACAATCCTGGTCTGTATCCAACATATCTTTCTTTAGCGTTTTAGTATTCTGCCGCTTTGTAAAAGCTATGTATCTTATGACCATGCTCTCTTTATGTAATTAGGAGTCTTGGAGCAGTGGGTCAGGGTGTGACCTGTGAGGCCTTACAGGAGCGCTTCAGAGCTGATTCTTCACCCTCGTCAGTAAGAAGAATCCTGGCTTTCCTCAGGCAGCAGCCCAGTCCTCTGCACATCTCACTGGTAAACCACCTGCTTGTTTGATTGATCTGATTCTGCCATAGAGCAACAAGGGTAAATGTGTTGTTCCTGTTCATGTGATTCAAAATGCATTTTCATGTGTATTTGTTCTGCTCGGGACAGAAAAAGTGTGTCATCGACGAACTGTATCAGTTTGAGTTCTTCTCTCAGCTGCTTGAAAATCTTGGAGCTGAGATTGCCCTGTCCATGCCGTAAGTCTGAAGTTGTTATTAATCAATGCATAATAAATATGTTAACATGAGAAAACAGAACTTTTGACTATAGACAAGAAAGATAAGACATCAAATATTGGCTAAGACGTTGATTAATAAACTGAAACAGCAATTTATTAGTAGATATTTAAAGGTATGCTCACTATCAATTCATGTGTGTAATTTCAGGGTGAGCACCATTAAAAAGTTCTCTTCAGATGTGATGGACACTCTAAGAAAGATAATTATTAAGGACCCTCATGAATTTATTGTGCTGTCAAGAACAAAACAGGAGCTCCTGGTGGACAAAATGGTGCAGAGGATGGTCAGTAGAAGTGTTCAGTAGTGCAGAACATTTTTTTTTGGGGGGGGGTTGTATTTCTTGTGTGGTCAGCAGTGTTTAATGCACTCTTTTTTTCTGCAGGGCATGTATACAGGTGTGTTCACTGAAGAGGAGTTCCGTTCACTGGGCATTATGGCCACGTTTGTGGTAGACGAGATATTTGTTCAGGTGGACCGCAGCTTCTTCACTGACAATCTGGATTTCCTCTGGGGGCTTTGTTACAGCAGCAGCAAGATGGACATTGTGACTCGTGTCCTGCAAGAACCCGCCACCTTTGGGTAATATGATCACCTCAAACACAAACTTTTGGGAAGAAAATGCAAGAAATCAGCCTTGTAGGCTGTGTGTTTTAGGGGCTTCCTTAACCTGTTGTGTTTTCAGTTGAGGTGAATAGAGATTACAAATGACAAAGCTCTTTGTATATATAAATACACAGTACATATGTTGGAAAGATGATAAAGTGTTCTGTTTCCGCACAGCCCAGTCCAGAGCTGGAACCAGACTACACTCAGTCAGGTGGACAGATTTCTCTTCTTCTTGCCCATGGAAAGTCTGCAGAAGATTTCTCTGGTGAGTTTCTTAGTCACTTATTAAAATTGTCTGTCAGTGCTAGTGATGGATTGCGCCTGAGGGGTTGTCAGTTATTGTTGCAGTGGAGATTGTGGCTGTGCAGCCTCACTCTGAAGTGGCAGTCTCTTCTGAGATTTCCAAGATTTCCATGGAATTCAGACACAGTGTCAGTACAGATTTATTCCATGTCCAGAAATCCATGGTGAAGTGTTGGGATTGGTATTTGATACCACGGTAGGTTAGGCCAACAAAGGCTGTAAATAAATCCCTCAGGTGTCACATCTCCAGGAGGTGTCAGGATCAGGTGGTTATGTTCCTGTTTTTCCTGTAAACCATCAGCATGTGTCTCTGTCAATGTGTGTGTGTGTGTGTGTGTGTTTGTGTGTGTGTGTGTGTGTGTGTGTGTGTGTGTGTGTGTGTGTGTGTGTGTGTGTGTCTTCTCACAGGAATTGATGACTGTTGGGCGGATAGAGAAGCTGTTCATGAGCCAGCGTCAGTGGGAACGTGGGGATGTGGGGAACCACTGTTTAAACAAGAACGAGAGGACACGTCTTTTTGAAAAGCAGCAGTTTGTTCTTCAGTTCTTCCTCGGCTTCCTCAAAATAAACCCTCTGTCACGTGAGCATCACTTAAATTTTTTGACAGAATCTTGATGGTACTCTCGAATGTCTGGCAATCAAGTTAAAACTATTGTTTAGGTATAACCATATGATACATATCAACAGTATCTCCTGATCAGATATAATGAATGTGTCTGTCTGTCCTTGGCCAGCGACTCCTATGGTTCCTACCTGTGAGATTCTGCACACAACCACTCCCTCTGCCTGGACCTCCAACAGCCTGACAAGCATGTCTTCATTGGCCTTCTCCAACTGTCTGGAGCTGATAGGTAAAGACCCTTTCCTTGCATCATACCAACGCAGCCAGGTCATCACAAAAGTCAAACAGGTGAGATTTGTGATCTTCTTTAAACACATTCAACACCATCACAAATGTGCAGGGCAGCTTCCTCGCCACAGCCCAGGTGGTAATACTGTTTGTCTGCTCTTTCTTTACTGGGCTTCTTTGGCATGACGTGTGTATGTTTGAAGATGTACGGCCCCGTATCCTCCTTCTCCCAGTCTGTAATCTCTCAGCTGGGTGGACTAGCTGTAGAGCTGTCACCAGAGGAGCTGATTGCACTACGATTGACTGAGCGGAGGAGCATCGCTTCTATGGGTGCTATCAGTACCTGGAGCAACAGACAGGTGACCACTTTGTTCCCAGCAGTAACATATGAACTATATTTACTTTTAGTGCTTCACTGAATACAAAATGTCAGAATACTTTCCCTGTCCATTAAATACACTGCTAACGTGAAGTGGAAGGAAATTCATTTCTAAATTGATATTAGACAAATACCATTGATATACATAAAACAATGTGAAATGCAAACTAATACACCCAACACTGTAAAGTTTTAATGTATGTTCAAAGGTTAGGTCTGGATCATGACTCTTGTTTTCATCCTAGCTGGCTGCACTGTTTACCGCCGTGTTAAACTCCACCAAGCAGAGTCCGAGTCAGCTTGACTCCAGCACACTGGTTGCAATGGGATACATTGTGTGCGGAGCTAAAACCACAGAGATGAACACCTTCAATGCTGTAGAGTTTAGGTGAGCAAATAACAACAGACACTTTTACAGGCCCTGATTCAATCACAGTATTGTCAGTTTCCCTTCCTCCTCTTTGATGTACTGTGTCTCCCCCTGGTGGCCACAGTAAAGCAGTGCTCTTGCTGGGTCAACTGAGGCTGTCCTGCTCAGAGGAGCAGCTGCTGGCACTTGTAGGGCTGCTAACCCACAGCCTTGCTTTTGGACTCATGAGTTCATGGAGAACTGATGTCTTCATCGAGATTGGGGTTCTGGCAGGTATGGTGCATTAACTGCATCTGTATGCTTTTTATAACTAAATCACCAATTAAGAAAATTATATATTTGTTCTGTTGTTATTATGATATTGTACTGCATCAATGGTAATGGTAGAAATAGAAAATCAGATCAACCTTAAATCAAAGCCATCTTGTTTTTATAGTTTTTTCTTGATATCCTCCACAAGTATTGTGTCACTCTATTATGGATTGACTCAGTGGACCTCTGTATGACTTCACTCTAAAACATTTTGCACCTTTTACAGCTGGCCTTTCAGATATGGCCATGTCTGCCTTGGTTAAAGAGCAAATTGAAGGAATCACGCCCATGGCTATTTCAATGATACCACCTAAAAGATTTGCTGTAAGTTGACATTGAAGGACAACATGAAAACAATATTCACAGAATATTGAGAACAAGCTGTTATTTTTTAAAAGTTTTTCCTCTGGAGTTCAAAATATCATCACCTGCGATCATGTTGCTGCATTTTGACAACAATGAATCTTGTCTTCTCTTTTCCCATCTCACTGATCCTCTGTTTCTGTGTGTTGTGACACTTCAAGGTGGTTTTCCGGCAGCAACAGATCAGCATGTTCTCCTATGAGCAGGCTGCTGCAGTAACTGAGGAGCAGCTGTCAGCTCTGTCAGATGTCCAGAAGACGGCTCTGGCTATGGTGCTGACGCCCTGGGAGGACCGGCCTGTAGATTTCAGAGGTAAAACACTGAGTGAAACAACCATAAAACTTTATTGTCCACTGATCATTGTCAGAAGCGTACACAAAATTCATATACTGTCAATTATTCTTATGATCTAGTGTACCTGGTAAATTATTAAGTTACCTCTGTAAAAGCTGTAACCTAAGTTGTGTCCCAATTTTATACTAATACTAATACAGTATTTTACAAATTAATATTCATAATATGCTGTCTTGGCACTTAATATACGAGAAATAAACTATTATATATTTGCACTAAAAGGAAATGATACAGCATGAAAGGACACCGCATAGAAAAGTGAGACAATCCTGATGAAAACTGATGCATTCCATTTGCATTTGGAGTTTAATACAGTGGCCCTTATAGACAAAGCATACACAAGAGTGAATAATTGATTGATAGATTAGTTATCAACTATGAAATTAATCAAATAATAATTTGGAGTCTTTGTTATAAGAAAAAAAAAAATCCAAATTCTTTGATTCCAGCTTCGCGAGTGTGAATATTTTCTGGATTCTTCTTTCTATGAAAGAAAGCTGAATGTCTTTAGATTGTAGACTGATAGTCAGGACAAAAACGAGACATTTAAGGACATCATCTTGGGCTTTAGAAAACAATGATTTTTCATAATTTTCTAGACCAAACTGTTAATGGATTAATTAATAATAAAAATAATCATTATTTGAGCTCTAAATCCATGTTAGAGGAGTATGTAGTGTGGAATTCGGACACTTTTAAAATATGCTTTAATTCACCTATTTCAAAATTACATGCATCTTTTGGAGAGACTGAGTTTGTGGAGTAATAGAGTGTGTAAGAGGTTATATGTATGCTGATGGGCATCTTGGGAACATGCTAAATTATATAAAGGAAAAACTGAAACAGGTTCAGTTGAGATGAGTTTTGAACATTGAACATTTGTTTTGTTATTCCATAACTCTAAAATCTGAAATATTTCAACTGAACCACTCCAGAAAGTGCAACGAAATACTCTGAAATTTGTTGTACAGTTATTTTTGTTTTGATAAACAAAGATGCATAAGTATCAGGGATCCTATTTTGCACAGCTTCTAAATTTGTTTCACTGTGTTCCTATAGGAAGGTCACTGGGGCCGGCACTGAGCCACAGTCCTCTATGCCTTATACTGGGACTGCTGATGCTGCTGATCGTCCCGCGCTGCCCTGACCTGATCTGCCCTGGCACATGACCCCAATCACCCCTGCTGGATCAGGAGAGAAGTCCTAAATCCTCACCCTGATAACCAAGATGATCTCACTTATCTGTGCAATACCATGTCTTTTTGAAATAACAGACGGGTGACAAATTAAAGGAAAAACTGGTACGGGTCTGAATGCTTGACCCGTACAGTAAAGGGATCTGGTGACTCGGTTATGCTTTTGCTGATATGGTTTGGATCCACTTGTCCATTTTGAGGCAAAGGTCACTACAAATCAATACAAAATTGTTCTGAGTGATCACCTTTATCTTATAATGCAACATTTCTATCCTGATGGTAGTGATCTCTTCCAGGATGCCAATGCACCCATCCATACAGTATGAGGGGGTCACTGAATGGTTTGATGAGCATGAAAATGATGTGAATCATTTGCTATGACCTTCACAGTCACCAGATCTCAACCTAATTGAACAGCTATGGGAGGTTTTGGGTCGATGTGTTAGACAGCACTCTCCACCACCATCATCAAAACACCAAATGAGGGAATATCTTTTGGAAGAATGGTGTTCATCCCTCCAGTAGAGTTCAAAGACTGTTGGATCAACGCTAGGAGCACTGAAGCTGTTCTGGCAGCACATGGTGACCCAACTCCTTACTAAGACACTTTATGTTGGTTTTTCCTTTACTTTGTCACCCGTCTGAAGTAGCACTTCAGGATTTATATATATATTGTATTTTACGAGATTGTTATTTATTCTGGCAACTTAACATACCAACATTAAGCACTGACGGAATCAAAGGGATAGCTCTGAACTTAAAAAAGAGAAAAAGAAAACATTTTGACAATATAAGCTCCCAAATATATATTTTTGTCTTTTAAAAAAAATCTTGATAAACTTGTATGAACCACAACTGTCCCAGTGTAGTCTTCTCAGGGATGTTACGCCATACCCAGAAAAGCAACCCAAACACTTATGTATAACCAGTTTGTTACATTATATATTTACCCTGAGTTATCTTAATTAGATAAGATGAAGGTACACAAAACTCAACAAGATCTAATTATACTTAAATTGGTCAACTTCAGTGTATTGTTGCTGTGAGTTTTGTATTGTTGTGCACACATTCTGGTGTGATAAATATAGATTTCAATTATTAAACTGAACCACTCTGCCTCTGATTGACTCAGTTTGGGTTTTTGTTTTATTTTGCACTCATGCACACTAAGTTTTTTTTCACATTTTCAGTATGCAGTTTGTGTGTAATGTTCATTTATGATCATCTGTATGGACATACAACTCCCAATAAGAAAAGAAAACTATAGTGGACTGCTTAAATACCAATGAAGAACAAAATATATTTTAAGTCAGAATTTGACCTTCAAAGTCATCCTTATGAGACAGTATATCAAATATAACTATGACTTTGTTTAAATGATTCAACTTAACAAAATGAATTGTGTATTGATCAGAAGTATTTGATACTAAATCAACATTTTGACATAATAATATAATTTTGATATACCATCCTATAATTTATTGAATGTTTTTATTTGTGTCATTCATTAGGTTTGTTCTCTTGAAAGAGAGATCATATCACTCCCATTTTGGCTTCACTGCATTGGCTCCCCGTAAAATTTAGAATAGAATTTAAAATCCTTCTCCTTACTTTCAAAGCTCTTAATGGTCAGGCTCCATCATATTTTAAAGAGCTTATAGTACCTTATGTACCTACCAGAACACTGCACTCCCAGTATGCAGGTCTACTTGTGGTTTCTAGTATCTCTAAAAGTAGAACAGGAGGCACAGCCTTCAGCTATCAGGCTCCTCTCCTGTGGAACCATCTTCCAGATTCGGTCCGGGGGGCAGACACCCTCCCTACATTTAAGAGTAGGCTTAAAACTTTCCTTTTTGATAAAGCTTATAGTTAGGGCCGGCCAGGCTTGTCCTGGACCGGCTCCAGTTTATGCTGCTATAGGCTTAGACTGCCAGAGGACTCCCATGATGCACTGCACTCCTCTCTCCTCCTCCCCCTCCCTCTCTCTCTATCCATCTATCTATATCCATTAACATTCATGTACTACTAATGCATTCAATAACCTAAACTTCTTCCCCGGAAGTAGTCTGTGCTTTCTCGTCTCACAGGTAATCTGGGCCTGCAGACGTCCGGATGACGGATGCCAGTCCCGGACCTTCTAGCTTCATTGTTGATTTTCATTGTGCTTCTCTCTCCTATCCCTCCTCTGTCCTCTCTACCCCAACCGGTCGAGGCAGATGGCCGCCCATTTTGACTCTGGTTCTGCCTGAGGTTTCTTCCTGTTAAAAGGGAGTTTTTTCTTGCCACTGTTGCCAAGTGCTTGCTCATGTGGGAATGTTGGGTCTCTTTAAAATTAAAACCTGATATAAGCCAAGATATAATCTTGGGCTGAAGGAAATTCTCTCTTCTGATGTTATATCAGCCAAATGATGCGTAATTCAACAACTGCCATAAAGGTTAGTTAAGATGAAGGGTAATATGATGGAAGGGACAATTTGTGCTGAGATATAGTACAAAAAGTGTTGAAAAATGACACTGATTGAGGTGCAACTCCTCCTTTGGGTTGTCACATTACACCCGACACACCATATCAAGCCCCTTCTTCTGTTTACTATTTAATTAAATAAAGACACCATGACTGCAGATCAGTGTCATGTTACTTTGAAGCAGTCCAGGGAAGTCAGGACATTAGATACATGACTGTGGCCAAAAGGACCAACCTTATTGTCTTTTAGTTTTTTAGTTTTATTTATTATTTATTTCAGTTAAGTTTTTGTTAGTTTAACAAGTGATTGAGTAGTTTTATTTTTATTTTGAGGAATTTCAGTTTAGTTAGTTTAATATGGAGCCCGTAAAGAGACATGGGGAAAAAAATAATTAAATGTTTCTGGTGTGCACAAGAAACTTTCTGGTGAGCACAAGGTACTTTCTCGTGCTCACGAGAAGTTTCTCGTGCTCAGAAAGAAATACGAGCAAGTATCTTGGGTTCACCAGAAAGTATTGCATGCATGCATGATGTCTGAAAGAAGAGACAGACCATTTTTTGTGTATTATTGTATCATTATTAAGGTAAAAAAGAACTCAATTTATGTCCATCAACATTATAATGAATAGGCTATAGGCCTCCGTACAAGCGTGAATATTTTCTGTTTCCTTTAGTTTTCTATGAAAGAACGAAATGTCCTACTTAAAATCCAATCTAGACACACTAAAATACTGCACAAACTCTAACGTGGTAGAAAGTAGAGTCCCATATAATTAATTTTATTTGTAATAAATTATATTTATTTAAATGTTTCTTTGCTTTTTATTTTTATTTGCTTCTTTATTTTTTTCTTTATCTTTTTATGTATAATTTTTCATGTATTATGACCTCTGTGCTATCTGATTGATTTCTGTTGGAATGATACACCTGTTGTTAGGCTCCATGGTTTAAATAAAGTTTTTGTAAAAAGTACCTAATTAAAAAAACGTGTCCAGCGGGCTGCAGCAGCGCGAGCCTGTCAAACACAAGCAACACAGCCAACATGGCGGACTGGGGTGAGGAAACTAAGTTGGGAAGGATAGCTTGCCTTCACGTCATACAGCTGTCATAGTGTTTATTTTATGAGCTTATAATTTAGTTATTGTCGAACTCGTTAGTGTAAGGTGGATTGACCTAACACGTTTTGTCTGTCCTTTTATTTTTGTATTTTTTTCCACAGACGCTGAGACCTTCGAGCCGGAGGAGCCGATTAAAAAGGCGGTAGTGATGGACAAATGGGAAGGCGAGGACGAAGAAGAAGACGTTAAGGTACTTTTAGGTGACAAATGGTACTTTATTGTGATTATGAGAAGAACCGTTGTCGCCGTTAGCAGCTAAATTTTGGTCTGCGGTGCCATGCTCCGCCAGTCAGTCCCGGCGTTAACCTCCGCTAGCTGCCGGCTAACTCATGTGGTTCCTCGATAAAGCCTGTAGTAACTCATATTTAGCTATTACTCGGTTTACAACTGTCGGGTCGTGTTGAGTGATGTGGGTTAGACTTAATTCATGGACGCGGCTGGTGTTTGTCATTATTTGAAAGCTGGCAGTTGGCGGTTTAATTCTGCGCTAGATGTTTGATAACGTAGCTCGAAGCTAACCAGTTCCCGGGCCACTCGGCTAGCAGCCTGGCTAGCTCACTGAAAATGGGCTTTAATGTTAGGTAACCTCGACGGTGGCGTCGTTAACTCGCGTGGGTCCAAGTGCTTGTTTAATGTAGACGTTTAGCCTACGATTGCGCAAACTGGGTTGCGTTAAACGATTAAAGGAGATTAGCTTTCTGTGTCATGTCTGAATCCCCCCAGTTTGAGTTGCGTTCAACATGAGGTAGGCGGCGTAGCTTGCTAACCAACTTTAGCCACAATCAGATGAAATCATCCTCTGGGTTGATGACTCAACTCAATCAAGAACTAGGCCTAGAACTTTCCGACTGTCCAACAGGCGTTTATTAGGAAGTTGGCATTGACTTGTTGCGACAATACAGGTGTTTTTTACCTGAATGTCATGGTTTCTGTCCAGAAACCTCATTTAAATGACCCAGGGAAAGTGCTGGTTAGAGGCCTCTTCAATTGTTTTCCAATTTTTTCTGACATATGGTGCCCACTGTAAATACACTGATAATTTCACGTTTTCGTAAGTACAAACAGTGATCTTATTCAATAATCAGGGTAATTCATTACTGATCAAGGTAGATTAATCTGTAATGTCAGGTGGTTTGTATTAAAATGTATTTACATGATCAAATACAACAACCTGCTTGTAAAAGCTTATTGTTTAAGTGGTATTGTGTGTTTAAAGTTGAGTTGGCAATTTCATGTACAGGCTGTAAAAGTATTGTATTTTGGAGATAATAGCAGAAGTGTCAGAAGGGATTTTTTGTTTATTGTATTAGTTTGCATGGCAGTCTCAAGCAGAGCTGGGTAGTATAGTGGAGAGTAATGCAGATTATTTCCAATTAAAATGTCTTATGATATACTAAATGTATTTTAAAAATACATCTAAAATAAGTCATTTTATATTGGTGTCCAAACTTACGAACTGTGTTGCACATTATTAGACAAAACTCTTAATTTTTCAACCAAACTTTTTTAATGACATCATTCATTTGATTACAGAAATGTTTAGTTATAGACCTGATAAAATAATATTACAATAGGATTTAACTATAGTTTAATAGATTTTATATTTAATATACAGAGTTTTGTTAGTTTAGGTGGACTTTTACTTTTTATATTAATATCGGGACAGATTTGTTAGTGTAGTAGTGGGATGATGAAGACTGTGTAAATATGGCCATGCTTGAAGACTGTACTTTTTTTTTATCTGATTGGTGCAAGTTCGGTGTAGAACAATGTCACTTATTTCATTTCTCTGATGAAATAAAATATTTCATCTGATTAGTGGCTTATTCCCAGTTTGTCAATGAAGCCTGTTAATTACTTAATAAAACTGCAACTATCTCAACTCTGTGCTCATCTGCACAGGATAACTGGGATGATGAAGATGAAGAGAAAAAAGTAGAGGTGAAAAAAACAGGTATGTGAGCAACTAGCGGGTTCATTAGTAATCGTTAACCAGTTAAGTCCATTGCTTTTTCCTTTTTTATTTAATCACTTTTAAACATTTTCCATCTTAATTTTCAGAGAAAAAGGTTTCTGACAAGAAAAAGTTGTTGGAAAAGATTAAAGAGAAAGAAAACCGTTTAAAGCAAAAACAACAGGAGTTGGTGGAAAACGTGAGTTTTTAACCAGATGACTTTCATACTTAACTGCATAATGCACAAAACTTCTGTTCCCTCTTTCATCGCTAATGATGGTTTCTCATTTTCTCTTTGTGGGATCTTGTCTTACAGGAAGAGCTTACTCAAGAAGAACAACTCGCAGAGAAGTTAAGAGTGAAGAAGCTACAGGAAGCTGCAGACTTGGAGTTAGCAAAAGATGCTTTTGGTAAGCGAGCAACCTCAAAAACCAATGTTAAAACTCTCCTGCTCTCTACTTATGTGTATAAATATAGTAGTCTCCCATAATACTGAATGTTGTTTGTTAATTAGCATTTTGCGAATGAAGCAGTACATGTGTATTTAATTGGTGCCTGGATTGATAAAATGTGTGCTCACTTTCTTTACTGGTTTCTTCTACATTTCGAAGACATAGTACTGCAAGATTTGATTTAATTTAAAGTTTAATTCACTCTTATAGCCACACATGGCTGTGTCATGTATGTAGACTCTGAAGGTTTGCACAGGGCTACTGTTTTGCAGGGCTGTCAATTAAATATTTTATTATATAATTGATAAAAAAAACAAAACCCCAGATATAATTCAACAACAACAACCGTGTTGTAATGACAACGGAACACAATTTGGCAATCTAAAAAGCCCTGTCTGGAAATACATTCAAACCAGAGCTACACTTTTTGAGCTCAGTCGTTGACACAATATAATTTCCTTTCTTGTTCTATTTTCAGGTGTCAGCAGCACTTCAAACTGTGTCACTGGGATTGACGCCATGTGTCCATCCTCCAAAGAAGACTTCACAGAGTTTGAGAAATTGCTGAAAGAAAAGATAACCCAGTTTGAAAAATCTGTGCATTATTCAAGTTTCTTGGATTCATTGTTTCGGGAACTCTGTATTTCATGTAAGTGCAGTATCCTTATGTACTGTCATTTTAACTGAATATTGATTATTACACATGCTGTCTGTAGTATTATCTTAAATTTTATCCAAGCGTATTAGACCCGTAACAATTTTTCTTGTCTCTTACAGTGGAAGTAGAGGACTTGAAGAAAGTCAGTAATTCACTGACAGTTCTACTTAGTGAAAAACAGAAACAAGAAAAAGTAAGTGATTTCATGTGTATTTTCTCATAGATTCTGTTGTTTATTTTCAGTAGGGGGTGCTGTTGATTTAACCCAGTCACCTGAATGGGGTTCATAGTGGAAATGGGCTGTTATATGCCCTTATTTTATTCATGTGGTTTCTCTACTGAATCAGAATCCAGTATTTCAAATATAATATGTAACACACCATATTGTTTTACACAATGTTAATTTACTATATTTTCTTTCACAGCAAAACAAAGGAAAGAAAAAGAAGAAAGGTGTTGTACCTGGCGGCGGTTTGAAAGCACAGATGAGAGATGACCTTGACTATGCATCGTTTGATGGTGGCTACGCCCAAGACTATGAGGACTTCATGTGACACCGGCTCCATTATCATTGTCTTCTCCCTCTCCCAATCCTGAGAAATGCAGCTGTACCTTCTCATGCTGTCCAGTGCCATCCTGGAAAATCAGAACTATGTGTATCCCCCTTCATTTTGCTTCAATGACCAGAGGGACTATACCAGGGAGCATCCAGTCTCACCAACTCTTTATGTTCATACATATGGAATTGCCTTTTCTCTGTTTCATTCAGCCTCGACTCACACACACACACAGACACAGACACATAATCATGTAGTATATTTGTTGGGTGACCCAGCTTCAAGGGAAAATACACTTAAACTGCTCTTGTCTGAGTTTTGCGGGGCTCAGTTTTTATTAAATGTTGCTCCTGTCAAAATGGCAGATACAGTATTGCAGTTATAAGTGTAATGACATAGAAACACATGGTTCTATGCAAATTCTTCAACCAGAATGTCATGTATATATTATAGGTCACACTTACCTGTGTATAATTCTCTTACAGGAAAGTATATAGTATCTATAACTTTGGTTGCCAAATGCAGAACAATTATTCAGTACATTATTCATCTTTATCTCTGGAAAGGTTGCATTGTGGGTGATTTGAGACTGATGCAACATGTAAGTAGTAGTTGTAATTTAACAGAGCACATGACATTCATTGTAAGATAAAAGGGATAGACAAGTGTAATAAATGTGACTTAAACATTACAGCCATTCTCTTGATACATCTCTGGAATATTCTTGAAAATTTGGAGCAAAGAGTGCTTATAGGTATTTTTTGTGCATGACAAAAATGTAATTTACTAATTTGATTTCTACTAATGCAGAAAAAGTATGGATCAGTCAAGTGGATTAACATGCTAGTACTGGTCTCCTAATCATTGCTTCTGCAGGCTTGTATCAAGTGTGATGAGGAGCGGGGGCTTCTGGGCTTCACCCCACCATGTCTTCATATGGGCTACAGTTATTTGAAAGGGGCGTATTTCTCCTTTTTTTTTTTTTTCTAGCAGTTGACCAGTTTCAATGTTACACGGACAATTGGATACATACAATGTGGAAGATACAGCATTTGCAGTGTTTTATAAGCATCTAATTTAATAAATCACTGGTCAAAAGGATTGTGTTTCTGTTCTTGTTTACAATGTCAATGAAAGAAACAGTAATAACACAACAGCCAAATTATGATTACTGATTTTTAAAGGTATGTGTAATAAATACTCTATTTACAGTTTCAAGTAAATATTCACCACAGTACAGTTAAAATGTAAGGAAAAACAATGCAGACAATTCTTGGATAGAAGCTAGAAGAAATGGGCCTAACTGTTTAATTACAGATTTACTTAATTTGTAAAAAAAAAAAAAAAGTCAATATAAAAGGTATATCAAAACAATGTTAAAGTTACCCACTCCTATCATCATTGATTTGGTCTCCATATGGGGCCCTGACCTTCAGTGTTATGTTTAGCTTTTGGTCTGTGTGCGTCTTCCTGTAGGATCTCTAGTACTGCGTCTACGACTACTGCGGGCAACATTGGACCCCTGCCGGCGTCGGTTCTGCCTGCCTTCTCCTCTCACCACACTTGTTACTGTCTGACCTTGAGAATTCTGCAGGGCCTGGAAGACACTCTGGCGTGTCACCTCTTTATCTCCACAAGTGAATGTCAGTGCCACACCTTCGTTGCTCTTCATGACACGGGATGTACCATCAGAGGTTCCATCAAAGCAGCGTCCAAGTGCAATCTCTTTGGCTGTGCGGGGATCCTGGTCCGTCACTGTATAGATTCCGTAGTTATGGCCCAGAGGGTCAAGAGGTGCTAGCATGGTGAACTCATTGGTGTCATTGTTGACAGCTAAGGGCAAGTGGTTGACCAGATACTCCTGAAGCATTGTGTTCACTTGATCTCGCTTACAGCTACCTTGCGGAATCACCTTCACTATGGTACGATCCACACGTTCCTGATCGTACAGCATCCCGCTGCACTTGAACTCCAGACACACAGCAGACACTGTTGCCTGGTCCATGTCACGAATACTTCGAGTGTCTCGGAGGCCATACAGTTGGCCTACTGTCTTGGGGTGGGTGCCACCCATGTTGCGGGACCGCACATTGATCTCATGTGGACTGTTGATTTTGACTTTTATGTAGCAGGCTCTGTATTCCATGGGCTTGGGCCACCAACTCAAGTAGTCCTCTGTCCAGCTCATTGGATCATCTTCATTGAATGGCACTGTATTGTAATCGTAGCGATCCCCTTCTACTCTTGTGAAGCGAAAGTGTGCAGCGCTGAATGGGGCCTCCTCACATTCTTTCAAGTTCTCAAATGAATACACTGGTCCATTACTTTCCTCAGCGGTGTTTGGACTTGGTTTTGCCACATTGATGCTGAATGCTGTCTTCTTCACTCTGGGGTCTTCATGATCAGTCCGTCTGTAGTTCAGCTTACTCAGGTAGGGCTGAGGTACTCCAATGAAGTTGGGATTGAATTTGGGAGCTGAAGCGACAGCCTCCAATTCCTCTCCTCCAAGGTTGGCCATAACATATGCAGAGTAGGCATCAGCTTTTTGTTCATCACAGAAGGCAGGAAGGCAAGCACCATTGGAGCCTGTGACGACACTGTCAAAACGGCCCCAAGCACGTGGATTAGAGGAGTAGCCAGCGGTGGGCTCCATATTTATGAGACTCACTACAACTCCCTCCACCTGTTCACTCGGCATGAAGCGTTCACTGCGGAAGGCCCTCACTTTCACATAACACCTGCGGTTTTCTGGGACGTCTAGGTTAAACAGACGTCTCTCTCTGATCTCCATATTGCCTATCAGAAAGGTTCTCTCCTCCCTTTTGCCTCTCCTTTTCTTCTCCACCTGCAGACTTCCCTCCTCCTCCCACAGGCCAGTATCAGGGTTCAGTGACCACAGCTTCATAGTACTGAGGTGCTCAGGCATCGTCACCTGGGCAGAGTCCAGAAATACTTTAACCTCACCTGCATTCAGGGGCTCATTTGTTTCCTCACCCCTAAAGTCAACTGAGAACATCCCATAGGTTCTCAGTGGTAGGGTATCTCCTTCATTCCCTACAAAGTTGAGATCACTTTGTGCTGCAGCGGCTGTGGAGACATCTCGGGGGTCAAGAAAAGTTACACTAGCATTTATGTTACCCATGTATACTTCTCCATTCTCCTTGTAGAAGGAATTGGGAGGAATCTGGATTTGAACCATTGGCTCTTGGCCCTCTACTTCCCCAAGCTCCAGAGTGTTGGTTTCAGTGGAACTAATGGTCACAGGAGCTTTCTTTCTGAGAAGTTTGATCTCATGGTAAACAGCCCCTCCTTTGGTATTAAATGGAAGTACCTTTGTGGTGTTAACAAATTTCTGCATGTTGTCCACAAAAGTTAGGACTAGCCTCTCTGTTTGAGGAGGAACTTGGATAGAAAAGGTACCTTTGTAACCTGTGCGGCTGATTCTGACTCCATTCATAAAGATATGGCCGAACCTCATTGGCTCACCGTTGTCAGCAGCAATAGCCCTACCATGCACAACAGCCTTGGTGTCCACACATTTCTGGCAGCCACATTCAGTTACCACCATGGTGGGCAGTTGGTGGCCCTGGCATGTTAACTGTCTCTCCTCCATCTTTGCCACACCACAGCAGTAAGCCACTTTGTCATTGCACCTTATGCCATTGTCCAGCTGCCCAGCACATGTACTTGTTGGGCACCTGCCCACATCATAGTAGAAAGAGTTTGTGCTGTTTTGGTAACAGTCATGTGGAAGGCGGATGAGGTGAGAATCAGGCTTTGGGTTACACGAATGGTCATCTTTACCTGTGTAAAAGATTTAGAAATCAACATGTTGATTTAGTTTGATCATATTACTCTATTTCATGTCTACAGACTTGGTTTTCACATTTCTGTATGTTTGTTCTATTATATTATTGCCAATTTATTGAGAACACACCTAAAACTTTGAGAGTAGCTGGTTTGGTCTTAATGGACCCAGACGGACCACTTGCTCTGCAGTAGTACTCCCCAGCGCTCTGAGGATGCAGATCTTTTAGAACCAAGGTGCTCTCTGACTGCTTTTCTAGAAGACTGTTGTTATGAAACCTGTTGATTCACACAGAAGAAAAGACAGACAGCAGAAGGAAAGGAATGAAATAAACAATATTATTAATAGTCTTTAAGTAAAATCAATGTATAATTTCAGTATAACAAGTCCTACCATTGGTACTTGTCTGGCTGTGGCTTGCCTGCCACCTTGCAGCAGAAGGCAGCAGTTTGTCCCTCCCTTCTGGCCTTGCTCTCAGGGTTGCTCAACACATGAAGCTTCTCTGGAAATTGTATGACAAAAATTAGCTTCTTCACATACTTAACAAATCCCTTGTTTGTGAATATGCAGCTCAATTTTTTTTAAATCTTTAGATATAAACCAAACAATCAACCTCTAATCTAATCTATGTTCCAGATATCTGTACCTGCTCTTTTCAGCTGGACACTGAGGACTGAGGTACGCTCAGTGCTGTGGGGCACAACAACACTGAAGGGTGCATGACCCTGCAGGCTGAAAGTCAGGGTGGTGTTGCCATCAGGACAGATACCGGGTATGCGAAAATGTCCGTTGTGGTCAGTGAGGGTGATGAGTTTGCCAGACCGAAGGATTGTAGCCCCTTCAGCAGTAAGACCACCAGCACCACGGACTGACCCCAGCAGGATATGCTCTTCACACTTGCACGCATCACATTCAGCATTCACCTTCCCCATCACACAATGCAGGGGGCAATCTATAAAGTAAAATAAAACAACCACAATGTTAAGTGATATGTTTTCACAAGCTAGCCACTCCTTTTCAGGAATATGCCCAATATCAGATAAGCTAAGTCAGGGCCTGACAAAATAACATGTAACTACAGATATGCAAAGTCTTGGCCAAGTTGAATTTGTGTCCCGATGATGTCGCTTGATGAAAAATCATTGCAATGTATCAAAATTTCACCCATCAGAGTTGTTGAGACATTTCACCAAAAACCACAAATGTCAACCTGTCAAACAAATGTCATGGTGACAGTGAAGAAAAAGATGGATATGCATAACATTTTTTTCCAGTCTGTTCTGCAGATGTTATCATATTCCTTTATTAACAGATCAGGACATCAACCAACTTTTCAGTATTCATCTTTTGTGGACCAAATATCATGGAAATCCATCTGCAGTGGTAGACAAACAAACCAGCAGATCTGACCACCCCAAAATAATAAAGGAAAGGTGACTCAACCGATGACAGCTCACCTGTCACTGGGCACTTAGGTCCGTGGCATGCTTTTCCTTCTATTTTAGGCCCGCTGCAATGCATCGAACGGTATTGGCAGTTTCTGGAGCGAATTTGGACCCCCACTTGACCACAAAGAGCAGGGCACGGGCTCCAGTCTGACCATGGACCCCAGTTATCCTGGATGTTCATGCTGTTATCTGATAGAAAATAAGTGAATAAGTGACATTCAAACTATTATGCTAAAAATAGATTTCCATGTTACCAGAAAATAGCTGGAAAACTGTTATGAGACCAAACCTTTTGGGCAGAGGAAGCGGACTGCATAGTTGGAGCAGTTATGGTCTGGACCTTGCTCTTCATTGAGGCACCAAAAGCCCACAGTGGGGTCTGCATGGACCTTCTCTCCAGTTTCACGAGCAGGGACCCACTCGGTGGTTCTGGCTTCTAGTGCCCGGGGAGTCTCACACACTCGGGAACGGTAGTAGAAGCGAATAGCCTCCAACTGCTCATAGTCTCCACGGCCTCCGGGGTGATCAACATTGAACCACGTGGTCCACTCATAGTTGTCTAGGTAGAGTACAAAGTCAAACAAGGACAAAATAGCAGCTCATATTGTTGAATGTTACTCAAGCCATTCAAAAAAAGCATTATATATTTGTTACACAGTAAATATTAATATTGTACAGGATTTACCGTCAGTGTGGTACATAGCAGGGCTAGAATCTTTGTTGTCTCTCCTCCATGATCCTATAAGAGACAAATCAATACATGATTATATCTTTATAAATATATAAAGTGGCTGGTTTGAATTAATAATTCTATGTATTAATCCCTAGAAACTGTATGTACAAACTGTCAGCTACGTGTCAGTGTTTGTAGCAAAAACTACCAATCACAATTTAAAATTAAATTTTCCTTTGACTTTACTGTATTAATGATGGGAATCCAGTGTGGAGTGAAAGTTGTTCTGTTTTGTCAGCCTGCTTTCCACTATTCACTTTTCTCAGATCAATGCACCACTGTGTTTTTTGTGTTTTCTTTTGTATACTTGTCCTCCGATATCTCACTGTGTGGGAGTGTGGGGAGGGTGCAGAGCTTTTCAGTACATATATGTTAATAACACATGAGAAAACAAGAGTCTTAACATCTTTGTGAGAGACCCACCTTGAGCTGTAACTGCAGCGATTCCCAGGATGAGAAGAAGAGGCCTGGTTGACATTCTCACACTACCGTTATAGCTGACCCTTGAACTTTCACCTCTAGTAATGTCCATTTGACACCAGGAACTCTGAAGAAGATGTAGTCCAGCAGCACAGCCTCACTGGTGTAAAGATGTAGATTAAAAAATGGTAAGAAATATGCAATAACAGGGTACAATGTCCCCCATGTTACTAAAACTTAATTTTACCTTTAATTAATGTTTAAGTACAACGCATATTTGAAACAGAGTTTTAATTAAATTGACATTATCACATATCCAATAAGACAGTTGTAAAAACAAAAAACCCCATATTAAAGGTTAATTAAAAAAACAATAGTTTATATCTAGAGCAATAATGTTTCTCTAGGGATGGAAGGTTTTAGGGTGGAAAAAAACATGGCTGGACAGAGCCCCCACTCAGATTACACATCTGTGTTAGCAATCATCATTTGTCAGGGGAACTCTCAAACATTTCTGCATCCACTGACGAAACACTGGGCTACACAATCCAAACCTCCCCCACCCCCTGACCCCCACCCTCACACACAGAGTTTGCACTTATACACTTAATGTTTAAAAATACAAGTAACATTGTGCACAACAGACTGCACAACAGACACAACTTTTCTGCTTAACTGGAAAGGCTGAAAAATGTTTATGAAACAACAGGTAACAAAATAACAATTAGAGGGCTCTAATTACAATTTAAAAAGCTATTATCAGAAATGCATGCTTATAGTAAGTTGAAGTAAAGATTAATTTACTGTGGATGATATTTTAAATTGCAATTGACAATATTATTCAAATTACAAGCTCCACATTTCTACTGTCACCTGTCACCTCCTGTCACTTATTTTAAACTTAAACAACAAGAATCACAGGATGATTTCATTGATTTGATAGATTTTTTATTGTACATGTAATGAATACATGATTACCTGTAGATGGTAATTTTTCTACCCCTTGACAAAGTTATTCAGAGTAAATGGTTAGTGAATTAACTTGAACACTTGAACTTATTTAATGATCTATGTTTTTCTTACCTCCTTGTTGAGTGGACTGTCCTGGGTCTGCAGATTTTCTTAATTGGAAAGTCCTTCTCTGTCAGTGTCTCTGTCACTCTTTCTTTTTCTTATTTCTTTCTGGTTCTTTCTGTCTCACATTTCTCTACTCCTCCTCTGTTCTGGTCCAACATACTCCTTCACTGTCTCTTTTATACCGCTCTGAGTCCAAGCACCCCTCCCTCCTCTCTCGGCAGTGAGCCACAGTGTCTTTGGATTGCACTATTATCCATATAATTCATCACCCTCATTGTACAGCCATGACACCAAATGGTTATTAGATGGTGCTGCATATGAAAGAGGGACACTCAGGGGGTCTGAGTAACAAATGCTTGCGTTAATAAATCAAATCCTGTGCCCTAGATCAATGCTGATTGAGTCAATCCGAGCATTTATCCTCTCCTGTAGTCTCAGAGTCTGTACTTTCTGTTGCATGACTTTGCATGCAGAGTGTACATGCTGATGAAAAAAAATAGATCCAATCTATCATATCTGTCACTCTTTACTGGCTTTGGTACGCTCATCTGTTTTAAGGCATATTTTAAAGCACATAAAAATAAAAAGATGAGTCAGTGTACATCAAATATTTTGTAATTATTAGAGATTCTCACATTTGCAGCATCAAATCATAACTTCTGGTTAAGACCATCTGAACACACAATTTTGTAGTTAATTAAAACCTTATTCAGCCTCAGTATGTGAATGTGTGCAAGCAGCGTGCCAGTGGATTTCCACTGTGGTGTTTCAGCTGTAACTTTGAGACAGATGAGCTGATATTAAGTCCAACCATGTGAGTTTTTCACAGTTCAACAGTTTACATAAATGTATTAAAAATTAGGGATTCTAAAAATATACATGGCAAGTAAAGGGTAATTTCAGGAGCATTACGTCAGTGTTACAGTACCTGCCATCAGATAAAGTAGGTCTTAATAAGTTTTCAGATTTGAAGGGAAATTGTAACTTTACTTATGCCAAATGCTACAAAGAAAGAAACTGTTAGGCACTGTAATAAAAGTAGCATATCTTTAAGTGGTTTCCTCAGTGTGTCTATATTATTTTGCCTACTCACCTCTATAATCCAGACAAGGACAGGCAGTGTTGAAGAGATGGAAAGAGGATGTTGAGCAGATTCTAAAAATACACTTGTGTCAGTCATGTCTGTGAAAGATCAAGTGAAGTATTTGTTGTTTTTCCACAAAACATTCAATTAGCTGACCTCACCATGTCAATTACAAGGCAAAAACACACACCGCAGGGGAAGGATAAAACCTCAGTCTTTCCATGCTGCGCTCACTTCCCTTCACAGGCCAGGTGTCATGAATGGTGTCAGAAAAGTTTGATTCAAGGTCAACCACTGGACAAATAAAGTAAATTGAGCTTGTCATTTGTAGGAAACTACATAGGAAAGGTCAAGAGGACAGGTTGTTCTTCAGAGGAAGCATCCTGGGTGAAGTTCATCACCTTACTTCATGTTTACCGATTACTGCATTTCCTCAGGACATGGTGTGGTGTGGTTTAGTGTAAGATCAGGTTCACTGCGGTCAAATTAGGAGGTAGTTAACAAAGCACCAAAGTACTGGTTCATAGAAGTCTCTGCTGTTGGGTAACGGTTTTAACTTTTTAGTATAGCAGATACAAATATATAAATGCTTACAATACATACAAATTAAAGCTTAAACTGTTATGGTGCACTTATTTAGAGAGCATTTATTCACAAATGCCTTCATTACCGTGATCAAATAGGTTTAGCTGACTTTGCTATAGGCATCAAAATTCAAACAAAACAACATTTGTGTGTGTGTTTACCATTTTCCAAACATATTCATATTACAACTTCATGCAAAATTGTGTATATTTATGTAACATTTATTCATTGGCTTACACTGCAAAGATGTCACATTTCTGGTTCTTGTCACATCACATCTTCCAGTCAGAGGGGACAGTAGCTTTCTACAGCGGCATATTTTTCTAACATTTACAAGCAGGCTAGTGAGGAAAACTTTATGGCACTTTGTTAAATCTTCAAAGGACTTAATGTCTGCACAAACAAGGAGGACAGCGGTGGTAGGTAATGATGTGAGAGTAGGAAAGTGAAAGACGTTCAAGAACGGACACAAACATACAAAGTTTGGTCTCCAGGCAACAGCAGATGACAAAGTCCATGTTCTGCCAAACAGTCTAAACTAGATTCCAGACAGGTAAATCATCATCATCAGCTAATGTTGATGGAGTTGCAACAGAGGTTTTATGAAAGTGATTTTGATTTTTATTAGTTTTCGTTTTGGGTAAACTTTTACGTCATGTAGGTTGTCTGTCATCAGGCTGGTATTCAATCAACCTCTGGCAACATGATTCATAAGCAGTGTAAAAACAAATCTTCTTGTTTAATTGGTCTGTGCTGTTTCGCACATTTATCTACAGCAGTTTTTGCAGAGGTGGAGAGTTACTAACGGCATTTGTTCAAGTATTGTACTTAAAGAATGGGTTTACAATTTTAAAGACTACCCTTTGACAATAGTCAAATGAACATTGACGCATGTTTTTCTTGCTACAGTAATTTCTCCTGTTCATACTGGCCATTAGAAGATCCCTTCATAATGCATTTTCAATGGAAGTGATACACAACCCAACTTCTGTGCAAACATGTTTATTTGAAGCTAATATGAAGCTTCAACCATCCAAATCTGCCATAAATATTTTAGTTACGATTGTTCCACTGCAGCTGACTCAGATGGCTGAAGCCTCATATTATCTTCAGATAAACTTTTAATTACATTTTTGCTCAACACAAGGAATGAATTTTGTCCCCTATCACTTATTAGTACATTATAAAGAGCTATTCTAGTGGTCACTATGAACAGCATGATTACAGCAAACATGTTTCAATGGTAATTTGGGAACCTGGCTATTGTAACTACATTTCAGGGGGAAATGTTCTACTTTTTGCCATTGCATTTATATGACAGTTTTAGTTTCCTTGCAGTTTACATCTTTCTTAGAAAATAAGGTACATTTATATATTTTAACTGACTCAAATAGATATAAAACAGTTACATAAACCCTACTTGTCCATCATCATATGTGTCTCTCTCTCTCTCTCTCTATTTTATATATATATATATATATAGATAGATAGATAGATAGATAGATAGATAGATAGATAGATAGATAGGATTTTTTTCTTCTTTAATGGGATCTACTGTAACACAACACTGTGTATTAATGATTTCTTTAACAAAGTATAAATTCCTGTTGTGTCTGTGGTTAACAATCCAGTGTTTTATGACATGTTGAGACTACTTGTCGATCACACTAACAGGGGAGGCGGGCTGTGTTCTTTCGTGATAATACATATACAGGTTTTTACTTGCAGCTCCATACCAGTATTATATGAGCACAGACCAAAAACAAAAACAAAAGCAACATCCTGACAAACCATCAATTATCAGGTTGGAGTCACTCCCAGAAGAAGGGCTGTGAAGTTAGAAACAGACCTGGACAAGCAATGCTGCACTATAACCTCCACAGTCACCTTGAGATAAAATTATACCAGCTAATGTCTGATGAAAACAGATCACAGTTCACCATGATTAGTGCAAAAGTTTTAGTTTATTTTTTCAATCCTGCCAGCCACAATGACAGGCCATTGCTCAATATTCAAATTCATAGAGCAAGCGAGCAAACATCAGTTTCCACTTTGCATCAATTACAGATAATCATTTCTTTGTAGCTGAGTAATCAGACATTGTTGAAGATGTGGGGGGTTTAAAAATGGTTGTATGGTTTTAAAATAACAGATAAACTCAAGGGTTTGATAATTGTCTTAACTTGCAGAGGAAACTCATTCAGCTGATTAAAGTGAAAAATATATATTTCTTCTACAAATATAAAGCAACAGCTAAAGTTACATGGTGTTGCTTTAACCATGTTTTTGCATGATATAAAAACTGGATGTACCGGGTCTAAATCTGGCAGTGACTACATGCTGGATTTAACTGCATTATCTCAGTCTAATCTTTAAAAATCTGCCATTGCTAGGCTGTGAGGCTCAAGACTTTTCTCATGGGGACTCCTTGTGATCCAAATCAATTTCAATCCGGATGAGATATCCTCTCCTCTCAGAGATATAACTGTTGCGCACTGAAAGATGGCCTCCATGCCCAAAAGTCAAACGTGCTGACTTCTAAATGTCCTGGCAATTTCCTTGAATCTGAATCACTTTTTTTTCCTGAACAGACCTAAAGGAAGTAGAGTTGGCTCTCTCCCTCTGTGTGATGGTGGGCCCCTAATGACAGTAGCAGAAGCTGCTCTGCATACTTTCACTGGTAGACTCATTCAAAAAGGACCAACACAACCCCCAGCACGCTCTGCCTAACCTCTGTCTCCTTGCTGTCCTGGTCTGCTCTGGAGAAACATTTCATGAAGCTCAGAGACTGGGTTTCGGCTACAAAGGGCTTCTCTGTTCAACCAGCAGTCACAAATATACTGATATACTATATGCCCTCTTTCCATATTTTAAAAGGTTAAAGGATAGATTTACTTTCATCAAATCTGTTTTAAAGCAGTCTCAGGTGCCCCTATGAGAGTTATTTGTCACCCTAACTGTTACTCCTGTCCACTGTTATCTTTGAGAGATCAGTATAACAGAGGAGTGACAAAATCCAGAGTCTGGACAATAATGCACTCTGAAGTTCAGCTGAATCTAATCAGAGGCGTTACCAGTCAGAGTTAGACAAATTAAGTTGGTATCTTCCAAATATTGCATTATAAATATGAAAATCCCTGTTTGTGTGACTGTGTCGCCACCTCAACTCAGCAAGAAAATACTAAGAGGGAATTTAGCAGTACACAGACTGTAGGTTTGTAAGGTTATGCCTGGATTTTTGTAACTCGAAGACACAACATTCATCTTTAATGCACTGAATATCTGAAACAAACTCCCATAAAACTTAATGCTCAGTTCTTTTAAATCAAGATTTGAGACTTCTGTTTTATATTTCACACTGTGCCATAGCTACACTGTAGCTTTCTTTCTCCTATCTAGCCTTACTCTACATTAGCTTATTTTTATTTTGTATTATTTAAATGTCTTTATAACATCTCATGTTTCTTTTCTTAATGTTTTATTTTTTATGTAAATCACTTTAGATGGACTTGTTGCTGAAAGGTGCTATACAAATAACGATCTATTGTCTCAATACTTGCTGAAGCTTCATATTAGCCTCAGCTTATAAAATGCATTTGACTGGGGATTTTGTTGTCTATTTCTTGCATTCGAGTCGTACTAGTGTAGGAATGTTACCAAAATGAATTATTACAATGACTAAAAACCTATTTCAATACACATGGCAAACTTAAAGTTTGTGCAACGGATCAAAGTAACACTTAACAATTTCAGAATATAACCGACCAAATACGTTTGGTGGTGATTTAAACATCTCATAATTATAGTGGGCTGCATTAGTCACAGCCAACATCCAATTAAATAAAATCGGTAGTGTCTTTCCCAGTGGAGGAAATGTTATAGGAGATTAAAGATGGGGCTCTTTGTGTCTGGGAGAGAGGTGCTTATTTGAAGTATGAGTAGATAAATGACAGAGCATAAACAGACAAAAGGTTGACAGACTGTTCTTTGACATCTGATGATTAAAGCGTTTCAGCTCAAACACTGTATTTTATAAAGTTATGGGCTGTAAATGTATTGTCAGAAATGTCAGTACAAGCCTCAAACAAGAGCATTTTTTGCATTTATAGCTTATATATATGGTTTAGGGTTGGAAATACCTTCATAAAAGGTTCAGTAAACAGAAGAAATGAAACTAATACTTGGTGTGAACATGTTTTGCCTTTAAAACAGCACCAGTTCTCCTTGGTACACCTGGACTCAGTTTTTCTGGGGACTTGGCAGGTCAATTGTTCCAAACAGCTTGGAGAACTTGCCACAGTTCTTATGTGGATTTATGTTGCCTCAGTTCTTCTGTTTCTTCATGCAATCCCAGACTGACTCAATGATGTTGAGATCAGGGCTTTGTGGGGGCCATATAATCTGTTGCAGGAGTCCTTGTTCCTGTTGGTGCCTATGATTGTTCATTTAAACCTTTGTACAGTACTGTATATAGTTACCAAACATCAGTAAAAGAAAAGATGAATCTTCGTTTCATGCTGCTCTCTGTGGCTCGAGCCCCCACTAATGACACACTTGTAGAGAAAAGCAACTTTACCTTACACATGGAAAACAATCACATAACTGATTTGGCATTTGTGCAAAAAGCTCAATAACACTGTTTATCTGCATTCATCTCTGACGATCAGCTTAATGGTTCTCAGTGCACAAAGCAACTGAACATCTGCGTGATGTATGACCAACACATTAACATTACCACACATGACTAAAGTGCAAACCTATTTCCATTTACACGACTGTAAAGACTGGTACCCTGGATACATGCAGAGAAGGAAGACATGTGTTTTTCTGCTGACACATTATGGAGAGCACATGTAAAGGTTGTGGCACCTCCTTCATGTTTTCTGGCCGGCTCCAGCTCAGTAAAGCATGAAGACATGCAGAATTAAGGGCTTGATTAGAAACATGTGGGACTGACCTGTAAGATGGATGATATGTTCCCAGCAAGGCTGTCCATTTCCCTCCTGGACTGCGGATTGGAGACCTCTGGAGACCCCACTACTAGAAGTCTGCCTGTGGGAGGAGAATGTTTTACCTAGAATAAAATTGAATATCCTCCCTAAAAACCTACTTGCCTTACATTATTGTGGCCCTGAATTTACTCAAGTATAATCTTAATCTAATACCTTAATATCCATATCTAATATCACAAATTCCACTTTCTCCCCGCCGCCAGTCTACAAATAACTCATTACTCAGTAACTCAGTAACTCTTGTTTGTTCTTGTACTTTAACATTGTTGGTAAGTAATGTCTGGACTCAGAAGTAAGACTCAGCAACAGATCAGGTAGAAATAAAATGAGGTTTACTTGAGACAGAGGTCAGCAATGGGCAAGCAGTCAGCCGAGGTAAGCAAATCCAAAAAATGAAGAAAAACACAAGAAAATAGACTGTCTGGCAGAGGACTAGAGTTTGTGGGCAGGTAGATACTTTATGTATCGAGGGGTTGATTGAAGTGGAATAAGGAGCAGGTGTGTGGGAAGTGAGGATCGGGTAACTGGGGAATGATGGGAACCAACTAAGGACTACTGCTGAGCAGGTGGGGAATGACAGAGTCTAATATGACATGACAGGACAGGCAATGACATGTATTTTTAGCCATGCCAGCAGCTCTGGGGATGGTAATGTCGGCCCGCTGGTCAGTTGGTCCATCACTTTGGTCCAAACTGAAATATCTTGACAACAACTGGACTGTACAAACATTCACAGCCCTCAAAGGACGAACCTTGCTGACTTTGGACATCCCCTGTCTCCCCCAACAGATCAAAATCATTTCATCATCTCCCAGACTGTATGAGTGCAAACATTCATAGTTACCATACAATGTATCTCAGTGTCTTTGGTGATACAGACTTTCTTGTGCATTTGTGAGGCTGCCGTTTTTGAGGGAAATGTCTCAACAACTGTTTGATGGATTGCCATGAAAATTGGTACACAAATGTATGTCCCCCTCAGGATAAATTGAGCAGATTGTGGTGTTATATCCAACACCAACATCTGCTCAAAATGACAAATTATCCAATACTTAAGTTCATAAATATCTGCAATACTCAAGACATTCTTATTGAGCTTCAGCTGTAATTTGTGTTTAGTGCTAATTAGCAAATGTTGCAAATGTCTTATCATCAAAAAATCCAAGTATAAGTATTGATTGGGTAGCCAAAGCTGAAAACATCTTATAACTGTGCCTTCCATTGTGCCCTGAGTAACATGTTCCTTTGCTACGATAAACATGGGCTCAGTTTTTTTTTTTAGTCAGTCCCTCATACTCTGTCCAGCTGCCACGATTACTCACACGATGACCAGATCTGTATTAATCTGTGTCTGAAAGTAGTTCCCAACAGAAGCACTATTTACCTCTATTTGAGTAACATTTGCTAAAAAATACAGCGCCTAACTCATTCAGGAAATTATTTAACCATTTTTAAAAATTTAACATTTATATTTGTTACCTGTTCATGATGATTTCTGTCGTCAGTCCTCCGAATATTTATTCTCAACAATTACTTTGTAATATTCCATGCAACACTACAAAAATCTTTGACATGAACAATTTATTTTCTTTTATAAAGGATTAAATTCATATGGAATAACAATAGGAAGAATTACAGACTTTGATCCGGATCAAGAGAGAAAATCTTTTAAAGATAATCCTTTCTACAGGCTTTCTGTCCCGAGGTAGATAAAAGACAGGAAACTGTGGAAAGCTGGAAGAAACACTCAAAAAAATCATGAGTTTTCATGAGTTTAAGGCTGTGTGAATCTGGCATGATTCAGCTATAGCTTAACAGTAGAGGAGCAAGTTAACCTATTCCCCAATCAGATGAGTCACATATCAGCAGTAGGCTCTTCTGAGATCCAGACAAGAGAGATAGGATAATGTCTAATAACTGTGAAAGCTTTGAGACAAATAATGAAAATCTGACTCACAAAGTGCAGTTTGATATTCATCCCTGGGTTTCTCTGTGTGCTGTCTTCATTGACATTTATTTTTTGATACATGTATGATATGAACAATGAGTCACTGCTATTGAAATACAACACCTTTTCTTCTTTTTCTGCTTCTCTGCAACAAACTTTCTTATTTGACTGCATCTATCGTAATATGTGATGTGATATGCAGGAAAAACAATAATAAGCAAAACAAATCTCTTCCAACGTGTATGAGATTTATTTATTTTTGTTTATAGACTGTAAAACCTCCAATCAGTCCAATTAGTTGTAGTAAATTGTCTATTGGGACAATGTACAGTGTTAAACATAAATCCTAACCCAAATGTTGCCATTTATTGTACTGTACTAGCTTATAGCTGATTCCCTCCCCCTCCCCTTCAGAAGGTCAATATTAAAACATATAAAAGCACAATAATTAACAGTATAAAACAAAAAAACACACAGGACACATACAAAATACAAAGCTACATACAGTAGCACATCACATATGCCAAAGTTGCACTTGTGGCCATTTGAACATTGCTCCATCTAAATAATTCAAAAGTTAATTTTAAGTCCTCTTGTATTATGCAGACGGCTGGGAGTCAACCATTGCACCTCATTTTGAAGTAAAATCTTGTTGATTTGCTTCTACTTTTACACCAAGACAATGGCACTGTCCAGCTCTGTATTTGGAAAACTGTCCTCTGACGTGACATACAGTAACTGTTGTATTCATAGTGTATGAGCCACTCATCTATCTTGTTGTATCACTTTAAAACATCAGTGAGAGAGAAGAAAAGGAACACAGCAGTCACAGAGTTCATCATCATGGCATGAAAGAACAATAATTATACTGGACAGGATTTCAGCATTGCATAATGAAGAAAACTGTTGCTGGCTGTAAAACAGTTTATTCACATTCCAGCCAAGAACAACAGATGTCAAGGGAAGTCTGAGCTGGAGCAGAGCAAGTCCAGAAATCTTGCATGAACCATTACTGAAATCAGATATTGCTTCTTCAGTGGACTTCGATTATTTACACCGAATAAAAATGCCCATCACCAGCATTTTAAAATGTTCATGAAGTGGTAATGTCAGACTGCAGCTGAAAAGTGTGGTTGGAGGTTTCAGGAACAACACATGTGGTAATTCATACATTAAAACACCATCAGATCAGATGGTACATCATTCATTCAAACATCTTTACGAGTCAGATTACAACCAGAACCATGTTTATAATACAAAACAAACATGGTGCAACATCTATGCTTAATCGTACCTTTACTGAGTTATGATTCATGTTGAAATAAAAAGTCTTCTATAGTGAAATCTAAATGGCAGCAGTCTACTGTCAATCATACACAATGTATGTATTGAATTTCTACAAATATTGGAGCTCAATCACTGAAAAGTAACTGTACATCACAATATTATGAAACACAGACTCTTATTCTCTTTATATCATTTCCAACCAAAAGACGAATACGTTGCAAATGCCGCACAAAACTCCCAGTGACCTCAGCAGGAAACAGTGCAATCACCTATCATGCTTTTTTTTTTTTGAAAGATATGACATCACTGTCTAGAGCTCCTTCAGTTCCTTCTCTCATCAAACTCACTGCTTATCAAGGCAGCCACAGTCGTAATGGAAAACTGGAAAACTGATATTCCCCATTGGGCAGTGATTATTCACTCTCACAATAAAAACAAGGACTCAATATTAGCCACTCAAGTTCACAAAAGTAGCTTGAGAAGTTTTTAGACCTGGTAATGGTTATGTCTGGTGCTTGACTTTCATCTGTGGAAGTCTGGACATATTTTGCTCTGATAAAGCACTTATGTCACACAATTTTCTGCTGGTAATACCTGCGTCAAGCCTGCTTTAAATTAGAGTCTTTTGGGAAATTGTGGACTGTGATCTTGCTGACGTGCAGGGGCATAAATGAAAGATTACCTAAGTGTTATATACAGTACTGTAGCACGGTGCTAATCTCCAATGTAAAACATAAGGCTGCTGTGATCAAGTCTATTGTTATGTCCTCTTTGGACCAACATGTGTTAGCAATCTGAACAGCAGTTTTCGCTACTGGACGAGACCGTGTGTGTTTTTCAAATTCTGGCAAAAAAAAACAGTCTCACAATAGCTGATTTGTTTGGAGGTACACACAAAGTTTTATCATTTACAATTTCATGGAAGGACAGGCAATATCAGACAAACCACGGGTTTCCCAGATGTTCCTCATGTGGGCAAAAGCTCTGAGTACAAATTTAATGTTTTTTCTTTTTACTGAAGTCTGCACATGTTGTATTCGAAGAATATTTAATATTATTGGTTGTTTTTCAGCATGTAAGAGGAAGTTGTAAAAGTTAACATGAGAGGATGTGGTCTTAGTCTTATTTCTTACTTTTTGACAAAAATCAGCAAAATCACACAGCCAAGTAAAAAGCCCAGAATCTAAAACATGCAGTCATCTTTTAGTAATTTTGCACATTCACATTCATTATTCATTTACAGACTGTTTTTTATTTTCTTAAATTCCTAGAAGTCCATTCATTATTTAAACAAAGAACATTCATTTTAATTTCAGTCAGCTGAAAGGTAAATATTTAGATTATGAAACATTCACATTTGAAAGAATATTAAACAGTCACTGGTGTTTAGATAATCATCAGTGTGTCATGAAGATTGAGCTGTGAGCATTGCACAACTGTGGTAGAAATATGTTAGTTAATTCTCAGTTGTAAATTCATCCACATCGCTTTGCTTATAATTTGAACAGTTCATGATACATTAGAAAGGTCAGGTCCTGTCTGAGCAGAGCCAAACACTGAAAGCTTATTGCAGCTATTTATTTTCTGCACGCAGCAAACCTTGAGGCTGGGAAAGATATCAAACTCGAAACATCCTGCAAACACAAACACACGCCAGTTTTTTTTCAAACTCTTTGGCAAAATGGTTAAGAACAATCAATGCTTCAAATATTCACTACCAATGGGACTTTAAATCATTCTATTGATCCCTTTGTGTTTATACATCTTTTGCCTCAGATTGACTGAAAGCCAAAACCAGATCATTGGGAACTAACTGTTTTTCATCCTTTCTCTGTCTTTGAAAATCTACAGCGAAGCTGTGCATGTGAACTGTCAAGTTTCTATGTTCTGTTTAAGCTGAAACTCCATCAAGGTCACAGAGTAGCACTGCTGCTCTCTAGTGGTGACCTGCTTTTGATCTACATTCTCCAACAAAATGAATTACATTTTAGTCAAACATGTAAGTTGTTTGAGTTAAAATAATAGAAAGAGCAGCATTTTAAAAGCATCATCTTGGATATGTGGACTTTAATTTCAGCTGTTCTCTTATGAACAAAGTTTGTTTAATTACTACAGTGTGGTATGATCCTCTGTTGTTTGTTTCTTACGGGTGTGTGGCTTATGTGTTAGGTGTATGATATTACCTTTTCTCACTGCATATTTTAAAATGTTATCAAGACTCATATTCTGATCAGAAATATGCAGGCTAGGTTAACTGGTGGTTCTGAATAGCCTGTAGATGTGAATATGAGTGCGAATGGTTGTGTGACTTTATTTTGTATGTTATCCCTGTGATTGACTGGTGATATGTCCAGAAAGGGTCTATTCCTCTAACCCAATGTCAGCGAAAAGTGGCTCCAGCTCCCCTGTGACCTTTATTGCTTATTGTTTCTCTGTGTACATGTGTCACAAAGATGATCATAATCAATATAATTGATATTTTGTGCAATGATGATAATAACAATAATATTAACAACTTTATTTGTATAGCACTTTTCAAAACAATGTTACAAAGTGCTTCACAAAAAATCAAAACAGTACAAAATAATATAGAAAAATCTATTGGTACCAATAATATAGAAAGTTTATGAAATAAGTTTTTTAGTAAAGATTTAAAGGAAGTTACTGAGGCAGCAAGCCCAATTTCAACAAGAAGATTGTTTGAAGTTTGAAGAAGTTTGGGGGCCCTAACAAGAAATGCACCAAATGACAGTAAATGTCCCCTTTAGTTATAAGTCTACATCAGGAAACTGTCAGCAGAGTTTTGTTGCAAGACACAAAAGTACACAGATGTAAGGTGGAGCCACATCCTGAGGTGCTTCAAAAAAATTAGTAAAACGTTAACATCTATTTCTAAAATCTACTGGGAGTAAAAGAGGATTTGTTGTTCCCTATTTTCTTCTCTCTCAGCTTGAATAGCCAAATCCCTCCCGCAGTATTTTTTCTCCCATGAAAAATGAATATTTTTTCGGCAACATTTAAATTTTTTCAGGTGGGACTGCAGCCAAACTGGCAGATCGAACTCTTGTGCTTCTCCAGTGGGTGTCACTGTTTGGCAGTGGATTTCAACATCATCACACCAACACCTACTGGATGACTAATGGGAGTTCATTTGAGAGCCATCAGTCAAGCAAAAAATCATTTCACTCCCAGCAGAGCTCAAATATGGAGCTCTGGTGAAAACAAAAGGTTGCACTGAGTGAATGCGCACAGCCAGCCAGCTGTTCTGTTAAGAGAACAGATTCACATTAAACCATGATGGCTTTTAAAGGTTAGCACGGATGACTTTAAAGGGCAAAACTGGCATAACCTATGAGTGGATGAAATGTCTTTGTTTCTTTAAACATTCAACAAAATGATTTTCCTCTGTCAGCTAATGAAATCAATCATTTTCTACTAAAATGACCACGATAATCAGTCTGTACAGCTCTGGGAAATAAGAAACGATCCACTTCCAAGTGTAAACACATGTAGACTGTTTACCCATGTATCATACATGTTTGCATGTGCATACATGTGAATGCAAACATGTGATTGTGTATTCTTGTGCATGTGTGTGCATGTGTGTGTGTGTGTTTCTCCAGGTGTGAACTTACCACCCAATCTTGAGTAATGGATGTAATTAACTGGTCACTGTAGCATAGAGCCTTAACATACCATAAGTAATAGTCATGCTCGAGAAAATCACCGGGTAATGGACAATTCTCCTCCCAGCAGGGACACTAAATGTCTCCTCCTGCTTTTCCTAATTACCCAATTAAAGCTTATGCAGCAGATTTGTTTTTCTTTATTATCTTCTTCTCTTTTACCTTGATGGTATGAGGTCCCCTCAGTGGTCTTATCCTATGGTGTTTACAACACAGAGGAGGAGAAGCACAATGTGCAAACCACAACACGTACATACTGTACAGCTATCAGAGGTGACCGTAGAAATGGATGTATGGTGCAGACACATTTCTGTGTGTGCTAAAAAGTGAGACTTTATGTCCAATGAAACATTTTTGACAATATTGATAAAGCATCCATGTTCTTACTTACTAATTAATGTTTACTCTTTTTGGGACAAGTAAAATAGCTACGCATACCTGAGCCACACATACCTGAGCATTCACAGTCTGAGTCAGCACAAACATGACAAGCACTAAATCCTGTGTTTCAGCTTGATGTTAAAATGATCTCTGACATTATACATTTTGAGATTTTGAGTTCTGTGTGAAAGGAGCTGTTGATCGTTTCAAAAAGGAAGTTCTTTTAATTAAGGGTAAATTTAATCAGATGATCAAAACTTTAAATATGTATTATATAAATACCATGTATTTTTAGTTTCTTAAGAATATGGCAGTGGTGATATTTCATCCAACTTTTTAATTGTACATTAAATATCATCTTAAAAGGCTTAATTGTTATACAAGATTCTTGTGACCAAGAAGCTAAACAATAAATTGAATGTGAAAAGACTGGGAAGGTCATGCAACTAAGTAGAAAATGGTCAACAGTCTCTGTTCTGTCTAAATACATTGATGAAGTATGCTTGCATTTGGAACTTTTTTCACCATTTTGACATGTTTCTCAAATTTTAGGTGGACATACTGTACATCTGCTAACATAAGATAACGATTTTAATTTTAATTTTACTCTCAAAATCTTGTCAATACATTGCGATTTAACCTTTAATTTAACTCATTCATTTCTGATGAGGAACAGGTCCAGGAAGAATAGCAATTTACAGTCTTTCTGCTGCCCTCGGGCAAACGCTAGAGTACATTGAGAGTATGCACAAACAGATTACAAAACAGCTTTTACGCTAAAGCCATAAATGCACTTAACTGCATTAAATAATGGTAATTATTTATTTATTTTTGTTTCTGCACTTTAAAGATGGCATCTCAATTTTGTTGTGTTTTGTACAATGACAATAAAGACTTTCTATTCAATCTATTCTATTCTATGGACCTTGAGGGATGCGGTAGCTGGAAAGAAACTGATGTAACAGTTCAATTTATATATAAACTGGAGAGGAGTGGGCCAAGGACAGAACCCTGGGGAATTCCTGTTTTAATCTCAGATTTCAATGTTGGGTGTAAAATTTAAGTGTGAAGTATGAAACCTTTGTATATCAGAGTTATTTCAACTGAGAAGAGGAAAAGTCAAGCTGGTACACTGAACAAAGAGTGAAGCAAAGCTGAGAAAGCTAAAAAAAAATATATATATATGTTTGTTGAAATAGGAAGTATATCTGCAGTGAGGCATGGCTGGTTAAGGTGATGGCCGACCACAGAAGTGACTGAGGGACTGAGGTGATCCCATATGTTGCTGGGAGCTTGTTACTTGCAGCGTAGTGAAGTGTGGTGCCTGTCTGTCAGTGATAATAGATGAACAGGGACTTGCAGGGCAGGAGCTGGGCTGCGGGAGGGCTGAGGTTTTCAGAGGTTAGATAGACTGAATGGATGCGCTGGTGTAGTTGTGAGGTGTGAGAGGAGAGTAGCAGCTGGCAGACAGCGGTTTACGGTCAGTCGGTCAGAGGCTGTAATGATGAAGCTCGCTGTGTCACTTTGATTATTTCAGACCTGACAAGATCTGTGGGTGGCACAGACAGATCAGTAGTAGCAGTGTAGTAGATGGAGGAGCTGTCGGTGCTTATCTGTATATACAGCTAGATAGGTGAGAAATTCAAGAAAAAAAGACAATATTAAGTCAGCAGCTTCAAGGCACCTTTACTGGAGGGACGCAAATCATTTTCTTACTCATCAAAACTGTTCAGTAACCCCACCTAAAAGCAGCTGCGTTCATATGACTTTTTTTATCTTAAAGTTGTTACTATCTCTATTTGTTTGCTCAATTTAGGGTTTCAAAGATCTTCTCCGATTCATTGATTTTTTTCTCATTTCTACATTGTGATGTAGTTTGGGGTATATGTTTAACATCATCAAATTTACAAAACAAAGTCTGCATTTTCACACTTAAGGTAAAAAAATATGTTCCAAACTGCCCTAAACACTTAGCTTCTGTAACATTATGATTTCAATATGTTTCACACAAATTGCATTTGACTTTAAAGGCCTACACATCGGATTTGACAAAAGACAATGTTTGTGATTGATGTATTGCTTGGCTATCATCTGTTAAAAAGTAGATACATTAATATTTTTTAGATAATCTATAGCAATAATACAACCCCAACATTTATCTTTTTCACGGTTTCATTTCACTGATGATGATGACAACTTTATCATCTGAGCTCAGTATAAATCTGTTTTTTAAATGTTGTTCTTAGGTTGATTATCTCTTCACTAGATAATATGCAGCAAAAACAGAGAAAAGGGAAAGACGGGGAAAAATAATACTCAAATCTTCTCACAGGGCACACAATGAAGAAGCTCAGATCATTTGCTCATATGCAGATCATGAACAACCTAAAAATATCACAGTCGATGTAACCCTGTTGGATTATGTTTAATGACAAAAATGTTTACATCTAAATTCTCTCTTTGTGTATAGTCTGCACATGTCAACTACAGATGGTATAATACATAATTAACAAGTAAACAAATGTTAATTGAAAATGTCAAAGCCTGTAAAAGATGCCTCAACACACCCGTCCACTACCTTGGTTACTGCCTGAAGGCTAGCATTAGATGTAAATTAGATGTAAGGGGAGACTGCGGAAATTAAGTTATGTGAGTGCTCCTTATATTAGATCTTACATGTCTCTGTAAATCTACCGGAAGGACAAAACACCATTCTTTCTAAAGATATTCCCACATTTGATGTTTTGATGGTGGTGCAGAGCGCTGTGCAACATATTGGTCCATAATCTCCTGTAGGTGTTAAACTGGCTTCCTGGTGACTGTGGAGGGGAACAGTTTATGATTCATATCGTTTTCATCAAACCATGCAATAAACCCTCACGCTCTGCATGAAAAGCATCTTTATTTGTTATGTTTCTCTGCTCATTTATATATATATTTAACAAATCAGCCATTTGTAAATGTGTTTGTTTCTACTTGCTTGTATCACTGGTTTGAAACACCTCCTGTCTGTCTTTCTATCCTCCCTGTGGGCCGTTAGCTATGCTGTGCGTCTGTCACTGTCCCAGCAGTGTGTTGCAGACACAGAGGAGAAAGAGAAGAGGCCATCTGGACTGGGTCACACTGTAGCAGCGACCACACGGGACGCAGCCAGAACTACTCTCCAAGCCGGGTGGGAAGAAATAACAAGAAAACACACAGCAGCTATGGGAACATTTCCCTTCTCTGCTTACAGTGGCGCTCTTTATTTTCCACCCTCCCTCCTCTCTTTCTCACTCTTTCTTCACACCTCTTGAGATAGTTCTGCTTACATGAGTTGATAAATCCTTTTTGTGTTTCCCCGTTTATTCACCCTTTGTCTTTGCACTACTGGCTTTGCTTCATTCAAGAGGCAAAGCAGTGTATCTGCAGAGAGTGAACATTTGGGAAAGAGCCTTTTGTTGCTGATTTGAAAGAGCAGCTTCCAGTCTGACAATTGGCAGCATACCGATAGGGGACAAACAGCCGTCTGTACACATTCATTGACACACATTTCCTAGCAGATTCGCATGCTACAACACTCATCTCACACACAGACACACACACATACACACGCATGCACACAAAAACTTTGCTCCTTCTTAGTTTAAGTGTGTGTCAGGAGCTGAACCACAAAGCTGCACCAGTGGCAACACAAAACCGACAATTCACCTTTTTTAATCGTACATTTCCATAACATTGGAACAGTTGCTGGTACAATAAAGTACACTTCTCCTTCCTCTCTGGCATTGTGGAGGTGTCTGCCTTCCATGAATACCGTGTTGTGTTTTGTGTCTGACACTCTTGACCTGCATTTTTTATACCAGCATCCCTCCTGCCCCTCTTTAGAGCTTGGAGAAATTCCCCATTGCAGATGGGATCCCCTGGGAGTCGCAGTGAACACCTCTCTGTGCCTCTTCCTCCCTCTGTGTGTAAGATAATGAACTCTCTCAAGGGAGTGGGTGACCCTCTTTTATACACTTTCCATCTATCCTTGCTGTGCGACAGAGAGAAGCAGCGTGGAGTAGAGAGAAAGGATGAAGTACGGACTTATCAGAGACAGAGATTGAAGCCCTTGGACTGCACTGCACTGTGCTAGTCTCGATAATGGACGAGCAAGTGGCCCCATCTTTTGGAGATGAAGAAGGAAAATGTCTCTCTCCTAGCCTGCCCGGTCCAACATTGATCCATTGATCCACCTCTGGACAGAGCAGGAGTCTATTATCTTGGAGATTACTTTCAAAGCTTTTCATTTTGTCATTGTGCCTGTGGATCGGCCAGCCACTATAAGGACTGATTGACTGCCTTACAGCCACAAGTCTGACCTGGATGCAGCACATACTTCGGCCTCAGCCAACCACCGCCTCAAAATCTCAGTTCTCCTCACCTCTCTGACCTCCATTCTCTCCGCTTAAACTCCTTTATAGAAGCATCTTTTCCCCTGTGTTCACCTCTACATGTAGCTGCTGCCCTTTAGCCTCTCAGTCTCTCTTTTTTCCCACTCTCTTTTCACTGCAGCAGATTCTCACTTCATGAGATAAGTTTGTTTTATTGACCAAATGGTGCTCAATAGAAGTCAAAGGCACTCAAATCATTGCCTGGCATGGTGAAGAAAGCTGTCTGTACAAAGAAAAACAAAAGCAAATGCAACATAAATATTTCAGTAGGCTTATTACTTATTCATTGTTTAGACTTAAATTTATACGCCTTGATGGCAAACAGTGAATTTATACTGTGCTCACACTGCGTCTTCACAGTTTATTTAAATTTTTTTTTGAAAAACAAGCCAAGAATTAAATTAGATCTGGTTGGTTGAATTGGCTGAGCAATGGCTGGAGGATTCATGTCTCTGAGAAACCGGTCCATGCATTCATCTCAACCAGGTTATACAACTGTAACACTCTTCTCACTGGATTACACACACAATAAGAAGACTTGTTCAAAGGGCAGCAACTTCACATGTCCGTGCAATTAATCTGCTTCCAGTGCAATACAGAATCGACTTAAACATCTACCAGGCTTTCTTCTTCTTCTTCTTCTTCAGGCTATTTATACTGAAGACTGTTTTTAGTAGAAGGCATTGAGTGTATTTTTCTTGCCATGCTTAGCAACAAAACATTATTCTAATGGAGCACAAAGTTGTAACATGACAGTAGACAAAGTTTCAGATTCTAAAACATGGACGCTTCACACGCATCTTCAACCTGGAAGCACAGAAGATCTTTATAGTCATAACAGTTTCATGTCACCAATTCAGTATGCAACCAAATGTGAAATATGGTCACAATCTGCACTTCTGAATTATGACGTTGAATAATGGCCAGAAAAGTGTTTTTGCAGGTTTAGGGTTAGCGTTAGGGTTATAACAGTGAAGCTGACCTTTGACCTTTTGGATATGTCATCACTTCATCATTTTATCTTAGTACACATTTGTGTGAAACCTTGTCATAATTAGCATATAAATTATTGTTATGACCAAAAACATGTGTTGTGAGGTCACAGTGGCCTTTGACCACCAAAATCTAATCAGATCAACCTTGAGTCCAAGTGGACATTTGCGCCAAATTTGAAGAAATTCCCTCAAGTCCTTCCTGAGATATCACATTCATGAGAAAAGAATGGATGGACGGACAACCTGAAGACACAATGCCTCTGGCCACAGCTGTAGCCGATCTGGAGGCAGAAAACATTGTTTACAAAGTGCTTAACATTGACTGCACATTTATAAGCAAAACATACAACAAAAGCACATATAAATCATAATACATTTTAAAAGAAAGCATTAAAACAAAATACCACAGGAATATGGTGAAGAAAAAGAAAAGAAGATTAATAGGGAAACGAAAACCATGGGTGCTAAAAGATATAAGATGCACATTTAAATTAGGAGCGCTAATTAAATGTGCTTTCAATTCAGTACCTGAAGGACTGACTGATGCTTCATCACTGTAAAACTACACAATGCACATAATTTAGGAGGTGAATACACAGTTATTAGGCTACTTCTGAATATCACCACATGATGTGATCACTGTTAACTGTGTCCAGTCATTGTCAAACTGAAAACTTGTTTTTCTAGTGTTGAATTTAATGATTTTGGCAAATTGCAAAAAAGTTTTCTGAGAAAATATAGTTCTTTGTTTCTCACCAAAATATCTGATGTTGAAGTAGTTGGTTTAATACAGAAAATAGTCAGACTTGAAGCAAAAATCTTTATGGACATTGTTGTCAGGATGATTTTTATGATTCCCTGAATTTTCCTCTAGTAACTTCATTACAAGCATGTTTTTTTTGTGAATCTTAATACAAAGCGTTGTAATGCTCGTCACATTGTAAGATAAATAACAATAAATAAACCCCCCCCCCAAAACAAAATCAACCAAGAGAACAGATTGATCACTCTAAAGCCAAGAGGGACAGAGGCTCACTGATATTAGGAGGTATGTATCATTTGGCCTCTCCTACTTTTTGTGGCACATTGTATGTTGGATCACTACATGTCATCCTTCTGGGTCTCTCAAAGAAGACTTCCAGGGCTTTCTGGGGTCCGGGGGTCCATTTATTTAGATCCTCAGGCAGGCAGCAAGGCTTTTTCCTTACAGCCTGTTTCTTGATCTATTGAAAAATAATCACATATCTGACATTAGGAAAATGTATACCTACATAAACTGCTAGCAGAGAAGTGAAAACAAAATAATCACAGTTTATTGTCCTGTTCTTTGACTTTATTAAAACAGCTAACGCTGAATTTAATAGCAGCGTTTTACTACTAAACCAATGTGAAATTAACGCACTTCATATTGTTAATATTTTCACGTAGTACAAAACAAACAAAATAAAACTTACCATACTTGGTCAGGTACAGCCACCTGCTGAATTTCAGGTCCACCGACCAATTTTGATTAAATCCGGCAGGGAGAAGGCTGCTCTGCCACCGCGTGCCGCCAGGCTTATAATACACTGGGGGAAACCCTGTATAGGATAAATGTTAATGTGTTAGCATTGTCATTATAATCATGTTAGCATGCTGATATTAGCATTTAGCTCAAATCACAGCTGTGCCTGTGCCTATAAGTACAGCTTTACAAAACCGCTACCATAGTGGCTGTCTGTCAACTCTAAAAATATTGTTTCTTATCTTTCTTTTCCTTCCCTTAAATCTCTCTTCCAATCTGTTTGCCCCAGTTTTTCATGCCATCCGTCTATCCATCCATCAGCAAGGCATCTCAGATGGATCCTCCTCTTGGGATGAACATTAGAGGACCACTCCTCCTGGCTGTGTAGACGGATAAATCTGTCCATCATCACAGGTGCATGTGTCACGCCATCAAGACCTATGATTACTTAACGAGGGTGCTGACTGACCTGCCATTAAACACAGTTATGGAAATTGAGATCATAATTAATTTGTATGACTCATTTACCTTTGTTTGCCTGGCTTTTAATTTTTCTAATTGATTTTAAGATAGTATTGCAACTCAGCAACCAAGGCGCCAAAATGAGTTTGGTCAATTTCTGTCCTCCTCAGGTCTGGGCCAATTGATTCTGCAACAAGGTTATATTCCCTGAACCGTACTGATCAATTAATCATGATGGATTTCCAATTGTCAGAGGCCACAGTTTGTAAAATCCTCCTAAGAGACTGATAAAATGACCTCTGCTGGCCTTGAAGAAACCAAGCAACACCAGTGATAAAGATTTTTTTTTTACGGTGTAAACACACATTGAGGCCTACTTACAGTAACTGCCCGTTGGGCGCCGCAGCATGTTTACTTCCCAAAAGACACACGTGCATAGAGCAGTGAGAAGAATGTATATTTGTATATGAAGGTCCCAAACACACTGGCCCTGGAAATGCAGACTATGTGAGTTGTATCACATGGAACTGCCTGCGTGAGTTAGTGTGGAGCTGTCCATGCGCTTCTGAAGTTTTGATTCCTCTTTCTGGTTTTGTCTGTTGTTTTCCACAGCTGACCTGCCAGTCGTGACCTTAAAAGTCAGAATGTTGTCTGAAATTAGATATGCATAACCAGGAGCCACATGTTGGTTATGGGCAAATGTCTGAAAGGGTTAATTGGAAAGTATGGGTACCTGTAGCTGCAGGTGTCTCCAATGATCTCTTCAGTCTCATTTGCTGCTGAATGTCGTCACGTCGCTCAACTGAAAAGTAAATATTTCAAATGGGGATTTTATGCAGTTGACTGATAATTTATAAGCATAGTAGAGTCAGTTAGTAGTTTGAAATAAGATTCACACAACCAAGGTTAGTTAGGCCACTTGTGAATAAGATTGTGTATGTAAAGCAGAAAGTATGAGTACCTGTAACCTGAGGTGGCTCCAATGACCTCTTTTGTCTCTTTCACTGGCGATGGTTCTCACGTCGCTCAGCTGAAAAGTAAATATTAAAGTGTGTTTTTTATGCAGTTGAGTACATTATAATCTATGAGTGTAATTGAGTCAGAGTTGTTTGAAATTAGACCCACATAACCAAGGATATGTTAGGCCATGCGTGAATAAGATTGTGTTTGTACATTTTTTTATTATTCTATCGACACCTTGAGCCTCAATTTGACCCCCTAAACCTGCTCGAAAACTCACCAAATTTGGCAGGCACATCAGGTCTGGCGAAAAATTCGATAAAATGGAAAAACAAACAACGTCAAGCTCTCTAGCGCCACCTCAAAACACTAAAACGGCCACTACGCCTGATAGGAATGTCGTAGAAAGATCAAAACCAAGCTCAATTTTTTGTCTGATCAAGACCCACAAATCACGTCCTGATACCCCTGACCTAAATCCAACAGGAAGTGCACATTTTGCCTTTTAAATGTATGATTTTCGACTATTTTTCAGGCTTTTCAAAATATATCCATTATTCCTGCATACTTTCAGCTACAGACTCCATTCAAACGTCCATTCAAATGTAGCCACAAGTCTCATCTATAGATGTGTGTAATTTGGTCTGGCTATATTTTATACTTTTTGATCTGTAGACCCACATGTGCACCTTGTTCCTCTCCCATTCAATCCTGAATCTCCATGCTGTCTGTGCATGCTCAGCTACGCTAACTGGGGCTATGCTAATGCTAACCAATAGCTGCAAACAAGCAACAAATACATATTTACAGAATTTACCAGGTAATCCAGCCACCTCGCTTACCCTAATCCATGCCTGCTCCTTTTTGTACCGGTCCCGGTAACAGAGAAATATTATGAGTGTATCCTCCATTTTTCAGAAAGTGAATGATCCAGGACGTGGACGTCAGTGACGTCAGCGATGTCAGGAGAATCTCAATGCTGATAGGCTGACACGGAACAGCGTCACGGATGTCGCTGCAAAAGTTCAACATTTTTAACTTGTGCGTTGACGCGACTTTGGCATCGCGTCGATCGCGTCGCGTGTATCGCGTCTTTGCATTGACTTTACATGTAATCTTGACGCGCGACATCGCGTCATCGCGCTTGGTGTGAACACCCCTATAGACTGTAGGTCTCTACGATACGTCACAGGCTGAAAAAATAGTCCCAGGTGGCTATATCTCCGGAGTCCCAAATAAAAAGTATAACTGCAGAGATAACTGCAGAGATTTATTTAATGTTGAAATAGAAATTGAAGTTGACATGAAATGAAATGCACAAAAATGCCATATGCAATGGCTGGTTCCCTGAATCTTGGAGGAGATGGAGGGGTTGGAGAAAGGTGGACGGACGGAAGGATGGACGGAAAAACATCCTGCTCTCCACTTATAGCAGTAGGATATAGGGATCCAGAATAAAACTTTCATCAGTTTTATAGCTCAGAAAATCTTGTTTTAAAAAGAATGAGACTGTAAACTGACACTGATGGCAGCTTTTATGGAGATCCTCTGAGAGCAAGAGTGAATTTGACGACTGAAAAATTATGAGTGAATGATATAGGTTGTGAGAGTGACAATGTAATTGGTCTCAGGTGCGCCATTAAATCAGCATACATTGAAGAATATCCCTGACACCCCATTAAAAGAAGCTGCAATATTTGTGTTTAATATTCTGAGAAGTCAAATTAAATTCTCCAATGCTTTTATTTGATAAATGGCACTGGTGGGGCTGATGCCTCGTGAAATACATCAGAGTCTGTACAGTGCTTGATTAAGGCTCCTCCTCTTCTTTGATTAGCGCCTGAGTGGTTCAGATGAAGGGCAGAAGGTGAATTGATCTGAGTGGTGTCCTGTTCATAGGCAGCAGCCTGGCCATTTGATGGAAGTCAGGAGGGGACAGCTAGTCCGTCGGCTGGGATGCAAGACTGAATGACATTACTCTGAGGTGGGGGAGGGGAGGGGAGAGATGCAGGGGGGGCAAGGAAAAGGGAGAACAGATCTGTTGCTCAGCCATGCTTTGACCTTCAGCAGACCTTCGGCAGACAATAATAACCTGACTGCCCCGCCTCCCTCTGCTTCTTCAACACAAGCACTTATCCTTTTCAATTACAGTAGTGACCATGTGAGAGTGAACAATTGCACAACTAAAGCCTCCATTTAGAGGCCTTGTGTGACAGCACTGTTTTCTAGAAATTGTGTTAATATACTGCAACATTTACAGCAAATACACTTGTAGAACAATGTTATGTCACCTGGATTATGTTTTTTATTTGTTTTGGTTCCCCCCTTAAATTCAGGCTGATTTATCTCAGCAACTACAGGTTGCAGACATTCATCGCCCCCAGAAAATCAAGGATAAATCCTACTAAGTTCTTTTAATTTTGCTCTGCTGTCTTCATGAGATTAACATTTGTGTTTTTTGTCAAAGAAATGCTGAGAGCTCATTAACCCAAAGTGAAGAATGTGAAATATTTCCCCCACAGTTTTGAGTGAAATGTCTCATCAACTATTGGATGATATGAAATTTGACTTTCATGTTCTCCAGAGGATTAGTAACTTTGTAGTAACTTTGCCGATCCATTAACTTTTCAGTTCATTAAATTAATTGAATGCTTTGTTTTACGACCAAATGCTTTTAAAACTACCAACATTTTCATCCAACCCAGTCTCACGGCAGGTCATGAAAAAGTCATGAAATACAAATCTATAGATTCATGCATGGATTTTCCAATTTTTCCATGGCACACAGCACGACCTTGAAACTGAAGTATTTCAATTGGAAGTATTTGTTAATGCCATTTAGCTTTCTGTAATGTCGGATATTGATGTTAAACATGGTCAAAGTTCCAAAATTTGAGGTAAACTTGTATAAAATCCTCAAAAACAGCCATCCTTTCTGGGACCTTTGTTGCTGCAGTTGACATTTTGGGTAAACATTTGGGCTTAAAGAGACAGAAGCTACAACAGCCTATTTTAGATCAAGGCTGAACTGATGGACTGCATAAAGAGCCAGTATAGGATTAAGAGTTTCTTAAAGTGTAAATCATGCAAATATATTCCAGCTGAGGCCCAGAATATAAATATAGTTTGTTTACGTTCCCTTTAAATCATGATATTCTGTTTTTCTTGTCTATACCTAACAAGAGCCCTCAAAAATTCTCTTAAAATATGGCAAAACCAATATAGTATGTAAAGTATGTACATTTCTGGGAGACAGGTTTGCATATGTTCACTGTCAGTAATGGAAGCACTGAGAATGGAGGAACAGTGGCAGAGATCTCAGCACCTGAAAGGAGATGGTGTAGCCTGACACACACTCGCAGACACACACTTCATTCCTCAGGCATATTCAAATCAATGCTCAGCCCAACCGTGAAGCATTAGTGACTAATTGAAGACTTTGTAATTATGAATGCTCATACATGCTGAGCGGTGGCAGACAATCCCTGGATGTGTCTCCAGCTGCTGAAACCACTCTGGCAGTTAAGTGTCTCTATTCAGAGCCTGACTGAAAACCAGGGGAGGAAGACTCCCTCTTTCCCTCTTTATTGCCATGTGCTTGACAGGCATTATCTCCCCCCAAACTACGTGTGGCACCTCCGCGATTGAAATGCAAATTTGAAAAACACTATAGGGGTGGTAAACATCAGCATATTTCTCATATTAAAGCTGGAAGACAGGAAGACTGTGATATTGTACGTATCCAACTGTGCTCAGCCCTGAGGAACAGCAATGTGATCCAAATCAATGGACAACAAACCCACTTCTCCAGTGCATGTGACTGCTCCATGCAACTGTATGCCGCAGTCCCCTTTTCCCCCCCAATTTGTCTTCATATGTCTGTAATTGCATTTGATGACAAGGAGAGAGAGGGACGGCAAAACAAGAATCAGTAGAAAATGAAGAGGAACAGCTGGAGGGGGAACAAACATTGAGATGATGTGGTCAAATAAAGTAAAAGAGAAATTTCAGTCAGTTCAAAATAAATTAATATTTTAAAATATGTAACAGCAAAAACATTCTTATGTGTATGTAGCGCTAAATGAGAACACAATAATTACCTATACAGATTTGCTATCCCATTATTTGAACTCAAAAGGTACTTTATCCATTTAACATTTTTTGAAAAAAAGAAGAAATAGCTTTAGGCATTTGAATGTGGATATGAGCAGCTCTTTGTTCTTTGTTGCACAAGAATATGCAATTATGCATACAGAGAATTAACAAGTAGAAGCGGCCGAGAAAGCTTTGAATTTATATTTTCCTTCTCTCCATACGACCAATGCTGCCTATGTTATGCCTAATGAATTATTCAGATTGTGTGCGTGAGTGTAGGTGTGTGTATGTGTGTGTGTGTGTATGTAAATTATATGAGATAGTTATGATAATTGAATAAAGATGGAGGACCTTCAATGTGATAATAAGTGATGTGAAGGGAGGGACAATTGCTTTCTCTTGTGCAACTCAACATATTCATGTGCTCATTATTGAAATTCACTCTACTTTTTTGAATGCACACATCACCACCCCTTCAAACACACACATGTGACAGACACTCGGACATGTACTGCGTGCATAAATGTTTGTATACGCCTTAATTTAATGACTCGTCATAACTGACTTTTTCTGTCCAACAGACAAAATGAGATAGAGCCTTGTGTGATGGTGTTGCCAAACTGATTAAGTGTGTCTTTGTGATGTTACTGTCACACAAACTGTGCTTGAAGGCCCCCACAGTGAGAGACACAGGAGGTGTAGGAGGGGGCGGTCAAAATAGGCAGCAGATCATCCAGATTGGACAAAGTAGAGATGATGAGAACCACCAGTAAAACACAAAAGAGATATATCCTGTAAGTGTGCCTGGTATTGTGCCTCATGTAATGTTAAATAAAGACAAGTGAATAGACAAATATTCATGTGAAATGTGGGCAAATTATTGCTTTCAGACCTCTTAGATATTACAAAGAGTAGGTCTAAGACAATGATTTTGGCTTTTTGGCTGTATGTAAGTTCCAGTTACAAACATTCATTAAAAGGTTACCATTGTTACTTGTGTTCTTTATAATGTTAATATTTTATTAAAGAATTATTTTGCCTTGACTTTTGCAAGTCGAGCAACTTTCCATTTTTACGTTGTGTTAAACCTTCTAAAAGGGACATTTCACCTATTTTACAGATAAAGTTCAGTTTATCATTACATTTCAGGCTACTTAGCCTGTGAAATGTAATATTGTCAATGTCTCTGTAGGAGCTTTCCTAAGTCTGAAAAATAATCCTGATGATGTAATTAGGGTTACTACTTATGGTCAGTGCGACCTTTTGTGTTTGAATCCAGGGCTTTTCATATATAAAAGTGCAGAGTGTTGCCTTTTATGCTCTACAGACACACCCTGCTAAGTTGAATTTTACTTTGAGACCGTAATGATTTGTTGAACAAAATGATGGACATATTTTAGAGAGACATTGGCTGATGCTTTTTGAATGGTAGTCTATTGGAGCCAGCATGTAATGGCCATTGGTGGTATTGCATTTTAAGGTACTTTTGCATTGGCTTCAGCCTCCGGCCGAGGTCAGAGAGATGAGACACCATTAAGTTGCAGTATAGGAAATGTAGGATCTGTCTGTCTCATATTAGCAACTAAAAGTTTCCAAATTTCCAAAGATACCAAATATTTCAGGCTGACCTTGGAGAAAATCTGTATGAAATGGCACACAAGACATCTAGAATATTTCAATTTGAGCAGCCATAAAAATCAAATTTTGAGATTAGGGCTTCAGTCATTAGATTTTTTAAAATGACTTAGTACTAGAGTAAATAATCTCTAAATAAATAAGCACATTTTCTATTACACAACTCATCAGTCTTGGGATATGAAACTACTCTTAAGGGCAGATAAATCATAAGGTATAAAATATATTTCACTGTTGGATGGAACATCCAATAAACAACCAAAAACCCATCTTTATCAAGGTTATTTATGCGATATTCCTCTCAGCCCCCGTCACTTCACATCTGGATGAAACCTATATCATCATCAGCTGCTTAATTCACATCAAATGTATCCTGGATCACATAAAAGGATGATAAATGATCAATTAAAATCTACTAATGACACTGAAATGTTAGCCACAACCCCATGAGGTGCTCTGTAACACAACAGGCCAATGTTACAGTATTGCTCTAAACCACATTACTAACCAAAGCTCCAAATCAATAACAACAGGGTCAGTCTATCGTGTAGCTCTGAAGACTCATCTACAGGTTACAGGTAGAGGGTTAAGTCAGCGGATGCAGAACGGGGGCAGGGGGACACTGAGCAGCTTCTCTGGGGAGTGTTGACAAATCCTCAGATATTGATTGGATGCAGGGGCTTCTGAACACATGCATCCAAACTGATCTCCCCCAAAGCCTGGGTGAGATACTGTAAACTGCAAGAAGAAGAGGAAGCTGGAGGGTATTATATGTTGTGACAAAGACATATGCAGCTACTGAGAAAGGAAAGCGTGTGCCTCTCTGACAGCCTTTTTCCTACTTGGTTTTCTGTATACAGCAATATGCAGCACGAGATGACTGATTGCCCTGCAAGGGTTTATGGTTGCTGCAAATGGACCACGTGTGTGTATGTGTGTGTGTGTGTGTGTGTGTTAGTCCTGCCCATCTAGTCAGTGAGATACAGGTCTGTTTGTATTGACATAGTAAAGAAACTGCACCCTCGTCAGCAATACTCAGAAAGACAGTCAATCACCGCCCAACGACCTGGATGCTCACTTCCTCTGGGGTTCAATACACACATGAACACACACACACGCGCACACACACACACACACACACACACACACACACACACACACCACCTGAAGGCTCATGTAAAACATAAAAAACATAAAATAAGTGATATACTGAAAGCTTGAGCTTTTTAAAAGATTATTTACACCAATTTATTTCTATGTAGTGGGGTAAAATTGAGGTGAAGCCTTGCTGTAGTGACCACATGTGACCATCAGGGGGCAATGCCTTTCTTTCCTTTGCAACGAAAGGATTTTTGGTGTTTCCACATTGTGTGTGTGTGTGTGTGTGTGTGTGTGTGTGTGTGTGTATGTGTGTGCGCATGTGTGTGTGTGTGTGTGTGTGTCAGGGTGTGTTTCATCATCCATACATTACCAAGCATGCAGACCAACAGCATTGTGCCTATAGGTTGAGACAACAAAGGAAAGGCCATTGTAAAGGGTAGGACAAATGTACAGTGATTCTTAGTAAGATACAGCTAGAGTTAGACAGCAATATGATTTTTAAGCAAAAATGCTATTTAAATTTTGATCATTTTTGTATGCAAGAGATATAAGTGTAAGAGTATAAGCCTTTATATTATGTGTTTTATTATTTTATTCGCTGTCCTCTTAATATCATTATGTGCTGTGATTTAGCTAGTGTTACAATTTTTATACCAATAGATCCCTCTGGTGAGCTCACTGGTATTTTATGGTCACCTATTGATTGTGCGATTAGTGGCCCAGCAGGGTACACCCACTTCATGTCCAGTTGAGAGTAATGGTTATTGAGTGAGCTGTCAATGGTAAAGAAGGACATTGACCAGGGGAACGTGGTGATGGTGTTGGGGGATGGACGATGGACATTGAGGGGGTTTTGTGGTAGCAGCAGCTACCCTGACCTTCACCTCATCTCCACACCAGCCCCCTGAAGTCAACAATTTGATTTGATAAGACAAACCAGTGGCCAGTGGTGACCTCCACCTATGACCCACCCACCCATCCCTCAACCCTAACCCAACTCTTCTCTTTGTCACATGATACTTGGAAGTAGGTCCTGTGTTTCAGCACAGAAGTGGGTCCAACTATCCTTCATCCTGCGGGTGATGATGCAATTTGAGAGCAATGCAATCATTCCACATGATCCAATCTTAGACTATAACCATGGGATTAAAGTAGACCCTCAGGCCAGTCCTCATTTTTATATGTTTCTGTTGGCAATAAAACAAGTTCAGCAGCTTCATATTGATATGTTTGCCGTACTAAAGTTTCAATCAAAAATCATGTATAAATGAACTTGCATGTTGTTCCTATCAATTGTGGACCTTGACCCAAGAGGAATATAAAAAAATGTGTTTTTAAAGCTGCACAATACATATCAGAAATGTGGAAATACTCAAAGTTGTTAATGAAGTCCGTGTCTACTGATTGCACTTTGCCTCTTAAATACAGCCCATATTTTGAGTGTGATATACAAACCAAACTAATTTAATAAAGCTAATAAAAGGCCTAGTGTGATGCAGGATTAAGGATCTGCATGTTGCAGGCTTTCTTCACAGGGTTTGATAAAAACCAGATAAAGCTGTGGAAGTGAATTCTCCTAGGACTCTTGAGAAGGGAGAGAGGACTGGAGAAAATGGAGGGTGGATTTGACAGGATTATAGTGACCGCAGATGTTTTGGGGGAAGAAAATATCTCATATTAGACAAGCAATAAGTAACCACAGGCTTCCTCAAATTACACTACCACAAGCTACTGCATATTAAAACAAAAAACAAAAAAAGCCCAAAGTGGCTAAATCTCCTCCCACAAAAGTGCATGACCTTCAACTTCAACAGAAAATGTAAATAAATCAATACAGTTCAACTTAAACCTTTACTCATTGATTTTTTTTTTACCACTTGGGGGCAGTCGACCAGGCTATTAATAACCTCAGAGTACAGTGAATGTGTTAGCAAACAGTTGCCTACTTACGCATCAACTAGGAGCCACATTAGCATTCATTTAGAATCTTTTTGTGGCCACTTTTTGTTAAGTAAGACAACATTGACACTCATTTTAACTCTATTTTCATCTCCATCAGCTTTTTGGCTCCTCTAAATACTCTGCTATATGTTCACTAGCTTGTTGCTAACTGCTGTTTGGTGTTGGGCAGGTAGCCTAGATAACCTGGAATTTTAGAGGTCTTTCACTGAAAACCGCTGCCTGCTATATCTGGAAATAACACTGATGAGAGCTGTGGGACTGAATCAAAACAGTAAAACCAAAACAAGGTTGCTATAATTCTCTCTAGAGTCAAGGGAAACCGCTGAGTTGTGCATTAATTATTTGTGGGTTTGTTACTATGAGTCGTTCATAAAAAAATATGGATTAGAGCAGCTTTAAGCGCACAAGGAATCAATGCAAAGTGTTTTGGCCACAAAGAAGATACAATTCAATTTCATTCTTAAATAACACATGAGCCGCCCATCTCCAGCAACCAACCATCTCCATTTAGTTACTTCCTTTTCAACGGCCCAGGAGACAGCTGGGCAAACACTGACCTGTATCTGCTCCATTCCCCACAACCCCTTAAGTCGCCTTCACCACTACTGGCTCCCTATTTAGGCCCCCCTGCTCCCTCAGTTGGCCCCTTAGTTCAAGCGGCCAAGCTCGCCAGCCAAGCAACTGGAGCTGATGCCCACCCAGGTCTACAGTCCCTCAGCGGGAGCGACGTGTAAAGCATAGGAATTCAAAACACTTAAGAGATTTGGCAAATATAGAAGTGTGAGTCCACACAAGAAGGGTCAGCTTCGTTAGACTGGACACTGCTGCCACCTCTCTTTGCTTTTCTTTGGTTCTTTCTGTCTTTCTTTCCAAACTACATGGATATGTTACATTTTAGTCTTTCTGCAGTAGTCTGATGAGCGATTAAAGCTTAAATGATGAACTCAAGCACTCTCTTTCTGTTTCTCTTTAACCATCTCTTTCTCTGTTTCACACATACACAAACACACACAGCAACCCACGCCTGATTTATTTCCCGGTGAGTGCACTTCTTAACCCTTCCAAGGCTCAGGCAGGCAGGCTTATATAATCTGCAGAGTACACTTTTATGTACATAATAAATTGAACTTTCTTTATTTAAGAAGAAGAAGAAACACTTCAGGGTCAGAAACGTCCAAGGTGTTTATTTGTCTCAGCATTATAGAAAAGCACTTAATGTATTTGAAAGAACATTCATTTAGCATGTCTATAAAGATTTTCAGTCATCCAGGTCACGGTTATCCAAGTAATAAAGGTAGTACACCTGCTAACCAGTTGTGGAGAATAAAATCTTGTTGTGCACTCTGAACTTTTCACTGAACTTTTTACCAACTTTACTAAATGTTAATGATAAATGGAATTCCTCCTCCTCAATGTTACACTTTAACATCAGCACTCCACCATTAATCAGACACTTGAACGAGGCTGATCATTTTGTTTTGTTGTCTGAACTGAAACTGGGTGACATATTGGCACTGTTGAACAATTTCAAATAACACCTTGTTTTTGTTTTTCAAGTCCTCCAATTTCTTAATAATTTCCTGGAGGTTTGTTGAAAATACCTGGAAATAGATATAGAGACAGTTTAAGTACAAATTGTAACATAACTGATAGAGATGAAAAACAGTTTCAGTGCTGCTCTGCACTGATTAAAATAAATTTACAAGACCAATTGACTGGAATTAATTCAGCAAAGTATTAATAAATTACACATTTCCTTGAAGGAATGTTTCTAAGATATTACATTCAAATATCAGTTACTTTGCAGGAAAATGTCAAGGAACTGTGGTCCTGTAAAATAAAGCATTACAAATAATTGAGGGCACAAATATTTTACAGAGAACTGTAATCTGACCAGATATAAGAAAGAGAAGTTCAAAACCAGGCAAATCAAAAGGTCTTGTAGTCAGAGAAACAATGCATACAGTAACAGAACAGTAAACATCACAATAATAAAATTATAATAGAATATTTCATTCATTTAGTTGAGCATGATATGATTATTTTAGCAGGCAAACATCCAACAATGTAATAAAACAAATTAACCTGGATTCAATTTAATTAACTTTGGCAAAATAATCAACCAATAATCAATACAATCAGTTGGTTAACTTGAGTTTCATCTAAATCTGTGGCTCTTTAGTTATTTTACAGTCAGTTCAATATTAGTTTAGTTCCTCCATCATGTGACTCTGGGCTTCCTGCTCAGATGTCCTGCGGGCCGTCTTTTTTTTAGCAGGCGACCACTGTCAGTGCCAACACAGCTGATCTGTGGCTCTTTACAAACACAGGTCTCTCTATTAACTGTACTAAACCCTTCCAGTGAAAGAAAAAAAAACAACCCTAACCCTAACCCTAACCCATCCTCAGCTCACCTTTACTTATCCTCCCAGTATGTACTGGGGGGTAAATTTCTGCTCCCAGCATAGCAACTGTAAGAGTAACTCCAGTGCCTGGTGTGTGGTCACACCCTGGGGTCTAATTAATACAACACACTGTGCATTGTAATGGAAAATGTATGTCCATTCTAACCTCGTCAAAAGGAGAATCACACTTTGTGAATGTCATGAAAATTGTTTTTCTAACTCTGTGTGCAACCAAACTGCAGAACTGTATGTCCTGATCTATCTCTGCAACTATGTATCTCCTGCTTTCATTGCCAGTAACTTGTGTTTATTGTTTGCTAACCAAGTTATCCACTCCTTCAGCGTGAGGTGATCATGTGCTGACCTTGAGCGTTGGTTGGTTGAAGTCTCCCTGTCATGCACGAGGCGAACAAGGAATAATGGGCTGATTCTTAGAGCGGGAAGGGGGTAGCCCGAATGTATTAAAAGTGTTGCTTAGCTTAGATTCAGCGGACTTCTCTATACAATGCCTTGTGTGCTGTATTACTGAACTCCCTCTTGCAAGAAAAAATAATGGAAAAACTGTGAACTACTGAAGCCGTTACTGAACTCATGTTTTTCCTTCTTTACCATTAATTAAGGAAATCTCCATAACAGCGTCCATATGTCTCTGTGTGATTAAACAGATAGAGAGTGGAGGGGAGATAAAGGGAAAGAAAGACAGGATAGGATGGCATGGGGGTGATGGGTGACATCAGGCAGGGTTTACTCCACCATGTTTCCTTTATTGATAGAAAAGAATATATTGCTGCTCTAGCTATTTCTCTTCTGCATGTACAACTGTACTCTGTTCAGGCCAATAAACAGGAAACCGACCTTGGCACACAGAAACGTGATTAAACCCTGAAAAATCAATACGTAAAATGTTTGAGTCAGTCAAAGAGACAATGAATACCATCTTTTTTTCATGTCATTGGCTATGAAATAACTCTTCCTAAAGGCCAGATGCAAGTGTTGGAACAAAGCCCTGTTTGCAGACCACAATCCCCAAGTGGTTTTGTTCCTGAGTATGGATTAGAGATAGGTGAGGGCTGGGGGTAATGGAGAGGGACAGGCCTGGGGCAACAGGCAGCATAATTAAGTGTAGACCAGAAGAAGAAGAAGCGGAAAAGAAAGAGAATGAGTGAGAAAGAGCTCCTCCTCACCTACCACCATCCTTTCCTTACACTCAGATTATTTCACCCAAACAACAAAAAATTCCATGTTGTTTAATTTTCAGTACCTCTAGTGCAAAATCAATAGTCTGGATCTAACAATTCAAACCGCAACCTGACCCAGACCACTTTAGAGTTACACATCGATATCATGTCGCCTCAGCTGTCATCATTCAGCTGACTTGCTGCCACAATTAGCAAGGTTGTTGGAGTTCCGGGTCTAAAAGCAAAATGGTTTGTTCAAAGCTGACTGATACAACAAACAAACAACAACAACAACAAAAACAACGCAAATACGTGTTCATTTTGCCTGAAAGGAAGAATGAGACCATTGTGCTTTATTTGCAATGAAATGTCACTACGTCACCAAACAAGCCTGTTTTGATCAAAAACATGCAGGTAAGAGCCACACAACCAAACTACTAGTAGAAATCATGATATCAAGCTTTCAGCAAAATAATAGTAAAATTAAACTTTTCTAACAATGATTGAAGTGAAGAACTCATTCAGCAGACTCATTAATAAACACTTATATCAGGTCCCCGCTTTGCCATTACATCTTATTATGCTAGGACTAGATTGCACAATGAAGGTGTCACATCTCCCATTAACATAGAAATACTGTTCATGTTTTTGTACTGAAATATCATCATAATAATAACAATATTTGTGCAGTTTTGTCCACGTGTTAGGGATATCTGTATCTTTGATTTCTGCCTCCACAACAATGTAATGGAGGTGAATCTAATTTTGTTTGTAGGTGTCAGAGCCTCCTGCATATTGATAGTGGCTCCCTGACGCCCACAAATGAGATCCAATCTCCCGAAATCTGGAGTGAGCGCCCCCCCCCCCCCCCAGACTGACACCAAGTGTAACCCCCCCCACGACAGGTTGGGATGTCTGGAGAGTCCACGCTACAGCATGTTAATATACTCGCAATGTCAATGCTAACATGCTGATGTTTGAGTACAATGTTTAGCATATTCACCATCTTAGTTTAGCGTGCTAACACTTGCTAATTAGCACTTCACATAAAGAACAGCTGACATTGCTGGAATGTCATTAATGGGTATTGGACAAATAAAAAATGTTGCCTGATGATGACACTAAATAACAAGTTAACTAAAGTTAATACTTCATCCTGAGGGGACCATAAAACAAATTTCATGGCAATCCATCTAATAGTATTTCAAGACATCTCATTTCATTTGCTGCCATTGGAGCTGTGCCAACATGGTAAAACAATACAACAACAACAACAGTGTATCTTTCCAGAAACTGTTATTATGGACCCACAGACGTCACTGTGAACATTGGGCCCACTTTCTGTGAAGAAATGGTCCCTATCAAAACTGAATGTTCATGGCTGTACTGCTGTGAAACCAGTGTGTGCTTGAGGGCTCTTATGTGGCCTTTCTGGAACCCTTTCTTTCACACTTTTCATAACTCTCAATTCTACAGACATTCTTAAGGGAACAGTCCACAATTTATAGTGCTTTAATGATACAAATGATGGCAGAGGAAATAGAAAATCATACAGATCGATGCTGTGAGCGCTACAACCAAAAATCCAGTAACCTCAACAGAAATGTCAGATGAATTTCTCCAAATCTTGACAATCCCCCCGCAGCTGGGATTATCTCACACCATCTTTCTCTCCCTTTTTGGTTTTATCCTTTGGTTTACACCTGCTGCCATCCATTGTCACCTCCAGTATCCTTCGATGTTCTCGCCTGCCTTCAAGTCACCCCGCATCTCCTTCCCTTGCTCGCTTTGTCCCACCCTCCTTCCTTTCTTTGTCATGCTCCACACATCACTGCCGCTGAGTGCACAGGGGATGCAATCTCTGCCACTCCCCCTCCTCCACGCTCTACCCTCCTCTCCCCCCTTTTCTTTCTTGAGGGCGCTTGGGTGCGTTGTACGTGTTAACCGGTGAGTAGTCGCTCAGTCATTGAGTGTGTGCATGCATGTGTGTGCGAGTGATAAATGAAGAGAAACTTGAGGGACAGGGGGCGTTATGTTATAGATGATGACTGCATATCCCTGCATGTGAGCCCTACACTCAGTGCCATTGAAAAGGCCACCCGATTTATCTCTCAAATACATATAAATGTGTTATACAGCCTGCATGGTCGGCTCCTGCAAAACGATTCCCCCGGCACACATTGCAATCACATCAGCCCTCCTTTTCTCAGAAACAGTCACTCCATTAATGCTTTCAGTGCCACGTCTCCTGTGGCCTCAGCATGTTAATGCCCACATTCTCCATCAGTCACCCTCCACCACATGACACTCCATCTTAGACTGGAGCCACAGGCTACAACACAGGGAAGAGAGATGTGGAAGAAATGATATTGTCTTTTTCAACTGCAGAGGCCAACACACATGCTCACCCACAAGAACATAGATTCACAGTAATGGGCGTGATGAACAATAAGCAAGAGTTAAGCAAGATATTTGCAGATTTTACATTCAAAATGTGTTATCAACTGATAACATATGGACCACATTATTATAAGCACTGATGGAACGCACTGACCTGACCGGTGGGAGCAATTATGGTTCAGTGTCTTGCTCAAGGACATTTCAACATGTGGACAGCTAACCCTGCTGTGACTCACCATGAAGATCACCTGATTACACTATCCAGTATATAATTGTTAGATTTAGCCACAAATTGATCGGTTGTCAGATTAAAATGCTGCTAACTGTATGAAAAAGTAATCATCCTAAAACACATTACTGAAAGGGGTCATAGTACATAATGAGTACTTTTAAAATGGCTTTCTAATATGTTAGTAGCTACAGTATAAATAATGGATTAAATGAAAAGAAATTACCATTATTATTGCCATGCTCTGCAGTTCTCCTCAGCTATATTGAGCATTTCAGTGTTTTTCAGCTCCTGTTTTGGTTTTGTGGCCTTTTACACTGTTTTCAGTTATCAGTGTTGTTTTAAGTCACTGCAGGAAGCTGATAAATCCATTGTACATAACTTTCCCAGCTCAAAGGTAGACATACAAAAGTTAGTGACTAGCTGGTGAACACAGTGTAGCATTTAGCAGCTAAAGAGCCACATTTTTCCCTCGGGAGTTGATGGAGACAAAAAACAGAGAAAAAAGGAAAGTGAATATTGGACTTACACACATCAGATGGACACAAACTTGCTATGTGTCTACTGGATGTGTAGATCAATTGTTTGCTAATATCAACATAAAAAGTAATATCTCAGTGTTGTGTTCAAAATGTATTAGTTATAATCTTTAAAGGATCATTCTTTATTTCAAACTGGCGTGCTTCCCATAAATGTGGCCATTGTGGCTCTATGGGTCTTGCTAACTTTGCACCGGCCAACTCTGCTATAGAGATTTTGTTGAGCCTCCTACAGCTTTCATTTCAAACATTTGTTTTTGAGTCTGAGTGAAAGCAAACACAGAAACCTGTAGCAGCCATTATTGAGAACTGTGAAAAGTGAGTGCGGACCAGCTGGTATCACTTCCACTTGATTTTGCATAGTTGAAACAGCCTTCAGGACAACAATGTTGATACACTGTTACACTGTTGGGATTACTCACGTCTGTGGATACTACATTTTCTGCATCTGTCATGAACAGGTCCCAGTCTGCAGCAAAAGTTTTCCTCCTTACTCGGGTCAGGAGAGCAGAGCAGCAAACAAGTCCTGAGCAGTTTCTTTGTCACCTTAGATGAGAGCATCTGTCAAATGACAAAATTTAAAATGTAATGTCAGAAATGCAACAGAAGAAGAGCAACTTCACAGAGCAGCCAAACAACTGTGGATTAACAGGATTTGTCATTTCATTTTGTTTTAATAAAGCCGAATAAAGAAGACAGTCAACGATGTCATTCCACCAGGTACTGAACTCATGGTCGAATATTGGTTTTCATATTACACAAAACCTAACAGACTTTTATCTTCCACATCTCGTCAAGCATGTGCAAGCAGTTTTTCCTGTGAATTATTTGTTTGTTGGTTAACAGTTTGAATCAAGCACAAGAAAGGTGGACTCTACAATAATGTAAAGAGCAAAGTGTTACATAGTAAAAGTATTTAAAATGTATTCACTTTTTATTTGATCAAATTAAGTAAGACTGAGGTTGGAAACCTGGCCAGGGCTTTTGCTTTAAAGAGAGTATTTTTACATTTTTACACATCAGAAAAGAGTCTGAATACTTCTTCCACCACTTAAGATTATGCACTCCCTTGAATCCACCCTAAGACTTACACACACACTTAGACACACACAGTCTAACAAAGAAACAGGAGCTGACAAGACGGTTTTGATTATTTGCGACGTGAGAGGAGGGATGTCACCTGGGAAGTGTGTTACGGCTGGGAAATCTGGAAACAGTAAAAAAAGAAGAGGGAAAAAATAGGGAAAAAAATAGCGAACATCAGAGGTAGGCGGGTATGAAAGTTGGCTGGTTTGACCTCTGGCCTCCCTCTCTCTTGGCTGCTCCCTTTGAGCCGCTAAAAGGCGTGCGGTGTGAGAAGCCAGAAGACAGCTGCACCCCCCTTTTTCCTCCTCTGGGCTCTCTCTGGGAAACTGAGGTCCCCTTTCTCAACTCGCTTTAAATGCTGTGGGGTCAGGAGGAGCCGGGGCCCAGTTGAGGTGGTCTAGCCGGGGATAGAGTTTCACTGTTTTACATGGCCAGTCTAGCCTGTGTGTGTGTGAAACAGAGGAAGAGGAAACTTGCAGTAATTAACACAACTTCCTTCTGTGATAAGATTCTTACAAACAACATAAACCTCTCATCACACAAATTTACATATCTGTACATCCACAGAGTGTATCTGTGGTCAGTGTTGCAGCAGCTACAGCGGCTGTAAGGAGAGGAGAGCAAACCTTAACAAGGTCTGACATAACCGATGGCCTTGGGCCAGTAAAAGTTTATGTTGGGCAAGTTGATTGGCCAGCGATCTGCAATCAGAGTCATAGGTTTACAGTTTAGGACGAAGGGAGGATATTTCTCTTCATTTGATAACGCTAATAGCAAAAGGTAGGCTAGGCTGTCGGCTTCCCGAAAAAGTAGGGATTGCCAAGCAAGGAGAGGGAGCAGTGGTAGAAAGAACAAAGAGAGTGAATGAGAGAAATAACACATTATGCTCTGATTATTTCATGGAGGTTACGTTCTGACTATAGATAGATATTATAGGAGCTGGATACCAGACTGAAAATGGCACTCTTTCAGTCCAATAAGAATTGCTCCGCTGCATCCTAAAAAAAAAAATTAAAAAAAGCTTCCTGGTTTGCCTCTGTGTTGTGACTCTTTCATAATAGAAAGAGTCATAATTGACCTGGTTTGCAGTCTGAGGTGTCCTGCCAACAGTTTGACAGATGTCTCTTTTGCTTTGGTGGTCTATGGGGACAATGCTTTTTGGGCCACAGGAGGACTTTCGTGCTGCAGTACTGTGGGTGGCCACTGGGAAAAATTGTCTTCAAGGCTGAGCGATGGTGCCCTATACAGCTTTTATGATACATCCATGGATCTGACGTACAAATAAAAAACCATCACACACTTATTATATTCTCTCTATGTGTTCTTACATCTCTGCTTTACACAAAATATGGAGAAACATACACCATTCATTTACTAGACCAATATGTGCCTTTTTGTGTAATATAAAAGCTTAACATATCCATAATTAAGGAAAACAGCTAAAATTAAAGAGAACTTTACTGCATGTATTATGTATACAATTAATAAATCACCAAAATTATGGAAAAAAAGTAGAAGAGGCCAGTAAAACTCAGGCCGCAATCTCTGATTGCCAAGTGGGCCAGAGGGCGAAAAATGTTAATTGGACACTGCTTGCAACACTAAACTTTGTTGTCACTTATAGGCTACAGTAAAGCTGGCTGTTCATTATGAAAATCTTACCTTTTCAGTAGCTGCACACATACATAAATAACTAGAATAACAAGTCAATTTCTTTAATTTAAAAGAAGACCCAAAAAGACAAGTGTTCAGCCAGTCAGACAGGCTTTCAAGGAAACAATGTGTAGGATTTATACATCATCAGATGTAATGTTACAGGCACAGAGAAGAACGTTATCAGCATTGTATAGCCTGGCACAGCGGCCACATATTCATGCACACACGTACACTGACAGACACAATTGCATCATTAATCAAGTGTAAAACGTTAGAAATGACACTCGAACATAGCCTGCCATGGTGGCCACATAAACCACACAAATGCATTCATGCATGCACAAACACACAGCTGACAGATGCAACAGCATCATTAATTAAGTGTATTGGTAGAGGTGCACTAGCACCAACATGACACTTGAACATAGCCTGGCATGGTGGCCATATAAACCACGCACCCACACACAGACAGTGAATAGTGAAATTATTTGATTATAGTCCAACACTTCAGTCAGTTGTTCAAAGGAGAGCAGGGCAAAGAGTTCAGTCTGCCTGCTGCTGACAGGAAAGGGGCTGAATTAGCAGCCATGTACATGTTGTTGCTGCTTGGCACTTGCTGAGGAGAAACTGGCAAAGAAAGAGGTGTCTGGGTTGAGAATGATGGCTGAACTTCAGCTGAACTCTCTTCGTCCTACCCCTCACAATGTCTTTTTGTGACAAACATAAGCAATATGTTTGGCCATGGTATTTATCTTAACTTACATTAAAGACAGCCAGCTAGTAGAATGCAGGCTTCTGTTCTTCTGTGCAATGTCTGTGCATGGATGTATTACAAGAGCTAGACAGGGCTCCGCTGCTCGGAGTTGCCATCAATTTTTTCTAGTGGTCAACTTGTGGTATTACAGCAAAAAAAATCCCACTGCCCATAGACCATTATAAAAGAGAGTCTGTAAACCTCTACATTTTCATGACAACTGGGTGAGATCACAGTATGATCTCAGCAATTAACCTGGTGAGTTTACTGTTATTCTTGATAGAATGATGGCCAAAACAGTAAGTCGTAATAAACTGAAATTATCCTCTAGTATCTCATCCCAAAAATAAAGTTAGAAAACCAGAAGGAGAGACAAAGAAAGGAGAAGCTGATCCCCACTGGACTCTGCCTTTGTCTTGAAGTTCAATCATGCATTGGGATTCACCGTGATTAAGTCTGGCACTAACCTTCATCGACCAGGAGCTCTGGGCCTCATGCTCAATACTCTTTGTCTGGCCAGCAGGTCGTGAGCTAATGTGCTGAACAGGACAACAGGACAGTAAAGCAGGGAGAGAGAGGAGAAGCCTGCCTCAGATTGATCCACTGCATCTCAGTGGACCAGAGGAAGCAAGGAGGCAAACACATGTCTTTGCTGTAAATTATGGTTACGGTACCCCCCAATCGCCCTCTTCTTCCCAACCGCACACACGCACACACACACACACACACACACACACACACACACACACACACACACACACAAAAAAGACAGTATTTGGATTTCTTATTACTAGAGCTAGTTTATTATCACTGTTATTGTTTTTATTTCAATCAGTGTTGCACAATTAACCCTAAAACAAATACAAACCACAAAAAATTGTCTATTTTGCCTTTTTACACATATACATACACACATACAGTACATACAGTATATGTGGATATGTATACAGATTTATAATCGCAACATCTTGGGTGTAGACAGAGTGTAGAAACATATTTGGGGGAGACATACAGTAGTGATCCCTGACAATGCTCTGAGAACGTCTTTTAAATCATCTCATATTGACCTGAATTGGACTGTGGAAGAAACAGTAAAAAGCAGACAGGCAGTGACAGACAGGTAAGACAGATAGGTGGGAAAACACTAAAACTGACAGACAAACAGATGTGTGAACACGGGGTGAATTTAAATATGTGTGCTCCCTTTGTTCCTTCCAAATAGTTGATCCATATACAATATGCAGGTAAATTTACAAAAATGAGGCGTCTTTTGTGATATTTAACAAATACTCTAGACAACTGGAGAAGTAAATGTTATTTGGTTTCAGGTTGGCACCACATTCGAACCCTGTAGCGATAATAAAAACAAACAAAAAGCAAAACTGCATAGATTAAATAGATACTTAACCAGTTTTTAAATAAACTGTAGTACCTTTAAATGAAATCAGAATGGCAGACCACCCTTTTCCTCCTCTTGCCCTTTGTTGTGGTCAGATTTTCTACAACACAACAGAAAGTCATTTGTTATCTAAACAACGTGATAGCTAACAGATCAAGAAAAGAAAATATGTTCATGAAAATGTTTTATAGCTAATAATTCAATGTTCTTTTTTTAATTTCTAAAAATGCACCAGGATCCAATAGTTGTGCTTGAGGTTATGTCCTGTGTGCATTATAGGATTACTGTTCTGCTCATTCATAGTCCCCAAACCTATCAGCACCTAATGTACAGCCTGTATCTCAAATGTTTTCAAGCAATATAGCTCATTACCAGTCAGATTTTCGTGTTTATAGGGCTGAGAATTGAATTGTGAAGTAAAAACATGCATGGTCAATAAAAACAAACTCAAACTTTAACAATCAGCGCTTCATCTTATATCAGTCTTTCTGTTTTATGCATGAGTACGAGTCCAGCAAACCAGCAACATGGGGCAAGAGCAGGTCAAATACGCCTACAAGGTATGATATGAGATATATTGACAGTATTTCCCTGCAGGACTAAATCAAGTAAAATACAATATAAGCAAAATACAAGTAAGCCTGGTCTGTTATGTGGTGCTCCATACATAAAGACTTTACAATGCATGTCACGTAAGCAGGCTTAAACTACCATGTTTTTGCAAAGAAGTGTTATTGACTTTCATCTGTGATGCTAACTTCACAGGACAGGTGTGGGAGTCAGTCAAACCTGCAGAACAGATTCCAGTCAGGTTTTCGTCTCTATAGTGTCCAAATAAAGGATGACTGAACGGTGTCAGATCATGTTGACAACATCAATACAGAACAGACATTCTCCTCAAGCAAAGATGGTTTGTGAAGGAAAATGAAGACAACTTGTCACTTTAAAGGTAACAGGACTGACAGGACCTCACCCCGAGTCACTCGTGCGAGGATGACTGGTGGGAACAGGATGAGGATGAGGTGATCATCAGGCATCAGTAAGGGGCAAGACAGATTCAGCTTTGTCAATCGAAAAGTCGACTCAACCCATTTTCATCAATACACACCATCAAAACACATTGAGCGACAATGTGAGACGGGACCATCAATTTGCACGATATTGAGATCACAACATTATTTTTGCCATTATTCGGCTAAATATCACAGTGTTAACATCACAAGTCCAATAATCATCAATTTCAGCTAAAACAACACGTTAGCTTCTTGTTTCTCATGCAGATCTACTGTAGGTTTCTCTCTGCCCTCTACTTTTGAAATACACTGGGCTCAACCTGCTTTCTTGACAGAGGTATATAAAATATAATACTGATCTCAAACATTTAAGTACAGTTACATTAAATCACCATTTGACAAGAGTATAAATGACTAAAATCTTTAAAGTCAGCGTTATTTGACATACGAACAGTCATCAGGGTCTCAGAGTAGAACATCATAGAGATAAATGCATTTGAAATGTAATCAATTCACAAACATATCGGTTGGTCATTTGGTGCCACAATGATCAATACCACCTAATGTAAAGGATTAATCAATCAGAGGCTTGTTGCATCAGGCTTTTTGGACTTTCAAAGGGAGCATAGTCAGAATATTCCCCACATTCCCTCGCCTTTGACATCAAGCATGGAGTCAGAGGGTTGTACTTATGCCCGTAGTGGACATTATACAGTGATGTAACATCACTCTAGTCAGTCTAAGCCTATCTTGTCCTTCTGACTTGATCTGGGGATCAGTGTTCAATAAGGCAAAGAACTGCACAGTTAGAGCAATATCATATTCAATGTAAAACAAACCCAGCACATGCCCAGTCCAGTCCAGTTCAGTCCAGGTTAGTACAGGACGCCTACTTTATGAGAACCTGAGTGCTTTGGAAGAAGTACGCATGAATTAAGACTGCACCTAATGATTATTTCAATAATTGATTAATATGCCGATCATTGTCCTGATTAATGCATTAGTCTTTTGCTGTATAAAATGTTTTTAAAAAATATTCTAAAGCCCAAGTAGACGTGGGTAAATTAACTTCTTTTTATGACTCAAAACCAATATTCAGCTTATTATCATATGATAAAGAAAAGAAACAAATTTACAAAATTAAGTCAATTTTTGGTGTTTTTGCTTGAAAATTACTAATCTTCACAATAGTGATGAAATCATCATCAGATCTGTCAAGCAACTAATTAACCCAGAAATATAGAATGAAATAAGGCTACTAGCTGAGATCCAACGTTTTTAGTTTCAATTTTTTATAGTGAGAAGCATACTGATCACTTCTACAGTAATCCAGGCAGAGTTTATAATCAAAAGGAAACCATATGGAGGATTTAAAGGGTTAAACAGTAACTCCTTCACTGGGAATTAAAAAAATCCTCCCAATGATGATTTCCCTGAAGTCACAACAGATTATTGTTTAACAGATGTTGTGACCTGATGTTAATGTGTGATCTTTGTTTGGCACATGAAGGAAGCAGCTGAATTATTTTCTGAGAACAGTTTCCCTTGGTGTTTCTAGCAGACTGGATGAACAGGGAACAAATGACATAATTAAACAGTTGTTATATTGCCGACACTTTTGCTTATTTGCTTAAATTTACAACGACGACGCAATCCCTTATAGCAAAACTGTCCAGACTGGGCACAGAGCATAATTTAAAGAGGAAAATCATGTTAAGTACAGACGACCAAGTGTGACCTGGTAATATACATATATAACATGAGGATCTGAGAGTCCCTGAGCATACAGGAGTAGGGTTTGGTGATACAGCACTTCCCAAAGCTGCATAATATATAATACAAAGGCCCCCTCTTTTCCCACCAACTGTGTCAGTGAAGGAATCTTGTGATCCCTTCGTCTGATGGGAGTTACAGCACCAAGTCAGTCAGCGAGAACAGCTTTGAGGCCCCTGTACCTCACACAACTTCTAATATACAGCAATACGACAACCTGACCTATCAACGTCTAATCACGTAAACATGATCGTCGCTGCACCGCATTGCCAATGAACAGAACGGCACTAAAACCTGTCACATCCACGGTGGGATGTGGGAAATTTCCTGCAGAAGGAGATTAACCCTAAGTCACATCGAGGGACAAAAGGAGGAAAGAAAGGAAGAAAGAAAAGCACATCTCTTTTTTCCCCCAAGTGAAATTACTTTCAACACAAGTAAAAACACTAATTAAGGCTGGGTGAGCAGCCTTGGTGAGAAAATATCACATCGGTAGTTAATAAATATACAAGCAGGAGACATTAAGGTCGGGCATGTTTTCTGCTATTTTGGCCATTATTGTTTTTTCCAACACCTTGTAACATGATATTAACACTAATTGTGTACAATTAAATACAAAAAATGGATGCAAGAGAAAAACAACAAGCAATAAACAAATAAATTCAAAAAGCATAAAGTCTAAGTACCTAAGATGATCACTAAAATGGAAAACTTGATGCAACGTGATGCAGGTTTGCATAACATGTTATTTAACACAGCAGGTGATTCTCTGCTGTGGGGACACATACAACTCTCATGTGGGATGTTGTGATGTTATGATAACTGAGATAGAGGCGCAATAAATGAAATATGCATTTTGAAAGAAATATTTGCAATTATTTATAGCTTATGCTGGATTCATGCTAAAGTCAGCAGAATGGGAAAAACTGAAACTGAATGTATTCACGTTTAATTAATTTAATTAATTAAGTTTATTAAGTGAAATCAGATACAAAAAACCCTGTTATCTCCTTTTAAACTGGCTCAGTCGATTTTAAAACTTTTTTTTTTTTTTTTTTAGATATCAATGCCAGCGATCACTGTCTTTTTTCACCAACTGAGAGAATGAAAACTAAAAGGTTGATGTGAACTGTTTTTCCCACTCGGCTGCTCAGAGTGAACTTAATGAACTGAACTTAATGCTGTGAGCGTGGCGCTATTAAGATACAAGTCAAAAAGGTGAATCAATAAACCAATCAATTTGAATTTCATGTGTGCTGGAGTTGTAAGTGCCACCCGCTTTAACTTTTCTCAGTTTACTTTATTCACAGGTAAACTTTCCACAGCGGATATACAGTCAAACACCAGTGACAAAAAAATAAAGTTAACAGCTTGTGATATAGAAAAAAAAATGATGATAAACAAAGTTACACATTCACATCCACTAGACACTAAGCATGAATTTGAACCATTTTAATCATTAGTGCCCAAGATAAAAGTCCTAAAAGTTCTCCCTCCATTTGTGTGTGAGTGTCCCTGTCTGTCTTCATATTTGTCTCTTGTCCAGCATGTCGACAATTATAATATATTTACATTTATATGTGTGTGTAATCCTCTATTCCATTGTTCGTACTCTATGTTTCCTTCATTAAGACCTGAGAGAAAGGCCAAAAACAGTGTTGAGGTAGGTAACCATAATGCATCAGAGCAATTCCTGTACAGTATGTGAAACCAGAAAGCAGAGAGCCGGAGAGAGAAGCCCTGCGATCGTTAAACCAACAACCTTCTATCCTCCTCTAACAGCTCTCCGCCTGCGGTTGTCAGCATCCAGCATTATTATAAACATGGTGTTCCTGAAGCACTTTTACTAGTCAGTGTTGACAGGAGGGAGAAGGCTGAGCAGCAACAGTGGTTTTGGGAAGAGAGTAATGATAGATAAGCACTGTCATGTCTCCTGGGAACCACAAGTGTAAAAGGCCGCTCCTTCGTTATAAAAGGAGGGAGGTAAATGAGACGTGAAAACTAAGAGCACTGCAGGATCAAATATCCAGAATGACATTAGAGATACACTGCTGCTAATTTAGATCATTTAGATTCATTTAGATTTGTTCTCTTTTTTCATGAAGAGTTAGACAAGAAGATCGACACCTTACTTGTTTCTGAGTACGATGCTGCACCCAGGAGGCGATTAGCTTAGCTTAGCATAGCATAGCATACAAACTGGAAGTAGTGGGAGGCGGACTGACTATCCTAAATTAAAAAAATACTCCTACCAGCACTTCCAACAAAGGAAAACAAGTTGTCAATTGAGTTGTAGTTTCATATGTATGTTAATTTGCTAAAAAATCTTAATACTTCCTTTCAGTGTGTAGTTTGTGTATCTATAATATATTAGCATATTAGGTTGTTTCTTAAAAGACGCTATAAACAATTTCACTAACACTTTATTTTACAGATCTCTCCCTTTTCTACTAATTTCCTAAAAGCAGTCGTGTGTAAATGCAAATTCTCATTTCTTTGGAGCTCTGAAGAAAGAATGGGTTGGCTAAAATGCCAATAATAGCACAAAATAAGTATTTTCAGTCAGTTGAAGAATTGTTATAATTTAGTAAGAATTATAACTATGTTTAAAAGTTTAACAATGAACACAAATATAATGAATGGGTATTTATCAACTAAACTAACTTAACACTTTTTGCTGTTACTGAATAGCACCACCCTTTCTGTAAATGCCTGTGAAATGAACCGTTTAATACCTGTAAATTACTCAGTAAATTTGCATGAAATTAAATGACCTGTAAAATAAAGTTACCAAGCGAATTAATTAATAAATTATATCTTGACTGTTTGACGATACATAAACAGAATGTCAAAATGAGATGTAACAATCATGACAAGACTGGACTACTTCTAATCAAGAAGTAGTTACGGAATATTAAATTCTTTAGAAACACTAAGTAAGTGTTGTTTTTTGTACAAATTGCACAAACCAGATATGACATGTTAATTATTGAGTAATAATTTGTGGTATGGGTATAGGGCTGGAGCTATAATTAGTGAGCTTTAGAGGTGCTAGTAGGTGGAATTTTTACCTTCGGGGAAAGCCAAGCTAGCGGTTTCCACTTGCTTTTATGCTAAGCTAAGCTAATTACCTCCAACATCCAGCTCTGTACATGACAGTGGCATCGACCTCCTCATCTAACTCTCAGCAGGAAAACTGAAAAAGCAGCTTCCCAAAATGTTTGACTATTCCTTAGTTATTACACCAACAATAGTGGAATCATGTTTCAAGACAGTTTTATAAGATTTGTGCTTTTTCTTCTTCTTCTTTACATACATGACATATATGAAAACTCACTCACTCACTCACTCTCTCTCTCAATAAAACATATTTGCCTACAAACACTCACAAATACACACGCACACATAATTCAATCATAGCAGTAATTGTAGATACATATATGATGTCTGTCCAACTGAACATTATGCATCACATGTCATTTAGCAGTAAATAGTCTGGACAATGTCATTAGCGGTGCAGTGTATCTCTAATGGTGTTTTTGTTCAACTGAAGCAACTATGCTTGAAAAAAAGTATTATTCTCTTGTAAGTGAAATAAAATCTAGATAAAAAAGAGCTTACAATGGAACAGCATAATTCATACATATCCCTAACATACTGTAATCCATACAACAGTGTTATCAGTCTGTCAACTTGCATGAGGTACCGACATTGTATCTACAAACATCATATTCATCAACAGAGGGAAGCCAGGGTTTCACAGAGGGGGGAAAAGAGGGTTTTTCATTATGCAATAAACAGACATACAACAACAACAACAGCGACAACATTAACATTGTTATCTTGAGGTAGAACATTAACTTCAGCATTTGGAAGTGCTTTATGTTGGATACTCGTTTTTTTTTCTTTTTCTTTTTTCTCATTTTGCTTCGACGAGCATGAGGAGAGAGACGATTCTTGACATCTGAGGTAGTGCGGCACCTGATCTTGTAATTTTCTGACCAATCAGTTCCTCCGCATGTAACGTAATTGTGAACACATGGGAAGATAAAGTCCCTAAAAGCTTCCCGCAACACATTCATTCCGGCTGAGGTAGGTTTTTGTTGAATCGTAAGGTTCACACAGCCAAGTATGAAGGCCGAGAACTCATTAACAAAAAAAAAAAAAAAAAGTTGATATCACTGAAACTAAGTCCTGAGACAGAATATATTGAATCCCTGGAAGAAGGCTGAGGTCTTCTGTGAACGAGAAGGTGGAATCATTGGTAGGTGAGAGCAGGCAGCAGGAGTCTCTGACATCCACAGAAAAGTAGAGATAAGACCAATAACTTATAACCACTTTGACACATAGGTGATAAAGATATATATGTATATATATATTTATAAACTTAAAATAAAATCGTCATTGTATAACGAGGACATTCTGGGGCTTCTATTCCATGTGCTGCCCGACACCAGAAACTTAACAAAAGACCAAATAGTGAAAGTAAAGAACACTTAACTGGCCTGCCAGGCTGAAAACAGCCGTCCAACTGAAGAGAGCTCTCCAAAGCCCCAGGCCAAAAACACTCCAATATACAGTCCTAGATCCTCTAGAACCTCTTAACTTACCAATAAAAAAATCTTTGCACAAAAGGAAAAACTACTTTGAAAGGAAACACTTGTCAACCTGAGTGAGAGAAAAGTCTAAGTGGACACTGCAGACAGTGCCGTGTGAATTGGCCTTCGTACAGTGATTAGCCTTGGTCCTGTCGACCAGCTCCTGCTGCAGGAGGCTCTTGGAACTGCGTCTCGGTGTCTCGCTCCACTGCAAACTCATCCAGCGGTATCGTAGACAGCTGGGTGTCATTCAGCACGTAGGAGACGAGAGATCTCTCAGACTGAAGACATAAGCAAACGAGAATACAATGCGGTTAATTCATTCATTTTTCTACTTGAAAGACAATTTTAGTGCGACTGTGGCTTCTTCTTATTCTTGCATTGGTTTACATCAAAGTAGATTTAGTAGAAAGTGCAGCATCAGCCTACACCTTTTCAGTCAAATACAGAAACTAAACTGTACTGTTATGTTTTGATTTTCCTAATTGGGAATGCCAATCGCGCTTTGATTTGTCATTTATTAGTAGGATGTGACTGAGAGAAGGTGGGCTCATTCTTTACCACAGTAGTAATGCAGAAAAAAAGAGGCAAGACATTTACTTTCATCTTTTTGCAGAAAAAGTGATAAGAATTTCCTTCAATGTATGACATTTCACAGCCTGATATTTACATTCAGGTTGAAAGCACAGCTGTCAGCCCCTCATTTACATTGCTTAATAGCTTCATAATAGTAGCTTCAGCCATCACCTTTATCAGCTATAATAACACTGTACTCACCAACGTAATTTATGAAATCTTATAACATGCTGGCATTGCTAAAGACCATCCGGATCAACCAGGACAAGACACATGAGCAGTCAGGTGTTCACGCAGGTCGTAAAGAAGCAGATAGTTCCAGATTAGCTACAATCTATGTTGGAGGTAAAAGTGAACGGGAGCACATCCGTGATGTTGCTAACAATCCCGTATTGAATAGGAAAACTATGAAAAAGTTAAAGCTGAAACAGGAAGTCGGTCTATAAGCTGTGATGGATGTTTACAACAGAGAGTTTGGGCTGTAATTTTACTGTTTGCCTTTATTTTCTCTTACACATAAACCCAACTAACCTGAGGGTTTGTTCTCAACCTGTATGAATATTAGTTCATTCATGCTTGTTGTGTTCAGTGATCCCAGTAATTTCTTTGGTGAGTATAGTGTTGAAAGAACTGAAGGCCAGACCTATAAAAATAAACCTGAAGTTGTAATAAACTAAAGTTTATTTTTAATTATAGTTAATCATATTGCGTTTATGTGAAAACGTGCCCCAGTTAACTATGAAAGGACTGAAAATGCTGTTCCGTTGCTCGACTATGAGGACTCACCATGCATACGTCTTGTGTGTTGGGTTGAGTGAAAAGTCTCTCGAGCTCGTTGCTGTTGACCACTTTCTTCCCCGCTGCGCTCCCGTTGACCTCCATCTCTCTCCTGGCGGCCCCGTTCAGCCCTGAGGCCCCCTGGGAAGACGTAGAGGATTCCAGCACCGTGCTGTGCCCTGCCTCGGGGGTGGCCTGAACCGTCTTACACATCATTAACCTGGAGAATACAGGAACACACACGCAGGAAACACTTGTCAGATACATACATGATCAACCCACAACAACAATTCCTGGTAAGTTCAGATCACAGCTAAACACACCTGCCCCGATAACTGAAGACAAGGAAGAGCACACAGAAGATGATGCAGGTGACTCCGATGTGAATGCCGATAATGATGCCTGTGGTGGATGTTTTGCTCTGTTCGTCTTTCAGGCAGTCACATGGGACGTCCAACACTATGGAGATACAGTACACATCACTGTTAAACAGATCTGCAGAGGTACGCACAAACAAGAGACAAAGTTTGTGTGCATGCCTGTGAGAGAGAGTATGAGTCACAGCAATGCTCAGCTTGACTTTGACAACAGATGACACGTCTGAGTCAGTGAGAAACGTTAATCTTTGATGTGCTGGGGCAATGTGCAGCAGTGTGTGGCTGTGTCAGGTAATCACCAGATTTCTCCACAGCCTCTCGAAGTGAAACAAATCGCATGGTGGCGTTACCATCCCCGTGTTGGTTGAATGCAAGTAGCTTAATTTCATAAACCAATGAGGGATCTGAACAAAAGAAAAGATAGAAAGACATATTCAGAAAATGAGTGAAGCAGACTTTACACCAGATACAAGAAACTATCAAATCAGGTTTATTCAATGAAGATAACAAAGATTAAAAAGACTAAAAAAAAAAGACGGTCAATCTCACCCAGCTGAGTGATGTTGTACTGGGTGATGTTGCGAGGTAGGATGATGGGACCGGTGAACTGAGGTGTGTGGGCTCTTTTGTAATACAGTCTGAAGCCTTGTTGTTGACCCATCTTAGAGGAAGCCTCCCACATCGCTTGCACAACGCTACTGTTCACCACCTTGGTGTAGAGAGAAGGAGGTGCTGGCACTGCAACACAACACAGAGCGTCAAAAAAGCTGGTAACATGATAACAGAAGCTGCTTCTTGGAAGTATGACAATTCAGGAACAGAAACATGTAAAGAAAACAAGAATTTTAAATGTTACCCAATGAAATTAAGATAATTTGTCATTTTTCTTTTAAAACTGACAAAACATTATCAAGATTTTGTCTAGGTATTTTGCATCAAAATGAAACAAGACCATCAAATCATATACAGGGTCTGCTGTATTTCAAAATCTCTCTCAGTTTTAATACAAACCTGAATTTAAGTTAACTTTCACTCCATAAAAAAGTATTTCATTAAAGCAATGAAAGCATATTCATTTAAGGATGCCCTGTAATATAGAAAAGGCACCCACCCAAAATGTGCATCCTTCTCAACAATTTCCAAACGTCAATCACTGCTATAAAATATGTTTTGTGTGTGAGTGTGTGTTCTGCTTCAAACTCTCACCCTCCCCATGGGTGCTCACGGTAACACTCTCTGATGGTTTGCTGGCCCCATGGGATGTGTAAGCCTTGACGTAGAAGGTGTAACTGGTGGAAGGCTCCAGATCCCTGATGTTTTGCTGCAGTGTCAACTTACTGACAGCCTCCTCATATTCCATCTCCACTGGGTCTGAGGGACAGAGTGAAGTGAAGGAGGAGAGGAAGTAAGAGAAGATGAAGTGAGAAAAGAAAGAAGTGAGAGACAGAAATGGGTCAGACATGAATCATCAGGGATAAGAGGTGGAGCAGTCATTGAAGTGGTGGGAAATAAGAACAAGAGAGGAAACAATAAATACAATCTGTTTCTGCCATCATTTTCATGGTTATTGCCCATTTCACTAGTTTTATCAGGACAGTTCCACTAGGTAATGGCTTATCTACTTTGGCCCTGGGAGCCTGAATGACGGTAGTCAGGTAAATTGCAGGGGTGCAGTGAGGAGATGGAGGCAATAAAAGGGGGAGTTACATAGGACGTGTTATAGTATTTTATTGCTCTTAATCCAGAAACACCAAATCATAACCACCTCCAGCCCTCAACCCACACCAACTTGGAAGTGTAATCACAGCAGATCCTATTGTTTGGCCCCCGGGGCCCTTAATTATCTAACTGATAGAACTACTGAGGAGATCAGCAGCTGGCACTAGGAGGCTCTTATTACTAACACGCACGCACGCACGCACGCACGCACGCACGCACGCACGCACGCACGCACGCACGCACGCACGCACGCACACACACACGCACACACACTCACAGTTGCCTTAAGCCATGAACTAAAATACTGCATGAATGTAAAAATGCATGCATATGTACATGTGTGCACATAGAGGGAGCATTGTGCCAATATAATCTACACATTTGGATCTCAAAGCCACAAATATGAAATGTAGTTTTTTTAGTTATCCTTATTGTGTTCAGTGTTACACTAGTATTGAAGCACTGAACATGCTTGTAGTTTCTGGCATGTATCGACATCCAGCTATTGTTTCTGTGGAATCATAATACATTTATTATACTTTGAACAAAAGCATTTGCCAAATGCCTACATTGTAAATATAATGGCAAATACAATGCACAGTGCAGTAATTGTAGTTTCTATTTTCTGAAACTAAAATTGTTGATCATCAGTGCCAGTTACATTTATCAATACTGTTAAAAATATTTTATTTATGTAGTTTCTCCATCATCTGCTGTAGTTTATATAAGCAGAAAGTTGCAGATTTCTGATTTAACATCTGCTGCATTTTTAGCTGCAGCCATAAATGTTGACTTGAATTTTCAATACGTCTTCCACCTCTCCTCATTCCAGCTCATGTGGCACAATGCATGAAGCAATGTGAATCATCAGTGCATTCTTACCTGAGGTCCTGCGGATGTGGAGCACATAACCGATAATGTCCTGAGTGTTCTGTTCGGGCTCCCTCCAGGACACTTGGATGGTGGTGGGTGAGAGGGCCTCAGCCTGCACATGGACGGGAACACCAGGCAGCCCATCAGCCCAGAGCACTGTCAGGCGTGCACTGGCCTGGGTGGAGCCGGCGCTGTTCTCGGCGATACACTGGTAGATAGCCTCGTCATCCTGGCTGATGCTGTATATCGTCAGTGTGCTGTGAGAGAAGAGGAGGTGGAAGAAGGAAAGTGGGGGGTAAAGTAGAGGAAACACAGAATAATTTAGTTTGTCTGACGACAACATGATGGAACATAGCTGATTATAGAGCAATGTATTTCGTGTGAGATTTTCAAAGCACTGCAGTTCATAAAGAATGTGCTAACAAGTCAAATCAGTAGATGTGTCAGTGCCACTCATGAATACATTTAGTGGAAGTACTTAGGTCAGGGTTACATCATTGCCTTATAGTTACATTCATCTTTTTACACTTTGATCTGGCTTTTACTAAAAACACCACACCTTCACCTTTGTATTATGAACACCAACCATCCAAATACATCACGATGCTGCAGCACCACCTCCAGCACATATGTCATCTTATCTTGCAAAATAGCTCTTCGCTGACTTGTGCTTTCATTGGCAGTTCATGACAGAAACAGACCACGCCTACGAAAGAAATTGGCAACCAGTTATAGGACATACATTATGCACCTACTATAGTAGTTGAAATGTATAGGAGGATCCTTGTGAAAATATATAAATATGCAAAACAGGAAAATCTGTAAACAGAAATGGCTTAAATTGGTCCACTTGTCTTAAATTAACAAATCTGGGTGAAAAATCTTTCCACACCTTCAAGAGTGAAGGAACAGTACTTAATACTAACGTACTAGTTATGCAATATTAGCCCTTGTAACATGTAACATGTAAAATATGTCAACAGTGCAGCATACTGTGTTCATCTGTGGGTGTATGTGTGTGTTTTTAGTGAGAGAAGATATTTCTGACATGCACCACATACAGTCCGACACAGCAGCAGTGCTGTATGTGTAGCGGATCGTCACTCATGCACAGCACATACTTTCAAACTGATTTGTCTTTCACTGGAATTCTTGTCGCAGTGGATGACTCTATTTCAGTGTTTCAAAAAATGTAATTTGCCTTCATCAGTAAAACCTTTCATCTGTCCATGCACACATTGGTACTGACACACCTTTGCACACAGACACACACACACACACACACACACACACAGACACACACACACACACACACACACACACACAGACAACCTCCTACACAAAGAAAATCCTTTATCTTAATGCTTTGACCTCTCTTTCTTCTACCCATCGCTCCTCTCCTGTGCACCTCCACAACTGTCTGCTCTTTGTCCCCATCTTTCTATCTTTGGTTCTTCTTCTTTCCTCCTACCTGGTCTGTCTTCTGCATTGGTTGCGTGAGTATGTGTATGTGTGTGCATTTTCAGTAGGTGTTAAAATACATGCACTTTTTTCTCATTGGGTTTGTCCTGAGGCAAAAGGAAAAATAAAACATTTAATATACTATGGAAATGAAGCCCTGTGGTGCGAAACACTTCTTCATTCCAAGGCCATTTCTACTGTTAAGTTAATATGTGCATAAAAAAAGTGAGAACACACACATAATGAATACCCAGGGATTATGGAGAGGCTTTAGTTGTAGCTTTGTCCATTTTCCCCGCTTCAAGATGCTGTAGCCCTTGGTCATGGCATTTTAAGAGATCAGAAACATTTTTCAAATGGCGGGAGGAAACCCTTCTGGGTACTCGTTCTCATGCTGTGCTCTAAGTTGAAACAGTGGAATTGAATGCCGTGGGAGTTCAACATATCCTGCAGCATCCCGCTAACCTGTCACTTGCAGTTTGTAAGCACCTGTCTGTCAGATTGTCATCTTTCTTTGATGGACAGGTTGGATACTCAGGGTATTAAATCAAAATGTATTAAAAAATGCCAAGAAGATCCCATGAGGAAAAGCATGCAATATATTGAAAGAGCAGCATGTCAGCCTTGTGCCGTATATGTGGTCTGTCACTTGCCACCCTCTGGACTTGTGAAATGGGACATGCAGAAACTGGCATTTCAGCTCGACAGACGGTGCTGACCTCATACCTGCCTCACTGTGGTTTGTATGGATGAATTTGTAAGGACAGGGGAGAGTTCTTCTGGGTCAGTGGGCAGGATGGAGAAGTGAATCATTCTATTACTTTTTCAAAATTGATATGGTGGGATACAATTACTGTACATCTCTAATCTGGGTCAGAATAGGCTTTGAGGTGGAAGAATCATTAATCTCTTGGTCTGCCAGGTGGATTCAATCTGGATAATTATCAGGTCAAAGAGGCCCTCTGTAGTTCACCCGCTCTGAGCCAATCTCACCTCTGACCTCTGAGGTGGCAGCAGTCGCCAGCCTTCAGCTCGCTACTCAACCATCACATTTCTGACAGCCTTTCATATCAGCGATGGATGGAGTGTTTGCAGACAGGCAGCCTGACCAGACGTGGCAAAGAGGCCCCCAGGGAAGCACGACCCGATGGCATCAAACCTGGATGGGCCCCTTGGAGTGTGTGAAGGGAATTCACAGGAAATTTCACAAGACGTTGCTTGTTTCAGTGAATATGCATACACGTGTGCACACATATTTACTGTAAATTCAAATTCAAAACACTTTATTTGTCCCAGAGGGGCAATTTCCAGAAATGATGCTAATGGATCATTTCATGCATCGTCTCTACATGCTCAGCCACATACACATAGGTAAAATAGACTGATCCTATTGACAAGTAGCTTATGAAATTCCATACCTGCTGGCAAAAACTCTTTTGAAAAAGCTTAAGTGGTTTCAGCTTCTCACAGTATCAGAGTATAAGAAAGGGTAAGAAACAAAGAACCCTAAGAGATACCGAGCTGACTTCTTTGTTAAATTGCGGCCATTTGGTATATCATTTTAAATATATCTCTTCCAAGTTGGTTTGTATTCTTGAATTGAATACTTTTTTTGGTGAATAATCACAGCAGGAGGCCGCATTTTAAGTGGTGTTTTCTGCAAGATTCTCATTTTTGGTTTGACCTGGGCACCGGCTTTGGTGTTAACTTCCTTGAGATAATTTGGCAGTTGAGGAGTGTGGTGTCTCTGTTTTTGAAGTAGGTGTTACTGTTGCTGCAGCATTAGGTGTTACCGAGGCATTTTTCATCATAAACAGACCAAATGGCAGATGTTTTAAGGTGAAACAAACAAAGACTGAACAAAAGAAAAAGAAAAAAATATACATTTAATGGATTTAATAGATATTATTTGTATTATCATTATTTTAAAAGTAGGTAACTGTATTCATAAAGGTATTTTTTTCCAATGTATGTTCATTTTAATTCTCTTTCACAAAGATTACCAAGTGACACCCTGTTCAGTGGACCATTATTTAACTTTTGAATGACTTGATGAAATAGTTTGGTCTCTAGGTTTCAGGAAAGATCAATCTACATTAACACGCAACAGTAAAGCAGGACCACCAAAGACTCAAACAATGTGTGAGGAAACCAGATGGATGGAACGAGTCAATGAGAAAGAAGAAGAGATTTGGGGATATGGGAGGTATATGACCTGAATTTGAGCTGTTTGCTTGTCTAACATGAGGTCCAAAGCCAAGCTGTCTTGTCCTGACAGGTTGACACCATCATTTACTCATCAGTTCAAGGTCATTTCACAGATTGATGGGTAAGGCCGTGGGCCAGAGGAGTGGTTGACAGTGGGGCCTTGGGCCTGTTGTTCAGCTTCGGAGGCTGTGTTTACTCTCCGTTGTCTCTGAGCAGCACCCCATCAAAAGCCAGCGTGGCCATTCTGGATCCAGCGAGAGGGAAAGGGGGAAAAAAACATGGGGACAAAGAGAGAACAGGATGAAGAGGTGGGGAAGGGGGAGGGGAGGAGCGATGAGCTGTCTTTGGCCTGAGAGGAGGGAAGGGCCCAGGGATATGACTGATTACAGGCGGGGTCAGAGTTCAAGGCCAATGCCCAGGCCCCAGCTCTCTGTAATGGGGGCAGGAAGGGGGATGTGGGGCACAGAGAGGGGCCGCAAACAAGAAAGGCAGGTCTTGGTGAAAGAAAGTGAGGGGAGGGGAAAAAAGAAAAGAAAAAAAGAGCCTTTGAAAGGATTCTGCAACGAAATGTCCAGGGTTGTGTGGTAGCCTGTTCCTTCAGATGTTGGCCATTAATTATAAAACACACCGCGACGCTAGCACACACTTTAGCCATTTAGCCACTCTTTACACACAAATATAAAAAGGATTATCATTTTCTATATTGTTTTTTCTATATTTTTTAAGCTGATAGAGAGTGAATAAGAAAAATGCTCATGGGAGATTTACAGGACATTGTGGCTTTCAACGTCATTACACTTTCTGATGTGAGATCACAGCTTTTATGTGTTGGATGGTTACACATGCCAGCTTTAGAGACTAAACCGTGAGGCTGGTCCTTAAACATAATTAGCCGCATCTCTAACAGAGGCTTCAAATAGCCCTGATACATGTTTTACAGGGACCTGCTCAGAAAAGGCCGATAATAAACAGGGCAGCATTATTCCTCAAAATATGTGTGTGTGTTAGGGTGTGATAATGTGCACAGGTGTGTGTATCAAGATCTGTTGAGATGTGACGGTGAGAGCTTTACCCTCAGCGGGCTACGTCTTTTTGACACAAGCAGCCAATCGGGTCATCTCTCACATCATTGCATCACATACAGCATTTCGCATAGCTCTGTCTTCTCTTTGTGTGTGAAGTGCGTGTGAATTTCTATGTTTGATTATGCGTGTGCACAAAGTGAATGATGGAATGCACCATGGGGCTATTTGTGCACATATGGGCTCACTTGCTTTTTGATTAATGTGTGTGCATGCGTGTGTGTGAATGAAATGTACAATCGATTCCCCTTTCTTCCCTTGTCCGATTTGCTGTTGAAGGTCAGCGTCATGAGAGATGGCTGAAGGGAGGAAACCTGTGTGTGTACATTTTTACACAAACATTCACATACGCACTCATAGCCAGCACACATATTAATTAAAATCTCACTGTGAGGTATGTTGCATTTACTGTAAATCCAAGCTTGAGTATGTATATCTGTGTGTATATATATTTAAATATATAAGAAGAGAAGCATTGTGCTGCCTGGAGCAGTTGAATATAATTTGCATATCATTCCTTTTGTTTTGGCTCTGTTCAGAAGGTAAAATACGTTGTGTCATATCATTTCCATCTCTTCAGGATCTCCACTACAAAATGGAAACACGTCACATAGCTGAGATTAAAGGCCATCTGAACGTCAGGTAAAACTCACCTAACTATGAATTTTCCATCTCTGCGTCCTTAAGATTACATTAAAATCCATTTTGTAGGAAACATACATGAATGATATAAAGAATGATATAACCTTCCTTTTTATATTGAACATATCCGTCTGTTCACTGGCAGCAAAAATGTTGGTACTGAGCATGTCAGCAAAAAATGAATAGTCAGCATATTTCATTTGTTTTTTTTCACGATACTCATTTGAGGCAACTGAAACATTTTTATGGTTATGTTCATTGTGTCCCAAAAATGTTATCAGGTGCATAAGCTTAACAAAAACATGTTGTTTTTTTTTATTTTCAGGCAACTGAAAACATATGGTTAAGCTTATGCAAAGACAAGTTTTGGTTAATTATTGAAAACATCAATGAGCACTTCCTTGTGCTTCAAGTCACTGTTTACGGTTTTCAATATTTAACCAAAAACCATGATCTTTCCTTAACTTTAACTGATTGTTTTCATAGTCTAAACAATGTGAGGGATGCAGGATGTGACAAAAGGTCTCTGGTGTAAAAGTCTTGTATTATGTTGCACCCAACCAACCTTTGTCCTCTCTGTGACTTGTGTGACATATATGAAATTCACATTTCGTTCAAATTTCGTTGATTGGAATGAAAATGTGAATATAACTGAAGTAATTATTTGTAATATTTACGCAAAAGTGAAAATAGTTGAAAAAATGAATGAAAAATGAAATGAAAAGTTTACTGGTTCTAGCTCTGCAAATTAGATTTTTTTCCCCCTTGGGTGACAGTATTTGTTTTGTTAGATAAATTCAGTCAAAACATATATTTTTTATTTTTTAATAAATCTTTTATATATCTAATTATAGACAAAAAAGGTCTTTATTAAGAAAATAATTGTCAGGTAATTAATGATGGAAAGTGATTGTTAGTTGCAGGTCTAGTTGTAAATAAAAGCCTTTTTACATTCAGGTATTTTAAGATAATAAACCACAAACTGTGATAATGAATGATTTTAATGCCTTCCATCTACCTTCCTCACAGTTCAGCTACACAGCGGCTTAGGGTGCACATCAAGCTGCTCTGTTTTCTAAATGGCTGACTGCATTTCCTGGTCAACTAGCTGAGTTTATGAGCTAATTAGCTAATGGTAGATCTCAAGCTGAGGCCTGCCACCTTAACCAATCACAGAGCAGGGTTTGTGATGCATGAGATCCATATTACAGCAGGTCATACACTAATAGTGGCAAGTGGAAACGATGTGATGCTCTGACTACCACCCTGTCTTTTTCTCTCTATCCTCATTTGTTCTTCCTGCCGACTCATCATTTCTCTGTTGACCACCCGGTTCATTTTTCTCGATCATTTAAAAAATATATTCAGGTCTGGCCTCTCATTTGTTTCCTCCCTCTCTTCGTTCCTCCTTTGTTAGCGCCTCACTCCATCTCTCTGACTAATATAGACTGGTGGAAGCAAGTGTGAGTGGAGCAGTGTATGAGAGCGATGGAGGTGTCTCCCTTCACTCACTGTGTCGGAGGGCAAGTATTGATTTTTTTGGGTGCATATTTAATGTGCTCACTTCATATTTCTCTTTTATGAATAGTAACAACATACATGGGTGGTTGGCTGCCAGGGTCAACTGGAAAAATTTAACTTTATGTGTGCAGTAATGCATAGTAGAATTTACTCAAGAACACATTTGCTGGACGGACAGAGTGTAGCGGTTTACAATCATATGCCTACCAGTAATAACAGGCTTGACACTTGTGTTTTATCCTTTTCCAGTAATGCCTCGAAACCACAGGCAGAAAAACTGTAGAAAAAGAGACTTGACTGTGATAGGTTGTAAGCCATTATTCTGTTTATACACAGCCTTTGTGAGATGTTATTCAGCTCAATTTATCAACATCTCCATGAACTTCAATCATGATTATTACAACAGAGTTCATTCTCTTAGTAATTAAACACAGAGCAGGGAAGCATAACCGATGTGCAATTAATCTTCTGAATAATCTTTGAGATGTTGCTGCGATGCGACATACAGTACCCTAATAAAACAGCCGCTGGTACACACAGCCTTGTGTGAGAATTGCTGGGAGTGGTAACTAACTGAGCTGGTATCTGGGTCCTCCTTCTCCTGACATTCCCGGGAACTGCCATGGGAAAGCATCCAACCTCCAGTCAATACGCTCCTCACATACAAAGGCACAAATAAATTGAGGCTCATGTCTTGGCAGGCGCTAATTCTAGCAGCTGCAGCGCTAGAAGCAACAGAAATCGCAGGGACACTGAACATGACGATGATGCCGATGATCAGATCAAGCCACTAGTGATTAATCCTGACATCCGTATTTCTTCTGTGAGCTGGGTCCAATTTTACAGAGGAGATCAGTGATAGTTGGGAGAGAAAGCTGAGCTGTACAAATGACAGTCTGCATTATGTTATGGCTTACATAATGTCCCTGAGAAACTTTCAGATTAAATCGCTGTCACCCTTCATAAAGGTTTATAAGTTGTAACAAATGGCTTCATTAACTGTTTACAAGTGCTTCATACAGCATTAACTATAAGAACACCTTTTGGGTTGCTGGGTTGTATTTATCCTTTCTATTAGGATACTATAGAGTTATAAATGTTGCTTATACATTAATAAATACTTTACACTTTCTGGTAAGCCATCAAGTGTACAATTATACATTTTAATAAACTGAAAGAAATGGATTTTGATGTAGGTTTTTTCTGAAGGTAAGTGGTGAATTTGACGATCCTTATGAATTAAAAAGCTAAACATACTTGTACTTTCTAAAGGAGTCACACCAGTCACAGGGGTTTTTCACAACCCAATAATATTCTTAATAACTGCTCTATTAAGTATTCATAGAGCCACTAATTAAGATTTATAACCTATTCATAGGGTCTGACTTATTAGAAAATCACTCTTACTAGCAGTCTCTGTGATATGTACACAAGATGATGATATATGATATGTATGCATGCAGTATGTATGTAGTATATACTGCAAAAAAAATGCAAACACTACAAAACACAACCAAATAAAAACCTCTTGGGCATGTTTTTCTTTGTTATTTTCCCTCACTCCAGAAAACCTTTGGGTATTCCTATTTATATGAATACATTTAAAACACAAGAACACAAGGCAAGTTTTTTTCCCCCTTACTTGTTGTTGTTCCTGAGTTTGACGTGTCCCCCGGGCTCTAGTATCTGCCCGTTCTTCAGCCAGGTGAGTTGGGGCTCAGGTTCGCCCTGGGCTTGGCAGGTGAAAATGGCGGTGGTGCCGATGGGCCGAGCAATGGACTGGGGAGGTTGAATAAATTCTGCAGGAGCTGAAAGAAATATTAAATGGAGAGCCAGGTAAGTTGGCTATACCAAAAAGACAGCAGTGGAGAAATTCATATCAAAGAAAAAGACTTGAGGCAAGATGCAAAGTCTGTGTTAGACTACAGGAGGAGAAAAGAAAAGCAGGAATAAAAGGACAAAATGAGATTGATAATGAGAGTGTAAAAATATGAGACTACAATAAATCTCGGTAGCTACTTCTCATTTATCATGAAGAAGCAATATACTGTATTATGGGAAAAATACTGTTGCTAATCTATAATTCAGGGTCTATTAGCAGGATTATAAGAGATGCCAGATCAATATAGCTATAGGGAAATTAAAGATGAGAGAGAGAGAGCTAGAGAGAGAGAGAGAGCAGAAAAGTGGAACTAAGAGAGAAAGATAATGCAAGTCCTGCAGTAACAACAGAACAACTTGTTCTTTATAATGTGCTTTTGTAACACATTTACATGAAAGTAAACTGCAGTTTCATCATATCATGTCTCATCCCATGCTACAGGCTTGCGGCTACAGTCAATTAGTGGTAATAACCTAATCATATTACAATGGTTCTCGTAGCAGGGCAGGCACTTTACAAATACTTTACATCACAATAAGTAATTAAACTTACATCTGCTGCAGTTTCATTTCTGCATTGGTGCTTTTATTTGAGCTGACGGACAGAGCGATATTGTAAGATCTCCTCTCTACTCATTATTGTCCCAGAGGTTCAGTGATTTGGTAACCTGAATTATTTATGCTCCGAAAAAATGTTATGGTAATTATAATTTCTCAGAGTCATCACTGGAGGGTAGAAAGTTGAAACACTAAGCATAACGTATACTGGAGTCAAACTCTAAAACTGCTGCTTTAACACAAATGCTGGTTGGAAATAAGCATTGAATACTCCAGTACAATAAAGCACAGAGAAAAGCCTGCACAGTTATACAGTGACTTTGTTAACAAAGAAGCCAAAATATTACTTAGATGTTTCTACTTCAGCATAATGTCATACTATGTTTAAAGTATGAAGCAGGTTTCTTCTATACTTTTCTTACTGTCAACAAATTCCATGAATAGATCAAAATACACAATCATTGCACAGGCGCCTATAGGCTGTGAATCTTACAAATTCACTGCATTTCATCTTAGTCCCAGTTTGTGTCAGACTGTACGATAGCAATTCTGTGACATGTCAGATGGTACAATGAATGTCTGGTAAATTGTAGCTCTACGATGTCAATTTTGAAAATGTAGAGAAAACAAACTTTTGGCCACAGCGTTTCTATACATGTGAAAACCTCAGAAGACAAAAGAGGAAAGGAGATTGTGAAGCCAGTTGGAGCAGAAGATAAGATGCCCACCATGACTTGGAGGTAAATATGTTTTTTTTTGTCATTTCATCTTGTATTCTGATTGGTTGGTTTGTAGCAAAACTACGTCTCTTTGATTTTGCTCCTACATTTCCGACAGTCAGAATTTAGTTCTTTTTTTGACAACTGTAGTGTTTAACTAAACCGGCAGTCGGTGGACTCTCACAGTGTGTTATAAGACCACCATTTTTGACAACCAAAGATGTGTTATGGTTCTCTCATGATTGTCAAATTCTGTCTGGGAAAGTCCACAACCACACAGTGTAAAGACGTCTTCAGTCTGTCTGTCAGTACTTGATTTTGACTTTCTACCCTGTGGCACTAAGCTCCAAGCCCATTCATTCTTACTGAAGACATAAGTCCTTAAAAACAAGTTATAAATATAAACAGCACTATCGTAGTTTAGTTAAGGTAGGAGAGCCTCATGTTCCGTTTTGGCTCATAGTTGTTTTTTATATATGCTGTGTTAGTGTTTCATTAATAAGTGTGGAGTTTTGTGTAAGTTCAGTTGTTTCACAAGGGAGAGCTCTAACAGGACAAGACGTATAAGTATTTTCTGGTAAATGCTATTGGTCTCATTGTACATTTAATGACAAATGATGGGTGAATTGGTTAGACTGACATCATTGAATGTTAAGGGTGCAAACTCAGCCATCAAAAGGAGGAAGATTCTATTGTATCTTAAACAGAAAAATCCAGATATGGTCTTCCTGCAGGAGACTCATTTGGAAAAGAAGGATTCATTATTACGTTTGGAAAGTTCTTTACAGTGCCGGGTCTTCTAGTCAGAGGGGAGTCGCTATTTTAATTCAGAAGAATTAAAATACTCAAACAACAATCAGATAAAGAGGGGAGATGGATAGCTACGGATGCTGAACTTTTTGGTATTAGGTGTACTTTTATGAATATATATGCTCCAACAGCAGACCTACCACGTTTCTTTGTAGATATTAGCAATGCAATTACACAGTTCGGAAATTCATATATAGTATTAGGTGGGGACTTTAACAATGTTAGGGATCCTAAGTTTGATAAAACATACAAATGGGGTGTTACACGACCCTCACAGGCACGAAAAGCAATTGATACACTGGAAGAGGAGCTAGATTTAGTTGATGCACCTCCAGGTGAGGACGGCCTCCCAGCTGAATTTTATGAGGTTTTTTCAGATATTCTTGTACCTACTCATATTTGTATATGTGTAGGTACTGTCTCTGTTGGACTCCGTCTGTATGTCTGTTTGTTTTGTTTTGTAGGTGCTCTCTTTTGACATTGTTTTGAACTGTGGTATGGTATCTACATGTATGTCTTTTTTTGCTGAAAACTAATAAAAAGTGAAACACAAAAAATAAATAAATAAATAAATAAATGTACACCCTAAATTTTATTCTAGATTTTTGCAGTTTCAAAAGATGTACAAATATATATAAAATTATCAACCTATGGCTCAGTTTTTCCTATACTTTGTCTTTGTCCTGTTTATTTTCCTGCTGTTTTCCCTGACTCTCCTGTCCTCCCTCATGTTCCCACCCTAATAGAGAAAATGTTGTCTGCCACTTTTTCATTGTAAGCATTTCCATTCTCTCATTGGAAAAGCTAAGGGGCCCTTAGGCACTTGAATAGAGGCTGCTGACAGCGTGTGATGGTCCTTTCATTTATCTCTCCCTCTCTTTCTTTCTCTCCCTGCATATTCTTTGAGGGCTGCTTTAAAGGTGAAGGTCAGAGGGAGCTCGGGAAGATATTGATTTGTACCTGTATGGGTGTGGGTTAGATCACCAGCACCATCCATCCATCTTGCTCTTGTTTTTCCCTTTCGGGCACTCACACTTCTTCCCCTCCTTCCTTCTTTGTTTCACATGTCTCTCTTTTTGTACCCCAAAGGAACCAAAATGAACCTAATTGATTTAATATATCGGCACATTTGTGTGATGTGTGATGTTTTCATAAGTAGATTTGTCTGCATTAATTTGACTTTGGAGTTACTGACCACTGTACTCTGTTTCTGAATTTACAGCAATTGACACCGTCCTATATTCACAGAGGTGTCAAGTGGCTTATTTACACTTAACCAATTCTTCAAGGACATGCAGTAAAATTATTATTTTTCCTGATAATGAAAGAAGCCGAACACTTACTATACATATATTTGAGAATCAACATGTTTGTTTCTACAAATCAATAACAAAAAGACAAAGACATTGACACATAATTAACATCTATGGCTTTGCTTCTTTGTTGCTGCGAGGGTATGGTACATGTTGACAGGCAGATAAAATGAAATATTGATCAGGATCAATACTACTATGGGCTAAACCAAAGTGTGGTCTATCTAATCGATATGTGAGTGAGGCAAATTCTGGATGTTTCCTGTTGGTGACAATTAATTCACACTGCCACCTACACCTGGCCTCATCCCATTGGTCAAGACCATCTGTCTCTCTGACTTAACATCAAAGACTTCCATGGTGCTGACTCAAATTCACGTTAATCGAATATACAGAACTTAACGTTACTGACAAACATTTCCAAAAGCACAATGAATAATTTATTGCGGGTATTTTTTATTTTATTTATTATCACAATATTCTGCCTCCTTTTATACTCAGGATTCATTGGACTTTATTAAAGCTGCATATTGTATAACTTAACCTTGTTTTGACTTTGTGAGTCTCTACACAAATAAATAAAGTTGGCCTTGTTGCAGGTTTATGATCTGAGAGAAGATGGTGGAAATTTCCTCTCTGATCGTAAACCAGCAACATCTCCCACTAAACAAGGTCAGTCAAGTTTTATCTCAAGAGCAACAACTTGGTATTATAGAAAGATTGGTGTGAAAAGTGTGAAAATCACAAATAAAGAGTTCAGATGTAAGTTTTACATTTGCCACAAATTATGCAGATTATTGATCTTTATGTAAAAACCGGTCTTGCAGTTCACAAAGAAATGTATTATAATCACATACTTCAATACAAGGATGCTCTTTCTTTAGCCAAGACCACATACTACTCAACCTTAATCAGGACAGCTGATGGGAACACTAGAGCCCTATTCTCAACTATCAGCAATATTCTGAAACCACCACTTACTCACAGTTACACAGTGTGATACCTTCATGACCTTCTTCAATGCCAAAATTGAAAATATCCACCAGACACTGACTGCTTCAAATAACTCAACTGCATCCTCTCTGCACTCTTTGCCTACATCTTCCTTCAGCTCTCCGCTCGCCAGCTTCATACCGCCAACTGTCTCTGAAATAACTGGTCTCATCCATAAATCCAAGTCATCCACCTGCCAGTTAGACCCCCTACCTACCCATCTGGTAAAAGTCTACCTACCTGCCTTGTCCTCGTTAATAAGTGACATCATTCATTCCTCACTGACTGCTGGTGTTGTTCCATCATCACTAAAGACTGCTGCAATAACTGCAACACTCAAGAAACCTGGCCTCAAGAAATCTGGTTCTCCTCGACCTGAGCGCAGCTTTTAACACTGTTTCTCACGACATCCTCCTGGACAGATTAGCCTCGATTGGAATCACTGACATCCCTCTGGCTTGGTTCAGATCATATCTCTCTGGTTGCACACAGTTTGTTCAACTCAAGAACCTGCGATCTGGCTCCTCTCCAGTCTATGGTGGTGTTCCCCAGGGGTCTGTCCATGGTCCCCTCCTGTTCATTATTTATGTTCTGCCTCTTGGGCACATTCTCAGGAAATTTGACATACAATTCCACTGTTACGCTGATGATACCCAACTCTATCTTTCCACAAAGCCTACTTCCACTCTGCCACCCATAGCTCTATCGGACTGCTTACTGGAAATTAAATCATGGCTCTCACTCAATTTTCTTAAACTCAACAGCGACAAAACTGAGGTCCTCCTCATCGGTACCAGATCAACCTTAGCAACACTCAACACTTTCTCCTTGTCCATCAACAATTCCACTGTTCCTCCATCCCCTCAGGTGAAGAGCCTGGGTGTCACCCTGGACAGCACACTATCTTTCGAAGCCCACATCAATAACGTTACTCAGTCTGCATACTTCCATCTACGCAACATCAATCGTCTCCGTCACTCACTTTCACCAACAGGCAGGTTGCTCGGCCAATTATATCATTCTGACCGAATGATATGATTGGTCGGAGTTTTCACTGAATATTATGAGAATGGAATAATGTTTTGTTTCTGTGCCTGGTGGATCTCTAACATTTTAGAGTGCCATTACCTTATTAATAGCATCTTAACCTAAACAAAAAAATGTGTAAAAATGTAACAAAGATAAGGGTAGCTTTAAATAAAATGCATTATTATTATTATTATTATTATTGTTATTGTTATTGTTGTTATCTGAGAAATGTTTTTTGATTTTTTGGAGTCCTTTGCTGATTACATTTTTTTGATATTGTTTGTATATTATTTGTCTGTGAGACTCAATTCAAATATTCAGTTTTCATGATTTAAGAAACAGATAAAAATGCTCTCCTGTTGTAGAATGTCAAACTGTGGAAGAATTTGATTTAAAGAAGCTGTGGACATGAAAGACAGAAGTTTTTGAGGATTCTGTTTTGGGTTCACAGTACCTGCACAAAAACACACAGAAGAGCATGGTCTAGCTTTTTTTGTAACAAGAAACTCAAGAAAGAAAAAAAATATCTCACTTTTAAATCTTCTAACAATATTAGTTCTTCACATTTAAAGAAAATCAATACAAACCTTCAGCATATCTTCTCTGCTGATCTATCTTTGAAGCATACTGTACTGTATATTCAAATAATTGCCTGCTTTTGTGTTTCAAAGAAGAAGAAAAATCTAATCTATGATTATAGTTCGTGCCAACTCAAAAACCTCTCACAACTGACTCCTTTGAGCCCAATCCCTTCTTTCCTCATCCTATCTGTAAAAAGCCATTTGGCCTAAAAGATATTATCACATGTGCCTCTACAAATGATATATACAGTAAATGACCATGTGGAATGGTGCACCTTGCTAAAACCTCTTGAGATCTTAACTGCGTATTAGTAAACACAAATGTGGCATTTAGATAAACTGTTGCACCTAACCAGAATTTCTACTTAGTGTGATGATTTATTTTGTTGTATGTGCTTGCCAATATAAATACTTTAAAGGATGATGTTACTTAATTGGATTATTTATATTTTCATCTCATTGCTGAGCTGTTTGTCCTCACCTCTGTAAAGATCTCGGACTCTTGTGCTCTGATTATGGTTCATAGCTTGGCTTAAAGCAATTATTATTAAAATAACAAACATCTGTTATGTTCTTACAGGAGAAATAGGGAAAAGCTATTTAATGTAAACCTAGTACAAATAGAGCACTACAAAATAAAATTGGTGCTTGGGAGGTAGAAAATGTATTCTAACATGTAATGTTATGCTTAAGTTGGCAGTAATGCAAGAAAGTAAAGTGGTTCAAAATATGCAAAACCTTTAAGTGTGACAGATTTGCAGCACCCGCAATTTGAGAGTTAGTGATTCAAATGAGAGTCCACCCACACAAGGTACATGGGTACAAACACAGTGGCAAAACATTTGCCCAACACTGCAGAGACCCTGGGTCAATAACAGGCAGAGGTGCATCCAACTTGGTTGTGCACTTTTAACAAATGTTGGGAAGTCAGAGCAGATAATCATGTCATGGTGGTTGAATTCTGAACTTTTCCTTATCAATTGGCTATGTTTATTTCATGAATGTGACAACTTAACTGTAATTTGAAAAAATATAAACAGAACTCACCTTGGACCACAAGACGTCCCTGAGCGGTCCTACGAACACGGGTCCCGGGTTTGTTAGCAGCACAAACATAAACCCCTGAGTGCTGCACACCAACATCTGAGATCATCAGGTTCCCCGTGCCAAGTACCTGGATTCCCTCTACACCAATGGGACGGCCGTCTACCCAGGGGAAAAAAAAGGGAGAGCGAGAGATGTCAGTTGAGTGGAATGGGAGAGAAACTATGTAGGGCAGCTAAAAGGACCAGGTGTCCACATGTGCAGTACAGTTTGTGAGGTAGGTGGGGGTGAGTGGCGGTACAGTAAAGATTAAAGTGGGCTCAAGTTGCCAGCAAGAATGACTAATTTAACATATTGCATGTTTGAAGCCACAAGTTGATAGAGGCAATGCTATTTTTGGTCCTCCTGGAGGTCAAGGATGCAGTTTTCACAGTGAAGTGTTTGATTCTTTGAATTGTAATGTGTAGTGAAGTTGCCAGTACAACAGACACAAGGGAAAGAAAGAGAGGATCACTGAGTTTGTGGTTTTGTAGTGTGAGTGGCGTTTGTGTACTGATTAGTTATCTACAGTGTATTACAAGCAAGAGATGGTTATTAATGTCAGAGTGACACCTAAAGGATATTTCTCTTCTGAAAGAATCAACAGGTTTTCCATGTTTTTAATGTAAGTGCAGCTTCTCTAATGGATGTTCAGATAATTAAAGCATTCGCACCAGTGCTGAAACCTTGTATTATGTGCATTTGTCAGGCAAAGCCAGGCATAACATTACAGTTACACAGGAGATGATCCAGCCACCACTGGGAGATCAGAAACACTAACTGCAACTTCTAATCTCCTATCTGCAAACACAATCCATAGCTCTCTCCTCTCTGCTCTTGCTGTACTTACATGATAAGCTCACACTTTCCTGTGCTCCCTATCTTTAGTCTCAACCCCTACAATGACTCCAGTCTGCCTCTGACATTAGCTATGGGGCTGAGGGGCCATTTTAATCTGATCTACGGTTACCATCTGCAGCGTGTAAGGTCCAGATTTGATGTGTTAAAAGGCCAAGCAGAGAGATGGGCACCATGCTGGACACATGCAGAGGCAGGAGATGCAGCCAGAGATACAAACCATATGGCAAACAGTCGGCAGTGTATTTTTAGACAAACTTTTATATCTTTAAAACAAAGAAGCTAAGACAAGGAAAACATATGGTGGCACTGTTCAAACATTGAGGCAGTTAAAGTGAAATAAAATAAATTACAGTTTATAAGCTGTTATTCTGTGAATAACTTGTATTATGTGTCAAAATAATACAAAAGTGGGCGATATAAAACAAGATATATACAAATAAAGAGATTAACAAAAGGACAAATAAACTACAAAGAGGACAAGCGATAAATTATTTGTATAACTGATCTTACACTGCAAAAAGACCTAACCTTCTTCAGAGCTTTCCAGCAGCATTCACAAACCATAGGGATATTAAAATCAATTCAAAACTTAACAGCACGTACACTGATAGTGATGTGAGCTCGGCAGTCTTTGTGAGAAATCTTGCAGCTTCTTTCAGAAAAGATGTTCTCTTGTGGTGATGGATTATGAAAAGGACAATATCTATAATTAATCATGACAAATTATTGAGATGAAATTAATCACCCCAACTCGCCTGACAATTGCTTTTGGTCTGCGTCTGTCATTATGATGTGTTTTATTCTTATTGGACTGAAAAGTAACAGTCCAGTGAGCTTTTGTCTCAACAAAAGCAGCCTTGTTCTTTTCTTGCCCTTTTTTCTGCGATATTTCTCTCTCTCCCTTGCACTCTCCATCACTTTCTCTCTGTCAGGCACTAATTAACTTAGTGTCAGAAAATAAAAAGCACAAGCTAGCCGGCTGCAGTGCTGTTCAATGAATAGCAGCAAACAAACTCTGGCATTAAGGAGTGACTGATGTGAAACTATCAGATTCATTATGCAGCTTATCCCAGCCTCCCTGCCGTAATCTAATACATACAAATCCCATTGTGTTAGCATTTCATTCTAGTGACATTGTGTAAGGCAATACCCTCAATCTGATTATGCCTGACTGCTTGGGAGGGGCAGCAATTTGAATTTGGAACAGCAAATCAGACTGGATAATAGGTAAAGAAAACAGATACCAGATTGAGAAATTGGTTGCGACAGACTTTGAGTGATAGTCAAGAAAAAAAAATGCACATGGAGGGTGGGAGAAACTAATTGTATCTGTCTCAGCACCTCATCGCAATTACTCAGAGGCTCTCCAGTGCTTCGAAAGGTTCAACTTCACGAGGCCATAAAGCATGCATTTATCAACACAGAGTTGAACATAATGTTTATCCCTAAGGCCTAATGTTGAATCCCATTGCTTCATGTATACACAATAGATGTTATACTGTAACAAATGTATTCTGTACACAAATGTATGTACATTACACAATGCAGGCCAGATCAAAGCTCTGCGACTAAGAACATACAACACACACGGACACAATGCACACATGACCCTCACAAAACAATCATATTTCACATGCATGAGTGCACAATGGGATTGTACTCGGGCTCTGTGACACATAATTTCTCTTCAACGCATATGCACAAATGAAAAATACTACAAAGACTACATAGAGGCACCGGGATTTGATCTTACCAAGTCTGCTCCAAGAAACGATGGGCCGAGGGTATCCAGTAGCAACGCACTCCAAGATGGCAGTTTGGTGAACTGTTAGCGTGAGGTTTTCTGGGCCGACCAGGATCACAGGCTCTTTGTAAACAGATGACTGGGAGCCTGGAAAAAGAGAGAGAGAGAGCATTAGATGGGAATGAGCTTGATGGATGGCATCCTTTAATTGGATTTCTCTAGGGTGCCTTGGCTCAATATGCTGTATCTCTTCAGATCAGGTAGAGGAACAATAGGTCTGAAAAATCTTGGGAATATGCTGCAGATAAACAGGAGAGAATGTCTTGGTTGTATCGGAGCGGTAATGAAGAGAACAAATGACCAGTACACAACACAGCTTTAAAGCTAATCTAATCTACAGAGAGGCTGTGTGAACATGCTTTCCACATGAAAGAAAATAACGAGTGCTCATAATGAAATATAACAACCTGAAACAGTGAGGAGTGCCTCGGTGCTGTGTTTCACTCCTGCACTGTTATGGGCCACACAGCAGAACTTCCCACTATCCTCCTCACGCACTGCTGTAATCTGCAGAACACCTGTAGGCAGGAGAGTGTACCTACAAGAGGAAAACAAGATACAGTGTCAGGCAAGAAGGGACCAATACTCTGATTACTGTGAGTAAATGACCTATAAATTGCTGCCATCTCTGATGAGTGTCAGGGTTGCTGAGTATAATCCAACCTCTCGTCCTTGGTGTCTATGGGACGGCCGTCTTTTTCCCAGCTGATAACAGGCTCCGGCAGACCGTGGATCTGGCACTGGAATCTGGCCATGCCAGATTCCTCAGCATGTACTGACTCTGGTTGTACATGGAATTCTGCCATGGCTGTAGAGGGAGGGAGAGCAGGATATTAGGTCATAAAATCACAACACCGCTACAAAGCAACACGGTGAGAGCAAGCCTGGCTGTCTCCTTCCAGGAAACATACACAGACATACACATAGTCTGATTTTCATAAACACTTTACATAGTCATCAACACATTAATGGACCGAGCAAAGTATGGAGATTCTAGACGAGTCTGTGTTGTTCTTCAGCCATCTATTCATTATGTTTGCAGTGTTAAAGCAAAGTAGCTTCACAACAACATGGTGTGACATGCCAACGTCACATCCATGCATTCATTAACACATATTATGAAGGAAGACACAATCAGTTTCTTCTGCCTCAAAATAAAGCGCACAATGCTCTCTTTAGCCATCACAGCACTCAACAGGAAAAACGAGTTAAAACAGGGTGATAAAAAAGAGAAGGAACAATACAGCTAGCTATAAAGTTATTGTTTTAAAGAAACATTTTATTTAATTTAAGTAAAAAGCAAAATATTAATTTGGATATAAGACGGCTGTACTGCATAGCTGGTGTGCCTACAGGTTTGGATCGAGCAAAGCCTACACAGACTAAAACTAAACTGCTACCAAAGACCACTGAAGTTATACCTGAAGTAACCATTATATAATAAGCAGTATAGTTATGAACTGCTGTGCTTATCCCTCAAACGGACTGTTTGTGTGAAAATTACAATGATTTTCTTTTCAATCAAAGTCCATACACACGTTAGCGACAATTGAGTGGTGATGCAATATACCAATTTTCACTATTGACTATTGACACTATCTCCCCTGCACAGATTATATGACTAGAGCAACAGAGGTTTGAAAGCTATACAATTTTAAGGGCTTTGTTCATTTTTAGATCTCTACTTGGTGACAGAAGGCAGCTTGAAGAGATAAATGCAGTATATTTTTTCTCAAGAATACTACAGCTTATCTTTGAATATAAATGTCTGATTACTGTAGTGTTGATCTAAACACTAAGTGTGGCTCCATGTTCTACAATCATTTCCGAGTAAGTTTAGTAACTTAATGAAAAAAAACCCAGACAACTTTACTACAAATGTTTCTAGAAATAAAAGCATGAAAGTTACAAAAGCATATCTGCTATTCCTGAGCTCAAGTGAACACATAGTAGTTGTTCATGAACCACATCATCAGATGCTGAAGGTGATCTCTACCTACATATGGAAAGTAGGCATATGGATTTCCTGCCATATGTTAAGATTTAGTATGTAGGTCAGGCATGTTTTTAAAAATGCATGCTAACACTGACAAAGACAACACAGGCACACACAAACATCATCATATAGCAAAACCGGTATCAATATCCACACACAGAGCCTCATTCAGCTGCACTTCACATATCTACTCCTTGCAGAACAAAGGCGGCAAACTCAATTAGAGAGAGGCCCTCTTCTTCCACAGTTCTCCCTCCTTCTTCAACACAAGTGTACTCATTTAAATGTCAACCATAATTAACTTGGACGAGGGAGGACTTATCTGAACACTTTTAGCATAACAACAGGGATGGCCCCCTTATTATTTCATAACGTCCTGCTCTTCCCAACCTGTACCCTGCATTAATTCATTACTTACAGGACGAGGAAATAGTAAGCAGCACGCCTTAGAAAGCTTTTTTATGTAAGTAACATGCGTGGCTGTTGTCTGTTTGTCCTTGTGTTAATGTATTTTGTTCACCTTTTTGCTAATGTTATTTATAATGGCACGCTATGCAGGATTTTTCAAAAAAAAAACAAACAATGTACACACTCATACAAGCATAATCCCCTCAATCATCATGTATGACCCATTAGAAGTGTGTCACAGTGTGTGTATCTACAGAGATTCTACTCTCTGCCCATGTTTTCCTATTTTATTATTATTTTGCTGTTTTCAGGATGCTTCTGGGCGTTAGACTTTGGGGTGTGTAGCCCCCAGCCAATAACAGCGGTAACGTGTGAGATCTGTACTTTTAGCATAGTGACCAGGTTACATTGCCGTGTCCATTTCTCTCCTCTGCTCTGCTCCGCTCTCTGTCTCTGTGTCAAGGATGTAGAAAGAGCAGCAGTTCTGTGTGTCTGCTTAACTTAGGGTGGAGCAGAGAGGCCACAGTGGAAAGGATGAAGTTCTGCATTCGTACAAAATTGGGCAATGCAGCATCTTCCCGCAGGGTCGTGCAGAGGTGTGGGCATGTTTCTCTCTCTCCCTCTCTGTCTCTCTCTCTCTCATACTAGTTAAGCCAGGGAGGCCAACCCTAACCCGTTTACAAACACCAACTGACAAATCCTGCATATTATACCTTTAAGTGTGTGCTTGTGCACATTACTGCCACCATGCTGCATGTTTGTCTTCATCTTGTTCTGCAGAGTCTTATTTATTAACTGATTTTCTACAATTTCTGCTTGAATGATCTCTACTGACATGTGGTTTCATGATCATTATATAGTGCTGTTAAGGCTTATTATCGAGACATAGTACAGTTTAAAGCATTAATATTTAAATAAAACCAAATTGCCCTGTGCAAACATTCTTGCTAATGGATAAAAGATTGAGAGGGAGACAGAGAGAGAGTGATACTTCATATAAAGTGGCAGTACTTTAGACCAATGTGGTTACATCAGTGGTCAGATGCTGTGATTATTCCATTTCAGAGCTTAATGAGAAGTGTGGCATTCTCTAACATGACTTGACCTTAGATCTCTGAATGGATGTATGAAGCTCTGATGAAAATTTAAACACGTAATTTAGTATTCTTCCAGTATAGTGACAGTTCACTCTTCCTTCGCTATGAGTTCCCTGGGAGAAGAGATAGCACATTCAGAAAGCACATAAAAAAATAAGTCAAAGTCTGACAAATTTCTCTGGCTCATATTTTTTTAGTTTGCCTCCTTACTTTAAGGGCACACTTAAACAGCTGTACATCTTACTGGAGCAATTCAGCTTAAGTGCTGATCTCAAGGGCCTGACTGCATTTTCTTTCACCTGAGACTCACAACACTTCCAGCCATAAAGCGTTTTAGACTAGCTTGACTGCTGAGCATAGACGGCTTCAACACGACAGTGAACATTTGTAATATTTTATAGCCTAACTACCAATAAAGCACATACACAGCTCAATACAAATTGATATCATGACTGCGTTCCTTTCCCAACTTCAAATATAAAACATAACTGGGAAGGTGGTCCATTGCAACATTTTTATCACTTCTTTTCTGGAGTGAGTGTTGACAAAAGCAATCAGCAATACTTTCTGTGATGGCCTGCTGTGATGCAGAGCTGGGGGCTGAGACTGGCAGAGTGTACAGTACAGTAGCACTGTAATTAAAGCCCTGATGCAGAAAGGTTGGGTGTAGTGAAACAGTTAGAAATCCTTAAGAAGCACAATGGAGAGAATCAAGGAGCTGGCTGGGGAGATCAAAGCAGCTCGCTGTCTTGGAATACACTCCCAAATAAAGATGCACCCAAATATGTACGCACATGCACATTGTTGTTTGTATGGTCCATGTATATAGCTGTGAAAGGAACACTGGGGACACGGAGAAAAACCCCCAAAATTGCACATGAATGCTGTAGGACAAAAGAAAAGGAGGACCAGTGCCTACAGGAGCTTTTTTGTGCATCTCTGCCAAGTAGCCATGGTGTCCGCCGATCTGGCTGTTGTGTGTGTCCGCTGACACAACCCCCCTAACGGGCCCCACCCTTGGCCCTCATGCATTAAACATGGCTTGCCTAAGAGGCCCACCCCCCAACTACTATCGACACACACGTAGAAAACAGGCACAATTGGAAAAATCACAATAGGGTTACAGGTGCAGATAAACACTTGCAGGAGCAGAGAAAGTTGTTAAGTGTCAGCAGTGAATGTAAAGGAAAACAGCTATTTGTAGTCTGCATTGTGTGTGTGCCTTGTATTGTTGGAGAGGTTGCAAAGTCAATCTAAAGCGATAAATACATGCATATTCTGTACATACACTTGCAAAGAACTGCTTCAAAAGAAACACACAAATTTATCGATCCCCCTCGATGTTGTAGCAGAAGACAGACACACATGAGGCAACATAGCACTCTCTCGTGTAGTCCTAACGCCCACCCCCAACAGACCTGTTCCTCTATTGTTATTCACCCTTACTTTGCTAAGTGTTGACAGACATTCACACATGATTAAAGACTGTCCACTACCAGCATGACGCCGCTGACTTAAATGGAACATGTCTAATTACTGCAATAAGGGAGAGAATGGTTGGGGTGCATACTAAAAAGAAATCCATACACAAGCGTGCAGGGAGGAGATTGCTGCTCGAACGTATGTTTGACAGTTCCTTGGTGACAACCACAAAAGAAGAATGAGTGAGGGGGTTATATGAGGGAAGGTCAGAGACAGGAAATGTGAAGTGCGGTGATTGAGATGAGTAGCTACGCTGTAAATCAGGTCTTGTCAAAACTCTGGTCGTCTAACAAAAGACAACGATTGAGCGACACAACCCTTTAGTGAACAAATGGTTCCAAAAAGAGCCAGAACCAGGAACTTAACTGTAAAATCTGTTAAAATTTATTGTGTATTGGAATTTCACAAAGACACAAAAAGGATGAAATATGAATGCAAGTGCAGATACTACCGATTATTGGATTTGAGGGCCAATGTCAAGCTAAAAGGGCAGTCGATATTGATGAATTCACCCATCATTCAATTCCACACTGCTGCTCATGAGTAACAGAAATGGGACTTTATTTCTTTTTGATTTGATACAAGCAACTCAGATCTATGTAGATTAAATGATGACTATTTGAATGACCCTCTCGTTGAATTATTTTTTGCCTAATAGCCCCAAAGTAATGATCCATTTCTTTATTGCTCAGTTACGCGCACACACACACACACACACACACACACACACACACACACACACACACACACACACACACACACACACACACACACACACACACACACACACACACACACACACACACACACACACACACACACACACAAAAATACTTAGAGAATAATCAACAGGGTAATTAAAAGCCCATACTGTGCTTCTTTCTCTCATAATGCCAGCAGCAAACATCAAATCTGATGAGACTTTTCTATGTTGGTCGCATGTGGATGGTTTCTTCCTACGCTGGGGATCATTCATTGATATGACAGAGGTAATGATGCCAGCAGAGGGACGGACATCCTACAGAACCATTCAAACCTACAGCTATGGTGTAAAGCTTCAGTTAGCCCCCATGTTTTATTGTCATCGCCCTCCCTCACGTTTCCTCTTGCCTCGAGCCACCTCCTCGCTGTACATTTCAACCGTTTGCTTGGCTCCTCATCTCACCCCTCGCCCCACCCCCAGGAGTCCTCTCAAGCCTGTGACATCATTAAGCACATGTTGTTCAAGTAGCGGTGATGACTGCTGTACCCACCCCACCCCCACCTTGGTAAACCAGTAAAATAGAGATGAGACCCATAAATAATGGAGATGGTGTACAGCGTTATTCCAGCGTGGAGAGCCCACACTTCAACAGCCTTTAAATAGGCATCCCTGAAATAGCAGGCTTTGCGCCGGGACTCAAGAGATGGCATTTTAATGCAGATGTGATATTTTATTGGCTCCCTGCCATAGTAGCCCGCCCCCCAACCCTCCACCCTCACCCTGCACCCAAGCCTGGGCACTCCTGTGATCAGTCTGCTGGTTGGTGGTGCGTGATGCTTATCGCCTACGGAAGGAAGGGCTGCACATGCGTGGGCTGTACTCCGTCTTCCTCTGACACACACTCATTCCCCTCCTTTAATGCTTTGGCACATCAATACCTTCCTGTGTCAGTACCTGCATGAGCAGAAGCATCGGCTGAGCTGCACAGCTGCCACTTAGGCTCAGGTGGCAGATGCACAGATGTACGTGAGGACAGTGGGGCGCCCAGAACAGCCCCACAGATCGTTTATCTTAAAAGCTCTCAAGCCAATTCACCTGTAATAAGACCTCACAAGCATACGTCCTTGTTATGGCAGCTCTAGCTTCCCATTTTACTATTTGTTTTATCAGTGTTTTAACAGGTTCATGTGGGGGTCCTGAGCAAACTTTGGTAATACAAGCCTGATTTACTAAGATCCCAAATAGTGGGTACTAAATTGTGTGCGCAGTGCAATAGATTGCGCGTTTCGTTTGCGTCTACTAAGAATAACTGTGTAAATGAAACCAGGTGCAACAGGGTGGAGACAGCAGTATTTAAATGAGGGTTTTGTGTGTCTTTATGGAGAGTTTGGACGAACAGAAGAGAGGTTAACAAATATATTGAGTTACAACAAAAACAAATATTACCAGAAAAACCGACATATGGGAGAGTATGTGTGATGAAGTCAATGCTGTTAGTAAAACCAAAAATATTCCACTCAAAATATTAACACAGTTGGAAAAACTCTGTCCTGTATGTATTCTATCATTGTGCCTCCTTCTCCTCCTCTCCACAGTGACAGAAGTCATCTGTGTGCAGTGCGCAGCCGGTTAATACCTGCCCTTCAAACCTATTATTTATAATCGCAGTTTCCGTCAGTAAAATTACCTTCAGGTTTGGTAAATCACAATGCGCGTGCTAAATAACATATTTGCATTTTCTCCTCCCTGTATTTTGCACACTGGGGTTGAAACGCCCCATATTACATATTCATTATGGCAAATGTAATAAAGCGTGTACTATTTTGCACATTTGAAAGACGCAAACCTCAGTGCGCTGCGTTAGTAGATCAGCTTGCACATTTTTTACAGTGATGTCAAGTTTGCACACGTTTTTACACACACAGACCTTTAGTCAATCAGGCCCTAAGCTGGCTAATTCATAAATGCATATTTTTTCTCTAGGTTTTGAACCTCCATCCAAACTACAACAGCATTTTTCTTCCGCCAAAACTGAGTGTGTAAATCTGAAAACGCTGGCTTGGCGTTGTAGTGTGTACAGGGATAACAGAGCTTTGTAATAACACTGTCATATCGGTGACAAAACAGATGGCAGCAACAGCACAGCATTTTTCTTTTTTTTCACTAAAAGAGGAAGAGGAATAAACAACAATGGAGGACAGTTTCATCAGTGTTGTTCTCTTTATTGTCTACTTTCTCGGAGTTAGGAGTATATATATGTATATAAAGCTATACTGTCCTCCGTGTCATCTTCGCTGGTTTTATGGGGCTGACTTACTTGTCTGTCCTCCACATATATTCAGTAGGAGCATTACCCATTTTGGTGTTGTAACATAGATCTAAGTATTTGCATAAACTGACTGAAGCTCCTGCTGGGGACTCAAGTTGTTTTTGCATGAAAGCCGGCCAAATATTGATGTAGTCTCAGCTTAGAATTATACTTATATCAGTTTTTGTAAGCTTCTACAAACAGGAAAACAATTCTTGAGCCACACAAGCTGCTCTGCTTTCTCATGACATGAATGTGTGAGCCTAGTTTCATGGCAATCCATCTGATAGTTGTTTAGGATTTTTACCAAACATCAAAAACATGAATCTCCTGTTGGTGCTAAAATAGTCAACAAAGTCAGTAGGATTCATCAGAGGTGGATGTTAATAAGAGCCTCAGTCATACACTGCAATCAAACACATAAACATGAGATTTCTTTTGTGTAACGAATAATATGTAAGAATACGTGGATGAGCTAAACATCAACCAAAGAACACATTCATTCTGTCCATTTCCATTACTGACTTAATTTTTCCAAGCATTGCTTTACTTGTCTTCAGTGATACTCCTGTGTTTGATTTCCAATACGCATGAATGAACATGACAAATTTTCTTACTTGAGTGAATTTCCTCTCTCACATTACAAAATAGTTTTGAGTGGAATTTAATTGCTTTTTCTGCTTGTTTTGCAAGCTCGTTTGCTTTAGGCTTTCCAGTGGTGTGATTGTCCTTAGTCTCTTGGGTTGATCAATACTGTGGCGCTTGAGTGCACAAAGTTAAATATAGTAAGATTGATGGCTGCTATTAAGGCTCTTTGTAGGAGGTGGAGGGAAGCAGCAATGCCACAAGAGTTATCACTCACAAACATGCTTTCAAACATTTTTTCATTTAGTCAAAGACTTTAATGAAAGACACATTGATTCGCCAAAAAACAAAACAAACAAACAAAAAACAACAAAACCCTGGATATTAAAATGTCCCATAATAGACACGACAGTTAGGTATCTTAAGTTGAAATTGTTTTGCCAACTCGAAAAACTGTAAATATACAGCCTGTTGACACAGTCTCAGAGAGATGCTGATTCAGAATTATGCTCATTGTGGTATATTGATTATAGCTGAAATAATTTGTTGAATAGTCAACTCGTTGATCAGCATAAAATGAGTAACCGTAAAAGTAATTTTAAAAGCAAAAATGTACTGCTTCCAGCTTCTGTTTTGTGAATATTTGCTGGTTTTCTAAGTCATTTATGATCAAACATGTACAGTTTTGAGCTGCACAAAAACAATCAATTTTAATATTTCAACTTGGGCTCTGGAAAACTGTGATGGGCTTTTTTTCTGCTATTTTCTGATATGTTATGCATCAATCAAGTTAATTAATTAGATAAATAACTGATAATTAGTTGCAACTTTATTTCTGGATCAGTATTTTGAGTGTGTTTCTGCACAATAATTCTTGTTTCATCTTGTCAGCATGAGTATATATTGCAGTAGTATGCTATAATAATATAGTAGCATGACTATATTACGTGATACTGCTATTGCAAACCCTTTGGTGGGTCAAAAACATTATTGGTTTGTCTATTTTATTATAGACTTTGCCAAACGAATATGATATTGCCTGCCATGATGGCCAAAGCTGAACAAAAGCTTTAACAGCATAATTAGACGGTGTCAATTATATCACAAAGTGAATACAAAGTTAGCTGTCACTTGCCCTGCATCAGCAATTAGAAGCAAAGCAATTAGGTAAGAAGATAAAAGCGTTTTTGATGCACAAAGAGAATGTGATGGGAAAGGCACATTGCTCACTGTCTAGTTGTTTCCCTCCCACCCTGCCTAACCTATCCACCCCAGGGACAGAGACTGGGCCTCCCCCTTGGTGCTCTGCACTGTGTTTGTACCTAAGTCACCCACCACACCCCATCATCCCTCCGGCCCCAGCTCCTCCCTCTCTGGCACTGCAAGCCCCTGCACTCCTGCCCTGTCCCAGTAGCCCCAAATCTCCCCACTAAGCCTCCTACACTCACTTCAGCATGCAGACCCTAATTAAAGAGAGACCCATTAAAGCACAACAGATGCTGAAAATTAAGGGATTATTTAAATGATTCCCAGTCATGGCTTGGGTAAGATTAGAGACAAGCAAAGAGAGAGTAAGAGCCGATAGGGGACGAAAGAGAAAGGAGGGCTAAAATAACAGACAAACCAGTAGCTTTTGATTTGAATTAAGTGTTTCTCATTGTCGGTGTCCACCTTGTAGATATTGTGTCCTCTTTTTTGGATAAAAAAAAATTAATAAGTGTTTGTGCAAGCAGAGACTCACAAGCAACAAAGGGGGGATTTGATGTGTGAGAACAAAAAAGAGCGGGCCTTTTGTATCATTTAAGGACTAACTGGGCGTAAAACTGCATACTCATTAAACAACTTCAAACATTCTCTCATGATAATCAGAGAGATGGCTCAAAAGGGCTCAAATGGACTCAAAAGGACATCTTTTCTGCTCTCTATAGACCTCATCTAGGCTTCCTCTGATGGTGGGTTTTCCACACTGTCCATCACATAATCTAGTTTACTGCAGAACACACATTTTCCACTTAAACATGCAAGTGGGCCCCAGGCTTTTTTATGCATACTTCCAAGCTCAACAACAGCTAGTGTCTCACACTCAGAGGCATCGCTACACTAACAAACACATAAAGCCTAGATCTTGTTGGGGGGCTTGCTTCATTCTGAGTACTTGAAAATGTTCATGCAGAAGAAAGACCACAATGGTCAGTAGAAGAAGAGGACAGAAGACAGGTGTGAGCTGTTTCAAGAGTAGTGTTTTTATCTTCAGTTCAGATGCTTCATATCTATCACCTAAATGTAACTTATTAGGTTTAAGATAACAATGCCTGTCTTGAAATAGCCTGTATCCTGATAGTTTTCCATTTCTGGTCCCTCCTTGTACACTGGGGATACAATTCTACTCCTACACTGATAAAGAGTAGAAAATAGAGAGAGAGGGAGATAAAAGAGGATTTGAGGACACAGACAGCTCAGTGAATGAGCATACTCTCCCATTACTGGGATCCTCTACTTGAAAGAATTTGATCTCCTCTTAACTTGCCCCCTTCTTAGTTTGCCCCTCTGCCAAATTACCACCTTATTAAGGACACTGCACTTTCACTGAGCTGTCCGTCCCTTTTTTCCCCCTTATTTCAAAAAAAAGAAGCTAATTACTGTCGTAGCCTCAGTCAGACAATGCATTTTTTTCATAGCAGTTTTCTGTCTGAAAAAAAGTACCTTTTCTAACCTCAGATGAGTTTTAATAGCAGGTGGTTAGAACTCATGGGGGCTGTATTTGGCATATTTAGACAAAACGCAATCAAGAAAGAAGAAAGAAACCTACAATGTGAAAATACTGCAGTATATACAGTAAAGAGAAGTGAAAGCTACGAGAACAAAGTCTAACCTGTAAGTGGGTCGGGATTTGGTCTCTCTACAGACTGCTGAATTCCTACCTTTTCTCTCCTCTTTAACTTGCTAGATAGTGGAGCAAAAAAAAAATCTCTTACGTTAATGAAATTCTTTCCTCTTGAGCATTTACAGGAGCAATAAGCTTTCCTTTAGGGTCTATGCTCACATCCAGTTAGTAGTAGAGGCAGAAATTCACCTACTTTATTAGCTCCTGCACTCTTCACACAATTCTTAGGACAGTGGGATCACCATGACAAGAAGATGAGGACAAGAGAAATGTTTTTTTTCTTCCCACAATCCATCTTTCTCTGAGCATTTAATGTCAAGAATAATACTGTGTATCTTAAAAGAGATGTTCACACCTAATTGTTGCTGGGAAGAGGCTCTGCCTTCACAATGCCATTCTCTGCTTGCCCAGAGGCCACATATCTAATTAATATCGCCAATACCTCAGCATGCAACTGCCTGCTTTAGAATTCAAATGAGATGCCTCTCCCATCATCCTACCAGTATATACGAGCTCATATCCACATGAATTATGTGTCGCCTTTCATTCCGCTCATTCACTGTACGCTCTCTGCACAAAAGCAAAAGCCTACAACTGCTTTATCTCGGCCTTGTCGTGTCTTGCTTTTGGAGAACTTGAAATATTTTTAAATGTTTAGAGACATCTGGGGTTAAATGACATTTATATTCAAATGGAAATGCCATTAAATTCTTCTTTGGCTCATCTCCGCCTCTTGTTTTGTTAAGCCAGAAATAAGCGAGGCCCGCAGACAGCAGTGGCTCTGAATAACAACCTGGACGGACATTTGGCATCACAATTCTCCTCAGTCCAACACCCATTACTTCCCCCTCATTAGAGGACAACTGTTGGGTTGGGAGGCCATTCTGAGGAGGCCAAGATGGATCTCTCGCTGTTTCTTGATGATTTTGAGCCAGTGGAAGGAACATAAGTTATATTTTTTGGAAATTAAAACAAGTCTGCATGATGATATGTGTGTGTGTTCCTTTCTGAGAGTGTACATGTTGAGAGTACATCTGACAATGACTTTGATGGAGGGTTGGGGGTGAGAGGGCTGGTCTGAAACAGGGGTAGATAGATGACCCCACATCTGGCACTCCCACGGGACATCTGAAAGACGCAGGGCAGGGCGGGCCCATGCGCTCCACTGAATCTCATAGCACCCTGAAAACTGGGCTGCTCAAATGGCTGCAACGGCTGTGTAAATCTCACTCCATCCCACACACACAGAGACACACACAGACACAGACACACACACAGACACAGACACACGCACACACACACACAAGACAAGCCCCTGGTGAGGATGTTTACTGGGTCTCAGCTGCATGGTTCCCATTGGGCCCTGCTGCTTTCCAAATCCTCACATCACAGTTTCCAAAAATCCAATCCTGTCAAACATTCTCATCAATTCCATCAACAGAATGACAACTGCAAGTCTCAAATCCTCAGCTGTCCATTTAATTAAAATCTCCAGTCATGGGCTGGGCAACATGGTCCCCCTTCTTTCAAAATGATTGATGATACACAGTGTTAACTGATTTTCTGTTAGTTTTCTTAGCACGTCAAAGGTAAATTAGCAAAATATGGATCTTTAGTAAGACTCATGGCAGCAGTAGAAAATATAACATCCCATCCTCCACATCACTCTTTGTTTGTTTGTGTTTTTTATTCTCTATGGGAGATTTGACTAAAAGATTGAATTTTTACCACTTGTTATGTAGTCCAGGATGTACTTAACATCACTTAACAATGGTTACTATAACTACCCAATAATATGCAATTTTACAATGTACAAGTATCCACGCCTCCACACAAGACTCAGATGAGGTGGTGCCTCATCACTTAAACTGGGGCAAGAGGTTAAGGTCCTCAGAGGATTCTTCAGTGTTTTATCTACGTAATTCCTGTATAAACAGACAAAGAACTAACATGAAAAAGCACAATGAGAGAGCCACTGGATGAAACTAAATGAGATCCTGTGATTAGCTGATGCGTTGTTTGCTATTGTATGCTGCAGCATCGACCATTAGCTAGCTAATTTACGCAGCTAACTCTGTAGTCCAAAGTAGAGCTTCAACTATTAGAAGAAAAAACTCCTAACTACACGGTCGCCCATAAAGTTGGAATAAAATATTTTTTACTTCTTCTCATGAAATGATTGTGACAATGTGATTTATTCTTGATAGAAAAAGTGTATATATTCTGATTCTTTTCCCACTATCTACAGACATTTTATTGACAAATGATTAATCAAGAAAATAATCAACAGATTAATCAATAATGAAAATAATCACTCCTCCCACCTTTCAAAATGCGATAGATAGATAGATAGATAGATAGATAGATAGATAATTGTGATTTGACAATTCTGATAAAACATGCACTGAACATCAATTAAACAAATAATTAGATGTATCAACCAGCTCTACTCTTGTCTCTCTTAAACTAAGCAGCAAAGAAAAAACGTGTGCCACATATGGAGCTAATTTCCATATGAGCAATGTATGTCCTCAAATCTTAATTTTGGCAGCGTTGTGGTGTCAGTGAATGTAGATAGCAATCTCTCATTCAATAGCACACTTATTTACTTATCCATATTATGCAAGCATGCCCTCATATCAGACTGCTTTCTCTTTTTCCCTCTTTCTTGCCTTCCTTTCTCATTGTCACTGGTTCATAATCTTTAATAAGAATGGGCAGGCAATTATGTTTTTAAATGGAAACCTTTCCATTGCTTTAAAAAGCATAGGCTCTAAAATAGGAGTAAGAAGTGGAAATAGTATCTACAGCACCTGCCATATTTTCCTTACTGCAGATAAGAGGGTTTATCTATGAATGGAGGATGGGAATGTGTAGAAATAGACAAACAAAAATCCATATGTTCCCACATGCTGCAGTCATAAAATGGCACGGTGCACATAGGTTATCCATTAAAAAGCTTAAGTTGGAGTGTTGGTGTGTGCTTCAGCTTCATTCATTTATGAGAAATTATCCATGTTATTTGGAGATGAGCTGTGAGACACACTGTTACTTTTACATTCAGCTTAGAACACATGCACACACTTATTCACACATGATGGCTTATATATGGCAAAGGTGGTCCGACATGCATGAATTTACAGACATGCACAAAAATGAGTTTCTCTGTCTCTTTCTTGCACGCATGCACGGACGCACGCATGCACACACGCACGCAAACACACTCACACACACAGATAAACGTAAAATCACTCACACCCCTCCCTGCTCCGTCAGCTCAACTGACAGCAGTAATGAGTTTCTTCTCTGCGTAAGCCAACTGGCACCCACTCAAGGGAATTTTTCAGGCTGAATTGCGGCCATTAATCACAATCCCGGGCAACACAGTGCCATCACATGTGTGGCGAGCAGAGATGCATTTGTGGGGGGCAATGGGACTACAATATAGCAAAGGAGGAGCTAGTGCTTGTGTTTAAGACAGAGAGAGTGAACTGCTGAGGAAAGAATAAGATGGACCATAAAAAAAAATATAATAAGGCTGCATAATGAAAATGTTTGTTTTGGTAAATCATCTCTGTCTTCTTCAGGGGAAGACTGTGCCTTGGCTCATACAGGGCTAAATGGAGGATAATGACAGGAAGTAGCAAAAGCGCAGATGCTCTATTCTGTAAATATGATCTCAATTACCGGGAGAACACGCTGTGACATCAATCATGACCAACAAGATAGGTGAGAGTAACTTCTGCCAACCACTCCATGCATGCCTTTGGGAACTTGTAGCAGCAACACACACAGCGAAAGAAATTAGTTGCTATTTAAATGCAAAGAGAGAAGAAGTGGAATAAATATAGGGTAATTCCACAGCAGCTACTATACAATAACAGCCCCCCCTTTAAGAGCATGGAGCATTTAAAATAATGAGAGTGGCGGCGGCCATTAATGTATGGAGAATTGCCATCGCCTTGTCTTGTAACGTCAAGATATGAGAACTCAAAGCCTGCCTCCTATTCTTTTCTTTCACTGTCTTTTCCCTCCCTGCTTCCCTCCATTCTCTCTACCAGCTGACTGCGGTCACCGGGGATATTACTGCCCCTTGCTGATCCGAAGGGACCCAGCCCCCCAATCCACTCCCCACCAAATTGGCTAATCCCGATGAATTCATGTTAATATGCAGTCAGTAGGCCCCAGCTCCTTTGTACGCACATGTGCGACCCTCCACCACGCCCACCGCACTGTGAGTCCAGCTCACACTGATGCACAAGGAAAAATAACCACTGAGGAAGAGGAGCAGAACAGGAGAGAGGAAAGGCAAGTGCAGGCCCTGTCATAACCACTTAGTGTTACAAGACAGTGGGTGAGAGAGGATAGCCCTTTGTCTCTGCCTACCTATAGTGTATATGCACACAAAGACTGTGCAGATACTGCATGTTATGATGCTCTATATGTTCGATCAGATAATGAAATACCATTTTCAGGATTTGAGTAAACAAAGAGAAGCTCTGGATTTACATAAATTGAGAGGAACTTTTTCTTTTTCTATAGGAAAAAAATCCCAAGGCTAGGGCTTATAAACAATGGAATTAAATATACAGTTTGTCTTTGTAGGGACTCTGCAGTGTCAGTTATTCAGGATTGCCAATTAATAATACAGTAAACTGTCTTGTTGTAGCTCTAAGCATTTAATGTTTTGTCATTCATGTCTTTAATAACTGAGCTTGTTTGAGCTGATCTCCTACTCCTGTATTTAATATTTAAAGAAGACAAGTATATCAGTTGTTGTTTTCCCTCTTAGACTCTAAATATAATGTTCGCCATAAAATACTGAGATGTGTTTCATAAGTGTTTGCCTACAGTACACCGAGGCAGACCCATCATCACGTACGGTGTCAATAGTTCTTTGCTCTGTTTTTAGATATGATGTTGAAAAAATAAGTCCTAAACATAGAGGTTGACAAAGAACACACATGCAGCCTGTAGTGGCGGCTCTCTCTGACAGCCATGCTCTTGTCTTCGCTGCAGTGGATGGGAGGAGCACTCCCATAAGCTGTCAGACATGAGCACATATCACTGGCTCTTCCAACCTGCCATCAGCCAGCTACCCCTCTAAAACTGTCTCCCCACTCACAAATAATGCCTATGCTGGCAAATGGAGAGGGCCATTACACTACTAGCATCATGTTTCATCTTTTCAAGCCGAGGCAATGAAATAGTCTTCCATACGACTTACTAACACACGACATGAAACCACTTCTATAAACGAAAATGGAGACACATTCATAAATATGATTAAAGGCAGCAGTTGGACAGATGATACAAATTTTTTTATGTGATTATGAAATAAACACATTTCATCCTTCTGAGCAGCTACAGAGAAAAGGCCTGTTAAAGAGTCTCCTACAATTGCTTGTATGCCACTTGTGGTGGGAATTCAATTAAATGTTTCAATGGTGTGTTCACAGAGAGCGACGGGGCCGTAGTAACGTGTCTGTTTTGAAAGAATGCACATTAGTTGGTGTTTTTTACTAGACGCAGGTATGTACAGTCACTGACTGAGCCTGTGCCACTGTGTGCTCATGTCCACGTCAGTGCATTTATTTGATGGTAAGCGTAAGTAATGTGCATGTTACAGTGATGAATTACGAGTGTGGGGTCAGGGGAGCAGTTTTCCGGCATGTTCTAACGGCAGAGGCGTGCTTCTTCAAGCTAAGCGAGCCTGCTGCTGTTGCTTTGCATCTTGCTGCCTGTCGAAAGCTGCCCTTGAAACAAAGATGCCGGGGTCGGGAGGTCAGGGCACAGCATCGGAATGGAATGTTCCTTCCTGGTTCAAGGTCCAGCCTCCAGAGCCAGAGGGGCCCAGAGATCATTTGAGACCATCGACACATGCTCCATCTATTTTACTCCCCACCTCTCTGCACTTTCATCTACTCCTGTCTGATTTACTGATGACGACCTGTTTTGCTGTGGCCTGCCGACTCTACTCTCATCACTCATATGAAAGCTGCTAAGTCACCTACACTTTTACATCATGATTAAACAGTTGGTACAGTGTAATTAACTCTATTGTCATAACAAAGTCTTGGCACATGTGGTAAACTAAGTGATTAGCGGTGTAACTATATGTCGCATCAGAGTGTATCATACAGTATAACGCTTTCAAATCAACACACATATCATTCACTGCAGGTTTTCCTCATGATCTGGCTAGCTGAAAAACATCTGGTTGCTCCTCCTACATAATAAATTACTGCTTCTTCTGTTCCTTATATATCCTACTGCTATACAACTCTAAATTACCATCTTTTCAGATATTCTTCATTTATAACACTGAAAGTTACAATAAATTCTAATAAAAATAGAAATTTAAGCTACTCTCTCTTCAACTGTGAATTTTCCTCATCATCACACTCCTAAAAAGTGATACATGCTAACAAATCTAAAGACATTGCAAACAGGTTGTCAGGAGGAAACTGGCCAAAACAGAAATCTTTCATCCTCTGCCAACAGCAACCTCTTCTAATTGGTTCCTGTGGAATTAAGTTTATCCCCAGTGGCCAACTCCACACACACACTGGAGGCTGAAAGGCTTTTAACCCCAAACACTTCAGGTATTCTGTCTCCATCCCCATAACTATGGAAAAAGCGAGAGCGGAGATTGTTTTGATTTGATTGATTTACTTATTGATCCCAGTGAGTTGATGTTGTACAGAAAATCCCATATTTCAGAATTTGATAGTGAAGAAGATTAAAGAGTTATAGATTAAATATGTGTCTGTTTCACTTCAACATTGCTGGAGCAATCAAGCGCTTGCCGACATCAAAAAAGGATCAGACTTTGGAAAAGACTTACCAGATGATTGGACACTGGGTCAACCTTTTTTTTTTTATGAATAACGGATTGTGCATTTGGAGTGAGCCTAAGTAACATTAAGTGCTGATTACAGGAAAATGGTAAACCCTGAAACATATTGTAAAGGTAGCATGAGTAGAGAAGAGTCCTGAAGCAAAAGAAAAAAAAAACTGACTCTATAATATCCATTTGAAGTTTGCTAATAGCCACCAGTAGCCATGATATGAGTGTACTGAATTGAGAAAAAGTGCCTTTTCATTTATTACATAGTTGAGACCAATTGTTATTAGCTTTTTAGCTTTGTGAAAATAAATAACAAACCGCAGGCAAAATCAACGCACACTGATGAATGGCATCTGTTTGACATAAGCTGTTACAATGGGTGCATATAGAAGCTAAAACCATTCAATCATTTCCTCTCAAAATCTCTCACTGTATCATACTTACCCTCCCCCATTATTCCCTGTACACAAATAACAGTAAGCCTTCATCAAAAGAGAAAAATAAGCCTTTCTTAATCTGCCTTATTTACATCTTCAAATTGATAGCTCGCCACTGAAGAACTACTACGAATTACTCATTTTTTTCTTCTTAAGATCTATGATCTATGAATGTGCAGTCACTGGGTTCACTTACAGTATTGTTGGTCTCATAAAAGCTTTAACATAGAATCATTTTCTACAGCCAAGTCCAACATCAGTCACATAGTCATGTATTGTATGAAACATGTCTGAAAAAAACACAAGTATTAGAGGTGAAGAACTACAACTGACTTTTATTCACAGAGCCTAACTGTTAAACCTGGCTGGAGAAATGTAAACTCAGTGACAGAGACAAATAAATGCCCTTTCTGAGTGAGTGGAAATGTGCTTATGTTGCTCTTGTTCTTCCAGGTTGCTGCATTGCCTGTTTGGGGAAGGGGCAGGGTCAGAGCTGTGATGCCGTGGCAGGTTTGGGCCACCTTATTTCACTGCCAAAGCCAAGGTCACTGCCATTGCCCTGGGGCCATCAGACAGGGGGATGGCTCCCCACTGGGGAATGAGCAGGAGGCAGAGCGTTGGAGGAGGGTAACGTAATGGGAGGGGAATTTTAAAAAAGGGGGAGGGGTATTCTGCCCTAGTGCACACAAAAAGGTCACCGTTTCCCAGATAAACCCCCCCCTATTCCATCGTCCAGCCCCCCATGACCTCTGACCCCTCTATTTCTAAGTCAATGCTGAAACAGAGAGAAAAGAAGGGGGAGGGCGGGTGTACGGGGAAACACACCCACCCAGAGTCAGCAATGACAAAAGGGGGCCTCAGCCACAGCTAGCTGAGTCGGTCAGGAGAACAAATGCTCAGGCCACCAGCACAAAGCAGAGCCACCAGAGGCTGCACATCTCCACAGCCTCTGCCTGTTCCCAGCCACTCCACTGCCCTGCATTTCACAACTAACAATAGGTGCTGCTCCGCTCGGAGAGGTACCCAACACACACAAACACAGAGTAAAGAGGAGAGAGGTGGCTGAGGCTCAAAGGAGAGCTGCTGCCTGCCCATCACTGACTGGCCTTTGTCTCCAACTCTTCTGCTTATTGGCCGCCAGAGAAAGATTTCCTGATCCCTGCTTAAACAAAATGGAAAACTGGACTTAGGGCCCCTGCATGTGAACGACTGAGGGGAGGAGGGTAATGTTATAAGATAGCACTATTATGTTTATTATTATTATCAATACTACAAGTAACACTAACTACTAACCACCCCTGACTCCACCTCCTGTCTGTCTTTGTCTTTATTACACATTTTTTACACATGCAAAACAAAATGTCTGCCAAAGGAGAAGACAGGAAGAGGGAGTTTTGGTGTTTTTATTGGTGGATGGTGCAGACCCTGTAAAGGTTTTTAACTGCACAATCTGGCCATAAAGGCTCTGTTAAGTGAAGTGAAGCGCGGTGACGGGGCAGTAGCGAGAGCTAGCCAAGCCGCTGGCGAAGCCTGGAATCACAGGAACACCAACATACACACATTCTTGTGCTGCCATCCTTAGGAGGACTGTCTGCTGACTAAATTAATTCTCTGTTACCTAAACTTAACCTAAACCTCATCCAAAACCCACAATATGAATTTTAAAAAGTGAACCAAACAAAAAAGTAAAAATGTCCTTGCTCTAAAAACGTAAAAACACTAACACACACTTAGGACAGTTAAAAAAACTCAAACGTGATTTGTCTGAATCTAAGTAGGTTAATTTAAGAGACCTGTGTGTAGATTGTAAAGCCAGACTCCAGCTTCTGGAGACTGGTCCGCCCCGTCCAACCTATGGCCTGGCCTCTGCTCTTTCTCCTTTCACCTTTCACCTCTATTACTGAAGAATTCCTCCCATGAGCCTTAAAAGCGAGCAAAAGGAATTTTAGGCCCCCTTTTCATTTGTTTGTTTGAGAATACCTAGGGTGGTCCAGAGACATCCGGAGACCAACACAGACTTCATTAACAAAGTCCCACTTTGCCTAACACACAAGCACAGATCACAGACACATGCTTTCACAGACACAGACACAGACACACACACACACACACACACACACACACACACACACACACACACACACACACACACACACACACACAGACACACACACACACACCCCCAACATTGAACTTGAATTTCAACTCAGACCTAAGCTGATTAAAAACAGTCAAGGCTAAATGCTTTATTTACTTTCCTTTAAAATGATCTGAGTTGTTAGCACTGTCAGAATTACCACGGTTATTTCACTTTCCGAAATATATTAAAGTTACTTTGAGTGGAATGTAATCAAAAATAAATGCTGCTTTGTATAACACTGAAATAAGATGACATTGTCTTAACAATCAGCTATGGTGTACACAACTGATGAGAGCAGTAATTGTTTCGGTGTCAGTTATATATGAAAATCACTGTTAAAATGAAGGCTGTAAGTAAGGTTTACAAGTGCATTAAATTCAATTTGGCAAATTTTAGACATGTCCACAGTTGCATGTCAACTAAGGCTGCACTAATATACATGCATTCAATGATCTTTTCCCACATAACATATTGTCTGACAACCTGGTCCCAAGCTAGCAACAGTGCTCTTAAACCACTATTTTCTCTATATAGAAAATACTCTCAAAGTGCTGGACAGGAAATCCAACAACTATCATCACTGCCATATTTTATTGAAATACAAATTGTTACAATGGTTACCTGATTAAATATTCACACTCCTATCTTATGTACAAAATCACACATGGCCTTGCTCCTCCTATATTTAGCCAGTTTATAAAAATGACATCAACATCCATCCGGAGTGCTGCTAGAGGAGATTGTGTTGTCCCGTTTAGAAAAGGTGCTTTCAGCCAGTCTGCATTTTCAATCAGGGCTGCTCGTGAATGGAACTCCATTCCAACTCACATTAGAAATCTTTCAAATTGTGCTGCTTTTAAATAAAAAAAAAAAAAGTGGTTAATTAGTGGTCAAAGCTGTCAACATTAAATTTAAGTGCTTTGCCTGTCCCTGCTTTCTGATGCCATCCGTCATGTTGTCTGTCAGTTTATTAATTGTCTCGCATTATTGTTGCTTTTTGTGCATGGCTTTTTATAATGTATCTATTGTCTATGTCCCGCTTGCTTGTGGCCTGCGAGTTTGTTATTGTGTCTTGTGTAATCAATTTTGTTGATGTTGGTGTTGCTGCTTAATGTTGCATTGTTTTCTGCTTTTTAATCTTGATTCAGATTTAGTGTTCTTATTTTTTAATGTATTACTTATATGCTTAAAACAGAATCTTTTTATATTCTTTTAGGGTGACTACTTAACATCAGTCCAGGGACAGCAGATGTAAAATAGCCTTTTGGCTAATTCTGATGTTTTTACATTTGTTAAAATGTTTTATTAATGTGCATTGTCCCTGATCATTAAACATTGTCCAAACACTAAAGATGCTCAGTTTACGCTCATATATGACATAGAAATTAAATTCTTACATTTGAGAGGTCAATTAAGTGTTTTGATTGACAAATATACTAATCAGTTAATCTTTGCATCTCCAATTAATATGAAGAATAAAATGTTTGTTAGTAAAACTATACTATAGAAAAGGCTGCCAGCCAGGATGTTGAAGATTACTTCATTTGTCAGATGTTGCTGCCAGCTACTTCTTTTGTCAGTAACACCAGATGTGTTAGTATCTAATTGTCCTTCCTCTCTCTACACATTGTTAAAAATAGTTTATGTTGCAACTGCTTCTATATTGCTCAATATAATTCTCACTTCTCAAGTCAGGAGGGCATGTTGAATGAAACTCAGGAAAACACACAAGCACTAACACAAACGCTGTTCAGTCCTCTTCAGTAATTTCTTTCATTCACTTTCATTTGAAGTAAGAAGTTGATCTTCCTAAGATGGTAATAGATAGTTCTTGTTAAAAGTGAAGGAAAATCAGATATGCAGTCTTTTCATTTCAAACCAAACATCAGGCCTGGGTTCAGCACAAATTATAATTTTATTCTCCTTGTCCATTCAGTAAATGGCCTTAATTGTTTCTAGTTCATTGCATAAGACAGACGTTTCACAGTTTCTAGATATTTTATTATCAATCTCTGCAATCATACAATGTGGCGCCCCCCAGGGTTTAATTCTGGGTCCCTTAATGTTTGTACTACTTGTAGGTTTTCTCTGATACAGCGATGGAGCTCAAATATATGTCCCTACAAAATCCAACAAACAAACTGAGCTGACCATGCTGATGAATGTCTTCAGGGCATTTAGTGTTGGACTGATTATTTCAGTTGTAAAGTCTAGCTTTTCCCAACACAGAATGACAGTATAGGTCTGTCTTAAATTAGGTACTTCCTACCCTCATCTGAGTTGGAGAAAGATGTTCACGTGCTAATAATTTTTCAATCCATGTTCTAATTTCCCATACCAAATGCTTCTTTTTGATGTAAAAAGACCACCATAACACTTTTTTAACATTTTTTTGAAAATAAAACCCAACTGTTTTTACATCTCTGATTGATGTACTATAGCACCACTACGTCCCTTAGAGCCTTCAAACAAGGCATGGTAGCGTCTGTATCCCTCAGTCGCATCTAAAAAATTACAGACAAGTTTTTAGGGTTTTTTTGTGTTGTTTTTAGCACTGAGACTGTGGGACAGTTTGCCTGAAAATGTCAACTCAATTTCTTATCATACATGTTTTTTCTTTTCTTTTTTCATATTTTTTTTTATTGTATCTGTATATTGTTTCTGTTGATTTACAAATTTAAAACTAATCTTTGCTTTGTTTACACCTAAATGTAGACTAAACGTAGACTGTTATCTTACATCTTTATGTATATGCAACAAATCAGTTTTTTAAAAGTTCTCTAACCATTAATATATCACTCTGAGAAAGACATAAATAGGATTACAACCATGTCGAACATGAGGGCAGAGTGCCTGAAGGAAATGCTTGTTCGAGCGGTTCAATATTATAAACCCAGCTGTTTCACCACTCTTCTTTTCCCTGTTTAGTAGCTTGATTTGCCAAGTGATGTTTACACAGGCAGATATTTTTTGAGCATAGGGGTGCCTCTTCTGCCCCGCACAGTAGCTCATCCCTCATATTATGAAGCAGCTCCCCTCTAACAAAAGATTGTTAAAGCTCTCCATAGGTTGAGCTGTGTGTATGGCTAAAGTCCTGACAACAAAACTCAAGATGTGTGACCACTAAAACAAGCATTGTGCTCTTGATTTTACTGTATTTGTTGTTCATTCCTGCCATTTGGAGATAAAGGCGATGGAACTGAGCAAGTTACGGTGGACACTCGTTTTGCTCTTTTTTACTGTGACAAATTATAAACAGAGTGATAATGAATGTATACTGATCAAGCTAAAACTATCTTAATTGGATTGAAATCAAATTTTATACTTCATTTTATTGTTTCCCATCATATGAAGACATACAGTAAACTACTATATGATAAGGCATGCTATGGGCAGAATGGGATCCCTTTGTGATTATTTTCCACTGCTTGAAGGTCAATGTTTTGTCATCCTCACAAATAATGACGATTCACATTTATAGGCCTCATGCCTATAAGAGAACTGAAGTTTAACCATCTGTCAATTTAAATATGCATTCATATTCTTCATCAGGGGTATTCAGTTTAGCTGTTTATTCAACCCTGTGATAAAAGCATAGCCCATAGAGGACGAGCAGCATATGTATAGGCACAGCAAGGTGAGTCAATGAGATTGGTAGTGGTTATCTCTCACAAACCAATTCTTAAAAGCTGATCGATATTCTAAAACAAGTCATGAAATACCATTTTGACTGTTGCCAAGTCTGAATAAACTCAAATAGAGCATGCACAGGCAGGCAGATCAGATCCGATTATTTACTTTGCAGGTGTACTGTAATAAACCAGCTTCTTTTGTAATTACACAGAAGAGGTCAGAGCTCTCATCCCTTCAGCCTGCCTCACCAGCACAGAAAAAAGGAAAAAAGAGCTCCTTTCTTCCTCAATCCTTCTGACACACTGGCAGACAGATGGAGGGGCGCTGAACACACAAGGAGGAGGGAACACTCTGGTTTAACATCAGCCCACATACCTGCCCAAAAGAAACGACAGCGCAGTCATAGGCCACATGCACTACTACTTTGTGATATTTTCAAGACAGGAATATCAATGAAGGGAGTAGTATCAGTGCGGGGAATACAGCAATGACTGTACTATATAATATTACTTTTCCTCAACAGTCAAGATGAAGTAACTAACACTTGAATGTCAAATGTGCAATAGATTCTTCACAGATAAGTTATCTGGATTTTACAAGGAGTAAAAGAAAACACTAAGAGGCTTTGTGCTTAAATGTCAAAACAAGCTTATACGGCATTAAGTTGGCTAATCTATATGGCAGAGAGATGACTTGCTTCGTGGCAAGCGAGCAGAGAAGAGCAGGGCTAGGAGGGGAGGGGGGCAGATCGAGGGCGGGGTTTGGCTCACAGACAAAGGGAGCCACAAGGAGATGTAGGGATGGCGCTTCAGCATTCATCCAGGCAGGAGGCCATGAAAGGGGTGGGGACAGGAAGGTCGGAGGGTGATGGAGAGCCACCATCGACCCTCCAAAACACACGCACGTGCACACGTACAAACTAACATGAGCTCCCCATAAATCACTCTCACTAACTGCAGCGTGAGTCTGAGTCGCTGCTGGTGGCAATCTGTCCACGCAGCTTTCTGAAGTCGCATGTTGCAACTTCTCATCTTCTGCCACACGTACCTTCTATCAGACCCTTTTTCTGCCCATTTTTTATATTCACACCCTAGAGTGGAGTCAAATTCACACAAATGAGCATTGATATAAACCTAGACACTTTTACAGGCATCCTCTGTCTTCTTGTATCTCATCCTTTACAGCCCCCCGGGTTCTTCTTTTTCATTAGGGTCTCATTCAGAAGCCCACTATTATAATGGCAGCACAATTCACCATGACGATTTTAGAATTTAACAAGGGAGAAATGATCATCCAGCAGTCAGGGCCTTCATATATCATGACTCATGCAACATTATTAGGTAAATAATACACATGATGCTTATCCTTGGATTTATTGTATTTTCTACTATTTGGGTTTTCATTTTCCTCATGTTTGCACTGAATTTGCCTTTTCTCAGCAGCACACTTCATATTGTGTTTGCAAATCTTTTCCAGTGTTCCCTGAAGTCAATTGCAGTCGCCCTATATGAATGGGACTTGGGGAAAAAAATAAATTATTTCCTAACAAAGCTTCAACTGTTTCCAATTAATTCCAGACAAACAGACAAAAGCAAGTCATTTCAATTGATCCTAAAAGCTATTTTGTAACAGGGGGCTTTTGTGGTGTGTTGCCTGGTGATGTGGGTGTGCTGTGGGGGAGGGGCAGGAGTCCTGGCCGGGCCCACTGTACCAGGCTTGTCATTCATCCAAATGATGAAAAGCTTCCTGAACCTAAGCTAATGAGGAGGTCCTAGAGAAATTGAGGAAAGAGTGAGAGGGGCAGAGAAAGAAACCGACCATCAAAGAGATAACATTTAGGAGAAAAAAGTGTTTCCTGGACCGAACGCCGATTTAGAAGGCCGACGGGGAGTCCGTCCTACACCAGCCCCCGACAGTGAGCTCACACAAATGGTTGTCAAGCAAATAAAAAGTGAAATTTATGGAGGGTAGTAGTGTGGAGGGTAGGATGGAGGCTTTATCCACTGGGAGGACTATAAAGAGGCTTCAGTAATCACACCAGCCATTGCATCACAGTGGTACAAGTCAGAGCTCCGTTGTAAAAGGGACTATAACACAGCAAATTACCTCAAAAACACAAAGAGCGCAACAACATTAACAAACACTTGGAATAGAAAAAGAAATAAACACTATTCACTGATCTCTGTAAGGAAAACATGTACTCATACTACTGGGCGAACTCTCTTAATACATTAAATACCTTGTCCCGAATAACTTTCGTCCAGTGTCGACCTCTGAAATGGATTAAGATCCAGTTAGACCTTGTTTTAAACACCTAAAACGTAACAGTCTGACAAATCAAGGTTTGATCAACAGGGGAGACCTTCTGTACTGGACAGGAGGTGGCTGCAAGAAACTGGAGCCTTACCCCTAAATTCCACTGGATCCGGATCCGCTCCAGAACGGCTGCGCTGCGTTCCAGCTCTGTACTCTACCGGCCGTCAACACCCACCGCCTCCGTCTGTGTTGCGGCTCTGCCCGGCTCTGGCAGGCAGCGGGAGCCATGAGGACCCACGCGATCTCCCGAATTCATGGATAATCGTGCGATATAGCAGGATGTACTTTCTATATAGATAACCACAAAACCAACACATCCATTCGGAGGAGTAGTAGGGGTGCTCATCTGTTGAACTGCCTTGTTGTTTTCAAGGTATAGTGCTGGGAAATATGATCCACTGTGAACACAGTGTATTTTACTTTCAAAACCGTTGAAAAAAACTGACGTTTTTTATTTTGTATTTGTGCTCAACTTCCTGTCCCGCACGATCTGCTCTGTGCTGAATTGCTGCGCCGTGATCTAGCATCCGGCAAAAATAGAAGCTCTGCGTATGTCCTCCGGAGGTGTCCGGACTGCCGGAGCCATTCCACAGCTGGTGGAAGTACACACATTGACTAGAATGGAAACGGAGGTGGACCACAGACGCATCCGGTGGAATTTAGGGGTTAGAGGTGCAAGAAAAGGGACAGCAAGCAAAGAGCTCAGAAGAGTACAAATTTAACCCAGAGTTTCCAGTGCTATCGATCAAGATGACGTAATAGCAACGCTGCAAGTACAAAAGATACTTTGCCAACTTCTGAAAGGCAAATATGTGTGACTTTCCTTATGTGACACAACATAGAAAACACACAATCCCAGTGCATCTAGAGGTGCAACAAGGCTCCCATGAATTCTTCTATTGTAAGAGAAATTGAAAATGCACACTCTTCCATGGCAATTATTCAAAAATGCAGAAGCTATTAGCGGCAAATGATGGTTAATGCAGGGGCATTTTATCGTCATATTGCAAGTTCCTTTGAAGGGTCTCTGGAGGATTATTTTCACAGCGATGGCTTCTTGCTTGCCTTTATAGAAGTGAGACTCCATTAAGATGGGAGGGAGTATCGTTATTGCAGGGTCCCCCTCAACACCCCTCAAAAAGACTGCTTAACACTGCCCAAAAGGTCAGAGGTCAGGGGTATGACTTTGAGTAATCATTCAGTCTCTTCTTAATCAATACAAGTTAGGGGGAAACGAGGGAACAGGTCTACAGGAGAGCAAAGCCCAGCTGTAACAGAACCATGACTGATTCAACTCCAGCTATGACTCAAACAGACCTGTTCCAGGTCAAGTTAGTTTACAGCAGAGATTAAATGTGTATTCACATCACACTCCTCATTCAATTTACATTTTGATGAAACAGATGAAAGTCAGCACATTGCTCTTCGATGGCATACTTCTTCACTTCATTAAAACTTCATATTAAACCCCTGCATTGGAACAAAAATCACATCCAAAATTCAATTCAATTTGAAAAAAAAAAAAAGTTTTTTCAATGTATTCAGAGAGTTAATTTACAAAGATTCAGACCAATTACACAAAATCCCAGCTGGCACTATATTCTCACTGAATTATTATTTATAACAGTGTATGAGAAACACATGAACAAGCCAACTTTGAGGCAAGTATATAGTTGAATTGTTTACCAACTTCCAAATGCACCACAGAGCACATTTTGAGGTACATGGTAAGTAAAATGATTCTCACTGTGATTAAGAATTTTTCATGGCAGGTTTCAAGAAAATACCATACCAAAACTTCAAGTGAGTAATGCGACAATCCTACCTGATATTGAAACTATAAATAATATCCTGACACTGCTGCAGCACAAATCATCATGATAACACTATTGTGTTCTCTGCGCCTTGTTCACGTGATGCCCCCTGTGCTCGGAAATTTATAGATTTTCATTTCCTGCTTTCTTACCACTCAAACTAATTCAGGTATGTAAAAGTAGGGTGGCATATTGATTACTTTCACAGATAAATAAGCTTAAAAAATGTGCTAAAATGGCCTCTGCAAGCTGACCTTTAAGAGAAAAGCCCTTTCGGGAGGCCTTAAAAGGTTGCATGTGTTTGACAGCACCAGCCACTGAGCTGAAGTGACTTTTCGCTCTGGCCAGTGAGACGTCCATGCTAACCTCCCTATCCCACTGAGTGGAAAAGCTGTATTGGCCACAACAGCACAGCAGTATGCTGTCTACACACAGCCCGAGAATCAACAGGCTTCTGCAAGTCTTTGTCCATCTCTGTGTTACAGCACATATAAAACAGAGCATTCAAAAAGTCTTAACTCAGCACAGTGTGGCGCAGTACAGTTTCACTAAAGCTGCTGCTTCAACATCTCAGCGTGCGCACAGAAGAATGTGCACATCCTTGATGCTGCATTTAATTAAAGTAAGTTAAGACATGCACTGTATGTGTGTGAGAGATGAGACAGAAAAGTAAAGATGGTGACAGACAAACAGAGGAGGAAGGAGTCAGATTGTCTCACTATGATATGATAAGCATGTTGTAAATTAACCGTGGCAACAATGCTGAAAGCTAAATGTTAATCTGGAGTGACTTCAAATAAGAGATTTGGTGGTCAAGCCAGTGAAAAAAAAAGATCTTGATGCCTTCACCAGTGAGTGGGCTGCTGAGTTGCTTCGAGCTTATTGCACTCTTACAAAGCAGCTTGGATACTCTCAGCATGAGCGCTTGTTAATGCTAAACTCAAAAGGCTTGAATTTCTAAACAGCACTGTAGATGAGCATCAGAAAGTTCATTACACTCAAAGAATGATATTAAAATATTCAAATGACTCAACTGCCAGGGATATTAAATACATTTACATGCACAGCAATACCCCAAAGACAGAGATTGGACTGAAATCTGATTAAGGCAGTATTTTAATTACAGTGTTTACATTTGTAGGGACAACAGATCACAACTTAATCTAACTTAAGTGGTTGAGGTTGTAGTTCAAGTCTGTGTCACAGCTGCATTGTTTAATCAGGATTTCTTATTCTGACACAAGGGACTAAAATATTAAGTTTGTATCTCATGATAATGAAATAATTTTAGATGATGAAGTCTCAAGATTATAACCAGCCGGCTTTCAGACTGCATGGCACCATGTTAGTTGATGGCTGACATGCAAAGACTGAAAAACTGAATGGAAGTCAAACCTCGCAGGACTATTTCCATAATTGGATTTGGAGTGAATGCATGTAAACATATTTAAATACATCAAACCTTTACACAACTTATTACAGCCCTCAAAATGCATAATTACAAGATAAAAGAAGAGACTTACTGGCTGCCTGAACGCGGGCCTTACGGCTCACCACCAGCCCAAACGAATTCTGGGCCACACACTCATAGTCCCCTTCGTCAGATGAGCCATCAGATTTGGTCTTCAAGAAGTGATTGACCAGGAGAGAGCCATTGATGAAAGTGTTATGATACTGGTCCTGAGTTAAAAGCAGGCCATTATGCCTCCACTGTGTTGTAATTGGGGGAATGCCGTCCACCTGGCAGTGCAGCATGAGGGGCTGCTCCTGTACTGCGATGATGTCACTGGGCTCAAGGGTGAAGGACAGCTCCGCTTCGCACGTCACACCTGGAGGGGGGAAAAAAAAGATAACAATACAGTTGAGATTGAGATATCATTCTTGACCTTGTAAACAGTAGCATGACAAAACAAATCCTAAGTCAAGGTCCGCTTACTAGCTTTTCATTTCATCAACTAACAGGAGATAGCTGGAGATACTGGTAAGTGGACACTGAGTTAAGATGGTAGCTACTGTATATAAATGTGAAAATAAGTCTGTCTTTAAACCTCCTGTTGTCCTCAAGTCAAGGAAGGAAGGAGAGGAAGGAAGGAAGGAAGGAAGGGAGGAATGAAGGAGGAAGGAAGGGAGGAAAGGAAATGAATGAATGAAGGAAGGAAGGAAGGAGGGAGAAAGGAAAAGAGGAAGGGAGGAAGGAAGGAAAGAAGGACAGAGGAAAGAAGGATGGTAATGGGGAGGAATGAAGGAAGGAAGGAAGGAAGGAAGGAAGGAAGGAAAGAAGGAAGGAGGGAAGGAAAGAAGGAAAGAAGGAAGGAAGGAAGGAAGGAAGGAAGGAAGGAAGGAACCGTCAAAACAGACGGGGTCAATTTGACCTGGGAGGACGACACAAAGGTTAAGCACACACTATGTATACTATACATACTATGTGCTACCCTGCTCTGCTTAGACAACTTGCTGTATCTAATCTATTAAGCAGTTTAGCATTTCTTTTAAACACCAACCTCATCTTGTTCATAGAGAGGAGCACTATCTAACAAACACTGATATAGTCAATAAAACCAGAGAAGTGACTGGTTTTCATACTCCTCTGTGATAATAAACAGATCGTCTTTTGGTTTGAACAATGGTTCGAACAAAACAAGACATTTTGATGAGTAAACACAGGCTCTGGGAACATTTTTCACAGACAAATAATAGTTGAATCAAGAAAATAATCAGTTTGTAGCAGCATTAATTGTAGAAAGAGATGCCAAGTAGGCCAATATGCAAAGTTTAAACAACTGTCTCACATATTATAAGTAAAAAAACAGGTTTTATTTATCTTGATAATTTCTAATTATTTACTGAAGCTGTATTAAGTCATGCATTCATTCCTTTTCCATAACTACTTATTTCTACCCAGGTTCAAGAAGAACTGCAATCAACCTTCACACCTACACAAACAGGAAGAGTGCTCCTTGTATTATATCACTGATAGAAGCTCACCAGGCCTTACAGCCCATGAATAAAAAGCCTTGACTGAGCTACCTCCAGGCTACAGTCACAAGAGAATTCATAGTCTATAGACTGAATGCACCCTGAGCATGTGTACTCTTGTACTATGCACACGCACATGCACAGCCTTGTATGCACTGCACCAGTTAACCAGTGGCAGAAACTTTTTCACTCTGATAACTGTGTTCACTCTGATTGTCCACATCAATTAATTTGTCTGGGGTGATGTTTTCTACTTTATTATGGTCTGAGGAGATTAGATTTTTCTGTATTTGTGGTTTCTGGGGGTAAAGAGGGGGAAGCAGGAGAACAATAAAGAAAGGATGTAAACAGCCTAACCTGACTTGGTACTATAAAAGAGGAGCTTAGCTGGCTCTCTTGGTATCATGTTTCAGCTGCTGATGGACTAAGCACTACCAGTCTCTGCCCCAGGCCCTGGAATCTGGTGGGAGGGGGACTAGGGGAGGGCAGTGGAGGGGGGGCAAAGCGCAGGGGTCAAAACAGAGAACCTCCGGCTTCATCCCTCAAATTCCAACTGAGAAATACTTCCCCTTAGGTGCAGACAAGGAATTCATTGACACACTCCTCCGTGAAGATCACATAAGGAGTATAATGCAAAGAAACATTTCCTCTTCCTCTCGTCTTGCACTGTATCCTTTCTTTATGTGGCCCCCTCCTTTTTTTTCACTCAACAAGCACGGTAAGTAAAATGGCCATGGGACCAGAGAGACATCAGTGCTACCACTTGTGAAAAACAAGGGGGTGCTAGTGGAGAAATATTTAACCCTTAGCTGGCAGGCAGTGATCCTGCTGCCTGGACTGCTGTGCTCCAAAATGATGCTGGCCACAGAGCTCAGACTCTTTTGGTCAAACAAAGATCAAATGTTTTCACACGGGAAGCAGCCAGCAGAGAAAAAGAATAGCATATGAAAAGCCCGCAGCCACACAGCCAGCCAGTCACACTTCACATTTTGATCAAAACATGGATCATTCTCAATGTGAAGCGAGTATTACATACTTTACAAAATGCTTCCAGACAAATTCAAGACTGTAAAACATATGAAAGTGATTTATGTTCAATATTCCGTTAAAAAAGGGGGTGTAGATTGACAGAAATGTATTGAGGACTTTCTATTTTCAGCTTTTAAAGCTGTCACATGACACAAGTCAATGTTATCAAGCCTTGCAGCAAACAGGATAATAACAGTTCAGTGTTCAATGTGTTAGGACGTGGTTGATAAGTTGATTAAACAGCTTCATTGATGTATATACTTCCTCATGACTTCAATTACTCAGAATTTCATCCATTACAACAATGAGAAAAAAAGAGTACAGTCTAGACCTGCTCTGTAAAAAGTTCAGTGAGATAACTTCTGTTGTGATTTGGTCAAATATAGTCTAAATAAAATTCAATTCAATCAAATTAATTGAAATTATTGAGCTTTGTCTTTCCTAATGAATGAGGTATGTTGTTAAAGTTACTGGCTAATGCAGTCCTGAGTTCAGGGTGGGGAGAAGGTTACAAACAACAGAGTGGAAAAGGTCAGTGAAAATCATTTTGTACACAACACCGAATCATAAGACAAACCCAATGAGACAAAGGAGATAAGAGGACAAAAGAAGCAGGGGATAGCCGGATAATGCACTTTGTGCCGTTTAGGTTAAGGTCATCTGTGAACGCTGAGCATCCAGAGGGTGTGCAGATGGAGGAGAGAGCACAGCTGTGGAAACCGGTGGCCAGAACATGCCTATCCACAGAAACACATGTTCACAGACATGAATCTACACATGCATGGATTTCCATGGTCAGATGAGGGGACCCACACGTACGTACATCATCCTAATGCTCTCTCCATGCAGAGGGAAGAGACACTGGCATGTAGGATTAGCGGGTGAGACCAGAGACAAGTGCTGGCTAAGTGTGGCTCATGTGCTGGCTTACTATTGACAGATACGTGTGGCTGGCTGGCACAAAGGTTTATTGCTGCTACAGTTAAGTGAGGATCACACAGCAGCTACTGACAGGCAGATGTAGTTAGCGGACACAAGCATCACTGACAGAGACATGTGAGCTTAGGACACACCATAGGCTTCTTACAGGGAGCAACATGAGGATATAATAAGTTACTATCACAACTGCTAGGTATCAAATCATATGGTAGCCCTATAAAAATAATGTTGTGCTTTTACAAAATATATGAGCTATGAATTTAGACAAGTTTTATTGCTAAATTAATTCTCTCCTTGCTCACTCAGCATCCAACTGTTGCAGCTCATTGACTACACATTCACATTCCCAGCATACAGAAAGACAAACCATTTTTAGATAACCATTTGCTGTAGCATCATATTAGATTGAAATGAGGTGTATCATGTTTTGTACACTGGATATGGATTGTTGATTTAACCTCGTTAAACTGCACTGAACTGTGGGTAGAAAGGTAAAACTGTATTTCCACAAACGAAGACAAGGATGCATGCTACCTATGATTCACATGACCTCAAAAGATTATTAAGCACTCCTTTCTAAGGTTCTCAGTATATTTCACTTTAAATCAAATCATGTTTCCAGTATAATTGAGCTATTGAGGAGAGTATCAACAGAACAGCTCCATTTATTTTTATAAAGACTATAAAGTCTTGCTGAAAAGCAATATTTATTCTATTTCCAAAGGGAAGACTATACATTAAACATTGACACTTGCATTCCCCTCTTAGCTTCTGTTTGATATATTATTAATCAATACTCTTTCTATGCTTGCCACCTTAATGCTCATGAATGTGTAGTTTCAAACATTCAGGCTTTCACAACTCAGTGACGATAACACAGACAAATGTGAGGAGTAATATGCCGCACAAGAACGCTGAGTGTTGTCTTGATAGTATACTGTACATTCAGGGCAGCAGTTGCACAATTCACCTACATCAGCTTTGCCACCAAACTGTCAGTTTACAGTCTTCCATCACACATATATTCAACTGTAATATCCTTCAGTCTTACTGTGCTGCTGCTTTGGATTAAAATATCTTCAGAGATGTCTCAGTAAGCATGATTATATGCAGATAAAGTTAAATGAAGTGTTTTTCACTTGAATTCTTTGACTTAAAAGACTTTGAAAAGACTCTCAGTGAAACTATTCAAAGGAAATGATGAACACACTTTTTATTATCGTGAAATCTTCTGAATGATTTAATGCATCTTGCCTCAGACTTTGGACTCCCCAGTCGGTAAGAGATATAATGCTGATCTTCTTCTTATTGCTTCCTTTTACTCTTATCGACTCTGCTTAAAATGTCATAAAAAAAGAAGTGCTTTTATCTAAACCGAATCTAATCTCGGAGGCAGACGTGCACTTGAAAGAGCTTCATTTCTTTAATGCGACGGGTAGATCGGAATTACATCCATCACAGAGCTCTGTTTCTGAAGTTTTTGTTCCCAATCCTCTGACTGAACATGTTATGAACCACTGTGTACAAGCCTTTATGATTCCAGCAGGGGCCTTTGTGGGTCCCTGTGTGGTATGCTTTGCAAATACTCAATACTCTCTCCTGCCTTCGAATTAAGGGGCCTCACATAGAGAGAGAAACTGTCTATCATAGTGGACAATGGGGCGAAAAAGAAAATTTGAAAAGGAGGAGAGGGACAGTCTTGACATTTAATCTGTACAAATATTCTCCCCAGCAGGCAATAACCTTGGTCTATTCTCAGGGCAATAACCACTGTCATCCCAGCTACAGGGCGATGTGCTGTAATGACTGACCTGTCCAGAACTCTCTACTTCAGAAGATCCCTGATACGAAAGTCAAACTCCATCTGCTTTTTGACAGTTTGCTTGAAGACTTAAGTCAGGATGTTTAGGAGATATATATAACCATAAATTGAAATGGAACTGAAACAATTAGAAATGTAATCCACAACAATTGATTAGCTCTTCCTTGTGATTTTTTTAAAAGCCAAAGTATCAAAAGTTCACTGGTTTTCAGCTTCTCAATTGTTAATATTTGATGGTTTTGCTAGTCTTCTATGGTAACAAAGTGAGCATCTTTAGGTTTAATTATGTTAGATGAAATAATGTTTTGATACTTTTAAGACAAAACGATTCATGGAGAAAATCATCAACAGATTAACTGATAGCTAAGGTGTTAGTTGCAGCCCTAATAAAAGATCACTGGCAGGTTTGAAAGAGATATTCTGCTACAGGTTAAAGTGCCCTGCCCTTACTCACATCATTTAACAGCCCAGTTTGTAATATGGAGACCATGTGATGAACAATAACATGTGAACTGTGTTTCTAATTCTGCACCAGTAGTCCTGCTGCTGCTGAGACACCTGATAAAAAGGCAGTCATGAGGCAACAAGAAGACCACTCTGAAAACAGATAAGACAAACATGCAGCGATTGTAACTCAAACAAATGTGACTTTCTCAGGGCTCACACAGTGGACATCCTTCAGCAGTTCATTCTTTGTAGTTTTTTAATCTTGTTGCTATGAAAACAATCCATAAACTTTGTTGACTAACGCTACACGTGGCTGCCATGCAATATTACATCCAAAAACCCTATCTTGTACCATTTGAACGAGTGGTGCATGTCAGGTGCTGGGGAAACAACACGGAGAGTTTCTCCATAGTGTTCTGCACTATTATGGAAACATAACTTTTAACACAATAATGCTGCAACTCTGTAAACTGCAGGTGTAAATTCCGCAGTGGTCAAGGCTCCTCCACCAGTCCTCAAACTGGTATTTACTGCCGAAATAGTAACGGACACCGGAGAGGGACCAAGTTCAGGGTTACTGGTCAGCAGCGCACTTATCGCCGCTTGCAGCATGCAGCATGCAGGTTCCGGACAGCAGCAGACTGTTACAAAGATATCACACCCTGCAGCATTGTTAGTAAGATAATGCCACTTACCGATTAAAGCGTTAAGGAGTATTCCCAAAAAGCATAATACAAGGCGGCGGCGCCTTGTGGATGCCATTTAAACACTTCAAAAATATTCCAGCACTCGCAGAAAACAACGTGAGACGAATAAATGAGGTGGTGTTTAAAAAAATCAAGCACACTGATATCCAGCTCCAGCTCCGGCTACTACATGTTCCGACCTACAGTGCTACAGTTTGGTGGCTCGCTGGGGTCGAACAAGCTTTCGCCATTTTAACCATCTATCAGGAATCTGTCAGCATCCCGCTCTCTCTCTCCTCCTTATTCACTCTGCTGAATCCCACAGACAGCCCCCCGCCACCCCCCCAACGCAGGCTGAATCTGCTCTCGAAACAAAAGAGCTGACTGCTGAATGCTTCGTTCACAACGCTGTGAGAAACCTGCAAAATAAACTGCACGATTTCTGCATGTCAATAAAACACATATTGACACCAGTGATGTAGGCGAATACTACTACTGGCCTGCTAATACTAACAGCATTATATATTCATTATAATAATAAATAATTACATCATAACACAATTATGATGTAATAATAATAATAATGATAATAATAACGATCTTTCTCACAATAACTCGGTTAATTAGCTGATCACGAGCCCACTCCCACCCATGTGTGCTCTCTAAACCGAAATATATCGCCTGCCATTTCTTTTTTGCACAACAAAACGTATGATGACAAAAAACAAACAAACATATGATGACAAAAAACATTTTAACTGTACAGCTTCCATAGGCTGAAGCATGTGTCATGAGCACATGGCAGCTGTGTGTGTAAATGTTTTAAAAGCAGCCCCAAAAAACTGAGAACAATAATGACAACCATCTGAGAATCTCTGGGGTAGATTCTTTTATTTAAAGCTATGGTTCAGCACAAGTGAACCTGATATGATAAACACCTCAAACACCCAATTAAAACAAAGCAGAGGCTCTTTAGCTGTCCTCGAGCTCCCCCTAGTGGCACAAACATGTATTTAGGATCTAAAACCTTCATTGGTCACTGCAGGTGGCAGTCCCTCATGAGATAAAAGGTTGCATAATCTAACACCGAATGGATGCACCTGTGAGATGTACACACATGAAAAATAAAGAGCTTGTGATTGACTGACAACACACCTTGCACACATGCTACATCTGCTCAACAATATCATCCAACCCAAGGACTCTCTCCCCCTTCACTTGTACACAAAATCAAGAATGTCCACCAGCACCTAGCTACAAATCCTCACCTCAGCATCTCAGCCAACTTTCACCCATTCACACACTCATTCTCCTCCTTCCAGCTCCCCACTCTCTCAGAAATCACAGAACTCATTCAGAAATCCAAGCCATCCACTTGTCAACTGGACCCCCTCCGCACACAACTAGTTAAAGCCTGCCTCCCCTCTCTGGTCCCCCTCATCTCTGCCATCATCCACTCCTCTCTCACCATCTCTCATCTTTCAAAACTGCTGCCATTACCCCAATCTTGAAAAAACCTTGCGCCGACCCCTCTTGAAAAAACAGCTGTTTCCCAACTCCATTCTCACCTATCCCACAATAACCTGTATGAACAGTTCCAATCCAAACAGCACTCAAAATCACCAACGACCTCCTTATGGCAGCTGATTCTAGACTCCTCACCATCCTCCTCTGTTTAAAACTGCCCATTCCATCTGATGTCAATTGCTCTGTCACTTTTCTAATGTCTTTATTTTTATATTTTATTTGTATTGTTGCTTCTTTTTAAACGTGTTTTTAATGTGTTTTTAATTTCAGTAATTCTGTACGGTGTTCTTGAGTGCCAAGAAAGGTTCCTTTAAATAAAATGTATTATTATTATTATTACTACTATAAAATATGTACAAAATGTGTTCAGAAGTTTAGCCCTTCATCACCAATTTCCCATTCACAGTTCACATGCACAGTCCTAGAGCCTGTTACCTTGCACATAGTGTTCACATGAATGTGCATTGAGCACACATGACCAGTTAATGGCAGGATGCACTGAACCAATCAGAGACCTCTGCTGCACTGTGAGAAGTGTCTGGAGCGAGCTGATGAAGAGAGTTTTATTCACCGCGGCAGTTCTGGATTTTATTTGATGGAGTAAGGCGGTGTGCAACTGTCCTCCTATGTTGTTTTGGCAGATCTCGTCAACAGATGTTCATCCAATGCAGGGAAGTCCTTCTCCAGGGAAAGATGGTTTTAAAACACCAGTGTCGAAAAGCCTAAACCAGATAAAAACAAGGTGGAAAGTTGGTAGAAAGTAGATTTTCAGGCAGAGTTTCTGGCAGGTACACAAAGACGCCGATGCATAGCAATGGCGTCACTACTTGACAATTTACACCTTCATCATTGGCTCTAAACATTCTCATCCAGTTGAAGCGCCACAGAAGACTTACCGTCACCTTAGAGGCCTCCCCCTGCATTCCTTTAGTCAGGTACAACCGCTGCTGCTCATTGGTTCAGACTATCCCCATCTTCTCACTCCAGTCGAGCCTGTGCACCTAGGGCCTTCAGGTGGACCAGCGGCACTCAAGACATGACTTGGTTGGATGCTCCAAGGCCCTGCTAAAGTCCTTATGCACCAGTCTTCTGCCCTGTCAGTGCCTGCTTATTAACACCCAGTCATGTGACTAAACTCAGGCAGATGGATGTCCTCCCATACCGCAACGAGAAGCTCATCACTCGGTCTAAGCAGGACACTACAGCAGTTAGGATGCTGGAAGAGAAGACCATCAGGGTGGACGTGGATGGTGTTCATAAGGTATGCTACCCCTCTGCTATGGAAAGAAGATGTTCCCTCTCTCCATTCACCTAAGGAGCCAGTGCTGGGTCACCTGTGTGGGACTGAAAAACGCCTTTCCAAGGATCCTGTCAGCAGATACTTACAACCAGGAGATTAGGAAGCTGCTGGATGCTGGTTATGTCACCAAACTCACCTCTGCTGAAGTACAAGCCAGTGTCAACTCCTGGTACATACCACATCACATGGTTCGTCATAATGGCAAAGATCGGATTGTATTTAATTGTTCATTCACACATCAAGGTGCCAGTCTGAATGAACACCTCAGCCCTGGGCCCGTATTTTTGCTTAAAAATGGAAATACATTTTTATTTTTTATATTTTCATGGTTGCATATTATTTTTCTGTTCAATCAAATTATCAACTAATCATTAAACTCTTATTACAATCATGCCTCAAAATGTGTTGGATCTTGTAAACTCAAAACAACCTCATGTCATTGGTCATGACATTGCTCCTCCTCACTTCAAGTCGCTGTCATTAACTTTTAACCCGCAACACTGTAGGAATTTATGAGAGCCCTTGTGTGAACATTTCAATAGTTAAACATCAAAACAATATTTACTTGCAATTACTCTATTGAACGACCCCGAAGCATGAGCAAACGGGCTGTGTCTGTTCGGATCAAAGAGATGCGCCCTGTCACTGTCAGCACAGGGCTGGCTGACAGTGTACCCTGCGCTGAGAGAAGAGAAGAGAGAAAGTGGATTGTAGGTCTGTTTGTAAACGGGGCTTGTATTTCCTTCAGAAACATCTCTTAATGCACAAAAATTGCCTTGATAAACAGCAAATCGCCTGGCAATCCTCCAATCGCCAATATATGATTTGATTGCAGATCGCCCCAGCCCTAATCACCATGGCCCAAAACACGGATACCCCACTGTTGAGATTTCTACAAAATCGCACAATATCATCCACCGCATTCAATAGTAGAATCTCGCCATGTCTCAACCCAAGCATGAAGTAGGACTTGATCAAATCCTGTAAATGAGCCACATTCCTCAATTAATCCGCTCTCCACACAGCGTTTCCTCATTCCCACAACGTGAAACATTTGTTATAACATGAAAAGTTTTATGTTATAAAAAGAAACTATCACGTTATAACGTGAAAAGTTTTATGTTATAACATGATACTATCACGTTATAACGTGAAACGTGACACTGATCCGTTTTTCCCCCCTGGCGTGGCAGCAATACGCTGCCGTAAATACAGAATCTGTAAGCAACAGAGCAAGCTTTTCCTACCAGAGGTGTCCGGTTTCTGTTTATAGTCCGAGACTTTTGACCGAACACATTTCAGTGGGATTTTCTTGAATGCAGGTAAAAAGTCCATGTGGAGAGCAAAAAAGGTGGAAAGCATTGGCTGAAATGTAATCTTGGAATTCACTGGCTTTCACCTGATGACGAGTGATCTTTTTTAAAATTGATATCTCTCCATGCATATGCATACAGTATATCTGTTTATAGAGATTAGCTGAAACATCATCTGGACTGTTTCAAGTTGCTAATTGGACTGTAAACATTGAGGGCCCCATCTTGCAGTCAGCACACAGCGGATAGTGGGCATGGTGCTGGTGCATGTGTCTTTGTTAGTTTCCCCCAGGGCAGTTGTCATTTTCTTGCCCTGCGCCCACGTTTTCTAAATAGCAAATGCACCAGTCTGTGCGCCTATGGGCGTGTTGGTCTCAAAATGAGGTGTGGTCAGTAATGTGTAACGGGCTTGGATCAGGTGTGAATAATGATGAATCAGGGGTTGTTTTCCTGCAGTTTTTTGCTCCTTGCAGAAGACATAAAAACACATGTACCAGTCTTCTGGACTCTTTCTGCACTTTCTGCTCCCTCATCAATGCAACACAGCACTGTGTGATTTAATTGATTTTCTTTTACAATGCATAGAAATGCACTCTTACACTAAAACCTATTAAAACAGACAGGAAAACACTTACACGTTTTTAACTAATAGATCTCAAACCATAATAACCAATATGACAACAGTGACACCTAGTGTACAAAACAAAACACTGTATATGTGGGGTAAACGCAGTGAAAATAATTACATTTAACAAAGGAAACATACCTGCAAAAGACATAAAAACACGTGTACCAGTCTTGTGGACTCTTTCTGCACCTTTGCTACTAAACAGGTAAAATAACAAGAAAATGTGTGCTAAAAGGTTCTGCAGCGCTGTCTGGTTTACATTACGTGTTACGCCCAAAACACACCTATGATTAATGAGGGGACTTAAGTCCGACCCTTTCAGACCATGCGCCTGGCGCAGTGACCATTTTTTCCGTTGTTAAGATAGCAAAAGTGGATTTGGACATGCCCGAAAGGCACTTGCGCCACACGCTTCACGCCATGTGCTATAGATCGTTAAAATAGGGCCCTAAGAGGACAGAGTTTGAGAGAAAGGAGGAGAGAGAACTATTTAGCTGTAATTTGAGAAGGTTTGATGCAACCGCCATCTCAGAAATGGACATCTGGACATGTAGGACACAGAGTCACAGGCACCAACGTGTACACTCAAATGCAATTACATGCATGTTCAGTGTGGCCACCAAACAAAGAAAAGAGAAGCTCAGATAACACACACAGAGGGAGTGTGTATGCTCCAGTCATCATAACTCTGATAGCTGATATACAGTGAGGCTCAATGTCAGTTATCACACCTTTAAAATAAAATATACATACCAGAAAAAAATGCACATCTGACTCCTTGGAGGTCCTTTTAGTAGAACCAAACACTGAACATTTTGACGACCAAAATGCTACAATCAAATTTCATTATCTGAACACACTGAAATAGCAACAGCTACGTCTAAACTCTGTGAATCTGGGGGTACACCATGGTTAAGTTACCTAACCAACATTGTCACCATGGTAGTGACTTATCTGTGACAGCACCCACCTGTCACTGAAACCTTTAACTCAATCAAATTTAAACGGGTGAGTTGAGCTGATGAGAGCAAAATTAGTTCTACAGTGCCCACATTTATGGGAAATACACCAGGTTCAAATAAACCAGAATGTTTTTTAAGCTGTCCTACCACTGGCATGCTAACATATACCATAGACATACAATCTGTGGTTTGTACCAATTGTTACAGCTAGCATTAGTGTTAACTGTATTAGAAATATAGGTTATTTAGCGTGTGTCATACAGATAGGACACTCATTACTTTGAGAAGTTGTTCACGTTAACCTGTAATGAGATGAAATGTTAGAAAAGAACGAATTGTGTGGTGCTCGGTGAAGGTGACAAGATAACTAAAGTCATTCATCTCACAGGCAATAAACATCTGTACAAAATTTGCGATACATCATTCAGTTATTGTAGAGACATCTCACTCTGGGTCATACTACGGTGGCCGAGACCCGCCATAGCTGCAAATAAAAGTAACACTGCAAACAAAAAGAAACGCTGCTGCAAATAAAAAGAAACGCTGCTGCATATAAAAGAAACGCTGCAAATAAAAAGACACACCGCAGCACACAAAAAACGCTGCAAATAAAAACAAACGCCGCTGCAAATAAAAGAAAACACCGCAGCAAACCAAAAAACCACCGCAGCATATAATAAAAAAAACGATGCAAATAAAAAAAAAACAACGGAAGTGGATTACCGGGGACTGTTTTTGCTGAAACACCGGAAGAAGAAACAACAACAACAGGACTACGAATTGGAAAACGAACTAGAAAGTAAGTGAAAATGGTAGTGTTTAATGTCGCTACATGTACTTTTTAATGTGTTATTTGGTCAGGCGATGTAGCCCCAGGTTTGAAGTTGAACTGGAGAATGCCGGTGTATTGTTAGCTTCGGCTAACACGGGGAGACCACTAACGACAGTGGAAACAACTGACGGCTACATAGTTCCGGCAGCTTATTACTGTCGTCGTTGTTGTTGCTTGTACGTGTAGGTCAGGAAAAGACGTAAAAGGGACCGTATATGGTTTGTTATTTGTGTTATTACGTTACGTGTTGGACTAAATACATGGACATATTGAGGAAAGTATTTCGATGTTATGGAAACGGATTTCATATTTCACAAGAATGGATACTTGGCGAGCTGTACAGAAAGTCCTGAGTCATAAAATGATCGTTGTGGATAAAGGGAAGACTTTGAAGGTATGTAGAGATTATAGCTGTTTTTACTTTAGCTGAGTGGCTGAATACTATTACGGCTGTGAGCAACCAATATATTTCGTGAGTGGTCTTGAATGAATCAGGGCAACCTATGCTTTCTAACAATGTACGGCATGAATATATATGTTTAAGGGTTGGTGTTTAAAACATTCAGAAGGACTTGTGGCTACCTCCCAACCTACGACCCGTCCCGTAGGCGGAACAGTGTGTTTTAAGTGTCTGCAGTTCCGATCCTCATCCCCATGTTGGCTGAAACAGACAAGTCACCCTCAAACACTACCATTTTCACTTACTTTCTAGTTCGTTTTCCAATTTGTAGTCCTGTTGCTGTTGTTTCTTCTTCCGGTGTTTCGGCAAAAACAGTCCCCGGTAATCCACTTCCGTTGTGTCTTTTTTTATTTGCATCGTTTTTTTTTATTATATGCTGCGGTGTTTTTTTTTTGGTTTGCTGTGGTGTTTCTTTTATTTGCAGCGGCGTTTGTTTTTATTTGCAGCGTTTTTTTTGTTTGCTGCGGTGTGTCTTTTTATTTGCAGCGTTTCTTTTATATGCAGCAGCGTTTCTTTTTATTTGCAGCAGCGTTACTTTTATTTGCAGCTATGGCGGGTCTCGGCCACCGTATCATACTATTGGACCAGAACAACAGACCAACAGCAGTTGATGCAGAAGGAATAAATTCACACCTTAGGGTTTCAGATGCAAGCAACACAATATGTGAGCTAAACTAGGTACAATAAAAAGGATTATTGTGGAGAAACATACTTCAGTACTGAACAGCCAAAGTGAACAGTGTAATTTTACTGTAGAACAATTTTGAAGTACTGAAATTGAGTATTTCCTTTCCTTCTACTGTCTGCCTCACTACACCACATTCAAGTAACAAATATAGCCTATTTTTTTAGATTAAATTTTATATTTAAAGAAAAGCGGAATTAAAACTATCTCCATATCCACGTAGCTACTGCTCACACATTCTTTCATAACTACATCTAATAATGTAATGTTATGATAAAACTCAGTAGCATAATAAATACTTCTAATTTTGATAATTTAAGCAAATGTTACTGTTAATACTTCTGTACTGTTACCTATGTAGGATTTTGAGGGCCTTTTGCTTGAAATGGATTTTACAATGTTAAACTGGTTCTTTTACATAACTAAAAGATCTGAGTATTTCTACCATCCCTAGCACCGACACCGGAAAGCAGAGGGGGGATTTATCATGTTTTTGCAGTAGTGGTCACCTGCTGTCTTATTATTTAGAGGGTTTGGGATTTGTGGTGTCCATTAAGTCATAAAGATAGCTTGAGAGTTAACTGAGAACAGCCACAGTGATTCTGGTTGAAGACAGTGTGTACACAAATGAAGGCCATTGTTGGTATTTGTTTAATCTGCTGAGTGAGTTATTTGAAACTAGAAAGGACAGCCATCCCATTAACCTCTGCTAATTGGCACAGTGGGGTTTCTGAGTTGCTGAGCTGGTCAGTGCAATCCCAAAGCTGTTCTGAGGGAGATTATACTGATGGTGATGTTAATGGTGATTTTTAAAAGGATCCTCTGAATTGTTGTGAGCAAAATATAATCTGAAGTGTTTAATTGCAGTGTAGTGCGTGATGAGATGAACTCAACGAGCACTTTACTGTATTAGGAACACCTGTGCAATCTAATGCAATCCAATACAAAAGCTCTGCCATAAATTCTAGTTTATGTTTATTATTGAGGTCAAAGTGGGTGGTGGTGTACTGGAGTGCATTTTATTGAAAATAACAGACTAATAATAGTTTGTCTACCCCATTAATATACATGAGGGGCAATATAATGTAGTCTTACCACCAACACTCCTTACGACCTCAATAATATATCAATTGGAATTATACCTTTCTGGCAAAGTCAACAAAAACTGAAAATGTATAGGCTAAGCTTCATAAAAGTAGACAAAGATGTATTGGGTTGCATTAGCTTGCACATGTGTTTCTAATAAAGTGCTCCATGAGTGTTATGCAAAACTCTGCCATATTAGAGCTTGTAATGTTCATTGATCCACTCTGAGGCTACAGTCTGTGTCTACACCATGACCATAATGGATGTTAAATTGTTCTCAAATAATTTGATTGTCTTTAGTACAAACATACTGAACAAAACGTTTTGTTGACCAAGATGTTACAATTAACTTCCATGGACTGAAATAGCAACAGTTTGCTACGTGTGAATCTAGTTCATATTTACTTTAGACTAGCTAACCAACGTTATCGCCATGGTAACCCACTTGTCAATCACAATGTAGTCACGCATGGAGCTTTATCGTCTCTTGTAGGCCTACTCTAAATGGACCGTAAAATTGACAAAATTAAGCTATTGAAGAAGACTTAACACTAGTGTTTGAGACCATAAACCCATTCTTTTTGGAGCATTGGCTTTTTTGGTCATTCCGCATTGGCTTCATAAACCTGTGTGCAATATGAGAAATGGCCACAAGATGTCCGCATCGTATTGATGACTCAGGTCCTCCTCACTGATACTCATGTTTTTCTCTTTCTGCCCCCCCCCACAACCCCTAACCACCCCCCTCAAGATGACACAGGTAACCTGCTCCACTTCATTATGAGTGGTACATGAACGTCCAACTGACTCACCACATGGATATGACTCACGACACGAGGCTCTCCTTCCAAGTTTAATGGGTTTAAAAATCCCCCTTTCTCTCTCTCTCTCTCTCCCTCTCTCTTTCAGGCGCACACACACGCACACAGTTATGCCGACGGAAAAATCCTTGCCACTCCCCTTTATGTGTGCCTGCCTGGTCGTCTCGGGCTCTGCAGGGTATAGTCTCGGTGAGGATCGCTTATAATGAAAAATAATGTGGCTTTTCCATCCATTGATCAGAATCGGACTAATTGGTTTCAGTGATTGGTCAGCTTTGATGGTGGAGTCTTCATCGACCCGACTGTATCCCAGCGGCATCCTCACTGCCGTCTCCACTGTTTTTTTTTCTGAGAAGGTGAAGCATTTATATTAACACCATCGGCCGCTATGAACCGAATAACGGGAAAGGCGAAGGATGAAACTTTGATCGAGCTACAGCACGCCACGGAATCACAGACAGGAGGTAATTTAATTAATATGCACTCATTAACCCGTGACAGCAGCAGGGGGTTGTGGGGGGAGGTTTCTTGTATTAAAATTGTACTAAGACTGGTTTAGCTGTTTTGTTTTTAAAGTTGTGTGTGGGAAAAGTAGCCCACTACATGAAATGACAATCCCTAAGAAAAACAGTAAGTAGCTACATCATCACATTGACATTAGAGCCTGTAAATAGTATTATTAAAATAATTAACTAAACACTGTAAGGTCAATGTAGACTCAATTCAGCAGACCAATCCTGATATTAAAATGCCATCATGTTTTTTTATAGAGCAAAAACAATTGAGTTGCACATTACATATAATCTGGCAAGTGTGTTTTACCCACCGCTTAATTAAATAACTGTCCCAATTTGGGTGTTATTTATTATTATTTAATATATAAGTTTAGTACCAATTTGGCAGCTGTTCAACACCACTGCGGCTGCGTGCAATGACATCAGAGAATAGGAAAATGTGAGGAAGTTTGAGGATTTGGATTAATTACATTCATCTCTGTCAGAGATCAGGATTGTAGTGGATGATGTGGCCGCAGGATAAACCCACCATGAGAGAAGCGCTTTTTCCGCACCCAGAGGAGTTAATTCTAGCTGTGTTTAAGGGAGTTTAATCTAACAGCATGCTCACAGTGATCATGTGACAAGCAAGGAGCATATCAAAGTCTAACATGCTGGGAGTTTTGGTGTGTTGTTGTGTCTTGCTATGTATCACAGGAATGCCTCTCAAAGCCTTTTAGAGATTGTGAAGGTGGACAGGTACTCACACTGGCAGGTAGTCCCCAAACTGATGTGTTTCAGACAGATTTAACGGATTTAGATTAATTAAAGTCATTCCTGTTAGAGGCCAAGACTGTGAAATGACAGTGGATGCTGTAGAAGAATATCCCAGCTCGAGAAGCATCTCCATCTCTGTGTTTTTCAGTGACACAAGAAATGGTCATACTGTATGTGAAACATGTAAGTTAAATTAGCTAATACAGATTAGTGCCTACATGTTTTCTACTTTCTGCTGTCACTCAAGCTAAGTAGGCCTTATGTGTGTCAATGTCTTAATAGGATGAACTCCTCAGAGATAGTCAGTGTTCATTGACTTTTAGATTGTGGTTTTTGACAGTGGCCAGCAGAATCCATCAGGAGGTTAACAGATGGGCTGAGATGTTGTGTGGGAATGCTCATTTGTTGACCTAATATTGTGTTGTGTATGCTTTTACATAAAACATGAGTCATTTATCTCAGGGCCACAAATTCCTCATCCTCACCATGTCCTAATCCCCTCCATTTACATTTTAACTCCTTACTAAGGTAGACTCAAATGTGTAATGGTTACATTTTCTCTCATTTTCAAAACTAGGACTCTTAGATACTGTTAGTGCGTAGCATGTGTTGATCTACCATATTGTTTGGCGCCTGCTTGTCAGAACTTGATGACTGGTAAAGGATATTGAAAAAGTCTGGGGCCATGTGATAAGAGCAGCACTGTACATTTTGGTGAAGCTGGCTCAAGGAAAGACAGACTAAATGTTGCATTTTAGTTGTGTTTATTTAGAAACACTGGCTTTTAACAGTTAATTAATTATAGAAAAATTATAAATGCCCCTTTTTTATTATGATGTAATGTCTGATATTAGGACTAGCAATAGGCAATAGCAATAGGCATATCAGTAACAGCACTGTTAGAAATATGATTTCTCCTGCCTGTTTAGTTTAATTAATTAATGTATATAAAGCCACTGAAGTAGCAAAGTAGTGTATTGTATGCCATGAATGTATCTGAAATCACTTGATCAACACAGCCAAGACTCTTAGAGAGGATCTTATTCATCTAGTTTCACACAGCTTTTTCCTTACTGTTCTAGAAATGCAGTACAGGATACATTTTCCTTGGTTATAGAGATGTGTTTGCTAAACCATTATTAAAATACATGTTTACAGTGTATGTTATAATATCAAACAACCTGTAGTTCACTTTTAACACTTGACTTTTCAATACAGTCAATGATGATAACACTGCACCACTCAGAGATTATCAAGGGACATTAAAAATGAAAGAAAACATTCCCAGCAGTCTTGTTTATACAAAGTGTGTTGACTGGACATAATGAAATGCCAATTTGAACATTAAAGCTCCTCACATTTTATTGCGCCAATCAATGTGTCTTGTTAATAAAGACACATGCCGGTTTGTCTATGGTGAACTGTAGGTTAATAGACTGTGTTTGTCATGCAGCTTTGTTACAGCTCTTATCAGGACAGACCTTCAGCCACATGTGAAAGGAGAGGAAGAGTTCTGTCCTCACCTTACTATGTTTGTGTTTGGAGTGTGTTACCATGTTCACAGCTGCCTAAATACTGATTCATAGACTTTGCTGACTGACTTCCTACCACTAGATGAACACCAAATGCACTGTTACATTATCTACAGTGTGGCAGATGTCTCTCTAAACCTAAAACACCTGCTCAAAATTCAGCAGGCACTAATTAGGACACATGAAACATCTGCCCCTTTATGTGTCCTTAAAATGAATAACACATAAGGATATACTTCCATTTAAGGAGATCTCTGCTATCAGCAGCCTAGCCGATGAAGTCATCTTTCAGCCAGAGGTGAAGCAGGGCCAAAGAGTTGCTATGGAAACGGGCCTTGTAATTGTATTACTCCTTTGATAGAGGCATGATACTAAAACAAGATATAGGAAGCATCTCAACGGATGTTTTGTCTAAACTAACTGGGATACAATTGTTTGGAAAATCTCTTTATTTTGCTAGAGCAAGTTTCAGAAAAAAGGATCTAACTTTAGAGCTTGGCCCCACTTTTATCTCACCATTTATCTACAGTATGGGAACAAGGATATGAAACAATGTGAGCTGTTAATAGAATAACTGTGTCATAGGGACTACACACACAGTTATTATAAATTACCAATCTGATTGTAATACAACAGAGAAGACAAGGAAAAGCATAATTATAATAATCTCAGATAACTCATAACAAAACCAATCAACCAGGCCAAAGGTTATCTATCAGCAAATGAATGCAAGAAGTCTTCTTTGTGTGTCATACATTGTGTTGACTGGTATCCTTCGGAAAACAACTCTTTTCCTCAAACATGCCTTCCTTAACAGACTATCAAAGATATCACATATGGTAAATATGTGTTATGTGTGTTTTATGAAGATAATTCACCATCCTCTACCCTGTTCATGACCTCTTGTATAAGTCTGTGTTGTCAACCAAACTTCCTGTTGGTGACTGCAATGTCCTGATGATGAAAATGGAAATTTGTATTCCTCATTACAATGTAGCACCCATGTTTTTGTTACTTTACATTAGCATTTTGCATTTCTGTTACTTTATCTGTTATGCCATTAGCAGTTTGCATTAGTATTATTTTAGACAATTTTTAGTACAATACAATTTTTGACAAAACAATCTCACCTCAAGATCCATTTAGAATTGTGTATGTATCCAAAGTCTGGTATATTTTATTCCTCTGTGCTGCTGTTGAACAAAAAACATAAGAATATGCCAATCAGTGATGCTACTACACTGGGTGACATGTCCCTTCCCCCTGAAGATTATAGTTATGTCAATATGTTGTGAAACAGCTCCAAAGAGTACTAACAGCTATCACATTAGAGTAGTTCTGTGTAAGGCTGACACCACTGCATCTACATGGCACAGGAACATGGTTCTGATCACAAAGCTTTGCTAGCTTGTTATGCTGTAAATGACAAACTCTTGACTTCAAAAAGTTCTTTGAGAAATGTACAATGTATAATGTAGTTCACACAGAAGAAAAATGGAGAAAATCATCAGCCATATCCTAAGGTTCTTTCAAGACAACATAGACAAAGTTTTTAAAGTCCTTACAGGGGAAGATGGTAAATATTGTTCAATTGTATTTTGAAGATCTACAATATTAACTATGGAAACTCCATCTGCTGATGAAGATCATGTGATATGATTAGATGATTAAAAACAGCTACCAAACACTTTGAGGAACTTTGTCAACTGGTGTCTGAAAAGTCAGGAATAAACTTAAAGAATCACTACAAGTTTAAGTCTTACCATACAAAATAGTTAACTTTTGTAATGTTACCTTAATTTCTCTCAAGGGCTTTAATTGAAAAAAGTCATACTAATTTATACATTTTGCCTTCATAGATAGCTTGCAATCAGGTTTGGCAGGAAATGTGGGGGAAGAGATAGAAAGGATGCCATGTCATGAGAGACCTAGGCGCAAGCCTGCAAGGCCATAAAGAATTTATCTGCAGTGTGTTGGTCTTATTGTGCTGGAGACGACCTCTCAGCTTTGTCTAGTTCAGTATATGATCCCGTTACATTTTGTACTATTTTCTATCACAGAGCAATCTGTGCTATGTCTGTATCAGAGAAGAAAAGGTTTATTTTTTAATCAAATCCAGAGTTGTGGGTTAAAGCATACAATATGAAGAACTCCTATCTAAATTTTTAAAATAAAGTATCTGTTATTGAGCTGTGTAAGTAGGGCGGTTTGAGTGCAGTGCCAGTAGTGTGAAAGAGCTACACAAGAGTTGTTATGTGTGTGTGTGTGTGTGTGTGTGTGTGTGTGTGTGTGTGTGTGCTTTTTTTTCAGGTATTAGTTGTTAAAAACACCCACATAGGCTACTTGAGTCGTAGAAAAAAATAATTTGGTTTGTAATTGAATCCAATTTGCACTACTTTGTGTCAATTAGTGCTGTTTTTTATATACTCTGCTGCAAATGGAAAAACAGTTTTGCCACAAGCCATAAAATACTTTGTCGTTTGTGTTGTCTACATTTGTTTGTTTGTCTATGTGAGCCCCAGGCACAGTTTCTGGTATTGACATATTTGTGCTTAAAAACAGGCATGCTTTTTCCCCTTGCCTACAGTTTAAGACTACCTTCTAACTTGTGTCTATCTGTCTGTCCTTAAAAGATGGTCTTGCAGTGTTGACTGCATTCAGGATAAACCTGCACTCAGGTATGGTATGGGCAGATCAGAGGCTTTATGTGATGTCTCTCTGTCAATCGTCTCATCAATGTCATTAATGTGCCAAAATGCTGTTTCTGTTTTGGCTGCTAATTTAGCACTGTTTAAGGTCAGTCTGCTAATAAGACCCAAATGTGTGTGTGTCTGTCTTTCAGCCTCCATCTTGGCCTTCGATTGTATCTGCTGAGCCTGTCTGCTGGTAGTAAAGTGTGCTGCATTCTGTGTTCATTGCTGAAGTGGCAGATTTGCACTGATGCATGCACACATTCTGTAGTCAGCCATGTGCACATGATAATAATAGAGTTCGGTGATGTATTCTGTGAGGTGTTTGTCAACCATCAGATAATTTGCTGAACTGTTTGTATGGTGACCACTTTAATATCCCTTGTTGTGACATAATACAACATAAAGTTACATATCCTGTTACACAAGATTTTAACCATATCACCCCACTCCTAGTGTCATTCATACATGTGCACAGTTGTAGTGCATGATCTTTTAACTTGGAAGTGTTTAGATGCCAAGTTTACTATAACTGCATGGTACTGAAAAATATTCATCATCATTTGTGCTTTTGTGTGTATGTGCATGGGGGTGGGTATTGTCTCCTGACAGTTGCACAATCACTGTCATGGCCAATGGAACCATCATCAGGTTGTGGTGAATTTAGTTTTTGGCATGATTTGGCTTTGGAATAGTCAATGTGTTTGTATCGACAGAGGGACAGAGAGAGAGAGAGCACTGTCTCTAATGTTTTTTAAGTCTGCATAATCCTCTTATGCCTCTGGGAACTTATACACAAGTGGTCTCCTATTGTGACATACAGTAGTCTCTCTAGGTTTCCTCTGCTGATTCCTTCAACCGTTCAGAGTGGGGGAAGATCAGCCTAGTTCTGATCACTCATCCCTGGCCTTCAATGCAATGCTGTCACATGGTTTGATCTCCATGGCCGTGACCTGTGTGTAGTTTAACCTGAGAACTGTGGGAATATTTCTGGGCACCCTACTCCAGTGGTAAACACTTTTCCACTGTTTGATCAGTGGGATTTTCTCAGTAATTTCTCAGCTACAACATGTATGCCTGCCAGGTGGATTTTAGAGGGAGTATGTTGGGCCAAATCTTTCTCCTTTTTCAGACAAGATGATTATTATTTTATGAAAGAGGCGTGGATGTTATCTAAGCCCTGGGATTTGTCAGGTTCTTATCAGCCATTCCCATGATCCAACTGAACAAATACATCTGAAGTTGCTGACTTTTTGTGCAACCTTGTTATTGGTACTGAACATTTTGGAAAGTGTAATATTCACTGCCAGGCCTTCAGTTTGCCACAGATAATCTTACAGTGACTATAATCCTTTTTTTTCAGAAAAGGAAATTCCATTCATCTTACTGTATCATCAGAGGTATTTCAGCTTTGCCTTGAAGGCTACACATTTTTAACAGAATTGGGTGTGTGTTGTTTAGAGGATATGGATGTTTACCAAGCAGGGAGGGCCTAACAAACATGAAATCCTGGGAACAATCAAATGCTAGGGAACAATCAAGATTTCTAAGCTACAGCAGCGCATGCTAAGGCTACAGTTTGTTTTTAGTTTGTTTTTACCTGTTTTATGAGTCTCCAACTTTACAGAAGTGCAACACTAAATTGCTGAGGTAAGGTGATGGACTCTGTTAACACATTCATCTTTTAATCTTTTAACTAATCTATAAGACATGTGAGAGAGGAACATATCTCTGCTGACACTCAAAGATTCAGGGCCATGCCACTAGCTTGTAGATGTGTGTCACTTAAAGTGTTACTTTAATTTAGAGCCCACTGGACCTACCTGACATATTTTGTTGGTAAGTTGGCATTCTGCTGATCAGCATGTTCACAGGAGAATATCTAAGATACTGTAAATACAGTAAATCAGTTGCTTGGCTGGGAGGTTCTTTAAAAAACAGTATGTGTTTTGAATGTACATGTCCTAAGTGAATGAACCTTTGATGCCCATTTTGTGCCAGTCAATATGCCCAAGAGAGCCTGAGCCAGACTTTTATCTGCACTGCGGTTTGCATTAACTGTTCAGCACTACAGAACAGAAGGTAGATTAATGTACGTTTACGACCCTTTTCTTCAGTTGTTTGTCTCTCTGTGGAGGCAGATATCACACAGGCTGCCCCTTTGCTTCTGTTTGCTTAACCCAGCCTGTGATAATTGTCTGTGCACAGTTGGAGTGAGACCAGGAAAGTGAGACCAAAAAGGAAAGAGAAATAAAAAAAACTGCCAAGAAAAAAAGAAAAACTTCAGCCGCACAGTTGTCAATGCTTCCCACGAGTCTGATGGAAAAACCACTCAGTAGTCTGTTCTTTGTAGACCTCGGGGATTCTTATGCTCTAACTGATATAATACATTTCCAGACTTCTGTAGTGAGTCTCCTGGCCTATCAGAAAGCTTACGCATGAAGACACTATAGCCCCTCTCTCATTGGCTCATACTGCTGTCTGTCAGATCATTGTGTCTAATCAGGCACGGCTGCCTGTGTTAAACTGGAGGAGGCTGGAGATAGTCCTTTATGTGCTGAGCTCATTCATGGGAGGTAGGAGTTATGGTAACGTAAAGACCCAAGGCCCCTCCAGCCCCCCCTCCCTCCCCCTTTGTGATGTGTTCATACACGTTCCAGTGACCCCCCACAGGAAGTGCTACTTTCCCACCATTCAGGAATGAAAGAGGGGCAGGCAGCGAGCAGAGCAATGCTACATGAGCACATTCCCTCTGTCAGAGTCTGCCACGCAGCAAGAGAGCAGCGCTGGAATGTTTATGTGTCGTTGAATTAGAGACGGAGAGGAGTGTGTGGGCGTGTGTGTCACTGCTTCTGTATTTCTCATCTCTCACTCAGTTCATATTGAGGATTACCAACTTGGCAAGCTGTTGATGTTGGCCAGAGACTGAAGCCCTTGTTAAATCAAGTTTGTCTGGGATGCATATGCTGCCATAACAGTTATTAGCCAGCTGATTATTCTTAAAGGGAATGTTTGAGTTTGGCTGAACCTCTTACTATCCTTCATTATGCATATCCTAAATATATATGAATAGTGAGATTACTGGATATCAGCAGGAGCAATAAAGTAGCTCAACTCAAGATAAAAATACCTACTCCTGAGGAATTATTGTGTTATTGTTATTATTTTTATCCATCGGGCTATCATTAACATTTTGTTATCTTGTCATTGCAGCAGGAACCTAGTTTTTCCTGTCTCTGGGTGTGGGTGCATGTAAATAGGATGACGGATCAGAACATAACAACACTTGAAATGTTTACAAAGTTCAAGTTAAGTTGATACTGGCGATTGAGTTGAAATCCTGGCTGTATTACCCATCAACACACCTTCAAACTGCAGGGAGAGCTTTGAAAAAGACATTCATGAGTTTGTACCATTTAAATGTAAAAGTGCCCCAAAAAATGAACTATACTATAAATGCATGAGAGCAAAGAGATGAAACATTACAATGAGCCATTAACATGCAAGTCTTTAAGTCATTAGACCATCTATCAGATCTAGTAACAGTCATAGTTACATTATAATCTTAGTTTTAGTCATAAATGTTGTATAATAACTATTATAGCTCAACTGAAGAAGTGCAGTAGTTGTTAATAAATTAGATTACATTTTGATATGTGGATGCTCATTCAGTGGTTTCACATATTTTACGCAAAATGTATCTTAGTATCATACTGTGTGTTCTACCTACATACATATAAATTATTATTATTATTATTATATTAATTATACTTTCTATTTTCCTTCCAGCACATGATTTATCTTTTTTCTGCTTATTTAATTTGCAGATGAAAACAGTGGAAATGGCATCAATTCATTATCTGACAGAACAACACTGCCCGGACACACAGAAGTAAGTTCAAATGTGTTTAAGCACACACAAGGTTTGTTAATTCTTACATTCTCACAAGGTAACAGTTTTTATTTTGATCGCTCTGTCATGAACCAAAATCAGTTGTCCTGTAGGCGATTTTCAGCAGCCTTTAATGGAGATGACATTTTCCTAGGTTGTTTGCTTTTTTCTGTATCCAGTACATTGTTAGTGTCATTTTGGTGTTAATTGCTGACTCACGGCCCACATACTGTAGCTGAGTCACAAGACCTCTGTGCCTCAAAGAGCTCCTCTCATTTCTCTAATACTGTGATAGAAATAAACTGTTGCTGCTCAGACAAGAGCCTTTTGTCAGTCTGTTGGCCATGCAGTGATATAGTGAGGCCGTGTAGCAGACGGTTTTATCCATCTTAATTCATAACACTGATTATATTATGTTTCTGTGATATATGACTAGGATTCAGAGCATTAATATCAGAGCTAATCTATCAAACAAGATTTTTTAATATTCTCATTAAGTCAGAATATGATTGCATACCACTTCATCAAGCAGCATCCACACCCATTACAAGAGAGTCTGTTAATGGATATGAGGGTCTGATAAACAAGCTGGGTGGGGTTCTGTAAACCAACCGACACGTGGACTGGAGGAGTTGGGAATCAAACTACTGATCCTCTGATTAGTGGATGACCTCCTGAGCGACCTTTAAAATGTCCAAAATAGTGAACGTTTTTTTAAATGTCTTATTTTGTCTGACCAAGTGTCCAAAACCCGAACATAATCTGTTTACTATAAGAAATTGAAAAAAGTCTTAAATCATCATATCTGAGCAGCTGAAACCAATAAACATTTCAAAATTGTTGCCAGTCTTTTGTCATCGGACTAATAAGTCTAGTCATCACTGCAGCTCTACGAAAAAATAAACAGTTGTTTTTTAACCAGAAGATGAAGACAATGACATTTGCTCTTTACTGTCATATTAATGTGAAAACATTTTTTTAACATTAAGACCTAAATTAGGCTGGACATTTAACAGCTTTAATATTTCATCATATGTCTGAATTATTATCTTAATAATTCAGTTGTTTGCACAATCTCAATTCAAGCAGTTCAGATTTAAAAAATTATACTCTTAGCTGACACCTGCTTATTGACAGGGACGTGCACATGATTATAGAGGGGCAGGGGCTCAAAGTCAGTTTTTTTCAGTCCTTTACACAATATGGAAATTAATGTAAAATTAAAAACTAAAGTGCTTATAGAAAGCTAACTACTTAGCTGTGTGTCCTGTGTAGGTGAAAGTGATATGCAATTGCCATTTCTTTTGTGTCAACAAATTATTGTCAACATGAGTTCATTCACATTATCATAGGCTTGGAAGACATGCAAAGCAACCTACAGTTTATATCCCCAGAATTCTGAAATTACTATATTATTACATTATTGTAAATCATAGTGATATGTTTTTGAATAATTATTTTCAGCAAGAGTGCTGTTTCTAAAAGTAAAGACTAAGCATGTTTTTTTGTTGTTGTTAAGTTTTAAGAGTTTCAATAAATAAATTAAAAAATTGCACATAAATGAAAAAAAATCTTTTGTAAAATATTTTAAATTAAGGAAATAACACAATGATTGCAATTCTAAATTCAACAAAACATCTCCTTGGTGTTTCTCACACAGACAGAGAAGCTACAACCAAACAGAGACACAGTGTTCTTCAAGGATGGGAAGCGGAGGATTGACTTTGTGTTGTCTTATGTGGATGACAAAGATGGAGAAAAGAAACAGGTAAGTGTCACAGAAAAGTGTCAAATTACTGTTAGTTGACTACTCAGCATTTTTCAGTGTGGCCAGAGACTCACTGACTCTACTGACTTCATTACACAATTTATATCCAGAAAGAGGAACCACAAAGAGGAATGAAATGATATCAGATTTTCCAATGACACATCATTTGAAACAATTCATGAAATGAACAGATTTTAATATTGTTTGTGGTGTGTTTCATTGTAAAAGTTGAAAAAAAAGCTGTTTACAGACATACATGTGGCAGCATGAAGAGGATATATGGATTCACACCACATCTGACACATACAGTATGCTGTACATATGAAGTATGAATCATGTGTCACATGATGGTGACTGTAGGAGGGAGGAGGCATAGTTACACAAAAGTGAGCCTGTCTTCACTTCTTCTTTTACTCTCAGTTGTCAGTATATTTGAATTAACTTGGATTTTGAACAAAAGATAATGGTTTCATCTACCAGCAGCAGCTTATTTCACAGGAGATCAGGAGAGGTGCACAGTGTCATGATTGTACCTGAAACTAGGCTAAATCTGTTTATTCTGTGTCCTATATTTACTCCCCAAATGTTCTCTTCCACAACAAATCTCATTGACAGCAAGTCTATACTTCTGTGACTTCAGTTTCCGTGTTCCTCTACTAATTTATTTTTATAAAACCTTTGGTCTAACTCTTGTTTATGGAATCCCATAGTTTTATGATTTGTAATTTGTCGTCTAATTGCACTGATTTTACTGTTTGACAACTGCTTCCAAGCAAATCCTTTATTGCAACTGTACTTACCTCAAATGTGACCTACTTTTAAACATGTTATAGCTTCATTAGCACTAATCTGAATTCTGAAAAGGTCACAGCACAGAGACTGTGTTAGTAAAAAGTCTTGAGTGACTGATGTAGTCATTGTTGCTGTCCCAGTCCAGTCCAAAAAGTGCCACATTTTCAATCATGAGCCAGGTGGGGAGAGCCCTGCACACTCTCACACACTCATTCAAACCTGCTGTCCGCTGTAACAGTCTGCTGGCCACTGAGCAGCTACTGGTGTCCAACAGGAAATTTCAATAGATCCCTAAATGAAAAACAAACCTTTTAAACCTCCTTTTTGATTAGTTTAAAGCCTTACTTTTATTGAATTTAAGATTTTGTTATGTTCTTACTCTCATAATTTGTCCTTGTTTTATTGCAGTTAAATGTTGTTGTTTTCCATTTTGTTATTTGTTTGTTTATTAGATATGTTTTATGTAATTTGGTGTGACGCTAATATTGACATCATATACATTTTTTGCAAGGGTCATTCCTCTACCACTGTATTGAACTTCTTAAAAATTAATACAGTTATGTCTAAAACATGAATGTCCTCCTTGTGGTATTTAACTAGGTCAGTAATGGAGGGTTTGGCTCCCCCTGTGTCTATTGATTGGCACTTTAAGGGCCCCATCTTGTGGTTGCACACAGCGGATGGGGGGCGTGGCGCATGTGTCTTTGTTAGTTTCCCCCGGCACAATTGTCATTTTCTTGCCCTGAGCCCACGTTGTCTAAATAGCAAATGCACTTTCACCAGTCTGTGCGCCTATGGGCTTGTTGGTCTCAAAATGAGGTGTGGTCAGGCGCATTGGTGGTGCGTTGCTATTTTGAGGCAGAGGAAAGCGATTGTTCTACTGACCAAAAAAAACAGGTCTAAAGTCACTGGAGCATATTTCACTGTTATTTAAGGGCCACATCATCAAGAGTCCAATATCCTCCTAGATAGACAGGCAGACACTGTGCCTGTTACACACACACGGGCGTACAGCAGCACACAAACATGCAAAACAGCACTAATAAAAGGACCACAATGTGAATTCATATTATGATGTACATCAACATATTAAAAATACATGTCATATTAGTTAGTCATAATATTTATCAGATTGAATTCATTGTAAAAAAGGAAGAGTGCCGCTGCGGACAGTCCCAACAACCTATGAAAGTCTGTAGCCTCTGAGATGCTGCACAGACCGCAGTGCCATTACGCACAGCCACTCACTGTTTATTAAATCTGGTGACACCAGACTGCTGCACACCTCTACACTCATCAGACTGGTTGGTTATATCTCCATATTTTTCCTTTATATGAATTAAATGTGAGGTTAGCGGTGTGCAGGTGGTCGAGTGGTTAGAGCGCCTGCCATATACGTAGCTGATCCCGGTTTGAATCCCAATCGGAGGTCCGTAGTAATAAGACATGTCAGGTACCCAGGAAGAAAGCCTTACTTCCCATTTAACTTTCACTGATTCAAAGACTGAGTGGGCAATCTGGTGTGAAAGTTTTATTGTAAAGGCCTTGGATATATAATCAAAGTACCAAAGGAATTAACCTTGAGGCAGGACCAGAACTGAAGGGTAAGCCTTCCCATCTCTTATATAGACTTCTCCCATAAAGGAGAGGTGTTGGTGTGGTATGTGATGATATGTTATGAAGCCTTGGCTTTGAATAATGGAGTCTGTGAACTACTTTGAACTGTACTAAGGTATGTCTGGCATTTAAAGAACTATGGTGAATAATATTAAGAATTGTCTCCTGAGATTTCAGTATTTATTCAGTATCAGTATTCAGTTTCAGTTCTTGTTCCCAATCATTTTTCACTTTGTCATCACACCACTACACGAGCCTACAAAGTATCATACAAGAAAAAGACTGATCCCTTAGAGCTAAGATCAAATTCCTAATCTGGAGGTACCAGTAGAAATGTGCCTCATTTTAACGATCTATAGCGCATGGCATGAAGCAAGTGCCTTTTGGGCGTATCCAAATCCACTTTTGCTATTTTAACAGCAGAAAAATGGTCACTGCGCCAGGTGCATGGTCTAAAAGGGATTTGGGCGTAACATGCGGTAAACCAATCAAAGTGTCATCTCACATTCCCTTTAATAATACAGTAGTGGTAGGATAAATGTTTTGGGGCATGACACTGTGTTATCAATTTAAATCCTGCCCCATTTTAAACCAGTCTATGTTCTTTGCTCCTTGATCTGTCTTTGTGAACATCCATTTGTAAGAGTTTTGAGATACCAACTGACAAAGAAACAAACAGACAAAATCAGTGAGTGTTTTCAGAAGAAACTCAGGCAGGGACCATGTTAAATTTCTCTGACACAGAAAGGCAAAGGAGGAAACGTGCTGAGGCTGTTGTGAGGTTGTGTGGCTCTCATGCTTGTGGTTTGTGTTTGTCCGCAGGAGAGGAGGAGGGAGTTTGAGGCCAACCTTGAGAAAGCTGGCCTGGAGCTTGAGTTGGACGACAAAACAGTAAGAAATCCAAATGCAGAGTTATTGCACCACCTAGTGGATTGTACACTGAGTCACATCATATTGTACAAAAACGATCTTAAAGGGATGGCTCAATACAAAATACAGCATACTGTTAATCTCTAGTATTTTAAAGAAAATGTGTAGAAATTCTTCACAAATACTTGAAGCTTACAATATGTTCTTTTTCTTCTATCCCATCTACACTGGAATCAGGACTCCAAAGACCAAAAGACATACTTCTTGAAGATCCATGCTCCTTGGGATGTACTGGCCACCTATGGAGATGTCTTGAAGATCAAGGTTCCCTTCAAGGAGAGTGATATCCCCCATGGTCAGGATGTCCCGCTGGAGTGGCTCTCACATCCTTTCCGCCTGCCACAGGAAATCATGCGTCCCCAGCCGGACTATTTCACCCACCCTTTTGACAAGAGCAAGACAGACTTCTTCCTGATCAATGACAAGGATACTTTTTTCCCACCCTCTACAAGAAACAGAATTGTGAGTGTTTCTCAAAGCGCCATTCACTCTATAATCAGAATTGAATTATGTTACACTGTCTCCACTCCAGTCTGATGAATCCAGTTAAACTCTCATAATTCTTCTGGACAGGCTGACCTTGTGAAAGACTTTGCGTGGATTATATTTTTTATTATTTTTGGAAAACGCTTGTGCAACACGGAAGTAAAATATAAACACATTTAGCTAAAAAGTACAAATGAATCCAAATCTCTTAATCCCTCGTTCAATCTGTTGTTGTTGTTAGGTTTTCTACATCCTGGCTCGTTGTCCGTACTACAAAGAAGGCCGGAAAGACAAATGCAAGACAGGAATCAAACGACTACTCAGCAATGGGACCTACGCAGCAGCCTTCCCACTTCATGATGTAAGACCCATGAAAGGAAATTCAGAAGTTTCACATACAAATGATATATAATCAATTCTGTTTACACTTACACTTTGAGAGACTTTTTTTTAATATATGCCTCACTATGGAGGTCGATAATTGTTTACTGTATTAAAGTACTTTTATTTAACCTTTGCTGATTATTTCTTATTAAAATTCAACGGAGTATAAGCAACACAATTCAATTTTAATTGGTTAGGATTGATCCTTTCAGGAGCAGACACAATGTCAAAATGTTGCTAACATTTCAACCCTTACAATTTTAAAACACTGAATGGAGCTCTTGCTCAGAATTAGTGCTTCTTTTTTATGACCTGCCACAACTTCCTATTATTCCCACTTTTACTATTACTGATTTTGGCTGTAGTTGTAGAAATATTGGTTGTAAAAGTGGTCAATTAAACTTTAAAAACAGGAAACAATGACTTTTTGTCAAGTACTTTTGTATAATTTGTGTATTTTCCATTTCCAGAGCCACCATATTTTAATCAGCATGACCTTAATATGAGAATATTAAGGTCTGATATTGAATATTTGATGCTATATATATACCAGTGAGACCAAAAACAATTGTTATGCAGGACATGACAATAAAGTATTTCTATTCTATTCTATTCTATTCTATGCTATTCTATTATATATTATATTGTATTATATTATATATAAAGACCTCTCCTATTATAAAACTTTTTTGTCCCTTTTCACTTCAAGGACATTTTGTTGTAACTTATAAAAGTGTTAATTTTAAGAAATAATTGAAGGATTGTTTGACATTTTGGGAATTGCACTCATTCACTTTCTGGCAGAGAAGTCGTCCTTTAATTGTTGAAGATGTTTTCCTCAACAGCCTATGATGCATTGTCTCTTTTTGTCTCAGTGTCGTTACTGGAAAAAGGGGAAAAATGTTAAATGTGAGAGTGAACGCTTCAACCTGTACAAGAACTGGGCCAGTTTTCTCTGCTTTTACAAAGAGCAGCCTCTTAACCTCATCAGGTAAACAAGAATCAACTTTGTTCTCACGCAAGATTGTCTATTGATCACTGAAACCTGTTCAGTGTGGTTTATGGTTTTGAAACCTGACCTAGACTGGCTGTTAAAAAGGTGATTTGCTTGCAGGAAGTACTACGGGGAAAAGATTGGGATCTACTTTGCCTGGCTGGGTTTTTACACAGAGATGCTGTTCTTTGCAGCTGTCATGGGTGTTATATGTTTCACCTATGGAGTACTCAGTTATGAAGACAACATATCAAGGTTAGTACCACCTGGGGGGCATCGAGGAGCTGATAACTAAGGGTGGAACCAAGTTGACACAGCAAGGAAAGTAACACTGCAGTAAAAACATGCTTTTATAAGTATACATAACTGTAGGCTACAGTAGCATATGAACTGACAGGAAATGCTAAAATGTGCACATGTAATCCAATCAATCTACAAGAATAACATATGACATTTTACACTCAAAGCAACCCATTGGAAATTGTAAAATAATATTTTGGAAATGTTATATATATATATATTTCCTCTTAATGTTATTGTTTATTCTTGATTTTTTATTTTAACAATGGCCCTAATAATTCATGAAACAGCCCCAGACAAAAGTTGGCAGACATGTCCACTCCTCTTACTTTGATAGTATGATTGGTGGGAATTGGTCTTCCTGTTTGCTATGACAAAGCATTGACTGATTGAAAAGTACATTACTGCTATTGCCCAAAGCAGACGCTAACAGTCCATTTTCAAGTAATACTGTTTTGTATGTACTTAAGAAAATGTTAACTTTTCATTGTATGTATTCTTGTTTATTTTCATTCTCTTTTATTCTCCTTTTAGCCATGAAATTTGTGATGCTAACATTGGAGGCAGTATCGTGATGTGTCCACTTTGTGATAAGAAATGCCCTTTCTGGAAGCTCAACTCTACATGTCTTTCCTCCTGGGTAACACTCAATTTTTAAACCACAGATAATCATGTACTGTACTTACACACACATTTTAATTACACAAGAGTGCTTGAAATAAGTAATTGAATATCTGCAGTAAAATGTATCCTGCAGAGTCAGCAGTATGTCACCCTGTCCATGCCCAGCGTGTCACTTCGTCTGCTTCTCTACATAACTTAACCTGGTCCATATTCTCGCTTCCAGCAATCCCATCTGTTTGATAATGAGGGGACGGTATTCTTTGCCATATTTATGGGGATTTGGGGTAAGTCTCATTCAATACTGCTCTTACTGTATTTAACCTGTGTCGGAGATCCAATACACACCCCCCCCCCCAACCCCCCTTTTATAAGACAGATTTTCACAGTTGAAGTCTCTTCACACTGAAGAATCAATCTGTATCCATACTGCTTAAGCCCTGATTAGCTTGCCAGCACAATTTTGTTACACTAAGTGGTCACATAGCTTGTCCAGCACTCTGCAGGCCTAGGGTACCTAAAGTCTGGCCTCATTCACAGCAGTCAGCCAAGAGAGAGACTCATGACATGGCGAAAAGCAAGAATATTTATAAGAAGTCTTTTATCCCAAGTGCAATTCATATTTTAAACACTTGCAAATGATCAATACGCACACAGGAGCTGTTCTGCACCTGTATTTCTATACCTTACACATTTTATGTAACTATGAATTTTATGTATTTTAAGAATGATTTTATGCAATTTTATGGATTCTATGGTTATGTCATTTCTGTCTATTGTATGTCTATTATTGGTGAGCCAAAGACAATTTTCCACCATCGTGGACAATAAAGTTTTATTCTATTATATTCTATCCATTTAATATATTCCTATAAATTAGCATAAAATGTGCTTTGAGCCTGTTTTTTAATGAAGGCATCACTACCAAGACAATGTATCATCTACAACAAATAGCTCTGATCCAAGAACCCAACAAATGCACTCAAAAAGTTAGTAAGACCTGTATGAAAAAGAAATTGGTACAAAAACACACTCCCTCAAAGACATGCACAGCATAAACAGTTCTCATCATGCAACAACAATCTATTTGCCAGAGATTTTACAATTTTTATGTTCTGTTTTTCTTGTCAGTAACTCTATTTTTGGAGTTCTGGAAGCGGCGTCAGGCCCGGCTGGAGTACGAGTGGGACTTGGTGGACTTTGAAGAGGAACAGCAACAGCTTCAAACGCGGCCCGAGTTTGAGTTCACATGCACTAACAGGAGACTCAACAAGATCACCAAGGTGACTCAAAACCTTAATGCCCTAATGAACAAGCTAAATTACATGTAGACTGTGATTTGTAAATAAAAGCATGGTTTATCATTTTAAATCTATTTTCAATGATAATAACAGTAAATCATCTTTCAGGAAATGGAGCCATACCTCCCCGCAAGCAGCAAGTGTGCTCGCTTCTGCTTCTCTTCAGCCACTGTCATCTTCTGGGTAACTCAATATTCAGTTGTGTTTGTGTGTGTGTGTGTGTGTGTGTGTGTGTGTGTGTATGTGTGTGCCTGTGCTGTTAATAATAAATCATAGTGAGTCATTTTCTGTGCCAATCACATGCTGCCAACAACATATGTATGTGTGTGTGTACTCTCCACAGATCGCTCTGATAGTGACCTGTATTATTGGGGTCATAGCGTACAGGCTGGCCGTGTACGCTGCGTTTGCGAGTATCATTTCAGACCCCGTGAAGGAGATCCAGGTGGTGGGCAGATTCATCACTCCACAGCTAGCAACTTCTGTCACTGCTTCCTGCATCAACTTTGTCATCATCATGATCTTAAACCTCCTGTATGAGAGGGTAGCCATTTGGATCACTGATATGGGTAAAGAGATTTAATAGATAGATAGATTTATTGTCCTTTCCAGGATAATTATTCTCACATTCCGTACAAGTCACGAGTAATTACAGATACTTTCACAGGTTACAAGAACAAACATACCACAGACATGTACCCGTCACCATACATGTATCCATTTCCCACAGTTACAATCTCTTGTTTCTTTTGTTTAATCTAGTGCTGTACATAAGTACAAAGTCTTTTTTTATCATTTAGTTTTTTCATACCATCCTGATCTGCTGAACATGAACTGTTTGCTCTCTCCAGAAATCCCTAAGACCCACCTGGAGTATGAGAACAGGTTGACCATGAAGATGTTTATGTTCCAGTTTGTCAACTACTACTCCTCGTGTTTCTACATGGCCTTCTTTAAAGGCAAATTTGTGGGTTATCCTGGTGACTATTCATATATGTTTGGAAAGTGGAGCAGATTAAGGAATGAGGAGGTGAGTTTTTTTGGCTTTTTATTTGAAAGTACTTACACTTCTTTGATTTAAGTTGTGTACTGGAATGGGATGTTATTCTTAAAGTAAACATCTCTGTAAAAAAGGGCAGGTATGTTCCTTACTTCATAATCTTAGGACTGTCACCTGGAAGTGCATTAAAATAAAATAAATTATTTTCGAAACTAAAAACATCTTGGTTTCTTAGTGTGATCCTGGAGGCTGCCTGATTGAGCTGACCACACAGTTGGTGATCGTCATGGCAGGAAAACAACTATGGGGGAACATTCAGGAAGCCCTGCTGCCGTGAGTCCATCAAATCTTTGTTGTCCACTCAATCTTTCACTATTCAAAAATTCTCCATAGTCATTTACTGAAAAAGTTAGTTAGTTGTTAGCCACAAGACAACAGTTTTACATCACAGATATACAGAGATTTAATTTTTGTATTATTATTATTGTGCATGAGCAAATAGTTGCTATCATCATTAGTTGGAAACAGCATTGGGCTCTCCTAAATCAGGTGCGTACTGTAATTTATAAAAATGGTTTTATTATATATTTATACCACTTCTCAGGGAGATCTATAGGTTTAGATGGAGTCACCATGAAAATACGTTAAAGTTTAAGGAAGAAAACACTTAAACTGAAAACAGTACTTGTCGAAAGCATCAAATAAAAACATCAAATTATATGATAAGTGAAAAACTTATTGTGTGTGTGTATTTGTGTGTGTGTGTGTGTGTGTGTGTGTGTGTGTGTGTGTGTGTGTGTGTGTGTGTGTGTGTGTGTGTTAATGAGTCTGTAGTTGGTTTCTTTTTGCTGAATGCTTTTAAAACAATCAGTGACACCAAAATGATTGGAATATTTAATTGATTTAGTAATGCTGAATAGCTGTGACTTGTTCTCGTTAGATTAAATTGTGCACAAGATAACAAATTGCACACAGAACTTCATGGTTTATTTCAACAAATGATATAAACATACAGTATATAGAGTTTTATCTTTATTCTCAATGTCTATTTGCATGACTTCACAGATCAAAACAGAGTCCTGAGCGACTAATAGTGCAGCAGTTGTGCTGATCATGGCACTGTCATCTCTGTCTGTAAATGTCTTGTTGGCTTTGTGTAAATCCCAGTGTCTGCAGTTTGTTGATCCAGTGCTTTGTCATGGGCTTCTTGATAGGTTGATACGTAACTGGTGGAGTAGCAGAAGGGCACGGCGCAATCCTGAGAACCATTACAGCCGCTGTGAGCAGGACCACGTCCTGCTGAACTTCAGCCAGCTGGGCTTGTTCTATGAGTACCTGGAGATGGGTGAGATACCTCACTGGCCTTGTTTACAAATAAGGTTAATTCAGTCAGGAACACTCTCGTCTTAGATTAAACCATTTATTGCAACAAATGGTAATACAGTTTTACTTGGAATTGAAGGCTCCACTCTAAGATGCTCCCTGGATTAGCCAGCAGCATGCTGCGCTAAAAACAGGGAGCGCAATGCAAGACCCCCTTGGAGTGGGCCAAAAGAAAGACATGAATTGTAGATTGACCCTAGAGCCATGATGGGACCCTGAACCAGAAAGGTGGAGGCTGGGGTGGTGGAGGCAAGCTTTGCCAGCAGCAGTGTGAGCAATGGTTAAGCTAGAACAGTGTAATATTTAAAGGGACCGCCTTGTGGTGAGAATGGCTGTGATTGGTGTGTGACTGATAAGGTGTGCTGATTCAATCAGTGGCTGTCAGTTGATTACAGCTGGAGCGTATGACTTCTGTGTCCTGCATGAACTAACGCGTTGCTTCATTAACTAGACAGGAGTGCAAGATGAAGAGTTGCATAGAGAAGTATGAAATTATGGATTATAAATCACAGATTTTTATGGACTAATCAATGTTTTGTTATTCATTTCACATTTGTTTTCTGCTCTTTTTCTTTTGTTTCTGATCACTGTCTCTCTGGCTGCTCTCTCTGTCATTTTAGTGATCCAGTTTGGCTTCATCACTCTGTTTGTGGCCTCTTTCCCCTTGGCTCCCCTCCTGGCTCTGTTCAACAACATTCTGGAGATCAGGGTTGACGCCTGGAAGTTCACCACCCAGTTCAAACGACCAGTGGCGTCCAAGGCCCGAAACATCGGAGCATGGCAGGAAATCCTCAATGCAGTGGCCATTTTGTCTGTTGTCACCAATGTGAGTTTTGCTTAAAAAAATAATCTTTACATGAACTGAATCATTTCTGTATGCTCATATGATGTATTATGTATGATACATAATGTTTTTTTCCAGCAATGTTAGTTAATTGGCAAACATGTCATTGTGCTCTCTTTGATCTCAGGCGTTCATCATGGCATTCACCTCAGACATGATTCCCCGTATGGTCTACCTATATGCCTACAATAAAGAGTCCTCCATGACGGGCTATGTGAACAACAGCCTGTCAATATACGACATTTCACTGATACCTCAAGACAACATGCCAGAGGATAAAGACAGCTGGCGTGATTATGTGAACACCACCTGCAGGTATTCAGAGAAAGAGCTTGTTTTGCATCTGACTGTAGAATAATTTATCATTTGAAGTGTTTGCAAATCACATCATAGATGTTTTATATGCCAGTATGTTTTCCAGAAGGGTGCAATGTATCAAATGGGTGGATACTTTTTGTTTTATAATTGATGTATAAAGCAATGTTTGTTTTTATTCATATGAAGTAGCACTTTTGGACTCTACTGTATATATTACACCTTGTATGATGCCCCTCTCCTTGCTGTTTTCTACAGATACAGAGACTACCGTTACCCTCCAGGCCACCAGAGGGAGTACACGCACACCATGCAGTTCTGGCACATTCTGGCAGCCAAAATGGCCTTCATTATTATTATGGAAGTAAGAACTTTCCCTCCACTTCTTCCTCAAAAAAATGAATGCTTACAATTGCTTTTTTTCCAAATTAATTTGAGAATCATGTGACCCCCTCTCTCTCTGCAGCATGTGGTTTTTGTGGTGAAGTTCTTTGTGGCATGGATGATCCCGGACATCCCGTCAGATGTGAAGGCACGTATTAAACGTGAACGCTACCTGATTCAAGAGTACCTGCATAACTATGAAGTGGAGAGGCTCAAAATCCAGATGAGTGCCAGCTTTATTACAGAGCCAGAGACAGAGATGCCCTCCACACCAGACAAGCATGAGATGTTGTCTGAGTGCCTGTAGCCCCTGGTTCACACTGCCAACTAACCAAGCCAAGAGCGGACATTTATGGGAGTTTTATCCTCGCCTAGAACATAAATATGCAAGGGCTTCTGTCTTTGAGATTTAAAACGCTATAATTTTTTCATTTTTGAATGGACATTATCATCTGATGAGATCTGCTCCTATATTAGGATCTGAACAGAAGCATTAGGGGGAATAAATCAGCATTTCAGTTTGTTTTCAAACCAGCTTCTTAAATGGATGAAACATTTCAGTGCCATGGAAAATTGTTGGAAGGTGCTGGGATAAAATAGATCATAACTGCAGCTACCCCATATACTGCCTTCTCTATGTTCATGTTTCATAACTAAAAAAAATTCTATGTATGTATGTATGTGCTAATAGACTTAGAAGATATGGTGTTGAATATGTGGCATTCGGTGTAATTATCCTTTAAGAAGAGTTGATAATTATGTAATTAACTTAATAACCTGTATGAGATTCTTCTAATGAGAACACAGGATGAAGGACTGAGCTGCTGAGACAAGAAGCAGTATGTTGTATGTCTGTTGTGAAATATTTTGAATGGTAATTGTGGTTAAAAAACATATCATAGATATTATACCCCTAACATTTTCTATCATTTATCTATGAATGAACAGTACAAGACACCCTTAAATATTGTTAAATATATCAAATGTGAAACACACTTATATTCAAAAGGACTGGTGCATATTCCTTAAACAGCTTCACTATCATTAAAAAGTAGCTACATATTTTCTAGTTCAACTTATCTATAGCATGGCTGTAGGATTGTCAGTTTCGTTATGAGTGTATGAGGTTTCGGGGAAAAGATGTTTAAAAAAATGTGTTTAAAACAAAGTACCTCCATCATACTGCAGTGATAATGTAACAATCAAACATCTGCCATTATTTCCACACATTCCACCCTCAGTTAAGGGCTTCAACAGTAAATGATGGTGAGACGGCTGCTGCAGGCTCACGTCCCATCCTCCAAATGTATTTCCAACTTGCTGCGGGACCAATTATAACATTTCTACTATCTGAAGCAACTACATGAAGAACACGCTGGAAAGATCTCAAGACAGATCTTCTGTTTTATGCGTTGCTTGTGAGAGTTTTACCGCTCGTAGTACATGTACGTGGATAATAAATGGCCTGGATTATTGTTTTCACATTTTACAATATTAATTTCTCCATAATATATTGTAGGCAGATACAATTTTAAACTTGTTGTGAAGCATTTGCAGTAAGAAAGCAGAAAAACTTTTGCCCTGTTTGGGGTTCGTGTAAGTGAGGATTTCAGTTTTTTTTTAAAATAAAAAATCACTTTTAGCAACCAGTTCATCATCTATAACTGGTTACTACGTGTTACTGTACATAGTAAAAAATATGGTAAATATTTAAATGGGCAGTGAATTTTTTTTTTTTTTGGATCTGTGGCTGGTTTGTCACTTGACACATTTGTGTTTAGAGCTGTTTTATAATCCTCTTTGTTAGTTTTCTTTCCATACTAACTACCATCAAGTAGTGTTAGGTCAGTTCTTAAAGTAGCTTTTATGCTATAAATTCCCACCCTGTCAAGGGACCAGACAAGTAAAAAACTCCTGCAACACATTATGTGGGAGAAAGCTCTAATTATGTTTTTTTATAGTAGTTAAGGCATTTATCAGATACAGTGGGATGTTTTTGTAATCTTCTAAAGCCTAACATGAATTTGGTAGCTGTTTATATTGAAGCATTGTTCTGTGAATTATACACTTGTCACTCCAGATAACTGCCATTCTGATTTGACAGTCAAAAAGTAAGCCTGACTTACTCCAATCTCAGGATTAACATCTTGTAGTGTTTGTCGAGCATCAGTGTGCAGCTGGTCAGGTGTTCTTTGAATGGGGTTAGCTCATGATCCCAGGTGCATGATACATTTCCCAAACAAACAATTAATGCCTTAAAGCTCTGTGTTTACTTGTTTTTGTATGATTTTATAATAACAAAATTTCGTATCTCAATTAAAAACAAATGTCATGTGTTGCTGCTGCTAGTTATTGCAAAATAGCCTGTTTTGTCTGTGCATGAATTGCTGTTATGTACATATTTTGTTATTCACATTCTAACTGCACTGTAGCCCGCTGTTCAGAAATGCAATTGGGCTTATAATATTTACAATAAATGAAGAGATAACTATGTGTAAGACTTTTATTTACTTTTTGAAGTTGTTCATGTTGAGAAAGCTGCAATGTCTTATGTGACCACCAGGTGGTGCCCGATAACCACAAATGACATGAAAGGCACTGCTCTTTACTCCCATCTCTTTTGTCATCGAATTGCACATCTAAGCTCAATATAAGTATCTATTGTAGGTAGGTAACAATAATAATAATCTTTAATATTATTGTTATTTTTATTATTATTATTATTATTATTATTATTAGTAGTAGTAGTAGTATTATTAGCAGCAGTAATAGTAGTAGTAGTAGTAGTATCATTATTATTATGAGCTTTACTAGCCTGTTCTTATTTGGCTATATTTGGCCTGCAGAGGGACAGTTGTCTCATGATATATCCTTGAAACCTCATAAAATATTCAGAAAGACTTCCAAAAATGTGTGCATGCTTCTGTGGGAAGATATCGTTGTCGGGGGGGATGAAAATATGGGAGACGCTTAAATTATTGATGGATTCCTACGTGAAGGAGAGGAGCCTGTTGGAGGGAAAATCCACTCCTGCTCATTTGGTTTCCATAGCACCGCCCTCGAGAGAGCTGCAGCTTTCATATATGGGGTTACTATGCTTGTTTTTAATAATTTCCTTAAGCATAACGACGACAAATAAAATACACATAGCCTTAATTTAACTGCATTATATTTTCACACCCTTTATAATGTGGATTGAGTTTGAGTAAAACAGTTCCCCCTTAGCACCCTTTAAAATAACTTAGAGAAACAGATAGGTGTAAATACTTTGAACATGTCATATCTTGACTCTGGCCTGTGTTTGTGCTGAGCAGCTGGCCAGATGTTGGACGCGGAGCTGCTGTCGCTGACCTCGGTGCTGAACGCGACGTCAAATGAACATGCGATCACCATAGGAGACACGATACAGCCTCACTCCCTCTTTGATTTATTGTAGCAACTCCAAACACCCACCTCTGCTCTCTAAACTTTTTTTTTCATTTTTCCATTCGTTTACTCTCTCTCTCTCGCGCGCGCACTCTCTCTCTCTCTCTCTCTCTCTCTCTCCCTCTCTCTCTCTCTCTCTCTCCCTGTATCTCTCTTTCTCTCTCTCTCTCTTTTGTTATTGTTGCAGAGAGAGATCCATATCGCTCTACGACTCGCCGGGTTATCAATTTCATTTTCGTTTTTCGTCGCGATGGCACTGTGCGTGGCTACTGTACGCCAGGCAGGAGATGAGTTGGTGGTGGATGAAGGCTCACAGCTCGTCTGAGTCCCCTTTGCATGAAGGTGTAACAGAGCTTTTCATTGTGAAAACCAGGCGAGTCTGTCGGATCGCCGCCTCTCTGGACTCAGATTTACCACAACTCGGTTTTGTTTTCCTCGTAGCCGCTGCAGTCGGCTGTCCTGCGCCGTAAAATGACGATTAAGCAGTAAATGATATTGAGAAAAAGAGGCCAATACATAGAAACTGGATATGGAGTCCGTGAAGACGAGAGCTGCGGCAGGGGTGAAGGAATTTGCGGGGAAGACCCTGGGTCATATGTACAGGTAAGGACGTGACATTTTCTACCAGCCTGATTGGCGCCCAGTAATTTCTTGACGTTACATTGGGATGATTTGGATTGTGTGTGTGTGTGTGTGTGTGTGTGTGTGTGTGTGTGTGTGTGTGTGTGTGTGTGTGTGTGTGTGTCTACAAGGCCACCGACAACTGTTTTACAACTTACAGGGATCTTTATAGTCACGCCTCTAGAAGTGAGTGGAAAATTATGCAATCTAGTGTGTGCGTACATGCGTGCGTGTGTGTGTGTGTGTGTGTGTGTGTGTGTGTGTGTGTGTGTGTGTGTGTGTGTGTGTGTGTGTGTGTGTGTGCGATGGCATTGGCAGGGGTTTCTTTGGATGAACCTAGATGCCAGTGATGCACACAGTCCGTCCACCCTGGTGCGGGGCCTGTATGCGTGAATCTCATTAGCAGACGTGCGGGCCAAGCACGTAATTTTTGTGTTTCATTCAACATTTTGTGTGTCTCCAATATTATCTTCTAAACCAGTGACGCACATCCAATAACAAGCCGTGCTCCATATTAACTACAATCTATGTATTTGCCAATTTAATACGACACATTGATTTTTCTCTTGTGTAGATATTATCCTGCTAGTTTCTGCAGGATCATAAGAACGAATAAAATGTGGACTTTTGACAATTCTCTTGTGAATTATCGTTAATGTATTTCAAGCGTTTTGCTGGAGAATTGTTTCACAAAGCAATAACCTATGCTTAATTCATTCAATTCTGCTGTTAAAATGCAGATTTTAAAAGTACTGATGATCAGATGAGGTTTGGTTTCAATGAGCATCTCTGTATAAACGCAGTGGATTGACTGTTAAAACACACAGGCCTCAAATTTCATTCAACACTTTACATTATATTCGATTCATTTTCTATCAATCATCTCTATTGTTTTTTAATTCATCATTTGCAGACACTTGGATTTAGATGTTTCGATTTTTATAATTTTGTATCTCGAATTTGGACAAAATAAATGTGAGTTAAAACAGAAGGGGGGAAGACTTTGAGGAATGCCCACAGACGTGTGTCTGGAGGTTGGGGCTGCTGCTCGGTCCCGTGAATGCTAATGAGAGTGAAAGTGAGTGGGCTGCTGCAATGCGGTACAGGAACATAATTCGCCTTTTTCCTTCAGCTCTACGTGAAGTGCGTTGTATTTTAATTATATGGGTTTTCTTCAGCGCACTCACAGATGCACATATTTGGGTTTAATTCGTTGTTTATGTCTGTTGAATCATCTTGACTTGAATCTCATAGATGAGATGCTCACAGTGTGAAAATCATCTCCACTAAGAAAATACAGTATAGAGGCCTCAACGCCTATGCTGCTGCTTAGGGTGATTTTCATGAGTTTTTCAAGAGTTACTGTTTGTGTTTTCTTGCCTGAAATGACACAAGAAATCCCAGATATTCATACAAACTACTCAAGCTCCTATGCATCTATTTCAAATTGAATATTCATGGAATAGGAGAACAGAAATGGAAAAAGGCCTTTTTGTTCTTTTTGTTTTTGGGGATGGTGATGACTTGATCTCATGTGATGTGACTTGACTGGGGGACTCTTGCTAGCTAGTGTTGTGCTCACCTGGCTGTTGCAGGGTGATAGAGAGGAAACAGAAATCCGGGGAGGTGATCGAGCTGACAGAGGATGGGCGTCCCCGGGAGGCCGCGGAGAAGAAACCCCCGCTGTGCGACTGCAACTGCTTCGGTCTGCCTCGGCGCTACATCATCGCCATGATGAGCGGCCTGGGCTTCTGCATCTCCTTCGGTATCCGGTGTAACCTGGGCGTGGCTATAGTGGGCATGGTCAATAACAGCACCATCCACCAGAACGGGAAGATCATCATCAAAGAGGTATGGCTACAGCACGAGAGCACCTCCTGACGTAAAAACGACGTAGACTAAAGCATGCCTCCAGACATGACACACCTGATTTTTGTTTTATCAAGAAAAAAATAAAGAGGAGAAAGAAATGAATTCCTGCACAGGAATGCGTAAAGGCCTATTTCATTATTAAGCCATAAAATCCTTACCCAAATCTTTAAAGATCCCCAGTAATCATACTGACATTTAAGGAGATAATTGTGGGTAAGAAACCCTTTAATAGGACTTTAATATTTTAAATCATGGCCACATTTTAATGCAAAACAGAGATGATCAAGTGCTATGATGCCAAATAACATATGTAGCTTTTTAAAAAAAAAAATGTAATGCGGTCCATCATGTAATTTAAAAAAAGACTGAAGGTCAATATCACCTATGTAAACTAGGTGTATCGTGTTAATCGTATAGAAATGTAAATAATTGATTTTTAGTGTAAAATAGACATTTCGATGACAAGAATATTTGCATAAAGGTCCAATATGCTAACCTAAAAGAGACATCCATTCAAAAATGATGTTCCTATATGTGAATTTGCAGCCTGTACATATTTACGTTAAATGAATGAATATATTTAGACTGTTTTTGCGTTTAGGCCAATTATTCGTCACCTAATCATGTCCATCCAACATGCACAGTCCCACATAGGTTTAAAACAAACACACAACTATTCAGCAGCTTTCCTTTGACAGATCATGCCCATGATGTTGGTGAACAGATCAATGTTGGTCTGGATCGAAATAAAACGTTTCAGGCCCTTAAATAATAATTGTAAGGCCTATAGGTTTAAATCTTTCTCTTCAGAAAAATAAATGGTTTCTCGTTTATTTGTTCATTGATATTGAAGAGAAAGATAAATGAATGTCTAGTCTCCAACAGAGGTCATTTAATAATATTCAGCGTCTGTGTGTCCTCGCTTTTATTGGTTTTATTTCCCACCCCAGAAAGCCAAGTTCAACTGGGATCCAGAGACGGTGGGAATGATTCACGGATCTTTTTTCTGGGGCTACATAGTGACGCAGATCCCGGGAGGATACATATCCTCCAGACTGGCAGCAAACAGGTAGGCGGCACTCCCCATGAATTACCATAAATACAGCACAGACACACACTCATTTGGCAGAGGAACCAATGCGATATTTATTACAATCGGAGAGACCCCCCCCTCCCTCTTCCTCTCTGATTTATTGTTTCCTTTCTTCTGTATTTACAAAATAGACAGGAATCGAAATGAAAACAGGCATCCCAATAAATTCAGTTAACAATAAAAAAAACAATCAAAGGAAAGCAAAGGCCAGAAATAGAAAAATGGCGTCTTGATTGTCTGAATTATGAACTGAATAGACGGCAAGCAGTAGCAGTGTCTATAAGTGTAAATCAGTAGGTTAAATAAAGGCAGCAGACAGTCGTGATGCGGCTGATCAGCTGCTCTGAAGTGATGCAGAGCTGCAGGCAGGGCGCCGGGCTGGCAGGCCTGCAGCTCCTGGTGTCAGGGCTTTCTGCCACCTGTTAATGAGCTCCCTGGAGGGAGCCGAGTCTAATCTGTCGCTCTCTCGGGGCATGGAGACCAGACCCTGTCTTGTCGCCAAAGGCTTTTATTCACACGAGCACTGCCAATGCAACACACATTAGAATTGCGTTATATTACATTAAGTCTATTTCAATCTCAATATAATGGTGCACAGGGATAAAATGTTATGTGATGTAAGTGGATATAGATTAATTATCTAGTTCATTTTGGCGACAAAAACTGAACATGGAGGCAATTTTGTTTACAGCTCAACATAACAGGCCTCAATCTTGAATTCGCAATGCCAAACGTTTTCTAAATTTAAAAAAAAGCATACTACGATTAATAGTCATTTAACAGGGATTCAGCCTATTGCAGCATGTTTTACTTTATATCTATATATTTATATAGCCCAAGCCAATATATTTAAAAAAAAACAACAACAAAAAGATATTTGCCTGTCCTCGTGCTGTTGATTGACACGAGGATGTAATCTAATCAATTGGTCTCGTGCCCAACAGTAGTTTTAGCCGGATTAGGGCGTGCCCCCAGCGTGCAGATGAAAGGGGCGGGAGGACGTGACAGAAATGAGAAACAACTCATGGAGGGCTCCTTTCACTTGCTCAACTGCTCCTGCACGATTAATGAAAAGAAAAAAAAACATATATATATAAATATAGGCTACGCTAAACCTGATATTGTCCCTTTATTATAACATTAATAATGACAACAAATTGGCAAGACGCCTTCTCCAATTTACCAGGCTGAATCTAATAATAAGCTGTGGTGAGGCCTGTTAATGAATGCTGTAAAATATTTTTTTTTTAAGTCGTATTCATTGAAAAATAAAAATGAAATGAGTTTATTATTAATGAAATATAGCCTATGCCTGGGTGGTTGCAAAGTGACGAATGATGTGGCGTCTCGCGTGAAATATTAGTTTTCCCTGACGTCACTGGCGAAGGGCCAATCAGAGCCGAGGAAGACACGAAATTTGAAGGAAACAGTGAACAGAATGTGACTCTGAAACCGTTTAATGTAAAATAAAGTAACTGTATATATGTCATGGATGTTTTTAGTGTGAAGTGCATTAAAAACATTTATCAGGGCTGTAATGTTTTTTTTTTAAAAGAGAGAGATTTAACCTAATGTAATATTTTTTGTCACTATGCCACAAACTAAAATAGGCCTATATATAAGTTGAAATGTAATAATTATGATGGTAGTTGCTATGTACAAAATGTATCTAAAATATATTTCTATCATTTTCAGGGTGTTTGGTGCAGCCATTGTCCTTACCTCGACTCTCAACATGTTCATTCCCTCAGCTGCCCGAGTCCATTATGGGTGTGTCATTTTTGTCAGGATATTACAAGGGCTTGTGGAGGTAAGAGTAGCATTCCCCCCTCCCACCCCAGCCCCAAAGAATGATGTGAAAGAGGGAGTATTAACATTTCTAAGGTGTATTACAGCGTTGTTTGAGTCTTTGCCCTCTCTAATAAATTTAGTTATAGACCATAAAGGTGATCTAGTGCTTAATAGCTTTAAATAACATACTATGCTGTGGACTATAAATGCAAGGGGACTTCTTACAATCTTTACACGATGAGAAAGCAATAGACAGACTGTAACTTGCACTGGATATTCAGCCTCTGGAAATCTGAGATGGGCTTTATTGATTCAGTCCACTACGACAGTAGTGTTTGTGGGATAGTCCAGCTCCTTTTTTTCCAGTCACACTTTGTCTCCAGGATACACAACAGCAAAGTGCTGGTATACAGATACATGAAAAGGGAAATGCTGATATGCAAACGCACATCAATCTTCTGGCGTTGTAGTAAAACATGACAGCCAAATGTAAACTTAAACACTGACATGTAGCCAAGATGTTGATGATTTGCAGTGTGAAGATAAAGTTGTTAGTGTGTAGTGTGTGTAATTATAACTGTTTTTTAAATTAAGATTATTTCAGTGTTTTCATACACATATAATTAAATGCTTGGCCATGATGATAAATCAGCATCAGATCTTTATCCAAGGTTTTATGATAGTTTTTACACATTTTGAGGAGAAAAAATTGATCCAACATTATACTCTGGATAGTTAATCCCCTGTGAGAGCATATAGGCACAGCACCGCTCTCCTAAGAAAGTCAATACAGATTGTATTTTACGTCAGCACAGTTTGTTCAAATTAGTGGCTGATGAACATTTAATAGCTGCAGGCCTGCTTTCCTCCATGAACAGCTCATCAGGTCCTCTTTGCTCATGGCACTGTGCAATTTGTTCATGTTAATTACACGGGTGAAAATGTTAATTTTTGTTAGTTATTATCTCAGATGACTGTTGGTTCATGAGTAAAAGGACATTCTCTTGTGTGTTTATACATCCTAAACTCAAATCCTCCACTGTGTGACATTTTGGTAAATTTTAGTTGTGGTAACTAAAAAGCATTGTAATCCACTTTATAATGCACAAAATGGGTGCATATGGTAAAATGTGTATATTTATATTTGCAATTGGATGTTTGAGTCCATCATTCACTGGCACGATATGGTGTTGGATTCATTAAAATAGATGCAAAGTAATGCATGGACAGCTATATCTTTATAATACAAAACTGCAATATATACTTTTATGTTTATTGGTAGGTTGGATGAAAGCACTGTGCTTTAGGGAATCAAGCCCTGTAATGGCTCCTGGGACACCACAAATGGCTGACATAGAGCATTGACCACATCCATGATACATTTATAAAACACCCTGTCTGTATAAGGGAGAACTTCCCCAGTTTAAAGGACAGGTTCACAATTTTTTCACATCTTTCTTAAAAATATGTCAGATGCCCAAATGCCCAAATGAACATTGAAACAGGTTTTGTTCACTGTGATAATTCCTGCTGTTCATACTGACCACTACGCGATCTAAACACTCTTATAATGTAAGCGATGGGGGACAAATCACTTACACTGAAAGTGGATTATGAAGGGATTTCTTGCTGGTCAGTATGAAAAGGAAGAATAATTGCAGCAAGAAAAACATGCTAATTTTCATTTGGATACTTGACCTGACTGTTGTTTTAGGACAGACTTGAAAAATTGAGAACCTATCCCTTCCATCTGTTATTAGCTACATATGTGACTCATGTTTCTGTTACATAAATTAATACAGATCAATGCTCTGCAATGTTTAGGGAGTCACCTATCCAGCTTGTCATGGCATCTGGAGTAAGTGGGCTCCACCACTGGAAAGGAGTCGTCTGGCCACCATCTCTTTTTGTGGTAAATATTGATTTCTCATGTGATTGGCTTTTCGAAAAATTGGTTTATTTAAGAAGGCCCAACATGTTCCCCTTTAACTGCATGGTCTCTCTGTTTCTCAGGCTCTTATGCCGGTGCTGTGATAGCGATGCCTCTAGCTGGGATCCTGGTTCAGTATTCAGGCTGGTCCTCAGTATTCTATGTCTACGGTAAGGTTGACTGATGATGTATTGTTGAGTATATGCAAGAGAATAATTTTGTGTTGAAATTATGATAAAAGAGTATAAATATCTTGAAAAATTTCATGGTTCAGTGTCTTGAAGCTTAAGAGTTTGACGGTCAGTAAGTCCAGTGAAAGTCAAATGGATTTATCCCAGCAGACTGCATATTGATTTCCTCCCCCGATGTTTTGGTGTGTCAATAAATAACCCCCATCTTTCGCTCTGGACTGGATGTAGTTAGCTTTCCTGTCTGGGTTTTATTCTCTCAGGCATTTTGGAAAGATTAGGCTGCCAAACACTGTACTGTGTACATACTGGTGAGGACAGAATTGATGCAACGTTTCATCTGCAATTATTTAAAATCCCGACTTTGTATCTGTCTGTGATATGTAGGGTGCTTTGGCATATTTTGGTACATGTTCTGGATCCTCGTGTCTTATGAGAGCCCTGCTGAACATCCAACCATCACTGATGAGGAGCGCTGCTACATTGAGGAGAGCATTGGAGAGAGTGCCACTCTAATGGGTCCTGCTGAGGTGAGGGGAAAATAAGAACTGAGCCTTCAGACGAACTAGAAAATATAATTTACCTAACCAGTACTCTTTGTTTTTAAATCCTGTGCAATGTAAAGAATACCTAACCCTACATTTAAACCAGAAACCAGAAAATTAATCAGTAAAGAGACTACAATTACACCTGACCAGAATCAGAAGATACTTGACTCGAACAGGAGGTAGAAACCGCTATTTGCAATATTCAGTGACCACCCATGACAAGCAGCTGCGAACTGGTACCTTGTATTGTTTTGGAAAATAAACAAACAAATTAAATAACCGTAGGTTTTGTGTATGGTTTAATCCCACAAAGACATCTCAATTTCAATTTAGTAACAAATGACACCTTACTCCTCTCTCTGACTGGGTACCACCCTAATATAGGTAATTCAGGATATCAATTCTCAATATTTAGATCCAGCATTAGACAGGTAACAACTCTGCTTATCCAGATAAACCTAACCAACCCAACAACCAAAGGTAACAAGTACTAGCCAATCAGAGGCAGAGTAAGGCGGGCCATGACTTTGCCAACCTGGAAAAAAAATAATTGGGCCTGGCAGCGCTGTAGACCTGCATCTGCATGACCTGGGTTACACATAGAAATCCTCTCATTAAAGTAGATATTGTGATCTGGAAAAAATGTCCCTTCCATTCAAATTCAAATAAGTTTTATTTTTGTTATACTTCGTTGTAAAAATAAATGGGTTGTGATTAATATTATTAGAAATTCAAGACCCCCTGGAGGCAGTTCTTCACTTCAATGCCCGTCTATGCAATCATCGTGGCCAACTTCTGCAGGAGCTGGACGTTTTACCTGCTGCTCATCAGTCAGCCTGCATACTTTGAGGAGGTGTTTGGCTTTGAGATAAGCAAGGTGGGCCTACAATGTGAATCAACAGTGATGTGGTTGATAAATGATGTGTTAAAATGCAATGGAAACACACACACACACAAACACACACACACACACACACACACACACACACACACACACACACACACACACACACACACACACACACACACACACACATACAAAGGCCAGACATTTTTGTGCATGTGACCCTTTGCTCCTGGACTGAATTGTTAGCACAATCAATGACAGTTCAACTGTTGGCCTGCAGACATTTCTCATGAACTGATACATTACGTAACAAGGCAAAAACAGTTCACAAAGGTTGGTCTTCAGGTCACAAATGATTTGACACTGAAAATTGCAGGTGTTGCTGGCAGCAGGATAAGAAAAACATTAATCACAGAGTATGTGGCTACATCAAATGGCAGCTTTACTGTTTAATACTGTGCATGATCTTTTATAAACAAAGAAAACAAAACAAAAGATGTCATTAAACTAGCAGGAATGATAAATTATAATGCATCTGATTTGGTTGGTTTCCTTTATGTGGCTGGTAGGTTGGCATGGTGTCTGCTCTGCCCCATCTGGTGATGACCATCATTGTGCCCATCGGTGGCCAGCTGGCCGACTACCTGCGCAGTCACAACATCCTGTCAACTACCACTGTCAGGAAGATCATGAACTGTGGAGGTGAGAAGCCAGAGCAGAGGATGAAATATCATTTTCCACACCTCTCTCTGCACAGCGACAGGGTGTTGCTGTCACAGTGTTAGATCCATACTGTTCCTTTTCTTAGTTGGTCTTTGCTACATTGTGACCAGATGGGTTAAGTCAAGATAGTTGTGTTTGTATTTTTGTAAAAATCTGTCTGTTCAATACTTGCACACATGTTGCCTCACCAGTGGTGATTGTGAATTGATTTCATATCTGTCGCTTATGTAATTGAGTGCAGACCGTGTATCATGCTTAATTCAATTGGCACTGTGATGTCCAACAGCCTGTGTATTTCTGTGTGTGCATGTGTGTGTGTGACCTGCGGTCTTTCTCTGTTAGGATTTGGCATGGAGGCCACATTGCTGCTGGTGGTAGGATATTCCCACAGCAAAGGCATGGCGATCTCCTTCCTGGTGCTGGCTGTGGGCTTCAGTGGATTTGCTATATCAGGTTAGTAGATGTGAAACACATTTGAAATATTTCAGTCAAATATAATTTAAATACAATTAAAGGTTAATCATCAGTGTTTAATCTATATGGATCTAAATATGTGGTTTTGTGTAGTTTTCACTACAAAAGGGCTAATGGATGGGGGGGTAATTCAGTGGGTTGCAATCTGCACCCTCAGTGTTAGATGTCACTAAATCCTATCCACAGTGGGCCTTAGTAGTTTGACATTTTGAGAAATATGCTTATTCACATTCTTGGTGAGGTGTAGATGAGAAGGTCAGTACCACTCTCATATTTGATATCTGTACAGTAAATGTGAAACAAGGGGAAACAACTAGCCTGGCTCTGTCCAAAGGTAATAAAACAACAACATCTAGGTGTGTTTTTAATGTGTTCCAGGCTGTTTCCTGGCAGATAGCAGTGAATTTCATAGTCCAGCACCTTTGGACCCCTGGGCAGAGACAGCAGTTTTCCTATGCTTTTAGTCTTTATGCTAAACTAGATTAATTTAGGCTAGCTTGCTTTCTGTAGCTTCGTATTTAGTGTATAAATCTTCTCATCTAACTTGCTGCCAGAAAGTGAACAAGCATATTTTCAAAATGTCAAACTTTTCCTATAATTTAGTAATTGATAGTAGCCTTACAATAAATTTATAACAGTTTAACTGAAATTAGAAAAGTTCTGTCTATAATATTTAACCACTGTCTCTTGAGTTTTTCAATTCCTTTTTCCATTGACAGAATTACAAAGTTAGTGGAGAACCCAGATCGTGTTGTGTTGTTTCATTTGGATTTCAGTTTAGATTGATATGGCATAAACATGTAGAAATATTATACCTAAAAAAAAAAACATTGGCTGGTTTTCATGCCATACTCTGATGATCAAGGTCTGGATAAAATTACATTATCTGTATTTTCTCTCTTTGGCAGACAGCTGTAATTATAAAACATGGTTGCTATGTATTTGAAATGAAACACACTTTTGATAAGCATCCCAGTGATATGTCAAGTTCCATTTCATAATATGACATTGCACATGAACCTAGATTTCTATTAAATTTTGTACTTGCAGTTTAATGCCTAACCCTCTGTGAATTTGCTGTAAATTGATTATTATTATTTATTCATACATCAGAGAGATATGAGATGTAGTGTAGCCATTCAATCAACAGATCTTTTCATGTGTATGCATGGTTACAGTAGGTGCAAAGTGCAAAATCAGATTCTTGCCTGTTGTTCTTGAGCCGTGTCCTGGAGTGTTTAATAATTCAGTGCTAGCTGTCTCAGGGGATTTTTCGCCAGGCAGGCAACGTGCAGCAGCCAGCCAGGACACTTACTCATTCAGCCAGTCAGAGTGGGGGAGGATGTGTGGCAAGTTACTGACTGCCTATTCTACAACAAGATGGTCACCATTTATGCAGCTCTCACCTAAAACTGTCCCTTTTCTGTTTCTTTTGACACACATTGTTGTAGATTTTCCTGCCATTTGAATCTTGTTACCAAAACTCCCAAAGATAAAAATGTATCAGCTATATGTATTTTTTGCTTTATCAGGCTTTAATGTCAATCACTTGGATATCGCGCCACGTTATGCCAGTATCCTTATGGGCATCTCTAATGGTGTGGGTACCCTGTCTGGGATGGTGTGTCCACTGATTGTTGGTGCTATGACAAAAAACAAGGTAAGGACTTTCTCCATCTAACAGAAAACATGGCAGTTTTTTAAAATGTATTTCCGATATAGTTAACATAAAGCAGTTTCAAATATAATTGACACAGTACCACATTTATATGAGATTAAAAAATAGACACTGCAGGTTTGATAATATCTGAAAATGATGTATATCTAATACTCATGGCACAGCTAAAGTGACAGATGAGGTTAAGTGATACTAAATGTTGTATGTTAAGTATAAAAGTATTTACTGTTTATGCAAAGTTCCTGTAGCCACTGATGTACAGTTCTGTTAGAGCTTTTGTTGCTTGTGTGGCTTTTATGCTATTCAATCAGCTTATTCCACACTGACTGATTTTATCCTTTATCAGCCTTTTCATTCATATTGAAGAATCTGTGTTTTTCCATGAGTTGAAAATATCCTTGACATCCTGGGCATCATTTTATACACATTTCCCCCAAATTCAGCTTCACACATTTGATGCCTTTTGAAACTTTGGGATCTCTGCTAGAATTAGAAAATACGGTTTTGTGGGATTTGAACAATGTTTAGCTGTACTGGCAGGCTGTTGCTTGTTAAGGGGTTCGAAACAACATTTTCTTTGTATGTCCTTCCTCCTCAGACTCGAGAAGAGTGGCAGTATGTGTTCCTGATTGCCTCCATGGTGCATTATGGGGGTGTGGTGTTCTATGGCCTCTTTGCATCAGGAGAAAAACAGCCGTGGGCCGACCCTGAACTGACCAGCGAGGAGAAGTGTGGCTTCATTGATGAGGACGAGCTGGCAGAAGAGACGGGCGACATCACTCAGAACTATGGCACTTACGGAGGACCTAGCAAGTCGTACGGTGCCACCACACAGGTGAATGGTGGCTGGGCTGCTGGCTGGGAGAAGACGGAGGAGTATGTCCAGGAAGAAGCACAAGGAGGAGGCTATGGATACAGGCAGGATGAGGGATACTCTTAGACCAAACACATGAGTAGACTTATTTTCTTGAGTGTACATCAGTTTAGTCACACAAGAATATCAACAAATGAGAAACAAGAAAAAGAGCTACAATCCATTGCTGTATTGTTTGCACAAATTCTAAAAAAAGTCTAAAAAAGTATCAACTTAATGTAATAACGACTAAAATATATAAAAATCACTCAAAGATATTTGATTAATAGAGGTGTAACACATATCAAATTGGCAGTCTGTAAATGTATTATTATGCATATTGATGATAGATATATTTATTTGGAGTGCAATCGTGTGTAAACGTGAACATTTTCATCCCATCAGCTGAGGCTTCCTGACCACACTGAAGCCTGTATGCTTACATAGAAGCAGCCCATTAGAACTAATCCCTTATTTATCAAATTAACTGGTTCTTGTTACAATACAGCGTCCTACAAGCCAGCCATTACAATGTATAAACATGTCACTGCACAGCATTGTGAACAGAAACTAGACTCTCTGTTGATATAGATTGTACTGTATCTCTCCTCAATGCACTCAGAGTAGTGTGTCCTTTAAATGCACAAGATGATTTTGTTTTTTCTTATCACTGGCTTCTGTGTGTGTAAATCAAAGTCCTTATAATGTAAGTGACTTGGTGTAGAGATTCAATGAGTGGCATAATGGCTTGTGATGACCGCATAAAAGGTAAAAAAAAAAAAAGTCTTAAATATGTTTGCTACATCATGTGACTTGTCCTTTTGTAACACGGTACCTCTGAGGCTGAGAGTATGATTTTAGCATTTGTAGCCCGACACATCTCAGCAGTGTAGTGCAGGAGTAAAGCCATTTTCATGATTTCAAAGCATTGTTCAAAGATTTGTCTCAAATAAAACATATCTTTATGAGTATACAGATTCGACCAAAAGATTGGTGGTCATAGCAGACCTCATAAAGGGTTGGTGCAATCCAGAGACTTTAATACAAATTAGCCAATCAGTATCAGAGTCTTGATATATTAGAGCAGCACACCTAATGATGGTTTATGAGAGAAAATAATCCAGAATATTAAAATAGTGGTATATAAACATACGAATAAAGGTATAAGGGAGCAATTTCTAATTCCCATGTTTGAACTATAGGAAGATGAGTTTAAAATGTCATATGACATGGTACAAGAGAAGTATTTGAATGTTTACAGATATCAATACTTTCTATGTATAGTTCTAGAGAAGATATAGTAGGATGGGCAATGATGTGCAATTTGGACAAACTGCCATTTGTCCATTTTCATTTCAGATCAGAAGTGAGATGATAATTAAATGAACTGTAACGTCTTTACTGATGAGAATCTGGCAGTGAAATGTTTTTCAGGCTCCAGAGTACGACAGAGTCCACCTCTAGATTCAGTTTCGACCTCATTCTGCAATTACACTGACAAGGTCTGAAGGGGGCCAAGTTTGTTTCATTTGTCACTTGTCTGTGGAGACCGTACGTCAGCACTTCACAATATAGATGTGTGTGGATGTGTATTTATGCATGGAACAAAATGAATTTTGTAGTATGTCTTTTTCCTTTAAAAAAAATTGTTCCTTTAGATTTCTTTCACACTTATTCATCTTTGTCTCAGAAACTGTTACTGATGCTTCAATTTCTTTGCACAATTAACCAAAGCTGAAGAGCAGAGCTGGTTTTAAGCTGGAAGTCAACTGTATTTTTTTAAGCTAGTACAGACCATCAGCAGCGAGGTTGCAGTCTGGACCCCTCCCAACCCCCCAAGTGTGCTGCTGGCACCAAACATGACTCAGTGTACAAAGCAATAAATCCATAGTAACAGTTCTGGTCAAATGTCAAACGTCATTAACAGTCATTATGTAACAATTTTTTATGCATTTGTTCAAAAGTCGTGCTTTTTTTGTGATAACAAATGTAGAAAATAAACGCAAATACTTGTAAAGAAAATGAACATAGAAATATATGTATACAAATATAGTAATAGAGTCCAACACAAACGTCTTTGACAATAAGAAAATTCAAGGAGTTTGTGACGGGGCTGCTCACCAGATGAGAATGATAAACTGGGCTCCGTTGAAATCGGACGCTCTTCATGTCTCTGTTTTTGTTTTAATGTTGTCCTCATGGACTGTGTGCTGTTGTTTCTTCTCTCTTTCTATCTGTCTCTCTCTGTCTTTCTCTCTCTTTTCTCTGTTTTTTGTTTTAAAATGTTCTTCATCAAGTGGCTGGACCCCTCATTGCCCTACCTAACCAAATGTACCTCCTCCTTTCTCCTTCAAAACAATATTTATTGACATTATGGATGAAACCTAGACAGGCGATTCTACATTTTTCAAAAAATGACAAATGTGCAACCTGAAGTAGTAAAAAGATTCCTGTTTTTGTGCCTCTGAAGTTAAAGTGTGATTCTATGGCTTCTGTTGCTGTGTAAATTGAGAGGTTTGTTGATGTCAAAATGAAATACTCTCTATCCTTTTTTGATAAAAAAAATCAAACAAATGTGTGTGTGTCCTGAGAGTTTGTATTGTCAAAAAGGAGGATCATTTCACAATGACTCTGCTGCCCTGTGTAGTTAACATGTACTGAGTCATTTACTCTACTATGCAGTTATTTTATTGAAAAAAAGATCAAAAATTGGCCTTGATTAGGTCTTTTTATGGGATTTTTATGGGCGAGAAGATTTCTGTATGGGTTTTAGACCCTTTAAGTGTAGAATAGCTTTCACAAGCTTCCTCAGCAGATGGCGTTTACCCAGTTGTAGATGTTAAAATAGATGTTATAATTTACATATTTGCTACAAATTTGAGATTCTTCCTCCTTGTAATGAATATAAACATGAACATCCACAATCCCATTACAATGAACTCCATCAACTAAGGAAGATTATCCAGGGTCAATGTCTTTCTGAAAGTAAGACAAAAACATCTCACTTTCTAGAGTGACTTTGCACGAAGGATCTCCAAACCATTAATATAACCTAGGAGATGGTGACCTTTGGGGCATCCAACACACATCCTGCACACGCTTTCACTCACATTCATATAAATATACTGTTTTTCATCTGGTTTTCTGTATGACTCGACTGAAGTATTTCAGATGGATATACCTATTCTGTGTCAGAAAAAATATATTTAACATGCTGCTCATGTGCAGGATGTAATATTGACTTAGTGAGTCATGACTGCCAAAACATGCAGCTAGTTTTTCTGTGTTTAAGATGACTGGTCAATCACAGATTTTGCTGGACAATTTCAGCAAATACTCTACCAGATATACTGTATATTTTTTGGCAGAATATTTCCCTCTGCTCACTTGTCAATACAGAAAAGTTGCCAATTGTCAAAAAAGCCATTTCCAAATGCCACAAGGCATATCCCATTTGCTGTTGAAGGAATTAAACAATGTTTTTTTTTAGCTGAGACTTTTAGTCACTCCACCAAAGCCACAGGAAGTGCACAGTTAATGGCTGCCCTCCTTCCCTGTCAGCAAAATCAATAGGGTCATTCCCCAGTGTTTGGCTGGACCTATTGACTGTTCTAACCTCTTAATGGAGATGAGAGGGAGGAGGAGCACTTATTGAGCTATTTGAAGGTGTTATTTCGATTTAGGAGCCTGACCCCTACCTCCACCAACAAAGCTTCCACTATTCTCACAGATTATCAGGGCAGATACAACTAAACAAAACAATACACCTGTTTCTTTCTTATCATCATCATCTAGTCTAACTGAGATAAAAACCCTCTAAAGCCTGACATCCTTAGTTAGGCCTTCACTGCCTCGTCGTGCTTACTGATCTACTACAAGAAAAATGTCTTGTCTATTATGAAAGAAATTAACTGGCACACAATGGATATTCTGTAAATCTGGTTCAGATCAATAAGGAAATATCAAAAATCCCCCCACGATATGTTTTAAGATAAAACTAACTGAAAAATACTATAATATGTGTCTGATATGTCTTTCATGTTTTATCTTGTTAAACTTCTAAATGTTACATCTACTACTTTTCTTTCATTGAAAAGTCCAGAATAAATGAATATGCAATCACTCTTCATTTCAAAAGTTTAGGATGAAGTTTTAGATGACTCCTGCTTCAATGAAAGGTTTATTCTTTAAGGCTTAAAGTATCAACATCACAGTTATGTAAGCTGCATACTAGACCACGATTGGCTCCAGACTAGATGTGATGTCACAAAATTAGCTTGTACGCACGCATCTTAAAGTCAGATTGAAGGCGAGAAGGTGAGAAACTCTCCCTCTTCAACAGACGAGTTTAAAATCTTGAGTTTTTCAGTGTGAAATTGTGTACGTACGTCATCCTGCGTAGTGAAGGTCAAACATCCAAGTGAAGATTGTTTTGAGTGGAGGTGGACTTTAAATTGAAATACAGCTGTAGAAATGCATAAGATAATGATTAATAGTCATCATACTCCAACAACGTACTAAATTATTGCTTTTAAATATATGTATCTGCTCATCTCTTCTTGATTTAATCTAAATCTGTATGCAGACATCATTAATTTGTTTGGATAACTGCATGGTGCAGAGCAGTTATCAGTGAAATCAAATTCTGAGTGCGTTCTCTTTCCTACAACATTGACGTCAAACAACCCGGTTTTTTAAAAAGCCCAAGGTGACACAGATATCAGGTTTTGATTGATGCACAACTTCTGGATCAGGTGATATTTAAAACATGCTCTGTGTGTGTGAGTGTGTGTCTTGTGTGTGTGTTATTGTGACTCTTGTCCCGGCTCAGCTCATTGCGTTTGTTAATTTGACAGGCTCAATAAATGTGTCACCAGCCGCCCTTAATAGTATTTTCTCACAGTCAACCAGCCAGAACTGTCATCCTGTCCCGGTGCAACTGAGGGAGGTGACCCATAACCTTTACACGACCGTCAATCCGCTTATTCCACAAAGCATGCCTCCGCCTCCTCACACTGAGCTCCTAAAAAAAAAAGGTTTTTAAAAATCGAGGTGACAGCAGCCTTGTCGTGTGTGCATTGATAGGAGTCTTTCAGTAGAAAAACGTCATCCAGAAGTTCTTTAAAAATTCACTTGACTTTGTATGTTTTCATTTGCATCACATATACAGATATAGCATGTGGGCGTGTGTGTGTCTGACAGCATGGATGCTAAATTGAGGGAATGTGTGCGCATATGTTCAGCATCTTAAATGGCTGTTCAAATGTGGGTGGGGGCAGGTGCTGCTACAGCCTCAAGGGAACTGAGGAGGGGTGTATGCGTGAGGAGTGGAAGTGGATGCCAAAATCACTCTTTAATGACTGGGGGGCTGTGCTCATGTTGTGCTGGGGCCCCTGAGATCCAATGTGTCTCATAAATAAGCTCCTGATTTGCACACTGTGCCTCCAGCATCTCTGAGCGATTCACAGGGTGATGAGAAAATACATCTTCAGAGAGGATATCGACTCAAACCTTAGCTTAAAGATCATTTAGGGTCAGAACTGAATGATTAAATGAAGATGATGAAAATATGATCTTTTATGTTTCACAAACAAACAAAACATTCTGCATTACTCTCCACTTATTCCAAACCTATGAATTGTTAGATGTTCTTAATAATCTTTTAATATTTTTTGGACTTGCTTTAGTAAATGTAACTGCAACCAGAGAAATATCCTTGTTTTGGGGTTGAAAAATAGTTTCTGTAGTCACATACAAGCACACGTGAGCTGTCCATGGTGCTCAATGAAGTATCACTGCGTAACACGACCATGGGTGTGTTCACCGATGCAAACGCTGCACACAGATATGCTGAATGCAGATAAAAACAGCAGGGGATCATGGTATTCAAGGCATAAAATATTCCTGTTCTATACATCACACTTCTACTTGAATGCTGGGTAGCAATGCCCCCACAACACGCTCTGGATTAACACCGATTGGCTCGGAAAACAGCAGCAGGATCCTCCTCCTACAGGAGTCAGGAAGCACGATTGGATGCACATGCCAGCGTTCAGCACTATCACCACAGCTGGTATATATTTAGCTGCTCCCCTTCATCCCCCTCACCACCACCTCCTCCTCCTCTCCACATACGCAGCATCCTACCACCTTGTCAGGAAGTGCGTCATTGGCTTGTCAAGCGGGAGCCTCTGGGGTGAGGCACTCTAATATTAGTAAGTCAGAAACTCTCTTTCATCAGGCATCCTTCAAGATCACACAGACACACACATATCAGATCACGATCACTTTTACACAGACTTACATTCATTTCAAATATTCTAACCATAACCACTATTTGCAGATCCCTAACCTTAACCTAACCTTAATCTTAGCCAGTGACCCAAAACTCTGCTTTTTCCTGATTGAGGTCACAGCTTTAGTCCTCAGTTGGACAAGCTGCCCCCAAGTAACTGATCTGAAGTCTAAAATTTGTCCCCAAAATGAACTTTTGACAGACTACACACACACACACACACACACACCCACACAGAGTAGGTAAGCATATTGAAGTTAGCTTGTGGCTGCCAACCCAATTGATTGAAGCCATAAAAGCTGATTTCCAAATTTAAAAAAAAAAGAAAAAAAGAAATAAGGCTTTGTAGGAAGTGTAATTAATAGAACATACTTGCAGCAAAATCTAATCGAAATATTAATGAGAAAGAAAGAGTAGAAGAGATTTTAGTTGTCAGTACAGACAATACCAATTTCATCTCAATATGACAAAATAAGGTGAATCTGAAAACATTTAGGTTTTTCTTTTTTATTCTTTTTATGGAAGACAGTTAACACACAATTATATGATGCAAGATTATGTGCATGCTGCTGAGACATCTGCAGATATGTGCGTGTACATGCAGAGTTTCTCTATTCAAAGGGTGAATCATAATCGCACGTTTGTTCTAAAATATTTCCAGGATGCTTCTGCTTCTTTCACAAGTTCCTCCATTATTCAGTGTAAAACATACATTTGATGTCACACGGGGAACAAATCTGCTAATGAGGCCTTCCCGACTTCCGTCTGTTTTTCACATATGGTCTAAAAATACTGAAAAAAGTATTATACTTTTGAATCTTTTTAGGTTTATTTTTGGGTTTACTTGTTGCTTTATTTTCCTCATCTGCATCTCAAAATTTCCTGCTCTTGGTTTTGCTTTGGCAGTTTTAACATTTTGATGGTGACAAAAACCAAAGAGCACAGTTTTGCAGTTTAGTACAGTTGAGGTTGAATAGAATATAAAAACTTTGGGAACATGGAGAGGAAGGGAAGGATGCATTTTCTCTGAATTAATGCAGCTAAGGCACCTGGATTGAAGTGTGTGTGTGTGTGTGTATGTGTGTGTGTGTGTGTGTGTGTGTGTGTGTCTGTGTCTGTGCATGAACATTCATCCATGTGTGCTCCTTATTCAGGCTTTCCTCTTAATGCCCTATCACCAGATGGGAGCTAGGGCTGGATGTATGTGTGTGTGTGTGTGTGTGTGTGTGTGTGTGTGTGTGTCTCTGACAAGGAGGGGGGTATTTCCCAAAACCCAAGCATCAGGCCTTCTTTTGTCCTTGCGCCTGTCACTGATGGCCTCACAGTGGGGTGACAAACACACTCCAAATCTCATTAAAAAGTGAGAGATGGGGGGAGGGCTTTCGTGTTTAATGGGACTGTAGGAAACATAAAATAAAACCAACTCAGGAGTAATGTTACACAGGTTATATGTGTATTTTAAAAAGATGCATCAGCAGTTATCATGTTTATAACATTGCTTATAAATTCTTAAAATAAAAAAATAAAAAATGTACACAAACTCATATTGAGATACACCACTATGACATTACTATCACACTTCCTTTAAATCTTTATTGATTTCATGCTGCCACCGATACATGTCCATCTGATTTCATTAGCTATACTGATGAGACACATCTGATAGAGAGGTCTCAAAGCAGAAGGATAACACCGTGACAACACTATCACTGTCTGCCCTTTTGTTCTCTGTTTGCTCAGCACACACTCCTCACACCAAAGGCCGTCCACCATTAATCCATTTTCTACAAATGTCACTTGTGTTAAATAATGACAACCCAGATAAAAACATGTATTAGACAATCTTAATCTAAGAAACAAGCCTTTTATAAACCCATATTACACAATTTGCTGTAATTGCTGGTATGAATGGCACAACAAGAAGCCTGTTTTTACACCCTACAATTTACCCATTAGGGTTAGAAATTGCTTTGCAATTGCAGACAATTACATCCTATCCAAAGCAGAAAACCACACAAGCGCTCCTCAACTGAAAAAAAAAAGTGAATACAAGCAGTCATTCGTTTCTCTTCATTGTTGACTTCCTGCAGACATTTTACTTAACGAGAACTCAAGGAGACACATTTGCATTCAGCTAATGGGTTTTGTTTTGTGTCACTGTGGTGATGAAATATTAATGCACGGTGCCTTTAAGGGCCAAGCCTTTGAGAGCAGATACCTTGGGAGTGTGTGGGAGAAAAAGGGACAGACAATAAACAAACAGGATAAAAACACACACAAGAGACACTGCCTTTGACATTTGCTTTGGAAATATGATGGAAAATGCAGCAGGTTGATATTTCACATGAAAATAGCGAGCTCAGGCTGTAATTTCCATTAGTTTTACATGAAGGCTGGTTGAGCCAAAAAAAGGACATATTCTCATTAGTTCACTATTTCATGTTTTATTTCAATGCATTATTAGCATTACAACATCCCTAAAAATGTATAAAACCTGTTAAATAATTCTGTCACTCATTTTTCATTTATTTTTCAAACATGAGAAATATTCTGACACCTCTGTTAAAATAAATACTGAAACACCTGCTGCATAACCCCAACTTTCACCATCACATATAAAGAACCATATCTACGCAATTTTAAAGAAACATATTTTATTTTTTATGATGTCAGATGTTGTCAAATCTGTTGAAATTAAGGCTCTACATCCTGCAAATGCTTCATTGACACTTTATCAATCTCAAAACTAGATAATGTGTCTGACAGTCTAAAGTGAGCTAATAGACGGCTGCAGGAAAGACATGAAAAGGATAAGATAATATCATGATCTTTCTTTCATCATATCAGCTTCCTTTGTTATCTGCTCTCCTCCTTTCGCTCTCTCTCCCTCCCTCGTGCTCTCCCTCAGTCTGTCACTGCTGCATGGTGACTCAGACACTGCAGAGATGCATCTGAATGATATATCGGATGAGTCACACATAGTCCGGACACTGGCCATATTTTGAAACTTTTTTACACGCACACAAAAGTACAAAAGATCTGCACTGACATTGACATCCTTTAACCTCTGAAACACACACGGTCACTTATATACACTCAAACTCTGGCAGTGTTTGGCTCTATGGAGAGTGAGCTGCATGCCATGATCAACGAATCTACACACCTTATTTTCAGGCTGGTTCTGCTCTGCACCTTCACTCCTGACTAAACAAACAAGCTGATTTTAATGTTGTTGCCTTCACACCGCCTTGACCGCTGCTACATGAGAAATGTGGACGCACACAGTGAATCTGTCAATCCACTGCTCCACAGAGAGGAAAGAGTTTTGTTCATTCCCTCGCTCTTGCTGACCATCTGTCAGTCTTTTTGCCTCCTGCTAAAGCTGAGAGTCATGAGAGTTGACATTTTAACATATTAGACCCCTAACACACCCTTCTCTCTGCCCTAACACACACAAGTCTTTGTTTCAGGGGTTTCAACAAGTCAGTCAAGCTCAAATATCCTTTGCAATTCAACCCAAATCCCTTGGTGTTGATCAGATGAAGAGCAATAACAAGAATGTAAAAGGAGGAAAGCAGGAAGTTTATAGTTTCATATGTGATCACAGAGTTGGCTCCCCACAATCAGTTTGTGGCACCAGAACATCCTAAAGAAAATAAAGAACAAATAAATGGCTCGGAATGACACATCTTGACATTCAGAAGGGACACAGCATGGACACATTCACAATGATTAACAATGAAAGATGTCAGAGAGATGACGTAACACAGCTTCTTTTTTAGAAAGAAAATCATTTTGTCAAGGTGTTCTCAGGCTGTGTGATGTCATTATGACAAGCAAGTGTAAGGGTGATGTTGATACTAGATCTCTCTGTGGACAGACAGAATACAATGAACAAAATTACACAAATGATGTGGCAATATCTCAGAGAAATTGGAACATTTGTGAATCCAAAACATTATTACTCTTTCCTCAGTACCCTTTCTCACTGGTACTGTAATTGCGGTAGTGATATTTGTATTCATGTTTTTCTGCTTGTGCACATCTGAGCGTTTGTATGTGTGTGTGTGCATTTATTGATTAATGTGTGTCTAGGCTACATGTATTATTTGTGTATGTCCTTGCCTATTTTCCTTTTTTTCCATGTGTCTTTTGTCCATATTTCTAAAACTGAGATGAGTTGCTATGGAGACTGGGATACTTGTGTAAAAAGGAAGTGGCAAAAGAGAGAAATGTGGTTGTCAGGAGACACTCTGGGACCATGAGGTTGAGGCTGAAAGAGTGAGCATGTGGAGTGTGTGTGCGCATGAGGACTCAAGGTTTAGGCTCTTTGCTTTTCTACACCGTGAAGCACATTAATATTTCATTTTTTTCCCTACAAATAATTATGCCAAAAAGATAAAGAAACAGACACAGCCAGACATTCACCCTTCTAATTTCTGCATGTGCAAATTATGTCAAATTGCAACGGTAACCTGCCATTGTGCTTGTAAAGTGTTATAAACCTTTGTTCATCATCACACAGGGAGTGAGGGTGTGATCCTTCACATGTTGACAGGGGTTAAGCGACTGGCCGGTGATAATACAGCCGTTTCAGGCACTCCATCACTTGATAATTACATTACACTGATACTCCATTGCTTCCACTCGCTCCCAGTAATCTTGTTAAAATCCCAGTGATTGGAATCACAGTGACAGAGAGACAAACGACAGCGAAGCAGCCGCCTGTGGAGCCCAAACCCTCTTCACGTCTGACTGAAGGTTTTTGAAGTGCATTAAGCTTTTGTTGGGTAACCATGGAGCTGCATGGGCATACAGGTGCTGAAATGTACCTTTAAGTGCATGCTTTCCCTTCTGGTTTCCATCAAATATCTGTCCATCTGTGGTTTGAATTTTTAGTAGTGTAGGATCTGCACAATGTTGTTGTGGCTTTCTTTTTTTTGTATTTTTCTGTCTTTCTTTAAAGGCAGATTCATGAAATCACCACACAATGGCTGCGGCCACTCCATTAAAAGTAAAGATGGCTCCCCTTTTTTCTTTTCAGGCTAGCATCAGTGGTTTATGATTCAGTAGCTATGCTGCCCTCTGGTGGCCATTTGTTAAAACTCCATTATTAGAAACAATTCTGCTGCATCAGGGTAATGCATGATGTTTTGTTTTGCATGAAGAGAAATGTGCAGTAATGTACAGTACATGACATTATTATCTGTTTTCAGATTTTTTGCACTTCTGCTGGCTGTACACTGAGAGGTAAAGTACAGTAATTTCACTGGATCTGACTCAAGTCTGGTTTCACATTTAGACGTGACAAGTAGTTTAATTAAAGTAAAGGTCTGCCCTCCAGCTAATGACCCCGTGGCCTGCTAGTCTGAGCCAAGGTAACCAGAACTCATTTGTCATCTGCAGGACTGGCTGACATATTATTTATTAGTCATTTATATGAATGCCTCACAGCCACACGCCCACTGACAGCAGGTTTAATACTTTGTGGGAATAATCAGCGGTAATTAAGACGTTGAATAACTTGATGCAATGAAATTCCTTTGAGATGGAAAAGACAGAGTGAAGTATCATGATACATACGTCTAATATAATGAGGACAGCACATACTGGGGGAACTTTTAAACCACATTTTAATGGATTATGTCAAATAAGCATTTTGTAGAGGACAAGGGCTCTTTTTGTGGAAGATATTTACAAATGGGCCACAACAATAATTTGAACATCAATAAATGTAAATTGAAAGTCTACATGATTTCAGGACATTTTAGGGTGTTGGATTTCAAATTTCACAGGTGCCATGTAAAAATAGCCTGGTTCCAAAAGTATGCTCACATCCCTGATTTGTTCAGTATTTCAAACTGAGGTAATATATAAACAAATGGAACAAAGAAAGTGAAACAAAATAGCAATTCAATGTGATTATCAGGTCAGCTGTAAAAATGTAATTAAAGTTGGGGGCACTCATAAGAGACAAATTAAGTGGTAGGCATGATAGGCCTTCCATTGTAGAACCTGTAATCTCAAAGCCTACATTTTGATATAATCTAGAGACATCATCAGTTTTCTCAGACCTAACAAAGGTCTTCCAGAGCCATAAAATACATTATATATGTATTTTTTCATGTGTAAAATTGGTGTAGTTTCCCATTGAATTCAAATAAAAGCAGATATCTTTTGTTAAAAATATTCAATTAACGAAGCTCATTCCACCTCAAAATGAGATCTGCTTTAATCTGACAGAATGATAAAACACTTGTGAGTCTCTAATAAGTGTGTCCCCATCTGATGGGCCTCAGGTCCTCTTGACCCAGGGGACCAATTTGAGTGGTACACAGCACATGGTGCCTTGTGCTGCATTATCAGTCCCCCCACTTCCACCACCACCACTGCAGCAGGGACAAGAAAGAGGCGGATTAGGGTTCAGTTGTCTAGGCAACCTTCAATGCCATCTGTCATGTGTGTGCCGATCCACATCGTGTAGCTGTGACATTGTTTTAATTCAATCATTTTCTCACTGCCAGACTTCCTGTTAAAATAGAGGAACTCATTTCATCATGTATTAAATGAGAAGGGTGGAGCTTTCAGAAATATCAACAATGACCTTGATAAATTGTGTTTGGGTTCTTTAAAACACACCATATATGTTCTGAATTTAGATAATTTAATAACGAGGATGATATCAAAAAAAAAAAAAACATTGTCAAAAATTCCCTTAAAAAACCAAGAAGCAATTAGTCTCTTTACTTCCCAACATCCCTAATCCCTATATGTGGCTCTCACCATGTTATTTGCTTCTACTGACAAGGTACAGCATTGAGAATGAATTACTCATATTTAAGTGGTAAGTTTCCTTTCTTAAAATGGATAAATATTCTCCAACAACACCTTGACACTGTAGCTTTTATGAAACATTAGTGAAACTAGAGCAAAAGTGCATTTGTGAAGGACCATTTTCAGTGGCGGATTTGTCATAGAGTATAACAGGGGGAGCTCGACTCATGTCACCTATAGGGCACTGCTATAGCTCATTTGATATGTTTCTAAAAATTGTTTTTAGACAATAATGGAGCTCTAAGCCATGACAAGAAGAAGAAGAAGAAGATCCCTTGTTAGATTTGGTCCTTGACAATAACGAGTAACCTATAAGTTAGGCCTTGTGAAAAGAGAAGAAATAAACCTCTGTATATGTGGTGTTGGCTTCCTTTTAGTGATCCAGACTACGTTCCAGAGGCTGGTGAACATTTATTAACTCTGTGGGAGCTTCTGAGTCACAATTAAATTGGTTTAACAGGTCTTTAAAACATCATCAGCATGTCCGCTATACCATACCTGCTCAAAGGCACATTGCCTCTATAACACAAACAGGATGTGATTCACACTCAGTTTAGACTCAGCTTGGCATTCATTCTCTCAGGAGCTTTTCCAATGCAACAAATCACTAGGACGGCTCTTCATGCTTTATATTTCAGGCTAAATTCAAAAGGGATTTCTTGCATGCGTGTAACATAAATCAGACACACACACACACACACACACACACACACACACACACACACACACACACACACACACACACACACATTAATATTCACAATAGAATAGGTCAGATGAATGCTAACCAGTGCAAATGAGTAGGAGGGCAGTGAGGAGGTGTACATAGGGAGGAAGAGGGGAGTGTCCATTGGATGTAGTGACATGAGGGACTCGATCCCCTGGGGAGGAGCTGCAAATGAACCAGCAGCCACACCGGACACTACACACACACAGACACACACACACACACACACACACAACAAGTAGAGGTAAGCATATTGGGGTTAGCTTGTGGCTGCCTACCTGATTCATTGAGGCCCTGAAGCAGCTTTCCAAAATCATTTGAAGTATTAACAGTCATGCCGTCTTTGCAGTCAAATATAACCAAAATAATTACGAGCAAGAAAGAGCTGAAGACATGTTAACACAGATAACCAATTTCATCTTAATCTGATAAGGTGGATCTGAAAGTATTTAGGTTTTTAGTGTTTGGAGTAAATGCTGCCTGTGAAAGTAGTTTAATAATATATTGGATTTTTAGTAGTTAAACAGGTAAGCAAATAGGACATGGAGCTGGACAGCAGCAGAAACAGCCTTATTATTTTCACTGGATAATTTGTATATGATTTACCATTACAGAGTTCCTGTTCATGACAAAATTAGTGACTATAAAAGAAGAGGTTTGGAAAAAAACACTCATTTTAAGATGTTTTTGCAATAGTTTGTACTGTATATTCATACAAATTTAGATCAATGAGTATCAATAATAATTAAAACTGGATCTAATAAAGAATTAATGTACTTCTAACTCATTTTTAGCCATACATGCCATTCTAGTGGAGGTAGACCTCCACTTCTAGTGGAGGTAGATGTATATATAACCAGATTTCTGATATTTTATCATAGTTTATCAATGATAACGTCAGCGTGGTTTCCATGATCCCCCTCATTTGGATTGAGTTGCTAGGAAACCAGGTTTAGGCTACTTCCGGTTAGCTTCTGACGTCAGCAGTCAATGCAAAAGGAAACAAAAGTTAAACTTGGGCTGATTGTGATTGTGGTTTATTGACAAGTTTGCTCGGATAAAGTTTTCTGCTAAAACTTCGTACATGTGCGTGAAACGATAATGATTTTTTCCTCTTTTTGTTCAGCCTCTCTCATCATCAGTGGGGTAAATTACTGTTGTAAGATGACACCACACAGTTGCAGGCGTGTACAGGAGAGTTGCTTTTAAGTGCCTCTGTTACACTGTTGTCTTCTCACATCTGGGGAGTCGAAGGAGCGTTCAACATCTGGCTGTGACTGTGTGTGTATGAATGAGAGAGAAGTCCGGGAGTAAAGACACTGAGAGTAACAGAGAAACTTCTGAAGAGTCCAGCCGAAGTTACTGTTTGTAAGTACCTGCAATTTACATTGTGCAGCACTTCATGATACATTGTGTACATAATGTGGATGACGATACTGATGAGAAAAACGCTGAAGGCTAACATGAAACCAAATCTCAGTCTCTAATATTGATTATTTCTGTGTTTCTGCAACAGCCTTTTCGTTATGTAAAGCGTTGGAAAGTAAGTCTGTAACAGTAAATACACTGTTTTTCTATAAATGTTAAACATTATTATCTTTTTAATTATGACAGGAAGGAAAGAGCAATTTAAGACTTAAGATTTAAGAAAATACCCTAAATCAACTTGATGTTGGTCAGCTTATGTATTATGTTGGTCAGTTTATGTATTTTATATGTGTTTTTCCCACTAAATGTTACATCACAACCATGAAATGATAAGAATTAAACTTTTTTAGATAAAGCAGTTTTTTCCATTTAAAAAATCATGGTTGTTGCATAGATGAAAAGATGTGTTTGAATGTGAATGTTTTTAACTGAGCTCTGTATGTCAGCATCTTTAGTCATCAGACATGAACATGCTCACAGTGTCTGAACAGCTGCTCTGCGGTGGTCATTGCTTATTTGATTTTTACCCTAAAACATTCAATGGAAGATTTTTTTTCTTTTTCAAATCTCAGTGCCAAACTTTTATATTATTTTTCTTTTCTGAAGCTGCACAGCGAGTCTTTACTGTTGAGGGTGCATAAACAGCAGCAGGCGATCAACCATTCCATCCTGTGTTGATATGAAGTTTATTTAGTCTGGAAGCAGCTGAAGGAAAGCCATATAGAGCACAGCTATAGCTGAAACCTATACCTCACCTATACCAGTTGTATCCATTCAATACATGTTATTCATCCACTAGTTTTACTGTTATAATCCTGCAGGGGATACATGAGACAGATCAGTGACTCAAAGCAGAAAGCTTGAAGTTATCAATCTTGATATTTTATGAATGGTTTATTCAAACAGTTGACAGAAAGTTTGAAGACAAAAGCAGAATGCACAGAGGTGAAAAGCCTGCAGGTTAAAATGTGTTTGTGGCACCAGAGACACATGTTTCTGACCGAAGACGCGATTCTTCCAGAGGCAAATGTGCTCTTTTCTAAAGTAAACATGACAGCTCTGCCTGTCACGTAAGGAAGCAGAATGTTGTTAACTAGTTGTGAAGTTTGTTGTTTATCAGGCTCAGGCTTTCATTCTCTGGAGAAACCACGATTATGCTGCTGTACAGAAGACCGCATGCAAGTCATCAATCACCCTGTCATCTTACATGCAGAACATGTTCAGATCCCTTCATTTTGTGCACATATTTCAGCTTGGCTGGTGTGTAATTGTAGCTGTTTTCCCCTAACAGAGGGTTAGACTGCAAAGATGATCGCTTTTATTGAGAGTACAATTAAAGGCTGTGAAATACCACTGGAGCACATCTTACTTTGAAGACATTAAAGGTTGCTCAAAGTAAATGAGGTGGAATAGAAATACTGATACATGCACAGGCCTGTGTGTGTGTGTGTGTGTGTGTGTTTGTGTGTGTGTGCGTGTGTGTGTGTGTGTGTGTGTGTGTGTGTGTGTGTGTGTGTTTACAGACATGGACCCTCAGCTCTGCAGGAGTATAAAGGCTGCTAGTGTCTAAGAGCTAGGCCACTGGGTGACCTTTGCCTTCTCTTCCCAGCAGAGCCATCCTGTAGCAGAAGTGTGAATATTACACCTGGATGTTTTGTTAGAGACAGAGGCTCTCATGCCCTGCTGGTCAACCTGTAAACCAGCCTCAAACTTGGCAGGCAGACCCCCCTTCCATATACGTCGTCTGTCCTGAGACTGCATGATGTGTTTACAAAAGAGCCTTTTCACTACGTTAGCTTTGGACCATACTGTATGTCCACAACATCCTCACATTTATCTCTGTGTGTCATTCATTTTAGGTCACATACCTGCACTACATGCACGTTCTGTTTGTACAGAACTCACTGCTATTTGCTCCCACTGCCCTACTTATTGTGTTACTTTGTCATCAACTTTCTGCTGATGTAAGACAACTTTACGACAAACTACACTTGAACTTGTAATGATGCTCTTCACCACCAGTCTAAAGGTACTTTACGGCAAAAATGCAGGTGGTAAACACTGTAAACAAGCTCACAGCCAGATGTGATGCTGCCTGTCTGTGTCTCAAACATCTGCCCTCCAGCTGTGCTTCTACCTGATTATTTCTGCTCAAGATAAAAATCTCTGGTGACTGTTTTTTTTTACTCTACTGAAACTTTAAAGATGGCCATCTACCACAAAGCGAACCTGTCTACTGTATATGAGCGGACCCACTGACCCAGTACTGGTGTTGTTGTCTTAATTTCAGCTGATTGGCAGCGAGTATTACTGGCAGTCAGAGCATATCTCTGCATGGGGCTGAGCTTTATGATGGAGACTGCTCTGGGAACAGGACAAATGAGCCATGCAACAGCACCAGGAGACTGGCTCAGGGCTGTAGCTGTACACCTTATTAAACCAGAGCCCACAGTCAGTCAGTTTAATCCCTTTGATTAATGATTGTGTGTATTTCTCTGTCAGGAGTGTAAAGTCCACGCATGGAAGCCTCTGTATATAACATTAGCCTCAACATGTGTTGTTGTTTTTGTATGTGTGCATGACAGCTTTGTTTTCACTGCTGGGAACCCGTTACATCCCATCATGATTTAATTATTTATTTCTTTTTTTTGATTTTTTGATTCTTTCCCAACCAGTAGCTTATTATAGTGCATTTTTACAGTATCATTATTTCCAGAGTATTTACCAAAAGTAGTGTAACTTGGAATTAAAAGACAAATTTGTAGTTTTATTGTTTCAATTTTTTCCTTGCCTGTGAATTGATATATACTGATATTTTTGGTTGAGAGCACTTCATAACATTCGACATTCATTGTTTCAATTTTAATGCTCTAAGTCATAATGTTTCATTTTACAAAGATGCAGTGAAAAACAAATTTGCATACTGTCATCATGGCATCACTTTAAGAAGGATCACAAGAATGAATTATACCCTGATTAAGAAAAAGTGTTCTGTCAAAATAAAGCAATAGAGTCAATAGAGTCAAAAGTTATACATGAGCATGTACAATGAATGTAGTTTACATCTTCACTCCTTTTAAAATCTCTTGGGATTTAGAGACAAATGCAAAATGTCAAAACCAAAGCATCACAAGAATGTAATCTATCAAAAACAAACTAAATAAATATTTATATCATTTATTCCACCAGGATCTTTCAAAGACGACCGCAGCTGAAGTATGGACACTGAAGTGGAAGTGATGAACATCAGTGTTGAAAGTCCTCTGACAGGTTTGGGGATGAACTGTCTTCTTGGCCAAAAGTATAGACACTCTGGTCCGGGCCTCACCAGTCCTCAGGAGTACAACCAGTGGCTTCCCTACCGCCACGACGCCAGCCTGCTGCCCATGAAAGAAGACCTGGCGTTCTGGCTTAACAACATCATGGGTGAGACAGCTGTCCTGTAACTAAAACTGAACACTAGAATCACTTATTTACTTTTGCAAAACACCCACAGGACTATTTTGAATTTCTGCCTCAAAATTATCAGAAAGAATGTAAATTCTAGGCTTTAGTATAATATATTTAAGTTAAAATGTCCAAATATCACCTGAGGCTGTAATTTCTTATCCACAGATGAAAAATCACTTCACAATGCCACTTTGGAAATTGATCTTTTGTTTTAAAAACAGGTGAAAAAGAAAAAGAGGCACATTAACCTACTTATTATCCAAATCCTTGAAATACCTTTGAATGAAGGGTGC